>NC_059471.1:931206-2131206 GCF_018139145.2 Gymnogyps californianus | reverse complement strand
TTGCAGGTTGATATAACCATTGACTTGAGGAAATTATCTCAAGGTTACGTAATTCATATCCTGCAACCCTCGTCATCTTCTAGTTGTGCTATCCTCTAGCTGCTTTACTCAATTAGAATAAATGGGAGCTTTCCACATCTGAGACTTGACCATCATGGCAACAAACAACAGTACATTAACCAATACTTGTTGCGGTTGCAAGCAAAGTTGCATTGATACCTTCCCAATAAAACAGTTTGGGTTTTTTTAACAAAATCAGATCTACATGTTATCATCAAACACTTTCAGACACGGCACCAGAACGTATTACTCTTCCAGTTACAATCACAGCAGTGTTCACAAAGTTTTGCAGAAAGTAAGATCTAATGTGACCAGGTGAAAATGAGCTAACTAGTGTTAAAGGGCAAATTACTTTGGGCTGTTCACACAGGGTGCAACCATGTATGGTGTCAGGCAACCGTAAAATACCATGCCTTCAGTTACAGCCGCAAATGTAAATCCAATAAACAGGTCTTTGCATGTTTTGGGGACTTTTTTTTTTCCTGTTTTATTTTATAAATTACACACATCAAACTGACTTTCACAAAAAAGAAACAAAGCCTGTGTAATCTTTCTTTTTCCACTTTCCAAGTCCTCTTTTTCTGAATAACATGGAGATGCGGAAAAATCTTTCTCCTCCCTAAGCCAGGTCCTTCCAATAATTGACCGTTGACTCCTGCCAACTCTCCAGACGTCCTTCTTCCCCCACTTGCTATCCTGAGAAGGACCTCTTTGAAGCACTGAGCTAAATCAGGGGTCGCTTTGCTTTGCTTTACTCACCAGCTGCAGCTCCTTGACCCAGACGCAGTGCAGCGGGACAGGGAAAGGGCAGTTCCACAGCTCCCCTACAGCCTAAATACGTGACTGTAACTTCTTGCACAAATACCATTCCCCTACCCAACCAGCAGTAATTCCAACTTAATCAGCTGCACTTAAATATGCAGGAATGCTGCAAATGTTTGGTTTTCACATATTGAAAAGAATTATAATTGCATTACAAAAGAAAACATTTTTACTCAAAGCTTACATAGTTTATTCTTCTATGGATCATATGCATGCAAAAATCTCTTGTCTAATTAATGGTCCTGAAATTACTTAATAGTGCCACTTAGAGGAGTAGGGACTAATACGGGTTGACGCTAAAACAAAAGGCCATCCCTAAGTAAAAAAGCTTACTGAATTCACCTAGTACCTTCTCTTAAAAAAATTTCTATACTATAAATAACTTATGTGGCAATATATAAAAGTCACAAACACAAAGTGGTTTACACACCCACCATTCAAAAAACTCAGAGACTACTTCATGTCTTTGAAACACACAGTAGAAAACTTGTATCAAAAGAAAATCAGTGAAAATCAGTGAAAATCACCCAGCCACTGAGTCCTCCGAGACTCAAGTACTTGGCATTTTCACCATTTTCTGCTGTAAAACAGAACACGTGTTAAATATTAGAAAGGTAAGGGACATTTTAACTACGACACACCGGCTAGCACTGGAAAACCACAGAAATATATTGTTTGTCTACATTAAATGCTTTCTACCAAATACCGTAAAACACATCTCTTGGAGAAGAATATTCATGCTCTCTACCTCTTTGGAGTACTGTCTGGTGTTTGTAAGAGTGCGCATATATGACACTGCATTTGCTCCTCATTAGATCTGAGAATTGCATGCTATTTTTTTCCTCCTTCATTGCTTTTATGAATCACCTTCCTGGCCGTGCACTTCTTGCCCAGCATGTTTCCCAGTGCAGCTCTATCCCTGCCTCTGCTTTTGGGAAAGACCACTGCCTTCTACAGCACACTACAGGGTTTATTTCAGATCTCACATCTCTTTTTTTAATCTATATAAACCTTCCACTTGTGGCACTTTCCTTCTATCCTCAGTTATATTCTGTGGCTGTGGCCAAGGAAACTTGCAATTTTGTCTCAAGCTCTTTTAGCTAATTCTCTCAGAAACGCCAACCTTCTGCTGGGCAAAAGTCCTCGTGTGCTCTTACATTTCTTCTTTGCTGCATCTGCATAGATAATAACCGGCGTGCTATCCCTGCCTTGCATTCTGTGTATCATTCATACAGGACCATGGCCTAATTTCTACTGCAGAGATCTTTCTTAGCCATTACTATTGCAGCACGCACTTTCAAAGTTCTAACTTTCCAGAATTTAACAAATAAAAAAATATTCCTGTCAATTTTTCTCTCCACCACCTCTCCCAAGGAAACATGTTATCTCTTTGCTCAGTTTCCACTGATTTATTGGGTTCTGTTAGTTATGCATTCTTAAGACTTGCAAACACTTAAGTTCCAGACTGATTTCATTTGTAGCTTTTATAATATTTTTATGTGAGAATCTTGTCCTCTGCAACTTCTTATCCTGATTTTATTTCTTTCTGCTGCTGCTTTTATCTTTCATTCTCATGCTCTCTGTCCTTGCATATTTAATCATTAACTACATATACACTGAAGTACTTTGGAATATAGTCTATTTGAAATCGTTTACTCAAAATAAAAGGCTACTGCATTTTAAAACACTTTCTGTTAAGAGAGCATATTCTGGATTTGTTCTAAAAAGAGAGCCTAACATTTATCACATCAGTAGGAGGAATATTTTTACTCTATATTTTCTAACCTCTTGAACTGTAAATCACATTCCTAATTACATCAGGTACTCTGAATATCTAGCGGTATGAGAGGCACTTAACTGAAACAATTACATTTGCTCTACAGTTTTAATTAAGCAACCCACTCAGCCGAAAACTAATAGATTAGTTCCTGTTGCTTGCAATGGGGTTTTTGAATCACTGGCCATGAAAACAGTTAACTTTTACCAACCCAACACTGGCAGTCAAGTATGAAGCTAGTTTATCTTTTAATGAGTCTTTCTTAACCCAGAACAGGTCTCATAAAGCTCTGTAACCTTTTCAAAAGTACCTCAAAGATTATTTCAAATGTTTTCCCATCGACATCACAAATTAATATGTATATCAAAGAATACTGGAACAGAAGGCACATCAGCACGTGGCAGTTCCTTCCAGAAGCCAAAAAGCATGAAGACAGAGATATGATCACCATTTGCTGGTATTAATTCATTCAAGCAGAAGGAAACTAGTGAACTTGGGATTGGGTTTTCTCTATTTAAGATAAAGCGCCTAAATATAGAGATTCCTGACCTTTGCACAATAGCGGAAAATGCAGCAAGCTCTTCATCAGGAGGTGTTTTTAATATTACTCTTCTAATCTCGAGTCTTTCATTAAGTTGATTCAGCGATTTGAGAAGTATGAAATCAAGGAAAAAAACCAACATCTTAAAATTCCCTGAGTTTTGATGCTAAAAGCTTACATTTCCACAGACAAAATTAAATAGCTGTAACATAAATCCTTCTGTTGTAAGAAGCTGAACATGCCAAAACAATTTCCTTCTTACCTCAGCCTTGCGAATACTCTCTCTGGCTTCATCTATTTTCTGCTCCAGTTCTGCTCGGGTTTGCTCAGACATCACAGGCCCATGGCATTCTAGCTCTTCAAGTGTCTGTCAGAAATAGGAAAATACACCACAGATGTAGTAACTGCTAGCAAGCCATTTACATGATAACTATTTATGACAAGTCAGGGAAATTATTGTTTGGTTAGATGCCGGGTTGACCAACAATAGTCCATTCCAGGAAAAAAGACGATGACCAAGGCAAAACACCATTTAAAAGCACAGTATTTCACATGGAAATTCCACTTAGGGGAACGCTTCAACACCTTCACAAAAACACGGTATTGTGGTATGAATCAACTCATCTATATGTTGATAATTACATATTTAAAATGGATATGTTGCTCCACATTTATGTCAGGATGAGAAAGAGCATCTTAAACATGGAGAGAGAAGTTGCTAATGGTAGCCCTGCTGTTAGGGGAAGCCAAGACAGGTTTCCTGCATTTGCAGGAATGTTGTGTCCAGAGGAGAATTTGCTGAATCATGGAAGACACGCTGGAGTTTCTTAGGTTCACGTACACATATGTTGGCTGTACAGATCCAAATGAAAAACAACAAAGCATGTGACAGCACAAACCGTCACCAGTTATCTGCAAATCTGTGCCTGGTTCAGTGACTGTTTACGCATCTTGTGTTAAATAGTCTTTGGAGAAAGAGCAGAAGGAGCATCAGGCGCTAGGACCAGAATCCAGGATGGTGCCTCCTTCCTCTGAGGAGAGTTTTTTCCTGTCACGTTTTGGTTACAGACTCTGTTAATACCCTCTGCCTGGTGCTACAGCTTCTGGGTTTTTGCTGTAGAGTGACCCAGGCTCAGCAGAAGACAAGTAAGATGGTAAACACCTACTTTGGTCTTGCTTCTGGCTTGGTGCATTCTCCTCAGGAGTTTCAGGAATGGCTCAAATCTCTAAAGACTAAAGTGGAACTAGAAGCCAGGTCCCCCAC
This sequence comes from Gymnogyps californianus, assembly GCF_018139145.2. Lineage (NCBI taxonomy): Eukaryota > Metazoa > Chordata > Aves > Accipitriformes > Cathartidae > Gymnogyps > Gymnogyps californianus. The sequence goes on along the minus strand of NC_059471.1, from coordinate 2,126,742 downwards.
TTCCTGGGCAGCAGCTCATTGAATATTACACAATATTATAGATATTGTAGTATAGACACGTCCTCTCTAACTGAATTTAGTCTATGCAAGTTAGGCTTGACCTGAGCATGTGAAACAGATGTTTTTAGGCAGAAGTTAGCACAAGAAGTTAGCTTGGATCTCAACACTCTCTCTAGATGAGAGCATGAGAGCCTTGCTATAGATATTTAAGGAACTCAGTGACCCAAGGGATGCATTTCTACTGGCTGACTTTATTCTCACTCCTAGGCAGTCTTAGATGTATTCCAAAATACAGCTACCTGAAACCCCAGCTAGGATGTCCAAATACAGCCCTAGGTTCTTCTATGTTGAGCCACATATGTAGAAATAAATGTATCAATACACACTTAATTTTGTGTCTTCACATTAGATTTCAGTGCGCATTACTCGTGGATTTTCCTAGTGTTGAGAAGACTTCTGATATCCAAATGAATACATTTTTTTCTATGGGTAATATATATGTGATATAGTGGAGATAAGAGAATCCCGAAACTTTAGTTCGAACAGAAGGATGCTGTGTAGAATAGAGGTAGGTCTGTAAGTTATTTGCAGTAAAGCAGAAGCTGTAACTTCAGATTTATGTGGGAATAACAAAACATATTGACGAACCAAAAAGTCTGAGGAGCTGCCAACCTGGCAGTTTGAGTGTATCATATCAAGAAAGGCTAAGACAAAAATGGCACGTTGCCCGGAGAGATAACAGGACAAAAATAATTCCTCAGTGCTTGCAGGAGCTCCTCTTTCACGCAGTGGGGAGTTCCAACAAATAAAATCTGCAAACGGATGTTTTCCTAACCTACCCGCTGACTGTGAATGATGTTTTTGTGCTCACGGGCTACCCGGGTAGCCCATTTCCGAGCCTCCTTGTTGAGGCTGTGCTCTTCAGTCGTTCCAGTTTCCGATTCCAGTTGTCGACTCTGGAACAGAAAACAACAAGAGAATGAGTCATGACATAGACCCGGGGCTACCTCTGTAGATATGATGATATTTAGTCATAGGATAACTTTATATTACATTTATCAGCCTGGGATCTTGTTTCATACAAAACAAGAAAGATTCAACAAAAACAACTCTCTTCCTTATGAACTTTAGGATGGCACCATGTTGTGGAAAGCCAACTACGAAAGCAAATCAAAGTTCACAAGGATTCACAATTCAACTGTCCCAGGAAAATCAGCGTGACACTGAATACCAAACACAGTTCTACTGCAATGAAAGACACTCATGATGAATAAAACTGAAATACTGTTTCACCCATACACTATATCAAAGAGATTAAGAATAACTAGCCAAGGAAGTCACCTCATTCCTAAAGTGAACATGCATTATAGGAAGCAAAGACGAAAGGTTAAGTGTGATCCAATAGGCCATTTAGGCTCATTCTTTGTAATCTGTGATCAAATCATAATGCCATCGAATATTTTAGAACAGCACAGCAATTTCTGTCCAAAAAAAATTTTGTCTGCAAAACAGCAACTCAAATTTCAAATCACATTTTTTGATATTGTTTCATCTTATGCTTGCTTTTATTGTGACAATAACGAAAAAAAAAAATTCTTCGCCTCAAGAAATGCCAACTAAAGCAAGACGAAGTAGTTCTCTACTGTCAACAGATTGAACAGAACCCATCTGAAACTCTGAAGACAGACCTCCCAGCATTTAATTACTGAAATCATTCCCAATCTTTCTATAATTTCCATTAGTGCACTACCCAGTGCATTTACATATACATCTCAGGGTTTAGGATGTAAATCAGTCTCCATCTTTCCACTAAAGTAGGTTTCCTGATATTCCTTCTATATTTGTGGGTATTCTGTACACATTTACTGCACCTATACTGCATAAGGATAACTATTAATAATGTTTCTGGAGAGAGTCCAACAAAGGGCCATGAAGACTGGCGCATCTCTCCCATGAGGAGATGCTGAGAGAGATGGAACTGTGCAGCCTGGAGAAGAGAAGGCTCCGGGGGATCTCATCAATGTGTATCAATATCCGAAGGGAGGGTGCCAAGAGGACAGAGCGAGGCTCTTCTCAGCAGTGCCCAGTGCCAGGACCAGAGGCCATGGGCACAAACTGGAACACAGGAGGTTCCCTCTGAACATCAAGAAACACTTTTTCACTGTGAGGGTGACTGAGCCCTGGCACAGGTTGCCCAGAGAGGTTGTGGAATCTCCATCCTTGGAGACACTCAAAAGCCACCTGGACACAGCCCTGGGCAACCGGCTCTGGACCAGATGACCTCCAGAGGTCCCTTCCAACCTCAATCAGTCTGTGATTCTATGATTTTTTTTTTTTTTTTTTCCTGAGCCAGTCTCATACTCTTCCCATCAGTAAAATTAGCTGTGAGAAGACATTGTATCCACCCCACCTTCCCAGGGTGTGCTCCTGGCACAACAGAACAGATTCTTACAACACGCTTTTCACTGGTTTCTCCAATTTAAGTTAATCAATACTCCGAAGGGGATCCTCAAGAACAACTCCTTTTCCTGGAGGACTTGCTGACTAATGCATATCTTCCTACCGAGACAGTCACTGCAGTCCAGAGCCACCCTGCATTCCCTTTTATCACAAGTCCTCTTCAGGCTGATATCATCTTGCACAACCTTTGAGATCAACTGAAAAAATCCCTTTATAAATTATCACTCAAGAAGAGAGAGAATGCTTAGTGCTGTTCAAAACAAACAGAGGTTGCGTATGCACGTGTGAAAGAAACGACCGTTTCACGAATTTCTCGCTCTCACTCTCTATGGTTCAAGAGACAGGATTTTTCTTCATCAGGTGTAGTTTGAAACTACAGAAGATTCCATAAGTATGACAAAGTTGTTTAGGAAGGAGAAATTCAAGGTTAGCCAGCAGGAAAAGGGTAAGAGAGCAGAAAGACAAGGAATTCCTTTCAGGCTAGGTGAGAAGCCTCCAGCTGATGCAGAAGAGATAGTGTTATCAGGTATTTTAGCAGGCGAAGTAGTATGATTTGTGTGATGGAAGGAAGACAATTTTAATACCAGCATTTGGTATAGACTGGAGTAAAATCAAGAGATACCAGGAAGCAAACCAAAGTGATACTGAAAGCAAGATTTTTATGCCTTTAGATTACACTGCCCTCATGGGAGAGGCAATAATACTAACTTATGCTAACATCCTACCAGAGCATGTCATTGAAAATGAGGCAAAAATTGGTTCAGCTTGTTATTTTGTTCAGCTAAGCTCCTTTTCATCAAAATTGAATCTGGCCTTTATTCTTATTCATCCTCTTATTACAAGAGAACTGGGGGTAGCGGATTCAAGGGGTTGTGAAAGAGGTGATTTCCAATGGTAGAGGCAAGCAAGGGAAAGGAAGACAACCCCTGCACACACACACACACCCACTCCCACCATAGGGCTCTGAAATGTATCTAATGCATCAGGCAGCTCCTGGGCCACTTTCTGCCTCTATTTCAAGAAGCTGTAACTCGGCCAAGAAGCTTGCAGTGCTTCAACTTGTCCCTACAGAATGCCTTAAGGCATACATTAATAGACATCAAAAGAAGGGCGGAGGGGAGGTAGCATCCCTGTGTTGCTCACAGTGACCACAAAAAAACCCCAAGAGGCTTTTACAATCCAGTATAAGATGTCAAGATATTTTAGCTCAAAGCCAGAAACAAACGTTTCCATGAAGTTCACCCACTGGAGTGGGACAGAGCCACAAAGCCCATGTTAACGGTATTTTCAAAGTAAAAGGAATTGTTAGACAAGACACAGAGCAGCCCAGAAGAGGAGGAGGTAAGTTACAAGCACGTGGTTAGCTCTGGCATGAACAGGTAGGAAGGCAAAGCTGCTTACCAAGCAAAGAACAGACAGGTGCAGCTCTCTTCACCCATCCCCTCAGCTTAAATATTAAGTTGGCTTTTGCCTGCTTTTATTGAGGTGGCTTTATACAATCATGTTTCCTCATTACTGTTTGACCTCTTTAATTATCTGCGTTAAGCTACTCCACTAGGTCACTGCAAAACGTAAAGAGGACAAGCACACGGATTTATTTAGGCACATCCAATCCTTAAGATAACATTTGACCTCAGTTTTTTCCCAGCTTATTGGAGTAAGCATTTTTGTACAGCTTCTTCCACAGCTTCCAGCTGAGTCTTAACAGCTGCAAATCTGAGCAGAATCGTTTGACATTGCCTCTCCCCTATAAAACATCTCATAACGAATTTTCAATGTTCCCATTGGTCTTGCTCCTACTCAGCATCTTATTTTCATTAAGAAAGAATACAGACTTCTTTTCAGTCGCTTGATAACCTTCTGCATTATCCCAAGTGTGTTTTCGGGTTTTAATCTATTTATCAAAAGCACTTGACCAGAAAAATGAATGCAAACTTTGTGGCTACTCCTAAGGGCATACTAAAAAAGAAATGAATTGTTATTGGATCAGAGTGGTTATATTAGTTATTCATAAAGTAGTATTGCATCCAAGCAGACCTCACCCTTGCTTAAAGGTCTAAAAATAAGCAACATAAAAATGGGGTAATAAAAAGAGTTGGGGAGAAACCTAGAGCTGTGGTCTGTGTGGATACCAAAAATATAGGCAAAAGCAGGAGACAAGATCTGGAGGCAAAATTTAGTCTCCTGAGGAAGAAGCTGAAAACAGGGACTCCTAAGCTGGACACGACCAGAGAGAGCGGTGGAAATGCACAGTCTGAACACTTGGCTGAGAAGACAGTGCAAGGAGAAAGGTTTCAAACCCATCAGGACCTGGAATGCTTCCTGAATAAATGGAGCTGGTATGGCACGAAGGGACTTCACCTGACCTGTAAAAGACCAAGCTGCTGGCACTTAAGAAGGCTGTGAAGGAACTTACAAGCAGAGGAGCAGTAGCAAGCTGACTGGTACAGAAGAGAACGTGCTTCAGGAGGACTTCAAGGATGACCTGAGAAGTCTGTATCCTCAGGTAAAGATAGGCTAGAGGGGTACATCAAGCAAGAAATGAAAAACCAACTGCCATTTAAATAGGTATGAAGAAAGGAGCTAAAACAGAGATTTATCGGCTATAGACATAAAAATCAAAATTGTAGGGAAGAAGGTGGGGGAACCGAAGTGTCTGGTCCTAACCTGATTTACTAAATTAAGCACTTGCTTAAGTGTTTTCAGGACTGGAACTTGGTGGTGGCAAGATGTCCAATGACTCAATTTAACCTCTTCCAAAAAAGAGGGAAACCAAAACCACTTACCATGGCCAAGGAATGAAGGAAGAGCAAAAAAACTTGAGCTAAACATAGATGGACTTTCTGCTCTTCTCTAGGGGTTTGGATTACAGTGAAAGCAGTGTTTAGTGCTAAAAATTCAATCAGTAAACCAACAGAAAGTACTAGACGACTCCAACCAGCTAAAGAGCTTAGAGGCTAGCAATGCTGTTTCTTAAATTAACAAATGCATTTAGTCTGTAGACACATGTCGCTTCTCCATTTTTGTCTGAAATGTTGTTGCAGGTGCAGAAGTTGCCTTATGACAGGGACAAGCACACAGCTTGCATTCTCTTATTTATGCAGTTATATCTGGATGCGGATGGCACATGTACACTTTTAAGAGCAAAAAAGAAGTTGGCTCTTGAGCCTAAAAGCTCCTTATTTTTGTAGCTGAAGACTAAAGTTCACTTCAACAAAGGAAAAAAAGTAGTAAACATTTATTGCATGCAAATCACCAACACAAAACACACCTAAAAATCATAGCCATTTCTTCTAAAGAGGTGAAAATAAGAGGTTACCATGCCAATGTTGAAAAGCAAGCTCAACCTTATGATCAACACTTCTACGGAGGAGGAAGGCATATGCATGACACTTTTCACACAACTCTCAGCTAAACACAGCAGTTATAAGAAAATCGTGAGTCAAGTTTGGTGCTCATTTCAGTCTATTATTGTAGAATTAATTTAATTTTAGTTCAGCCAAGAGTGAGCTAGGACTGACTTGCATTTCCATAAATTTTCAATGTTACAGACAGGACACCCCCCGTCTTTAAAAATAAAGATTATTTGCATACAGGGTTTTTTTTTTTCCACTCAGAAGAATAAAAAAGGACCTACATCCACTATTAACAGGTTACGTAAACCTCTGTACATATGTTATGATAAAGCTAAAAACAAACCAACCTACTATTGCTGCTTTATATAACCACATTCTGCTTTTTAATCTAATAAATTAACATCTCACAGTGGTGAGTGCTGAGAGCTGCAGAAGGATAAGGCACATCCTGTCAGGCAGGGAATAAAGAAAATAACTACATTTAAACTCATCAGAAGAAAGATGGTTCTGGGATATCTGAACAGAGAAAGGGGACCTTGGGCCTTTTTGACATCATCTGGGCTGAAAAAGAGTCCCACCATGTTTTTTACTAAAGACATTTTCTATAGCAAAATATTTAAATCCCAACAAATACTGAAGCTATCGTCTGACCTCTGGTGTAACTGAAACTCTCCTCACTGAAAAGTACTCATGAAAGGAACAGTTGTACAGCCGTATGTATGAAATAATTTATCTAGTTGGTTTTTAGGGGGCTGTTTAATTCTGGTTCAATAATTATTTGGGGGGATCACTGACCATTAGCTAGAAATCTCCTCTGAAACATACTATGCACACAGATTGTTGCAGTAGCTGATGCCAAACGTGTTAGGATAAGGTTACTGTAAAGGTTGTAGCTCTGTTTTTTCCCATCTCTGGTTTTAGGGGTTTTTTTGGGGGAAGACTTGAATCTTAAAAGTTTTTGTTAGATGTCAGTGATTAATACAGCTTTGTTGTTCCTAGTGCCTGATGGTTTTGTGTTAAGCACTTTTTTTATATAGCAGAGATTAAAAGCCACAAATATTTTTAATTTTAATCTTATTTTTTAAAGTTTTTAATCTTCTCACTGAAATTAATTTTGAAATTAGAGTATATTTTTGTTAGTGTACTTCCATTCTCACCCTCATAATTACTCTCACTTGCCTCAGCTATCACATTCACATCCAAGTTTTCCAAAAATCTATAGTGCATTCTATTATAACTAGAAATATAGTAAAAATGCTCTCATTAGGTAACCAAAGGAAAAAAAGAGTGCCTTTTGAATCAACTCTGACACAGAGAAATTGATTTCATAGATATTTGCAACGCAATATAAACAAAGATCTATTTCTTAAGTGGCCACTTCTTTCAAGTATTACTTCTGCTCTCTAGTCTCACTGTTAGAAATTATTGAGAGCTTTGCTTAAACAGTGTTTCCCAACTGTAAAAAAAAGAATACTAACAGCGTGCTCTCTAAATTAAAATAAAATCAATTAGGTGGTGAGCCAATTTCAGCTCATTATACTTAAAGTAAATCAGAAATGATGTTAACATTCAACCCAAGATAAGAGAGCCAGTAACTCTAGGGTGTGGACTTTCCCTTTTCTTCAAACTAAACTTTCAATATCAACCTCAAATATGAGTATTATATCTCAGACCTTATTTTAACCATGACAGGGGTGGGAGGAATTAAGTAAAATCAGTTTTAGTCATGTCGGCCATGCACAACACATGTCAAGTCATACAGGGAATGTAGAGCTTTGCCAGGCTCCCACTTGCATCTACTGAACATTTCTTTACCTGAATGGCTATATTTCTCCTCAGCAATAATTCCTAATAGTTTATACATTGATAAAATGAAATCATAACTTTTTTTTTTTTTATATTTAGCTTCAAAATTTATAGTTAAAAACAGTCACCTTACTCTGTTCTGGTATTAAAAGCACAGACTACTCTCAGTACTGAAAAAGTACTGCATTCTCTGAACTTGTCAGTTTGGGCTTACTTACATGAGGGATTATTTTTTAGTAGCAGTTTATATTTAATGAACTTTTTTGTATTTAAATATTTATATCAAACAAAATATTTATATTTAATAATTATAAACATAGAATATAACATTATTTGGAAAACAAAGGAATTTAAAATATTTAAACATATTTAATACTAAATAAGTTTTTAAAATATATTTTAAATATTTAAATAAATTCAATAATACATGCTGAAATGCATCAATACCTCTGCCTCCGGATGCATGCACAATACCTGTTAAAACTAAAGTCTGACAAAGGAGAGCTCTCGACTGAGTCCTGATTCCCATTTATACAGTAATTTCTATTTACTTTTAAACCCCTGAGCACTTGCAGAGCTGAGAAAACATGCCTGGCCACAAGCAAGAATGATATCCTTTTGTAAGTATAGCTTATATAACTTATATAATATAGCTTAATATAAGCCGCTCAGAAATTCAAGATATTCTTCTGCGTATGATAGTGAAGTGAAATTCATCCGTATTCTCACAATCTATGCATAAAACTTGTATATCCAAGTAACGAGGGGTGAAACTGCGAAACTTTCCACCGATCTGAGATGTTGTTTTTCTGCAAATTACAGTGAGAAAAATAGATTTTTTTCATGTCAATAAGCTGTCATACAAATCAGATTTGGCTACAGTTTTTACTTGCACGCTCAAAGAAAACAACAGCATCAGTAATGTACAGGGGAAACTACAGTCACAGGCGACACATAGATAAAAAACAGGAAAAAAGGCCTCAAAAGTTTAGTGTCAGCTTTTTGTTGCCCTTATCCTCCCGCACCATGGACATGCTTTTTGTCGTCTGGCTCATTTTCTCACATGATAACATGCGGTTCAAGGAAAAAGAATCTTTTCCAAACAGGAAACAGAGAAAAGCTGGCTAATTTCCGTTATATTTTGCCCTGTTCTTATGGCTAGGGCTTATCTGTGAAGCATGGGGACAGTATATTTTCAACGCAATAGATTTCTGCAGACTTAATAAATATCACTTGCCTCGTGGGAGGATGTTTGATGATTAAACTGTCACTACACTGAATACAGCAGCAGGCTCCGTGTAAGGTCAGCATGTGCTGACTAGTTTTTCTTGTGAGGCGAAAGGTATTTCAAAAGACTCTCTTATTTTTTCCATCTTGCTGTTCGTAAAGGCCCAATCCATTCTGCGAATTCATTTACTGAAAGGATTAAAGCTGGTTGGGAATTTATCAATGATTTCTTACTGAATACTTTTAAAACAAACCATTGCCTTAAGGGAAAATGGTTTGTTTTAAAAAATTCGAAAAACTTCCTTTTTTAAAAGTATCAATTTATGTCAGTCGAAATTAACCGAGACACTGAAACAATCTAAATAATTCAGTAACATGAACAAATGTATAAAGTTAAGTTCAAAACAATTTTTTAGATAATGGAAAATAGCTGATTGATGTAGAATATTTTGTAGTGGGCTTCTCTTTGTGGACATTTAACAGTCTACATTTCAGCCAGTGTTAGTGTGATGCTGGGGAAACAAAAATTCTGAAAACTGACGGAAAACCATTTCACACCTACCTTTCTTAGGAATAGTCTCTTTTGGAGGCTCTGACTGTGCACGTTAAGAGTATTTTGAAAGTAAACTGAGCTGTGGGTTTTGTACCTGACTCAAGGATTTCATGGCAATCCATTCTGCGTTACTCTTTGGCAACAGCTCTCCCCTCATAAAACAAAATTTTGAGATGGACCGTGTAAAACGAGAATTTACAAAAGCATTCAGAGTTTTCCATGTAGGTGAGCTCCACATCCCTGTTTTTTATAACATTCCTCTTGCCTACAATACTCAAAATTTCATTCCAGTAATACTTAAATGCTCCAAACTTTGACCCCACAGTGGTCACAGTGGATCAGGTATTTAGTTTGATGAGAGGCCATAATCTGTTCTTGGAAAAGGTTCATATTAAACATTTGATTGGATGTATTAATCGCTCCACTTACATTTCTTTCAGTGTTAGTCTTTGGTGTGAAAATTATCATGCATAACCCACAAAAACTAAAAGCCAACTGATAATCTCTGCAGATCATCTACAAAGAGAGTATGTGGCAAAAGAATGCTTCATAACTGTTCTTCAATTAAATGTTGTTCGATTAATTAGAAAACATAAAATTTCTGACAAATTCAAAAGCCTGAGCAAAAGCCCTCATTCTCTTGTACTTACTGATTAAAAATGGTGAACGTGTAACCTGCAATTGCCCAGGTAGGACCCTGTTAGCTAAGCATAATTGTATGGATCATAAAGAAGCCTGCATAATTTATTTATTTTTGTGAAAACTGGTTACAGCGTAAGCAGCTAGAAGCTCAAAAAATGCAGTGCAATGAAGAAATGCAGTAATTCTACAGCCCCAGTGGGTTAGCCAAGTAAAGAAGTCACTGCATCTGAGGTACTGAGACAGCTTTAGACATGAACAACCCACTCATTGCCTTCTAAAAAGCTCCTGAAGTTAAGCAGTACGAGCAGCGTACGAGTACACTGTCAGACCACACAAATGCCATGTCAAAGCATCATGTAATTTTTAATGTTGAAGAGTTTAATAAGAGTGAATTACAGTTCTATTTTACATGGGGATAGGCCTCTGGAAAAAGAACAAAATTAAATTAGTAATAGGACTGCATTTCATCAGTGCATACTAATAGCCTCCAGTTGTTATACAAGCTTCCCCATTCATATTAGAGAAGTAACCAATTATACACATTACTATCTTGAGCTGTGAAATTTTAATTCATGCCCCCAAAAGATTAGAATATCAATTACAAATGCTGTGCAAGTGCAAAAGATAAGCGTGAAGCTGATCCCCACAAATAACACAGTTAAATTGCTTTTTCCTTCTTTAACTTAAGTCTCGTTGCGGAAAAAGCTTTCTTTTTTTCATTTTATATACATATATATTACGCATTCTGTTGCCACCTCTACATGAGTGTAAATTCAGCATCCCGAGCCACATGCATACCGATAAGGACACAAACGCCAAAGGCTGATCGTAAATACTACCTCTGCTATAGTCATTCTCATAGCACTCACAGGTGAGGGCTCAATATCCACCAGCTGAACTGCATGAAAACTCTAGATGCAGAGATTGCACAAGGATGAAAACACACGGCAGCAAAGGTTAGAAAGGCAGGGCAAAGACAGTTAGAAAGATTCTGCTCACTGTATTAAGAACAACCTAAAACTTTACGGAAATAACTGACTCTAGCCAAAAAAGCAGGAAGAAAAATCAAAATCACAGTTTGTTAAAATGGAAAGACAACGGAAACTGTGTTATAGCTGTTAGTATGCCTGCAAAAATCACTCTTACGTATCTATTAACAGGGTTCTTGAATTTAACCACCTGACGGGAGATCAAGACATTTCTGTCCAAGTCAGTTTACTAATGAATTCAAGTAATAAAAAGCTGCACAAGTTTAACATTTTAAAGATCTAGACTTATTTTAAACTGTTATTTCTTAAAGTAACGTTAGTAATGTCGGTGGGACATCAACAACCCACTTTAATAGAACTGCTGTTTGGGAATGTATTTACATACTATGATTTACTCAATTTTAATGTCATTAACGATTGCTTTGGAAGCAACACATGCACCAAAATAATATTTTCTGAGATTATTTTGGAATGCAACGTTTTAACACTATTCCTTCTAAATCAGTAACTTCTTACATGTATTTATAGGTATTCCTTGAGTAATTCAGAGGTACATGGACACTTTATTTGTCATAGCATCACACATCTTGTAACCCAGTATTATTGAATATTACGAGAACCTCACCAGCATGATAAAAAGCTAACAAAATGTAGTAAGAATTACGCTGAAAGCAGAGAAACACAGGACTGCTAGTCACAATCTGGAAGCAAAAAAAGATTCTGCTCTTCTGTGGATGACGTTGAGCCCGTTTGATGCTTTTGTTACGGTTAGCCACCTACCGCAAGCAGAGCTGGTGGAGTCAGACCACTTTCCCTTTCTTTTCCAAAAATACAGCATGAGGTTAAACCAGACTGAGATACCAGTGAGCACTATTCTCTTACCCATTTATAACAACATTCTTAAAAATAGAGCAAGAACAAATAAATCAAGGAATTCAGCAGGGTTCTTACAGTGTCACTGTCACTTGGTTGGAACTGGAAAGGCTGCGGTTTGTGAAACACAGAGTTCTCCTGTAAAAACAGCTGTAGATTGTAATCCCGCACCACCTGAGAAAATAAAAAATGCCATTTAGATTCATTATTTTGTAAACTTAAAAACATGCTATATAGTAAAAATCAGTACAGTGTTTCAAACAGAGATCAAATCTGCAGCAGAACCTTGAGTGCAACAAAAGGAAATACAGGACCTGATTCTGGGCAGTACTACCCACAGCTATTCAGAACTGACTGGCAGGACACACACTGGATGACAAAGACCTAAAATATATCTGCCATTAACCTATGAAAAATACCACAAAGGCAAAATGCGGAAAAAACCCAGCTATCGAGTACAGAGTATTTGGTGTCACTACCATAAATATTTTTCTCTTCTCTTGTGGATAATTTCTTGTACACAGTTCTTTCTTAAGCTGAAATGTCTTATTTTTGCACAAATTATTAGTTGCAGAAGCTGAAAAGACTATTTGGAATAACGCATACAAAATCAGTTACAAAATTCATCTCTTTTTATTAAATTGCTTTCAGAGAAAACTCTCAAAGCTTGCATTTTGCTAAACCAAAACTACTTCAGCTACTAAATTTGTTTAATGATACATTTCAGATACCATGACACATATCCCTAAACAAATCTCTTATGTCACAGTTTACACATATTTACAAAGAAAAACTCAGTGATTGCAATATGAAAAAATAGTATCACTGGTTGAAGAACTCTACAGAGTATTCATTGCTTCAATTGATGAAAATGTGTAAATAGCAGCATGAAATTATAAAAATCTACTACCAAACTGAGGGTTTAAATGTACGGAAGTGTATAATAAAGATGGTATTTATCCACAAATAGCAGCAGCATTGTATATGACCAAGAATTCTGATTACACTGTATGTACAATGGTAAGTACAACATGTTCTCTGATGCATCAAAATGTTGATGCTTGTGTTACCGAAATACTGAACTGTAAAAAGCTAATCTTCAGTTAAAGAAAGTAAATAGTCCTCCAGGGCCAATAATGCACTCATTTAGAACAGTACAGTACATAATTACTGCACCAATTTGAGCAGTTGAACATAAACACATTCAAATGCGTAGAAAACATACAGAGAAGGCATACAGGGAGTCTGTATTAGGAATTCCCGTAAACAGAAATTCAGAAAATACTAAGGGAGGAATCACCTGCAGCTTCAGATGATGCTCAGCGCTGACCATGGCATCGAGATCATTTACGTTAAACAGCTCCGGTCTTCACATAGTCCTTTAGATATATGTGAACACTGACCGTAGCACACAACTCTGTGCCATGTCAAATATATGTAACTATTTTAAACCAACTTCAATTAGAAAAAAACCCCAAAGTGTAGTTACTGAGGACGTGAAAACCTATACAGTTATTTTAATGCAATAACCTTTCACTATAGACCTCTAACTCGAAAGCAACTCAGTTCTTCAAAGACGAAAAACCATCTTTACAACAGCACTCATAAGAAATTTTCCCTCAAAGCAACAATACTTAGTTATAAATGAGAACAACTGTTATCATAAGGTGAGACTTGGGAGAGCGTGCAAGTCCAGCAAATTAATATCCCGGAGCATTCTGCAAACTATATTTGACAATTGTTAGAAAGAAAAGAAAAAGACTCCAAAGCAACACAGTATTCTCAGGATTAAGCAGCAACTTTTCCAAATGGATTTCCTGTTATTCAGAAATTAAGTCAACGTTCTCACACAGTTTCTTTATGAAGTCAATGTCAATTGACATGTTAAAATAGGTTTGAAATCAAATGTTAAATATATACCATATACAGAAAGAAGGCATAGTCAGAGACGTGCATAAATGACATTATTTGCCCTAGGTTGGTGAAGCTTCTTATCAGAAACATCCAGAAATGTTATTCAAAACAGTAAACAGCATTTCAGAAAATGTCCCAAAGAAAATCAGATTTTTTCCGAAAGAGAAGTGCAAGAAGTACAAGTCTTGAATAAGATTGTTCAAGTGCAAAGGAAGTTAAATTGCCTTTTCATATGCTCAGTGTCAGAGGGTAATATGTCCTGGACATGCCAGAGGAATGACATGGGTCACCCCAACCTAGCAGTAATAAAACCTCCAAAGCTGCCACAAACGATGCTACGATAAACTGTGAAAAACCTTCATTTTATATAGAAAACTTGGTTTTGAGATGTTTCCCTCAATCTGCATTAGCATCAGGTGACTGACAATCTCCTAAGCAGCTGAATACAACACAGCCCTGCCCATCCGAAGCAGCCACCTCTGGCTCTCTGACATTCAAGAGGCAAGCAGGCACTTCTGGGAAGCAACCTGCCTCATTCTAAAGCAAATATAATTTAATTCCATCCTGTAAACAGAAATATAGTTCAGATGGAAAACCAAAAGCATTTCTACCAATGATCTAAAGTGTCTTTTCTAAACGTAGCTTGGCAAACTTGTGATCTTGTACTTAAAACTAACAAAGAACAGGTAAAGTATTAAAAAAAAACAATAACTATTTAAAATCTTTGCTTTGATCACAGTAATTTTATTCCAAATTACTAAACTGCTAACAAATTTGTTACATGTTTAACACTCAAGCTACTTTTGAAACACATGCATAGCTTTTGATACAGAGTTTCTACTCTGGATTCACCTCTCCTTTTTGAGCTGACTGATTCCTGCAACGTGGGCCTACAGGAAATGTTGAAAATTCAAAAGAAAGGATGAGCAAAGCCTATGTCCGTGGAATAATCCACTGATTAATGTGTTTAGTATTTCAGAGCAAGACACACATTTTCAGTAGTAATGTAATACAAATTTTTCTTCTCTGCATTCTTGAACTGCAAGGAGAGAAGATTGGTGCCGATGAGCTATAAACCAGTTGTAAAAATCCTGTTCAGACCTGACAGCTGTATTTACGTTTTTGTTCGTTCTCCAGGCATTGTACTAACTTAGTAAAGCAGAAACAGAACTATTTTCCTGAAACATACAGCATGATGTTGTTACTGTGTAAAATAAGCCAGACCCGCAGGCTTCCGGCCACACAGAGGCTTGCTAACACAAGCTATCACAAGCTCGGCGCACACAAATATACGACGAAGGTATTCCTACGCAAATGAGCTGTTTGGAAACGACAGTTTAGTTAGCTGAAAGTCCCAGCCAGGCAGCACTCCAAGTATTCTGAACACAAAGGATTTAGTACAATACTGAGAAATTAATTACGAATACGTAGACATTACAGATAAGCATATTTAGTTAAAAGATTCAAAACCAGTATTTTGGGGGAAGGTATTTTAAGCTGACCTGAATGATATACACCAAGGTAAATTATTGATAGACCTTTTCCAACAGAAGATAAAATGGTATTTTCATTGTCTTTACAGTTGCTGCCAAGTAAAATCAAAGACAAGCTAGTGTGAAGCCAATTTTCAATCCACTCACTTTATATCTAATAAGGTGTGAGTTAGCATGCTTGCAGGTGAATAAGGAACGTGTTAAATACGTTTTTTCTGCATAAGTCCCTGTATAAATGAGCTCTGTTTCTGTGCGGGTGGTTAAGGTAAATGTATAAAGGAATATTATGACTGCACCAAAGCAGCTCGTTGGAGCTCAATGGCAATTATTTTTTTTTTTTTAGCCAGGCAGATGAATTATTTAAGTATCAAAATTATCCTGGAAGCGATCATGTATTTCTGATTCTGGCTGCTCGACAAAGCAAACAAACCACGTCTATGACAAGACTCTAATCTGTTCTCTGTATTTGCCATTCTTAATTCAAGGCAGAAAACACCATAATATTTTGGGTTTTAAGTTGACAATTATTAAGAAATGATCCAAACAGTTTCACAGGGCTTTACTGTGATGGATGACTTAATGCGGTTCCCGATTACACAGTGGAGAACTCTCAGCTGCAGTTTCTCTTTCCAAACATGCAGAGTGAGTATAACTGAACATCTCTTGATCGCTGTTCTCTAAAGATCTTGTACTGTGTAAATGCACTCATGAGAATGCAATCTGGGTGGCAATAGGAAAAATTCTCCCCAAGAAAACTGTCTAGTTTCTTTTAACTTAATACCACTCCGGAGTAACCAAAAATAATAACCCTTCAGTTTTGTCATTATTTTGGAAGCAAATCCTAAGCCTGGGAACTTATATATGCTGTAAGTATTCAGTTACAAAGGATCATTCAGTTAAAACTTACCCTGCTGGAAGTCTCCAGTAAAAACTGGAACGTGTTTTGTACAGCTTGGCACGTCTCTAGTTCAGTCCTGCTGAATGCCATTAAATAATCCTTAAGGTGATCATATACATTTCCATCAAGAGCCTGTATGAGGGAAAGAGTTTAAGAAAATTAAGAAAAGCAGTATGTACGTTTGTATATATTTATTAGCATTCCTGTTTAGACTTGTCAGATGCTCATACAATTTTTTTTTTTAACACATATTCACCTGTCATTATTAGCCTGGGCAGCGACAGGTGGACATCTTTCATTTTTGACAAGGAGGACTGGCAGTGCTTTATTTCCATTAGATGGCACCACAGAGCACTGTAACAATATCACGTTATAGTCAATGATTTCCATCCAGTTGTGTAATACGGCCATAGCAGAACAGTGAGGTCAGGTTTGGATAAGCGAATACGCTCAGGGAGATGTCACTTATGTCAAGAAAGGGACCGAGGAACTGCAAGGATGTGGAGTTTCTACCAGCCAGAGCACTCCTCAAGTCACTGTGCCGTGCTCCAAGTGACATTACCAAGACACTCAACATCTGTCTGCTTCAGATACACAGCTATTTGCTTATTAAAAACTGCTGATCAATACCTGCCATTTCACATAAGCTCAACATATCTCTTTCGTGCACAGAAATACCACATACATAACAAAAATTTATCATAAACTTAGCAGTTACCAGAGGGCAACATCAAAGTTCAAACTCAAAAGCACTGTTGTAACCAGAGCCGTAAAAACACATCGCATGGCCTAGGTTACACATAGGTTTAACGCAAGTTCTGTATTAAACATGTACGACTTTGCAAGTGACTGACAATTTCATTTAAATATTCAACTCTGGATATATTTAAATACATATTATATATTATATTATACATATATTATATTAAATATATTATATATATATTTAAATATACTAAATTTCACAGATATCCATTAAATATTCCTTGAAATAGTGTATATCAGATTTCAACAGATTCAAGAATGCATTTCTATACAAAATTGAATTTGATTATTTAAATCATTTTGAAAAGTCAGGGGAAAAAAAAAAGGTGAAATCGTGCAAGCCTTAAGAAATAGTTTCTGCCCCAGCAAAATCAAGCTCAATATTTAAGATGAGGCTAACAGACCCATGCAAATCAGACACAAATCATTCAGAACTTAGGACGAACAGAAGAGATTTTCTTTCTGCAAAAAAGTTATGCCTACCATCAGCACACAGCTACTACAGCAACCACCAGATGAAGTTAAAACTTAACATACAGACATCCTCAGTGAAGGATGCTTTGAGGAAAATAATAAAATTGTGCGACTGGAATTCTTGCGTCCAAAATTTTATATGCAAAATCCACTTTATACTACACTATTTTCTTCATCCTCCACCTACCAAGTGTAAAGTATTTCCTAGCACAGGCTGATTTCTTCCTTCAACCTCAGACATTAAACGTGCCTCAAACTTGCTAGCGCAAAAACTATGGCCATCAGAAAACAAACAGATAGGCTGCCATGCCAAACCAGCAGCAAACATGGGAATTTCTTTCAAGCCCCCACAATGTAGCCGGCTCACTCAGCCATGCTGCCAGCTACCCGTATCAAAGGCCGGTCTCGAGGGGTCAGCAGCCAGGGCAGCTACTTGAGGCCCCCAGCCACGGGAAGGCTCTGTTAAGCGAAGGAAGACGTATGGCTGGGAAAGAGCTATAGGTTAACTTCTCCAGGCTCTTACAAGTGATGTCAGCTCTACCAAATACTCTGTTAAGCATCACTTAAAAAAAAAAAATAATTCTTATTAAAAGAATTCTGTAATATGAGCTTACGGCTGGGATGTCCAATTGATAAAAAGTCAGGAAATTCCCAACCGCGAATCCATAAAAACCCTACAGCAATACCCATACGCAGCTTCAGTTCTTGTCTATCTTGATATAGGCAGAGCTTTACTGGAATTCATCCTGCAATGCACATTTAGTTCATAAGGCATAGCCCTAGGTTAGCACGAGGATTTTAACACTTTGTGTGCTTTTATAACGCTAAAGGGATAAGCCCTCAGTATCACAGTTATATGAGCGCCAAAGTTACCATCCCATTTCAAGGGCATTTATTTTCACATCAAATACATGCAGTCCCAAAAGCAGGTGTGTCTTGCACTTTCAGAGAATACAAATGATGTATAAAATTGCCAAGATCGGTTGTGCTCTCGGGAGAGCCGCTGCATGACGATGGCAATCCTGAAACTCCCCCAAAACAGAACCTGCAGACTTTTATGATCGAGCATATCTCTTCCTAAAGCTTTTCAGATCAAACACCCGGCTGGAGTGCAACTCTGCTAATAAATGTAAATAAATAGTTTAAACTTGGCAAAGCAATTATAAATGCTCAGTTTGCAAAGCAGCTGTGATTTTTTCATTGCAGTATGCTATAAACGAGTATTTCAGAGCTCGTTCCCCCTGCCTTCATATCAAGCCCATATGTTCTTTTTATGTTAAACCCAGCAGGAGGGGTTCATGTCATTTAACTTAAGACTTCTACAGTGCAGCCATCTACGTTGGAGTTTGTCACTCTAGGTCCTTTTTAGAGTCAATGGAGAGAAGTTGGTACTTCTGTGGTGTGATTCATCTCCCTCTAAGATAGATGGCTAAAATAGGTCAGATGAAAGGCAGCATGCTAAGTGCCTATTCCTCTTCACTGACCGTAAATAGCGCCCAGACAATTAGCTTAGATATACACGTCTACATGGTGGTCATAAAAGCTGGGTGAGATGAAGCCCATCTCAACACGTGTTTATTCTCTGCAACTATTATCTACCGAGCATTAGGAATTGATTCATCTACAGTTGCATTCTGTGGTTCTAGGAATATAAAAAGATATTTAAATATTAACTTCATTATTTCCCCACTCCTCCTGCAACGACCACAGCTCTGAAGTTTTGTGCTGAGATGCTAGAATACCCCCCCAGTGTGATACGGAGATATGTAAGAAAGATATATAAGAAAGAACATCAAAGAAAAGTGTGGCGAAACATTAGGAAGCATACAAATCTGTCAGCATGTGAAAACTGCATTACAGCCTTTCTCCTTTCATTAATTAAAAGCGGTTTCAATATGATGAAGTTCTTAAATACTGATGAGAGCTGCCAGAACTGAAGTTATTAAAGTCAGCGCAATACAACACAGGCATATTTGTCAGCCAAGTAAACCCACGGCTAAGCGTGCAGCTCCAACACATGCTAAAAAACTCCTTGTTGCACAGAAAACGTGACATCCCAGCAGTTACAGGATTGGAGAGCTGGTTGGTTACAAATTGCTTTCAATGATAATGTATCTATTAATTCTATAAAATGGTAATTATTATATCAAGCTGGATATGTTAATATTAAAACAAAAGATTTGACTTGCTGAACTACATGATATAAATTAACATTCATGTGGGATTTTATAATCTGAATCTCATTTACTTACAAACACTCTGACCCAAACCACTGAACATCACAATTTAGGTTTGAAATAGAAAGTCTTTTCAAAATTTCTGATCACACAACTTGAAGGGGAAACTGAAAAGAAAAATTTTTTTCAAAAAGCCCAACACACATTATTCCACTACAATGGCTTTTGTTCTCTTTCTGAATCTCAAAAGATTACGAAATCACTTACTGTATTACAATCAGACTGAAAAAACTGCCTTTTTTTCAACCTCAAAAGGATTTATGATTTTTTTAAAAACAAATCCAGCATCAGAACTAAGATAATATGAAGTTAAGTACCACGGAATTACAATTTCCAAGGACAGAAAAAAGTCAATGTTTTTTAAGAAATAATTTCTTTACAGAGGAATTGTCATGCTAAAGGTGCAAAACTACTTCCCCACCTGAGCCCGAGCTTTAAAAGATAATGGCTGAAATTAGGACTGAGAACTGAAACTGTTAACAAAGCCAATGGATACATAATGAAATTAAGGTGTGTTTTTATAAGAAATCCTATACATTAATTCAAATCGGTAAAATGGGGGGGACACGACAGGCCAAGAACGTTTTTCTGATTTCAACATACAGTTTCAAGTATCACATAACATAGCTTTCCTAGGAACAAAATTTCAGTCCCAGTTCAGATCATTATTTTGAGAAGGTTTTTCTTTTTAATTCAAGAGATTCCATTAAACATTTTGGGAACTTGGATGCATTGGTTTTAATCAGTCTACATTCTATAAAGATTTCCTCAAAAGCAAAGATGTAAGTAAAACTATTTTAGATATTGTTAGTAAATTTGGTTGCCTTTGGGACATCTTAATCTAAGATGATAATGCACGATGTAGAAAAGACACTGTGTTGCACGTATCATGTTCATTCCTGTAACTTACTTCGAAGTCTCTTCACTAGAACATTTACAGGTCTCAGTCACACTCTGTTTACAAATTACCATTTCAACTTCCTGGAGAAGACGGAGAACAAGCTAAATTACTATGTATTTTTTATTTTAAAAGACTCATTCCTTCTCAAATCCCAAAGAAAAAATGGAAACTATTTGACCCATGCATAATGCAGACCAGAGTCGTGCAAAGCCACCAAGGCGAGTCTTCCATTTTATCTCATTTATTTCTGAAATATTCCTGTTATTCTATTCATGTTTGTCTTGCACAGAAACTGCTAAGCTGTGCTGAAGCTCTGCATAATATTTTTACAGTTTAAACTCAGGCGTTCAAATTAAACTTCTCATTTAGCGATCTGAATCCACCAGGCACCAAAACCTGGACCTTACAGTACTAAGTTAAAAAACCACAATTAAAACCACACTTGTAAAGCCACATGGGTTTTCACTGACTAATTTACACTAGTCTCATCTGAATCTTCACTGTCTAGAAATAATTTCATATTTTCAAACATGGGCATTTATACTTCTATGTCTTTTTGAACTCCCTAACCCTCACTGGAACCCCACTCTTTCAATAAGATGACCATCGTGGATCAAATTAAGTTTTCATTTGCAAACATCCATCCTTTCGTGAGTTGATGCAACTCAACAGTTTACCTGTGCTAATTTTGCCTACACCAAGCATTAAAAACCTTGACAAATGCTTCGTAAGCTGCCACCGCTTTGCCGGAAACAATACAGCTGATGTTGAAGGCAAAGAATTTCCTTACAAGGGTGGAGGTAACATAACAAAATTAGACCTGACCCTACCCCACCCGGACTACAGTCTGAAAATGAAAAGATAAGGAAAAGTTTTAAGTGAACTGAACAAAAATCATTGTGTTTGCGGAGTGATAACTTTTCTATAAAGTCAATGGTATTGCATCATGGTAATGTGACATATTTTCCTGTTTAGTAATCAAAGCAAACCCCCCAAATAAAAAGGGAGATCCATATCATAGATGCCGCCTTCTATCTATTTTGGGTAGCCTATTAAAAATGAAAATTAAATTCTTATACCACCCTATTCTCATTTGCATTAGAAACCCTGTTTTTTCTATCCCTGATCTGCTTTGTTTTGAAAATAACCTGTAACCCGTTAAGAACAGGGACTCTATTTTTCATCTCGTATTTTCTGTAACACTACTCTAAACTTTTTCTTACTTAACATTAAAAAAAACCCCCAATATAAATTACATAACAAGCATGCTGAGTGAAGCTTTTTGAGTGTTTAAAACTTATGCCTATAATCCATTAAACAAACAGTGCGATCTCATGGATGGTACAGTCTGGGAATTTTCAGTTGAATGATTTTGGTAAATGAGACTCCAAGTGTTTTAATTTTTATATGCAAACACCTCCGAATATAAAAAGGAATCTAAAAAGGAAAGATTGGGTTACATACAATAATAGCTAAATTGTTAAAAGGAATTATTACTATTAAGACATTAGCTTAAGGACCCTTCTGGGTCTATGAGAGGTTAAGAACAAAAGTAGTTTGTATGTATTTTACCCCAAGCGTAGCAACAGGTCTCGTATTATTTGACAGTGAAGGACAGACTATTTTAAAAACTCGTCTAAAACTCAGAAGTAATAAAGTCAACAACTTGAATCAGCTGGCTTTGCCGAACTCAGCAGTATTTGGATCAGTGATACGTAACAGCCTTTCCCAAGGACATTGGGAGAGAAAGGAAGGAAGGTCAGGAAAACCCATGCTTTTCAGTTAACAGTTACATCCCACAGTGATTTTCCCTTAAAAATGCTGATTCCTGGTAGTAATTTATTCTAGGCATCAATTTCTCCTAATACAGAAGAGAAGCTTGCTTTAAGTCTTTTTCTTTTTAAATTCTTCCATCACTGCTGAGATACCCTTCTTCTCCATCAAGACATCCTAACATAAAAGTAAATCAGGTCTGTGAGTATTTGTCAACAAAAAGCGACTTCTATATATAAATTACCAACAAACCCAAGATCAAAGCAATAGAAGTGTCCCTGAACAGCATGCCTGCAGCAAGTGTGTATCGGCTGCCATAAAACTAGCATGAGCTTCTGCATTTCTCAGTCATTGCAATCCTGTAGGAACAACTGCACAGTGTCTGCACCGATCACGATATTGAAGTCTGAAGTCTGACTTAAAAATGACTGGAAGCCTGCTGCCCAGCCTGCCCTTTACAGGCTCAGCATTTGATAAAAATCCTATTTTTCTGCTAAACCATGTGTGCAAGTAGAGAAAGCTGCTAAGAAAAGCTGATGACAAAAAACCTACCCTCTTCTCTGGATCAAAAAGTTAGTGCTGGATTTCCCCAGCCTACGAGGAGAAAGGATCATCTAAGCTTAGCTCTGTAAAAATCAGAATTTCAAGTTAGCGGTAGTACAGCCACGCAGTTTGCACCCAATGCAAAACAGTGCTAAGCTAAGGCCATAAAATTCTCCGTATCCCAGGATAATCTTGCACATCCAAAGCTGCTGTAGTGATAAGCCTCCTTCATCGTGAGGTCCAGGTCCGACCCTCTCTCAGTGAAGTGAAACTAGTTAGTTGCGCCTGTGAACATCTGGAATCTAGCGGGGTCCCACAAAAGGGAAACACAACTACCCTAAAGAAGATACATCTGGACAGAGCGAGGAAAGCCTCTATTTAATTTAGGGCAGGCAGCTGCTACTCAAAATGCAGAGCCATGAGAGCTGGGACCAGTCCCAAAGCGGCAAGTGTAAAAAGGAGGATGGGACTGAAACTCTTGGTTTTTCTTAGACGACTGCTGCTATGCAGCTACCTGGGATGTGAACAGGGAAAAAAGTTTTCTAAATCATGACTGAGTTACACCAGCATTTGTTCCTTACCCAGGGTGTGCATTCCTGTGCAGAATACTGTTCATCTGCTCATGCTGGTCCCTTCAACACTTTGTAAAAATGAAATACTGCGGCAAAACCACTCTACTTTTACTTGAATTTCCCAATTAAAACTGCTTTTGATTGTTTCCTCTGCAACATGGCATCTTCAGCTCTACTCTGGAAGTATTTCAGTAGATACCAACCCTGAAGTACAGGTGGACAGCCAAGTGTCCTGGGCACCTCAGTTGTCCTCAACTCCTGCAGCACGTAGTTTCTTTGAATGTCGAGCATCGTCAGACACAAAGTATCAGCCAAAACAAACAGAAAGGGTAGTAACTTGCAGACATTTTTACTCTGTTAGCCCTCACTGCACTTACAGCAAGCTCTTCTACCTCTCCAGCCACCAATCTGTTCTTATCTCCTTGAAATGAAGAAGGTTTTGGCCCAAAACCTCCAGAGTCCCTACAGAAAGATCCTCTGCCACCTCTCTGGCTTCTGCTCCTTCTTGCAGTTTCATAGAAAATAATTTTAAGGAATTTTTATAACTGTCTCGCTGTACTGTTGCTGTCAAGCTAATTAGCTTCTCCTGTTTCTTTTTATTTTCTTTTTCTTAAATCAACATCCTGCATGACTGCATGTTCTTCAGAAGTACATTCTTAAGCAGCCAGCTGTGAACAAGGAAGTGAAAGATATTCCAGGGACATATCCATACCGCTCAGGAGCGGAGAAATGATAAAAAAAGCTGGGAACGAGTGGAAATTTAAAAAAGCACACCAAAAGGCAGGAAGGGAATATGATGAAAAAGGCTGAAAAACGTATAAACTGCCTATTTAAATCAACAAAGGTTGCAAAACCTATCTGAGTTTCCTCCTCTTTTCCCGCAACCTAGAGAAGGAGCTTTCATCATGGCGAACATGGGAACAATAAACACTAGAAGACAACAAGTGCCCCGACTTCTGTTTGCTTGCCTTTCAGCTCGGTGCTCATAAACACACTTTGCACTTTCCCTTACCCCAGAGCTTTGTATTTTCTCGTGTCAATAGTTTTGGGCCTGTTTGCAAGTTCTTTGTTTGGTCTCAATTAGTCACTTGATGATTGTTCTGCACATCATTTTGTTCCTTTACAATTTAGGCAGGGTCATTGTTTTTAATGACAAAACCTTTGTTGCTGGTGTGCTGAAGTCTACTCTGAGCACAGAAAAACATGGAATGGCCACCAACAGATGCCCATCTCCCTCCCCCAATCCAGAGATAAACCCTTTAAACCAAGTATAAGCAAAATTAATGATAATATTAAGTACTCCTCCTAGATTTGCCTCCACAGATCTCATGGTAGTGCCCTGTAGTTGTCACATTTAATGATGAGGGTCTGGTAGGTGAACACAGGCACAGAAGGAAATCTCCTTTATAATTCTTTGCCCCATCAGGCAGACAGCCATGAGAGTTACCTGATGAAGACAGCATTAAATAAACACTTCAGGGTTCAAGAATAATTCTGCTTAAATCAGTGGGAATACCCTGATGCAAGATTGCATAAGAATGGAAAAATCAGATCTTCAAATTCTACCGCACAAGGCTTAAAAAAACCTGGAAGATGAAAACAGATTCTTTATAATCCAGAAATACACCTACTTTTCCCAAAAGTTGTTAAGTACCATCTCCCAAGACTTCTTGGACCTACTTTGCTTTTTCTTTCATAGCACTGGAATAAATCCCAAGGGGATCCTTCTTCTGACATGACTAATTTTCAATAAATTGCACTGGTGCAATCGTCTTTGCTATTGTACTTCCTTGTTCTTGAAAAAAAAAATTCTGGCTCGAATCCAACACTCAGAAGAACGCTTTGTGCCAGACTGTCACCGTCACGTTACCTTCATATCTGAAGAATACTCTATACTGTTCCTGCCAATAATATCTGGCTTCCTTCACACGGAAAAATGTATATTTAAATCGTTCAGCATTTTGCCACTAATATCTGCTATTCAAGGATTCTTATGCTGACCACATCATCATAGAATCACAGAATGGTTTGGGTTGGAAGGGACCTTAAAGACCATCTAGTTCCAACCCCCCCGCCATGGGCAGGGACACCTTCCACTAGACCAGGTTGCTCAAAGCCCCATCCAGCCTGGCCTTGAACACTTCCAGGGAGGGGGCATCCACAACTTTGTTATCGTCATAATGGCTGCTGAACAGCAGCGGAGTATGTGGTATGTCTAACATTTGCAGCTGGGTTTCTTATTTTTAATTCAGTAGGAAAATGTACCTAAAATGTAATTAATTATTTTGTTGCTCAGTTTTAAAAATATATATATTTTTACCTCATTTGGAAGGTAGGTTAAAGAAATGTACTTTGCTCAAGAATGGGCTAGAACCATGGTGATTCTTAGCTCCTACAGGATTTAATCACACACAAACACAGACCCATCTCCAAGAAAGCTCTTGAAATTCCCCCTTTATTACAGCCTTCTACTGTGTCAAAGGTGTGGATTTACCAGCAAGTCTCCATATAAGCCTTCATGCTATAGAAGAAACATCCTTGACTCAGACACACTAGCTCTTCTGCATAAGTCTCAAAACCTTCTGTGTTCTACAAGAGTATAGGCTAAGGAACAGAAACCTTAAATTGACACAAACGTGCATGTGAAAATGCATTTCATACCAAATCCCATGTTTCTTAATAGTTAAAAATACTCCCTTGGCAGATAAAATGCATTAAAAAATGTTAAAAAAAAAATCAGATACTGATCATATGTATTCCTGATGAGCTTTTATTTTCTCTTTTGCATCCTTCCATTTTTTTAACCATCTATTTTGCCATTGCTGTTTTTAGGTTTTGTTCAGTTGATTCCATCTCTATATTATCATTTTAACAGCAGTTAATTTTTTGTCCAGTGTGCTTTTCATTTACTTCTTCAAATAAATCTGTTGGAGCAGAAAAGGTTTTGTTCAACACAGGCTGCTGTTCCCAATTGCTATTTGGATTTATCACTTCCATATGGGGTTTTTTTTTTCTGTACATGGGTTTAAAGTTACCTGTCACTTCCAGCAAACTATTCAGTGAACAGGCTTTTCAAAAGATGCTCAAAGAATAAGTTTAATAATGGCAATATTGCAATATTAAAAACTTCAATAAATTTAATCTATTACTGAGCACTTCAGATTCTTGTCACGCCAAACAGACATAACCTGTAGTTCGATGTGGTCCTACATATGTAACATTACACTGCCTAATCCATAACACAAAGGGTCTTTTCAGGATAATGAAGACATTTTCCAACTCAAAATGCATTTTTTTAAATTTTATATTAAAATGTCAGTTAATTAAACAGTATGAAAAGGGCACGGCATATTTCATATAGCAAACCCCACGTTCCTGAAAAGGCACTCTACTAAAGGATTACTAAATACTCCTCATCAGTCATACTAGAATTTAAGGACCAAAGCAAGTGAAACTATTTTTAGGAATTTTTGTAATCTACACAAATGAGCAACATGTTCTTAAAAGGAAAATGGCTCAGAGTCACAGTACTGTGATTACTGTAATAATTATAGAATCATAGAACAATGAAAGGAATTATCTCGAACAATAAAGGAAAAAACATCACAGGGGTATGCCAAAGGTATAGCAGCTGCATTGCAGCACAGAAGATTAATCTGTGTTTCCCAAATATCGCTTGGGAATTCCACGTGTCAATTATGCTTTATTACTTTTAGTAGTCCATTCTCATTCATTCCCAGGGGAATCATGCTAACAATTTATGCATGCACTCCTTATAAGCACCGGTGGGTGAGGAGAAAGATAATTTTAGTCTGAAGTCTGTAAGGAAAAATATTGTGAAAGGTTTCTCCCTTTTACACAGATTCCCCCCGCCCCCAACAAAAAAGCCTGGCAGAAGAAAAACCCATTACAAGCCACATTCCTAAACAAGTATTGATGGGTTCATTGGTTGTACCATTTTCTCCAGAAGCTGACAGTGTTTTATAAGCTTCTACTACTTGACACACGACAGTGATGAGTAACAAAAATCAACAGAGAAGTGAACAAAATGGGATCTGGTGGTGTTAAACTATCTTTTAATTAAATAACTTCTTAAGTGTGGCCTGATTGGAAACATCTAAATATATTTTACTCTCACAACATCATCTGATGAACATAATTGCATTAAAGTAAGCTCCTTTTCAAACTTATTTCAACAGTGTTGCACACTCTATGATTAATGCTCAAACCTTTTTAAACACTACTTAATTTCACAATAATACTGCTCAGGTGTCCTAACGACACTATATGGTCAGAAGCACACGTTTAAATCACATAGGAAGAGATGTCCCAAGAATCTGGTAGGCTTGGGATTCCTTTGATACAAGGCTATCTTTAATACCTAGTCTTTGGTATTAAATAAATTGAG
The DNA here is from genome assembly GCF_018139145.2 of Gymnogyps californianus. Lineage (NCBI taxonomy): Eukaryota > Metazoa > Chordata > Aves > Accipitriformes > Cathartidae > Gymnogyps > Gymnogyps californianus. Next base: position 2,098,858 of record NC_059471.1, on the reverse strand, counting down.
ACTTTCATCAAAGTTAATTCGATGAATACTGTCTCTGATATTTCCTTTTAAGCCCTTTGGGGCTTCTAGACCCAACCAGATAGCAGGGTCTGTGCTAAACGTGAATGTCAATACACAGAATTTAAATAGAGACATTCATACCTGAAATCACATACGCATACCATAAAAATACACTATAATAATCCAACCGAATGAATGCCCACTGAGAGGAGCAAAGCATGACAGAAGTGGGTCAACTATAAAAACTTGTTAAACTATCTGGGTATACACATAGTCACAAATATTTGTAAAGATTTTACTTAGAAAAAAGATGCTTCTCACTCAGATTTGCTGTCTTCTTTTTATCCACCTTTTTCTTAGGACTCCGTATCTTTTTTAATTTCTCTTTTATTAAATTGAATTCTCACCTATTAAATTAAATCATTATATCTAAGGTCTAATATAAACCACTGAACAATTTGATTAATAGGAGCAGTTTAAAAATTTTATTTCTAATATTCTTTAGCTTGAACTACACACCTGATTTCTACCTTTTTCCACATACCCGGTTTATACTTCAGTCAAAAGTAGCTTCTCCAAATAAATTTAGGCACCCAAAAATCAGGGTATTGTCATGATTCTTTCAAACAAATTTTCTTCCAGTATCTTTAGATCATTTTCAGCTCCCATAACTCTGAGTTATGCGAGATTAAAGCCCTTGAACCTAAGCATTTAAACTTCCCTGAAGTTTTTGAAATCCATTAAGATTTTTAAAAGATACTAATTGAAGGGTGCTGCTCGATGCTGCTGCTGCTGCCAAGGGGGAAGCGAGTGCACACACAGCAGACAGGGTTCTGATGAACCAGCTGCACTGAACAGGTTCTTCCCATTAATGACGAGCAACACTGGGTGTACCAGAGACATTATTTCTTTTAATTAGCATTCAAATCCTATGAGCAGTTACCTTAGTGCTTCAATACTTTGTAAAATATTACAAAATAATATCCTTCTTCAGTTGGACTACACTGTTCCAGCTAGTCAGTCGTCTGGCATTACGGATCTAATGAATCTATTGGTAGGGAATATTTGCTTCCCTTCCACGACGAGGGGGTTTATCCTAGCTATAAAGCCTTTTTAGCAGAGATGACAACTTGAACAGATGGGATTTTTTTTTTTTCCCCCTGTATGAAAACTAGCAGGTAGACAGACAAATCATATTGCAGGATTCCCCCTCCTCCTCCTCCTCCTCCCTTGACCGAGCTTTTCGGCCAGCTTTCCAATCAATTATCTCCCTAGCAATTTGTAAATGCTAAATAGGAATTTCTTGCCTCCTAATGCCCTTCTGTGGCCTAATTCCAATGGCGCATGGATCAGCTCCGTTCATTTCCTTTCAGAGCAGCTCACAGCGAAGGAACATTTCTCTCTTCTAATACCAGTTGCACACCCCATTCATTGCTGATGAAGCCCTGAGCTGTTTACTGACCTCTCAAAAGGAGCCGAAACCCGACGTTGTGTGTTGCCTTTTGAGCGCCCGCTGCAAGCCACAGCACCCGTAAATGCTCACAAGCACGAGCCCAGAATTCAGCTGCAGGAAGGGATCCCAAGGCAAGAAAGTTTTCTAAAGACTGTGCCAAAAATACAGCTCAAACAGCCATTGTCCATGCAGGCTATGACAACTGACGCCTGGCTCCTCACCTCCACCCATCCATACCAGCAAACATCTCCACTGTCACCAAATGGACTTACGTTGACACAGAAAAGCAAAGCTTTTGAAGCTGAAAGAATAAAAAGCATCTCACAATTTTGACAGCCGTACCCTATGTAAACCTTCTCAATTCTGTAAAAACTCTTACCAGGTTTGCCTCCCTCCAGGGTGACATCGACATGCAAAAAATAATAGATGAGAAGCCATTTTTCCAATAACTTTTTTTAGGATTTAATTATGCTTCAAATTCAGTGTGACATTTTCCATCTTTCTTACACTTATTGGGCTTGTGCTATTTTGGGTATTACCTCTTTCTTATAATTCCTCTACCACTTTCATAAGTTAAGTCACTCGGAAATGTTTTCTCCTGCCGTTGATGTACAAGACACTACATCAGTCCTCACAGTCTCCATCAAAAGACGGTCATTATAACACGTTTTGCCTTCTTCTAAATGGCTTTCTGTGTTCCTTGAAGACAACAAAATCTATAGCAAGAGTGTGCATCAAACACTTTTTAAAATTTTTCTACCACTCCTAGAGGCTTTGGTAGAGGAATAAAACCAGCTCATCTTTGCCACTAGCTCCAACGCATCCAGGTGACCACTTTCAATTTGCAACCTATATTGGCTAAGTTTCATCAAAAAGGAAATATCTAGCAAGACAGCTAGACAATTAGATATTTCATTTTTGATGAAGCAGCAGTTATTCACAGAAACCTCTGGATTTCACTTCCAATCATCCAACAGAGCATCTGAATGTTTTCAGTACCAACTCCATGATCACTTCAGTCCTAAATAACCACTCTGGGGGCACAGGACAGCTCGTTTCTCCTACAGACGTTAAGTGCTACAAGACTGCCATTCAAGTTATGCACATTATTAGTCCACTGTTTCAATAATGTTTATACTTAGCATCTCATTTAACAGGACAAAACCTGTGCACACACATTTAATTTTAAAAACAGTACATGAGCTTTTCACATAGTTTCAATGTAAATATGTGTAAATTCCAGGTAACTCACTGAAACACTGTGTGGTTATAAGTAACAGCAGACAAAAATGCTTTAAAAAAAAAAAAAAAAAAAAAGGTATTTCTTCCCTTGCATCTTCAATTCTTCAAGTGAATCCAGAGTTGCTAAAAGCAAAAACCCCAACCAAACAAAACCCCGTGAATGATCTGTTCGGGATGTCTGACTCCATGACTTTTAAAATAGGAATGTCGCATGTTTCTAGTTAAAACTTTTCGACGTAGCCCCACCTGCCTCCCAACCGGAGCACACCAGGTGCTTCCTGAGTTTGGTTATTTCTCCGCGCTAGCTACAGAGCGACTCGAAGGCACGCAGGCTGCTTTCTGGCAAAGCAAAGTATTTTGGGAACCGTTCTTATTGTATTACAGCGCGGCTTTGAAACAAGATGGCAAAGTTTCATTTCCTGTTCAAAATGGGTAGTTTTATGACATTTGACAGAAAAATCTTGAAGCTCGATCCAAATCCTAAACAGTTTCTTTAAAAGTCAAAAAAAAAAAAAGTTTTAAAGTTTTCTGTTAACTCCTTAAACTAGATTTCTCAACAAGACAGCTGGGATTCCTGTTAAGTACCTCCTTCCCAATCTTAACCCTTACAGAGCTTTCCTTGTGCCCTCTTCCTAGCAGTGATGTTGAATTTTTCTGGCTTCCCAGTCATTTTCTTTGTTCTACTGCATTGCATTCAGCCTTCATCACTGATTATTTCTCTGTATTCCTTCCCAAGTCGCTCCCACTCACTGCACCAACGATACCAGCCTCCTGTTAACTTTCTCATATAAATACATCCATGACGACTTCTATGTAACCTCCTATACAGGAAATACCTTTCACGAGCATCTGTAAAATCACACTACATTTTTTCGCAATCAACTCTTTTCTAAAGTTATTTCTGTCAAAATGCCAAAGGAAAACTTGCTGACAAGTCAGAAGCATTATCAAGAAATAGTTTCATTATACCATGAAAAATGATTATTGTTTTAAGATAATCAAGTTGCCCTGATTTATATATCAGGCTTTGCTATGCTCTGTCTTTACACTATACACTCCCCACCCATGGAGGAATAAATACTTAGCCCCCCTGGAAATAAACAGCCTTTTTGGACCAAACGCTTAAACAAGGAATTGACTTGTGGTTAAAACATGAGGTGAGACAGAGCTGACTGTCATCAGGCAAATGTGACCATGGCTCAGTTTTTCATCTGTGCAACAGAAATCGTTGTGATTCAGACCCACTCTTTTGTCTCGAGTTAGCTTGGAAAGGCTGTGTGATGAGTAACGTGATCTTTCAGGGTGCGAGCGGTGGATTTGAAATTGAAAATATTAGATGCTACCATAGCTAGTGGTGGCAGTACCACTTACTGTTAAGGCCATCTAAACTTCCCTTGCTTGTGATTTTGCCAAAATTACCACCAGAAGTGGTTGTCTTTCCGGTAGGAAGCGTCTTTTAACTTCCCTGTAAATGTTTACTAACAGTCAGCCGGAATATAAATGCTCAGAAGTGTAGTTAGCACATATTCAATAGACTATGAAGGAGCCAAAGGTCTCCAAAGCAGCACTTCGGTATCAACTGGGAAGTGTGATATATGAGCATTTAAGAGAAAGCCTGAACAAGACAGCACAATTTTGTATTAATTATTCAACAGTTTACGTGGATGCATAATCACCCTACAAACAGGGCCTTATTAAAGGAATTAATTTCCCCAAGGTTTTATGTGCATGTATGCACACAGACTGATGTCCCTGGAAGGGAAAACAGCGTGGTACCAACTATTGTGAAGCCTACAATGAGCATCTTCTGGAACACTCGTATCGTGTGTTGGGCAACTACCTCCCTTCACTCATCCTCCATTCATCGGAATGAACATGAGAAAGCAATGCACACTCATCAACCGTCCGTAAAGGGAAGTTACTGTGCCCATCTGATACTGTAGATAATGCAATCTATGGCTGGCTTAATTGTAACTACAAAATATTTGTGGCTTGCAGCTGACAAGAACGGGAAGTGAAACAATAGTTCTTTCACTTACATAAATTCCCTCCACATTTTAAAGGGAGTATTACAGGATCTTAAAAGAATAGCTAGTATTGAATTAATAAAAGAGATTTATAGAAGAAAATGGAAACCTCTAGTGACTTCAAAATTATTTTATCTTAATGCTATTTTTTCATTTAGGACAGAATCTCCATTTTAGAAAAGTAATTCCCTGGGTGTTTCTAAATCATTCTAAAAAGCATAAAACAATAACGTGTACGTAAAATGATTTCTTACAGCGATAATATTGGTTCTGCTTGTTCTGGAGTCTACAGAAATATGCACTCATGCAAATGTATAACTTTTTATTTATACAGGACACACAGTGGCCAACCATTGCTAGGATAACATTCCTGAGACAATTTAAGACCTTCAGCTAACATGTCAACTTACTTTTCAAGTCAAATAGAGTCACCAGAGGAAAGAACCATTTGCTATACATGTCCTATTAATTTCTGGGCATAAATCAAACTATTAACTGAAAACCACCAAGTCCTCAATCTTGGGTCATTTTTATAAACACTGCCAGCTTCAGCTGAATCTCATTTGTGCAAGTAATGTTTGGAGTCTGTATTTACATTTGTTTTAAATGATCATTAAAAGTGCTCGGTAAAAGCGGTGGATGACTACTGAAAACACAGATGTCAACTCAGCTTCACAAAAACTCCCAACAATGCTAATGAAGAAAAAACAGGGTTCATCAAAACATGAATATTCTAGCACTGTTGGCTCATGCAGTTACTCCAGTTAATGGCAGAAAAAATCCAGAAACTAGAAGTTAGGGGTTCCCAAGCAGAATCTTCTTAACAGAAAATGTTATTTCATGGAATCATAGTATAATTCAGTTGAAAGGGAGATATCGGTTCAACCTCTGCTCAAAGCAGGGCCAAATAGATCAGGTTGCTCAAGGCTGTGTCCAGTCAAGTTCTGAATGTCTCCAAGGTATGACATTCCTCCCCTCCCCAAGCCCCTGTTTCTGTTTGACCACCTTCATGGCAAAACTTTTTCCTCGTATTTAATCAGAATTTCCTGGGTTTCAATTTGTCCGCCTCCCACCATGCCATCACCTTCAAAAAAAAAGCCTGGCTCAGTCTTCTCTATACGCTCCTCACTAGGTAGTTGTATATCATTAAGACTGTTAGTATCTCCCTTTCTTTTCTGAGGCTGAGCAAACTCAGTTTTCTCAGCGTCTCCTCCTTTGTCATGGGCTCCAGGTACTATACTCACTCTCGGTGTTCCCTTGCAATGGCTCAGTCACTGCTCACGTTAACCCTCATGACTGCCAGCTCAGTCCTCGGACAGATCTCTTCCTCTATCAGAACCCTTTAAGACAGTGCTTAAAAACAGGCAAGGATGTGAAAACGGTACACATGACCTGTAATTTTAAAAACTGATCTCTCAAATTAAAAAAGCAATGCTGTAACACGTCTCGGTATCATCACCCGTGCATACATAAAGATCTGTTCCAGGGAAATTACGTAACATGAAGTTTCTATTTCAACCTGCCATATCACCACGAGAACTCTGATCAAGGACAAGAGCCAAATTATACAACTGCACTTCCTCATGTCAAGCAAACTGGAAAGTACAGAAAAAAACCCCCAGAAAAGATGACGGATACTTACAACAACATAAAAAACCTTACTGAAACTACAAAGAGAAAAAAATAGCAAAGCACACTAGGTTTTGACACTATTGCTCCAATGCAGTCCTCAAACACCAAAGACCACACTAGGTATGATATGAAATAAAATTCTTAAAAATGTAGAGAGCTTTATTTAGAAATACCAGCTGCTACTGTTTGCTACCTTATCGAGAACTTTTCATTGTTCATAAAAACCGCATCACTATCTGTAAACAGTTCCCCAACATTAAGATCACACTTGATTGCCAATTGTTTGGTGGGGTTTCTTTTTGATTGGGGTTTTTTTGTTGGTTTTTTGGGTTTTTTTGGTTTTTTTTTTATTATACCCTATGATATCATTCAGGATCCTTAAAGAGTGTTTAGCTACAAAGGTGACTGTATGTTGGGCATCAACCATGAAGCCCCGCTGATGACCTAGTTCTACAAAATACCTTTGAAATCTTAAGGCAGATTTTCTTTAAAGATTTCAACTTTGAAATACAAGCATTAAAAGGGAAACCCTTGAGAGCAACAGATTTTGAAAACATACCAGAGAAACAAAATAAAACACCTTATTAAAATATTTTACGTTGTGTCAAAGACCTTGGTTCACGTGCAGCTCAAACAAGACAGTCCTGAGCCCCATGACTCGCATGCACACACGTGCATCCACCTGCCACAGGCTGTAATGGAATAAACTGCTGACCCGACGCTCATGTCACCTACAAAAGTCTAGACTTTGAAATCAATTTAAGGTTTAGTTCTCTCTTCCTACTAAAAATAATCCAAGAATTACTTAAAATGTTCGTGACGCCTCCTTTTTTTTAGATCAACATTTCCTCATTATAAGCTGCTTTATAAAGTCATATTCAGAGGTGGTTCATGAGAGGAACTTACAGAGGAGTTAAGAGTAGAGCAGTAAAAAATGAAATGCAGTAATAATGAAGTTTCTAAGAAGACAGGTATCAAAACAGCCCTGAATTTACTTCAACCATCATCTTACACTTCCTTCTGACCTCCGTTTAAACTTCCCCAGAAGCCTGAGCACCAAGCAGACAGCTTCCGCTTAAAAGGGTTTGCAGACTCTATCTGAGCGATCAGGTGATGGCAACTGCTCCTAAGCAGCTTGTCAGGAAACGGGCAAAGAATAAAACATTACGATGTTTTCGTCTACGCTGGTTTTTTTTTTTTTAATTTGACTACAGAGATTGAAATGCAGAGCTCAGGTCTGTGGCACAACTTTGTTATATTCAGATGTAAACTCTGGACAAAAAGGACAGATACAGAAAAGGGCAACAGGATTCATATTTTTTCTAGACGGAGATCTAAAATGGTTTTGCTTCTCATTTACTGGTGTAACTGACAAAAGAATTGAGAATCACTTCTACAGTGCCATCCTAGTTTAAAAATGCTGGAAGCATTTTGTATTTTCTTTCTGAGCATCTCTGTTTTGTTTGTGATGGCTTTCACAGTTACAAACACAGCGGAGTGAGTAATTTTTTCTTCTTTGCATAAAAATGTTGCAAACTGAAGTAACATATTCTAAACTACTGAAAATCATCAGAAGCTGTATGTCACCAGGAATCCTGCTAATGAAAATGTCGGTTTGTTGCCTGTTACAGAAAACTAAATAAGGCCACGACGTATATTTGTGGTTCATCTGTCACAGGACAGTACAACAGCAGCATATCTGAGTCAGATACAAGGAACAAAACCAACGCTGGCTGCTTGTGAACAGAGTAACCCAAGGTGTCTCCAGCCCAACACACGTTAATGCTTTCCCAACAATAGTTTCGCAAATACCTTGTGCCAGCATAAACCAACACTGTTACTGCAAAAATATTACCACCCCTCCTTTCTCTTAACAATGGTATGAACTTTTATTGGATTTTATTGCTTATAAACCACTGATGAACCTGCTATCGTCTAGGCTGTTGGCAAGCCAAGGTATGCATTAACGTTACCCGTCTGCGTTCAGTTCAACTTGCACAGGATGCAACGACCAACCTTTGATGTACACATCCTATAACAAACTTCAGTGTTTTGCTCTCTTCACTAAGTAAGAGTCAAGGGACGCGTGTAGCAAAAGAGTTCTTGACAGCTGGGTACTATAAAACTGAAGGCGTAATTATAAAATTACAACTTGGTTAAATGTGCATAAAAGCCTTTAAGAAAAGTCAGACAAATTGCCACCTTTGGATCAAATGTCGCTAAATAAGACCTAGGTTTTAGCAAATTAAAATCAAAGGTCATTTAATACAAGAAGAAAACAGATAGCAACAGACAGCCAAATCAGCTTATTTATTTTAATCCACTATTTATCAATGTATACAAGTTGAGGTCAAAGTTAGTAAAGTTTCAAGTTTTCTAGGAAAGCGAGCGCTGTCTGCACGCGCAGATGGTCCACAGCGATGGTTTCAGAGAGCGCTACGCTACAACCCAAATCCAAAGCCAGCAGCAGGCAGCATTTCATGGCCAGAGACTGGTGGCGTTCCAGCCAAGCCAACCCCAGCTTCAAACGAGCCAGAGGCCGACGACTCTCTCACCAACAAAACCCACACAGTACAATTCTCATTCTGGAAACAATAACCCCATTAAAACTAAAACCTACAAAGAAATTGTTTGTGATGGATGCAAACAGAAACAGTCTCTGAAACATTTGTAAATAAGCACAAGTTTTACTTTCTTACACAGTAATATAGCCAAGTATCAGCTGAAATTTCTTCACAGCTTTTTCTATTTCTAAAGTTTTTATCATCTTTGGGTAACATAACTAGAAAAACACAGAAAGCTTCGACTCTTTAGTGAAATCCATACTCATGCACTCCAAAGGAGCAGTACCAAGCAGCCATCATTTTATACCTAAATGCCATTTAAAACAATTGTTCTAGACAAAGGATATATAAGATCTGCCTTTAAAAACAGAACAAAATTACTTTTTCCCCCCACTTTCCACATGATTTCTAACGGGTCTACTGTAAAACTGATACTGCAGCTGAGGAGTAGGAAGATTTTGAAGGCAGGGGAGGTGGGGTAGTTTGTTTTTCAAGTCTGAAGGTTACTATATTAAACAAGTAACACTCTGAAGTATTATTTAGAAAAAGGATTTATCTACAGGTTACTGCATAACTCTGAAAACCAGCCTGAAAATAATTTAAAATGTGCATCTCTGCCACATACAAAAATAGTTGCCCCGATGAAAAGCTGAGGTAATAAATTTGATTTCAAACAAACTAATGAAACTGGTGTTACAGTCGTATCTCCCTGTATAGATGGTGTGGGTTACAGGAATCTCACCCGGTCTACAGAGCAGCTATAATCACCAATTTGCACAACTCATCCTGAAAGAGTTGACACTAAATAACTGAGTAAGTCCTATGATGTTTGAGATGCTACTGATTCCACTCAACACTCCAACTCGCTCCTTACAGAAGTCAGTCTTCCAGTTTGCTTGCAAATGAGGCAGCTGGTATGAGAAGTGTATTTTTCAGGAATGCTTATTTCTGTCTTTGAGAGTCTTGGTCAAGAGAGAACCAAGAAAAGAAGCTGAGTATCTGCATGAAGGCAGTAACTCCAAAGGTGCTGCAAGACAGATAAAATCTGAGCGGTTTAAGGAGAAACTTGATGTGATTTAGAAACGTGGACAGCCCTGCAGAGTTCAAACAGAAGAAGGCGTATCTGCTCAATGGCAGCTAAATGGAGAAATACTTACAGATAGCAAGGTGGCCACCACTACAGGAATACCTAAGGACTTACTAATATTAAGATAAAAGATGCATTTTTACAGTGTTAATCTCAACACATAAATGAACATGTTTAGTTTAGACACTACAACTGTATTATAGCATGTAACATATACTAGGTCACACAGTCACTCAACCTATTAAAACAAGAACTGTGCTGCCTAGAAAGGGTTTTAATACCCTTTCAAAATACCTCCCTTCCTCGTCATGTTACCTAGAGGAAGGATTAGAAACATTTAATAGACAAAGTCTCCATTTCTTTATCCTTCACTCAATTTTCCAGTTCTAGTATCTCTTTCATAAATGGTAATGGCTATTCAGAGTTCTATATTCTGTAGGCAGCAATTTTCTCCCCAACTGACTGCTTTTCTCTTTTTAACATGAATTTCATGTGCTATTTTCTTGCCTGGTCAACTAAAATTGTCAAGGTCTGACTACATCCCTTGGTCATAAGCTTTATATTTGCTTATACTGAATGATTCTTCACCTTCAAATCATCACCTCTCTCTTCAGTTCCTTCTCCATATTGTTTATGTTAAATCATTATGCTAAATAAAGCAATCATTTTCTCAGTACTCTAAACAGCATGGTTCCCACATGCATTTCAGAAGGAGAAGACAGGTAAGAGAGAGACCAGGACCTTGCCAGCCCATCTCCTTCCCTTATAAACCCCAAGTATTTACTTTAATCCCACATCTTCTGTATCTCTTCATCAGTTATTAATCTATGAGAAAACCCCCATCGCCCTACCTGTAACAACATCGTTCTTTTACGTAAGCAGAGACTGAGTGGGAAGTTTGTTGAGAGCTCCCGGCAAATTCGAGACATTAAATCAGATGAATCACCCTTATCCTCAGGCTTACTGACTCCTTCAAGATCTCTTTCTGAAGGACACTTTCCCCCTTCAAAAAAACATGTTGATTGTTCCCACCGTATCATATCTGGCCTCGTGTGAACTGACTCCATTCATCACTGCACTTGTTTTATCAGCCTGCCTGGTAGGGAAGTCTGATTTCTTCATCTATAATTCACAGGGCCCCTCCTGGAGCCCTTTTCAAAGGCTGGGACAGACTTGCTGCTTTCTCTTGGCACTGAGGCGGGTTTTAGCACCAGATTACACACTGTTATTTATATTTAAGCAGTTTCACGTTTGAATTTACATTAGAGCTCTTGGATGAATGCAGTTGGAGCCCAGTGATACATTACACTTGATTTTCCTGAGGATTTTTCCCCTCTCTTCTAAAATGCATTCAGTAGCCATTTCAATTAGAGATCTTGCCTTTGACTTACTCTCTCCTTTGCTCCAAAGAATGACCCTGTTGCAAGGACATGTGGGCGTGCTCCCACGTATTTTTTCTCATGCAGTGCAAAAAACCCGAATTTACAGTTCTTCATTAAGAACACAGTTGTTTACCAGATGAGGAGATTTAACTACTATAAATATCTGAGAGAGATGCAGAAAAAGAACCCTGAATGTTGTCCTTTCCTTCCAAAGTAATTTGGCTCGATGAAAGTACTTGCAACTTAGGTTTTCAGTAAACCACAATTATTTACATAGAAGAACAGGTTGCACAGAGAGGTTTTCATATCAAAAAAAGGTTCACTTTGAAAAAAGCTTCAAAGCAAATTCTACAAAAGAAAGGACTGGATAAGAGGGAGCCCAGTAACTGAGTAAAGAAACCACCATAGATCAGCAGCGACTTTAGCAACTGGACCCCGTGCACGTAGAACATCTATGGACAACAGCACACATGCAGAGGAACGGCGCCAGCATGACTTGTTTTCCCATTATTGTATTTTTCAGTCTTTCAAAAATGATTAAATGGTTTTTAGTTTGATGTTTTATTCCAACTTGTAAAAAAACCCACATTCCTGGGGTACCTGCAGGTTTCTAATGTCACAGCACAGAAAGCCCACACCATCCAAAAGACATAAATGTTTAAGGAAACTCAAAGAGATGAAGGTCCTGTCTAGCTCACTATGTGCTCAGTTTGTAACACACACAAAATGTAGCCGGACACACAGAGGAAACGAGAATCCCTTTGCAGGGATTATGTTACAATGCCCTGAGACGAGAGCAGCCATAACCCACCAGAGCCAGTCATAATTTTACCTGGGCTATCTGCTCATTTTTTTATTATTCCAAATGTCCTTTTTGTTTGTTTTGTTGTGAACGTATTAAATTCACTTCTGGCATTACTTCCAAGTAAGAGTATTGACTGATGACAGCCAACCATGCATGTAAGTATGGAAACATCTTATGTAAGCATTAATTAATAATTTTATCTCCAGTATTATAAGGGAATACTTTATAACCATTTCCATGTACTAAACATTTAGTCAGCACAAATATTCATGTTTTACTAATAGAAAAGCACAACCACACATACACACAGAGCAAAGACAGGGCTGCTGCCTCAAGGACTATCAGCCCTGCGTTGCCTCTGAGATACCCAGATCTGATTTAGCCTTCCAGGAAGTCAGATACTAGGCATAGCAATGAATTTATAACACAGGCTGTGATGTACTCGAAGAGGCACGCACGTATTGCCAGAGGAGTGGTTAACTTAGTCAAGATATAATGGAATTACATATAAAAATCCCTTGGAGGCCTCCTTTGGTGCTCTCATTTTCTACTTCGGTTACCTGCTTTTCATATCAGTATTTTTTTTCCCCCAGTATGCAAAAGCACGCTGATAACACAGTGATTTGTTACAATACAGTGATAGTTCTTCAATAAAGCAATTTCAATTGCAAATTACAGACTTCTAAGTTGCCATGCCTGATTGCATCACCTGGAAATAGTTTGTAGATAGAAAATTTAAATAAAATTCCAAATTGTCAATATATGAAATGCAACTACATAACGTGTGAATTGGCTTTAAATAGCCGATTTTACAGATTTTACAATTTATCTGTAACTACCTAATTCTAAGATACAGGAATAGTATACATTTAAGTAATTCCAGGACGATATTAAAAAAACCTCTGAGCAATCATATTTGAACTTTTTAAGTATGTCATTTCCGATGAGTTCAAGTATCTGCTCTTGGCTTGACCTGGCAAGCTGCCACGTGCGAGAACAGCAATGCTGATTTGCTATTCTCTAAAATTCATAGCTTGAAACCAAGTTATTTAATGATTATATTTTCATTAATCATATCATAAAGAAATGTTCTGATCAGGTAACTGGACACAAAAAGAGGATTATGGGATATGCTACTGAAGAACTAAAAAATCTCCAGCTTATTTAAGGTCGACTGCAACAGGAAAACACAGGTCTTAGTTTTACAAACTTGATTCCTTTATGCCAGTGAGTTTTTCAGAAAAAAGCACATTAAAAAATAAAGGTGACTGCTTAGCTTTGGGGCTTGATAATTGGTACCAAGTATCCTGCACACTATTGCAGGATCTATCTACTGCACTGCACTCTCATCTATTGCAGCATATTGGAAAAGACAACATTGCTATCGCAAAGCAACCCACGGTTTTGTACTTCACTCATTTTACTTTCCAGATTTTCAGACTTCCCAACTCCCATACATAAATTAGCTTCCTTACCTTCATAATGTTTACTAAGTCTGTTTGATAATAGCGATCTTGGTGTGCATTAGCAGCTGCTAAAGTGAGAAGATAATCATTCCTTGCATGGATAGCCTTGGAATTACACTCGGATCGTCGTGCTTTTAACTACAAGAAATGGAAATTAAAAGATAGGTACTAATGGGAAGTTAAATGACCAAACATGTATTAATAGTAAATTAACATGCATATGTATGTATTAATATAGTCAAAACTTTAAGGGCTTAATAGCTTAACAGTTTTGTTAATGGTAAGGGGATTTCTAACGTATTTTTCTCTCATGCAGTTGTAATTTCACATACAGTCTTCAAAGAACAGTTATAACTCCCACTAGAAAAAATTTCCTTGTAAATTTGGTCACATGTAACTCTGCACTCTGACTGCTGAAAGAGTGCTCTTACCTCATCACTTCTTCTAACAATTTATCTTCCAAAATGTCAGTCATCTCTAGATTCCAGACAACTCTGGTCATATGCCTCATGAAATCAGCTGCAAAGCATGATTATAAAAAATGGGTTTTTTATACTCACCTTTACACTTGCCTTCTGCAAGCTTATTCTTGACTGAAAAAGACTAAGTTTGGACCTGAAAAAAAAATTAAAAGGAAGAGATTACCTTTCTACAAAGTACAGGATAAAGAGGCCACTGCACTTCACTTCCGCAAAATTTTAATTTAAATAACTTTTTATGCTTGTATTTTTATTTGTATAGTTTTAAGAAAAGCTTAAGGATCAAGGAAAATATCACAAAATATGCTGAGTTACATGAACAGCATCTTCATTGCAAGTTCTGAAATCTTTCACACAGCTTATCCTGATTTTTGAACAAAATTTAAATACATCATGAAAGGGAAATTGGGTGGTGGCTCCAACTCAAGTTATTTTGGTGTTTGATGGATTTTTGAGTTAGCCCTCCAGACACAAAGTGCTGTAAATTTGAACAACTGGTCATCTGAAGGAATATTAATGCAAAATCATTAGTAAATATGTTCCAGCAAGCTGGAACAAGTGGTGATGAGTGGCGTTCCTCAGGGGTCAGTATTGGGACCGGCACTGTTTAACATCTTTGTCGGCGACGGACAGTGGGATTGAGCGCACCCTCAGCAAGTTTGCCGATGACTGGAGGGAAGGGCTGCCATCCAGAGGGACCTGGACAGGCTTGAGAAGTGGGCCCATGCGAACCTCATGAAGCTCAACAAGGCCAAGTGCAAGGTCCTGCACGTGGGTCGGGGCAATCCCAAGCACAAATGAAGACTGGGCAGAGAATGGATTGAGAGCAGCCCTGAGGAGAAGGACTTGGGGGTATTAGTGAAGGAAAAACCAAATATGAGCCAGCAATGTGCGTTTGCAGACCAGAAAGCCAACTGTATCCTGGGCTGCATCAAAAGAAGCGAGGCCAGCAGGTCGAGGGAGGGGATTCTCCCCCTCTACTCCGCTCTCCTGAGACCCCACCTAGAGTGCTGCGTTCAGCTCTGGGGCCTCCAACATAAGAAGGGCATGGAGCTGTTGGAGCAGGTCCAGAGGAGGCCACGAAGATGATCAGAGGGCTGGAGCACCTCTCCTAGGAGGACAGGCTGAGAGAGTTGGGGTTGTTCAGCCTGGAGAAGAGAAGGCTCTGGGGAGACCTTACAGCAGCCTTCCAGTACCTAAAGGGGGCTACAAGAAAGCCCAAGAGGGACTTTCTACAAGGGCATGTGGTGATAGGATGAGGGGTAACGGTTATAAACCGAAAGAGGGTAGATTTAGATTAGATATTAGGAAGAAATTCTTTACTGTGAGGGTGGTGAGGCACTGGCACAGGTTGCCCAGAGAAGCTGTGGATGCCCCATCCCTGGAAGTGTTCAAGGCCAGGCTGGATGGGGCTTTGAGCAACCTGGTCTAGTGGAAGGTGTCCCTGCCCATGGCAGGGGGGTTGGAACTAGATGATCTTTAAGGTCCCTTCCAACCCAAACCATTCTATGATTCTATGAAGAGTACTCATGTATGCATACATATTTTTAAAAGCAGAATTGGTGTGATTTTCGCATTCAGATTAATGAAAGAGAAATTAGAGAACTACTTTATTAGCTATTTGAAAGATGGTGGTTTAAAAAGCAAATAAGAAAACAAAATCAAGTAAATAGCTATTTTAATCTGGACAATACCGCACTATGAATCTAGCCCAAAATTCCCAAGCTCAAGTTTTTGGTTGGTTTTTTTGTTTGTTTGGGTTTTTTTTACTTTCTGCAGGTATTATAGGCAATCTTATTGAAGTTGTTCTTTTCATCATCCAGCCCTCAAAGTGAAAGACAGAAAAATTCTCGAATGAAACCATGATTTCTTTTCATTCCCTGAGAACAATTCTGAGTAATTTCTAAAAATAACAAAAAGTAAATAAATTTGCAAAAAAGGGTGAGGCAAACTCCCACAAGACAGGCCAAACTCCAAACAGAAAACATGTGAGTCACTTGCTTTCCTGGAAGGAAGGAAATCAACCTCTTTAGGATGTCAAAGAGCATAAAAACCTCAAGCCTCAAAAATTTATCTTCAAAAATGGAAAAGAATATCCCATCCCCTCTCCCCCTCCAAATGGACTGATACCAAATTTGAGATCTGTGGAGAGAAAAGGAAGTAAGCAGCCTTGAAGTAAGCTCACACACTGTCCTTTGAAAATGACAAATTAAAGCAATTAGTTTAACTTCCTTCCTAAAGAAAGCAGTCTAAATAAGTTATACTTTACTATCAGGGTAGTAGCATGCTTGAAATGGTTACAAAAATGTACATAAGCAAAAAGAAAATTGGCACAAGCTCATTGAAAGCAATTATCTTTCTTATCAATAATATCAAGTGTAAAAACTAATACAAGTACAAATCTGCTTTATACGCATGCAATTATTTATACATATGCTATTATCAAAACATACTTGGCCTCAATATCAGCTTTCTCCCGCACTGCTTGAGCCATCTGTTCAGTCTCAAAATATTTCTTTTTGCCTTTAGCTAAGTCTTTTACTGTCTCTTGTAATTCAGCTTGGATCCTTGTCAACTGGTCCACGCACTGAAAAAAAAGGCATTCAGGAAATGAAACATTAATTTTTTCTGTTTCTAAATAATACTATCATAATCATTTTACTACTCTTTATTACATTTTATATGGAAGAATGCGGTCTCCTAGTCACTCCTGGTCAATTATTCATGCCTTTCTTTTAAAACTGATCAGAACATAAAACCGTATTTCTTTCTTTCTTTCTGCTGCTGTTTAACTATTCAAATTCAACGATAACTTGCAAATTAAACATAAAAGTTCTGAAAGCTTTGGATGAGGAAATAAAGTTGAAATAATTGGAATACAATTGGGAAAAACCCAAAGGCAATCTACTGGAGGTGATACAAAAAATGATTAATCTTTCCTTCTCTAAAATTTAAAACATAAGACAAAAGCTACCATGTAAAACACAACAACACAACAGCAACAAGAACAATTTGATAAACATTATTTTAAGAACTCATTTTGTCATTCACAAAGAAAACTTAGAGGCTTAAAATGCACAGCGAGCTAGTCAAGGAGTGAAAATAATTCCATCCGTTTTCCACACGACTCAACCAGCGTTACGACATACATTTTAATGTCAAAAAATAATATTCAAAGGAATAGCAGAAAAATTACCATACCGGTTTTGGCTGGGAGAGCATTAATTTTCTGCATGGTAGCTGGTATGGGGCTATGTTTTGGATCTGTGACCAAAACTGTGTTAATAACACAGGGATGTTTTAGCTATTTGCTGAGCAGCGCTTACACAGTGGCAAGGTCTTTTCTGTTTCTGACGCTGCCCTGCCAGCGAGGAGGCTGGGGGTGCACGAGGAGTTGGGAGGGGACACAGCCGGGAGAGCCGACCCCAACTGACCCAAGGGATATTCCATACCATGGGACGTCATGCTCAGCATATAAAGCTGGGGGAAGAAGAAGGAAGGGGGGACGTTCAGCGTGATGCCGTTTGTCTTCTCAAGTCACCGTTACGCGTGATGGAGCCCTGCTTTCCTGGAGACGGCTGAACACCTGCCTGACGATGGGAAGCAGTGAATGGATTCCTTACTTTGCTTTACCTAATAAACTGTCTTTATCTCAACCCACAAGTTTTCGCACTTCTACGCTTCCGATTCTCTCCCCCATTCCGTCGGAGGGGAGCGAGCGAGCGGCTGCGTGGGGCTGAGCTGCTGACCATGGTTAAGCCACAAAAATTACTAAAATGCTCAGCAATTCTCCAAACATTCTATCAGCTTAAAAAAAAAAAAATGTGGGAGAGGATCTATGTTAAGCAGAAAGGATCTACTTAACAAAACAAATGTGAATTATCAATGTCTAGAATTATACTATCTTTCAAAGAGATTTGTAAAGATTGTCTTTTACCCAAACTAGCTTAAGTACATAAGTGATAGTTTAATGCATTTGTATTTAATTATAGCTGTTACAGACTAGGTGTGGTGAATGAAGGCTCCAGCCAATACTCAGAGGCAGAGCCTCAAGCCAGCTTAAGGAAACCAATTTGCCTTTCAATTTGCCTTTCTGTCCTTCAAAGACCAGACCCAAGGTCCCACCTCTTTTCACATCATTATCACATACCCAACTTCTGCCATTCAAGGTGCCACACACTGTCCTCTTACCGAACACCCCTCCTAAATAGCTAAGGTTTTTCATTACACTAATTATTAATGCACGTAACCTTCTTTACAAGCGTTGCAAGACTAATAAGGTGGCATAATCCAACAACATAACATTAATTTCACAGTATTCGACAATTTTTAAAAATAATATCCAGCCACCAGTAAAAAAGAAACTTATTGTTTCAGTCAATAGAAATTGCTCACCTTCTCATCACACAATTCTGCTCTCACTAAAAATGTCAAATTCCTTTCTGGCTATAAAGTACATAAAAATTCATAAAAGTTCACACTAAAACCAGTATTTGATGTGTGCAGACCAATAAAGCAATGGGCTCCATAAGGTAAGCTTTGTGGAGGTAGGTGGTTTGTGGAGTGGCAGAGGGCAGGAGTGGGTTTTCTGAAGACCTGTGAGCGTATGATAGAAAAATGAAGGTAGAAAAATCTGTATATATTGGACAGCTGACAGAGACCTAAAATCATTTCAAAAGGACTGGGGTTTTGCTACATCAATTGGTATTTTGATCCCTGAAGTCTCCTGCCAGCATCAAAAAATTAAAATATCAAATAACCCCAGTTGTTAACACAATCATTTTAAAAGCATAAAATAATCGTGCTTTTGCATCTCTGAAGAATAAAAAATTGTCAAGAGACTGGATGCCATTTAGGGGTTTTGGGCTGGGTAGACACTGGTTGTATGTGAAAAGCTGTTTCAGAGAGCCGACAGAGGTGGTTTCTTGTTGCATTGCCTCCATGCAGAGCGATTTTATTCTATTTGCCTTTCAGTCTTCTGATACAGATCCGAGCAAATGTCCGCAGTGCTGGCCACATCACCTTTCCTGAAGATACCTGATGAACGTACACCGCAGCTCTCTGCCTTGTCTTCCAAGGCCAACATATGAAACCACACATCACTTATGGGATAAGCTTACAAGGTCTCTGGGGAGAGATAACGGCAGAGGGTGGGCTGCTGGCCTCAAAACAGCCTTCTCGTCTGTGTCCAAGAGTTGCTGAGTGAGGGCAGGGGAGCAGTTTTCTTAAGAGGTCAGATGTGGTCTACAGGAGACACATTTATTACCCCCGCTCCAGAGTCACCTTGCAATTTAGCAATATTTTTCAGCAAATTATGATGAGGTTTTCTGAAATTGTTCCAGTTTAGTATTAAAACGGGTCATAAAAATGAAGTTTCTATATGCTACCAAGTCGAGGAAGTAAACGTTTACAGAAACATCTGGAAAATAAAGATGACATCTCATCAAGAGCAACTCAATACCTACTGCAATCTTGGAAGGAGACGCTGCTTCTACTAGAAACTCAATTTTAGATGGGCATTCCAGTGTAACGTTACAAGTATTTTACTGACTCTGAATTTCGATTTTGATAAACTTTTGTCTGGATGGAGGTCAGCATAACATATTATTCATCTGTTTGGAAATCCAAAGGTAAGGGTGAGAGACTGTACCGTATAAAACAAAAAATTTGTTGTGGAGGAAAATTAATACCACCAAGCAGATGGTTACTCCACGTTGCAGAAAAAGCGTATCGCTGTTAGAATACTTTGAACCAGAAGTACTGCCCTGATAATTGTAATAACTTGTTCTGCTAATTCAAAAGTGCAGGAAAAAAGGAACCTCTATCTTTTATAAATTTAAAGAAGTGGTCCCCACTTTTACTGCTGACTCATAAACACTAAACTATCAGCACTTGCAGAAGAATAAAACTGGAGATTATTTACCCAGTGAGGATACTATAAAATTGCTACAGCATTGTTTGGAAAGCTTCACAGAAAAATAAAATTCCACAGGACAATAAAACCACACTAATAAAGTTAATTTTCCCTCCAGAAAAACAGATATTGCACATGCTTCTAAGAGCTGTATAATAATTTGTTCAGAAACTGAGGGCTCATGTTACACTAACATCTATTTAAAAGTTTGTAGCCAAATATTTTACAAAATACTACTCTAGAACATATAACTAGGTAAGTTACAGTTAGTTGTTGTCACTTTTCAGCAAACAAAACTGAAATGGTGTGTTGTTTGGGGTTTTTTTTCGTCTTTTACCTTGAATGGATGGTTCAGCCTACCTCAAATTAAACCCAGAGGCGATGTTAATAAATGCTTGATAATAATGTACGGAAGGAATATTTACAACTACCAACTAATGCCTGACAAAGTGTATTCCACCAGCATTTCTATTCCCCTCCTTATGTTACGTTTCGTCCAAGCCACACAGTGAGCATTTCAAAAGATCATTCTTGAAAGCTTCCAAAAACGTATGTTTGGTGCAGTAGTGACCTTTCGTAAACTATGCTCACTCTTTAAAACAGGAGGCTTTCTCCTCGCTGCAGCGAAATCCACAGAACACAAACAAAAAATAATTAAAATATGAAGAGTACTTAGCTTTACATAAATACACATCACTGTATTTTTAAAATGCGTCTTACTGCCTTATGGAAACAGATGGAACATGGCATTTTATTTGAAATGCATTCTGTATTAAGAGGTATGGTAGAGACCTCTTAAGACATAAATGACTTTCAAATGCAACAATCAATTAAATGAAAGTCAAGCTTACTTTTTTCCTGGAACTACACTATTTTCTTTGCATGGATTAACAGATCAATTATAGCAGCTTTTGGAATACTTACTTGTGATACCTTTACAGGAGGTGGCTGTAACCTGCATTCTACATCTTGAAGACTGCACAAGTCATTCCTTCAGGTTTAAGATACACCTTTGCTTAAAATCGGAACCTATCCTAACAAAACCCACTTGCAATTGTCACTGCAAAACCAATTCACTGTAATTGCCACAGCATGATGTTAGATTTGCAGAGATAGTTTTGACCAACTGTGTATCTCATTTTAAAAGACTCATTTCCAAGCAATTTTAATTTCAGATAACATAGCTCAGAATTTTGATCCTTCTTCAACAAGCTGGCTATTTACTTCTGTAACAACATGCACAGGAAGCAACTGAAAAGTACATACATATTTTAGAAGTGCCATACTAAACGATTTCTAATAACCATTTTTTCTAAATAAAAATGACAAAAGTTTAAAGAACTTAGTAAAGCGCAAATACCTTCTTCAATTGCTGTTCCTTAAAGCACCGCACAGTCCTGGCTGGTTCAGAAATTAAGTTTTTATAGTTCTCACAGATATTGAGTCGGGATTGGGCCACTTGCATCGTGCCTTCTAAAAGTGATTTCCAAACTGAGTACATGCTCCTAAAATAATGAAACACAGAAAGGTTATGGGAAGAAAGAAAGGGAGGCCAGGCGTTACACTGAAAATACGGGTTGGTTTACATAACAGTAGCATACGTTTTTCCAAGGATCGCTTTTAAAAGTAAACCTAAAGCACAATCCTTCATGCTGATCTAGCAAATATCTGTGCTTTTAACAAAAATTTTAACTGAATGTTTACCAAAAGTAAAAATTTTCCCTCCTGTCCCTGTTCTGTGATTCAATTTTTTGGCAAACGTTTTCGGTTGAACCTGTTGCTCCAATGGAACAGACGCTACAGAACCCAGCAGCCAAAGCCAGATCAGATGTTGACAATTTTTGATAAGATCATGGATTTTGTGATTTTGGGCAACTTGCAATCAAGCAAATAATTACAGACTGCTCATCAGTTTTGCCTCAGATACCTGTAGTTTCTTCATCACGCGTAACAGACCAAAGACAACAACGCTAGCTGTGTAGTGAGCTTTGCAGGGCCCCAATAATTTACCACAAAAGCTCACAAGTGCCCAAGTCAGAAGGAGAAGGTGGAGCAGGGAGAGCGGGGGAAGAAGGGGACAAGATCTCCCCCGCGGCTGGCAGAAAGGAAAGATTGCTGGAGCTGGCAGAGCCCAAGCACTTGGCGATAGGGAGGGAGGGGGCGGCAGGTATTTGGAGAAGACCTGAAGATCTGATGGCACAAAAGGCTTGCTGAGTGGGGAGCAAACTGCAGGCAGGAGGGGTCTGTGTGTTATGGCAGCATTTTATATACACTTAAGACTGGTAATTCAGTTTATTCCTTCTTAGACACGCAAGTGGTGTGAAGGTACTGAAAGTCCAAAACACAAATCTATCAACAATTTCTTCCTGTTTGGAATAAAACTTGTCAGAATACAAAGAACGTATTAAAATAAAGTATCTTAAAGCTTTTTCAAAATATTTAGGAGGTACCATTCAAAGGTGGGAGGCTTTCAGCAACTGAGCCATTTCTGTTTTCATGTTATGAACCACCTTTCATGCTAATGAAACTTAAGTTTTGTAAACAACTGTTTCTTGCTTTGCCTTGTCCTTGCTGTCAGACATGATCTTCGTGAAGAACGGCCTCCTAAAAAGAAATTTATTGCTCTCTTTTCCTATGAAGAAATCCACACGCTTATTACTCTAACCTTAAAGCTATTTACTAAAACATGTATGCAGATACAAGCATTAATACCCAAACAGGGTGCACAATTACAGTTGTTGTCCTGTCTTGCCATTTTGTTTTTCCAATCTTCCTAAATGATTCAAGTAATAAACATCTATTTAAGACTAAACTCAGAATTTCAGGGGAAAACAAAGCTTCATTTTTAACTAGCAATGCTCTACAACAAAGAAAAAAATAACTTTAACTACAGAAGAGCAGTGTTTCATTGTTGAGTAAAATAATTATACAAATTGAAATTATAAAGACAGCTATTTCGAGACATCCAACTGTTAAATTACCTATAATCACTTCGTTCATCAGCTTTTATTCCAAGCCAGTCCTTCTTTAAGTATTGGCTAGCCAGCTTCTGAATGCTCTGTTAAAAGAAGGAAAAAAAAAATTAAAAATAAGAGGTACCTAAAATAACATTTCTGCTCCTATATCAGACAAATGATAATCTGACGTACAAAGAAGCAATCAATCTATAGTATTAGCAAACTACTACAGTGTAAAACTGTTATTTTTACCCCTTTTTATATTTTTGTTTGACTTTAGTTTCTGCTGAGAACAATTAATGAGTTTCATGTTAATATTTTAAATCAGAGGGACTCTAGCTGAGATCTACACATGCACACCTCAGCTCTGAAAATATTTCTGCATGTGACTAACCTCAGCAAGACCAATAATACAGAAGATGTTTGAGCAGTGGGTAGCAGAATCAGAGGCAGGAATATTGCAAGTAGAATGTCTCAATTTGTCACAGCTATAAGAATCAAAATTCTTATTTAACTGAATGAGGACATGGGGTTCTGAGAAGCAATGAAGTATCTGGTCATTTATGTGCCCAGACTGAAATGCACAACTTTGATGCACCATCATCAGTGAACCGAAGCAGCTCTGTTGTTCACAGGACCAGGCCTTTGCTCAGAGGATTATAATAGACTAGAGACTGAAAAATGCAGTTCATTTTTAATTATTAATGTTAATTACGCTCTTTAGTCTCTACACTTCACTTTGCAGTGTCGCAGAAAATCAATAACAACATTTTCATATTCAAGCTCAGAAAGCAGCAAAATGTAATTTGTAAACAACCCAAGGGAGGGGGAGTCGCTGTGGCGGGAGTCCCTCCTTCGGCTTGTAATCTCATTTAACAGTATATATTGCTTATGAATTGAGTACCATCAAATGGAAAAGAGGCTGTATATTACCCAACTCACGGCGTTGGATAATGGGTTTATGAACACTGAACAGCGTTCCTGCTTCTTCAAAAGAGCCGTCACTGGAGAAGCACTCTCCAGCTTTTGTACAAAAGTCTATTTAGCAAAGAAGTGGGAGACCTGGATTGAAATTCCCTTTCCAGCCAAGAAAAATCAAACCCACAGACGCTTTCCAGAAGAGCTCATCCTGGGGAAAAGCCTGGGGTGAGACTTCTTCGCATCCACCCACTCAATAAGAGGCACGGCGCCGTATCATTTATTTATGTTTTCCATACTATATTTAAGATGCTATTACCTGCTAGGACAGCCTTTAAGTTCTCTTAGAGAAAAATATCAGAAGTATCTCAAAAAGCACAACCAGATTTCATTCTTGTCTTACCAGCCCATTTGATGCTAAAATTTATTACCGAGCTCACAATCTGACTGATGCTTTCACATAGAAAAATGTTAGTTGTTACTAATTTATCATTAGCAGAAAACTTATGCTCCCTCATATTAAATATATCCATTTCACCTTACAGGCCAACTCCAACTGCTCTGAACCGATCTGCTGAGCTGGGTACCAGTTTTCGGTGTTAACGATGCCTACAGACAGGTTTACGCTAATAGTCCTTGTGAAGCCAATTTCTTAACACGAAACTCATTAATGTGTGTCCCACTGTGCTGTTATTTCCCATTCTGAGCTTCTATATCCTCCCAAATTACCGTCCCTGATTTCCATCGCACTTTTTGCTCAGTTAAGGATCATTTTCAAATTCCACGTCAGTATTTCATTCTGACATGTTCACGTACACAGTCAGCAATACTTTCCACAGGTAAAGTTATGCCTGTAACCATAAATTCTTGCACATCCATTGCAGTTTCTTCCATTTTTAAAAAAATGCACAAATTGCATTAAGTAGCTGTTAAAAACCCCAGATAAAAGGAAAAATAACATTTCCTTTAACTCTGGCAGAGCAATTTGTGATGAGATTTGGAGCTTTATTAGGTATCCCCACCTGGTGCTATTTTCATGTTTTCATCCCTTCTGCATCAGACTCCACCTACGAGATCTGCCCCAAGATGCTGAACAAACATTCGCAAACACAAAACTAACCACAAAAAAAGCTCTCTGGAAGTTGAGGACAAGCTATGCCAAAATGAAAGACGCAAAAAAGTCACAACGGGGATAAAGTCATTTTTGCACACAGAAACCTTATTACTGATGTCAGCAAATCAACTATAAAACTAGCGTGATTAAATGAGCTTAACCATTTATTTCCAAACCGAACAAGCTCGCCACCGAAGTCAATGAAACATCGAAGAGAGGGCTCCAGCTGCATGTCGAAGGTGTCTGATCATTTAGTATTCATTCATGAAAACTGATAAACCAAGTGTTGGCATTTCATACAAAACTGCTGTAGGTGAACATATAGTTTTTAATTAGGCCAGTACAGTAGGTTTGCTTTCTTAAAATTTATGCTGAATATAACTTTTTTGTAGGAGATCCTCCTTGTTCTGTTCTCAGTAACACTTGTTTTGCTGTACTGAAACAAAGAATACCACTGTTGGGCTCAAGCGGGGAAGTCAACTGGTTGTTTAACCTTTGGCATCGCCTGACTTCACCCACAGCCTAGGAGCGTGCTCGTTTCTTCCTCAAAGGTGCACATCGATCACATTTAACGGGCTTGAGATAATGATATGTAAATGCAAGAATAAATTTGTAGAGAGGCAAGAACAGTTTGTGCAGAATGCTCTCCTGATTTCAATATTGTTTGATGGCACATTTCCTTAATATTTATTTAAAAGTAACTTTAGAGAATGGGGTAGAGCTTCACTGAGTAAAGGCGCTATCAAAAATTACAATGTAAATCCCCATCCAAAGTTGAGTGAAATCCATAAAACCTCTCCTTCCTCTCAGTTTTGCTGGGCTACAGACAGTCGGAGCATCACAACTTAAAATCCTGTTCAGGAGAAGCAATATTGAGAGGTCGGTGTATCTGCATCCCCAGCCGCCGCGTGGCTCATGAGCCCTGTGTCCCACTGTGCTGGGCACCTCCATGTACCGTACAAAGGCACGGGCCTGCCTTCAAGACCTTTGATATCTGAAGAAACACTAAAACAATTTTTAGTATAAATATGTAAAACCAGTTCACCAAAACTACAAAAACAGTCTGCTCTCTGATAGCTGTCAAACCAGAAGGTTTTTTGATTTAATTTTTCCACTTCATTCTAAAGTATATATCATTGAATTTGAAAAAAAGGTCAGTTAATTATTTTTGAATGGTAATAACAATTGATTTATTTTAAAGCACACTATTTTTAATCAATAATTATTGACATGAAAGGCCAAAAACGTCTGAAATCCCCTGCAAGCACTGTGCAACCTCTGCTTACCCTTTGTCAAAGAAATGTACTTCGTGACTCTGCTTGTGTGTGTTATTAACACATTAAGCAGGATTTAGAAAGAGCAAATATAAAATAGTGCAAACAGACCGGCTGTCACATAAACCCAATTTTAACTCATCTGAAGAAGATGCATATCCTTCCTCCATGTCTTGGTTTTCTCTTCCTCCCCCCCCATCAAAACGCATACTGTATTGCTATGCTACAAACACATTAATATTACACACTGATGGGTACTTCAACTGTTTGCAAATCTGCCTAACAGACGGATGGATGGGACATAAAATTGTGACAATCGATCATCCAAGGAATCAACACCTAGAAATGAAATTCTGCTGAACGGAAAGACCATCCAAAAATCAGCACAGTTTCATGTATGCTCAAATCCATATTTCCCAGTGCTGCAGTTCTTATTTGATGTTCCCTATTACCAGACCTTACCTCAAGTCTAATAATCGGTATTTTCTAATAAGGCCAGTTGTGACAGACATTGGGGGAGGAAAAAAAAAAATTAAAAAATATTTGCTATAATACTAACAGAAAGTAATTGCCAACAGAAAAAGAAAGAGAAAGATGTCCCAAATTAAAAGATCACTGATAGAAAAGTATGCGGCTTTTAAAAAGACATATTAACGATGCTTTTCAAAGCAGTCCTAAGGTCTTTATCTGTAATAATTGAGAAGTGCTGATGACAGCCAGGTCCCCTAAAACCTATTATTGATTGCAGAAAGCATGGTAGACACTAGCTGATGTAACACTGAGTTTTGGAAAATATCTATCAACCAGACAAATTTAGTGCCTTTTTTCATTTAGGTGGTTTCAGTATCTTGCATCGTTTTGATCACTTCTCTGCATCAGAGCAGAATCCATCAACCAACGCCTTATAACTTTCATTTCTACAAATAAATCTACACTCTGCTATTATTGTTGCATTAAAAAGGAACCTTGAATTGAGAAGGACAGAGAAATACTGTCCTCTGAGTAATCTCTAATATTCAGCGATCCAAGGAACTCCAACATAGGCTGTACGCAAACAGCCCAAATAATCTCTCCGAGTGGGAAAAAGGAAATGGATGGTAGAAAAAGCCCAGCCAGAAGGTAAGGCCTTAGGCAACATGCTAAATCTGAGGCTGGCAGACGAGAAGGGCATATGGACAGCAGCTGCTGTAACAAGTCTAGGATTGAAAAGTTTCCTCCAGCCACGCAGTTTGCAGAGGTGGTGGGACCCTGAAACAGCCAGTGACGGAGGAGAAGCAAAGGAGAATTAAAGAAGGAGAAAAGGGGACAGTTCCTACCTGAAGCCAAGTTCGAGCTGGGAAGAGCATGTCCTGTATGTTTAATATTCATCAGCTACTACATGATGTTAATACGCTGTTTTTCTAGTTTGAAGAGCAACTTTTCCAAGCACTGATCACTGACAAGCGACAAAAAATAATGTCTTTTTTCCCCCCCACAGATGCATGCATGGCAATTTGCTTGACTGGTCCTCGAGATCGCTGCCTAAGTATTATGTGCCGCAGCAGCAGCTTTCTGACTTTATTTTGTTTACTAAGTGACATTATTTTGTTTGCTAAGCACTCTTCTGGCAGGGAAACACTCCACAAGGGAGAGGTTTTCAGCATCTCTGTCTACTTGACGACTTCTCTGGGACGAGTGAGGTTACTCCCAATTCAACTGACTTCACAGAAGTTTGGAAGCCAGTTGTACTATTCAACACCTGCAACTTAAGGCTCTCCAATAGCAGCAAGAAAAAGTAATAGTTTCATTATGTATAAATTCTTATTATCAGACCCATCCATTGCTTGTGCACAAGAGAGCTTTGTTCTGTTCTGTTTTTAAATGAAAAAAATGTTCAGTAATGTTGGACCATTATTATTGTGAGTTGCATGTAAGCTGGAAAATTTTATTTTATTTCAGTACTTCTGGTTCTTCAAAAATAAAATTGAGAGTTACATTAAGACTTTCTTGCTGTTGTAAAAACAGCAGTTTGACTGATATCAGATATTTCTAAAATCACATTTTTAGTTGTAGGAAAGTAAGACTGGCTGAGAATGAAGAGAAACTGCCATATACACAGAATCCTTCAAAAAGAGAAAAAAAAAAACCCATAACTGAGCTACGTGAAATGTCCACATTTTGAAGAATGCTTCTACTACAAAAATGAAAAAAATTAGATGCATCCAAAAAAGACATTTCAGATGCTCGTGCTTCCCCAATGCTCTCAGATTCTTTTCTTAAATCAGTAAGACTTTACATGACTTTAGCTAGCTCAATGAGTCTGACTCACTGAAACAGCGAGACACTTAGTGCCAAAAATGTCGTCGACAGCTTTATCAATCATACAGATGTTTTTTTCACAAGCTTGAAGAGTAACTTGAAACATATTTTACGCTGTTGCCAATCTCTTCAAAACATTTGGACAGGGAGAAGGGAACGTGTGGGAGCGGAAAACGCAATGCAGTCTGCGTGGTGAGAAGAGGACTCCAGCTCCTGAATACAGAAGAACAATTTAGTCTCAATATTAAATTCCAAGATAGCTATTAAGTGTTCACAGCAATTATTTAAAGTGGTATTTTATTTACTACAGCTAGATTCAACAAAACTTTTAATAGTTTAATGAGAATGAACTCCGTTCAGCACGAACTCAATTCAGGGATTCCATGCAGGATATGACTTGGTCCACTTTACATCATAAGCTGACGACAAAAACACTGTCAGACACAATTATTTTGCTCGGAGCTTACACAGGGCCTTAGGCAACGAGACCATGCCTAAAACGCCGCTGCAGCACAAATAAAAATGAAAACAAACCACATAACAGGCAGCACATGGACTTCTACAGCACATCCTACTACTTTCTAAAAGGCACAGATCAAAACTATGCCGGGACTGTGTATCTGCATCGCCTTTAATACAGTTAAACGATTGATAAAAGGTTTCCCTGTGCCTGCAGCATCAATTGTAAAACTCCACAGAAACATTATG
Organism: Gymnogyps californianus; assembly: GCF_018139145.2. Lineage (NCBI taxonomy): Eukaryota > Metazoa > Chordata > Aves > Accipitriformes > Cathartidae > Gymnogyps > Gymnogyps californianus. The sequence goes on along the minus strand of NC_059471.1, from coordinate 2,069,538 downwards.
AAAGGCTGGTTATCTAATGTAAAGCTGCATCTCTAATCAAGTTGCTTCTCCTTCCTGGAGACGCGGTATTCCTTCCTACCATTAGATGATTCCAGTTCCAGAAAATACAGAGTTTCATTCTTTCATTTGCGATTTCTTTCCAAGCTGCTTCATTTCTTTTTTTTTTGATATTTGAAGCATTACAAGAAGGCAAAGGAAAACAAAGGGGAAAGCTGAAAAATTAATTTACAGCAGTTAAATATCACCTACGGCACTCTTGCAATCAGGTTTAGCAAAGGAAATGTCAAATCTCTTATCCTTCATGGGTTTTGTTCATTTGTTAAGTTAAGAGTTTAAACTGTTACTTCACTGGAAGCGTGTTAATTCTTTCCAAAACATCTTGCCCCTGGAGTTTAGCATTACTTTCTATATTCAATCCTTAAAAGGGATTAAAAAAAAAAAAAAATAAAACAAATCCCCAAGAATTGCTTATTCCACTGGTAGGAGTATCTGTGACATCCTACAGAAAGGAAAGGCAAAAAGCCATCTACATGACAGTCCCTCAGGTTCAAGGAGGAATGATCCTACACCAGTGAAGACCATTCGGGAAAGATCGTGCAGTCTTATCCCAATGCCTAACTATTTTTACTCTAATGTGCCTAATATCACTTACTGCAATTTGCCGCATGCTATAGAGCAGATAAACCAAAAAATTACAACAGTCTTTTTAGTGTTTCAAGACTTCCTTAATGCTTTAGAGTAAACATGTGCCTCTTCAGTCAAACCTAATTTTTTCAGTCTTAATTTGTAACCCATTTATTTTCTTTGCCCTTGATTTCACTGCTGTCCTCTGATCTCTCTCCAGGTGGTCCAAATCTTCCTTGAAACGTAGCAGCCAACACTTGAAAGACAGTACGCTGATTTTTCAAGCTGATTTTGAACTTCAATACTGTTGGCAGACTCACCTGCCGCCCATCCTGAGTCAATACCAGTAAATTTAATAAGCATACATCCTACTTCCTCCTCCAGGCTATTAATGATAACGCTGACTACGACCAGATTAAGGACAGGCCCTAAGAAACCTCATTCATTTTAACAAAGAACTATTTGATATCTACATGATTTCCAAATGTTTTTCATCAGTTTTGTCATTTTATCCAGACCACACTTCCCTAGTATGCGTTTTAGACCACTACATGAAAGAATCAATAACCTCCCTGAAGACAAGACACCCAGCACCTTCTCTATTTACAGACCTGTTACCCTGTAACAGCAAAAAAGACGACAAAAAATTATACCAAACTGGTGCTAAGCAGTTTTTCTTAACACTTCTATTTGTTGCTGCAATGCTTTTCTAGGAATTTAAACTAACCTGAATGATATATAACTTAACTCTTCCTCCCTCAGCACTCCTTTTAAAAAAAAACAACTGGCATTAAGTTTGCCCCTTTTTTCAAAGGTTTCAAAGTTTTCAAAGACAACACTCACAGCTTTAAGACAGGAAATTATCGGAGGCTAAATCCTCTGCAACCAAGCTGACTAGACCTAGAGCCAACTCAGATTTATTCATCAAAATATCCTCTAACCTATTGTATTCCTGATCTTTCATCGGGCCAAGATAGATATATAACCTAGGGATTAATATGAGCCAAGCTACCCACAGTGCTCTACTTCACTTGGCAAAAAATAAATGTTGGAAGTTTCTTTATCTGCATATCTCCGTTATTAAGAGTATCCTCACAGATTAGTTCAACAAATTCTAAGTAATAAACCCATACTTTACTAAGCTTCAAACTGTTTGCTTTTTCTCCAAGTTCTCCTGTCTTTGACTTCCAAATTTTAGGATTTTAGGCACTCAAAAAAATAATTGTCATTTTCATGATGTGGCACCATGTCCATAACTAAATTGCAGATCCTTCCAACTCTGAGCAAGTTACAAACTAGGATAAAACCAGTTACAATGACCAAGCTAAGTATTCATCTGGATAAAATATTTTCACTTTCCAAATTATATATTTTAAACTGCTAAACTAGAGATATGTTCCCATTTAGGAACATTCCAGGTTATTTTTAAGGTCTTTTGCTAAATTACTCCTAAAAAAAATGACTACTTTGATGCAAAACTGTCTTATTGCACGGTCCAGTGAGTATTTCAACATGTTTTCTCTTCTGAATCCACTGTAGGCTTGCCTGACTGGTATTGAGAGCCAGCTTCAAGTTCAGGGACTCTCTTCTTGCGGACACAGCAATGTTTAGCTCCACAACCTATGAAGAGGTACAACGTGCCAAGCAAACAGAAATCCCCCATCTCAGAGACATCTCCCATCTCTCCGAGACAGCAACAGAAACAGAAGCAGGCTGAGCAAAATTACCCCCCAGTCTTTGAGTTTGAAATGTCAGAAACTGCTAAAATTTTTTTTTAGTCTTCAAAATATAAGTAGCTTGTGTTTAGACCATATACAATTACTCTTCCCTATATTTGCAATAACTTTTTCTAGATTGTGAAGCTGTTCTTCATAAACCTAAATACAGAGTCCTTTTTCATAGCTAGCTTTCTTAAAGTCCCTATGAAACTGTTAGAAAACCTCAGGAAAGGGCAGAGCCTTAGATCATATTAAAAGACTTCAGAAGGCTCCCACCACATCACTTTTCTGTGTAGCTGAAGGCAGATTAGCAGCTCTGGAGAAGAAATTTGTTTGCCTCTTCGTTCAAAAGCCTGTGCTTCTGGAGCAAACCCCCACTCCTAACAGATAAACCAAAGTCCTATATTGTATTACTGAATGGGGTACCATTGCTTTACTTCGTTTCTTATAAAGTAGATCTCTTTTCCCTCATACTGCACTAGACAATACAATTTTTGGTTGAGTTCATTTTATACTTTTAGGTAAACTTTTAGCAACTTTGGACCTTGATTAGCACATCTAGACATTAAGGACAAAGCCTCTGAAATCCATTTAGTATTCCATGAACATTCAGCATACAGTATGACTGAGGAGTTTTTGTTAGATGAACGTGCTTTCTATCAGCAAATGTTAGAAAGTGTCAGGTACCACACTGCAACAGAAAGATTCTGCAGAACCTTGTATCTGTATATGGAAGGTATTTTACATTCAGACCGCACAAAGCAGAGGTAAGAAGTGCCAGCACCATAATTTAACCAACCTCTGACAGAGAGGAAGAGTGCAGTTTCTCCCAAACCCCCCCTTCTCAACCAGCGTTCGGAAGGAACGTGCTGAGATGCCAGCAGGGAAGCGCTACCAGCTCTGCTGCTCACAGCCAGCCTGGGCAGCCTGCTGCAACTCCTGCAGCCACTCAAAACTGTTTAAATTATTCAAGATCTTCTCAAGGCTCCAGAATAGTTGGGAATCAAGAGGACACAAAACACCATTTGTAAAGATTCCCTCGCTCTAAGTTTTGAGGCGCAGACCGTATAAAACTGGTATTAAAAGACTGAAGAGAATGAAGTCATGGCTAAACATCTGGTTTTCTCCATTTACAGGTCTGATTGGCAGCGTTAATTCAAAGTTTCTCAGCACACAGCATCTTCACCTATACAAAATATAATCCAAATATCACGTGTGAAAGTGATAGTAAAAAAGCAGTAGTATCATTCACTCAAAAGAGGAACCACTTTCACACTTACTGGACTCACCAGTCTCCCCTGCTCTCTGCAAAACAAATGCCACATCCTTCCTCTGTCTCAAACAAGCCGTTTGCACAAACCTTATCTGAGCAAGCACTGCCTGTGAACAAGGAGATGGGAGAGATCTGTATCACTTCCTCACCATCATTTTCTGCTGTTTTAAGGGATACAAGCCAAAAGCACCTCTTTAATATGACTTTGAAGGCACTTGATGTGGGGTTTGAACTAGCGCTGCTGTCAGGTAGAGGTATTTTTCCTCTCTGCACAACCTTCTGTTCGAACTGCTGAGAAATATCACTTGCAACAAGTACAAAACTGACTCTATAGACTCCCGAAATGCTGATCGCCTCCTTCCCCCCACCCAAGTGGGAGTTCCATGTTGGTGGAGAGAATGACAGACAAGGGTCATGATCTGGTGCTGTGGGAAAAAGCAAGGCACCAATTAGGACCAAAAAAAAAAAAAAAGAAAAAAAAAAGGCAACAGCTTCTCAAATTCTCACCTTCCCCATAATTATCTCTACAAGTTCTGTTTTGCTGACTGAGACCATAACCTGGCACTTCCCAGTTTTGTAATGTGTGAGGATTTAGTGTAGTGTTAAATTCCACATTTCCTGTAATTCAGATCTTGGGTGGCTGATGAAGTACAGCAACAATTTCAACTTCTACAGTATTTTTGGCTGGAGAATAATGTGACAACCACTCCTCTACAAAACAGAAGAATCACGACAGGATCTCATAGGCAAAGACAGAACTAGGGATTAAAAACTGACATTAACTAGTTCACCTGCCTGATGGAAGAATTTGAGAGAGAAAAACCTTTATCATCCTTTCAGTGAAACCAGCTCTAACAGCATCGACCCACACCAGTGAACAGCCCCACGTGAGCGCTTTCAACACCACCACTGGAACCAGTTTCTAATTCAAGACATTTGTTAAAGAAAGTAGCAAAAAGATTAATATAGCTTTGCACACTCTCAAATTTGATAACCCTTTCACACAGCTCTCCTACTCTCAATAACTTCAATCTGCCATGGTCAACACTGGTAATTTTTTCCTTCTGAAAAGGGAAACGCTTTCTTTACCCCCCCCAAAAAAAGAAAAAAGAAAAAAAAGACCTATTTATAATCTAACCAAACCCTTTTTGGAGGAGACTAGTCAAGCAGTTGATCCTGACTCTTAGGCCTGGTTTGTAAAGGAACCTGAAAATCAAAACTTCTGCTTTCAAAATAGTGCTTGGTGCTTGATGGCAGAAGTGGGTGAAAGCAGGATAAGCACATTCTCACACTGCAAGTTCAAATGTGTTTTTTGAAGCGAATTAATGGTTGAGTCAATTCTGTAGCGATTTTCTGGGAGATGAAAAGATACCCAATTCGTGCAGATGCGCAGAAAAATTAAGCAAAAGGAGGACTGTACAAGAATAAAAACACTGGGACACTGGATGAGACACTGAAAACATAGCAAGTAAGCCATAGTAGGATATAACATTACAGAATGTATATATTTTCTTACATAATTACATTAAAGTGTAGAAAGATATGAAAAGAAAGTGTAAATTGAAAACACAGGCTGGAAATTGTCTGAAAATATGATGATAAAATTAGATACTAAATCAGTCATCCACAAAGACAGATTAAGCAACAATAAAAACAGACTCTTCAAAATTAGAGATTTACAGAGACTGTAGGAACGGGGATTTTAAGAAAACTTGAAAAACACATATGACATCAAAAGTAGTATGTTAATTGAGGAAGTTCAGTTAAGGAAAATTCCACAGTCCAATTTTACTTCCACTTGATCACAAGGTTATAAAACACACGTAGCTGAACTTTGATGTGGTGAGATAGAGAGTTTCAGGAAAGAATCAAACAAATGGGAAGTTCAAATTAAAACAAGCTTTAAAAGCCTGCAAGCGCAGTATCACAGAAAGATGGAAATATTCTAATAACTGCAGTCACTGTTTGAGACTATTAATAAAATGCAGAATTATGAACTAAGCAGCATAAGAACCTTACCTAAATTAAACGTGTTAATCTTCAGTTTCTTTAAAGAAAACACATGTATATGGAAAGAGCATATGATTAAGAACAATAGTTTAAGAGACTCTAGACAGGAGACAGAGAGGGTGATAATATCTGTTAAAACTAAGTATTTATATTATCAAATACAGCTGAAACCCACCAAAGAATCAGCAGCTACAAATTAAAGAAAGTAAATGTACAGCAATAGGCAAGTTAAGTTATCTGATATACTTATTAAAAAAAACCCTCACAGATACTAACATATAAGAGCATGGTAGACACAAGTTAAGCTTGATAGTGTGTTTCAGTGTAAGCCAAAACATACTAAGAATAGTTCTTGAAAACACTTCTAATTCAGTAGCTGCCATTGATATAAATTAATATTAATGGTCAGCTAGAAAATATTTAGTACAGTGCCAGAAGAAGTTACAAAAATGTATATTGGGGTAAAGACAAAACAGAGCATTTACTAAGATCAACAAGGAGGATAAAAAACGTAGATAAGCTCAATGAAGATTGTATGGAGATATTTCTATAAATTCAGGAGCGTAACTATGCCAAGAGGAGTTCTCTGTCTTTATCAATGGTGGCAACAGCATTTCAGCCACCAAACTGGCTTATAAAGCTACACAACTCATCTCTTGAATCTGAAAGGTTATTGTATTTTTTAAAAAACTGCAGACAAGTAAACCCATATGTCGTGGTTTAACCCCAGTCAGCAACTCAGCACCACGCAGCCGCTTCCCCCTTCCCCTCCCAGTGGGGTGAGGAGGAGGAAAGCAAAGGAAAAAAAGTAAAACTCGTGGGTTGAGATAAGAACAGTTTAATAACTAAAGTAAAATATAACACTAACAATAGTAATAATGAAATATAATAATAATAGTAATGAAAAGGAATATAACAAAAAAAAAAGGGGGGGGGGGGAACCCCAGTGATGCATGATGCAATTGCTCACCACCCACTGACTGATGCCAGAGCCGCGATCCGCGCCTCCCGGCCAACTCCCCCCAGTTTAGATACTGGGCATGATGTTCCACGGTATGGAATATCCCTTTGGCTAGTTGGGGTCAGCTGCCCCGGCTCTGCTCCCTCCCAGCTCCTTGCACACCTGCTTGCTGGCAGAGCATGGGAAACTGAAAAGTCCTTGGCTGAAGATAAGCGCTACTTAGCAACAACTAAAACATCAGAGTGTTATCAACATCATTCTCACACTATATCCAAAACCCAGCACTGTACCAGCTACTAAGAAGAGATTTAACTCTGTCCCAGCCGAAACCAGGACACCATACCAGCCCCACAGATTCAGTTTCCATGCTAAAGCTACTTTTTGGCCCCAGGCAAGCACCGCTCACTACAGATCAATTCGCTTGCATAACTGTCCCTCAGTAACACGCGGTACAGCTGAATTTCAGATGCTTTGGCAAAAGGTGACATTTCGAAGAAATCAGGAGTACAGAGGAATACACAAGTTGGAGTTATTTATCAGCAGTTGGGATGCACGAATATAGACTTGGCATCTCTTAACCTAACTCAGGTTAGTCTAGTTTAAGGTAACAAATTCACTAAAATATCTCGTGTACACACAAACCAGCACACTGTTTAAACTTAACATACTTGTTTGCTTTAAAGTTACTTTGAACTAGTTCAAAAAGCAGTGAAACATTAGAAGAGCTAAGAAGACAGCATATAGGAATGTTGGACTAAAACAAAGACTGGTTAGTGACCTCTCTATCTTGTTTCAGAGACAGACTGCTACTGAAAATTGTATTTAAGACCAGCAAGTCAGCCACAGAGCCTGGGATTGCAAAATTACGGTTCTCTCATCCTCGTCTGACTTTGCATTTATACGTATAAATAAACGATAAATATATGTAGGGGGTTTTTAAATACTGTCATTAATGAGAATTCAATTTTTGAATATTAAATATTTTGAAAAAGCGTAACAACTGGAAATACTAGCATTTAATGTCATGGATATATTAGCTTTGTAAGGAATCTTAGAAGGTAAGGAACTGCAAAACATTTCTGGCCGCTATTCCTTCCAAGTTATTAGAGCTCTTAATTGGTGAATTTGAATGCTCATCTATAATAAGCATTTCTTAAAAGATTCCATATTTTATTGCACTAGAAACCGACTGCAAAACTTCACTTCTTTCCATTCTCCATCTGCAGAGGAATACATCCCACATTCACCTTCTTCCATGTAGTAAAAAACATTTCTCAATTTGTTTTATTCTCTGAAGTGCCATTACCAGCCGTTTCTGAAGTTGCCTGGTGTTATTCATTTTAAGTGTCTTCACAACTAGAGCAGGTCGGCATTTTCTGTTCTGTGGGAACTTAATTAAAGGTTCACATCATTACAAAGCATTGACACAGCTCCATGTTTTATGTAGCACAAACCTTATTTTTTTTCCATCCTAAACCACCTGACAAATAACTATTAAATTTGTTGGGCTTCAGATAATATTTATTGATCAGTCTATAACAACCGAAATTTTACTATTCTGAAGTTTATCACACTACAGTGTCAAAATTAATTTTGCATTTGGTAATTAGCTTCTGAGCTTGTTATATCTTCAGAATATGGAACCTGCAATTAGGTAATCTTTTATATTCAAAGTTTATGTCAGTTTTTGGCATTAGTTTAAATGTGTACATCATATTGTGGGGGAAAACACAAAAATCTGCCTGAAAACACAATGCCATATTTTTAATGAATTTGGTATGTTTTGGTATTTGGTACATTTTGCTATTTGGTATGTCTGGCAAAGTTTACATGAACAAATTTCGCCTTGGAAATCATTATCATCACTATTCAGACTTCACAGTTTTCTTGGTGGGTTTTTTTACTAATATTGTCCATTCTCTTTCAAGTTTTCTTTTTAAACAGTAAACCCTGAAAGTCTACTTTTAGCACTGCTGAAATCTTACACCCTCTAATGCAAGACGATGATGATAATAAAGACTGTGCACAGCCAGTCTGTTTCTACAGCTATATAAACTTAGGTAGTTTGGGGCTAATTGAGCAACGCACCTTTTCCTCAAGTATCTCAGAAGACACATACTCGCATGGAAAATAAATCACCTACTTCTACATTCACACGTTGCAAGCGTTACTGGTACCCCCATCCCGCTACAGCACCACATTGCCTCAACCTGCCCCACAACCATCACAAACGGTCTAACCGATTAATGCAGTTTTCTCCAAGAAACTTTTATTTTCTGTAACAGTGTCCTTGATGCCAGACCTCTTTTAGGTTTGGGGAGTATTTTACATGTTCTCATTGGAAAAGGAGTGTCCTGATAAGGACAAATTACAATGTTTACTATGAAATACAGACATTAAATACGAACGCGTACATAGAACCATAGAATCATAGAATAGTTTGGGTTGGAAGGGACCTTAAAGATCATCTAGTCCAACCCCCCTGCAATGAGCAGGGACATCTTCCACTAGATCAGGTTGCTCAGAGCCCCATCCAACCTGACCTGGAATGTTTCCAGGGATGGGGCATCTCCCACCTCTCTGGGCAACCTGTGCCAGTGCCTCACCACCCTCAGCGTAAAACATTTCTTCCTTCTATCTAGTCTGAATCTCCCCGCTTTTAGTTTAAAACCATTCCCCCTTGTCCTATCGCTACAGGCCCTGCTAAAAACTCTGTCCCCAGCTTTCTTACAAGCCCATGTTAAGTACTAAAAGGGCATAATAAGGTCTCCCCGGAGCCTTCTCTTCTCCAGGCTGAACAACCCCAACTCTCTCAGCCTGTCCTCACAGCAGAGGTGCTCCAGCCCTCTGATCATTTTGGTGGTCCCCTCTGGCCCCGCTCCAACAGGTCCGTGTCTTTCCTGTGCTGAGGACCCCAGAGCTGGACGCAGTGCTGCAGGTGGGGTCTCACCAGAGCGGAGCAGAGGGGCAGAATCCCCTCCCTCAACCTGCTGGCCACGCTGCTGGTGATGCAGCCCAAGGTGCGGTTGGCTTTCTGGGCTGTGAGCGCACATTGCCGGCTCACGTCCAGCTTGTCATCCACCCGTACCCCCAAGTCCTTCTCCTCAGGGCTGCTCTCCATCCCTTCATCCCCCAGCCTGTATGGATACTGGGGCTTGCCCTGACCCAATTTGATCATGTGAGGCGGCACAAGGCCAAACCTATCCAATTCAGCAGCCAAATGGCAGTCATTTCCAAGTCTTGCTCAGTACCATCTTCCCTTCCTTCACCCCTCCAGCTTATTTTCTTCTAATACAAAAGCCAAAGAGGAGGAAAGGTTTGCCACTGCTTGTCTAGTTATGCACAGATCAGTAAAATAATTAATTGTACTGTAAACACTACAACAGGCTCTCCAGACTGATAGTTTTGGTCTGTTTTGAACAAGTATGTATGTACTAAAAGTACTGTTATGAATTTCAAATGTAGAAGACAAAGAGACACAAAGATCTGCAAATTTTTAAAAACAAATGAAGATGATTCACCTCGGTTGGTCAACCCTTTCAGCTGAACAAACAACCCAGTTGCTCTCTGGAAATTAGAAAGAAAAGCATGCATGCTTACATCTGCAAATAAGTTTTGGCATCATGACCCAGTTAATGGAAAACAAAGGTTTAGAATTCCTAAGTAAAACAGCTGGATTAATCAGCCTGCTTGAGGAGGAGGTAAGTATGAGTCCAGTCGTATCTAACACTATTTTCAACATTCGAGGTCAGCAGACACTGAAGCTGCTTTCTTCTGCTGTTTAGTGAAGTTTGACAATTGACCCACAAAAAGGCACTGATGAACTATTTCACAATAATTTCAGTGGAGATGGTGTGTTGTGGTGGAGAAAAGGAAGAATAAATACATTCTGGGCAAGGGAAATGCCATCTAAGTGGTTTTTTGGGAGAATCTGCATTCATGTAAGGACATAAAAACTGATGTGATGGTGCCCCACAGGGAAACACAGACGAAACTAAGAAGCTTGAGAAACATAATTTCAGGAAAAATGTGGCCAAGGATAGTTTTTTCCGGTCTCTGACTGGCGTGCTCATGACAGCTGATCTGCAAGCTGATGCAAGCTGATAACTGAATTAATGGGCCTTTACGAATGACAAAATCTCACCTTCCACTTCCACAGGCAAGAGATTTTGGAAGATATTCCCAACATGAATAAAGTACAAGTATTGTTTCCTTCCCGTAACTTCAAACTTCAGCGTTTGTTATGCATCAGCCAGAGCACAACACACCACTGATGACTTGGGACACCTCAAATTTTTGCAATTTCTATTTTTCAACACCAACTGAAGTTTCTTTGATCTTTCAGCTGAGCTGAGATGAAAAATGACGTTCTCAAGAACCTTTAACCCATGGTCTACTACTCCAGTTAATGTCTGAGCCACTACCAGTAGATTGCTACATCACGTACTTGACACTGCAGTGCATGAAATGCTAGGTGCCAATGCAACATTCAAGTTCTAATGATGAGAAATTAACTGTTTGCCTGAAATTGTCAACGTTCATAGCCCAAGATGACAGAGTTGAGCCAAGATTTCCCAACACTAAACGCAAAATTGATTTTTACACTCCTGGGATGAATATAAAAATCAACCTTAAAAAGCCAAGCTTGCTGCTTCTTGCATGCTGATGGTGATAAGAAAGGACAGTGGCTTCTCTGCACGTCCTGAGTCTTCTTGGCATGGCAGCAGCAGCAGGTCCAGCTGTCCTGGAGAGGCAGTGGGGCTGCACTTGGCCCTTGCCCAGCGCTGTGGTGCAGTCATAGAATCATAGAAACATTTAGGTTGGAAAAGACCTTTAAGATCATCAAGTCCAACCGTTAACCTAGCCCTGCCAAGTCCACCACTAAACCATGTCCCTAAGCGCCACATCTACACGTCTTTTCAATCCCTCCAGGGATGGTGACTCAACCACTTCCCTGGGCAGCCTGGTCCAATGCTTAATAACCCTCTGGGGGAAGAAATTTTTCCTAATAGCCAATCTAAACCTCCCCTGGCGCAACTTGAGGCTGTTTCCTCTTGTCCTATCGCCTGTTACTTGGGAGAAGAGACTGACACCCACCTCGCTACAGCCTCCTTTCAGCTGGTTGTAGAGAGCAAGAAGGTCTCCCCTGAGCCGCCTTTTCTCCAGACTAAACAACCCCAGCTCCCTCAGCCGCTCCTCAAAGGACTTGTGCTCTAGATCCTTCACCAGCTTCCTTGCCCTTCTTTGGACGCGCTCCAGCACCTCAATGTCTGTCTTGGGGTGAGGGGCCCAAAACTGAACACAGTATTCGAGGTGCGGCCTCACCAGTGCCGAGTACAGGGGGACTATCACTGCCCTAGTCCTGCTGGCCACACTATTTCTGATACAAGCCAGGATGCTAGTGGCCTTCTTGGCCACCTGGGCACACTGCCAGCTACCTGCAGTCCCAGCTATCTGCAGCTTTAGGCAACTACTTCCTTTTTCGGCCCTAAGGACATGTATGTTCAACTGCGCAAAGCTCTGAACGCACAGGTTGCACTGTATTTTGCAACGTCTCTCATTCTATCCCTGCAAATAGATTGGCAGAATTGGTTTGGTTTTTTTTTTTTTTTTTGAAAGAAGCAATTAAAACAAATCCACTTGAAGTCCATGAAAATCATATGCCCTGCTTACTAAAAATCTTTGGGCACTTTATTCTGTAGAGCAGTAAAAGTAAGCAATGCCCATATTACCTGTGAAGCCGCAAAAAGTTTCCTGTGAGAAGATCCCAGGTGAATGTACCACACCAACACTACTGCAAATAATTAAACAAGGTCTAAAGGAGATCCCTGAAACCAGTGTTCCCCAAGCAAGGTGGCTCCAAAGCTCACGTCCAGCTTTTAAAAAGCAGCAGTGATTTTCAGGGTTCGCAGTCTTTGTATTTCCCTTATCAAGGGCCCTTACCATATAAAATTCCCCATCTTCCTAAGACTCCACATTAATTCTGAGTGGAAGTAGAATATAATTTAACAGTAATATTGTTCAGTGAAAGGAACTTTCCTAGAACGCCTGCCCTCATACATCCTACAGGTCATGCAAGAAACTTGTGAGATGACATCCACATTCCTTAATCTGGCCTTAGAAAGTACTAGTATATATTCAGGGTTTTTATTGTGTTTTATTTTGTCCTTTTTAAATCAAACAGTAGCAGAGACACATCTTTGAACATGGATATTCAGACTATGCAAAATTGTAAGTAAGGCTTGAGCAACCTTAAACTGTCTTTACTAGCATTTTAAGTTTACCAAGGGTAAATTTGGTATCTCAAGGTATCTTGGTACCTTAAATCAAGGATATCTTTTTTTAAAAAAGAAATCTCTATTTTCAACAGGACAGAAGAGCAGGCAGTTGCAACTACTGCAGAGATGTTAGAGGTTGCGTTCATGTTCAAACATCTGTAGCAAAAAAGCCCTCCACAGACCAGGATACAGGTGCCAAAGCACTCACTAAGGGGAAAAACAGTCTATTAGAAAATAGTTTTTCTCTGAAGTTATAAGGCAAGCCAACTCTTATAAGAGCTGCCAAGAGCATCCAAGTCCAACTCAGTTTGACTTCATTTATATAAAAAAAAATTTCCTTCCTGCTCATTAAGAAAGAATTTAACAGGAACAATTCAGGGGGGGGAGAGGGGGAAAAATCATCAAGCTAATCTCCGCACAGAAAACAAACTGGTGAAAACCAGCCAGAAAAGAAGGAAAGCTTGTCTTTGGGTATTTACAACACAAATTTATTCAGTCTCAACGTTTGCAAAGTACAGGTCCGCCCACAGGAACTTTTACATATATATATATATATAATTTCACACGTGAAACTCATGGGCTTGATATTATCAGACAAACAGAACAACTGAGAAAAGCAAGAAAATGCCCAGCGACGGGGGAAGCGGACCATCTGGTCTCTAACACGCTAACACAATAGGGAAGGAGTTGAGTTTGGCAGCTAAGGACTGGAAAGCATATGGTACGTTTCCTCTTAACTGGGCATTTTCTGGCTTTTCTTAGTTTGTGTCAGAACCTTAACAGACTTTGCGTAGTTTGTATTAAGCTTTACCATACTGAAAATTAAACCGTAGAGAGCCTCAGAGTTCTTCGCTTTGGGTAATTCTGAAGCAGGGTAAGTAGGAAAAAGAAGTACAAAAATCTCTGTAATCTTTTGAGATTGTTGTGTTGGTATTTTTTTGCTTTCTGAATGGGTTGTGTGCTAATTTTTCACCAGAGACATGCAATGTCTTCCTATACTATTTTCAAAATTAGATATGGCAAATTCCCTAGTCTGCTTCCAGGTCAGGTCAAGAAAAAAAAGAAAAAAAAAGGCAAGACTGAAATACTGCAGTGAAAGCATACTAAGATTATTTGGACCAAACTTATTTGGGCTCAGAGTAAATTTATTCTTAAAAAAGCAAAGTTAATCTTTTTATTTGTGTATTTACTAACGGTTACAAGACAAGCTCTCGAGCACCAAGTTTGCTCATGTATCGATAAAACAAATTGGAGAAGTCTGAAACTACCACAAATGGAAGATTTAAAAGTCTATGCTGGTAGCAAATATACTGTATTTTAATGTAAAATTAGCTGAGTACAGGACTGAAATGAGTTACTTGGAAACAGATTCATCTTTCACAGACACTCACACTAGTACTAGAGACAGCATCTCAGGTTTTTTGTCCATCCAGTTTATCATAAGGTTTTGCTTCAATGATAAATGGAAGTTCTCAATTATATTTTCAGATCAGCAATTTAAATGAGATAAATGCATATTGGTGTAGATTTTTCTACATAGACTAGACTACCGTGGTGTCTGGGAGCACCAGCACCCTCTGTATGGGTCAGCACTCTATAACATCAGAGCGGAAAGACAGAGACTAAAACCGCCAAAAATCAAATACAGTAACAACTCCTCAAGTTTAAGACTAAAACTACATACAAATATTAATCTCATGTAAATGAATTGAGCACAGGAGAGAGTGAGACAACATTAGTCCACACAACACTGATCTCAGCACATCAGCACCTTAACTTAATTTGAGATTACACAGCAGTTATGTAAAGTTGCGCTATTTCATATTGCAATATGTTCAGCTATTATGTACTCAAAGTAAAGTCTTGATGAGTATTTAGCATTACTTTTTCATACCTAGCAGCAACTTTCACTTTGCAAAGATTAGTAGGTACTATTTTTATCTTTGTATCTAAAAAGATACAAGGATAAAAAAAAAATCTGCAACTTCCACGATTAAGTATTAGCAGCTACTACAAGTTTATTCCAACAGGAATAGCCTTGCACAAGTCTGCTTAGAAAACCACAAATTGTTCCTATCAAAACCGATGCAGGTGAGCTGGAAGGAGAGGGAAAACTGCGTTTGCAGAGATGTGGCCAACAGAACTGGCTGACCCCTTCAGGTGCTGTGCCTTTATTGCTAAAAAAAAAAAATATTCAGTAGACTTTCAGGATGTAATCATGATGAAACAGCCATAAAATTAAGATTACTATGCATCAAATAAAAAGGAGTAGCTGCGTGCATGGTCTTACCAGTGACAAATACAAGACCGGATTCATTCAGCGCAGAGTCAAACATTACTGTTGATCCAGCAGACGTGTTAAAAAAGTAATTGCTTGAGGGCAAATGTAGCTATACTGCGATCGGCAGCTGGAGCTGAGCTCTGTGGAAACTGTAGCTTTCCTACGCTAAGCAGCACGGTTGAGCATTTGATTCTTCTAATGGCTTGACCGCTTGATGTTAATGCTAACTGCTTCAACCCCTCTGCCTTCTTCGAAAACAACGGTGTGCCGAACCCTCACGGCAGCCAATGGTGCCAGCCAAAAGCACACCAAGAGTGAGCCAGGGTTAGCCAATACACAAAATCAGGTTACGGCACGATAGCGTGATCATGAGCTCCACCTACTTCTTTACCTAGAGTTGACTTTGAAGTTATTCGTACATACAACGATGAACATCAGCATTACATCTAGCAAAGTCGTTCTACAACTACCAATACATCAAAGGTAGTATTTCTTCTATGTATATTTGCATTTCAGTACCTTCAGAAAAAAACATCACAGCTCAAATGCAAATATTCCAGTCCTTGAAGTAGAAATAATATTATCCGAAGAGTACTATTAAGCATACTCAAAGGGGGAGTGGGGAGCTCTGGTAGAATTAAGGTGTGAAGGTTGAAAGTTTTTAGGAAAAAACCAACAAAATTTAACATTGATATTGCAAGAGACACTGTGCAATGAAGACCAGCTCCCCCAAAGTGGAGAGTCCTTGGAAAAAAGAGATGAGTTTGACTGCAAAAAGGGAACAGACAGAATAAAGTAAGGAAAAGTGAATCCACGCCATAATTCTGGAAACCGTGCGGCTGTTCAGAATTGAATTCAAAGCAATACGAAAGAAAATACAGGTCTACATCTTGAATAATATCCTTTCAACAACTGGAATAACCCAAAGAAACAACTATTGAATATGGTCATCAAAATGTCTCCTAATGTCTGTATAATTTCAGTGTTAGAATAACAGCAGAACTAAAACTGAGCAAAGCAGCTGCTCATCGACTGGAGATGGAACAGTCACATCAAGAACGTCAGCAATACATTTTATAAATATTTCTTCTCTAGACAAATGCTTAAGATACTATCATTAGAAACGGCTCATAACTTTCTAATTTTATAACATTTATAGAAGTGGAAAACGCTTACAGGAAAACTCTTTTACTTATGAAAACGGAGATAGCGTTTACAGACAGTATTTTGTACAAGGCGCTCTGGACTGTATTTCTGGTTCTCTTTGCCTTTGTGCACCTTCAGGCAACTCGGTCTAACAGCGCTTCATTCTCCTGCACCTGAAAACCCGGGTGCACTTTTCTTTCTTTGATGTAGCAAAGGTTGGGAATCTCAGTATTTTGTTAAATATTAAACTACTAGAAATTATTTCACTATAAGGTGTCCATATAGTTTCTAAGAAGTCACTCATATAAACACCAAGTATACTGAAATTACGATCTAGCAGATATGCAATTGCTTTCCTCCCTTCCTCAGCATTACTGGTTTTTTTCCCAGTTTAATATAATATTTAAGGTTACAGAACACGAAAGAAGTCACCAAGTTACAAGCAAATTCAACTGAAAGGAATTTAACAAATGTATCTGACAAGATTTGCAAAAAAACACTGTTGTTCATTTTCTGCTTCACAAAGGTTTTTATGTATTCACAATACACCGTAGCTCTGAGAGATCTGAGCAAATTGTTATATTTAGGTAGCAACACAAAGCATTAATTAATAGATGACAAAGTCATCTGGCTCTGTATTCTCCACTGTTCTTCAAAGGGAAATCATTTCTAACCTAAATATAGGCTTCATAGAAAGCACCAAAAGGTTAAATAAAAACCTCTTCAGTCAAAATGCTTACAACTCTTAAGACAGCAAGCTATAAATTATTAAGTAGCTTGTCTAATTGCTTCATGATGGCATCCAAAGATTCCAGTCTCCCCCTACCCCCACATCCCAAGACGCAATTCCAGCTGGATGCACTTTCAACACAGACCATTATTCACAAGAGTCCACTCTAATGTTAAAATGAGGTACCAGAGGTCAGGCTCCTAATAAGAAAACAAAGAGTAAGATTCCCATACCCACATAACATCCTAAATCTCGAAGCTACATCAGCAAGCTGACAACTGGAAAACCTAGGAAACCTCATCAATACGTAATGGAGAAAGGAATCGGATTACACTGAACAGTCAGATTTTAAATCCTCCAAATTAAGTCATATATGAAGAAGTGCTCCTCTAAACACTGCTCTGAACCACGGCTGTAAATCGGAAACTTAAACTAAGAATTAGGGAACTTTCAGGTCTTCAGTCAGAGGACAAGAATATAAAAAGTAAACTCAATTTCCAGTTATTATGGAAGAGATAGGCAAAGCAGGAAAAAACCGCACAAGATAAAAAAAATGTCCAATTCATCAATATGCACAGATTTTCCAATTCACTAGTTTGTTGCTTTTTAAACAATACATTTCAGGCAGAGAAAACACATATTTAATGACTCAGGGTTTGCAAACTATAGCATGGTTTGCAAATCAAACAAAATAGCTCTTTTTTTACTGCGTAATAGTAAGTAACAGCATTCATAATTTCATAAAATACATATATATAAATCATCCATTCACACAAAATGAAAAGATATGTGAAAATGTTAACTGCTGAAGTAATAAGTCTTGGCTTGAAACTTCTTGTCATCTTAATTTACAGATGTTAAATATTTTTCTTTCCTGCCTACCATTTTTCACTGTAATGAAATTATTTTTCATTACAGCAAAATGCAATTGATTGATTTTAGCATTCTCCCGCGGAAAAAGAAACATGTAATCTGGCAGACATACTTAGCTTTCTTTAAACCAGCACTACTGACCATCAGCTACTTAAGGGACAGATCAGCCAGTCTTTCCACGCAGTTTTCATACCAAAGTCCACAATAATTCAAATACCTGCACAGCTGATATTACCAACGTGTAAGTCACCTGTAAATAGTAATACGCAACGTTCATTAGAAGTGTTACCAAATGATTGCTAAGTAAGGGAAATACAAGAGCAGGAGCAGCTCTGTACTCATTAAAACGGTGGTACACGTGTATCAGGAAGAAGACAGAAGCAAAACAAGGTAGTAAAATGTACGTGGTGTATGTCTTGTCTCAAGAACGTAATTGCAAGAGCAGTTGATGATTGACAGAAATCTCCCATCCACTTATCCACTGCCATCAAACAGCAATCATAAACGCCACAGACACTGCAGAGCATTGAATAAGGGCTCAAAAAGAGAGTTAAAATAATGATGTTCTATTGGCTCAATGCATCTCTTACCTTTAACTGCTACTGGGAAAAAAAAAGGCAAGGGAAGAAAAAAAAAAAAAAGTCTGGCTTTATTCTTTACTAACCATTACTTAGCCAAACTTTGGCAAATCGTTTTTCAATATGGACAAAAGACCCCAGCAGTAAAAGATACAAGTGAAAAATAGCAATATGGGAATCTTACTATCAGGTTTATCTTACATGCAGTTTATGGCCAAAAAAAGTATGGAAGGGTTTGTGTCCTTTATCATAATGCAGCAATCAAAACTCAATCTTTGTATACTCGCAGTGCAAAGGTTGGTGTGCAATAAAACGTGGCACCAAGAGTTTGTCCTTCCTACACCTTGGCTATCAAAAGCACCAACCCCACATGAAAGAATGCACTTTATATTTTTCTCCTTAAAAGCGGAAATTAGTTTGTTACTGCGTCTTTAGTCATAGGGGTACAAAAGATCAAGGAACAACATCCGTACATGCAAAAGTCAAAAAAATGTGTATAGGGAACAAGCTTAATTCTTGTGATGAAGCACTGGCAGGGGTAGTGTCCTCAGCACCCTTTCCTACCCTCCTCTTCTTCCTTCGCTAAGAACTCAATTGTTTAATTAATTGTTTTACATAGGTGAAATGGACCATTAGAAAACATTAGACAACACTTAATTTATCATTTATACAAGGATGAATGCAAATCATTTTGAGGTTTGGGCTTTTTTCTTCCCACACCCCTAATTAATATTCATGAGGATAATTTCACAAAGGCAGTTATAAAACTATGTCAGAGGCAGCTTGAAAATATAGTTGTGCTAACACAGAAAGAGGAAATTCTCTCCCCCCCCCCCATCCCTGAAGGGGGGGATTTAAACCCAACGCAAACATTTACTGAATGATGGGGTTTTATAATATTTTAGTCGAGTTATTCATTACACAAAAATAACACTGTGGAAAACCGGATAACGTTATACAAAAGCTAAGTTCATTTGTTCTGGACAGGTGGCCAGTCTGCAACTCCATGCCGGCATCCAAAGCCCGCCCACAATAGCACTAAAGACGATTATGCAAATGTTCCCTATTCCCTGCTATTTTCCCAGGAATGGGAAAAGGGCTCCATGTGGAAGAAGCAATTGTTTCCCAGTCATGTGGAAAACAAACCAAGAGAAAGAAGGGAGGGAATGTGAACGGGAGATAGCAACATATACCCTTACCAGGCCGGTCTTCTGCTCTCTCTCGCTGAGAAATGCTTGAAACGATCATAACGGTAACGTGATTTCCATACTGGAGTGCGGATAGCAGGGGTCAGACACAGAGTTCAGAGCCCAGGAAATGTATTCTTCAGACGCAGCTATTCTATATTTTCCCTTGTATTCTACCGAGGGACAAAGCAGTTTAAAGATGGTAACTCTCCTTCAGTTGTAATACATCACTGAAATGTGAATGGTGGGGCTGCGGGATGCTTTACTAGAACAAGCAGAAAGTTTGTAAAAGATGGGCAGCAGATCACCCAGTTATCTGGAAGCCTGAATTTTGTCCGGATTTCATGCTATTGAAGGATTTTTTTCTAATTCCACATCTTGATCACAGAGTAATTAAAAAACAAATGTGAAATCTAAGTCAATGCATTTGCTTCAGTCCCCCAGTGATTATTAATTTAAATATGTTTTACTAAAATACAACACCTTGTACCACAATATAGACGAGTTTAAAGGTACGAAAAATTTATTCTTAAGAAGTACTACAATGGTTCTTGTATTTCAAACACAGCTCTTCAAAACCCATGGCTTAAATCATCCATTTCTACATAAAACGCTTTTCACCTCTCCCAAATACCAATATTCCACCTAAGTACCCATCTAAATAATTCAGCTGTCCTTCAGCTTATGTGGTAACTGTGTCTTATAGGATTCAGCAGGACAAAAAAGACTGCAGGCAAACGAACGTGATGCAACTAACCAGCAGCCTGCAACTTTATTGATCATAAGTTAGGCATGACTAATTATAATGGCATGATTGTCCCTCTCCTCCCACAAAGTACCAGGTATTAAACGGATCCAGAGCAGCCTTAATGGGCTAGAAGTTGTAACAGATAAACAACCTGTCCCATTAGCATTAACTTTTACACAGGTTGGTGATTCAGCTCCACAGCCGAACCCTTCCAGCCATAAACAGGTACAGGACCGGCCGCATTAGTCAGGGGTAGATTCTCCATCCACCACAACCACCAAGGCCAAGCCAGCCGCATCCCATTGAGATTTATTCCAGTAATTGGTTTCATGCGAGCTGGACAACCACTACAAGTTGTGATACTTGATTCAATAATCATTATTTTTTCTTCACTTAGCTATTATTCTTTACTCTTACTATTCTAAAGGAACCAGGTTTCTACAGCTGGTATCAAGAGACTAAAATAAGAAATAATCATCTGGTTAACCTTGCTCAAATGAAAAAAAATAAAAATCTTCCCTCGTTCCCCAAAAAAAGACATGGCAATGAGAGTTACAGCGAGCCTCAAACTTTGTGGAGTATAACTTACAGGAGCAGTGTTAAGGATAATCTGTATTTGGCGATTTAAAGACCAATACCACCTCCGCTTCAAGTAAAGCGACACAGGTTTTCACCCTATTCCAGCCCTGTAATTTGAATTAGTAAAGATAAAAGCTGCCTCCTCTAAAAAGATTTTCTTTACTTTTAAAAGTATAGCTTTTCAGAACTTAGTTTTTTATGCTTCTTTTTGCTTCACCTCAACACCACCTAATCCTTGAGCCAGATTTCCAAAGCGTGTATTTGCTTTCCCAGTTGCTGGCAGTTTGTTTCCATTTCTGATCGCTACCTCTTCTCCATTCAGATCCTGACAACTGAAAGACTTCACGCTGATCTTCAATTCAAAAGAATTTCTTGGCAGTTTCTGCCATTGCTTTAAAGCAATTAATAAAATTCTCCTTACATCACTGATATTATTGCTACTTTTTCTCATTCAACAGAATTTACAAATAAAAGTGTTGAGTGAAGACTCTTGCTTCTCTATGTTCATCGTATGTACACTGCCTTTATCATGTCTCCTGCCTGTCTATAATTACGCCATGGTTATTTTGACACTGCCTTAGAATTTCTAGTCTTACTTTTTTCCCAAGCTATCAAGTGCTTTGCACTTCCATTAACTCCACTGTTCTCTCTCCCTCTTTCTTGTAGGAAGCTCCTCCAGGATCAGCCTACCTACTGGCATCTGGGCGCTCTGTAGATCTTCCAAATATCTTTCAACTTTTTCTTTTTGTGTGCTTGCTTGTTCTCAATTACTACTTGTCTTTCAGCACCGACATCTTCGATTCAAATGTTCCACTTCAGAGTTCTCTTATCTTGCGATACAACTAATTTCAGGTTTCTCTCCACACTCTCTTCTGAACATTCTTCCCCTACCCAGGCATTTCTCTATTTCCATTTTCAACACCAACTAGCTGGTCAATCTCTTGAATCTCTTTTTTTTCTTCCCCCCCGCAACTTCTAACGCTTTCCAGCTCAGCAGCTCCTCGTTCTTTACCCACCTCTATTTCTTTGTCTTGGCCTGGTAACACAAAACTTAATCAGCCATTCCTATAATCTCATTTTTTATGCTGTTCCACAGCTCTTCACCATTCATTTCTTCTTTCACCAGAGACAAAATTCCACCCCCCAACTCCTTTGTTTTCTTTCCTGTATCTGGCTCTTTCCATCTGTGCTTATCGTAGATCTTCATTCTTGACACTTTTTTGGTTGCTCTTAGCTTCGCTGATGCCAGCACTAACTTCAGCTCTGGAGGTAATTCTGTGAGAGAGGAAGCCTTCAACGGCCTTAGGAACATAACCTGATTTACTGCAAACTCCCTCCGGAGTTATCAATTTTTGTTCACTGTCATGTGCAATTCACTGAATCTTGAGAGGACAGGGATTATTCTGAGACTGAATTATATACTTGCTCATGTAAATAATCAGGAATTTCAGAAAGACTTAAAAAGGTAAGCACAAGCATGGCTAAAAAAATATACACGTTTCCTATTTTAATTAAAGCATGCCTGCAGGTCATGGCAGCATTCGTATTGCTTTGGGGGTTATTTCTGCATATTAGAAAAATTTTTGCATATGAGAATACCACTACCAGCTGTAATTATATGACCGAACATAACTGGATTTTACTAAAAGTTCTGCTCTATCTTTCATTTAGTGGATTTTATATATTAATTATTATTGGTCTGTTTCCTAGGTATACAGAAAATACGTTGACAGAGGGACAAAAAGCATTTAGAATATAAAAATAGGTTGACAGAGACAATACCATTTACTAAAGGGGGAACAAATCCAGCCTGCTGTAACAGAATCCAATCCACGGTCTTCTCCCCATCACCTTTTTTCCACCCAAAATTCCCACAACCATGACCAGAAATCACGTCACATGAGCTGTTGCAGTGCTGCATATGCTCTCCCTCTCAGGATCGTGTTTCTTCCACCACCACACTGGCACGTCACCAGGCATACATCCCTAACGGGACCCGCACGTAGACGCTCCCCTCTCTCCTCCTTTGCAATTACTTGACAAATCCATTTGACTGAAGAGACACTTGCTGAGCTACACAGCCAGGGACGGGCACAGGACATGGTGCAAGACATGCCCCTGCTCCAGCTAATGTCCACCCAGCCCAGTGACACACAGGCTCCTACAGGCCCTCTCAACAACTCCACTTTTTTCCCCAAATCAATAGATGAGTGCACTTTAAAAAAATAGAAAAGGTAGTGCTAATAAAAAATTATAACAAATTCTCTTTTGAAAATGAGATCTAAATAGCCACTTTTTCTTATTCACATCATCATTATACACACACCCAAGAGGAGAGAAAACACATTTTCCCCCTTTTTTGGCATACAAACAGCTTATGATTAATTTAACATATAATTAACATATGTTTGTCAACTCCTTGTTTCACTGTAGGCCTCTAGCCCAATATTTTCTGTACAGCTATATAGATAGTGCCACCATTCATTATTCAAAGGTTTCTGCTGCAACCCAAAGATGTCCTGGTAAATAACAGTTTTGGACTCGTTACAAGGTGAGTCATGTTTGAGTTTCCAGTCGTTACAGGTAACTCAGCTATTCATTCTTAAAACACTTTTGCTCTTTGCGTATTATTCAGAGTTGTGCAGAGAAAAATCTTTGCTAGAAGCCATAGGGAGAAGAGGAAAAAGAAATTCATTGTAAATAATCAGCTGCTCCTGGGAGACAGAGACATTGCAGTGTGCCAAGTCAAATTAATCCCAGACACAAAGATGTGAATAAAGCTTTAAAACTGAGATAAAGCAGGGAAATTAAATAGATCACTTAGAGAAATAAAACTAACTTCATTCAGTACTGTATTTTACACACTGGCCAATGTGTGCCTAAAATTCAAAGTTTCTGCAAAGGAAAATGCTCTTCACATGAATGCTTGAAGCCAAAAAGAAGAGAGTACTGTATATAGAGACTGGAGAATGCAGATGGGCTCTCTTAAGTCTTGTTTTAAGCAAATGCATCAAGAACAAATTTCTGCTAAGAAAAGCCAACAAAATCTGTTTTTAAAAGATCTGAAATTGAATCAGAACCAAAGTGAACTTCATTCATATTGAAATCAGCATTGCTGGATAATAGATTTTAAAAGAACAACTTTTATTTAGCCTAGGGCAAGCTTCAAATTTGCAGTCTGGTCTCATCTCTCCACTCAAACCTTTCTTTATCACGTTTTTCATTTTGACTCCTTTAAATAAACGGTGTGTTTCTGAACACAAGACATCAAACTCAGCTCTGATGTGACTTAATTAACTTCTCCAGGGGTAGGTCATTAGAAAACATTTATATATTGTTGCAAATTTACATAGTGCTGTACAAACACAGAAGGAAACAGATTTCCTACCTGGAAGCACTTACAACACAAGTAAAACCACCAATAACCAGGGTAACCGGAGTAAGTTGTAAACAGGCAGATGCAGAAATTAGGCAGTGTTTTAGGGGCACAGAATAATATCACTGAAGGCAAAATAGTCAAGAAATTGAGAGAAGTGAACTAAAACCAGAAGCAAGCTAATACACAAGGGCACGACGCTTTAGACCTCCAGAAACAAGGAGCTTAACTGTAATACAGTAAAGGACAGAAAAACACTTGTGCGTAGAAGAAAAGCACAGGAATTTCTATCAAATATTTCCATGAATATTGAAAGAAAGTTTTTGTTCAAGTCATTTCAGTTGCTATATAAGAGATGTTAGTACTTTGACAACTGAGAAAGATATTCTGGCAATAATAGAGAGACAAAAATGAATCAAAACATATGTGAAATATGAAAAAATGATCACTGAGAAAGATGATATCTCACTGTTTTCCAAATTAGAATCTAATCTGTTTGAGAAAGAAAGACGAAAGGGCAGATTTGGAAATCAAAAGCAAACATAGTGCTGGTTAAAGGCAGGGAAGATCTACCTTAAATGGGACTGAAATCACAACACTGTACACTTGAATATAGCAAAAGAGGATTCACTGAAACCATCTGCTCACTCACTGAGATATTCAATGTGTGGCCAAGAAAACCCAGGGAGGACCAAAACCTGAATGAGCTATGGAAAAGCTTTCAGATAAATCAAGCATCATAAAAACAAAGACTGTAACAACCACTGTCACCATCTAAATACATGCATACATAAAACAACCTTAGCAGCAGCATATGAACGATTTAATGAGTCCGCATGCAAGCAGGGATGATTAAAAAAATGTTCTGGTATCATGTGATATCGATGTAAATGAGGGGCAATTAATGGGACTAAATTGCTTCTCACCTTTAAACAATATCCCAAAACCATGCATGATTTTTCTTCATTTAGTTCTGTATCCCATTCTTTTGCCAATATGACATTGTGCAAAATTTGATCACAACCAGTATCGAGACTATGAAAAACATGTCCACGAGGTCCTCTTCACGTGGTAGCTGCTCTGTGTATTTGGCTAACGTATTTGTATTTTTATTAGTATTAGGTAGTGTATCTGCACGTACAAGCAAATACATCTTCCAGACACCCTGAAAGGCAGCAGTGGCAGTTCTTCATTTTGTTTTTCATTCTCCACTCCCACAACAGTGAAATTTCTGGGCACCTTGCCAAATGATATTTAATTAAAAGCTACTCTGCTTTTGATTCTTTAGTAACTTGGTTACCAGCTCCACTGACCATTTATGCAGTGAAAGGAATTTAATAAAAAACTGGTTTTCTATTGTGGTTACAGAACCGGTGACAGTATAATTTTGAGTGTAGAGACAGCTGGCAGTGCAGTTTGCTTTAAAAACTCAGAGGGGTAAAATACAGAAAAAGTTGAGACAGAAAAAGCCCCAAACCAATGAAGTATTAAGTACATTAATGCTGTACAAATGCTATTTATTTTAGTTATCATTTGGCAAACCAATGAACCCCTGTTTTCTTCGGCAGAGAGGCAGTTCTCCCAGAGTACCTCAATAATGCCAAAGCTATCAATTCCTGTATTGAAGCCTGATATCAGAAAGAAGGGAAAAAAGGATCTTTGATTTAAACTACATCTCCTGCACTCAGAGAGGCCTGATTAAACCCATCTAGTACAGAGACACACACCAATGGAGTGCATAAACATTTCTTGGATAATAAAGGGATAAAAGTGGCTGGGTGAAGAACGCACTAGTTCTTTTTATTTTGAGGTTGGGTTTACTGTGTCTTTTTTAAATGGTAGAAAAATATCTCTGATCCTATCAGTAGCCTCTGGTCACAGTTTTAAACACCTGAAATCATCTCTTAGCCTCAGCAAACCAATTACTGGCCCTTCTGATAACCTGAGTACAGTGGCATTTACAACTCAGTCCACATAACCATCTGCAGAAAAACTCACTCCAGACATTTCTCAGTGCAGCAGCCACACAAGTAACGAAAGAAAACGGATGACTTTTCCCAAAACTGGTGAGGCAAAGTGAATTTCAACATCAGAAGCCTGAGCAAAACAAAAAGAACCGATACAGGTGATACCTTCAGAAGAGCTGGCACTGTATTTTCAATCCTAACTCCACATAAAGGAAAACCAGACAATACGACGTGAGCAGGGTTGGACACGCATGCACAGTAGAACAGCCTCACATGTTCTCCCGTCTTTACTGGGAGATACTTTTCTTTTTAAACATGCTGAACACTTATACTTAAAACTGCAGATAATATCAGAAAAATCATAAAATATCAGAAAAAAACATTGACTATATCTAGACAATAGAATTAATGTAGGACCTATTCCTGCATCCCACAGTGCTGAACACACATGCTGATACCATCAGCCAGCCAGGCTACACTCGTGCTCACACCAAGTCTAAATTCCAGCAATGCTTCCTCAGCATGTCCTAATCCTGCCATGAATCATCAAGCATTTCATGGTCCTGAACCTGGATAAACTGTAAGAATAATCAGGGAGAAACTTTGTCAAACACGACATTACAAATTGGTTAAAAGAGTAAATCTCCTTTTATTCCTGTTACGTACAATCCTGTGAGGCTTGGAGTTCGTGGAATTTTACAGCTTGCTTAGTGTAAATGGTTTTAGTGAAGAAAATGTCATCACCGTTTAGTGAAAAGAAATTTTTGCAAACCAGAGAGTATTTTATTTTTAACTATAGTCTATGACTCAAATTTAGCTACATTAAACATCTTAATTTGGAAATTAAGCCTCACTTCAGCTCTGTGGCTTACCAAAAAGAGCACAAATACTAGGAACTGAAAAATATTTCAGAAGGTTGTTTTCAACATTTCTACCTTACAAGCTCTTTGCCTAACTTCTTAATGCCCGAGACACATAGGGGAAAAAACGAAAAACTTCGATAAGCTGTACAACCTTGCAAAGCAAGTAGGAAGGTACAGCTTTTTTTTTAGATTCAAGAGCTCAATTTACTAACACGCAGCAACAACCCTTCTTCTCACAGACTTCTCACCAGAGACTTTGAAAGAAACTAAGCAGGCACAGCAAAAGCATGAAGGTTGCTGTAAAACAGATAACCGGTTACAAGATCCAAAGCAGAGGGATGGCATAAACTCCAGCGGTGGACAGGACTTTGCGCTGGGACTCAGCTGTTCAGTATGTTTATGAATGGCCTGCAGAAGGTGAGGAGCAACGAGTTGACATCTGCTGACGACAGTTATTCAGAGTGGTAAAGTTAAGGGCTGATATCAAGACCAGGAAAAGGATTTTAATGAGACTGAGTCACAGGATAACAAAATGGAAATGAAGTTCAATATAAATAAATGTAAAGAGATGCAAACAAGGAAAAAAACCAGTATGCTAGGTGGACCATTTCCATGCAGGGTCAAGATCTTGGGGTCATAACAGAGAGGTGCATGAAAAACATCAATGTCTATTAGCAGTCAAAAAAAAAAAAAAACCCAACCCAAAATAAAAAAAAAGGAACAGTGATAGGAGTTAAGACGAGAAGGAAGAACATAACACAGATTATTGCTATGACTGCAGGAATAGATGGAGCACCATCTCAGTAGTCTGTGTGCTGTTGTGATCTTTCCCTCTGCTCCATCTCCAAGAAACAGAGAAGAGGCGGAGAAGAACAAGGATGGTAAAAATGTATAGATCAGTGGCCACATCAGGAACGACTCAGAGAGCTTGGACCTCCCCAGTTCTCCTAGGAAACCAGACAACTGAAGAGACAAGAGAATATGATGGTGGTTTATGAAATCATGACCAACGTGGTGACAACAGATGGAAATTAACTGTTTTCTCTTTCTCCAATACATTGAGGGCACCAGATGAAACTAGCAGAAGTAAGGTTCAAAGAACACATTAGCCAGGTTGCATCAACAACAAGAAGGTGCTGTAATCTCATGAGTTCCAGCCAAACAACAAACATCTTTTAATCCAGAAGTAGTATCATAAGAAAGAAATCCACTTAAAATTTCAAGGTGAAAAAATGGCAACCTGAAATATCTTACACTGGCTGGATATCAAGACCAGACGAAAGCTGACACATGGACTATGACGTACATCCCTAAAGAATGACCTAAAATAAAAATCACAGTAAGAGTGGGAACACAGGCAGAAATCTAAAGCAAACAAGTCTAAAGCCCACTGCCTCCCTGCCAGGTTCGCTGACATGGCTACAGGTTCTCCATATTATCTCATAGGGATTTTCTTCAAGACTTGTCCTAATGTCTTCCATCTTTTGAAAGAAACAGAGGTGACATCTGTGCTGCTCCAGAACACGAAGGATATCAGGGATTTCATATTAAGTTGCTTTGGAAGGTTGGTGAAACAGTACCAGGGGAAATAGGCATGATGAGCAGGTCATTTAGAGCAGAGAGAGGCAGCATACGGCTGCCACAACTGGCAGGTGGCCAATTTTCAATGTCCTGCAATAATACCAGTAGTGGAGGGCTGGGAGCTGTAACATCTATAGTAAAGCACCTAGAAGAACAACTTGCCAGGAGGCAGAAATACTGCCTTGTACCTAGGCAATACTTCTACTGATTAAACAATCAACACATCTTGCTTCTGGTATTTTGACTGCATCAGCTTTCTTGTAATCTGGAACATCTTGACCACAGCAGAAGGACCCTCCGAGGCCCTACAGGGTTCTCTGTCCCCTATGTTGCATGGCCTTCGTAACACACGATCTGTCCAACAGCCACAACACATAGGTTGTGCCTCATACTGAGAACATATGATCTGGCTCATAGGCAGAGGACACCAGCTACTTCCCATGGAAATGGTGAGTTAGGAAGGTCTTGCCATGCTACGCACCCTGATGCAGTCCTCAAACGTCAGCCCCAGCAGACCCAATGACTCACTTCACCCCACAGAATTACTCGCTCGTTTTCACATAGCTTGGTTCCAGTGATCATCAGTGACAACCCCAAAATGGAGAGCTATGAAAATTGAGCGGTCAATGCAGATCACACGGGGAGGATTTCTGAAAAGGCAGGTAGCCAAATACATCAGTACAACTGTAGAATAGATGTATTTTCAACCACGACCTGGAGCAGACATTAATGGAGAAAAGCGTAAATAGAAAGGAGATCAAGCACAGAAGGATAATAGCAACTGGTCCAAACGTTTTTCATCATTTGGGGTATTAGAGAGCGGAACAAGAAGATATAATTTGTGTTTTTACTGATTTTTAGAAAAAAATATGCTCATAAAATTTATGCTTTATCTATCATGATGACCGATGCCATTATTGTCCCTTCCTTCACAGATGTTCAAATGGGCAATCAAAAAGGGTTTCGCTTTGTCAGTTTTTCCACTGCCATCAGTCATAGCAAAAAAACAGCTCAAGAGAAACAAAAGGCTGGAAGAGAAGGAACTGAAATGCTCATCTTTACTCTAGGTTTTACAAAGCAGTCTCCACATATCAAAACAGCTAGTTAAGTACCATGATTTCTTCTTGCAATCAAACCTTTTTATTTCTCTCTGGAGCCTACTGCAAGAACAGAATTGCACGACACTCTTCTGCGATTGAAGACTTCACTTAAGAGTACACTGCATGAATGCAAGGTGATGCAATGAATAGGGACCAAGTCAAAAGTAAGGGTGTTAATGCCAAAAATGAAATCTGCAGTATTAGTGAAGACCTCCGACTTGCTAGCAGCTGTAAGTTTTGCCTTCAAAAAATAATTTAAAGATCTCTGTCCTCCCTTGCCCCTCCCCAATTTTTATACCTGCAAAAATACCTTTGTTGTTTTATGAAGTCTTGCACTGCCGGTGCAGAGCAAAAATGCTTATCTAGAGATATCACAGTACCAGAAGGATTCATTTATTAAAAAAAAATAAAATTAAAAAAAGGGGCCAAATTTTTAAAACTCTGCAAGCTACATGAAAACACATTTCATTGTTGTACAGTAAGTTAAACAGGTAGGATCTACACAATTCCATTTAATATTTCTCTTTTATATTATTTTCAAGAATTTCCAGGAAAAATAAGAGCGCAGCTGAACTCCCCAAATCTTCACAATCTTCAACAGATGTATTTAAATCTACTCTTTAATAGAACAACAAAGCACACAGTACATGCCAATTTAGAATCATAGAATGGTTTGGGTTGGAAGGGACCTTTAAAGGTCATCTAATCCAACCTCCATGTAACAAGCACGGACATCTTCAACTAGATCAGGTTGCTCGGAGCCCCGTCCAACCTGGCCTTGAATGTTTCCAGGGATGGGGCATCTCCCACCTCTCTGGGCAACCTGTGCCAGTGTTTCACCAAACTTCTGTAGATCATCTGTGCAATCTCAACTGGTCAGCCTCCTAATTCTAGAAAGCAAGTTTCAAGACATGAAAAAACATATTTCCTCATTTCTTGAGGCTGTGTATGTACCAAAATAGCCAGTTAGACACATTTGCACAAACCCTGTGAGGCAGAACCTTTATTCAAACCTTAAAATATCCTGAGCTACTTGAAAGAGTTACTGAAAGAATATTACACAACTCATTTATTTGACTATTAAATTCCTAATATGTTAATTGTTTAGAAATAAAATCACAGAATGACAGAATAGTTCAGGTTGGAAGGGACCTTTGGAGATCATCTGGTCCAACCCTGGTCCTAACAGTAATCTGTAAAGCACTAAAAATGTACTTTCATATTCCTAGAAATAACTTCTATAAAGTGGCCATCGAACAAACGACTCTTGAGGATGGACAGCTTAGAGTGAAAGAAGGGGATGGGAGAGGCGGTAGCACAAGACTTCCACCATTAAAAAGCCCTATTATTAAAAAAATAAACAACATCCACTCCCCCAAACCCCACAATTTTTATCTTTTGTTGGTGTGTAATTATTGCTACAGAGGAAAGGAAATCAGCTTTGAAGTCAAGAACGCTTGTTTCTTTGTTATTTAGAGGAAAAGATAATCAATATGCCGTATATTTTTTGTTCTTTTTCTATGGAAAAACCTACCTCTATAGGAGTGCGCTATCAACATCAGTAAAAACCAGTTTTTGCAAAGCATGATTCTGTCTGTTTGGTGCAACTGTTACTAGGTACGGCTGTAAAGTAATTCCTAAATCCATCTTCCCAAGGCA
The DNA here is from genome assembly GCF_018139145.2 of Gymnogyps californianus. Lineage (NCBI taxonomy): Eukaryota > Metazoa > Chordata > Aves > Accipitriformes > Cathartidae > Gymnogyps > Gymnogyps californianus. The sequence continues at coordinate 2,038,006 of NC_059471.1, read as the reverse complement.
AGGTGGTTGAGCCATCACACTAATGTCCTGGATGAGCCCTTCTGGTTCCTATCAAGAAACACCAGTTTGGTTTTGTAAATTGAAAAAGGTAACAGAGCAGACCTCACACAGCATCGAATTCCCTGAAATAGCCCCAGGGTAAGAGGTACTTTGTTGGGGGGGGGGGGGGGGGGGGGGGGGGGGGGGGGAGCCACAGGGCATCGTTTTAGCAACGTCTTAGTATTTCTCAAAGATATCTCTAAGAGCTCATGGTGGAGTCCTCATCCAAAAGCCTTCTGCATGAGACTTTCCAGAAGTCATGTGCACCTAGATTCAAATTTCCTGAGTGTTTTGTTGTTGGTGTTGGGGTTGTTACGTGAGGGGGATTTTGCTTTCTAAATGGAGGAGACACAAGATCTAACATGCGACCTATAGGCTACAAGAATGATCAGAAATAAGCGTTTTGATGGATTTCAGCTGCTTCTGTCTCTACACAACCCCTTTTAAGAGAGAGCAAGGGTTAAGCAGCTGATGAACAGAGATCTTCATGCTGATGCCACGTCTTTTATTTAAAAGCACACAACATGATGGAATAAAATGGAAAGCCGTGTTTAAAGGAACTTTTGATCTTTGATCCTCATGTCCCTTTGAGAACCTTCCCTTGGCCATCAATTCGGACGAAACCTTTTGTTCCCAACTATGAGGAACAACTGACAAGTCGGTCACGGTGGCAAGCTTGGTGGCAAAGAAAACTGACGTGAATGATGATCTTTCAAAAAAGGGATGTTTATTTACTCTTTTCTTTTACATATACGAACCTTTCTATGGAAGATTTAGCTTAGTTTTACAGGAGTATACACCGTTCCGGTTTCATTCATGTTCTGTCATAGCCTCCACAACCTGGATGAATTTGTTCAGCTTTCTTCTTTATGTTTTTTCTATCCATCTAACAGCAGCATGTGCAAATTTACAGCATGTTTTCAAAACCAAAGGCCTAAAAATGGGCACATCAACCCAAAAGTTTGCTTTTCCCCCCTCAATTTTCATCAGATAGTCTTATAAAAGTTAAGTAAAAAATTGTATCATCGTTTCACCTGGTAATAGTTGTATACTTGAAAGCTCTTTTTAAAAAGGTAGATAGTGTATTATCCTTCTTATCCAGAAGACAACACCTTTATGAACACATAGAAAAAGTAATCCTACTCCCAAACCCCACCCCCAGCCACATTTACTGGAGGGCATTCATACAGATGCTTTGCCCTACCTTAAGTGAACAGCAATTATCAGGAAAAACAAAACCAGAAAACCAACACCAGACAGAAAATGTCTTTCAAGACACTACTATAAACGGAAGAAAAATAATTTGATAGGAAAAATGCAAATTTCTCGCTGGCCTATTTGGATAGACAATCAAAAAGCAAACACAGATGTACCTGGCATCCTGAACAGAAATAAATCCAGGAAACCTAGTAGCTCACAATTTCACATCTCAAAAAAATGTGACCAGCCCTTACTATTTTTTTTTTATTTTAAATTACCTCTTTATGGTTTGTGAAGGTAAAAAAAGCTTTGAGCCACATTTGTACACAATCAGAGCTAAGAAAACCAGTGCTGAGATTTTTTTTTTTTCATAAATCTGCAGGCTTCCTCCTACTCAATTAGTTTCTGTTTGCAACCAGTATGAAATATGCTTTTATTCTTGTTGAAAATATGACAAACTACCCTTTAAACTCCAAAAAGCAGTGTATTAAGCATACTGCTAGTGAAATGAACAGCAGTAAGAATATCTGTCAAGCAGAAAATACAGAATAATATTAAAAAAGTAAAAAAGGGATAGGAGGAATAAATCTACGCAATCATCAAACCAGTTTTGGTGACTGAAAGGAATGTTTTACATATATAAATTAAAATGCAAATCAATGTTAAGGATTTGTTCCTGCACTACACTTATACTAGATTTCCACTTCATGTGTGACATTCATGTTTACTGATGATGATGATGTCACTAACTTACCAGTCAAACTGTATTTTAAAATGTTTGCTCAACATAACAGAAGTAGAGTTAATTTATTTTAATATACATGGAAAACTCCCAATATAAAGCTTATCGCACAGACTAATTTTATTTTTCATGAAATATACTGAAAAATGATTAGCCAGTTTCTCAAGTATACTGCTGCAACTAATAGGATACAAACCAATGAACACTACTAAACGAAGATAAGTCGCAACAGTTTCAGAGATTAAGAAAATAACCACCATGCCACTTTCATTGAAATTGCAAGAGACTAACCCACAGTATGTTTTCACTATTTCATACTTGTAATTAGGAGATTCATTTGCATACAGGAATTTTATGCAATTAGAATGGATGCCATAACACAAATTTCTTCCCCATTTTGGCTTCAATTCAGTATTGTACTTCAAGAACATGCTTACATCTATCCCAATTTTTTACAGCTAAGGCAAACAACAGTTTTGTTGAATTTGCCCAAAATTTCATGATTTGGTTAAAACCTTTCACCTAAGTAGCAAACTGTTGACTTATATTGAAATTTCACTGAGTGCTCCAGACAACACTTCAGGGTTTTTTGTTTACTTATTACTATTTCAGTGATAGTGCCAACCCAGTAAACAAGTGGAGCACATCATCTATACGGACTGTATAGCAGGCCACGTATTTTTTCCAGAATCCGGCTGGACAGTAGTGTTTCTACTAAGTCAAGGATTTTTCAGCTTCTCATGCCCAGCCAGCAAGAAGGCTGGAGGGGCACAAGAAGCTGGGAGGGGACACAGCCAGGAGAGCTGACCCAAACTGGCCAAAGAGCTATTCCATACCATATGACATCATGCCCAGTGTATAAACTGGGGGGAGTTGGCTGGGAGGGGAGGATCGCTACCTGGGAACTAACTGGGCATCAGTCAGCGAGTGGTGAGCAACTGCTTTGTGCATCACTTGTTTTGTATATACTAATTCTACTAGTAGTATTATTGTCATATTATTATTATTATCATCATTATTTTCCTTCCTTTCTGTCCTATTAAACTGTCTTTATCTCAGCCTATGAGGTTTTATTTTTCCCGATTCTCTCCCCCATCCCACTGGCTGGGGGGAGTGAGCGAGCGGCTGCGTGGTGCTTAGTTGCCGGCTGGGGTTAAACCACGACAGAGGCAACAGCCATTTGTTGGTGAACTATCAGAAATAATCCCCTAGGATCTAAAAGCAGATGTGATACCTACTTTTAGTTCATGTTTTGCAACAGTTCCTTTAAATATGGGCAAATCAATTCATTTTTAAATGAAAGCTTACATAGTACTGGTAAAGAATAAGAAGTAAAAGTTTCTCATGTACAGTTTATAAATATATCATGTCTTTATCACAAAGCATGCAAGTCAATGACAGAGTTGCACAGTTGTAGCTCCAGAGCCTGCAGTGGACATTAAGAATAAGACTTATTTCCATAACACGTGCGAGAAATATCCTAGCCATTTACTTAGATATTTACCGAAGGAGTAAGCCATACAAACAGCAGCACACACTCACTTGCCTAGATCACACAGACAGACGTCTTTGCTGCTAGCACATACTTGTCAGATTAGCAGCACATCTTTTTTTACTTTGCAGCTGCCATTTGGACTCCTCTCTTGCACTGGCCTGAGTAACCTTACGTTTCCCTTCTCCCTCCTCTTTCTTGGGAGAGTAGGCAGGACTGGCTGATAAAAGGCCTTTTATCTGTATGAAACTGAACAAGTCACCTACTGTGTACATAGGGTCTTATACTGAATAATCATTTACGGTAGATTTGACTTAAACATTCTCTCTCTGTTTTTTTTTTTTTTTTTTTTTAGCTGTCAACACGTTCTGGTTTGTACAGGTCTGAAAGCATAACTTCCAAGGTTGCAAAGGGGAAGAAGGGAGTATAGTTTTTAAAAATAGTTAAGAACATGTCTACTGTACCCTTTAAAGTAATCCTTGGTCTAAGACAAACAGCTTTAGTAGCCAAGAAGGTCTGCCCAGTTTACCTTACATCCATCTAATAAACTGCTAAGTGTCAAGCGTAAAATCTGGATCACTAGGGTCAAGGACTGCTCTAGAACTGAAAGGATGACAGGCCACTCCTGTAAAAGTATGTTCAGGCATTTTTACAGAGTACATACAAGTTTATGTATTTTAATTATTGCACAGTGGGTTAAATGAGCTTTTCTTTTCCTTTTTTTTTTTTTTAACCAATGGAGACCTTATGCTCAGTAAAATTAAGGTAACATGATCTGAGAAATATGAAAAGTAAGAATAACTTCTCAGAAATACCACTACCTAAAATACATGGAGTCATACATAGTCCAAAACCACTCTAGTTACTGTGCAGAAGGCGCAATCAAACATTTCTTTAAAGTCCCACAGAAGAAAGGAGTAACAACTTTCATGAATTACCTTTGTCTGCCTAATATTTGAAAACCAGCTGAACTAGTTGAATTGCAGAAAAATTAATCAGCTGAATTAACTAGCTGAACTTCAGGATAAAACAAAGAATGAAACTTTACATACCTTTATTTCTGCATGGATTATTTTTTTTAAACAAACATTTTCTTTTTAATTATACTCTCCAGAGTACCATTCTGAGGCAATTCAGTAATTGCCGTTTTTCCCTAAATTATGGCCTTTTGATTGTAACAGAGAATGTGCTCATTAGGTAAAGAAGCAGTGTTATGTTGGAATACAAAGGATTTTTTTTTTTTTTTTTTTTTAAATTGATGGCTCCAGAACAAATGCAGGGCTAACTGAGAAGGTGCATAAATGCAAACAGAAGACAAAAGAAAGTCAATAGACAAATGGCTTTTGACTTGTTTATGGTGTGCTAGAAAATATGAGGAAGGGACGATAGGTGATGCTTATCCACCAAATATTTGCCTTCTTACCTAGAAGCTTTGGGAATTTAAAAAAAACCCCAAAAACCAAAAAAACACAAACCAAAAAAACCCACAACACATATCCAGAGCATTCATAGGCATATTGACAGCTTGTAGATCTCTGCACAGAAATCTCCAGCAGTAGTTTGCAAACCAGGATGCATTTCCCACCCCTGAGGAAATGATACCAGCCCAAAAGCCGAAAACAAGGGCAGGAAGAGAACAAAGCGCGGAAAGGAAGGCACAGCCGTTATCAGGGGCCTGTGAAAAAGGAGGGGGGGGTAAATGGCCAAAGAGGTGGCTCGGGTAGGGCCTGGGCCATCAAACAGCCGTGAGAATGAAGACACGTTTTTCACGAGGGCTGTTGGCTGCTGGAACAGCCCCACAGAGGTCTGGGAATCTCCATGCTTCAAGATTTTCCAAACTTGAAAGGGATGAGGGCCTCACCAACTTCACTGAACTTTAAAGTCAGCCCAGCTTTGACCAGGAGGTTGGACCAGATGACTTCCAGGAATCTCTTCTAACCAAAATTATCCTGATTCTAAAATCAAGAGTGGAAATAGAGCTCCATTACTCAGCAGAGGTCCCAGGAAAGGAAGAGGCAGTCATGACTGTGACTGAAAGAGGGACAACTTTTGGCAATGGCACCACCTTCATTCCTGACCTATGAACTGCCTAACCCACCACCACTGCCTGCTGTCCATTCCAATTTTTCTCAGAAGTGTTCTCACTACATACCTGACTCAGACACCTTGTTCCAATCCACTGTCTGGTGCACTTTCCCTTGTCTTTCCCCACTTCAGCCATCTCCTTTCTTACTGCAGCTCCAGAAACACTGCAGGGATAATCCTGCCACCCATCCCCTTGGACGTAAGAACCAGTTTTTGATCAAGGGAAGGAAGGGCACGAGAATTAGGATAAAACAAATGGCCATTAAAATACGGTTGGAATAACCTTTTTCTTTTTTTCAAAAAAAAAAAAAAAAAAACCCAAAAATATGAATAGGATGTGGGCTCTTTTACTGTAAACTGTTTGCCTTGCCTTAGTGGTAATTTTTCACATGTTCCAAAATATAGCGTAGGCGTATCCCACTCCCTTCTCCCAAGTTGTTCCTAAGGTTTAAAAGAAATCGGGACAAAGTATTTGTATTAGGGGGGGTGATATAAACCCAGACTTAAATGACTCTGAGATGAATACGTGATGCGTACGAGGCATACTGGTATGGAAAGCTAGGAAATAAAAAAAAGAGCCTATCTCTTGTATACCCAGGACAAGATATGTGAAAAGACACACGTGAAAAAGGAATCCAAATAGAGGTGGAAAAGACTAGGTAGCGTATTGCTGACTTATGACTCAGTGCTGGTATTGCTACTACCTTGGAGGCCCAAAGTTTCCACTTTGTTTATTTTTGAAGCATTGAGTTGTGACTAGCCTGCCCTCTTAAATCACAGAAAAGAGAAAAGCAGATATTGGGAAGGATGACTGTCTGGATTGAATGCATTAGAAAAAAGAAATCACACTTCTTGTGGAATCTGAAAAAAGCTGAAACGCTGATGCAGTTAGGGAAAAAAAAACCAAACACATACAACCTACAGTAGAGAAAACAGTGATGCACACAGAAGCAGCTCACAGATAACTCCACAGACTGAAAGATACACTGCCTGGTTCACTAAAACCAAAAGACCAAGTAAAAATGAATAGCTTTTAAGAGTAAAGTTTTTCATCTGAAAGTAGAGCACTTAACATGCATCAAAATTCCAGGCAGTGGATGCTTATGAGCGCAGTAATTGGAAAGAAAAATAACGGCTAAAAGCAGGCTAAGAGAAATTTGCTTGCATCAGTTCAGCAAAAAAATGTAGTTTCTTTATGAAGGGCTTTCTTTGTAGAAATAGCATAATTCTAAGCTTAGCAACCCCTTTATAAGGAACTAGATGTTTTCACTGAAAATAGAAGCGGACAGTCCGCCTCTGTTCTTACAGAAATATTATTTTAACCTAAAGAATTCCATAAAAACTGTAGCAGATAGCCTAGCATTTTTTAAAGGCTGCCTTTTAAAATTCTTTTTAAATGGACAAATATTTCCGTATAAGGCATTTTAATTTCTCAACTAACAGAACAGTCAGTGAGACAAAACCGAAATCAGACACCTGACTTCCCCCCCGCTTTAAATGCTGACATGTGTTTCTTGGAGAAGAAAAAGTACATGAATGACTGAATGCAACATCTACATAAAAAGAGAAGGTCACCAATAATATTGTTCGGAATGTCACACGTAGACCCACAGTCTTTGTTCCATGCAAAGTATATTATATTAAATGTTAAACGGACATTTAATATAGAGAATTCTAAAGAGCTTCTTGTTTTGAGGTAACAAGGGAAACGTGCACTAAGAGGTTGAACTGTGACAAGTGCAGAATAGTATCAATAATCCCATTATAACACCTGATTTGTCAAACTTGTCTCTACAAGTTATTCTAAAATTCACAATAGTGTTCCTAACCATTTATGAAATGGAGCAGATCACGTCTTTGTAGCATTCACAGCCACTGATTCTCCATGCTTTGTTGGAAAGAATGGCATGAATAGCTACTGAGTCTTATACTTCATTTTCTTCAACCTCTTATTGATATCCTGGTGTTTGAATGGTGTTCGACTATAGCAGAATATAATACAAAGGTAGTATCAAGCAGGTGTTTTCTTTCTGGAACCAGTAAGTTCTGCTGATGTATTATGCAGCATCATGGCTTAACGGACCAAACCAGGTCATCAATATGCATGATCTCCACATCGGGCAGTGACCAGGAAACGGTACGGATCCTCTCCCGAAAAATGGAAAATCTGTCAAGCTGAGATTTAAGACAAACCAACAGAACAGTCCAGGCTCCAGGTGTATCTGAAATCATGTGCGTACACACATTCCACAGCAAATATGAGATTTTTCAGGAAAATGGCAAGGAATGAAGACACTTATTTTGAGTGTATTAATAAATACATATTTCTCATAACCCAGGTTGAAAAACAGGTTTTCCTCTTAGTTTTGTAACTTAACTGAATGAATCCAAAGCTCTTTTAGAGATCACCAGGGGTTATGCAGAAGAAATATCATAAACTAAATAATGGCATAGAATAAAGAAAACTTATTTTGCCAAGGAGATACTTGCAAGAAACTTTTTTCCTAGTAGAAAATTTTCTTCCAGAAATACGTTTTGGGAGCTATTACTAATTGCAGGACACCTCTAGAAAGTAAAACCTGAGAAGGTTCTTCAATTATAAAGTTATTTTTAAAACAGAAAATGAAAGTATACAGTAAGGCAACTATTTAGACTTTCATTTAGACAAAGATTATTAAATTCTTGGACTGGAAGGAGGGGATGCCTTATAGATCACTGATTTTAACCTGATTAAGTTGTGTAAGCAGAGGAAGTCTCAAAGATATGCAACAATTCTCTCTAGCTCTTTAAAAGAAATTAATTACTTCAAAATAAGAAAAATGAGTAAAACTAACAAGCAGCAAAAATTCAGACAGACTGGGACAAATAAATTTGTCAGATAACTAAACAGAAGTCACAATTCATGTAGAAGGCTTTAAGGAAAAAATACACACAACATGGAAAAAGAGGAGATAGAGGCTACTGAGAAATTCAAACTGGGGAGGGGGAAATTCTGTTGGCTGATGGAATGATGGACAATGAGTTGGAATTAGCAGGAATACAGGCCCACTATCAGGTGTGGAGATTAAATTTATAAATGGACTTTGAAAAAGCAAACACGATCCGTATTCCGTATTTGGAAAGCAGCAGTCTGCCTATGTTTCTAACACAAATGAGCATATTAGTACCATGGAGAATGTGCAACATTAAGGAGGAAAAAAAACTTTCTAATCAACACACCCATAAACCTCACATCTTAAAAGATAAAAGGGTTGACCCACTGATGTTTATTTTTATAAATGCTGGAATATCAGAAGACAAGATAAACGTACATGGAGATGCTCTTCCTCATTTAAGAAAACACTATTTAATAAGCATTTGGACCAACGGGATTCTGCTTCTTGCAAAAATAAAACGGGTAATATTTTAATGAGAACCACTCTTGAACATTTCCCATCATTTTTTCCACTTGATTCGTATGTCAGTGTGTCATAGCAAATGGAGTCATAGGTCAGTATGTGAAGACTGCCAATCAATTATGCATTAATGCGGTAGACGCAACACATTTTCACGAAGCATTTGTCTTAGTACCTAATGAAATTTTAATTTAAAAACAACATTAGATACCAGTAACTAAGACTTCAAAACACAATTGTCAAAAGAATCATTGATCTAAGCCATGTTCAGTTGAGTGTTCCAAGCACCTGCACAAGGCCCTCTTAGTATTCTGTGCTTTCATCAACTAAAGACAACAAAAATCAGCAAAGGAGTAACTAACCAAGAGGACAGAACAGTCACAAAGAAGAATTTGAGCTGCTAAGTAAACTAGGAAAATTCAAACCAAATGCGTTCTCATACAGTTCTTCAGTACATCAAGCATGCATGTAGTGAAGCGCTGCAGGAGTAACAGATGCCCACAGGCAGGACCGCTGGAGCTGGAAGGTAGAGAATGAGAACTCTCACAGATTGTCCTGTGCCTGAAGTGCCAGTGGTGACATGGATATCAACCAAAGACATCATCTCCCAGAAAGCATCAGCTACTTCTGAAGGCTCTACATCCTCCTTAGTTTCTAGGCTTAATAAAAGAGCATACTTTTTTCCACTTTTTTTTTCCTCCCAGAAAGCTGCTCAGTTTTTTATATTTTTATTCATGAAGCAGGAAGAAGTCTACAGAAAGAAGCTTGCCTGACATGCAAGCAAGCATGCCTGACACTGTTTTCTCTGACAGATGGGATCAACCAGAGCAGGATTCCAAAGCAGGAGAAACAGAGGAGCCTCACAGCCCCTAAGTACACATGAGGGAATATCACTCAGTGCAGGAATAGGCCTGAATGGCTCCAGCATTTTTGCATTTGGATCCGGAGGTTTCTTGGATACAGCTTTTCCCCCTCCCCCAAGTAGCTGTGCCAACAAGGTTTAAGGGAGTAACATCCAAAATAAAGTCACACACGAAGCTTCAGTGGGTCTGCTGACTTTTCCTATAGAAATTCCTACAACAGGGAAGGCAGAAAATTCAATTCAGACCTTGGATTGTAAGATTTCAGTAGCTGTTATCTCTGTACAGGTAAGAAATGAACTCTCCTAAGTCAAACAGGTGCCATATTCACACAGCCACTACGGGAAACAACTGAAGCTGGATAAAGGCCATGCAGAAAGTCTCCCTCCAGGCTGTGATGGTGAGGCCACAGCTCTGGCTTGGGAGAACATTCCCCAGCGCTGGCAGACAAAAATGTGGTTTTCATATTTGGTTAAAAAAAAAAAAAAACAAACACCATTGAAAGATTATTAAAATGCTATGCAATACTACTGATAAAATAGAATGAAGCCACCTCAGATCTACTGACATACTTTTGAGTAATGCATGTGGACCATCTCGAGCCTCTGGGATCACTTCATGCAGCCAGCGTGAGCCAGGCTGGATGTGGCTTTCTAAAGAGGTCTAAAACAGTACGGTAAAGATACTGAAAATCTCAAGAGAAGAATTATATGGAGAAAATTCTGAAATTTAAAGGGTTTTTTGGTTTAGAATTTTTTGCCTGTCTTTTAAAATAGACAGCAATGATAAAGCTAACACCTGCAGACACGCAGTGAGCTCATTTATGGAAAAAGATTTCACTCTGAATTTTTCCTATGTTTCCTACAGAAAGTTTGAAAATACAATAAATACACAGACAGATTTCAAAGCAATTTGCTGTCTTCCAAATTAACTGCTATCAAGTACATCCAGATATAGCAACCATTCATCTCACTGCCCAGTACGGAAATTTCTACATAGTCTACTCATTTACTACAAGCGGAAGTTTCTCTGCAGAGAAACTGCAGAACGATAGCCAAGTTTCTTCAAAAGATAAGGCTGAGAAAAAACTAGTTTCTGTATGTGTGCTAATTACCAACTAAACCCTTCCTCACATGATCTGGAGTACAGAAGTCAAAGCTCTTAATTCCCTAAAAGATAAAGTATGCCTAAGTCTTAAGAATACATCTCCCCACCTCCCCGAAAGCTAATTTCACAGGTATTTTTTAAACTACTGCTTGATTACAAAAGTCATATTTCAGCCATAAAGCAAAAACAAGACAAATGTCTTAAATATTACAGAAATACTCTAGAGGGAGATTTACCGCAGCAGTAAATCTAATGTCGTTCTCAAAGGAAGAAGCAAATAATTTAAGTTCATCAGTGAACAAGACAGGCTACTGACCAGTGAACCTACGGCTGCTTCGTTTGTCCCCAAGTCGGGGGGACCCACCCTTAAAGTCTACAATCTCTTCCTGCTCTCCCTAAGGCCACAGTAACCTTCTGTATCCTTCGGGATGAAAAAAACCCCACATTCTGTCCAGACTACAGGGAATGAACTAATAGAAAGTTGCTTGTCGGATTTTCAAGGGAGGTACCTCAAGTTTATTTTACTGACACCCCAGGGGTTAGCTAGCTGCTGAGTCAGAGCGAAGCCTTCGTTTCACCCTGAAATTTTTTTTATTCCAAACCTGTTGTAAGGTTGTGTTTGCCAAGCTGCAGTTGTTTCGCCATGTGGGATTTCTGAATCAATGCAGGTGACTTGCGTTCAGTGCTGAAATGGCTGCAGTTACAGAACTCTCTAGCACCTTCCCCAAACCTCACAGACATTGCTCTTCCTGTGTAGTGCCTGCCATCCTCCCGCTCTTACAGTTAATACCGCAACATTGCAATAAAGCAATATATTTTCAAAAGAGAAGTACTTTACTTAGCACCTTACCTTTCCTTCTTGAAAGATTCTACTTTTACTACAAGTGGAGCAATTTGATTTTCAAGAAAGTGCTCTGCGATCTACTAAAGCACACCTTCCCTCTTTCTAATACGCCAGCACAGGTATGTTACGAATAAATACTTGTACAGAGCTCCTCCTCTATAAAGCTCAAAGCATTTTACAAGGCAAAGGAAGAAGAAAATTATTGGAATTCTGTTGCTGAAGCAAATATTGCATTAATTGCCAAAGGCTTCTGTTTAAAAAAAAAAATTTTGTTTAAAAAAAAAATATTCAAAAGACCAGGGATCTAGTTCCCATTCTATCAGAAAGACCCGTATTATGGTGGCTAAAATTCACTCAATTTCTCTAATTCCTTATTAGGGAAATACTGTCACCTTTTTAGTCTTCACAGTACACGGATAAATCAGTTAACATTTGCAAAGTGTCGGACTACATGGTAAAGAATAGCAAAGGAAAGAAATTAGCCACAGCACAAGTTAGTAAGGCATGGGGAGAAATCTCTGATTTTAACCCTTAGAATTTTAATCCACTGAAAAATCATTAAAAAGGCCCCTATATCTTAAGTAAAGCAGCCTAGTGTCCTTGTCAGAAGATGGTAAAAGAAACAGTCAGCTTCTATCTTCTGATTTTAAACAATGGAAAACCAATACAGTAAGGGAAAAAACTCAAGCAACTATTTGGGCACTGCAGCCCATAAATATTATTTAGATATATAAAATAAATTATACATTATATTTATTTATTATATATGTGCTTTATATATAAAGTATATACACGCACACATTATATATACACAAAAATTGCTATCGGAATATTGCAGTTTTCTAGAAAACAGGTATTCACTTATTCTGATGTCTTGAAAGAAGTGTTTTTTCAAGTCTGGTGAGACACCCATGGGGTGAGGAAAGCTGGTAAAGGTAATCATACTATCTGCCTACATCCACCCTTCCTCTTGCCTTTACTGTTCCTCTCTCCCCTCCACCTCCTCTCGCTCCATCTGCTGCTCTGACAGGCTGCTTTCTTCTTTGACATTCATTTCATCTTATTTTAAGGCTCCTCTCCTGATGATTGTCATTGATATAAACAACACCAAAGGATGCACTTGCACTTCACTCATAGCTGCCAATAGGAATGTGTGGATGTAAACTATACTACCTTTTATTTTCTCCATATTTTAAAGTGTTTTAAATGTATCAAGTTTCTCATTGCAACAGACACAGCAATCGACACCAAGTGACCTGTCCACTCTCTCCAGATCACAGATAAGATAGCTGTTTTTACTGAGCACACACATCTCTTCAATGTTAATTTGACCCCCAGAAAAAACAGACAGGAAAAAAAATCATAACAATTAGTGCCTTTTTTTGAATCTGAACAGAAACTTCTACTCGCACCTCAGTTCAAATTTAAAGCTCTCGTGTAGCTCACAGAATGGACTTTCCTACCTTTTTTCTACATTATCAATGCCTTCTGTTGAGGTACTACAGTTAGCAACTAATTAGCATGCACTGAAACGAATAGCACGTTTCACAGCTCCAGCTCTTTGAGGTCACTTGCAGACCCAAAGAGATACACCACGTTGATTGCCTAGAGTGACATTTTACTCTGAAACAATGATAGCTAAACATCGAGCAAAAACAGAGCATGACAAAACATGACAAGGAAGGTCATCTATGTGTTCCTAGCACGCGACACAGACCATGAAAGATTGCTGTTGAGTTAAAAGTGTTAAATAATAATAAAAAGTACAGCACAGATGTAACTATGATCTCAAAAAAAAAACCAAAAACATTTTACCTATTTAACATGCTAGGTAAAACAGTTTTTTACTAGGTAGCAGTGAAAGCACATGTTCACCAAGTTCTACTTTCACCTAACAAAAGAGTATTCTTAGCCAGTGATTTCAGCTAGCTTATTAATCAAGGAGAACAGCTAATAATAATAATACAAAACTGCAATTTAAATGCTATTACTAGGAATACTGTTAATGGGAAATGAGAGCCTTTCTATACTCTCAATTCTGAATATTAAGGTAAGCCTTTAAACGTGTATTAAATAATGCAGTACTGAAAAGACAAGTGGAATAGCTTAGTGCACGTTCACAACAGACATAGAAAGGACTGCAGAATTGCGGTACTAGGGCTGATACATCAGATACTTTTCCCATTTCTACCGCGGCACAGCCTAGAAAAGCCAGTGAAGGACCCACTGGAGGCAGACAATAAGCAGAAAAACAGCTCGAAAAACTTCAATGGCAACAGGTATAATGCAGTGAAAAGACTCAGTAAAACAACTCCCTTAATAAAATAAGACATAGGGCAATTTACATACAGATCCTGTAATTCATCACATACATTCAAGCCACTTACCATGTAATTAGGGATAAATTATAAACAATGAACCATGGTGTTTCACTAGCATTTGTACAGGTTCTCCTTCTCCAAACAAAAGCACTCTGTATAGAAACTTGGCACCTAAGTGCAGTGCATCAGCGTACAAGTTTTTTAAACCAACAAAGCATTCAGTTCTAGGAAACTTATTTTCACTGTCCACCTTTCCACTTTTTTTTTTTTGCTTGCCAAAAAAGTCCTAAGTCAGAATATTCCTAGTTCCCTAAGGTGACAAAAGGCATTTGGACAGAATCTGTGAAAAGAATAAGAAATCTTCCCTCAGAAACTAACTACTGAGAATTTCCAGTTCCCTTTATAACTGGTTTAAAAGGAATATCCCACTGTTGATGAATACGACTTCACATTTATTTTGATTACAACTTCTCTCACCAAAAGGCTTTATGTGAAATTTTATTACCATCTCAAAAACAGAAATCCTTTTACAGGCCCAAGAAGAAACATCCAACATTGTTCTTGAACTGTATACTTATCAGCAAACCAAGGAAGCGATCCCACAAGACTTCATTCATACAAGCAGCCATTCAGTGAATCTCAGATGATGCAGCTGTATTGCTGGAAAGTTGGGGTTTTTTAAATGCAAGTATCTGAAAGCCTCAGTTGTTAAGACTGAGCCTTCCGAATCTGAGAATGTAATTATTTTTCCAACTTAGCAAGACTATTCCCTAAATGCAGCGACTGCTGTTAAGTGCCTCTGCATATAAAAAACACTCTCAGTGTAGAACGGATAAACGTATTAAGAATTGATCTTAAATTCTCTACAATGTCATTACAAAAATCACTAAAGAATACATACTTTTAATCAAAGTTTCATGAGGCATATATCGATTCTGTCATTGAAAAATTGCTATATTTAATCAAATTAAGTGCAACTGCCAATGTAATCAATGTACGCTAATGTAAATTCACGTACAATGAAAGAATTGGAGCACCAATAACTGCAGACCCTTATAGCACTATTGTGAGCATTTGGATTAAATTCAGTACAAGTTTCATTTGACTTACAAAGTGTTTTCAGCTGAGTTTTGGGCTGAGACCACATGCAGAAAATCTAGGGCTAGAAAACGTGTACATCGCAGATACAGAAATCCTTTCATAAACTGACAGTAAAGTCTGGCCCACAGAAAACGTTTGTTCTGTATATACTTGCGGGTGATGCGGCACTGATGACTAAAAGGATGCTTAACACAACAGCCTACAAACTACATTCGTAAACATCCTAGCGACAGCTTGCGTTTTCACATTTCACTTCTATCACTGTCCCAACATTGTACTGGGTTTGCGTGGCAAGGTTTTGGGGGGGGGGGGGGGGGGAAGGGGGGGGGGGGCTACAGGGGTGGCTTCTGTCACAAGCTGCTAGAAGCTTCCCCCATGTCCGACAGAGCCAATGCCAGCCGGCTCCAAGACAGACCCGCCGCTGGCCAAGGCCGAGCCCATCAGCAACAGTGGCAGCGCCTCTAGGATAACAGATTCAAGGGGAAAAAGTTACTGCGCAGCAGCAATTGCAGTCAGAGGAGCGAGAAGATGTGAGAGAACCAGCTCTGCAGACCTTGGTGTCGCCCACAAAAAGTGAAGAAGGAGGGGGAGGAGGTGCTCCAGGCGCCGGAGCAGAGATTCCCCTGCAGCCCGTGGGGAAGACCATGGTGAGGCAGGCTGTCCCCCGGCAGCCCATGGAGGTCCACGGCGGAGCAGATATCCACCTGCAGCCCGTGGAGGACCCCACGCCGGAGCAGGGGGATGCCCGAAGGAGGCTGTGGCCCCGTGGGAAGCCTGCGCTGGAGCAGGCTCCTGGCAGGACTTGGGACCCCATGGAGAGAGAAGCCCAGGCTGGAGCAGGTTTGCTGGCAGGGCTTGTGACCCCGCGGGGGACCCATGCTGGAGGTGTCTGTCCTGAGGGATCGCACCCCGTGGAAGGGACCCACGCCAGAGCAGTTTGTGAAGAACTGCAGCCCATGCGAAGGACTTGCGTTGGAGAAGTTCGTGGAGGACTGTCTCCCGTGGGAGGGACCCCACGCTGGAGCAGGGGAAGAGTGTGAGGAGTCCTCCCCCTGAGGAGGAAGGAGCGGCAGAAACAACGTGTGATGAACTGACCCAAACCCCCATGCCCTGTCCCCCTGGAGGGGAGGAGGCAGAGAATTCGGGAGTAAAGTTAAGCCCTGGAAGAAGGGAGGGGTGGGGGGAAGGTGTTTTAAGCTTTGGTTTTATTTCTCATTATCCTACTCTGATTTGACTGGTAATAAATTAAATTAATTTTTTTCCCCAAGTCGAGTCTGTTTTGCCCATGACGGTAATGGCTGAGTGATCTCCCTGTCCTTATCTCGACCCACGAGCCTTTCATTTTGTTTTCTCTCCCCTGTCCAGCTGAGGAGGGGGAGAGATAGAGCGGCTTTGGGGGGCACCTGGCATCCAGCCAGGGTCAACCCACCACAAACATCAACAGTTGTAATGTCAGGCACATCTCCAGTTGTATTTATTGTATATTGAGCTCCACAAGCTCCCTCACTTATGTTTTATTCTACCTTTAATCTATTTTAAAATAAAATAATGTATTTTTAATCTGTTGTACTTGGACTTAAGCTCCAAGAGCCTTTACTGTAAATTAAGCAGGCAGCTGCCCCTTATTAGACGCTTTCTAATTTTGGAACAAGGGAGAGAAATCAATCCTCCCTCCTTTGTCACAAACAAATCAAAATTCATTCCACTCCCTATCACAAGCATAAGGCCAAATCTGGCTGCTTTTATTTCAGATGAATGGGAAGCTGCTCTTACTGAAGAATGTGAATGTAAATTTATTTTGGACTGACTATGCCAGAACACATTTCCTCTCCCTCTAATTGACCTGATTTTACTTTTTACTCAAGTTTCACACTAATTTCTGAGAAAACCTCAAAGAGTTGATTGACTTTATAACAATTTGAAAACAAAATGTTAAAAATGTCTTCTGTACCCAAGAAATTCCTCAAGTCAAAATGTCCATGAAAACACAGAATGGGCCTAAGGCCTGCATAGGCCAAACTGTCTGATTCAGAACTTTAACAGATACTTTCACAGAAAGTAACTTACAGAAAGGATAAACGAAAAAAACAAACGCTGTGGAAAATTTGCTAATGAATAAGTTACCTCAAGAGAACAATGTCATAGACATTAAAGTTATTCCAGAACCTACCTGTGCATATTCTTTCTCAATTGCAGCTCTTTTCTGACTGAATGCTCTAAAAGAGGAAAGAAAAAAAGAACCATTAATACACACAGCAAAACACAATAAATTCAATCATTTACTTAAAAGGATTTTCTGCTAGACAGTCTTTATAGTTAAATGAGCAATAAAAAAAGCAAAATTGTTTGACAACTGTATATCAGTAGCCTAGCAACTAGCGCATGTGGACTTCACATACGTAATGTTCAAATTTCCAAGTTTTATTGGACAAATTCAGTTCCCAGGACTACCGGTGTAAATACCGTTTACTTCATTAAAGGCTCATCAGCTTTCCACTGGTATAGCCTAGGGAGGAACTTGGTAGCATAGAAGACAATTTGGCTTTATGCATCTCGACTGACTTACTTACTATTTCTTTTTTTTAAGAAAAAGGAAAGTCATGTTTCCCTAACAGCAACTGAACATACTAGATTCACAGTTGTAGTCACAAGACTAACAGCCTCTCTTTAAACTCATGCTGTCCCACAGCAATATCCTGATTTACCCATTAATGTAGCTATATCACATTAGACCCACTTAACTCGGTGCCAATCATAGCATGTCATTCCACATTAACATCAGTGCTGTACTCTCACATAGGGGCTCAAGATGTACCATCGCAACGTATTTTAAAATAGAGGGTTTCAACATTGTAACAGGAAGAAGGTTCAAATACCTAGATGCATCAAGGCTCTTTCTTCAATAGCTTAAGCTGTTCCCTCTTTAGCCCTTGAACAGTCAAAGCAGAGTAATTTTCTTCAAGCTATACTATAAACTACTAAGCTTAAGGCTATGCCATCAGCAAAAGAAAATCTAATTCTAGTTAAATTAGTTACACAGTAATTACGGTGACACGTTAATAAAAAAATCCTCAGGAACATCCTATAATAAGGTTAACTCAATAAACACAAACAAAAGGAGCTCTGAACAGGCTCTTTCTACTCCTGTCTACTCCATTTCACCCGTGAAGAGCATCCACATACTGATAAGGCGTTATGGGCTCAGTCTCCCCAACAGGATGTAAAACAAAAGTCTAAACGCATCGTGGTTGCTTCAAATTCTTTCCAGATTAATGATAGCTCCGACGATCTGGCCATATTCCAACTCCAATAATTACATCCCATCTTCCTAAATCCCCCTCGTGTAGCTCAGGTGGGTACAAAGGGCTGCATGACTGTGCCATACGAAACACGTCTATATGAATAGGTAAAGTTGTCTGAGATGTTTGTAAATGAATCTACTTTGTAAAGCATTCCAGATATTTCATCTAGTATTACAAAACGGTTTCTTTTAGGCTCTCCTGTTCCAAAGTCCAATATCCCAGTCAGTTTAGCAAACATCTAAAAAACAGAATAAACTTCTGAAAGAACTTACTTTTTTAAAAAAAGTATAAATAACTGCAGAAATAACTACTAGGAATAACTGAAATGTGTTATCAATACTGAAAAGGTAAAAGAAAACAAGCAGCTGTCTTTGAAACATAAATCTGGGAAGACTTTAGGCAAAGGCAGTTATTTTCCAATTCTCAGCTAATCTTATTTGAAAACATATAAACAGAGCTAAACGTTAAGGATACTCAGTTTACACAAAACCTGAATATGGAGCTGTATATTTCACCACCAGGTTTTCCTCCCCCCATACAAAACAAATTCCACTTCAACTAATTGCATAACAACAACTGTGACAAGCTGGAAGCCTAAGATATCCCCTAAAAACCTTCTACATTAAAAGGTTTACACCAGAGAAGAAAAACAAAAGCATTCAACTGGCCCTAGTGCAGAATTAAAAAATACCATGCAAATCAAATTTACTCGCACAACCGACAGAAATCTTGGACTTGGAACGACTGCAAGCTCCAGCATGAAGAAAATGTATTGTATAGTAGCACCTCCATAAATTAGAAACATTTTAGAGTAGTTTTAGATTTTGTTCTGTATTTTAAATGGGGTCTTACAAAAAAGTTGGCAAGACAGCATGTAATTCAATTTATACAATACTTAAATTTGTGTTTGATCTATGTTTTGGTGAATGAAGAAAACGGTAAGTACTGAAAGACCGGCAGGATCAGACATCTGCATTCCTTGAAGCTGGTGTTCTCTGCTGCCTTGTGACTGCATTTCCCTCGGTTAGTCAAACACAAAGCTGTTTTTAACCTCAGGACAGTTTATACAGCAATCCTTTTATGACAACCATAAATATATTACAAAACATGACAAACTATGAGACTGAAGTAGACAAATTTCCCAGGAGAAAATTATTTTGAGCGGGGGGGGGGGGAAGTCTGACTAATAAATGCATCATAGTTTCTTAACTTGGGAAACCCGAAAACTTTCATGTGTGTATCTTGATTTTATGTGCAAAGCTGGGATATTCTTAACCTTACTGTCATTCAAGATGGAATTTCAAGTTCATTCATATACGGAAACATTTGCTTCCATAAGCTAATAAAACGTTCTCTAACTGCTACTGAAAAGTTTTTAAGAAATGAATTAGTGGATCTGCAAGAAAGCAGGAACATTATTTAGGGTTTCTTTAAACTAGGAAGTACTAATATCTGCTATTACATCTTTTTCTCAAATTAACCATTAATTAAGTGCAAGAAACACCCAAATTGCATGCCCAAAAAAGTATCTTAGGTTTTGTTTCTGGACAGTAATTTCTAAATATCATCTCTATCTCGCAAACATTAATTGATGCAATACGCTTATTCCCTTTGCTCCAATAAAAATCATTCAAAAGCATTTAAAGTCTTTGACAGTTTAAAAAGAGGGTGAGAAAGAATAAATAAAAAGAAATCCAACAATATTTGGTGTATATAATCAAGCTATAACCATTTTCCATTTGAATTATGATACTTGTCACAATCCTCACATTGCAGGAAAATCCTGACTTAGCCTCCAAAAAAAGAAAACCAATAAAAAAAAATATATTAAGCTCACCATCAGGACAAGAAGCCGCCATTTAAAAGGAACACTATTTTATTACACGTCCAGAGTGTGACCAGGCGCCTGTCTTTAAAAGAGCCTGCTGCTAGGGAAGACTGCTGCAAGCCCAAAGGAAAAGTCACACTCAGGAAAGTTATTTCAATGGTTTCAACATCCATGATTTAACATCAGGAGGCAATGCCAGCCACCCACAGCATTTCCTCACACGCTGCTGCCTACAGCCCCTTCCATGGCTTACGGCTCTGTGTGACTAGAATGAATCTAATCCTGGAGGGATTATGAAGGAATTTTCTTCCCGCAGCACAAACAGCTAGAAAAGCTCTGCAGAGAAGGGTTGTCTTCCCTTGAAATGTCAGCAATTGGCCAAGTCTGGTCAAAAACAGAGCAGTGGGGCTAGAGAACAGTCGCTCCTATTGTCATTAGGACAATAAGGACTAAATGTGGGGTTGGAAAGGACTTCTCTTTCAGACTAAAAACTAACATCTGACGAGGAGGAGGGTGGAGATTTTTCTGCTGCGTAGCAGGACTTTGCACACCTACATCTTCTCCTTACATTCCTCACCAGGCTTCTGACCTGGGATAACACGCTCCAAGGTGCGCCACGAGGCCAAGCTGGTCGCTTTGTTTCCTGAGGAAGGAAATTCTTTGGTCTTAATTCATAGGACTTTATGTGACGAAAAATATCTGGATGAAACGTAATGATCTGTGGTATTAAAGAAATTAGATTACGCCATTTAACTTTCCCTTGGGCTCTGTGAAACAGTGGAACTGTACAGGAGCAGGGGAAAGAAAACTACACTTACTGTCATCCCCGCTTTGCCAATACTACTTTTACTAGTGACGAACCCTCACTGTCACTGCAAATTCCCAAACACGAATTCCAGCAACTGCCAGGTATTTAAATTACTCATATCAATTTAAGATAACAGATGCTATGAAATATTCAGGTATATTTTTAAATTTTCATTGTAAATAAGTGTAACAATGTGAAGTAAGGAGTCAGGTCAGTAGAGAATGATGCTGCAAGAAATCTTCCTATAGAGAAACAGGAGAAACAGATGGGCTCAACCTGGTACGTGGATGTCCACTTGGGCTGGAAATGTCTAAAGCTCCCACTTTCATGAAAAATCAGTATATTAACATTAAAATATACATTAATGTTATATAAAACAATGTTATATCTGCCAAGGTTATCCAGTCATACAAATCTAAGGATGAAAGTCACAGCTTGCACAGTAAAAAGTTCAACACAGTGACACCCTGAAAATCAGAAAGCGAATTACTCTCTATATTAAAAAGCTAATTTAACTATGTCTAGAGAGCTATGCAAAAATGTAAAGACACTTCATGTACAGGTCTCTTGAATAAAAGAAGGGGCTAAACTTGCATAGGTCAATGTAATTCCATTTAAAGGCTGAGAAATTCAGCAACGAGCCAAGCAGGGGCCTGAATCCCATTTGGAACGAGTCCCCATGCAAGATCACGATAATGGTCAAAAAACAGATGTATTAACTGGCAAATTGGTACAACCCACCTAGCACTAGCAGTTTGTGTTAATACAATTTTTTGGCTATGGACATTCAGATAAATTGTTTAGAAATTTTAATAAAAAAAAAAACAAAACCAAAAACCCTTACAATTTATACAACTATGCAAAGCACCAGAAAACATACATATCAGTATCACATCCGAAACATCCAAAAATGTTAGACTAAAGAAATGCACCTGTTTTAACTGACCTTGACCTAAGACAGTCCCCAACTGCTATGCTAACAAAAGCAAGGAGCAGCAAATGAGAAAATAACATGCTCAGCTCTACAGAGACTGGATTTCCCAGATCAGCAGAACACAGAGCAACAGAATTGACACTTTCAGTGCCATCTATCTGAAAGATGATGAAAGGGGGGGCGGGAATTACACATGCACACACCGCATGGTGATGGTAACTCTCCAAAACCTTTTTTTAATCCTTTTAATACAGCCTACTGTATTCCCAACAGAATCAAAACAACAGTCAGTATCATTTTCTCTTTGCTTTACCAACTGTGGATCTCCCCAAGTCAACAAAAAGTGAAACCCACATTAAGTGATGCAGACGCAGATCAATAGAGTAGATCTGTAAAGCCCTAATACAATGAGAAAAGGAATGGAAAAAAAGGTGGAGGAATAAAAGATTTTCCACGGTTTCGATTTTATGGGGTATTAAGACAATTTCGAAATTCAGTTTAAAAATGAATTCACCCCATCAAAAATTCTTGAAGTAAATCTGCTTAGGAATTGCAGACCACATTGCAACTGATTTTAAACTGACTCAATCCACCAACACTCAAGGAGATGAATCAGTGAATTATGAAATACCCAAAAATTTCCAGCTTCCCAAAAATTAGATCAAGAATAATTCATGACATCTAGAACATATGCCAGTGGAAAATTATGACTTTGCAACTTCTACTTATAATGTACACTGGTAGCACACACACTCAGTGTGCAATGATGTCCAAACTAATACTATACTGGTTTTCTTTTTTAAAGATGAAAGTATACACTCACTCCAAAACTTTCCATTAAAAACATTAAAACATCTCATTTAAAAAAAATAAAAGAAAAAAAGGGGGGCAACCCCAGAAAACTCAGAAGCCAGTATTATGTATCAAGGTAGAATTACACAGCTGGCTTTGTTCATTCTTTTTGTCACATTCAGAGACAAAAATCACTACTGAACAATCTAAAAACCACCTATCTAACAGTGAATACATGCACAGACACAGTCTTAGCCCCCCCCAAAATACCGCAGTCTACCTTTGAAACAAAAGCAAACAAAAACCTGCACGCAGCAAGTTAATATAAAGTGTTACATATCAATTCCCTACCTCCCTTAACTGACAAACAGCTGTAGAATGCCTTTTACAGTGATGAGATGTATTTATTCTAAGCAAGGGAAACAGATCCTAATACATGAGCAACAGGGGAGGAACCCCGATGGTGAACTACACACACTTGAAATATTTATGTACAAGACGGCATTGAAATTTCCAGTTAGCCGCCCCAGCCTGACCTGTTGCTCAAGGCCGGCGTGTCCCAGGGGCAGGACTTGGCATTTGCCTTTGCTGACCTTCATGAGGTTCCTGCCAGCCCATGTCACCCATCTGTCAAGGTTGCTCTGAACACGGCCCTGCCTCCAGCCTAACTATTAACCATTCTCCCCCAATTTCATACCCTTCAACTTGCTGAAAGCATGCTCCATCCCATCATCCAGGTTGTTATTAAAGTCATTACACAGTATTGATCCAGTATTGACCTCTGAGGGATACCCAGCTGCTAGCTGGACTTTGCAGTGCTCTCCACCACTTACGGTTGGGAAGTCCAGCCAATTTTCCACTCGCTTATCAGTCCATATGTCCCTGATGTGGCTATAAAGGTACTACAGGAGACTGTGTCAAAGGCCTCACTAAAGTCAACACATACAATATACACTGCTGTCACCTTGCCCACTTTGCCAGCTCTCCCAGAAGGCAATCAGGCACAATTTCGCCTTGGTAAGTCCACGCTGGATGCTCCCAATCACCACCTTGCCCCTTCAAGAAATGGCTTCTTGGAAAAGAAGCCTTGGAAATGGCTTCTAGGAGGTTTTGCTCCATAACCTTCCCAGGAACTAAGGTAAAGCTGACCAGCCTGCTGTTCCCCAGATCCTCCTTTCAGCTGTCTTTGAAAATGGGTATGGCATTTGCCTTCTTCCAGCCATCAGGAACCTCTCCTGATTGCCATGACCTTTCAAAGACGACAAAGAGTAAACTATCTTACCACACCTCTGTAGTCCCAATAAGCTCACAGCTCTGCAACTGCACACACATTTTTAATTCCTCCTGTTTCTTTCCCACCTACACAGGCTCGTGTATAGGCATCTGTGACAGATCCCCAGTCATACTGGGGAGAGCCTCCTCCAGGACACTGTCTCCCAGACACTTCTTCCTTAGACCCAATGCCTTTCTTTCACGTTACGGTAACTCTCCCTTAGCAGACTTAGTTTACAGCCTTCCTCACTAGGTCTGGCTGTTGGCAAAGGCGCTCGTGCCCCACCTTGTCAGATGGATCCCATCCCTCCTCAGCAGTCCTTGTTTCAACGAGGCTCTCACATTTATAAGATCCAAAGCCCTGTCTGCAACGTCAGCTGCACAGCCACGTGCTGATCTGCTGGATGTGTCCACTCTTGCCCAAGCCCTTCACCTTCACAGGAAGGACTAAGAACACCCCCAAGGCCCCCCTGCCCTTCACACTTGTCCCCAGAGTTCTGCCATCACTCTTTAGACATTCAAGGTCACCTCTGGTAGCATCCTAGGTGCCCAGATTGGGTAACAGTCCCCATATTGGATGAGCCTTTATAGTTGTTCTGCAGCATCCTGGATCTAACTCCCCAGCAAACAACAAACCTCCCAAGATATCAAGTCAGCTCAGCACATGGATGCTTCTGTTTCCTTTAAGAGGGAGCGTCCAGTGACCATCACCTGCCTCTGATGGTATGCAGTCTGTTCACTTCCTTCCACAGCTCCTTTACTTGGTGGCAACTCGGTGCTTTATCAGAGCGCATCTCCCACAGGGGAGGCCACTGTTGGCCCCAGCCCCGGGGAGAGGCACCACGCACATCCTGCAGCCCAAGACCTGGACAGCAGTGTCCTCTGTCTGGGTTGAGATCTCTGTTGTGCCAGGGGTAGTTGCTCCCACTGATGTTCCCAACACCATCATTGCTCAATTTCAAGCAATTCCATATTTTGAGGAGAGGCTTTGGCCCACCTTGTGTTCCTGCTGTGCCATCTGCTACCTGTTAGCTGTATTCCAGGCTAGCAGCTATATAGCCACTCTCTAAACATCTGTTGAAGAATCATAGAACGGTTTGGGTTGGAAGGGACCTTAAAGACCATCTAGTTCCAACCCCCCTGCCATGGGCAGTGACACCTTCCACTAGACCAGGTTGCTCAAAGCCCCATCCAACCTGGCCTTGAACACTTCCAGGGAGGGGGCATCCACAGCCTCTCTGGGCAACCTGTGCCAGTGCTTCACCACCCTCATAGTAAAGAACTTCTTCCTTTGGAGTGTTGTTTGACAATCCCTGGTCAGTCTGTCGAAGACAAAAGGTTTAAGTACTCCTCTGTCAGGGAACAGCCAAGAGAAGCTGCCTGCTAGAGCCAGCAGCAGCAAGCCAACAGCAGTGCCCAGAAGGTAATCGCTGAAGAAGCAGCCTGAAACATGCTGCATCAACTGCTATGTCAAGTAGCGAACTCAGCTGCGCTGTCTTGCCAATGCTAAGGGAAAGCTCACTGGAAGCACATGCATGTGTAAGCAAAAGGCACAGCATACCCCAAGAAACATCTTAACACTTCAAAGGTACAACAGCTAATGTTTAATAGACAGATAGTTACATCTGATATGGTCATAGCGGAATTAAAACATTCTTTGTAATTCCAGCTGCCACTACAAAATCAAAAGGGGAGCAATCCTGAAATACTTGGGGGGAGGGATGGGGCCAAAACATTTTCCCTTCTTGTAAGAAAACAGGATTTCTTTAGGAATGCTGACATTCTTGTTTGGAGGTTTAATTCACTGCTTTTATCTGGATGCCTCATCCCACTTTCCCCAGTAACATGAAAAATGCACCATAATGAATCAATATCTTACAACTGAACAAGTGCTTTTACCTGGTTTTTAATTTAAGGACAGGTGTGTCACTAACAAAGGCACAACTGAATTCAAAAGTACTTCAGCTAACATAAATCATCACCGTAGCTCAGTTTAGGCCAGTGGTTGGCAATAAATGCTGAGATAACACAGCACACTAGCAGCTGCATGCCTAATTAGGTACTTCAGGAACATCCGTATACGCAGGGACAGACTGCATTAATATTCCCTTTCCATGTCCAGCAGAGACAAAGATGACATACCTGGAGCAATAATTAATCTACAGAAATTATTCATCATGACAAGATTCTCAAATGCTGTATGTAATAGGCTCCTCTTCGTGTTTTTCTGTTTACACTAAACAGAATTACCACTACAGAAGTGTTTTAAAAGATATGCATAAAATTCTGAGTGTCTGAAGGATAAATTACTTTACAGAAAAGCACTGGTTTCTAAAGTTATCTATATGCAGACTTCAGAAGCCGTAGCAGCAGCCGGAGCACAACAACCCAGGTTATTAAAATTAGAAACATACTTCTAATAAGAAGGGGTCTCCTGTTAGCTCCTTTCCACCAGGTGAGCACACATGTGGTTCTTCAAAGAAAAGAGCGAGCAACGCGCCACTTCAAAGAGGCAATTTAAAACACTACACACAACGGAGGCAGAATGATCAGAAGCGATTTTCATCACAAAGTACCCATGGCTTCAAATTCAGACACTTTTGTAGGCTGGGGAGTTCACATAATTACACAAAAGACCGGCTTTCCCTTTTCCAAGCAAAACTCCTCTGAATACAGAAAATGCTATCGTCTTAAGGCAATGCAATAACCTTGCCTGGAATACAGTAACAGAACCATTTCACTGCCTATAGCACCTAAAAAATCACCGTCAGCTTTGTGATTCGACACAAGTATCTGACAGACAACTGGAAAGCTCTCTAAGCTTCTTCAGTTTCATATAAAGTTCAAACACGGCATGAGCAGGGAAAAAGAAGTAGTATCAGAGGATAATGAACCTTCTTTCCCTTACCACGCAGCTAAAGGTAAGCTGAAGCAAGTTCACAGCTGTTGTACTTTCAAAGTTACATCTACTGCAAAATAGAAAACCAAAACAAGTACGGCAGGAGCGGGTTAAGTGGCCTTACAGAGTGAATTCTGGAATCTTCAATGACTGAAATTATACCAGCATTAATTTTTGGATAAGGCTTTGTGCTACCAGTGAAAATGGTAGTGCAGTGCTCTTCCTTCTCCTCAACAGTGTATTTCCCGGCCCCTTGAGCTAGCCCTAATAGTTACGCAGCTGCAAAGTCATGAGGCTACCTGCTTTTCAAACAAAGAATTGTAACTTGAAAATCCATACAGCACTGGTTGTTTTTTGCGATTTTTCTTCAGTTTTAGGGTGCTCCTTTTATTTATAACTTATACAAAAATCACAAGATTGATCCAGTGATGAATATCAAAAGAAGAAATGTATTCAACATGCCTACATACAGAAGTTTGAGAAAGGACCATTAGTGACCATGTACAGTTTATTTTAATCTTTTCTAGCCATAGCACGTCTCCTGGCACAAATTCTACTTGCCCACCATGCCTACGTTGATCATTGAACACCACTAATGACATTTTACTTACGCATCAAAAAATTCACCTAGGACAAAGCATGCAAACTTTCTCTGCTAGTTAGTGGAAAAGTTTTCTTATCCAAGCAGGCTAATGGGACATTTCCTCCCTGAATCAACCTGGGAAAGGGCAGAGGTACAGAGATCCCCACAAGGGAGCAGTTCCAAGGCTCTTCAGGCAAAATAAGGCATAAAGTTCCCCTTTCAGCACCCACAGGCAAGGTGGAGTTTCACCTTAATGCTTTTACATGTTGTGATTAACTCCTTTATTACAACTCTTTCTACTGTTAGGCCATCTGAAAGTCATTGGCAACCAAAGATATCTCACCAGGGAGGGCACTGCCTCCAATCGCTTTCTGGCTAGCTGGATTCAATTTAAACATCCCTGTATTTCAGTCAAACCAGCGTTGCCTCTCTAAGACTAGACCTCACGCCCTTGCTCTCGCAAAAAGGCAACTGAAGAAATTAAGAAGTTCTAAGCAAGTAGAAACTCACTTCCGTTTCATTTAAGACTGTACTCTCCACTGCCAGAGTACTTTAGCTTCCTCTTCAGCCACTCCAAGAAAAAAAAACACCAGATGCTATGTTACAGCAAATAATAGCCTTTATGTTTGGTTTTAAAAATAACAAACTCACTTTTGTTCAATGATTTTCTATCATCTGAATGCAACAGATCTCTTCCTAGAAAGGTGACTATTTTATATGCACACTGTTACCTTCCAGATTTATCTGATAAAGCATAAGCAATTCATCAGCATTTTTATCAAGGAGCAAAAGTCTGGATGCCTCAGTGCATACATTTCCTATTCCATGTCAGGTTTGACTAATATCAGCACTACTACTATTGCCTTTCCTGCTGAAGACTTTGTACCACCTAGTAAATAAACTCTAGAATAAGTTACTGTACTGTGTTGAGCATTTAATAGCACTGTTCAAACCCAGTTCTGCTGCTTAGATTTTGGGTTGGCTTTATTTGTCTGGTCTCCAGCTAAACTTGCTGTCACATACATTAGCACAAGATCATCATCCACGCCCTTCTGCACGGAGATAAATATGTACAATTTTTTCCCCAGATCTTGTAGAAAGATGTTCATCAACATTCATACCAGAGCATTATCTTGGCTCTTCTTTCCAAATGATGTGTTAAGCACATAAGTCTAGGTGAAGATTTCGCCTATAAAGACTAAGGGGAAAAAAGTTAAAAATGATGAGTACTGCAGTCTCTTCCCTACAGGCCATCACTAGGCTGTCTCCCCTGTTGCCTCTGAAAATGTCTTGCTGTTACCATTCTCCTGGCACCCCTTTTATTCCTCTTCATGTCCCTGACCAGCTGCAGATGTAATGATATTGTCCTTCAGCAGCCAAGCAAAGCTTTAATACTCCTCCTTTACTGCCCACCGTTTTCACTTGTTGTATGCTGTCCTTTAGCTCCTTGCTCAGCCTTGAGGGGCTTCTGCTGAAATTCCTGATCTTCGCACACAACGGGATGGTTTGCTCCTTAGCTTTCTGGAAGTCTTCCTTAGAAAAACTAAGCTAAAACCATCAATCCAGGCATATTTCCCCTTCCTGGCTGCTCCCCAGGAGATTCTGCCCACCAACTGCATGAACAAGCTGAATTCTGCTCTCATGACAGCGTGTCTCCAGCTCCTGAAGTCAATTTGTGGTCACAGAAGCCCAAGCTGCCACTAGTCTGGACAGGACTCCTAACAGCAAGTTACGAATACCAGCCTTCCTCCCACGACAAGTATGGACAATTTGCAGTTCTTATACCACAAGCATCTCAACGCAGTGTGAATGTGGCCTCCAGGCCAAGACTTTTAACAAGAGCATACTAATACGATCATTGCTGGGTAGGCCAAGTTCCCGTCAGCTGTGAAAGCACGCAAGCCAGAAGAACAAACTCAAAACCACCCTCGTGAGGTCACCCACAGCCTAAACTTTTGCCCACAATGAAGCTCTATGACCCACCACGAGAAGCCAGTGACATTTCCTGCTTGTGAATCAACTTGAGGCCTGCCTGATCTCAGCAGACGTGTGAAGGATGTCTTTACAACTCTTAAAGCACAAATATTTGTAACATGAAGAAACTCTTTGCTTGCTGAGTCAAGAAATTCAGCTATCCTCCCTGTAGGACACTGTTCTTGCAGCTCGTTGGCAAGTCATCCCTCACTTTTTCTACTTACCTCAGTGTACTTGTCCAGTTCTCTGGTAAGTATAAAAGAAAAAAAAGTGGACTTTTTTGAAACTTGATTTTAATATACATACTCTTTGTACCATCTCCTCTTTAGTCTTAATCTGAAAATAGTCAGCTCTTCTGACTACAGCTTCATAAGTTCCTGCAGAAAGGTATTAACTGACAATTCAAACATCCTGTAATATATCAGAGCTCTTCTCTCCTCTATAAATTCCTTACTATAATACGTATCACTAGTTTCCCCCAAGTAAATAAAAGCTACAATACCCGCCCCATCCCTTTTATAGCCAAGTCCACAGTAATCCCTTGTTGATTCAGCTACTACGGAACATTTTACCACCCTGAGGAGTCCTGCTACATCCTTCTACCCCTATTCTGCTACACAGAGGATTTACAGTAACTCACCAACTGTGTCCGATTCAGCATCTCGATGCTGCAATTAGAAGTACACTCTTCCTGCCACTAAAACTCATCATCTCAGGCAGCTACAATTTGTCCTTTGGAATGTTTACTCTTTAAATATCCACTTACTCTCAACTAAGATAAACTACACTAAAGGAAAATTCTCTTGAATGTAAACAGAGGTATTAAAGCAGAAAACATTTCAACCAATTTGCAGAAAGTCTACTTGTAACTTAAATCAGCATAGAGCAAACTATATAACAAAGATCCTCCTAAATCAAGGAATCAAAGTTGTGCGTGGTATCTTTGTGTCAAAAGCAATCTTCTGCCTTCCTGGTGGCATTCATCTACAATTGTTTTACTACAGTGTTCACACACAATTTTCAGTATCTCGATCATCCTCTTGCCCTCCTCTCAAGCAACTCTCTGAAACGGAAAAAAGATTTTTTATGCATTGATTCCAGAGGAATTAGAAGAACGTAGAAGGGAGGCAAAGCTAGAAATGATCTGCCTCTGCTTGGTTATCACCAAGCCCCATCCTTGACATAAAGCATAGCTGTTTCTAAACACAGCTACAGGTCTTCATCATCATTCTTCTGGACACAGGAGAAGCTTATTCTAATTTGGACCCAGAGGTAACTAAACCAGAGAAGGATTAACCTCCTATACAAGAAACAAGTGGCAGCATGGTTCCAAGCCTGAATTTCTCTCAACATTTTCACTATGAAACAGGTCTTAGTAAATAATGGAAGTTATTTGGTTTTCTCTATCTTCTGTAGATGGAAACCCTCCAATTGACCCTAGGCTCTTAGCAGTTGGGTACTGCCACCCACACCATCACAAAATTCCAGACTCTCAGCTCTGTTATTACCTTTCAGTCATTGAATTGGCACACAGGTTTAAAAAATGATCAACTGTTGTATTTTTGGCAATCTAGGAACTACTGTTTTTTTCTAACACCACTCAACTCAAAGGAGTAAAAAGCTAATTTGCCTTCCATGCCCACAGACAGAGAGCAGGTAAACAAGATCTTGCTTTGAAACACAAAATCCAGACAGTCTAACTTGGGATTTCTTGACTTCAGAAGTTCTCGCACATGAATGATTTCCTGCTGTTTAAAAAATATCGCTCCCTAAAAAGCCCATTTACATTTTAAAGACTATATTACTTACTCACAATAGTTTAACTGATGTACTTAAGATCTACAACTTCCCCATACAACGTATTATGAAGTCACCATTTTTACCAGGACATTTAGAGGTCAATCACAACTGGCACAGGTCAGTGGGTGCAAGTTTAGGTGCTCTTTATAACATGCATAACATACATCTTGGTAACAGTTATAACGCAAGCTTTTTAATGCCGTATGTAAAACATCTGGCATAACTCAGTAAAAGTTACCTGATTTAAACAAAAATATTAACATATATGCAAAATATTTAGTGTGATAGTACAAACCCACAAGCAAATTGGAGCTTAAACAGGAGATACTTGTGATTTTTATCAGCACAAGCTTCCAATTAATCAGAAACCTATCAAAAATGATGAAGCAATTTTCTCCCAAGTTTCAGTTTTAAGTATGCTTTTGAACTAAGATTTTATTCATCATTTAAAATGTTCTAATCCACACAACCTACAATAAATGACTCTTTCATAAACCATGAAATATCTTTACCTTGTGCCTGAACAATGACCCTCTAGCAATGCACACAGAAAAAATTTCCAGACAACATTAAACAGTGAGCAATGTACTCACCATAAATCACATTACTGTACAGTTTGGGATTAGGATGAGTTGCCACTAGCAACAGAGCCAAAAAAAATCAATTCTGTCACTATATATAGAGAATTCTTGTAACCTCAAACGTAGTCAATGTTTTCAGCAATTTGTCTCAGAAAAGTGTTAGCAGTCCAGCATGTGATCAGAGAAACATGACATCCAGACACAAAACATTGCTAAAACAATAGAGTTTTCCCTTTAGTAGAATAAAAAAGAAAGCAAAAAGAACAACCAGAAAGCTGCTGGTGAGCGTGAACATTTCATTCACCCTTTTCAAAATAAAAGCGCGCCATCTTTATAGCATTAGCATTTACAACAAATATGAAGACTGGTTTTAGAGCTGAAGTGTATTTAAAATGATGAGGTTTTGTTTTAAAGTGGGAAACTAAGTAAACATTAGGGAGAGATACAGTTTAGACAAATACAAAGGTACTTTTCTATAGCTTACCCAAACCTGATTGATCATATTCAAGATATTTCCTATTTAGAAAAACACTAGCATATTATAATTCAGACAGTCTACCAGGATTTTTTAGAAAACAGGAGTATGAGGAGTTTCTTTGATCCCCATTTGCTTAACAGCTCTCTGAAGAAGCCAAGACACATTTCATCATTCACGCAGCTTATTTCATCCTGGATCTGCAAAATGTTTTCTAGTAGGCAACAACAGCCTTAGAGTTTTTACCTTCCTCATCTGTCACATTTTAGGAATCTTAACAGTGCCGCCCAGGTTTATGACAAAGACTTTTCTCCTTTCTTTACCTATATTTTTAATACAGGCACTTCATTTTTAAATGATGCCCTTCACAAGGTTTCATTGTCATTAACATTGACATAAGTCAAATTCTGTATTTTAATGCATTCGACAAGTAATGATAATTACCATAATGTTTTTTTTCCTCAAAGCACAATTCCCCTCTCTTATATGGTACATGTACTGTTATTTTTTAAGTCAATAAAATTTAATAGTTCACTGAAAATACATGGTCCAATTTCTAAAATATATCTGTAGGTATATCTCAGAGCATTCCTTACAAAGTTTTAGAGCAAGAAAACAAGCTGCAACTGCAAAACAATTTATCTCTACTTTTGACACAATGTGCAGACCTTCAGCACATTCACCATTAAAATACTGTTCATGAGGTCTCTCTGTGTGAAGGCAATATTCACGTGCTATTTACACCCCAATCATACTACTGTGTGCTAACTCATTTGTACCTTCACAAAAAGCTGTTGCTGTTTAAGAAACAGCTGCTACTTGTTGCACATTTCTCCTAGACACTACCGCACGTACAACAGTCGGCGGGGAATGTGCCCACACCTCAGCCACTTCAGTGCAAAGTCTCATAACTTTGCCAAAGAAAGTGAGTTTAAGACGTTTAAGGATGGTTGACACTCCACAAGCCAGGTGAACCAACCTAACTGCTTACCCACAGCTGGATACACTACTCTGTACACAGATGTCGTAACAAGAAAGCACATTCCTGCTCACCATATAGCTTTCTGTAAAGAACACTGTTCACAGTTTTCCTTTAAAGGATATTTAAGCCTGCCCGTACCTTGGATGCAGGAATCGGATCCGTCAGTCACCGAGAACTGCAAACTGCATGCTTCCTCCCACCACCATCATCTCATTTCCCTGCCAGAATAATTCAATGCTACATCGCTATTACAGGTTGTGGTCCACATACTATGGAAAAACAACTATCCCTACCACCGTGAATTCCTGTTCTAAATAAGCAATGGAAAGGTTGCTCAGTTCCCCGCTATTCAACTCGTGTACATTATCGCTGGGCCAGATGCGACTCAGGAAGCAACAGGAGAGACACTGAAACAGAATTCTGCTTTCTGAATTCAGTGTCGTTGTTGAAATAATGAGAAAAGGCATGGAGGCTGCTAAATTTCTGTCAGTAGAGCATCTGCTGGGGGGGAAAAATGCTAGTATTTTCTTACTAATGCCACTGGCCACCAGGCCTGGCAGGGCACTGCCTATCCTTGAACTGTTTCTTTTCCAGTTCAGCTCATCTCATTTTCTGGAATGTTAGCATTCCTTACCTCTACCCATTTTACCTGGGCAGGTTCTGAGTACAACCAGTTGTTTCCAATTGTGCTTTGATCATTCCCTATCCAGTGAAGAGAAGCCAGAGTCCCAGCCCATCCTTTTTCCAAAAAGCAGAAACTTAACTCAAGTCTACTGCCAAAGAGTCTCCTGGAAAAAGATATTTGAAAGAGTACGAGAAGCCTTTTCTTCTTGCCACTGGCTTTCCTTGATCTTGATCACTATGTGCAGTAGCATCAGCTGCTACAAACACCTCAGAACAGGAAGACCAACAGAGGATAATCTTCCCCAAGGGCAAACACAGCTCAGGTGCTTAACTGGGAATTAAGAATCAGTTTTTAATATAACTCTATTGGAAATTCATTTATGAAAACAGCACTTTTGGGGGCAGGGCAGGGGGGAGCATCATATAGTTAGACTATTTTTCCTGAACGAAACGCTACAGTAAAACCAGAACACCGTTGTTAATACAGGTTGCCTCTGCGCTGGGAGTTCTCCAGCACAGCTACGTGAAGATACGGCAGAACGTGTCTCAAACATCTAGCTAGCTATGTCAACAAAATAGGGCCCAGCCCTCATCTAGCATAATATTGAACGAACCTGCTAAATTTAGAAAGAAAAAAAAAAAATCAAAACTTCAACAGAAAGACTTCTAAAGCAGGGAGATCCGTTTGCTCACTTGAGCATAGAAATGTGTTTGGCTGCATCTGGATTCACAATAATATCTCTTTGGCTGAAAAGATCTGGTCTCAGTTATTAACTGGACAGCAGCATTGCAGTGCACCTCCATGCGAAGGACTTGGCATTAATCAGCTCCAGCAAGCAGAGAACATCAAAGCACCCCTGCTAAGTAAAACGAACTTTTCAGGGAAGACCAAAACTCAACGTGCTCCACAATCTAGGCCCGAGGTGTTTAAAAGACTACCCCAAACTCCAGAACAAAGACCACTGTCAACAGTCACATTCCTCTGGCACAGCAGAGCTCTGCAGTAATGGTAAACCTTGGCTGCAGGACACAAAATGCAACTGGTCCGAAGTCCAAGTCTCCCCAGGAAATCAGGAATAACAACATCACCATCCTTGATTTCGAGTAAAAGAAACATACCTTCACTCCTACTTGCACTCATGCACATTTATAAAGATGAAAAGGAAGAGAGCAACCTCTTACCAAAAGAAAAGGGAGCACAAACGGGAAGCACATGCAGAAGAAAGAATTAAAGAACATTTTTATCAGGTTTCAGCAACACACTAGATGATGCTCAAACTCTTTATGTAGATTTTTATACTATTTCTTGAGTACCTAATGCCCAGTAGCTGCTACAGAAGCAGTAGAAACAGAGGATTTAACTCCCCTGGCATTAGAGATAGTACAGTCACTTCTCCCCCAGCGACAGACAGACTGGAATACCAACTTCAACTAGCGTTTGGATACTGGCATCAAAATTATGCAGATTTACAAATGAAAGAGTCATGTAATAACAAAGATCATGTTCACCACCTCAGCAGAAAAGCCTAAGCTTCAAATGCTTAGAAAAAATACAGTATATGGCTTGCTTTGTTTTCTATGCAACTGATTAGCTCATAGTAACTAACCAAAATCTGCTTTTACATAGATTAATAGAAATACAGATTTACATTTTTTAAAGTTTGGGGGTTTTGTTGGTTGGGGGTTTTTTAACCTATTTGAACATAGCGCATATCATTTAAGCTCTGCATACATTTTGATACATCAGAAGTTTTTAAGCAGATGCTACCCTGAAAGCCTGCACATTGGTCACTGCATCGTATCAAATGCTTCTGCACCTTTCACACAGCAAGCACAGGGAAAAAATTCAGATGCCCAAAGAGAACTAGTGCACTTCCCAAGTCTGCCATTACATATACAGTGATTCAAAAGACTCAACACCTCCCAGATCATTACACTTTTGAGCTCTTCACTTATATTTGAAACACACAGAAAATAGCTAAGCAGCAGATACAAACTAGTCTTACTGCAACTGCTCAAAGAAACTGCAGAAATTACTTTTCTTTCATCTCTTTTCTACTATTGGGTAGAAAATGTGGAATACAAGGAATAGCTGTAACTCCCGCTAACAGACCCAAAGATATTAGTTATACAAAATACTTCAGTACTCCAAAAATATTCATGTTTGCTATACAGAGATCTGAGTGTTCTTTTAACTGCAAAGAAAAGATGAGATTGCTCAAACATCTAGAGGGGAAATCAAATCATGAGCCTTCAATCTTTTTGCTCATAATTCACACATCTTTCTATTATCTTTTTTCCAGGTATGCCTAAGTAGGATAACTCCCCCCCCACCAAACAACCAAAAAAACCACACTACAGGCATTTTCTTCCCTGTCTGGATTATCAAAGTTTCAAAGAGATCAACTGTAGTAGTTTTACCAGCTGCTTTTATACAGAGAAAGAGAAAAAAAACATTGTCTAGTAGCAAAAGGTTTTTAAACAACCTAAGGATTATTTCAGTAAACAGAATTACATTCTCTCTTATTATGAGGTATTGAAATGCACAACATTCAGCTTTTACAACCCACATTCCTACACCACATTACCTTGCTATATAGATATGCTATTTCAACACTGCTACTGCTCCAGACACATAGTCCCATTCAACACTCTTGTCATTTCCAGCACTGAAGGGAGGCAAGGAAAAAAAAAGTAGAGTTTTGTCGTCCTCTACTTGAAAACACATAAATACTACTGGCCATGTTACCACTGAGCCTAAACTAGAAGGTCCCACCTCTCTGATTCCTTGTTGTCTAGTATGGTCATACAACTTCTCTTCACAAGGAGCCACATGGAGAAAACAAGGGGCAATGGTACAGGTTGCACTGGGAGAGGTTTCATCTCGATAGAAGAATGAAATTTTTCACAGGGAGAACAATCAATTGCTGGAACAACCTCCCCAGGGATGTGGTAGAGTCCCCATTGCTGGAGGTTTTCCAGATGCGACTGGACAGGGTGCTAGGTAATCTCATCTAGGCTCCCTTTTCCACAAAAGGTTGGACCAGATGGTCTTTCGAGGTTCCTTCCAACCTGGGCTGTTCTATGATTCTATGAACTTGTGGATCACAGTTAGCTTGCATTTTATCAATTTGGAGAGCAAAGCCAGCAAGACCTGCTCCCCAGTATTCTGTCTGAAGGTATTTCCAGATACAGACTGACACACATTAAAGAAACACAAGTCACCTCAATAGCTTTTATTGCAGAACTCGGCAGGGGGGAGAGATCATTCCAGTCACCGAACTATCTCCTCCAATCCAGTATCAGGAAGGACAAATTACAACTGTTGCTCCCCATACGCCAAATTGTAAAGCAGTGCTACACACAAGCAGAGAGTGGTAGAACATCAAATGGAGGCAGCAAGACTAACTGCTGCATGCAATTTCATTTCCTCACCTAAGCAGAAAACAGCTGCTTCTGTCAAGGCAAGAGTTGCAGTGCAGAACAAAGGTGGGGCAGAGTCTGAAATTCTTACTGGTTAGACACCCCAGGGGAGACACCTTGGAGGCACATCTATTTTTAAAGAGCACCTATGTATTCTGGTATTGCCGGTATAGTGAATTAACTTAAATTTATCACCTTACACCAATACTCCAGGAGCTGGTAAAATACATTTATTAAAATTCAAAGCTCTGGGCTTTGTTATGATTCATGTTATAAAAAACCTTGTTATGGTCCTCTCTTAATTTGCTGCTTCTCCTTAATTTGCTGCTTCTCCTTCTTGTAATTTGGATGGAACTGAATCCTGACAGTAATACTAGCATTCCCAGAAATGGCTTGGTTTCCCCCAACTATATAAGCACATAAATACTGTAGCAGATCTTGTACAGGAAATGTGAACACTTTACCTGTGTAGTATGTCTCTCACACAACTACGCAGGCTAACAGCGTTGAGAAGAAGAGTGGCAGAATGAGAAGATAAAGAGGAAATTCAAAAGCAGGACCTACTTCTAATTAGGTGTTACTTGGCAGCTATATTTACTTGTCCTCTTATTTGGTCAGCTTAGATCACACAGAGATAATTAGAAACAATCACACAAAATCAATTAACATGAAAGAAAACTTCATAAACAACAAGCATATTAAAATAACATGTAAAGCCGCTGCCATCTACACCCTTTTTCACTAGTGGCAACACAGCTGAAAATGAGCAAGTACATTTAGAGATAAGACAGGCTAAAACCAGGCTGGGTAGACACCAACAGTATGAAAAGCAGCTGCTAGAAATCAAGACACTGTAATGCTGCCTATTATTGCTTTTCTGATTTTTTTTTTTTTTTTTTTAATTCACAAGTCATTCTAGCTTCCCTCCTCTATCTCTGCCTGGTTTTCGAATGGACAGACATTGATTTTTAGATCAAACATTAACAGCAATTCAGCAGCCTAACACGTGGTAATGTTTCAAGATAGAAATTCACAGTTATGTCAAGAGATACAACTATTTTACTATGCTGCTGAAAGTCTGAAAAGTGTTTGGGTCAATTTTATTTCATTTTTAAAAAAATTCAGGCCCTCACCTCTGTCATTCTCAAACTCTGAATTAAAACCAAAGTACTTCCGCCTTTTATACCCTTAGAAAATAATTTTAAGTAATTTCTCAAATTTCCAGCCTTTCCAAATATTGCCAAGAATGTGTCACAAAATATACAAATTCATTTACTCTTATATTCAAACATCTTTAAAAGCACTTTTGATCTGAGATCATCTTAGAGTATCACACCCTCAAGAAAAATTGTGGCTTGTTTGGGTTTTTTGCCTCCTTTCTTTTTTTCTCCCCTCCAAATATGCATACAGAATATAGCAGAGCCAAAAAAGTAACTTACTTACGCTCGGTATTGTATGTATTTAAACATGGTCACAAGTGCCAAAATTTTCTTCCCTAACACTGGCTCGCATCTGGCACACAAGCTAGAAATAACTATACTTAGTGGCTTTACCACCATAAATCTTCGAAAGTCTTCTGCATGGCTGGGCTCTTCTCATAAAATTAGACACCAACGCGTTTTGTCTTTCTCATTAAAAGGATGCTTGCTGGAGAAAGCGCAGGAGGATAGAGATGTGTGTGAACAACCTTCTTGGAGCCACTGGAGATTGGACCTAACCGCATTCTCACAGGCACAAAGAAAGCAATACGCAAAGTATCTCAAAAGACTGCTACAAGGAACATCTCCAAACATTAAGAACAACTTTAAAAATCTAAGAATAGAATCTACATGCTTACAATAGCGCACAGGAAAAAAACCTAGATTTCAACAGATTTTTTTTTTTTTTAGTTACTTTTACTCTCTTTCCTCAAGTATTAATTGGAAACGTTGTGTTTATTTCAGAAATAAACACAACCGAACACTTACAAACATTAATTCAATAAAAAGCCTCTAACTTAATGTATTCCTACTAGGCATTTTGGAAAAATGCTATTAAAATTTTAAAACCTCCTGTAAAAAACAGAAAAACACTACTTTGAGCTATTATAAACCAGTTTCGTTTACTGCAAATACTTGACTGGAATAACTTTGGTTTGATTAGGTTTTGCCCTTTTTTTACAGCCCATTTTTAAAAATATGAATGCAGAACACCTTTTTTGTGTGCTTTCATACTGCCGTAAGCGACTAAGAAGATTAAACAAGCTCATTGACTTTACTAAGACAAAAAAAAAAAAGTCAGATGCATATTCATCAGAAAACTCAAATCACCAACTGTAATACGACATGACAGCCAGGTTAAAAGTCCACTAGGAGTAGGAAAAGCTGATCTCAATGACCAGCTAGGGCTGGCAAGCAAAGTAACACAGTACTAAGTTCTCTGCAGTCAAGATAACCACACTACATTGGCCCCTACCTGGAAAAAAAAAAAAAAAAGAAAAATCTCTCTTTTTACCTCTGCCTCCCCTATGAAGAGTATTTACATGAGGTATGATCTGATAATATTGTGTCCCTCATTTGTCAGGACAAGCTTCCCGCTCACTAGCATTGAAAAAGCACAAGGTTTTCAAGGTCTCCTGACGGGAGAGGAGACCAGCCATTCTCTTTTGATTCCGAAGTCGGACTTGACCTGAATCCAGAAACTCAAATATTAAAAGGAAATGCACACAATGCACCATCAGGAGACTGGCTGAACAGGTCTGTAACATAAATTCTGTAAATTTCTTAAGAGGTTCTTCAGCGTCCTTTACATAAAGTTCAACTAGCCTTTATGAGACACAAAATACACACAGGTTCCAATTATAACTTTTAGTAAAAACATAAAAACCACTTCAGATACAGCAACAACTATCACATTCTCCGAGTCATATCAGCTTCTATGAAAAGCGGTATCTTTTTTATTATTATCACTTTTCAGAAACACCAGCCTGCGACGCTGTTTGCATTAGGAACCGTGGACAAGGTTTTACTTTCTGATTAACTCCAGTTCTGTGGCACAAACATCGGCATTGCCAAGAATCAGTGTTCACAACGTGCTAGTGGGTATTTTCAGCATGACAAAAATTGAACTTGTTCTGAGCCAGCTTGACACATGGTCAAAAACACTTCAGTGAAGCCAGTTCTGGTGGTGTAATACTGTCTCCTGCTATTCACCACACCCTTCTCGCAGAGGCAAGAGACAAGAATCTGTGCCCGCAAGACAGATAATATAGCAGACCATGAACCGGACTAACACGAAATCAGCTTCACTAGCTGACACACACCTCCATGTTCACCTGTGAATGTCTAAAATAACTTCCAGAGGAAAGGCAAGGCTGGCACGGAAGGGAGGGGAAGAAAAATAACATCTTCAGCCACAAAGCTAGATGAAAAGGGTGGAGTGCCCTCTATTAACAGCCTCAATGTCCCAAGCCACAGCAGGTACTGTTTACAAAAGTCTTTGTGTAGGTTATGCTAAAAAGACTGAAAGCACTGTCTGCAAAAGACGCTAAAAGCACTATTGGCAAAGGATGCAAAACCTGCAAAATAAACCCTTTCCCACCAAACAAGATGAAACAAATACAACAAAACACCATAGGAAATTAAGCCAGGCTACACTAATTGTGTCTGGAATGATAAGAATGCTCTTCCTCTTTCCAATACAGCATATCATGACATTTGTGGTATGTCTTGAACATCTTCAATTCCTCTTACATACAGGGTTTTGGAAGTAAGAGTTGGGATTAAAAATACTTAGAGCCTCAAAGGGAAAGCCTTCCTCACAGAATCAGGCTTGGGTTTGATCGAGTGGATCAGAGGAAGAGCATTTTGTTCCTTTAAAATTATCCTGTACCATATATTCTAATATACATACCTAACTTGGTCAATTTGCAGCTATGCCTTGCGATCGTCGCCATAAATCTGTAACAAAGGCAACTTTACAGGACTGCATCGCAACTGCTGGTTTTCTAGAGCTCTGCCAAGCAACACTGTGGTGAAAAACGATAGCTCCAGGAAAGGCCATACTCGGATAAAATTCAGAAAAAAAGAAAACCCACACAACTTTCTGCAAGCTAAAGAATTCATTCTTAACAAGGGGGCACTGAGTCAAAACTGAAAATGCAACCTTTGGCAAAGAATGCATGTGATGTACTTAGTACCAGAATCATCTTTTTACTGTCTTCCAAGACAGATGCACACTAAAGGCACAGTGCTCACCAGCTAATGTAACAAGCCTGAATTCTCCTGAAAGCTTCGAAGGAAACACAAGCCCTTCAAAATCAGACTTCCAGAGCATGTGTTGGAATTGCTTTAATAAACAAAAGCTCATTCAAATGCAAACCTTAAAGCTAAAGCAGAGAAAAAAAAAATTAATTTTCTTTCTGATGTGAGAAATGGTTTCTTGGTTTTTTATACTATTACTTCTGCTACAAAAAAAAAAACCCAAAGAATTATCTTTTGACAATTTAACCTTCATCAGTTAACCAAAAACTGTGAAGCTACTTAGAAATACTGAAACAGGAGATCCATTACTTTTTGTATGTCAGGGATAAAAAAAATGAAGGAGTGTGGTCCATTTCTCAATTTCACTGTGCCAAGATGGGCCTGAATCATTACACTGTGGCTATGTTTATACTGAAACTTATTTTTTTTTCGCTCAAAACTTGGACTTCCACACCCAGTAGGCAACAGTTTTTTTAAGTACATTCCAAGCTTCCCTCAAACAGTTCCAGTCAAAACATCACCAGATTTTAATTCCATCAAGAATGCGAGCATCTCATTAAAGGACTGCCTAATTATAGGTAACGTGCCCAGACCACAGATTCTGTGGTATCTTTATATGGAATATTATCCAGAAGTAACACCACCAACTTTTCTCAAAATTTCTGACATTTCTGCATACTTAGCGTTATAGCAAAGAATTATGCTGTGTGTCCTCAACTAATTAACAGAGCTTGGGGGGGGGGGGGGGGAAGAACTCACAATACTCAGTAGTGGCGAGAAAGATCAACCCAAGAGGAAAGAAATGTCAGCAACTCGTAAGAAAATTGCAAGCTTTAAAGAAAAAAAAATTAAGCCTCTAGATCCACTAGTCACACAAGGAAAGCCTTTTCAAGTGTGAGTCAAACCCAGACTAAAACAATATTGTGCATACAGTTTTCATGAGTTTTTCTAATTCTTCTGCTGTTTTCCACTTTGGCAGGTCGCAGATTTCAGAACCTGTAAGCACAGAAAATCACTCTGCTCCTACTTAAATAAAGCCGCAAACACCAGAGGCAAGCATTACATCTGCTGAATGGATTGAATGACCTTGAAGGAAAAAGGAAAGGTGGCAATTAAGGACACATTTCTGAGCAGTATAAAGGAAAAAAGATGACCTCCTCATGAAGAGAGAGGAATTTAAAAAGAAGGCCTTATCAGATACCCATTGGCCAGAGGCAAACATGCTCTGGAGCCCAATACAGGGTTCAAGACTATCCAAACAAATTGCATTCCCTGCAGCTGGAGACCAGAAAGAACAGGAAGAAGGGCAAACTCCTCGCTATCGCTTTGCCTCAGGACAGCAAAAACTAAAGCTTTCTCATAATTTTTCAGAATCTCTTATGGCATCCTAATACATATGGCTATATACACATATAAATACATACTCTTTTACAGTTTTCTTTTCCAGTTACCTATCCTTCTGCAGTGTTATCCATACTGTGACAAGACTTTTCCCTAACACAGTATCTGTTAAATGATCTGCGTTGTAGCTGCTATATTAGATCTGCTGTATTTAAAATTGGAACTGCAGTTAGTTTCTGCTTCAGTAGCTTGACTGACAGCCAAAGTTGCCATAAACCTTATCATGAACCTACCAACATAATCAGTGAGATTACAGCAGTGTAGTCAAATTCCACCAGAGAGTACAAAGTATATTAATAGCAAAAGGTTACATGCAACTTTATTAAGTGGAGCATAATTCAATACATAAAACGACATGTTAAAACTAGCAGCAACTAGCTATCTACAGATACATATTCATTCATACTTCTACTTACTTTTTTTTTTTTTTAAATATCTGTACTGTTCACTCAGGCTTGTTATGACAGGAATGAGACACCAAGTTAGAGACGTCGAAGAAGTACTCTGTCCTCGTACTGGGCACATAAACACAAATCCCCAGCAAGTTCCTTCTTCCCTCACTCACATACTCCACAGTCTCAGCGGAGCAGAAGCAAGCGACAGCCCAGCTGACAGGGCAACAGCATCTGAGACCAGAAAGGGCTCGGATTGTTAAGGAAGACGTACAAGAAGATCTCCCCACTTAGCAAGTAAACACAGAGGCTTAACAAACCTAGCAGGTGTAAGTGGTACTGCTGAACATAAAATACAAAAGCATCTCAGAAATAGAGGTGATGCCCAAGAACTTATTAAAATTCACAAGCTCAGAATTGGATAAAGAAAGGACTGGGGAAGAGATGAAGTATCTGGGAGGAAAAACAAAAAAGTAAGTTGACAAATTGGAAGGAAGAAGCAATCTTCAGAGGGCAGAGCTTTGGAGGAGAGGATGGAAGACAGAACAGGGCACAAAGGCAAAGCAGCAGCAGGAGAAAGGCGAATGACACAGGAATAGAGTGAGAGGAGAATGTAGCTTTACAAAAAAAAAGTTGAATGAATTTATAGGATACATTACACTGTGACATATGCTAGACTGAACAATGAGAAGATATTTTAACTGAGAAAAAGTAAGGAGGGAAAAACCACAAGGAGGGAAAGAAACAGAAGGAGGTATCTCTACATTTATTTGCATCCATATCAGGAGCACATGAAGACTATGAGCCTATGATTTTGGCAATTCCTTTTACACTATGAATTTAGTTGAAAGTGATGAAAAACTAAATTTGGGGCCCAACAAATGAAAGGACTGTATTGCTATTCCATCTCAGCCAGAACTCATGCAATCTTTACATCTATTTTCAACACACTGTACAGTCAACTGACTTAAAATGATGAAGAAACATAGGATCAACACATCCAGGCAGCAAAAATTTAGCTAAGACTTGAATAAGGTGGCCTTTCCAGCTCTGTAATTCACAAAGCAGCAGCTGTGCCTTCTACAGGAGCATTAGGCTGCAGTTACTCAGTGACTTTAATCCCCCGTGAACCTGGGCTGCTGCTGCACAGTCTTGCTTTCCC
Source organism: Gymnogyps californianus (assembly GCF_018139145.2). Lineage (NCBI taxonomy): Eukaryota > Metazoa > Chordata > Aves > Accipitriformes > Cathartidae > Gymnogyps > Gymnogyps californianus. Next base: position 1,993,347 of record NC_059471.1, on the reverse strand, counting down.
TCTCCTTCCTCAGGTACTCATCCCTACCTCGCATGCTAGCAGCGGCACTAGTGCAGCCGTGCAGCAAGCTGGATCAGGGAATGGATTTATCCAAAAATTAGACCTTTTTGGGACAAGAGTTGGGGAAGGTTTGATTTCAAGTCGGTAAATTCCCTAATCCACATGGTTCACCCATCCTTGTGCTCCTACAGGGAGACAGTAGAAATAGTTGGCAAGTGGAGCTGGCCCTTCAGCAGCAGTCCAGACTTTAGAACAGATTAAAACAGCCATGTAACCACAACCTCATTCTCGCTGGCAAAACATGAAAGCAAAGAAGTTTGAAGAAAGACATTTTAGAATACATTAGCAAAAACTGTAAAGGCATATAAAGTTCTTTTGAAAAGCAGGCCTTGAGATAACGTTCAAGGTAAAGCAACTATCACCTAACAAGTATATAAAGTCTATAGCATATAAATACATTACAGAAATACCAAGCTGAATTAAAATGTGGATCATACAGAGTTCTTTACAATTTTGCAGACACGTGCACACACACAAAAGGAAAGTACGCCTATGTCCCAGCAAACTCAGGGCAATTTCAGACCGCTACGTGTGACTCATTTACTACCACCAATCAAATAAGGCCATCTTTAAAACCAAAATAAAATATACGAAAATTGCCAACACCTCTGATAAATTCAGCCATTCATAACCCAGTTGGTCCCGGGGGGGGGGGGGGGGGGGGGGGGGGGGGGGGGGGGGGGGGGGGGATTTAACTTGCTGCCTAAAAGCAGCCAGGTGTGGATAGAGTGAAGAAGTACTTCTAGCCATAGAGAAACTCTGAAGGATTTCTGGTTCACAGCAACAAAGCCTACATTTACCTTTCAGGGAGAAAAACCTCTTTCTCCATCACACTTGCAGAAAGACAGTCTTTTTATACTAATGCCAGCACAGATCTACCACATGAAAGGATATGGTAGCTTTAGTGAGCTACAGAAGATAAACATATGTCATGCCTAAAACTGAGCCAATGATCCTAAAAGCATCCTGAATCACTTGTTCCACAAATTCCCCAGTCACTAAGTATGAAGAAATGTAACACAAAGAGCCAAACAGGGATTCTAAACACAGAAATGTATTTTTAAACCTATTTGCTAACACATTTCAAAACACATTTTTTATTATAGTCTTGTCAAGTCATGAAAAGATACCTCAGCTCTACTGCTACTAAGCTTCCACAGAGAAGAGAAACATAACACAGTTTGTAACACTGCAATGGAGATTTGATTTTTTTGTTTGTTTTAATAGATATTAGAATTTTATGTTGCGTCAAAAGTTGTCCAACTCCCAGGAAAGCTTTCCACTCAACTACCAGCACATAGTTCTGTCAAGTCCCAGCTATGCTTTCCACGAGCAAAACATGTTGCCTTTTCTTCCCAGCCTCCAGGACCTGAACCTACATCCTTGCATACAAAACACTGTATTATCGCTCAAAAAGAAGACATATTTTAGATTTAAATAAACATGGTGGTTTTGTTTATGTACAGCTCTCAAGGAGATTAAGTATCTGCAGAGGGGCTGGAGAAAAGGTAGTTACACCTATATGCCTCAACCCTGACCAAGAAGAATCCCGTTTGGAATAAACAGTAGTTCAGTCTTTGTCCTCTCCAAATGACATAGTTTAAGCCTTCAAACTACAAACATTTAAAGCAGTGCTCAGTTTGGCATAAAGATATCAAAGCTATTGGAATGGCAAGTATGCTTATGATCTGGTAGGCTGCCAAAAATCATCTGCTATATACTAGACAATAGATGTATTCTGCTAGAACTCATAAGAGAACTTTCTGATCTTTTCCTTGTATCACTTCTTTTTAGTTGTACACAAAACTGAACTGAAATGATAGAAAAAAAAATGTAATTAAGAGTTTTAAATCCTATACAAATACTATGGCTTATAAGTATTGCATAGGTTATTTGAATGCTTGCATTTATATGCTAACAAATACAGTAATTATTTGTAATAATTTAACATTTTAAAATATGCATTCTTAATCACTAACGTGCAAGCCATGTATTCAGAGTTTCTTGTTGCCACTGCAGCAACAAGTTTTTGTTAAGTTTGCAGAATTCAGAGCAGCATTAAAACAAGAGCACAAAGTTGTACTCTTGCAGTGCCTGAAAGTTCCAACAGCGCTACAGAAGGACCTGAACTCTCTCAAGTCTTGATAAACAAACAGCATTCAGTTAAAATTTAATACTTTTGGATAACAGCAGGGTGCTTTCTATAAAAATAATTCTTCGTTCCAGAGACAAAAAGATCCTGTGTGTGGTTCCAGTGAGCATTGCTTTCTGGAACACTCCGGAATCACGGTGGCTGCATATCCTGAATACAGTCATAAATACACAAGTAATGGGATGACGAGGTTGACACCCAACTTCCCACACGAGTGACACACGCTGACCACCGCAGTATCAAGACTACCAAGTCTTCAAAGCCCGGTTCCTCCTTCACAGCAAGATGCAATTAAAAGGCCTCTGCATCACAAACCAAGATAGGAGGGGGTTTCAGCATATGTTTTTAAGCAAAAATTCTCTTGTTCTCTCTTATTCTGTTATCTGCTATTTGAACAAATCATTGACACGATGGAGCTGTCATATCCTATCACATCATTCCATGTTTAAAGAACGTCTAATCTGTAAATCCACGCAGTGATTCTCCAAATGCAGATTGCTTGCAACAGAAATGCTGAACAGAGATTATGTACATTTAGTGACCGTGTTAGTGAATTAAATATGTTAACCCCATTTCTTAATCCATAACATTAAAATTTACAAATTAAATTAACTGTAGAAATCAAATTACATTACAGAAAAATATTTTAGGCCGGCATTTTCACGTGTTTTCCTGTTTTTGTATCCACAGGCTAATAATGCTTATGACGTCTTTCAGCAGAATACAGACTGAAGTGATTATAAGCTCCTGAAAAATAGGAAATGCTAACAAAACCTGGACTAGAGCAGCAGTACCTGGCCTAGATGTTCTAAAAATAAGTTTCTATCTAGGGGGAAAAAATTCCCTAGATCAGTCTGTTACCTATTACTCAGCATTTGCTGGTTAAACACTGCACAGCCACTAATTTTAATCTAAGGAAATGAACGCTGTGATCTTTCCCATATAAAAAAGTGTTTCAACACCCACAGAAGAAAAACAGGGGAGAGAAGGCTCAAGCCTCAACATTCTGATTTATGAAGAGGACACTGTGAGAGTGAGACAAACAGTATGTCAAAGTTAACACATTTGCATTTTATATACCAATATAAAGCAAGAGATCTCATTTAAATAATTAATAGGTGGACTATACACTGCCAAAGAGTGCAGGACAGCATTGGACTTGCTGCTGAATACTTTACAGAAGAACCATCCTAGAAATTGATCCTCTCCAAATGGAATGATTAATTCTCCATATAATGCCAGGTACCCACTACCAGCGTATTTTGTTAAAAGCAAACTTTTAACTTCAAGAGAAGCAATCACATTAGGTAAAATGAATAATAAAACCCCCACAGTTGATGTAATGTAGATTTTCCCTATTGATATTAACCTGTGCAGAGTTTTAAACTATAAATGCAAATATCTTCTTATAAGTTTCTGGTAAAAAATACAATCTATTTAAAAGTGTTGTTCAAAGCTATCTCTAGTGAGACATAAATCATCAGTGGTTTTAAAAGATTTTAATAATTTTAGCAGCCACTTACAACCGGTAAATCAAAGTCTTAGTCTATTATATAGAGAAATACTGCTGAAAAGAGCAATGCTTTTTGTATGTTGTTTGTGACTTTTTTTTAACATTTCCCCCATTGAAGAGAAGAAAAAATGGTTTGCATTGTGTTAGCTCCAGTTATAATTTCCAGCTGTGTCAAAACTTTAACAGCCTAAAAGCAGGAAATCCAAAGAGGAAATTCCATCGTCAGTTCCTGAAGTTTTGTAACTCAAATGTTCTTCCAAAAACTGGATCTTAAAGGAATTTTGGTAGCATTTTCTGTAACCTTACCTGATATCTTCAAGTAGCTCACATTCTGCCTGATGCTTGGCCTGAAGTTTTGTCATCTGCTCAACCTGAATGTTTTTTAGCTCTTGTGTAACTTTCACCTACAAAAAAACCACAGACCACATATATTTTCTGTAGAGTTTAAGTCAAATTTCAACAAGAAAAAAAACAATTCATGTCCTTCATCTATTTTGAAATTGCACGTTTCAGTGGAAAATTCGAACACAGAGTTAAGAGTGCAGTTTAACCCTACGCAACATTCATAAAGGCTGATTTCAGTAAGTGCTGTCACCCTAGCAGGCTTACACTGCACATGGCAAGAATCTCATGCTTATGCCTAACCATTAACGAAAGTGCAATTTTATTCCAAAACCTGGGAGGGTAGCTTGTGTGCAACAAAAGCGTTTTGCCCACCAAAAAAGAAAAAGCAGGCCACAGGGGAAAAATATTAAATTATAGTGTATACATTTAGCACTTCAGCGCAAGTCACACAATTTTGAAATTTATTAAACTGTCCTACAATTGCTATCATTTAAAGACAGCTTAAACATCAAGTTGTTTTTTGATTGTGCATCAGATGAAGAGAACCCTCTATAAAAGGCTTCAGAAGGTTGGCCTTACGTTTTTAGTATTTTGGTGTAATTTTCCTTTGAACCTTGTGATCATGAAGCTAAGATTTCAATACTTTGGGAACCTACTTGATAACTGGCAGATAACACCATTGGCACAGGTATCAGGAAAGATTTGATTTTGGAAGGGAACCTTGGGGTCATTTTGTTCTTGTTTTTATAAAACAAGAGGTCTTGGCATTTAAGCCCTCTAGTGATCACCGGGAATCCACATATCGGCCTAAAAAATGATCACCAGCGTATCTGAAGACATTATGCATTCATGAGGACAGAAATGACAAACAGTTATTGTAATGGGGGAAGAGAGATGAAAAATTCAGAGGAAGATGACACAAATCTCCCTCTTCTTCGCTAGTCAGGAAAAAAAAACCCTAGATCTCATCAGCTAGCAAAAGCCTCCTTGATTTTAATACTGAAAACAATCCCCCAGCAACAAGCACTCTTTAATCACAATATTATATATAGACAAGTTTTTCACATGATACCAAAAAAAAAAAAAAAAATCACATGTATGCTCCTGACTTTAAGCAGAAAAAGTGTCTATTTTTAACATGAACTTTCAGCATTTTCAGTTTTATCTGTATATGAAAAAAACCCTACTCAAAATAAACAAACCCACACAAGATGACCCATGTAATGGAAATAATCTCAAATGAAATAATATAGGCAAAGAATGACACACATGTAATATAAATAAGCCACCAAATGCAAACTAAAATACAAATAAGAACTGTTTAACAAAAGCAGAGTCCACCCGCAAAACAAGAGGTCGAGAGGCAGGAATAAGCCAAGGAGAGATCTTCACTGCAGCTGCCTGCCAGGGCTACTGGGGAGCTCAGGGGATGACAAGAGATTTCTGTTTACGCTCCCTCTCAAGTCTTCCTCCCCTCCCAATCTCTCCTAGTCACTATTATACAGTTCTCCACCCGGCAAACCCCTGCAATCTCCTCTCCTCACCGAGAAATCTCAACATCACACATGAAATCTCAGACATCTACGGCGAGCTATGACAATCGGACTGTACCTGATTACAGCCCAAACCACCTTAATCGGGCAGCATCACAAAGAATACACAGCACACACAAATCTCAAAACCACAAAATTCCCTTCCACGGTGCCTGTAAAGGAGCAGCTTCTCCATCCTGAGACCCGCTTCACCGTCTCTAGCTCCCCCTTTCTCCCCACACACCGACCATCGCATACAACCCTCAAAATAACTAACCAATAAATCTCCATGTATCAGTACTTACACATAGCTCAAGACCCCACTACAGCTCAAGTCTCCTAGATAACCACCTGCCTACGCAGACAAGGCACACTAGGAACAGCCTTTTTTCCAAATCGACATTCCTTCTTACGCCTCTACCCACACCAGCCCCCCCTAATGCAAAGCACCCCATATTCCCATGGACTGCATGGACACAAAAAAGCCTCCCCGCTGCATTTGCAGATCGTTCCCATCACACATATGTTGCACATTTTTGGCTGTCCCTGTCCGCCCGCGCTCCTGATACATGCCGGGATAGCCTGCATCCTTGCATCAACTCCAGACGTGACCTTCTGCTCCAAGACAACCAACCCATCGCTGTTGGCATCAACCCACCATATTACCCGAACGCAGCTGAGCCCCCAAAATACAGCTGCTAGCACCCCGCAACCGGTACAGACTGTTTCAACACCTCCGCACAGCCAAGCCCTCTGCAGTCATTGACCCCCTTCCAGCCCTACCCAGCCACTGCTCTCCTTCATTTGAAGGACCTCCATCGGGTATGGGGGTGGTCCAGCCATGGCCACCCCAATACCGACTCACCAAACACTGTGTCCCCCCCCTGCACCTCTTCCCTCGCCAGCCTTTCCCCGTGCCCTGTCCTGCCTCCAGAGCTCATCTCCCACACCTGACCCATCCCACCCCACCACCACCCATGGCCCCCGATGTCCAGTTTCCAACCCCCCTCCCCAGACATTTCCCCCTTACCCACCTTGTATGGCCACTCTCACCAAGACCCCACCACCCCCAATTCGCTCCCCTACCCCTCTTCCCTCTTAACACTTACTCTCCCTCTCCTAACCTGCCTCCAAGCTCCATCACCACACAGCCCACCCGGAGCCCAACCTGCTGTCCCCCCCTCCCCACTACCCCCCCCCCCCGTGCCCTCAGACCCCCTCATCCACTCCCCCCCCCCCCCATACCCTACCCCCAGGCCCCACCACCCTGCCCCAAACCCCATCCCAGTCAGCCCCCCCCCGCAACAGCCCTCAGCCCCACACGGCCGCCGCCCCCCACCCCCAGCCCCAGCCCCCCTCGCCTCCCCCGGGGGGCCCCTCACCTTCCTCGGCGGGGGCTGCATGGTGCTGCGCTGGGTCTCCACATCAATTCCCTCCCCCCGGCAGCAGGATGCGGCCCCCGCTGCAGGAGGAGGAGGAGAAGGAGGAGGAGGAGGAGGAGCGGGCAGCGACCGTCTCCCTCCCGGTTTGGGGCGAGTCCCGGTCGGCGGGAGGAGCGGCGATAGGGCGGGGGAGCGGGGAAGAGAGGCCGCCTCTTCCTCACGGGCAGCGGCGGGGCGGGCGCCGAGCAGCGTCCCGAGTCCCGGCCCTAGGGAGCGGGGAGGGAAAGGAGGCGGCGGAGGGAAGGCGGAGACGGGGCTGAGAGGGGAGCGACTTCGGGGGGAAAAAAAAAATAAAAAAGGAAAAAGAGGGGGAAAAAAAAAAGGAGGCGGCGGAGCGCGGCTCGGGAGCGCCCCGCTGAGGGGACGCGCGCCCCGCCAACAGCCCGCCCCGCCGGCGGCGGAGGCCTCCCAGCCGCCTAGAGCGGCAACCATAGAGTGGCGGGCGAGGAGAGAGAGACGGGGTGGACACGCCCCCCCCCGCCCCGCACCGCCCCCCCGGAGCGCCGGCTCCCGCTGCGGCCGCTGGGGGGCGCCGTGGGCAGAGCGGGAGGCGGCGGGGGGCGGGGAGGGCACGGGGGGGCAGGGGGTGCGCAGGGGGTGCAGAGGGGGTGCAGGGGTGTGCACAGGGAGGGTGCAGGGGGTGCACAGGAGGGTGCAGGGGGTGCGGAGGGGATGCAGAGGGGGTGTAGGGGTGTGCACAGGGAGGGTGCAGGGGGTGCAGAGGGAGTGCACGGGGTGCACAGGAGGGTGCACGGGGTGCGCAGGGGGTGCAGAGGGGGTGCAGGGGTGTGCACAGGGAGGGTGCAGGGGGTGCACAGGAGGGTGCTCGGGGTGCGCAGGGGGTGCAGAGGGGGTGCAGGGGTGTGCACAGGGAGGGTGCAGGGGGTGCACAGGAGGGTGCACGGGGTGCGTAGGGGATGCAGAGGGGGTGCGGGGGGTGCAGGGGTGTGCACAGGGAGGGTGCAGGGGGTGCAGGGCGTGCACAGGGGGGTGCAGGGGGTGCACAGGAGTGTGCACGGGGTGCGTAGGGGATGCAGAGGGGGTGCAGGGGTGTGCACAGGGAGGGTGCAGGGGGTGCAGAGGGAGTGCACGGGGTGCGCAGGGGGTGCAGAGGGGGTGCAGGGCGTGCACAGGAGGGTGCTCGGGGTGCGCAGGGGGTGCAGAGGGGGTGCAGGGGTGTGCACAGGGAGGGTGCAGGGGGTGCAGGGCGTGCACAGGAGGGTGCACGGGGTGTGCAGGGGGTGCAGGGGTGTGCACAGGGAGGGTGCAGGGCGTGCACAGGGGGGGTGCACAGGAGGGTGCACGGGGTGCGCAGGGGGTGCAGAGGAGCGTGCAGGGCGTGCACGGGGGTGCGCAGGGGGTGAGCAGGGCGTGCACAGGAGGGTGCACGGGGTGCAGATGGGGTGCAGGGGTGTGCACAGGGAGGGTGCGGGGAGGTGCAGAGGGTGCGCAGGGAGTGCACAGGGGGTGCAGGGAGATGCGCACGGAGTGTGCACAAGGGGGGTGCAGGGGTGTCCAAAGGAGGTGCACAGGCAGGGGTGCGGGGGTTTGCACAGGGGGTGCACAGGGGGGGGTGCAGGGGTGCGGACGGAGTGTGCACAGGAGGGTGCAGGGGGTGCACAGGGGGGTGCAGGGCTGTGCACGGGGTGTGCACAGGAAGGCACGGGGTGTGTACAGAGGGGTGCAGGGGTTTGCACAGAGGGTGCAGGGATGTGCACAGCGTGTGCACAGGAGGGTGCAGGGGGGTGCACCGGGGGGTGCAGGGGGGTGCACAGGGTTGTGCACGGGGTGTGCACAGGAAGGCACGGGGTGTGCACAAGGGGGTGCAGGGGCTGTGCACAGAGGGGTGCAGGGATATGCACAGGGTGTGCACAGGAGGGGGTGCACAGGGGGGTGCAGGGGTCTGCACAGAGGGTGTAGGCTGTGTACAGGGGAGTGGGGGGGTGCGCAGGGTGTGCACATGGGGGTGTGGGAATGTGCGCGGGTGCAGGGGTTTGTACAGGGGGATGCTGGGGGGGTGCACATGGGAGTGTGAGGACGTGCACAGGAGGGTGCAGGGTGTGCATGGGGAGGTGAAGGGGGTTCACGGGGGGTGTAGGCTGTGCACAGGGAGGGTGCAGGATGTGCAGAGGGGTGTGGGGCTGTGCATGGGGGATGCAGAGTATGCACGGGGGGGTGCAGAGTGTGCACAGGGGTTACAGGGATGTGCATAGGGGGTGCACGGGTGTGCATGGGGGGATACAGGGGTGTGCATATGGGGGTACAGGGGGCTGCATAGAGGGGTGCAGGGCGTGCACAGGAGGGTGCACAGGGTGCAGAACACTGCTGCCCACAGCCACCACCGGCATGCTGTATGTTGGCCCAGCCTCCAAGGCACAAGTCCACTGCAGGATCCAGCCGCACAGATTGGGGTGCAGGACACAGCCCATGCCACCCAGGAGTTGCTCCTCAGCACTGTGCAAGACAGGGTGCTCAGTGCGCTCTGCACCGGAGGAAGAGCAGTCATCACCTTCCCTCCAGCACTTTTCAGGCTGCCCAAGCAAAGTGGGGCAGCAAGAGCTGGACTTGAGCTGGAGTTCGAGTATCTAAGGGACTGTCACCCTCAGACCCTGGGGACAGCGGCTGGAGCTCTCCCTTGAGGCTGGCACCCAGGTCCCGGTGCATCCCAAGGCCATCGCACCGGGAACAGAGCACCCGAACACGCAACGGCCAACAACCTTTTGGCAGGAGGTTGCTTTTAATCAAAGCAAAATGAAATGAAGCTGAAACCTTGAGCGTTGCAGACCTTGGTGAGATGCAGGAGAGCCCAGGAGACAGAAATGATGTTCCCCGCCATGCAATGTCATGTTTCGCTGGGTGTGAATTAAAAACCCCTGATCAGATATGTTGGAGTTTCCCCCCCCAGTACTTACGTTGCTTGGCTTAGCTTATTGGATCTGCTGCAATGAAATCTTGGAAATATTAAAGTGCATTCGGATGTTTCCTTTAAGCAAATTACCAGGGCAGTTTGCAAAGCGTAAGGCAATTCTCATAATTGCATTTTCCCAAGTGCTCCAGCGTTGCTGCTGCTCCATTGCCGGCTCCTTTATTATTGATGAGCTGCTTTACTCCAGCTCCCAGAAAAATGACCCCTCGCCTTTAAAGATGCTTTAACCATCTTTAACACTTTAAAAAACCAAAATGCAACTTGAATTCTCCTTTCTCCTCCAGCTATTAGTTTATTTAGTGCTGCTAATTAGTCTAACTCATTCTCCCCAGGAAACTTTCTCTGAATGATTAGTGAGATGTGGTGCATCAATGGATGCTGTGAAAATATATTGCATTTCTCTATTTGAGCTTCACGACCTGCAGACCCCGAAGATGTTTGTGCAAGACCATGCCCCCTGCCCAGTAGCAAGTTTAACTTCATCGAAAGCATTTCCTACACACCCACATATAGCTGGGAAAGCGCTTGGGGAAGACAGAAGCATTGAGTGCGATCGTTACTTAATGTATGTATTGCAGCTCCTTGCATGCAGCATGGTGCTGAAAGCCAGGATGAGGAAATGCACTCGGGGGGGGGAATGCAGAGGATGCTTCATTCAAGCAAGAGGATGGAAAAATGGGTTGGAAAAAAAGCATTTTGCTGGGCTAGGAAACATTAGTTGGTGCTCTAGAAGCCAGGGCTTGCAAGGGAAGCAGGTTTTTGCAGATAAACTCCTAAGTCAGTGGTGCAACGTGCAACAATCTGCTTCCCCAGCAATAAAATCATCGCGCTGAACCGGTGTGAAATGCAACCTCTGCTGAGCTCCTGGTGTTTTAACTCATTGCCCCAAAACTGAGTCATCCTGCAAAAGCTCTGCGTCTCACGCTTCGTTCCTCCAGCCGGCCTGAAGGAGTTTCCTCCTAAAATATCTCGAAGTAGCATCTGTGCATGCAACCTTTTGCACACGCAGGCATAAATCATCCACAGGCTTTTGCATGCAGGACTGAGAAGCATTTTAGGTACCATGCCTGCAAATGGTTGCATCATCCTCCCCTACCATGCACAGCAGTAGTTTTTCCACCATTTGCTTGTATTCTTCCACGAATAATTTCATTTTATATATTTGACCACAGATTCCCTGAAGTCTGACCCACAGGACGCTGCAGGTTCAGTGTGGGTCCCAGGGGAGTTTGCATCTTTGGTGATAAATCGTGACGGAGCTGCCTCTTGTAGCTGCCCATAGCACTGCCACATCTTTATAATACTGATAATAATCACGATTGGGGGGAAAAAAGATACAAAATAAAGAAAATGATCAAAAAGTAAATAGTATAAGTGCCTAAGTGCTGTATATTTTATCAAAAATACTTGTTTTCGTGGCATAACTTGGGTTCAAGCTGCATATTCTGAGCCTTCGCCCCTTGATTTCTCCTTCTTGGTCACACAAACATAAGCAGGACTTGAAGGCGGCTGAGTATCCTGCAAACCCAAATGATTCCAGACAAGCCCAGCTGAATCTGAACATCGCAACTGAAGCTGATGTGGTTTGGTTTTTTCTTCCTTAAGTTATCTATGGCAAGAAAGTTCCTGGCCAGATGTTGGAAATAGAATAATTAATCCTCTACCAAGCTGGCTTGGTGGCCCGCATCCCGATCAGCCCCCATCTGCTACCTCCACCCGCTAATACAGCTGCACCAGATGTTGCTCACACATGCTCCAACCTCCCTCGCTGCTGGAAAACAACCTCTGGGTTGCAGCAGCTCAACCGACAACCGACCCGTAAGAGCAAAAAAGGAATTTCTGCTGCCCGTTTGGGGCATCACGCGAAGGTTTGCACCACGCTAACGGGAGCTCGGTGCTTCTCTGCCCTCCAAAAAGACAGACCCACCGATGGGTTTTTAGAGGTTGGCGCAATTGTGGGGTTAATAGTAATGCGGGGCATATTTAGAAGCCGTTGCATCGATGTGCTGTGTCTAAAGTCTGAGCTAAATTTTAATTTTGGTGGTATTTCTTTGCTTTGCATTGGTAGGAGTTAGTTAAGGCCGTATAGCTCGAGGCGGTTCAGCCCCTAATATTCACCAAGATAAGCAGAATAATCAGTGCCGGAGGTTTATTGAGGGTTTCGTTCTCCAGGGTCTCCACAAGCAACAAGCGTATTCACAATAAAAACCCAAACAATAAAATAAATGGATCCACTGCTACAGAAATAGAGTTATTAATGGCAGGGGGTGGGCTGGATTAGTTAAATAATCATTAAGGAGGGAGGTGCAGCATCATTTAAAAAGGGAGATGCAGCCAAAGGACTTTTACAGTTTTCTAAATAGTCATTTGTCTTACTTTTTCTCCAAACAAGAAGCACATGAAAGATTTCTAATCAAACCTGACGTTTCCATGAAGCCGGGCCAAGCTTTAAGCAGAGATTTACGGCTCCAGGAAAGCGCTGGCATTGAGTTGCAGCCGGCAAACAGGGCCATTTCGGGTGGGTTTTGCTTCTCCCTCGGTCGGGGATGCTCAAAGCGCGACTCAGGATGTTCATGGCATGATGAACCGGTATCCTTCAGACATCGTTCTGCGTGCTGAGGTCTCTTAAAAAGCTTTTCCATGGGGAAATGGAGGATTTTGATCAGCTGGTGGCACCCACCGCAGCTGTCTGGCTCCTCATGGGTTAATCTGCCCTGCCAGCTAATGCGCTAGAGGTATCCCAAACGAGACATGAGCAATTCCTCCTCCATCCAGGAGAGAAACACAGCCTGGGACTGAGCCTGGCCCCGCAGCCTGGAACTGGCTCCCGGTCCCCAGCTTAGAAGTGCTCCCCCACTAACTGGGACCCAGTTCATCTCCATCGCTGGGAAACTGAGAGCTGGATGTGCCAGGAACCGGTTGCGTATTGGCAAGAAGAGGGAAATTTATTAATTGGGTATTGAGACAAACACCTCGCAGCGACGGGCATGAGCAAATACTCCCCCAGCATTCCTCAGAGCAGTCATGCATCCTAATTCCCTGAGCGATGCACAGTGCAGCAAGCAAATAAGCAAGGAAATGACCCGAGTTATGGGCTGGTAAAAGTAAATAATAGCTGTTTTGGCTAAAAAATAGGAAAAATAAATCGTGGTCCTCATTGATATAAGCAAGTCCTGGGGTACGAGCATCTGTGCTGGTGGGGAAGAGCTTTCCCAGGTCAGGGGTTGTCCTGGGTGGTGATGGAGCGGCTGCAGCTGAGCTGGCCGGTGGCTTTCCCATCAAATCTTGCAACGGAAATGAGATCCCGAAGGATCTGTCTTCCCTCAGGGATCTGCAAATGCTGCCAGGTCAAGCCTGTGCAGGCAGCTCTGCCTGTGCACCCCTGAGCACACCTTGTCTGCTTTAACGAAGAAAGTCCGTCAACAAGGCGGGATCCAAGATGCAATCCCATGCGGTGAGCAAAAAGGTGTTGTGTGTGTCAGCGGCAGGGAGGTGGGGAAGACTTAAGGAATGAAGGAACGAGTGTTTCGGGGCACCTGTGCTCCGTTTGGGGACCCCTCTTCTGCATAAGCCAAGGAGAGGCTGTGTGCTTCCCCATCTGCACGTCTCTTGGCCGTGCAACCCTCCTGCTTATAGAATCATAGAATCATAGATCATTTAGGTTGGAAAAGATCCTTAAGATCATCGAGTCCAACCGTTAACCTAGCACTGCCCAGTCCACCTCTAAACCATGTCCCTAAGCGCCACATCTACACGTCTTTTCAATACCTCCAGGGATGGTGACTCAACCACTTCCCTGGGCAGCCTGGTCCAATGCTTAATAACCCTTTGGGGAAGAAATGTTTCCTAATATCCAATCTAAACCTCCCCTGGCGCAACCTGAGGCCATTTCCTCTTGTCCTATCGCTTGTTACTTGGGAGAAGAGGCCAACCCCCACCTCGCTACAACCTCCTTTCAGGTAGTTGTAGAGAGTGAGAAGGTCTCCCCTTGAGCCTCCTTTTCTCCAGACTAAACAACCCCAGTTCCCTCAGCCGCTCCTCATAGGACTTGTGCTCTAGACCCTTCACCAGCTTCCTTGCCCTTCTTTGGATGCGCTCCAGCACCTCAATGTCTTTCTTGTAGGGGCTCCGTTGTTTGTCACGTCGTGTCATGTAATGTCCTTACATGCACGACAGTCCTTCGTCTCAAATAAATAGGGTGATAAATCCCTCCCCAACCTGCTTTGGGTCCCCAGCGAAGGTGCAAGGTCCAGCACCTGGGCTGGCTCTGGCAATAGCTCTGTTGCCCAGAGAGGTGGGAGATGCCCCATCCCTGGAAACGTTCAAGGCCAGGTTGGACGGGGCTCTGAGCAACCTGATCTAGTGGAAGATGTCCCTGCTCATGGCAGGGGGGTTGGACTGGGTGACCTTTAGAGGTCCCTTCCAACCCAAACCATTCTGTGATTCTATAATAGTGGGGGACACGACACAACGGCGGGAAACCCCGAGGAGACCAAGCTGTGGATGCTCCCTGAGATCTTCACCCCAAGTCTGGCCTTGCTCCATGTCACCTCGCCAAGGGGACAATGTGGAAAGAGCCCCAGGAGCCACCCAGGGTTTCCTGGCCGGCACATCCCATGGAGGGCGATAAATAAAACACAGCCGTGCCCTGAGCGGTTAAGAAAATAATTTGTCAGCCCTGTTGATTTTAATCTTCCGGAATGTTTTTTGTAAATCTGGCTGTTTGCAAAGGTTTATCCCCTCCCTGCAGCCTCTCCAGGAGGGACCGAGTCCTCGTGAGGATGCTCAGGGCATTAATAACCTGGTTCCCCTTGGATATGCTGGTGGGAATGGGGAGCTGCTTTCCCGGGGTCCACACCGGAGCGAGGAGGGGGATGAGATTTTGGGGGAGAGTAGCATCGAGTTAGCTGAGAAAGGCAGGAGCTCGACACAGCATCACTAAGCCAGGCAGAATAAATGGGGGGTGTGTGTGTTATTATTTTATTTTATTATTATTTCATTTTATTTTATTATTTTCAAACTTTCTTTTTTCTTTTCTTTTCTTTTCTTTTCTTTTCTTTTCTTTTCTTTTCTTTTCTTTTCTTTTCTTTTCATTTCTTTTCTTTTCTTTTCTTTTCTTTTCTTTTCTTTTCTTTTCTTTCCTTTTTCCTTTCCTTTCCTTTCCTTTCCTTTCCTTTCCTTTCCCTTCCTTTCCTTTCCTTTCCCTTCCTTTCCTTTCCCTTCCTTTCCTTTCCTTTCCTTTCCTTTCCTTTCCTTTCCTTTCCTTTCCTTTCCTTTCCTTTCCTTTCCTTTCCTTTCCTTTCCTTTCCTTTCCTTTCCTTTCCTTTCCTTTCCTTTCCTTTCCTTTCCTTTCCTTTCCTTTCCTTTCCTTTCCTTTCCTTTCCTTTCCTTTCCTTTCCTTTCCCTTCCTTTCCTCTCCTCTCCTCTCCTCTCCTCTCCTCTCCTCTCCTCTCCTCTCTCCTCTCCTCTTTTTTATTTTATTTTATTTTAAATTTTATTTTACTTTATTCATTTTCATTTTATTTTATTTTATTTTATTTCATTTCATTTCATTACATTTCATTTCATTTGATTTAATTTTATATGAAAGAGGGTACAGAGTACGGTCCCAAAGAGATACATAACACCCAAGGACCCCCAACAGAGACGAGACATAAAGGCTGGAAACCCCAAGAGCCAAATACCAGCTGATGGTGACAACCCACAGCTGAAAATAGCGGCGTATTCCCTCATCTGAAAAAAAAAAAGGATCTGGCCATGAAAGCAAAATATGGAGACGAACCCCAAGGAATGGCAGCTCCCTTGATTCCCATCCTCACGCAGCTCCCTCGGTGTAAAAGGCGTCGCTTTGGAGTCAGGGTCCCGAGCGGCCGCTTACCCGTGTGCCTCTTTATTCTTCGCATCCGAATTTAATCCCTGAAGGGGTTTAAACCTTTTTAAGTACAAAAAGCTCGCGGTGAGTGAGGAAAACACTTTGCATTTAAGGACTCTTGGCTGCAAGGATGAGCTTCGGAGCAAAAACCGGCATGTTTTAACCCGCGCTACGGGCAGGGTGATTAATGGATGAGGCAGCTCTGGCTGCGAAAGCCTCGGCGGAGAAGCATTTCCACCAGCAAATCCAAGCCGTTGCTGAGAAAGCAGATTTTGCCTGCTGAACTGGCAGGAGTTTTCCTGGCAGAAGGATTTGCTCGCCAACGGAAACCGCAGCGGGAGGGGGCTGCCAACGCAGCAGTTGCTGGTCTGCGAGGTCCTCCCTGTCCCGGGGAGACGATACGGGAACGGCTTCCTCCGGGGAAGTCAGCTTTTTATATTAAATAGGGATATATAGGGATATATATTTTTATATTAAATGTGAATATATAAGAAATAAAAAGCTTAATGGATATGATAGATAGATAGATAGATAGATAGATGGATAGATAGATGGATAGACAAATAAATAGATAGGTAGATAGATAGATAAGAACATAAATAGGTAAGAATGAAAAAGTGAAAAGGAAAAAATGAATGAAAGTATAAAAAACAGAATGAAAGAACAAAATTATCTGTAATAATTAACCGTGATATCCTGGGGGATGGCACAGCCGTTCCCTTCCCCGCCTGCATCTTTGCCTGTGCGGGAGCCAACCGCTCCAAGGAGCAGGTGAAGCCAGAAATTGAGTTTGGGGATTATCTGACGGCCGTGGTTTTGTTCTGTTTCTCCCAGGGCTTCAAAGGTCATGGTGGCACCAAACCAGATGTTTCCAGCCTCCAGATGTTGTGCCTCCAGATGTTTCCAGCTCCTCCTTGCTCCTCCAGCCCTTGCCGCTGCTCCGATAAGATGGGGACAGGTTTTTGGAGGCCACGGAGATGCCTTGCCACGTGCACATCTCAGGCTGGGGGTATTCCAGCATCTGTTCTGGGGGCTCCTCACCCCCCTCCGCTTCCCGGGATATGGTGAAACACGAGGGACGATGGGTTCTGGTCCCACCTTGGTTGCTCAAAGCAAGCCATGTGCTCGAGCAATGATGCAGTCACGCACCTTGCACTGCCCTGGCAGAGCTTTCCCAGCACAACCGCTGTTTTCCCCGGCTTTCCCCCTAATTAATTATTTGATCTTTATTTCCACCTCTTCATTCTTTCACCCAGAAAGCTGTGCACATCCATCGGAAGGAAAACATCAGGCTGGTGACGGAGCCTCCGGGCTTTCCCCACGTGGGGGTGCCATGCGGATGCGAATCGGACTGGTGCGCATGTCCTACAGCCATGGCAAGGCAAAAGGTGACACCTAAGCAACGGAGACGGCTCCTTTTTTTTGCCATAAAAAAGAAAATACATGGATTGGGAAAAATAAGATTCACAAAGCATGCAAAAGGCAAGGAATTATACGGATGGGGAAAAATAAGATTCACAGAGCGTGCTTAAAGCACGCTCTGTGAATCTTATTTTTCCCCATCCGTATAATTCCTTGCCTTTTGCATGCTTTCGCGTTCCCCAGCGGAGGGAAAAAATCCTTCTTTGGAGCTTGCTGTAACCTGGTGCGAATTGAAGAAACCTTGAAGTGGCTCTTCAGGAGCCCAGGGGATGAATCAGCCTCTTCCAGGTTAAACTGGGGCGGAACGACTCGTCCTGCAGCCGAGATGGCCGCGGGGGGATAGAGGTCCGGCCGAGCTGGAAGAGAACCCATACGGCCCTGCCACGTCCTGCTTGGACCTGTTCTACCACATTTCGGTGAAGGCTGGTACACCCAAACAGCTTTGTTCCCCATGTTCTGCTGTCCTGGCCTCTCCCCATTCCTCGCTTATAATGTTTACCATACCTGCAGGGGTGAGACTGGGATTAATTTCCATGAGAACACGTCGAAAGAGTAAATATCTCCAAGCAGGGACGCTTGGCAGGTTTATGAGGTTTGTTTTCCTCCAAGAATTGGCAGCTTTCCTGCTCTTTTTCTGGTTGCTCGTGACCAGACGTGAGCATTAGGGTCCGTGGAGGCAGGAGGCATCTGCCTATCTGGAGCAGGACTCAGTCTCTGCCCTTTGTCCCATCCCGGTGTGGGACCATAACTGTTTCCGAGTCTATCCAGGAGGTACTTCTCCGTGCTTTCGAATGGAGGTGACCTCTCTGCTGGTGTAAATCAGGTAAGTCCTAGCGCAGCCTCCTCTTTACACCGGTGTTATCTCCCATCCTGCGAGCTGGGAGGAGATGGGGGAGGCGAAGAGAAGCGATGAGGGTTATGTCCAGTGATGGTTTTTAGCCCTTCGATGGGAGTGAATCCGTGGGGCTGCTATGGTCTGGTGTAGGAGTGGGACCCACAAAGCACAGCCCCACGGGGTCACATCAAACACTCATCGGTTGCTTTTCTGATGCGGAGCTGCCCTACACCAGCGGCACCTCAGGAGCAGGAGGCAGGAGGTCACCAATACTTCTGGAGTAGAGGAAACATGAGAAGGGTCTCCAAGAGGCATCCAACAATGCTCCTGAGGTTTGGGAGTATTTTGACAGCAGGCACAGCTTCGTGGGCTCACGTTGTGGATCACATTACCCCTGGGATGTGGACACCCAGAGATGGGTGCAGGGCCTTCTGCCAAGAGCCAGCCCCACACGTTCACCATCTCTGGGTGTAACTCCAGGAACCCACATCTGTGTTCAACCAGGAGTTGTGACCATCACTTCTGTGGAGCTGGGATGGGATCTGAGGTGTTCCTGCCACCAGCCTTCCTCCTGAGGGTCATCTACAAGGTCCAGGGACTGGGGCATCAGGAAGCCTCCACCAGCCTCTTTCCTCCAAATTCTTTCACATGACATGGACATGGACATGGACATGGACATCCCAGTGAGCAGCAAGATTACATGAAGACCTGTTCAGGGTCCTGAAGGTTGGGACACACCTGCTGAACTGCTCCTGAGAGGCAGTTGTTGAATTTGTCTTCAGGAAGGTGGCCTTCATCTTCCTGAAGGCGACCTCGAAGGGGTTGACATAACCATCAGGAAATTATGGCAGTACGGAAGGGTGGGACAGTAAGAAAAAAGGGATGCTAGAAAAGACAAAAGCTCTGAGGGGATAAGAGACAAGAGGAGACAGCAAGAGGAGGCTTGGACCAGGGAAGAAGAGAAAGGACATGGAGGCAGGAGACATGTTGTAAAGACAAGGGAGGAACACTGGAGTTGCAAAGTGTTGAGGCGTGTGACAGCAAATATGAAGATGACAATGCTACTTGGCGCTTTATAAAGCACCAGAAGGGCCCCGGGGTGTTGTGGATGCTTTCCGCATTGCAAGAGGCTTCCATGCTTGCTTGGTACAAGGTTGAGGGGACACTTACTGGGTCAGACCTACGAATCCCCAAAAGGTGTTGCTGTGTGTTGAGGGTCCTCCCAGAACTGGTGTCCCAGTTTGGTTTCATCTGGGAAGAACCAAGGTTGTGTGCTCCGGGGCTACGTTTCCAGAGCAAACCAACGTGCAGTAGGTGGGACAATCAGGTCAGTCACCTCAAAACCCCTTGTTGCTCTGAATTAAAACATTACCTTTGAGCCCTGTGTGCTCAGCAGTGCAGACCTCCTCTGTGCTGCCCCACCGCATGGTCCGTAGCAGGAAATATGCCTTCGACGGTGGAGGAGGCAGCACACCGTCTCCATTCTGCAGAGGTTACCATGTCTGTGCCTGAACATCCTCCAAGAGGTATCCCCTTTTTAACAGAGGGTGATTTGGGGAGAAGGATGGTTGCATGCACAATGGTCATGGAGAGAAGAAGTCTGATGGACACGTGAGAGACCCCTTCCCCATGGTGGAGCCCAGAGCCAAGCTCATGTGTCTGGCTGTCTCCAGATGGTGTGTTCACAAGTCGAGGAGGTGTGGATTGCTCCCAGTTTGCCTGGCTTTGTTGTGAGAAAAGACAGGAAAGGATGAGAGTGGTTGCAATGTAATAAGGCAGACTTGCAGGCGTGCTCAGCAATGGTGAGACTGGACCCCTGAAGCTGCTCAGAGGGTGGCCATGAGACCCTGCTCTGAGATGAGGCTGAGCTGAGGGCCTCAGCAGGCTCCAAAAATGGAGGTGCTGCTCACGGATGGCAGATCTCCAGCTGGCTTTTATATCTTTAGCAACCGGTGCCTGTGTTGAGGTGCAAGGTCAGAGCTGTAAGAGCATCTTCTCAGCTTTATGAGAACTTCTCCAGGTTTGGAGTTTTCCCACGCCTTCCTTGGAAATGCAAGCTGTTGTCAGACTGACAAACTCCTACTCTAAACTGACTCTGGCCTGATGGACATGGATCCGATCCCAAAAGCAGCGTTTGCCCTGCTTTCCTGGGCACGCTCTCGGCGTTTCCAGCTCACAGAGACCTGCTGCTGCCAGCCTTGGCTTGTGCAGGAGCAGGTCGGGATGGGGCTGTCCCCGCCGTCGTCCCCTCTGCGTGAGCTGAGCAACATGTGCATTCCTGCTATAAATTCCCCTGCCCATTCGTGCGTTACCGCCGCTTTCCCCCGTTTCTTGTTAATGTGTAACTTGAAACTCGCTGGGGCACATTTCTGTGATCGCAACGTTATCTGTTCCCGGCTGGGCGCATCCCTGCCTGCTTGGACCATGGGTATTTTTACCTGTGGGTAGATGGTATCGTGTGAAGGACAGTGGATGGGGAGAGCTAAGCATGCTGGAAAGGTTTCCTAGATCCCTTCAGGGCAGCCGAGGAAAAGTCCTTCTTGGACAGAGAGTGAATAACCACCTGGAGAGAGGTTTTACAAAAAATATATGTGAGAGCAGTTTTGGGGACCAGGAGCTCAACAGGGGTCAAGGCTGTTGTGTGGCTGGGAGAAGAGGTGGGAAGCCCTTCTCCTCCTTATTTGCCAGCTGCAGAGGGAAAAAAACTGTTGGATTGCTTTCTATGATGTCCATGATGGATGTTCGGGAAGTACATGGCGCTTGCAGCACTGGATGGTTTTTAGAGCAGACACACGTTCATCAGGAGTGGTGTGGGTAGAGCTGGTTGACTCACGGAGCGGGGAGGTGGTGGAGATGCTGGCACCTCGCTGCACCCTCTCGTTATCAGAGCACTGCTCTGCGCCGAGGGCTCGGCTACACGGGGACCGTATCAGCCTGCGGCTGCCTGGGCTGGACGGAGATGGCCCATTTCCAGCGTTCCTCACTTGGTCACGTCCCGTTGCAGCCCTGGTTATCAACACCGGCCATCCCCACCACCCTGGCACTGATGTTTCTCCTGGTGCTTTTGCATGCAGACATCTCCATTCACCCTGACCAGCCTTAATATTTCTGTTTCACCTCTCTGCCTCTCTTCCTACAGCCAGGGGCAACTGAAGGGAGGAAGAAGCAGTGTCCTGCTAGGAGATAAACCCCTTCCAACCCCATAAACTCCCACCTTTGAAGCCCAGGAGAATGGCTGTTGTTCAGCCAAGGGGAATTGCATGCCTTAGGGTCTGGATGCAGCCTCAGATCCTGCAAGGACCTTTTCCCAGCACCTTCTCCAAACAAAAGATGACTCTGGCAAGTCTCCTCCCAACATTGTGGCCATGAGCCCAATCCTACCTTCTCTTATGCTTCAGGCTTTGCACGATGTTACAATATCTCGACCACTGAAGCAATGGTTGTACCAGGAGAATTTCTTCCTTATAAATTTTTCTACTGCTTCTGACCACAGCACTTCCGTAGTGTAATGCAGCAACATTCACATCCCTTCCTCTTTCATTTCTTGGCAATGTCACTGTCTGATTCCTTTTCCTCTATTTCAATCTTTGCCATGAAGTGGGTGAGACCCCAACACCGAATATGACATCCAGTGGCACACAAATGAAGCCACGCTGAGGTTTCGCTGGCTTGGGCAAGAGGCTGTAGGAGCCAAGAGCATCCTTTCAGGGAGGGATTTCATCACTGTTGGTTCTTCCAAGGAAGGGCATGTCCCTGCATGCCAGTCAGGGAAAGAAAACAGTGATGAAGCTCCTAAGAAAACCCCATGGGGAACTGTGACCTTTGTGGTCGTTGACTGGACTCCGCTCCAGAGGGAGCACATGGAAGGAGACAGGGGGAGAGGGCATCAGGAGATGGATGGGTGGCCTTGGAGGTCCCATCCATGGATGGGTGGAGATCTTGGAGTTACCCATCCTCTGCCAAGGCTAGGAAGGAAGCGAAACTAGGTTTGAAGCTGAAAGCGTGGCGTGAGCCAAGTTCAACTTCTTTTTCCCCGTTTTGTGGAAGGGCCTGGCACGCCCCTTCAAGAGGGTGGGTGCGGGGGAGACATGGGCTTAGAGCTGGGCCTTGGCACACAGGAGGGGAACCAAAACTTCCCCTGCAAAGAAGAAACGGTGGGAGCAACGTGCTGATGTGTCTCTAGCTGCTTTGATTTAATTCCTATTAAACTCTTCTCTACGAAGACCTGCATCTCTTTTACAGAGATGATGCTCCGTGGTCGAGCATCGTGCTTGCTAGAGCAAAGTCACCACAAAGCACCGGCCTGAGAGCAAAAGTGATTTATCCCTGCTGTAAATGAGCAGAGGCGCAGAGATCAGCCCCACTCCTGCCTTCTTTTCTCTTCTGCCACTTGTTTTTGCCAGTGAAACGAACTTATTTGGAGGACGAGGCTTTGAGACATGCGGAGAGATGAAAACCCCAATATGTGAAAGAAAATAACCCAAATGGCCCCAGAGATTTTTATTCTCCTGGAGCAGAGCATGCACTGAGAAAAGAGATTGTGGCTCTAATTATCAGATCTAATCAAAGCATTTTAACAATAAGTAATCCCCTAATTTAACTTCCAAACGTAAAAATACAGCTATATTGAGTGTTTTGAGTTTTCTATGAGCACGCTCATCTTGCTGCTTTTAGCCGGAGCATCAGGAAGCAGCAGTAAAACCCGTACAAATACTAATTTCAGTGCTGATTTCTCATCGGTACAAAAGGCAGAACAGCCTCAAGTTGCTCTCCCAAAGCTGAGTTTGTTCAACCTTAGTAGATTATCAACAACTTCCCGGCAGCACTAAATAAACCTGGGCTCAGGTGTGCTGGCTGAAAGGCTGCTGGGTTTATACATCACCTGCATAAAACCAGCCCCTCCACGCTAGAAAGACCTGCCATTTTCCAGAGCAAATTTCTTTTGCTGCTTCGAGCGCGTTGCTCATGCTGTGTGAAAGGTTTTTCTTCTACAGGAACGGTTGATAGGTTACAGTGGCAAACAGTAAAATCCACTTACCAAGCCCACTCTTACACAATAGCCACTCCGGAGAGTGACTTTTCATCTCTGAGTCATAGGGGAAATGAAACAAGAATTTATTTTGTTTTTTAACTCCGTGAAATATTTAATCCATTTACTTTGCCCATTCACAAATGCGGATCGTGCATCCGGAAAGTCCCAGCATTGAGAGGCATAAACATGAGCTTAGCTAAGCCTTATCCTGGCCCTTCAGCACAGAGAGAGAAGATGCACATCTGGAAATGCATGGCTTAACAAAGCTCAGAAGAAGGGCCGGATCTGGCCAACGTTTGCATGAGCAAAATTGTGCCATGAAGCCCAAGATCTCACAGGTGTGCTCATGGCATGCATGCACCTAAAACATGCAACCTAAGGTTTTCCATGCTTGCTGCTGCTGCTGCTACCTTCACAGGCACGTTTTGCTGCTGGTGTTTCCTTTTCTACATGCCCAGACTCCCAAAAAATATCATGCAGGGCTGTTTGCGTTGCGGAGAATGTCTGACTCATTCGCTGTGCCCCGCTTAGTTGCTGATCGCGGCAGGTCCCAACTCAGGCTGGGACACGACGGGGAGCCCTGCAACGCAGGAACGCCCTGAGCAGCCCTGTGCCATTAAGGCCCCCAGCTCCTGGCTCCGGGATAGCATCTGGGATATATAGTAGTGGTTATAGGACATGAGTAGCCTCTACGGTTGCACAAGCCGAGATGAACTTTGTAGGCATAGAGCGTCCCCGTGCCCTGGGTGAGATGGATTCACCAGCCAAGGTCGGGAAGGAAACACTGCCTGGGGGTGAAGGTTGCCCTTGCCAGCACGTGGGAGCATTTTTCCTCTCCTCTCCCTTTTCCAGTTGCAAAAGGCATTGCCCAGGGCTGGGCAGTCCCTTGGACCAACCTGCTTCTGATCTTGCTGAGCCCTAAGTGCGGCCCTTTGCCTTGCCCATGTTGTTGTCAGCCTTCCGTGGCCTCCCCTTGTCCCACTCCTCCCCAAAGGTCCGCTCATTCATCACTGTCTTGTTGGGGACACCCGGCTACAGCCCATGCATGGGGACTCCAAATGAAGGGGTCATTGGGTGGCACAGGGACATGGCCTAGATGCTGTCCTCTAAGAGCAGGACTAAATCTGGCCATGCAGATGCTGCCATGTCTTGAGATGACGCCCGTAAGAGCTGAATTTGAGCTGGAAGGCCCCTGTGTGTGTTTATAGGGATGGTCAAGGCTGGGGAAATCAGGACAGGGCAACTGCAAAAGTGGTGTGGGTGTCGAGGGGCAGTGGCCATCCCCTACCCAAGTAATGCATCTATGTGGGATCTCCATGAAACGCTGGAAAAGCAGGGGACAGGGAACATCGCCTAAACCCAACCCTAACCCTCATCCCAGCCCTTACTCTAACCCCAGCCCTGGGGAGGGTCTGCGGGTGAATCCGTGCCTCCCAAACCCTTACGAGTGTCAGAGAGGAGCTGTTTCCAACCAAGGAGCATCCATGTCGTGGTTTAACCCCAGCCGGCAGCTAAGCACCACGCAGCCGCTCGCTCACTGCCCCCCCACCCCTGGGATGGGGGAGAGAATCAGGAAAAAAACCTCGTGAGTTGAGATAAAGACAGTTTAATAGGACAGAAAGGAATGAAAAACAATGATAATGATAATAATAATATGACAATAGTAATACTAAAAGAATTAAACTATACAAAGCAAGTGGTGCACAATGCAATTGCTCACCACTCGTTGACCGATGCCCAGTTAGTTCCCGAGCCGCGATCCCCCCTCCCAGCCAACTCCCCCCAGTTTATATACTGGGCATGACGTCATATGGTATGGAATATCCTTTTGGCCAGTTTGGGTCAGCTGTCCTGGCTGTGTCCCCTCCCGATTTCTTGTGCCCCTCCAGCCTTCTTGCTGGCTGGGCACGAGAAGCTGAAAAATCCTTGACTTAGTATAAACACTACTTAGCAACAACTAAAAACATCAGTGTGTTATCAACATTCTTTTCCTACTAAATCCAAAACACAGCACTATACCAGCTACTAGGAAGAAAATTAACTCTGTCCTAGCCAAAACCAGGACAATCCATCAGCATTTTCATGGGCACTGAACCAAAGGAGCAGGACCAGGTATCACCTCAACTGAAAGGGCGATCGGGGGGTGCCTGGGACGGGTGCGGGCAGGGAATGCCCAGTGCTTAAAGGGGCAGGAGGCAGGGAGTGTTTCCATGCTGGTGGGACAGGGCTCAGGGCCACCACCCTGTGAAGAGGGCCTTTTAGATAAGGAGTTGGCAGCAGTGAGGCAGCCCCAAGTGCTTGGCAGTGCCAAGCTGACCCCATAAGACCTTGGCACTCATCCATGAGGAGCATGAAACTCCTCTTAAATCCAAGCTTAAGCTCCCAAAGACTTTTCCTCTCTCTTGCCTGATGATGAAACACCATGAACTCTTCAGGAAGTGAATCAGACAGACAGGAGGAGAAGGAATGTGAAGAGTTAACCCAATTTCTGGCTGCGGGCTGTCGATCCTGCAGACGCAATGTCCCACTGCAGCTGCATTTCTGATACCCTCTCGTGCACGCTCCAGGGAGGGCTGGAGGACCAGGGCACGCTCAAGCGCTCTTTTAACAACCTCCATCACTCTTGTAACTGCCTGCATGATGGAACGGAGAATGCTCAGCAAGTTTGGGAACAGCACCAGGTTGGGGAGCATGGTTGACTTGCTGGAGGCAGGGCTGCTGGAGGGACCTGAAGAGGTTCAACAAGGACAAGCGCAGGGTCCTGCCTCTGGGACATGCTGGTCTTTTGCAACAGGCCAGGCTGGGGTGGCCAGCTGGAAGCAGCTGGTGGCCATAAGTTGCCTCCAAATCAGAAGTGTGCATTTGCAGCAGCGAAGGTCAACCATGCCCTGGGTGGCATTTGCAAGAGTGCAGCAGTGATTCCTGCTCTCTCTTTGGCACTGGTGAGACCATGTCTGGGCAGTGGGTCCAGTTTGGGGCTCCCCAGTAGCAAGCAGAGGGTGACAGATGGTCCCAGAGGGGCCATCAAGCTGGAGCTCGGAACATGGAAGGAGAGGCTGAGAGATGGGTGTGCAGCAGGAAAGGAAAAGGCCAAGGGGGATTTTATTGCTGCCTGCAGCTCCCTGCTGGGATGGTGCGGAGGAGATGGAGGTGCCCTGTGATGGGACAAGAAGCAGTGTTACAAGCTGCAAAAAGGGAACCTTCCATTAGATACTAGGAAAAAATCCCATAAGGGTATTCAAACCTTGGAAGATGGCCCAGCGAGCAGGAAAATCTCCATCGTTGGAGACAGTCAAGCCGGTCCTTGACACAGCCTGACCTTGTTGAAGGTCAGGCTTGGAGCAGACTTGGAGCAGAGGTCCAGAAGGTCAGACTTGGAGCAGAGACCCCAGTTGCCCCCCCAGCCTCAGTTATTCTGCGAGTCCCCCACGCTGTGCTGAAGCTTGGTCTCGCATGGACAAGCTCTCCTGGCACTAAGTCCCCAAGAGTGAGGCAGAAAGCCACCCAAGACCTGCTAACAGGGGAGCAGGGCTGGAGGACACAGGCATGCCCCCACCCTGAGCACCAAGGGGCCCCCTGGTCCATCCATGCCGTGGCTCCCCAGCATTCACTGGGCTTTTTGTTTTCTCCACCAAAAGCCAAGTGATGTCTCATTTCCTCCACCTGGCAACAAGTTGGCTTCCTCCATAGCCAACGGGCTCTGAAGCCAACGAATGTCTCATTTGACATATCCCTCAGGGGTCCTTTGGAGACCTGCACCCACCTCCATTGGGAAACCCCCTCCACCTGCTCCGAGGTGCCCACCATCCCTTGTGGCCTCACTGGCTTTTGGTGGAGCGGGACAGGGAGAGGCGGTCACCAGCAGCTCCATCCTCCCTATAGATCATCTCCTGGGGCTCACAGAGGAAATGATGGTGGTACTCAGACCAGACCAGAGCTTTGGTCCTGCTGCTGTCACCCCATATCTTAGGTTGGTCCTCGAAAGTGGGGAGGAGCCCCCAGCGCTGAAACCGAGACAGCAAAATGTGGTAACATGCAAAATTATTCCCTGGCTGTTGTAAACAATGGGAAAATAGTGTGGAAATGTAATTAGCTAACGCAATTAAATTGTTCCGCTTCATTCCACTGGCGTGGTTTTGGTTTAGGCTCTTGAGGAGGTGTGGAGGTGTAACACTTGCTCCATACTCACCTTTAACAGATGGGGAAACCGAGGCACAGGCTTTCCCTGGTGGTGAGTAACCAGTGTGGCCAGTGAGAATGCACAGACATGATGACAGGACCAAGGATATCACTGGCTGCCCCAGCTCTGAGTCCCAGAGCAAAGACAGCCTCCTCCTGAGCAATCCTTCCACCCGTGGTGCTGCTCTCCATCCATTAGAGAGCTCATGGGCATCTTGGAGGAGGGTGAAAGCTTGGTGCTGGGCTCGTGCCCTGGTTGCTGGGGAGGCTGGTCCCACACCCCTGCCCTTTCACCCCTGTCACACTGCCCAGCTGGGTTTTAGGGTTACTTTGGGAGCTGAATTTCGGAGCAGAGGACACCCATCAGCCTGGCAGAAGGTCCCTCAGATGCCCTAAAACCGTGTCGGTGTGAGATGACCATGTCCCACCTCCTCATGGCCCATGGAAGATGACCACAGATCTCTCACCCCGGTCTTTGTGGGGACATGCAGAGGTTGCCCTGGGCTCCAGGGCTCTGCCGAGCTGGTTAGCACACGGAGTGAGCCTTGCCTGGAGTTGCCCATCAGCTTTTCCCACTGGTCCAAGCTGTTAACATCACCCCATAGCCATGGTGGGACAGGGAGCATGGAGGCGGAGTGGTACGGAGGATCACCACTGCGTCAGGGATTCCCCAGCCCACGCTGTTGACCCTGGGGGACATGGGAAGAAGCAGGGCATTGTATCCCAAAATAGCTGCCTCGTCACAAAGGAAAAGTCGGTGGAGAGCCAATCTGTAGGGTTTCCTCCTGCCACAGGAAGGTGAGTGACTCACTCCTATGGAAACTGGAGGGATGGGGGAGAGGCAATCCCTCTCCCTGGTGGCTGTCTATCTGGAGATAAATCTCCATCCACTTCCCTTGCAAATACCTGCTCCTGAAAATATCTATTCCTGGGTTTTTCTTATCAGATGGGCTATTTATTCTGAAAATCACAGAGCCCCGAGGGTCCTTGCTGTTGGCTCCAAGCACATCCCAAGGCTTTCCCATGGCCACCCCATGAATGACGCATTGAAAGGGAGAACCTGGCCAGTCCCCACGCCTGGAAACCCCAGGAAACACCTGCAAACACTTAGCTAAGGGAAGGGTCTTCCTCGTGGTGTTTTCTAACCAGGAAGAGGTAGATCCTGGTGACGATGAGACGGTCTGTTGTTTCCACGTGAGTCTGTGGTTCAGTTTTAATGACAGCTACCAGCTTGAGGGTAAGGGTGGATTCATGGTCCAGATCATGTCCAGGGTGTCCTTCAACGTGCTAATGTGCGAACCGTGCACTGTGCCCCGGTCCCTCTCCAGGCTACACCACGATGGGTGGGACAGATCTTGAAAGGGAGCAAAGCCATCGTCTATTTTCCACGGGTACCTTGTGCGTGGTCCATCTCTCACTGTAAACCCAGGGCTTTCCCCTTGACTTGAAACAGGCTGGGAAGTGTCTGCTGGTGACCACCCTCCACCCGTTCAGTTTGCAGCCCAGAAAAGGCCAGCTCAGCTTCTCCTTTCCAAAAAGACCTGCTCGAATTGCTAAAAGGAAGATCAAGACCTGGCTTGCATGACACGAGGCCCTATGTCATGTGTCAAAGGGCCCTTTGGTCACTAGATGTCCAAGCCAGACACATGCTTATATGAAATAAGACGCCAAAGGTTAATGCATAGGGCAGAGACTGTGGGAAAGAAGCAGCGTTAAATGAAAAGACCATCTTGGCAAGAGGCAGTGGGGTCTCCCCATGGATGTCTCTAGCACAAGACGCGATGCCTTTCTAACAGAGATCAAGTCAAGCACTAGTTACTGGCTTTCGTGAGAGGCTGCAGGGTGAAATTCATGTGGCAGCTAAAAAAAATGGACCTGGTTATCTACCGGTCTCAGCAAAACTTCCTGGCACTCACCCAGTTTGAGACAGAGACTTAGGGCTCAGCACAATGGAGCCACGACGGACCAGACCACAGTGCTGCTCCATCACTGGTGTGTGTCAGCACGTTCAGCCTGACCCCACTCTGCTGGGATCTCCTGATCAGGGGATGACAGGATAACTCAGGTCGGAAGGGACCTCAGGAAGTCTCCGGTCCAACCTCCTGGTCATGGCAGGCGCAGCTCTGGGGTGAGACGAGGTTGTGCAGGGCTTTATTCAGTTGGGTCTTGAAAACCTCCAAGGACAGAGGTTGCACAACCTGCTCATGGCGGAGCAGTTTTCCCTCATACTCACCCTGAAATATCAGTGGTGGCGATGTCGGTGGTGTTGCCATGATAATCAAGACTCACTCGAGCAGGTCTCTTCGGCCCTCATCATGGGAAGAGAACGAAGGCAGCAATCCCAAGGAACACCACCATCACCTCTCCTGGGAAAGCCCCATTGGCCCCAGGAGCAGCCCTGGGGGACACGGGGGAGGAGCCCTTCTAGTTAAAGCGTCTCCCAGGCTGCTTCTTGCAAATTCGGATGCCACAGGTTTGGTTCATCCAGCTGAAAAAATGACGTTGTTGTAAAGGTTTACGTCTCTCTGCAGAGGACACACTACAGGTCCTGTTATCCTTCCTCCTCCGTCTTCTGCGTCACAGACTATCAACTATCTCTCTCTTTCCTTGGCGATAACAGCATCATCATTTCTCTTCCCCTTCTCTCTCTGCTTGCCTACACGTCCTTTGCTCCTTAGGCACAATTTATCTTTTCATTTAGAGATGGCCTAACCGATACCCACTTCATCAAGCACTCAGTTGCTCTCTGCTTATATTTAGCTTGGAAACCCATTCCTTTGATTCCAGGACTTGTCTGGGCAAAACCCAAGCACAGGACCAACTGTCTGAGTTGGTCAGATAAACACTATTGCCTCCAAAGCTTGTTTTGCAAATCTGGACTTCCCAGGACTGCTCGGCCAAGGGCTAGAAGCAGATTTACAAGGAAATAGTCATTTGACCTGGAGGAATTGGCTTCTGTTTAGCAAAGTCTTGCTGATAGCTACATCCCCAGCTCGCCAAAGATGTTGAACCTGGTGCTGGTGACAAGCCCGCTCCCAGCCAGGAGATCTCCAGCACTGGGAGTGCACACCCAGCACCATGATGCTCTTGCTCCACATCAGTCCCATTAGTGATGCCAAGCCAAGGAGCCAGCCAAGGAGCCAGCCCAAAAGACTCCAGATTAATCCCTGGAACGTGACCTTTAAATGCTGGGAGTGGTGGGAGAGTTATTTTAACTGCGATGGCAAAGATCCAAATAAGAAACACCAGCCAGGCCCTAGATAACAATATTGGACTCCTGACAAGGACACCAGTTGGGAGCGAGCCTTTAGGCTGGTCTCCCTCCCGAGGGGTGGGTTATCACAGGGTGGACACGGAAAAGCAAGTGCCTCCTATCTCGCTCGGTTGGAGGTTAAAAAAACTGCACATCCATGATGCAGCACCCAACCATCGGCCTGCATTTCCCCAGGAGAAATCCATGTGGACCCAATTTCCCACCTCCCCAGTTGCTCTGACCCCACTCCAGCCATGGCCAGGGAAATACGTGCGGGCCGCAGAGCTCTGCGCTCCGCAGGGTAGGCTTTGTGAGCCCAGTTTGGGTTTAATTGGTGTTTTCAATGAGAAAATACTGAAAAATGCCAGAAAATCAATCTTGATGATAGGAAGGGTTTTAAAATGGAGTAGCTGAATTGCATCCATCCTCTGCAGGGAGGTTTTTATTGAGAATTGAAGTGGACCTAATGTAGGTCCGCTTCAAACGGGGTTTGTATCCATGGGGAAGCTGCTAAGGGATGACTTGTGTGCAGGAGGATGCCACCAACCTTCTTCCAACGGGCAGGAAGCAGGATGGGTCCCTGAGGAGGGTGGTTGGAGTATTGTGAAGGTGTAACGCTACACTCCCATCCTCACCCGCTCATCAAATAGGAGTGCGTTCGGTTCGGGGTCTAAAGAGGAACTCGGTGTGGTTCTTTCACCCATTTGAAATGTTAATTTAGATGGACATCTCCAAGGGGCCATGCAGGGGCTGGACTCATCCTGGCATCGCTTGTGTGCGTGCTCTCCCAGCCCTGCCTGGGCAGTCTGGGGCTGAGCAAATCTCTTGTTTTCTGGGCTGAGCTGGATAAGGAGCATCCCTCACCGCGTGGCATCCGCAGGGAGCAGTGGCTTTCTGGGGTCCACACGCCTGTCTGCCCTCCCAGCGCCATACCCTGGGTTGTCTCAGCACGAGTCTCCCTGAGGATGCAAAGGTTATTTTGAAGCAGGAGGGGAAGGAAGTGAATTCAAAAGCTCCATATTGAGAACAAGTATTTTTTTGGAAACAAAGGGATTCCAGGGTGGGACCCTGCACTGGTCTCCATGGTCTCACTGCTGGGAGCCAAGAGCAAGAATAATGACCCAGAAAACTACTGTAAAATGGCTTTTCCCCCACCACTGATGGGAACTTGCTCCTGAGTGTCTCTGCGGGTCTTGTCTGCTGGGTCCTTCATGAGGAATAGGTAAAAAATGGGAGACACAGGATGCTATGGGCGTCCTGCCATCCCATCCAATAAACCAACCTCTGACTGGAGGAGCCAGAGCAAAATCCGCTGTGGTGCCAGGCTGTGGCTTCCACCTTCAGGCTGAGCTGCTGGCGGGTCAGTCAAGCAGTGACCCCACAAAATTTGGGGGGCAACTGGACCCCACGATCCAACTGCCCATGCCCGCTGCGTCCCACCACGCTGCTACAAGGGGTCCATGCATGGTTGGACCCACGCCTGCCCAGCTCTTCACCAGCTCTGCAAATAGAGAAATGAGCCTTTTTTAGGGAAGCCTCTCCCCGAGCGCTATTTTAGGCTTGGAACATTACGTGGATGGGCCACTGCTGCTGTTTTTAGGAAGACTTGGTTTCAGGACATGTGCTTACCTGCTCTCTTGGACACCAAGATCAGTGCGCAACCCCTTCCAGCAGCACCAGCCATGCTCAGGGCAACATCTCTCCTCCTGGCCGCCTCTTCCAGCACCTCTTGTTGTTGCAACTCACTCAAAGCCCCCAAAACCCCAGCTCTTGAATAAGACCTTGGTTCTTTTTTTTTCAAATCTCAGCCTTATTTGCTATTTTCTGGGCACTCCCAGAGGAAGATGCAGAAGAGGAAGCGGCAAAGAGCGTCGCAAAATTTGGCAGAGAACTCAGCATCTCCGCTTCTAAGAAAGCCGTCGGTGGGGTCAGCAGCAGCAGAGCTGAGGATGACACCCACCGGGGAGGAAGGCTGATCCCACCAGCCCGCGGGGTTTTGTGGCATCGTTGTGACACCCCTCCCTCCCTCCTCCGGCTGCGGTGCAGAACCACGTCCGCTGCCGCTGCACGCCTGCTCGAACCAGCTTGCACTGCCCACAGCACACGTAGCCCAAGCCGATGGGTTAATTTTAACATGCCTGCCCCGGTGCGTTGTGTTTATTTAAGGTCTTTATAGAAGCAACACTGTCAGCCACAACGGGATCCTTGTGCTTCAGGGCCCAGCAGCAGGCTCCTGCCGCCTGGGAGGTCGTGGCAGCACCTGAATCGCTCTCTGCAAGCATCCTCCTGAGGGAGGGGGATGCGCTTGGAGTTTGCAAACGCCTCCAGAAAAGCTGGGTTATGTAGGAGCTTGGAAGAAAAGTGAGCGGCTCGAAGCCTGCCACCTCCATCACCCTCCTGCTCTGAAGCCCCGCGGTCGGTGGAGGAGGAGGCCTGGAGCATCACATGCGCTCGGTGGGGAGGAAACGAAAGCCGGGCTAAAAAAAACCCCCAACCGCTGCTGAAGAATAAAAAATAGACAGCCAGATGGCTAAAGCCGCAGAGCAAAGCCCTCTCTGCACTGAAGCAATGTGGAAAAGATCAAGTCTTGCTGCTTCCAGCTGCTTGCTCCAGCGAGCATCATGTGCATCAGGTCTCCTCCAAGTGCCCCCTTCCCCAGGCCGTACCCACTGGGTGCAGCCCCGGACAGCAAAGGTCCCCTGGGCCCCATCTGCACCCGCTTGTCGGTTCTCGTTGCAGGGATGAGTGGAAAAAGGGTGGAGGGTGCCTTTCTGTGCTCAGCACCCACCCACCCGCCACCGTGCTTGTGGCTTTTGGGTGCTGCTCCCCCAAATGCCATCAGCCTCAGGGACGGCAGGAGGAGATTCATACAGGAGCGCGTGCGTATGATGGATGGACAGAGGGACTGGCTCATGGTGTTTTTCCAGCCCCAGCTCCCACCTCCAACACCTTTTTCTCTAATCAACCCTGCTTTGGAGCTCAGTTGGTGGCTGGGAAGGTCCTCCCATGTCTCCAAAGCACCCAGTGGGTACCCACCACACCTGACCTCATCCCCTGCACACCCCGTTGGCGTTCACCACCATGAGCGGATGCTTCATCCTCCAGCTGGATTGGTTTTTGCTGCCTCTTAAAAGTTGCTGATGGTCCTGAATTAGAGCATCCTGGAGGGAAATTGCAGCCACCTTGGGAAGCTGCAAAATCAGACCTGCTCCGGTGGGATGTCCCCCCTGCTCCCATAGGATGTCCCTCCTGCATCCCGTCACACAGGGCATATTTCTGCCTCCCATTAGGCGGCTGAACATCTTACCAGCCAAGAGACCACAAGAAGTGATCAAATGCCCATGGCCAGGTTGGATCAGGGCATCAGTTTGCACTTACATTGATTTAGATGAGCGTTCATGACCCTTTCCTCTGCCACCAACAAACGCGAGGCAGGTCTGCAGGCTCAACCCAAGACGTGTCTGAAAACTTTCCTCCTTGCTTCCACTAAGGCTTTAAAAAAAAGCAAGAAGAGATCTGATATATCCCAGCTTGTCTCAAGCACTTCTGCCGGTGTTCCCCTGCCTGTGCCGCAGGTTTAAGCTGCACCCGTGGGTGCAGCCCAGGGCTCTGCTGTGGCCACCCTGACCTTCCCAGTCCTCCCGTTCCTATATCGCATTCCTCCCTGCTAGACAACATGGAAATGTTTTGAAAGCGTCTTAGAAACCTGCATCGCTGCCAAAA
This sequence comes from Gymnogyps californianus, assembly GCF_018139145.2. Taxonomy (NCBI): domain Eukaryota; kingdom Metazoa; phylum Chordata; class Aves; order Accipitriformes; family Cathartidae; genus Gymnogyps; species Gymnogyps californianus. Next base: position 1,959,061 of record NC_059471.1, on the reverse strand, counting down.
CGGTTGAAAAATGAAGCCGTGAAGGGAAATGCGGGGCTGCTTTCCAGCTCGGCTTGAATGGGTATCGCCGCTTGCCTCCGCCTTCCGTGCTGCAGCTGCACAAATCATTCGCTTCTCAACTGGATTTAAAACATCTGCCTCTGTCTTTGGCTTGTTTGAGCTGCTTTGGAGCTGGAAAATGGAGATTTTTGGGGAGGGAGACTCTTGGTCTCCCATGGGCAATGGGTGACCGTCACCTGCATGAAGGATGGAAATGAGTAAGGTGGGTTAGGGTGGACATCAGAGGGTAACAATCCTTCTCCCATCTCCCTCACACCCAAATGAGTGGAGAAAGGTGAGAAAATGCAAAAGAAGGGGAAGGAAAGGGTTTTCCTTGCAGTGGGCAGTGAAGGTGCTTGCTGGAAGCTGCTGGGACTTCAGGCAGGCTTGGAAAAGGTCTGATGGGAAGAGGACTCTCCAGGGGACCACTTCACTGCTCCGAACAAGCTTTTAGAAAAAACATCTCCTCTTGCTTGTTGAAGCATCCAGCAACAAGCTGCCAACCAAACCTCTCAGCCAGTCGTGGCCATAATTAATCACCCCTTGACATGAAAAAGCCGCCTGCCTCTTGTCTTGAGTTGTTTGGCTTTATCTGGCGGTGGAAGAGTTGCGGGTGTTCAGAACTCGGAGGATCAGGCTGGGGGAAATGGCGCCGGGCGAGGGCTGCTGAGCAGCCGTGATCACTCCGTGGGCCAAAGCTCATGCAAGGACAGACAACAAATCTCTGGACATGATCCACATCTCCATCCATCATCTCTGGACATCATCCCTCCTTCGGAGGGAGCCAAGGTGAAGGATTTGGAGGATGAAACCGGAGTGCTATGGTCCGGTTAACCCAACCCTTGCCCAAGAAGCGTTTCCAAATCCCAGAGAGATGAGCTTAACTCGGCACCACGCTGGCATCCCAGCAGGGCACTGCTAGGCAGCTTCACCGGTCTGAGCCTCACTCAGCAGCTCTGCCCAGGCATCTCCCTCCCTCTGTGCAAGCAAGACGCTTGTGCTTCCTCCCTTATCAGCCCCAAATAGCTGCGACGTGATGTATTGTTTTCCCTCCTCAAACAAATGACATCAGAAGAAGGAAACAGGCATTTTTTTGTTGTTGTTTTCTGGCATGGAGGTCCATCAGCAAGATCTCTGCAGCACCGTTTCCGTGCCAGACTTGCATACCTTCTTTGCACTGGCTAATGCCTGCTTAGCTGGCTGCCACTTTCTGCTTTTGAATAATAGATGGCAGCGGTGCCCTCTCCCTCCTCCCTCGGGGGCTTTATGGTCCCCCCTGGCCGTATCCAGGAGGCCTAAGGAGGTCCCGTGTGAAATCGGATCCAGCTGCAGAAGGAGGATCTGGCTTACGTCCACGGACGCAGATGGGGAATACACGGGGGAGCGCTGGGGCTCGCTCTGCGCTCGCGGCGGTGGAAAACAACTGGGCCACCTGCACGTGATTCAGTGGGGCTTGTTCTCCGGCCTCATCCTGTCCAGAAACCCTCCAGCCCCCCCCAAATTTGAAGGTTTTTCAGCCCAGGTGAGTGAGCCCCACTGGGGAGGTAGGGTTGAACCTGGCCGCTGCTTCACTTGGGCATCAATCATCTGCAGGGAGAGGGCAGGCTATGAAGACAGTGGTGGCCCTCCATAGCTTCCTGCAGCTTCTTGGGAGGCCGTGTTGTGCCAGGACTCAGTGGGGACAGACCCCAGAGCATCTCTGTAGGGTGTTTGGGGGACATGGGGGATACAATTCCCCAGCTCACACCCACAGCACCCAAACTCAATGTATTTCCTCGAAATGAAGGACCCTTGAAGGACTTCTCTTCCACAGTATGGTCCAGTTTGCCCTCACGTTTCTGTAGATGTTTTGCATCCCGGCAGAGGGATTTTGACAGGTCTGCTACCCTCTGCAGGAGCTGGGCCCCCATTTGTGGTTGAACCCAGCCCCCAGCAGTTCGCAGGAGAAGACACAGCAAGGAGCAAACCTCGGGCAAACCTTCTGCCACGTCCTCCTGGCTGCAGCAATCTCTTCCCTGGCTGAAAAGTCCCAGCGTTGGGATGCAAGAGGCACAGCATCCCCTTTCCCAAGGGTTTACCTGTATCCCCAAGGAAGAAGCATTGTGCCGACACGTGGCTCCCAGGAAAATGAGAGTGGAGCAGGAGAAGCTGCAATGAATCAGCCCCCCAAATTTACTCTTCTCTAAAAGAAATTCCCCCAACCCGGGGAATTCATGGCAAGGCAGCTGGTTTTGACAGCTTGCTGACTGGTTGGTGGGAACTGCTCCTGAGAGCTAAAATTAGAGTCAAAGTTGGTCTCAGAGTCCCTTTACCATCTCATGTCCCCCATCCCTCTGCTTCCCTTGGAAACGAAGCCCACTTGCAGCGAGGGATGTGCTGTGGAGCATCACCTGAGGTGCATTGGTACCCTCCCTGGGCTCCATGGGGCACAGCTTGGTGTCACCCACGGTGGGATGGTGTCCCACGTCAGGGTGGCCATGGGAGGAGCCCCAAGCCGGGCTCGTCCACCCAGTTCGGAGGCATTTCTTCGCCTCCAGGGCTGCTCCTGGGACCCCCTTATCCCCCCGTGGCTGCTCCATGCCCCGGGTAAGGGACTGTGGGCTCTGCCACTGGGGCAAGCTCCAGTACCAGGGCACCCCGGGATGCAGGGGTGGGGGGGTCACCAGGGCACTCCCCGGGGGAGGCAGCTCTCCGGGGACCCGGGGTCTGCTACGGATGGGGGGAGGTTGGATGCAATGGGGGTGACTGGTCCCAGCCCCAGGCGGGTGGGATCCAGCCCTGGTCCCAGCCCTGATCCCATCCCCGGAGGGGGTGCTTCTGCCCCGATCCCACCCGTGCTCCCATCCTTGGAGCGGGGAGGGGGGGGCTCCTGTCCTAGCATCAGCGCCTGTCCCAGCGCCGATGGGGAGGAGGACTCCGGTCCCAGTCCCAGCCCCAGTCCCAGCCCCAATCCCATCCATGGTCCCATCCCCGGAGGGGGGGGGGCTCCTGTCCTAGCCCCAGCTCCGGTTCCCATTCCCGGGGAGGAAGGGGGGAAGCGGTCGGGCTCCTGTCCGGTCCCATCCCCGGAGGGGGGGGGGGGGGGGGGGGGGGCGGTCCCAGGCCCGCTCCCAACCTCGGGAAGGGCGGTCCAGCCCCGCTCCCAGCTCCGCTCCCAGCCCCGGGAAGGGCGGTGCTGCCCCACGCCCGGCCCCCGTCCCGCTGCCCGGTTCACACGCGGGACCGGGTACGGGGAGGGGGGAAGGACCGAGCCCCGGGTATGGAGCTGCCTCCGCCGCCTGCCTGAAGGGAACGGGGGCGATCGGCACGGAGCCCCCCGGCACGGAGCCACCAGCTCGGCATCGCCCGGTGAGCGGGGCCGCAGCCGGCCGGGGGGGGACCGCGGGGATGGGGGGGGGGGGGGGTGTGCGGGGAGGGGGGGGGTGTCACCCACGCAGGAAGGTGTGTGAGAGTGCGGGACAGGGGGGTGCGACCCCCGGGGTGCGGGTGTGCAACGCGTGCACGGGGGGGGGAGCGGGGGACACACACACACACGCACCCCTGTGCTCACGCACACACATGCACACGGTGGAGGGGACACGCACGCACCCCTGTGCGCGCACACATGCACACACACGGGGGGTGGCACTTGCTGCTGGGTGGGTGACGTGGGTGACGCGGGGTCCCCATGCACCCAGAGCAGGGAGCAGGGCACTGCAAGGGCAGAGCCGAACCCCAGTTCTCCTCCTCGGTGTGGGGGGCAGCTCACACCCCACATACTGCACGTACTGCCGCTAAAACTGCCCCAAACCCCCAAACTGCCCCAAAGACGGGGTGGTCGGAGCAGCGGCAGGCAGCGAGCCGCTGGCATGGGCTGGTGCTGGCATGAACGGTTCAAGCCGGGCACTCGAGGAAGCCTCCTGGGCTCCCTTTGCTCCTCTTTGCCTGAATTATTTGATTGTTTATGCATTAATTCCCAATAATCTCTTTTGCCGCTCGGTTTCTCCCTGCCCGGGGGAATTCACTGGCTGTTTATCGGGAGTTTCCTGTACACACCTCTGGTAAAAGCCATGGAGCTGACTCCCTGCTTTACTCCAGCTTGTGTTTTTCCATCTCTTTGCATGCTGGCCTCTCTGTGTAATTTATTTGGGGGTGTTTTAGTTTGCACCGGGATCGGTGAGACTCTGGTTTCAAACCCTTTGACTCCTTTTAATAGCTCCTAACCCCAAAAGCGCCTCCTTCCCTGGAGCTGGGTGTTGGGTGGCATCACTGCAGGAGCAGCTTTAAGGGCGAAACATCTTATTTCTCTTTCTGCTCTGGTTTTCTTATCGGCTTATTGCAAAAGCCATTTGGCAAGCCACTGCCTTCCTGTGCACGAGGCGGGGAGCGGCAAACCCCGCTCCTGGGGGGCCGTTGGCGCTGGGGGATGGTGCCCCCGGCGCAAGGCTCGCCGCTGCCGAAATTGGGCCGTTTCATTACTGCTGGGCATGTGCCCTCAGTTCCTCTTCCTCATTTATACCTGAGCAAAGGGAACTTTGACCTTCGGCCTCGGTGGCTGATGGGCTAAGGAGCTCCAGTGCAAAGGGGGAGACCCCTAAATATGCTGCTGAGCCCTGGAGCGCGGCCGTATCCCGGGACTTAGTGGGTTTATAAAACCCTGAGAAGTATTTTTGACTGTCCCGGCTCTGAGTGGCTTTACTCCGTCTCTGCCCGATGTGATTTTTATCTCCGGTTGTTGACATAAAGCCAAAGCCAGGAATAGTTCGCTGGCAGCGGAGCGTGCTGCCGGCCGCACCGTCGTCCCTCCTTAATGCTGAACGTCCCCCGTTAAAGCCTTAACGGGAACAAGTCCATGAAGCAAAGACCCTTTTGCTCCCGCGGGATGCTCCTTATGGAGGAGCAAATTATCACCCAAAGGCCGCCCCGCCTGGGGTTTTCTGGGGTTTGGTGCTGCTTTGGCTTCGCAGTCACCGCCGGTGCCGTGGTCCAGCCTGATAATTGCGTTATCCCCGGTGTCAGATGCTGGTTATCTCCCAGATGGGCAGAGTGCATTTGGTGTTGCCGGGGGGGTTGTGGTGTTGATGGGTGACTCCCTCGGTTTGGGCAGGAGGCTGTTAGGTCTCTGTGGAAATGTCGTTTCTCCCAGATGCGGGGCTTGCAGGGTAAAACAGTTACCAAAAGCAGGTGATCGAGCAGAAACTCTTCTCCCGGTCCGACCATTGCTTCCTCCGATGAGCACCAGAAAATAGTGGAGGGCAAAACCAAAGGCAAATTCCTGGTATAAAAACCAGCACAGGGCTCCTTTCTGTCTCCAGGAAGCCTAAAGGATGCGAGCGCCTCGTTTTTCCCCTGCGATAAATAAAAATCAAGGTTTGGGGGCTCAAATAGGATCTGCCCCCAACCCCATGGGATGCTGCAGGGTTTCCCGAGGGCAGGTGATGTAGGGATGGAGGGGAAAAACACGCAGGGAACATCACCTTTGCTGTAGCAGGAAGGGAAATGTTGATGAAGGGATTAAATATTGGCCAGGGTGATATTTGCTTCCAGCAGGATCCGTCCCGGAGACCTGCCGTGCTGGGAATCGAGTCAGGTTCAACCGAACGAAGGCAGCTTTAATTATGCATGAGCGCCGGCACTGATAGGTTTAATGATTTTATCTAATTCCCTCTAAAGCCACAGCTTTGATTAATCTGGATTGACTTCCCGTGGTGTGGACGAAGGCGGGAGGTTTTGGTACCGCCTGGGAAGCAGAGGCTCACAGGGGGATTGATTCAGGGAGGAATTCAGGGAGTTTCTTGGGGGAAACCAGAAATTCCCAGAAAAAGTCATTTGGTTCAAAGCAAAACATTTTATTTGACCTACAAACAAAGTCATAAAGTTCTTTTTAGGTCGTTATATCTTATCTAAACTCCCTCTCCCCTTTTTAGCTTGGGTCAAGTTACTGAAAAACCCTCTAGGAAACCGAAACTCCCTCAGAAAAATACTTTTCATGGAGAAAACAAATTCAGCTCTGCTGTTTCTCAGCCTGGGGGCAGGAGGGGAAACTGAGGCACGGGCCGCTTCAGTGGAGCAGCTTCATTTCTGCCAGCTGGAGCGGAGCTGCCCAGTGCCCTCCAAGGTGCTTTTGGGGGGAAAAGAAGATAAACACGGATTCTTTGCAAGCTTATTTTGGGAGGAATGAGGGTTTCTGGCTGTTTTGGGGATGGGGGAAGGGGTAGGTCAGACCCATGGGGGATAAGAGAGGGACATTGCCTGGGGCTCCGGGCAGGGAGATGGATAAAGCCCCTTAAGCTGCTTGAAGCTTGCTTTTGGGTATCTTGGAAATGTATCTTGGAGGTATCTTGCCTTGGGATCGCTGGAGAGAAGTGCCGGGGAGCGATGCGGGTGGTGGGACCGGGACAGCTGGAGATGTCCTTAGCCCACGCTGGTGGCCGGAGCCAGCCCGGAGGAGAAAGGCGCTGAAGGTCACCGCAGCAGAAAGGAGCCAAATGGAAAGGGCAGATGAAAACCAGGCAGTTTGGCCAGGCTCAAATTTCAGCCTGGTCCCATCTCACGTCTCCCAGACAGACAGGGTCAGTAGCATCCGAACGCGCCGTCTGTTTGCTTTTGGTTTCAACCACGGTCCCAAAGGAGAGAAAAACGATGCCAGGTTGTTTGCTTCCCAGCATCAAGAGTAGTTCCTGATCCGGAGCGAGGATTTTGATGAGTCTACTAAATGCCTATAAATTAGGGCAGGGAAAACACCCACGCTCTCCTTGTGTCTGTCGCAAAGGAGTCAGCGGGGAAGGTGCAGTAAATGGATCGTGATTTTGACCTCCGGCGTAAAACGGTGGGAGCTGCGGTCGCAGTCGGTGTGTCTGCACCGCGCGGGTTTGATTTCCCAGGGCTTCGCACCGGCAGAATGAAGGGCTGTGTCTGTAAGGTCCTGCCAGTAAATTAATCCACATGAATTATTTGAGAAGGTCAATTAAACCTCATCAACCCCCCCCCCCCCCCCCCCCCCCCAGTGAAAACGCATTCATCGCAGCCGTGATTTGGTTGCGCTTTGTTTGCGTTTGTGAGTTTGCTTCTTCTGGCAGATTCCCAAGCACAAAACACCACAGGATGGATGGTGACTGCTGAGATGGCACCGGGAATGCTGAAAAATGGGGCAGAAACCAGGATTAAAGCCCTTTACTCGGTGATTCAGTGTCCAACCCGTGGTCCCCCTGTGCTGGCCCTGGGTCCTGCCCATCCCTCGGCTGCCCATGACCTTCTCCGATGACAGCCCCCTCCTTCCCTGTATTGACTCATCTAAATATCCCCTGCCCGGCCATGGTAGATACTGTTACGGGAGCATTTTGGGATGCTGGCATCACATGCGCATGCCTGTGGGTGTATATATTTGAGGGCACGTGGCTGCCGGGATTGCAACACCGATCTGCCTGGGCTCCTCTCATCACAGGGCTCCTCTCCCATGCTGTCTTCATCCACTACAGCTGATGGTACCTGTTTTCGGGGGAAAAAAGAAAAAACAACCACGTCCCAAGGAATAAACAGGTCCAAGGGCGTGCTGCAAAGAGAGAGATGGTCCAGCCGTTGCAACCGGGTTCATTCAGACCCAACACGTGGTCCAGCACGGAGGAAGCTGGCCGGGGCGATACCCTTGCTGTGCACGGGTGGCCGGAGGGCACCTAAAAAGCTGTGCGTGGTCACCTGCATTCAACGCCAGAGAAAAAACCTCCTGCCATGACCCTGGGAAGGGCCGGGAGAGCCGATGAAGCAGATGCAGGTGGTCTTCACTGAAGCATCGTGGTGGGTTTGCTTTTGGTAGTCATAGAAGTATTTATCCTGCTTGGCATCCTCAGGGATCGCTGTTGCTTTCTCCCTCCCCTTGTCCCTGCCGGGGGCTCGATGCATCACTGTAAGAGCTGGCGTTCGTGCCGTCTGGCCCGTAGGCAGAGGAAAGGGCAGCTGCCAGCTTTTGTGCCTTCACATGCCTTGGCTGGCCACGTCCTCTCCGGCTTGCTCGCGGCGGATGCAACGGGGCCGGGGGCGAGGAGGTGGACTGCAGCCACAGCCCCGACAGACACAGCAGGTTTTGTCCTGGGGATTCTGGGCAAAAGTAGGGAAAAAAAGAAAAAAGAAAGGCTTTTGCATTTCCAGAAGGAAAGGGAGGGAGAGCACGACGGCAAGGACAAGGCTGCCTTGTGAGCGGGGTTTTTGTCTCCGTGATTACCCCGTTCAGGCCAACCAGAGAGCCTTGTTTGCTCCTTGTCCTGAAGATGGAGATGTGCATCTTGGCACATCCATGGCCACGGCATGGCCTGGGGCAGCCCGTGCTGCCCTGCACGCTGGAGGAGATTCCCCACCTTGGCTTACGGATGCGTTTCAAACGCCTTGGGCTTTCTAGCTGAGGTCGCAGGAGCCTGCGGGGAGGTGGGCTGGAAGATGGGGTGATCTTGCCCCCATCGGTGCTTCAGAGCTGGGTGATGGGTTGCCTGCAGGGGACAGAGAGGATGCAGATGTAAAGGCATGGAGAAACCACATGCAAGGCTGAAGTCTCTGGGCTCTGTAACCCTTCCCTGCGCTTTTTAGGGCATCTTGTGTGGCTTCTCTTGGTCACGGTGACCTGTCCGACCCGTTTAATCGGCTGCCAGGTCTGCGGGCAACCTCTGTCTCGTTGGCCGCAGATCTGCAAAGCTCAGAGGGAAGGAAGAAGCTGGGGAGAAGAGCAGCTGGGAAGTGTTTTCCCATCTGCCCGAGCACTGTCAACCCTCTCCATCCGCAGGGACAACCCCATTGCCGAGGACTTGAGGGAAGCAGGATGAAGGGTGATGGGACCAAAGCTGAACCGGGCACAGGAAAAGCAAAACCCTGGGGCCAGGACAGAGCAAGATCGGTCCTGGATCCTCGTGTTCATAGCAGAGTGGTTCCCAAAGTTATATTTGGGTTTTTGCAGATGTTGCAGATTAGTCAGGGCGTGAGCATGTGTGTGGTTTCTGCCCGCGTCCTTGGGAAGCGTGAGCCTCGGCCAGCGCTGCTTGTGGTCTGCTCCAAGGGGAAAAGCAGCGAAATGGGGGAAACATCATCAGGAATCATGTCTGTGCCACATCTGGACAGGTTGTTTGATCCAGTCCCTGGAGCAAGGACTGGAGTTATCCCCATGTGATGGGCTGGAGGCATCACTTCACCCCTTCTCCATCAGCTATGAGTTGTCAAGGTGCTGTTTAATGCCATAGCGCTTCGCCTCGGTGAGAGGTCATCCAAGTTGGCAGCTTCTAGGAGACCCTCATTGCCTCCTTCCCTGCAGGATCTGAATTGGAGGTAGGTGCAGGATAGCTCTGGGTCAAAATGGTGCTTGTTTGGAAGAGAGGACATGCCCATGCCATCCCGCAGCGTGGTGGCACCAGGTTAGAGCTGAACCATTTAGCTGAGAAGGCTGGTATTGCTCTTTTCCACCTAAAATCATGGTGAGATTTGGGTCAGGGCACATCCCACGTACATACTCATTCAAAGGGCACCTTTACTCAAACCTTTTCTCCTGCAGTAGCTCCCAGTCTCTGAGCTCCTGCGCTGGATTCATCTCCCTATAACCCCGTTTCTACGGGCTTCCCGTAACAGGGTACAGCAGTGACATCAAACCGGCTTGTTTTACGGGAAGGGAGGCAAATGCATTTTAATTTAATTCCTGGCTGATGGGCCTGCTGAGCGATCATGTGTCGGCTGGGTCGTGGGCTGTCCCCGATGAACAAAAGGGCCCTTGTCCCTCCTGACACAGACAGTGCCAGACTCTGTGTGTCTGCAGAGACTCTTTCGAGTCCATTTTTTTTTGTCTCAACTGGTCATTCCCATGCATAAATGAGCTTTGCACAAGCATGGGCAGACTTTCTGGTGGTGATGATGCTGAAGGAGCAGGTCTCAAGGCCGGGAAGCAGGACCAGCGAGATGGCCACCATCAGGCCCAACACTAAACCCATTAAAACCCCATCATCATCATAAACAACCAACCCAGGCAGAGCCCCTGTGGTGGTGAACACACTCCCTTTGGCAAGGTTTGATTACAGGGGGCCTCCAGATGTTGTGATGATGTTTGCTCTACCAGAAGGAGCTGAGGACCTCTGCAATCAGGGCCCTGCCAGTCACAGGGATTGCTTGCTGAAGAGCACGGTTCCCTTTTCTTGCCCTTTCTGCCTGGGGTTTAGTAGGACCCACCTTTCTCGGTGCTCAGCTGAGTCACTTCTCGTGGATGGTTAAACACAGAAGGGAGCATCTTTCCTGTTCTGTAGCGCAGGAGACCAAATTTCTGCGTGAACCTGGTGGGAAGGGTGGGTTGGGACATTGAACTGGGCTGCAGGAGATCTGAGTTGGACTCCCAGGTGTGGCCTGGTATTTGTTGGTGACTTCAGAGCAGTTTAGTTCCTCCTCTGGGCTCCAGATGCAAAATGAGGACAAATAAAACTCCCTTTATCTGCTTGACCCTAAGTCCTCCATACTACCCTCGGTTGTGTCAACACCCAACGCAATGAGGCCATGGTCTTCGTGGGTATGCGATGTGCTGGCAGGAGGCACGCACTGCCACCTCTCGAGTCATTGTGACCTGCACTGAGATGGCACTGCCTGCCAGACAGCGAGCCGTGCTCGCAGGCAGCTTTTGGATAGACACAGCCAAGCAACTTCGATGGGAGGGGACGGGAAGGGCATAGTAATAGTATGTAGTAATAATGACAGCATGGACCACGCAACGTGTCACAGCATTGTGGCACTGGGGTTTTCTCATCTAACCCACCTCTCCCAGGGGCTCCTTACCTCTGTGTCCTTACAGCCTCTTTGCTTTCCCCCCAGGGTGATGGCGAACCTAACAACAACTCCAGCCTGGACCAGAGTCATCAACAGCTCCTTGGACCCAAGTGGTGCAGGAGACAACGCCTACAAGTGCATATTTGATGAGGACTTCAAGTATGTCCTGCTGCCCATCTCCTATGGCATCGTGTGCGTGGTGGGACTCTTTCTCAACCTGCTGGCCCTCTACGTCTTCATCTTCAGGATCAAGACCTGGAATGCCTCCACCACGTACATGTTCAACCTGGCCGTGTCCGACACGCTCTACGTGGTCTCCCTTCCCCTCCTGGTCTATTATTATGCCATGGGGGACAACTGGCCCTTCAGCGTGGGCTTGTGTAAGATAGTCCGCTTCTTGTTTTACACCAACCTCTACTGCAGCATCCTTTTCCTCCTCTGCATCAGCATCCATCGATTCCTGGGCATCTGCTTCCCACTGAAGTCGCTGCAGTGGGGACATGTTCGCTACGCCCGGAGGGTGTCGGTCATCGTCTGGGTCGTGACTGTCGTGTGCCAGTCGCCCGTGCTCTTCTTTGTCACCACCAGCGTGAAGCGTGACACCATCACCTGCCACGACACATCCAGCAAGGACCTCTTTGGCCAGTTTGTCATTTACAGTTCGGTGATGCTGGTGCTGCTCTTCTGCATCCCTTTCCTCATCATCATCGTCTGCTACTGCCTAATGGCCCGGAGGCTGCTGCAGCCTACACGGGGGATCTCCCGGCTGTCCCGATCCAAAAAGAAGTCAGTCAAGATGATAATCATCGTCTTGGTGGTCTTCATTGTTTGTTTTCTTCCTTTCCATGTCACTCGTACCTTGTACTACTCCTTCCGGAGCTGGGACTTGAGCTGTCAGACCCTCAATGCTATCAATTTAGTCTATAAGGTGACTCGTCCCCTAGCTAGCACCAACAGCTGCTTGGATCCCATTTTGTATTTCTTAGCAGGACAACGATTTATGAAGTTTGCGGGCAACAAAATGCCAGGGAAGCCTCAAAATGAAATGGCGCTGGGCATCGTGCCCAACAGTCAGCTGGGAACCAGCAGTGACACAGACACGTTATCCAAGGATGCGAAATCCTAGCTCTGCTCCGGCACGGCCAGCACCGTCTCCGCGACAGAAGGGTTTATCCCACCTGTGAAGGGAGGTCAGGATGCTTCGGGACCCGAGGCTTTTGGTGTTTGTGGTGCCTTGGCTTGCACCCACTTCAGCATGGTCCGTGTTAAACGCGCTCCTCTGCTTGTCGCTGTTTCAAACTTTTTTTTTCAGGAAGATGCTGCTGTGGTTATACACGCAAACCCTGTATCTCTGCCTCTTCGTCCAAGCCTGCCTCTCTGTTCAACGCTGAATGGCATCTCTCCACCAGTGAGGCTGGGTGACCTCTATCATGGTGGCCAAATCTGCTAAAAAATTATCATGCCCTGAATGTCTTAGATCATTTTCTAAAGCAGAAACGTTGCGTGCAAAAGGTCCCCCTAAAGAAATCCATCTGCCTTTCTCCAGATTCCCTGGCAGAGAGGTAGCAAGAGTTTCTCTGTGCCTTGGCAAGGGAGGAAAGGCTTTTGGTCGATGAGGAGAGTCAGCTGCAGTTCTGCTGAACAGGTCGATGAAAATGTCAAGCGCAAATACCACCCGCAGCGGGAAAGGTCTCCCACAGCTTTGCATCCCTGAAGAAATGCTCTCCCAGCTTCAAGCCCTGGCATCTGCTGGCAGAGCCGGGAGGGGACTCCTAGCTCCTGTCCAAGGACTGGCTTCCCATTAAAAAGGGTGCTGGTGGACCTTCCATCCCACTGAAGTATACTGGTACCATCCCACTGGAGTTTACTGATACCATGAAGCAGGTTCCCTGTAAGTTTCTCCAGTGGGGTCAACATCTTCCAAAAGACGCATTAGCGCTTCCCAACAGCAACGTTCACCCTTGAAAAGCTTTTAGGAACCCGTAGCTTTCTTTCAGCTGCTGACTTTAATAATCATCTCCAGCTCATTAAAATGTAGGGTGAGCTCTCCATGTCTTGTTTTTAACCCCCTTACTAGTGACTCCTCATGTTTCCAGCAAAGAAGCAAAGACCCTTGCTCATCCCCTTGGCTGAGTGCTGTCACGTCCTCATTGCTGCTCAGAGGTGACAGCCCTCTGCGACCTTTAGCAGCTTGGTGTGACCCAAAATGCTGCCCGGATGCTGCTGTCTGGTCTCCCCCTAATCCCAGTAATCCCAGTGCTCCACTGGAGCCAGTCAGCATATCCCTTACTGACAGTGTAGACCTTCCCCGGGAGATTTGGCAGCGCTAAACCCTGGGATTAGGAGCCATACCAGTAAACATGGTGCTAAGCTTAACCCCAGTCCTGTCTGGATTTGGCCTTGCATCCCCCATCAGCCAAAACAGTTCAAAGTAAACTGGAGAAAATATCCACAAAACACTTCACCAGAAGGTCCACTTGGTCTTTCTCTCTGTAATTGTTGGGTTAGAGAGCCAAGAGCCCAGGTCCATGGTTTCCTTGCCCAGCCTTGCCACGAGGATGCTGATTCCTCGCCCCAAAAATGAAAATTGCTTGTGCTGCAGCACTGGACGAGTCATATTTTGTAAAAGCAGCCCTGGCTCTATTTTAGGATTAGGCAAACACATTTGATTCTGGTTTAGACCAATTCCTCAGACCTCTTCTTAGTTTCTCCCATCCCTCCTTCTTATGAAGTGGCTTGGTGGAGATAAAGACACACCGCGACGTAACCAGCAGAGTTCAGTCAAGGGTCGCTGGGACCATTCAGGGTTAACTGGGAGGTTCCTGTGGTCCCGGCTCGGTGGAGCCGTGGTCCCATGGAGGGTTCTTGTCCCAAACAACAATGTCACAACCACAGGAGGCAAAGGAGGCGACTGTCTCAGCTCTGAGCACCGTCGGCAAAGAAAAACAGGACATTTGTAGGGTGGTTCATCTCATCCTTGAGTGAACTTTTAGGACAGGGTTGGGTTAAGAAAGGACTTGCACCGCGGCAGCGCCTTTTTTTCCTTGTGCTTGTGAAGGGAGCTTGGCTTTATGGGGAGGGTCACGGCGTAGTCACCAGGGCGAGACAAATAATTGGGAGAAATTAATTCAGCCGAAGAGCTGAACTGGTACAAACGTTACTCCAGGCCAAGTCTTGTCTGGTCTCCCACACTTGCCAAAAAGCAGCATGAACACCAAGTTACGTGCTCTGAATAATTCAACAAAAATGTGCTCAAAGTTCACTCCCGCAGTCCTGCTCGGTGATGCCGCCTTTCTCCAAGCTGGCATCAGCCGGCTTCAAACCACCACCTTGGGCAACACTGCCAGTCCCGTCAGGAGGGGTCCCTCTCTGATCCTGATCCCGCACAAGCTAGCAGCACTGTTCAGATGCAGAGGGGGTTGGAGAGGTACCAACTGGAAATTTCTATATAGAATTTTTTTGTTGTTTGTAAAAACACTAACTTATACTAAAAAAAAAAGTGAGTTTTGTGACAATGACTGTACATTTTTATTTTTGTAACATGCAAACACCTCAGATTTCATATAGTAAATAAATTTATTTCTACTATGAGCGCTCTTCTGCCATCTCTCTGATATGTACAAAGAAGAGGGGATACTGGGGATAGAAACTGTGTTGTTGAATGTCACAGACACATTTCAAGCTCCAGATACAGCTGTCCACACATGGGCTCCGCAGGAGATACCTCCAGCATCTGAACTCCTGTTGGAGTCCATGGAGGAGGTGGTCGCCCCAAGAGACAGGTCTTCTCATCCTTGCTCAAGGTGAGAAGGAGCTGAGATGGAGAGGGCTGCTGGAGCACCCCCAAACCCAGCAGCTCATTGGGGAGGGTTTCACTTTATCTTGCTGCTGTCTCCCCTTTTCCAGAAAGCCCAGTAACACCGGTGCTGGTCCCGCATCCTTGTTTCTCAGAGACAGAAAAACGCAGAGGAGCAACTCAACTGTCTCAGATGAGAATTTGCTGCGGAGACGGATTGGAGCATCCTAGTACACCCCAGGATGGCTCCTTATAGCTGGTCAGAGCGAACCTCTGGACCTCAAAAGCCACCGAGCTGGTCTTCAGTCCTCTCTCTAACCCATCCCCAGTGGGGTCGTGCATCTCCTTGCAGCGTGCCCGTGGGCATTGCACTGCAGACCCTTACAGCTCTGCCCCGTAACTGCAACGGGCTGACCCGAAACCTCTGATTTACCCCTTAAAGGTCTGGCAAAGATTCAGGCAGGGTAGAAAACGTCCCAGAAGAGAGCATTGCTCCTGGAGTCCATCTGCCAAGCAAAACCTCCTCTGTGAATCTGACCTCCACCTAACGTCTCTTGAATTCAATGCTTACAGGGGGTTGATAGCACCAGTTCTGGCAAAATCCAGGTGCAGAGGCAGCTATATGTCACGGCAGAGCTTTACAGCGGCCCAAAACCCTGGTAGCATGACGAATTCAATAGCCAGTCTTTTTGGTTGTATCTCCATGGACTTGGTGGGTAGTTTCTCCTAGGGCGCTCCTGTTGAAGACCAGAAGAAATTGCTAGATTAAGTAATTAATGACTCTTTAAGTAATTAATTAATGTATCTCTAAGTAATTAATCTCCCATCCCACAGACCACATTTTTTTCTGGTTCACCCAGCAGCTCATGGAGCCACCAAACCAAGAGGTTTCAGTCCACGTGCTGAAACCTCTTGTTCTCAAAGGCTTCTCACCTTCCCCTACAGACACCAGGAGAAGGTTTCCTGAGCCTAACCACAGTCCCCATGAAAAAATACATTTTGTTTTCCATTGCAATTTATCTGCCGCTTGCTCCTCAGCCTGGCTTTTGCTGTGCCTTTCTCTGCCGATGAAACGAGGCTCTTGGGACACACTCACCTCCGTTGATGAATTTATTACAAACTGTGATCAAGTCACCTTGAAATCTGCTCGGCATAATCTGAGCAGCTCGAATTCCTTCGCTCTCATCCCAGAGCCGATTCCTCCAGCCTTCAAATTAGTTTACACCTGATCTCCCAGCAAAGTCTTTAAGATGCGGACACACTAACTGCCCGTCACCCTGCAGTGCGGGACCGAAGCACTTCATGGTCCCCCGCACCATGGGAGAAAGCTCTGCTTTGGTTTCTCTTTTAAAGAACTTTCTAGCGCTTATAGTTGCCAAAAGACGAAGACTCAAAAGCATAAAGCCAAAGAAATAGCTGCAAGCCCCCAAATTGCTAAATTAGACATCCCAAAATACACTCTCTGAAAAATACCTCTTGATTTTCAGCCCAGGTTTTGGAGTCCCACCCGGGGCTGAATGCGATGCGGACAAAGGGCTTGCACGTGAATAGCTTTAGCTCGTGGGTTTTACAGCATCACACCCAAGTTTTTCCTGCGATGACTTCTCTGCAGATCATGCCAGCGCTGACTCGTGTGAGTCACTCAAACCCAAGAATGAGAATTAAACAAGAGTGATATCCATTAATGGGGAACACAGAGGTTCCGCAGTTACTTCAGAGAAACAAACAAAAAAAAACCCCAAAACCGCTTTTTCTAAATATCTCTTAGCACTGGGAGCAGGAAGAGAAAGTTAAGAACATTGATGGTTTCCTGCCAAGCAAACAAATCTACCACGTGGGCTGGAGGGATGCACACTTCTGCTAGACCTTCCCAGCATCCAGGGCTTTTCCTTCCCGATCATGCCTTTCTAGGAAGCAGATCCTTAATCTGGCAGAGGCAGGCAGCGGGTCATGTTGTTACTGTAAGCCACTTGGTACGTCCACTTCTTATTTGAGTAGTGAGTCCTGGCTTCGTTTTTCTTCTGGTTTTCCTCCTTGGGGCTTGATTTTCTAAGGAACAAGTCTGTCTGCCCCTCCAAGTCATTGCTGATCTAGTTGGCCAATTCAATAGAGGGACAAAGTCGCTGTGCTATTGAGCTCCTACAAGTTTCATAGAAAACAGCTTGCCACGTGAAGGAGAAAGAACCAAAGGAGCCCTCACCCAACAGCTCAACCTTTATATTAGACACCAGAGAATCCACACCCGCTTCCCCCACGCTACAGCCTGCGGTGCCTTGGGAAGGCGTCCATCACATCATCAATGATGAGCGAGGAAAGGTGACAGATGGTGCCCCAAAGCCATCCAGGGGACCAACATTGGGTTCAAGCAAAGGGAGGAGATTCCCAAATCCCGCAAACTAATCATATCATTGCAGAAATTCCCAAAAATGGATGGGCCAAGGCAGCATTCTCTTTGGAAGAAACCAAACCAGTGGGTGTTTGAAAAAACATGCCAATCACCCAGCTGTGTGAGGAGTTTATTTTAAGGCTTTCAGGGGTTTAATACCAATATTTGCAGGCTCCTTGGCAAATAAACACTCAGGAAAGCCTGAAAGTTTACAATATCCTTTTCTTCTTCTCTTTCTTCCCAAATACCTGCAGTTTTGAGCACTGGCTAAACACCAACATCTTGGTGCGTGTTTTGGGGAGCAGCTGGACTGTCACACTGCGAATGCATACATGTATGCATGTATACATACACATGCACACATATATAAGCACATATATGCCCACAAAGCATCCTTCCCACGCTCCAGGAGAGGAGAAGGGTTTGAGCCCTCGTACCTGAGCTCTGCCCGGTGCCTGCCCTCCCATGGGCATGGGAAAGCATGCAAAACAGCCCTCTGTACCCCAAAACCTCCTAATTTATACAAGAACAGTAACTCTTCAAATCCTCCCAGCGAGCTAAAAGCTGTCTGGCTGTGGCTCATCACCCATGAGATGAGCTGCAAGGTCTCAGCTTGGCGCTGGAGGCTCCCGCCTTTGCAGCAAAGGATGTGCCAAAGCAGGCCCCCCCAAAAACCCCCACCTTGACTGGGTGGGCGTTGCAGCCCCATTTGACGCTGCTGGTGGTAGATGCATGGAAGACTGCGGTCCCCGTAGTGCAAAAACCAGGCCAGGATCCGGCGCTGATTTTTAACAGGGAAACCCTTTAGCTGACTAGGCTGAACCCTGCTGCAGCAGAGTCCTCTGCTGGTGCTAAGGGGATGTGGCAGCAAGGAGCAAGGGGTCCCCACATCCACTCCAGGGGAAAATGGGATCCCCCATGGGAGCACTAACAAGGCCCTAGGAACACCCCGGGACCACACCAAGGGATGGGAGCAGAGTCCCAGGCTAGCGGCGGGAGCATCGGGGTGCCAGCGGTGGCTGGCTGTCTCCATGCCGGGATTTCCACCCAGGCACACACGGCCACTCAAGGCAGGGTCCTGGTTTTCATCCATGGGACTTTCCAGGGGAAGGAGATGTTTTCCATTCGCTTTGAAGTTCCCCTTGCGTGAGCTGAGCCGCAGCGTGCGACATGGCCGGGCAATCAGCCTCTCTTCCTGTGACCTGTGGTTTTAAGGGCAAGGAAAGACCCTGGTCACCATCTGCCTTTCAACCAGCCACCCACCCGCCGCTCCAGCTCCATCCCTGCCCACACATAAGGGCTCAATGCTCATTTAACATCCTTTCATCCTTTTCTCATCAAAACTGGGGCAAGTGGGTTGGAAACCGGCTGGCTGCCATTGGGAAAGGAGCCCAAGTGCAAGCCCAAGTGCATGGATGGAGGTGGAGGCTATTTAGGACCCACGTTGGGAAGGACCTTGGTACGTGGTCCTTCACGATGGGGATTTGCCACCATCTCTGCAATTGGAAACGGGTTTATTTTGGAATGATGTCCCTGATCAGCCATTCACCTGGGCTATGAACCTCTCCGCACAGCCTCATCCATGGCCAGACTGCTGGAGCAGCAGTCCTGGTCCCCCTGAGCACTCCTGCAATGCCATTAGTGAAGCTGTGAGCCCAGCACCGGGATGTGGGGTGCAAGCCACGCGCTGGCAGGTGCCTGCAAACCTCCTCTGCTAGGATGCAAGAGGATGCAATGCCTTTCTTAAGACCTTTTTTAGGTGAAGCAGCTCCACCACCCCCAGCCAGATGCAATTCTTTGGCTCCTGCTTCATGGCTGAGTGCATTTTGCAGCCTGGCAGCAGGACGTGATGCCATGTGGGTGCCAGCACAGCCTATTTGCAAAGAGGGTGTGGGTGCACAGCGGCTGTTCCTCATGGCCTGTTGAACGAGTCCATCTAGTCCCAAATGAGCAAATGGGCCTGAGCACCTTGGGATGGGATTGCAAAGCAGGTCGGTAACTCCTGAGGGGCGGCCAGCTCTTCAGTATGGTCCTGTCACTGCACACTGCAATTTGCAGGGCCAAGTAGAAAGGCTGCAAGAAGGGGAAGGTGCTCAGGGGATGACCACTTTTGGTTAGCAGAGCTTCTTGACCTCCTTGGGCAAAGGATTCGACGACCTTAGCCTTCACGCTAGGAGAAAGGGATGTTGCTGTGGCTTTCAGGGAGCAGCTGGACACCCCAGAGCCTGCTACATGTCCTTGTCCCCCTGTGCAGGACCCACGATCACAAGGAGAGGATGCATTTCCTATGGTCCAGGTCCCCAGGGGTATGTACCCCACCTGAGCAGATCTCCAAGCATCGGTGGAGGGCACAGGAGACCAGCTGCCCCTCTGCCAGCCCTATGGGAAACCAGGGGACCTACTCTGGCAGAGCCACCTGCGTTGGTGGCACCTCCACTGAGGTAGCTGCCTGGAGTCCATCAGGATAGGATCAGACAGGAGCTAGGAGAGGGATCCATGGAGGTCTTAGGTCCAACCCCTGGCTCAGAACAGGGTTGGCTCCAAAATCAGAGCATCCTGGACATGACTCAACACACCCCAGAGCTGCATCTCAAGGGGATCCATGGGTGCATGACCCAGAAATGCTTTTTCCTCTCCACTGGCTATCAAGAAAGCCTAGCTGGCCAGCTGGGAGTTGTTAAATGACACAAAATGCCCCTAAAGAGCCCCTGCAGCATCGCCGGGGCCCTGGGCTTAGCAAGATGTCGATACTCCCATGTCTCACCCCTCCGGCATCCTCCTAGGATTAGCTCGCAGGGCTGAGACTTAAAAATAACCCAACGGGGGCAGCGGGTGGGTGGGCATCACTGTCACTGCACTGTCACTAACGTCAGCTTTCCCAAACCCATCTGCACGCCGATGCCGGCCACGAACCCCATCCGGCACGCTGCGGCTGCGTGAAGGCATCTGAGAAACCGCGGAGGTTTGCCAAGGAGGTATCAAAAGCCCTGGAGCAGCCTCCCCGCTGATGCCTCCCCATCTGCTCTTTGTTAGGCAAATGAGCTGTGGGCTCCTGGCTGGGTGGTCTGGGCTCAGGGACCCCTCTGTGGTCGGCTCCTGGGGTGATGCACCAGGAGCAGGGAGCAACGACAGTGCTGGGGGGAGGAATTCTTGGTATTGTGGGCCTGGATCGAGCAGCATCCATATGGATGATGCCTCCAGCCAGGGCTGTGGGCAGTGGTGACTGCCCGTGTCCCACGGCCCCGGTTCCAGCTGGTGATTAATACCTCACTGTCCTGAGCCTCATCCAGACTTTCTGGGATCATTTCCTAGAAATTCATCATCCCTTCCCAGGCAATACTTCCCAGATGTTGCAACCGATCTCTGTGTTTTGGCATCTGGCTGGTGATGCGAGGCTCTCCTCTCCACAGCATGAAGCCTGGAGGAAGAGCAGGACTTTATGACAACCCCTTGTAACATCGAAATCCCACTCATCTCCAAAATATTTCCATTTTTTGTCCCAATTAGCAAAGGACTCCCGGGTTATGGTAACTCCTCAAGCATCTCCAGAAGGCAGCTGGGTTGAAACGTGATGTAAAAATTTATTTGTAGCAGCTGTTCTTCCTCTTGGTTGCCCATAGATGGAGGAAGAGAGCTTCACCCCTTTGGGTTTCCTCCTTCAGAGATCTGGTTGATGAGGTTGTGTGGTGTTTTGGGGCTCCCCTCCTCCCTACTTTGGGCCATCAGATGCTTGGTTTGGGTGATTTAATGCCTGTCCTGGGAAAGACCTTGGCCATGACCTGCACAAGACCCTGCTACTCAATGCCATGCGAACCCACAAGGAAGAGATGGTCCCTCCAGGAGCCCATGTACCCTCTTGAGACACTCCAGATGCCGCATGAAACGTGGCCCCAGGATAAGCAATGGTGCCAGGATAAGCAAACGCAGCTCCTCCTGGCTATGGCTGTGCTGATCCATGAGGCAATCCAGGACCCATCTTCTGGGTCACATCCCACGAAGTTACTCCCTCACCACCCTGACCTGGGTGGCCACATCCAACCCACTGGTGGGCATCCCGAAAAAGAGCTGCTTTGGAGGAGTCCAGGTCCAAACCATGCCAG
The DNA here is from genome assembly GCF_018139145.2 of Gymnogyps californianus. Lineage (NCBI taxonomy): Eukaryota > Metazoa > Chordata > Aves > Accipitriformes > Cathartidae > Gymnogyps > Gymnogyps californianus. The sequence goes on along the minus strand of NC_059471.1, from coordinate 1,937,982 downwards.
CGATGGTGCAGTGATTAATCTGGACATTTGCAGCCCAGGGGCATGAATCCGGCCAACGATGTCCAAGGAGGCTGAGTGATGCCAGGTGAGAACCACAGAGAACCAGGGTTTGATGGAGAGAAAGATTTTCCCCCAAAGAGTTGTTCTGCTGCTCAGAGACTGACGTTAGTTGAGGATGGAGATATTTTGGGAGGAATAACTCAACTCCCAGAACGTGTCGTAATTTTTGGAGATTCTTATTCTTTTCTTCCAAAATGGAGTTGTTTGTTCGGGGGGGGGCAGAAGTATTCCCCTTCCCCCTTTTCTGATACAAAGCACTTGACTTTTCACTTCAAAAAGACACTTTTTCAACAAAAAAACCCCACTCATCTTTTTTTAAGCAAGCAAACCAAAATAGGCAAGGGTTAAAAAACCCAACAGAAACTATTCGCTTTGACCTCCCTTTGACCGGGACCAAGTTTTCCTCCCAAATTTTGGTTCAACCACCCAGTCAAAAAATGCCTTCTGCCCCAGCCTCGCCGCTCGGGCCGGCTTTGTGGGTTTTGTCCAGTTGTGAGTTAATGGGATTATTGTGAAACTGGTGGATGCATGCTTGACGTCGACCCTGTGTGGGAGGAGGAATCAGTTAGAAGACTGTAAGAAACCCGATTTAGTAGGAAAAGAGCAAGAGAAAGACTTTGTTGCTTCATTACCCTGCAGATAAAGCATTCACAAAAGCAGGGAAAGATAAAGCAATCCTTTTCTAGTTAAAGCAAATGTTTACCCTGCACGATGCAAACTGACCCCGGGTAATCTCAGGTTTAACGACATGGTTTAATACCACCTAAAAGGGCCTCTTTTGTATTTCTCAGGCTGTCATCCAGAGATGTCCTACCCACCGGGGGATTTCCTACGGGTATCTGAAGATATCCTGGTAACAGCAGTGACCAGCAGTGACTTTTTAAACATGTTGTGAAACATATGTTATATAGAAATACTTCTTTTTTTTTTTTTTAAATGTGTTGTGCATTTTTTTATACATATATTTACATAAACCCCAGTGCCCCGTCGCTGGCAGAGGCCACTGGGAAAGGGACACGGGTAAGGAATGAGCAATGCGATACCTGCTCTGAATCACGCCCTGCTTTTGCGGCTGCAGGATTTTGTGAGACGGAGGTGGGGTTAGTGTGCTCGATAACCTCCGGAAACTTTCCCTGCCGAGGAAACTTTCCCACTTTTATAACCTCCACACGTCGCCCTGCCTCCTCCAGGTGGGACACCTGGGTGGGTGATGGAGGAGGAGCCGCAGCGGCTGTCGCCCCTCTGCTCCATCTCTTGGTGATGGTAATCTGGGTCTTGGACAGGTCTTTTACAACCGTGAGGAGCTGAATAATTACTGGGGGAGATCTTCATCCCCGCCTTGGGGCTCGTTACAGCTCCAGCCCATCTCCCTGTGGGACAGCAGGACAGGGGCAGCACACAGGAGATGCTGGCACCTCCTCGCCACCATGCAATTCAGCACAATGCATTTTATTCAACACCATGAAGCTCTGCAGCTCTTCACTGTGGGCTTCGGTTCCTGTTAACTCAGTTTTCAGCTTTTAGCAAGTTGTTCCCCAAAATATTCCATGCACACTTGAGCGGGTTTTTGCATTCAGCTTGCCGTGTTCATGACCTCTTCCACGCCTCCCCCTTTGGACATGGCATGGACCTTCTGCAGGAGATTTTCTGTCTTCTAATGACATTTTTCACCTTGCTGTTTAGCTCTGGCTGCCCTGGGGAACCTTGTATGACCTTTTTGAATCAGTGCTTTGCATTTGCATGCTCGGTCCGCTTCCACTCCGTCTGCAAACATTTCATCCTTGTGTTCAGCTGCCTAATTCTGAGGAGCTTCCTCATTTCTCTGTAATTTCCCTTTTTGTAGTTAAACACTGCAGTAGTAGCTTTTTTTTCACTGCAAATACCTCACAGTCACTGAACCTCTGCTAAATCCATACTACTTGCTAACCATGGCCAGGCAGGGGTTTAGCCTGTGCCAACTCAAACCCATGAAGATAATGCCCAAGTACGGTCCACCCTATAGGTTGGCCATGGAGCTGTCCTCTCCAAGGATGGACCACACACTCGGGGCTAGATCAGGAGGGCTTTCAGGACCTGAGAGCTTTAAAGGCTTTTACAGAGGTTGAACTGTTGTGGACCTCTGCAAAGAAAAGCCCAGAGCATCTTGCAGCAGACACATCCAGTGGACCAGCTCTACTTGTGACTGTCTCAATAAGAGAGAGGAAATTATATTGTCTCGAAAGCAAATATTGTTGCAAAAAATGCCTTTTTCAGATACATCATGGTCTAGGCCAGGGCCCAGGGGATCTCACCACCATCGACATCTTCTCAGGGCAAGGCTGGTGGAGATAGTGTGAGCCTGGATGAACTGGTCATCCTGGGGGACCCTCCCTGACACATACAAGGTTCTGGGACAACCAGAGCTGGTGGGAACCAAAGGGTGCTTCAGACAGGAGCACATTTCCATGGACATTTCTAGTCTGGGGCTTGGGTTTTTGCCCAGTAGAGACAGTGTGGTCACCCTGCTTAGGGATGACGGTGCCCTCTGACCACGCTCCTCCAGGAACAAGCTCTCCAGACCTCTGCTCCAGCCAGCAGACTCTGGGCAGGCAGTGACTTTCCTGACGCGTAGCCTCAGTCTAATTAGTCTAAGAGGAATATTTGTTCTGGCTTTGCCCAGAGCAGCTGGCCGTGGGCCAGGACATTTTAACTTCCCAACCTGAGCCCTGGAGAGTCGCTGGTCAAACTGTTGCAGCAGAACAAATAGCTTGCCCTGACTCTGTCCATCACAGCTTGGCTGCTCAGAGCTTGGCAGCAGCACCAGGAGCTTGTGCGTGGCTGCTACAGAAGAAGAGGAAAAGCGAAGGAGAAGCATCCTCAACTTCTAGTGGTGCAGGACCTACAAAATGACTTGGCTTGACAGTATATCTGCACTCCTAAGCAAAGCTATAGCCCTTTTTTCCAGGAAAGCTCGAAATCTGCGAATTTACACAAGAGTGTAAAAGCACTGTCTCATGCAGCTACACCAAAGACCCTCTGCTTGGTGCAAAAATGTTATGGGGAACGGCAGATGCCCCTGATATGCAGCCAGCCCCCTTTTTCCAGGCAGAATGGCGTATAACTCCTTGCCTGGCTGAGCACACATCAAGAGATAAAAATCCCATGTGGATATCTTGGGGGTCCTCAGGGATGAGCCCCTTTCCTAACCACTCGACTTTCTGACTTCACGGAGAACAGAGGATGGGGACGTCTCCGTTCTCCCCTAAATACCATTCCCTGCCACCAGCCTGCCTCTTTGCTGTTGTTCTGTGTGGCCTGAGGTTTTGAATGTAATCCAGAGAGAAAGGAAAAATGGAAATTCCCCAGGGCACAGAGGGAAGGAGAATGGAGAGGGAACGGTTTCTGATCTCGTGGCAGCTGCGAGGTGGCTTCTTCCCCCTGGCTGTGGACCAGGCAGCCCGGGCTGTGCCGGCTGGGAAGCCACAGGGACCACCGGGACACGAAGCCCAGGGCAGGCTGACCTGGCGGGTCACATCTTACCAGGTTTTGCTCCTCAAGTCATAGAGTGGCAAAGTCAGGATGAGACCCTGGGTCCCTGATCCAGCATCTTACGGTCAAGACCGTGGGCAACCAGAAGAAGGAGAACAAGGACTGTGGGATCTCTGGCTGTGCTGACAGGGGGACAGGTAGCCACGGGCCTTACAGCAATGCCCAGTTCACGTGCTCCCTGTGGAACTGGAGAAGCTGGATGCATTATCACAAGTGGATTTTCTGAGGTCTAATAGGGGTTTCTCCTTGCCTTGTCCCCCATGGAGGGATCATTCAGGGTCTGTCTCCTTCCTCTTCCACGTGCTGGTGGGAACATCACCAGCTCTGAGCTTTCCACCTTCCTCCAGGTGTGATCAAATGGACTGACAGGCTCAGAAGTAATTTGTCGCACAGAAACACGCTCCAGTGTGCTGATGAGCACGCATTTTCTTAGAAAAGCCACTGTCAGGCCCCTCCAAAATCAAACACAGCTGCCTTCAAGAACACAAGAGCTTTTAATACATATTCTGTTATTGGGTTCTCTCTATTTATCTTCTCATCCCAGAGTTTTTCCAGTATTTTTTAGGCATCCCTTTTCCTCACAGGGGCCAGAAAGCTGAAACTTCAGGAACCAGCACTTCCCAGTCTGCAAACTGGGACAAGCCCACCGAAGCCAGCAGCTCCTCTCCACCCAGTGGATGGATACCCGTTGTTAGAGATGCCGGTGAAGCACCAGTTCTGCTTGCTTTCCAAGCTCCTTGGTGGGCACAGCAGGGATTTCTGATCCATATTTCATCGCCATTTCTTGCTCTTCTCTGGCATCGTGTTCCAAGCGCAAACACACTGAAATGTCCCAACTAAATTGCCGCTGGCTGCAGTGAGAAACGTGGCAGGTATCAGCCATGCACATTAATGCTTCGTTAAAATAACCCGTTAAAACCGACAAGGAAGAAGACTCGGTGTCCTAGGAAACATCACGAAGAGGAGCTGCGTTCACTGTTCAGGATCTGGCTAAAATGCTGGTTGTTTGCCCCTGTTATTATTTCCCAGCCAACGTGCTGCCCTCCAGCCTCTCTTCCCCTCCGTGTTTTCCCCTCCCCTTCCCTTCATCCCGGTTTAGGGCCAAGATAGCTCCGCTTTCTGCAGAAGAAACCCTCCTCGGGGGAGCGCGAAAGGACAAATACTTGGCTTTGCATGTGTTGTTTGCGTGCTTGTGTGCACTGTTTCTAAGGCACTGGTATTTCCCCAGTGCTCCCACCGTCGCCGATCGTGGGAGGTCACTGTAATTCAGCGGTAGGCAGCAAAGAGCTCTGCATAATCCCAAGCCTTGTCCCCAAATATTCAGAAATCGCTAGCTGATGCCCTTTGTGGCATTAAGTACTTGCGTTGTCCTTTGAAAACAAGCCTCAGCGTTGGGTGAATGGGTAAACCAAGCAAGATCCTTCCTCAGCCGAAGGGAAAGGGAACCAGGCAAATCCTCAGGGATGCTTAGACCTGCTCAGCGCACGTCGACGAGGATGCAAAGAGCAATGCTGAAATCAAAAGAGATGGGGAGGGAGGGAGGAGAGAAATGTTTGCAGCACGTTGGACCAAGCAGAAGGACCTGGAGCAGCTGACCACCAAACATCAAAGGAAAGGCCAAGGGAAGGGAAACAGCCAGTGCCAAGGTGATTTCCCAAGGGAAACAACCCTGAGCTTGATTTTGCATCTGACCACAGTGCCATGGAGAACCGGAGAAGGGGCCAAAACCTGGATCGCACAGGGGGAAGGGCAGAGCTGTATTGGTCTCTCCTGCCCACGTGTGTGTGTTCAAACACAGGGAGAAATTGAAACACATCCAAGCAGGTCATGGAGACCTTCTGCTTCCACTGTTTGGAGCAGTGACCACTTGCATCTCTCTCTAGATGAGGACAGGGGAGCTATTTCTGGTCCATGGATGGATTTTTGGCCAGCTGTGCTGCTGGGATAGCCTCGTGAGTTCCTCCGAGGAGACCCCTTCCCTCCTGCAATGCACTTTGCTCCAAGCACCACAAAATCAGTAGGACCCATATGAGAGCTGCGGTCCCCATGGCTGGGTGGTCAGTGCCAACGTGCAGGGCATGGCAGGTCCCACATGTGCTGCTGACCTGCTTGGAAAAGCATCCAGCCCTGCTGAAGGGTCATTTTTACCCTTTCTAACATCTTTACACCACTTGATCCCAATTCCCATCAGCTCCTGAGTCCTGCCTGGATCAAGGTGCCAGCGGATGCTCAGTTATAGTTATTTATAGCGGTGATTTTTAACCCCAGGGATGCAAAGGGCAGCACAGTAAAGCAATCTGGTTTGAAGGAACGTGATTTTGGACCTAGTCCCAGTGGGGCAGGATGTGTCCATGCCCCCAAGGCTGGCAGCGTGTGTCCCTCTCCTATCTCTGGCACAGTCCAGGGTCGCTCAGCGCTGGATGCGGCTCCGCGAAGCTGAAACATTTCCATGCTTTGCAGCCTGGCAGGGGTTTGCTGATGGCTGTTCTCCTGCACGTTATCTCAGCCCAGCTCCCTGCATCTGTACCAGCCCTTATCTCCTCCCAAACACGCTCTCCGTGCTTATAAACTGGGAGCACTTTTAAACTGGGAGCACATCCCTTCCCTGCCAGCCGTTTTTGCAGGCTGGGTGAGCGCGGTGGCATGAAGGGGCGATTTTGTGCAGTAAATATGTGGTTGCATCCATTTTTCCTCTATTTGTTCACCTTTTCTCTTCAACTTGTAACTTCAGTTAGACTGGGAGCCAGTTTGCCCCAGCCTGGATGCACTGGGAGGGATGGGAGAGGCGTGCCAGGAGGTATTGCTGGAGGAGAGGGACCTCCAGCCCGCCATGCATGGAGCGATGCAGGGCTCGGTGGCTCTCTCCCCTTATCTGCGGTGGGTGAAAGGTGCGAGATGCCCCCAAAGGCGCTGAGGCAAGCAGCCCTGGAGGGCAAGCACAGGCTGGAGCCAGCGACCAGCGGGAACGGGACTGTTTGGGCTAAGGGAGAGGCTGATTAGAGCTGCTCAAGGCCCTCAAGGCAGCCGACCTCGCTGCAGCAGCGAGGGTGAGGAGCTGGAGCAGAAGGCCTGGCTAGAACATCCCACAGCACATGGGACCCGCTCTGCCCCGATTGCTGAGGTCGAGCAGCCCAGCATCCATTTGAGCTGTGATTTCTGGAGACGTAGTGATTTTAGGGCATTTGTGGTTGCCTGAGACCCGCTCCAGGCCTTGGTCAGCAATGCTTTTTGGGAACCAGGTGACTGGTGGGCCTCTGCATCCCCCAAAACTGCTGGGGGCCACCCAAAGCACCACTGCTCGAGCACCGGTGGCACTTTGTGCCCAGAGCCACATGGCTCACGACCATCACACCTCCTCTGAACACCTCCTGGGAAAGCATCGAGCTTCAGCCCTTTGACTGAAGCATCCGGAGCAACCTTCCCTGCCCTCTCCCTTCTTCTCTCCACGTCCATGGTGTTGGTGAGGTGTGAGATGCCTGTTTTGGACACAAAAGAGTGGCAGAAAGTAGAAAGTGGGGCAGAAAGTAGGTGCCTCTTCATGCTACAAATCCTTCTCCAGCCTTCACTTAACTGAGTAATTTCTCACCAGCCCGGTATTTTACTTGCTTTTTTCTCAAATTATATGTGACCTTGGCTCTTTGTGCTCAGCCTTTCACTTAAGCCACCGGCCTCCAAACTCAGAGGTTACCTTGGTCCAACCGAGGAGAATAATTGCCATCAATGGCAGCAAACACAGAGGTGCCACAGCCTGGGGAGGAAACATCTGAAGCGAAGCAGGCGTGAAAGGCATTTCTATGCTGTGTACAGATCTGTGTATCACACCCATCCTTCCAGCTCCAGCTCCATCCTCATCCTCATCTTACTTTCTATGATTGTGAGATGTTCCAAGTGAATGTTCTCCAGAACAGCATTTATGGGAATTGGGACCTAATTCTCTCAAAAGCCTCAAGGTTGATGTTTTCCACAGCCTGGAGAACATGGTTAAGGTGACTGGGATGGTGAACGTGGCTTGGCAGAGCACCTGGATATGTATGGATCCCTCTCCTGGGGGAAGCGGGGTTCATCTGTCCTGGTTTCAGCAGGTAAATGTCAACCATGGGAGTGTGAGCTGTGTCTCCAGCATCAGTGAGAAGGATACTTCCAAAAGACAGCTGATGTCATCTCCAGAGATGGAAGGTGAATTGTCCTCTGGAGGTAGCTGGTTCTCCCCGTGGTCTATAGAAGCAGGCTCGAGACTCAGACGTGGACCTTTTAAAGCACATCTGGACTCATCAGACCAAAAGTAGGCATTTGGGATGGATGTCCACCCCGTGTAGCTACCCAGACTCTCTGTCAGGAGGGATGTAGGTGCTTCCCAGTGTTGTTCATCTCCGGCTGTACCTGTGCTGCCTCTCCAAACCAGTTGGAAAAGGGCCCATCTCCAAGCAGAGCAGGTCAAGCAGCCGCTATGCCCAGATGTTTCTCCAGGAGCAGCCCCCTCCCTCGCCTCACGAGAGCGCTGACATCTCTCCCAGCTGTGCTAACATCTGGACTTTGCTATCCTGCAGGAGCACCCGCTTCAGAGGACAGAAGTTCATCTGCTTCAGCCAGAGCTTTTATCTCTGTTCTAACGACAAACCCTTGGCGCTCATCCTCCGCAGTGCATCTGGAGGCTGGCTGGGATTTACAGAGGAGGGAGGAGGAGGATGAGGAGCTCACCATGTCCTTGCAAGGCCACTGCGTGAGGCAAAGCAGCCCTGCCTGCACTCCCGATGTGCACTATGGTGGGTGACAGAAAGCCTCGTGTAAGGGCTTGGAAAGGGCTGGCATTAGCAGCCCCTCTACCTTGCAAAGGAGTAGACAGAGCCCGGGACAGGCACATCCTCGTTACACCAAACTGTGGCTTCAAGGACTTTCCTGGTCACGTCCTGGGCACAGGAGAGACTCCCACCTTCCCACACAAGTAGGTTTATTTCCTAAGGTTTATTTCCTAAGGGTGTCCTCTCCTCCCTTCCCTTCCACAGCGTGGGTGAGGCTGGCAGGGACCTCTGGAGACCATCTTATCCAACCATGTGCTCCATCAGAGTGACCGGGAGCGGGTTGCCCAGGGCCATGTCAAGATGGGTCTTGAGCATCTGCAAGGATGGAGACTCCACAACCTCAGGTGGCAACCTGTGCCAGTGCTTGACCACCCTCACAGTAGCAAAATCACTTTCTTATGTTTAAACAGGATTTCTTGTGTTTCAGTTTGTGCCCATTACCTCCTGTCCTGTCACAGGGCACCACTCGGAAGACCCTGGCTCCATTTTCTTTATTCCCACCCCATCAGGTATTTGATAAGATCCCCCCAAGTCTTCTCGTCTCCAAGCTGAATGGTCCCAAGTCTCTCAGCCTTTCCTCATACAAAAGATGCTCCAGTCCCTTCTTCATGGCCCTTTACTGGACTCAATCCACTATGTTCATTTCCTGGTGCTGGGGAGCCCCAGAAGCCCACCAGGACACCCAAGTCCTGCTCTGCAGAACTTCTTTAGAAGCACCCAGCCTGTGCTGGTGCTTGGGGTTAGTCCTCCCCAGGGGCAGGACTTTCCATTTCCATTGATTGAACTCCATGAGGTTCCTCTCTGCCCCTTTCTCCAGCTTGGCCAGGTCCCTCTGGATGGCAGCACATCCATTAGGTGTATCAGCCAGTCCTTCCAGTTTCGTATCACTTTTCCCTTTGTCAGGGCTTCCTAAAGGACAGGGAACTACGGGGCATCCCTGGGCTGGCAGGGCAGGGGACTAGCCAGCCAGGACCCATCCCGCCATCCCCAAGAGTAGGGCAGACCTGGAGAGGGGACAGCCAGGGGAAACTCCGAGCACCAGGCAAGTTCGTGGTGATGAGGCAGGTCTGAGGCCAAGCCAGAGCGTCAATCCATGGGAGCCCATGGCCAGGCAGGGCTGGGCCGTGGTGGGGCTGGAGACACCTATGGCATTGCTGGGGCAGGGACTGATGGACCCAGGCTGAGCTGAAATGGGGGTCCTGGGCCCACGGGCAGGATGGGGGGAGGCCCCAGGGGAGGCTGGGCAGGGCATTTAAAGTGAATTAGTGTCCTCAAGGCCCCAACACTCGTCTCTTCTCTCCTAAGTGGCCAGGACTGATCACAAGAAGGAGGGAGCAGACAGGATAGATGGTGCAGGATGGACATGGACATGGTGCGGGTCTCTTGAAGACGTGGCTAGTGAGCGTTGGTTGTCTGCTTAAGATCATAATAGCTGTGAGGTTGGGGGGGTCAAGAAGAGATTTTCGCTCCTGGTTTGGGCCACGGAAAGTTTCACAGAGGCTTTGGCTCAGTTTCTCTCCTCCTGCAGCACCAGCTCCAGCTGAGATGAGAGTGGCTACATGCAAAGAGACACCATGGCCCAAGGAGATGGAGGTCTCATTTCTGCTAGGGATTTTCCATTGTCTTTAGATCTTTGTCTTGCAAAACAGGCACAGGAGACACTTCCCCTCCTTAGCACGTGGTCGGCACCATCAGAGCAAAGGACCTGTCTCAGCCAGGACATGGGGGCAGTTTCACCCTGTCTGATCTCCAGCCATGACACTCGGGAGGGCTCTGGGCAGGCTATGAGGAATGAAAGCGGTTTGGTTCCCCGTTGTCCTTGTATGGGAATTTGGATGGAAACAAATGTGTAAGAAGCTAGCCAAAAGGAAATACGCTGCGAGAGATGTCAAAGCAGATTTTAATAACTGTATACAAACCGCCCAGCAGCCAAGAGCGGGAATAAAGAGGGAAATAACTATAGAAAAGGACAGTTTTACTATTTAAAGCTTCCTGAATCATTCCTACCCAAAAGAACAATCAACTCTTACTCATTTTACTTGAAAATAGAGACCTTTGGGAGTCTGCAGGACAGGGCTGCACCATCCTGTGCCAGAGCAGGTGGGACGTGTGGCATGTGGAAGAGGGCCCTTCCCAAATCCAGGATGGGGTCTGTGTCCCTGTGGTACCCGTGTGCTTCTCAGGGACAAGATTTTTCTTCTCGGTGGCATCCCTCCATAGCAGGGATGTCCTGCTGACTCCGCTCTGCTTGAGGAGCAGAGGTCCTGGGCACCAGAGCTGGGGAGGGGAGAAGTTTTTCACCTGCTCCAGCTGAATTTAGAGAGGAGACCCATCCGATGTCTTCTCTGGGACCATGTGGATTTTAACACCGAACAATTCCCAACGCTCGGCTGAGGCCTCTGCTTTTGTGCTTGCCTTGGCGCAGGGCCATCGCATGAGTCATAAACCGCTTGCTGTTTGTTTAATGTACCAATTCCGGCTCTATCGAATCTCTAAGAGGGAAGTTAATTCATAAGCCCAATCAATATTAACTGCCTCAGGAGGAGGAGGAAGAGAAGGAGAAAACAGCCAGTTCGGCGTTACCACCACACCAGTGAGCCGTTTCACGTTGCCTGCCGGTGTGAACTCGTCTTCCTCACTCAACGGTCCTAGGACGATGTGACAGTCCTAGGACCTATGTGTGATAGTCCTAGGACCTACATGGACATAGTTGTCCTCTCCAGGCCCTGCGTGATACCTACAAAGACTTTCTGGGGACGTAAGGGAGGAACGCAACCCACTGGAGACATCTGCTTGGAAGATGCCCAAAGAAATCAGCCTGTCTGCACACAGGTCCCAACACCCTGAAGAGCGAGTTGGTGACGTCTCTGATACCTGAGAGCTCTCCTATGTTAATGCCTGGCAAGCAATGGGCATGCAGAGGAGGGAGGAGCGGGGCCGGTCTGCTGAAATGCAGAGCAAGGAAGAGGGAGAAGAGCCAACGGAGGAACACGTCCAGGAGCTGGCAGGGTGGGAGCCAAGCCCTTGAGCTGTCCTGGTTGTTTGCAGATGTAAAAACCTTGTGCACACGTAAACACTGTGGAGGTAAGTGCTGTCTCTGGAGGTTCTGAACTACCAACCTGGGAATGGCCGAAACGGATCATTGCTGTGTTGACTCATGGGCCGCATGGTACCTTTAAAATGCCGGAGATCAGGGCATTTGGACACTCACCCAGGAGGAGATCAACCACATGGGATGCAGCTCAGCCCTTACAATGGGACCGAGCAGAGAGGCATGTTCAGGCGTGCCAAGGTGAGATGAGACTGCAAGGTGTGTCATGCCCGAAGGTCTTGGTTAGCCAAGAGTTGTTTGCACCTGCTCTTATCCCGGTGGAGAAAACCAGCGTTTCCTCTTATGTCTGTGTTAAAAACCAGATGTCAAGGTACCCGGAAAAAAGACATTTAATGACGTGCTTAATTGCAGCTGCCTGGTCGCAGCCTGTCCCTTTGGCCTCTGGACGACAAGGTCCTGTTGACCGCTAAGACTTTGTGCTCAGAGCCATGAGTTTCAGGGACAGAGTCCACCACAAAACATTTTAGAGAAGATCCCACTACCCTGCTGAGATGAACCAGTTTGGACCAAACAGGTCCAAGCCCACCAGCTGCTGCAATTGCGGTTGGTCTTGAAAGCAACGTAGCACCTTCATCTCCCCCTCCGACAGAGATTTGGAGTACGGCACAGTCATGCTGGAGATTCTCCTCAAACCTTCCTGGAAGCCCAACCAGCTTCTTGTGCATCATTCCTGTAATTTTTCTGGTTTTATTTTCATCTCATGTTTGTTATTGTTCAGTTTCCTTTTGAATAAATTTATCTGAGTATCCAAGAATAGAACATCATGTCAGATAATAACAGGAAGGAAGCGAGAATGCCTAGGATTACTGGATATATTAAATTAAACCTATTTCACAAGGTTTTTCTGTTTATGCTAAAGATTTGTCTGGGCCTTTATCCCTAAAGTTTATGTTAGAGTAGCTGCCACCCTGCTGAGATCAGGGCTCTCGGTTTGATGTGCATGGAAAGAGAGGCACCCAGCCACTGGCAGCTCCCAGCCTGAATAAAGGGGTTTAAAATGCTGTATGTCTGTCATTCCCTGAGCCTGGAGCTGGGTCTAAGCTGTCTGGCAGTGTCCACATGGCAAAAAAAAAAAAGAATAAATTGGAATAGAATAGAATAGAATAGAATAGAATAGAATAGAATAGAATAGAACAAAATAAAATGAAATGAAATGAAATGAAATGAAATGAAATGACATGAAACGAAACGAAACGAAATGAAATGAAATGAAATGAAATGAAATGAAATGATGAAATGAAATGAAATAAAATTGAATAAAATACAGTAAAATAAAACCAAACCTTATTTGCAGGAAGAAGGATAAAAAAATATACACATTACAGAGGCTGATACCCTGCAAAAAGGGTAACGCACAGCACGCTGGAGCAGTGGTGTGAGTTAAGTCACCCGCTGCTGCCTGCGTTGCCCGAGCACAGCGCTGCCCGCGCTGCCTGCCAGCACACGCAAGCGCAAAAGGAACGAGCTGATCTTGTTTGCCATCGGATTCCCCTCCTCCCTCCCCGCTGATGTGCAGAACTTCGCTGCCGCCTTGGTTTTGCAACACATCCCCAACGGGACGGACCTGCTTGAACATTTTTGGCTTGGGCAGGTCTCGGGCGTCTCGGGCAGCACAGGACGGGCAGGTTGAGGGCAGGAGGACCCTGCCTGCTGATCCAGGAGGCTTCACCCATAGCAGACATGGGGTACAACCCTCCATTTGAGGGTCCTGGAGTGTTTTCTAGGTGTTAGCTGGAAGCTGGGCATTGATTTTTTTGTGCAACTGGGGAAACTGAGGCACAGATTGGGGTCATCACAGCATTGCCCGAGGAGCTGCCTGGCCCACCCTCCTGCTCCCAGCAGTGATGGGTGCAGACCTCCTTGCTCAGGATGGTCTTACGACCCCCCAAGAATGCACCTGACCTCCACATCAGCATCTCCTGAGCATCCGTGAGCATCTCCTGGCCACGCTCCTGTGCCGGACAGGCACCCAAATATCACCTTCCCTCCCTGCAGCACCCAAAACCCCAAACACGTGCAAGCCACCACATCAAAAGAGAAGGTGCAGCAACCATGCCTGGTTTTGCCCAAACCCAGACAATTGATGGCCAGGACCTCCCAGGATTATATTTTCCTTGTTATAGTTTCACCCCGGTGTTTGTACAAAATGTCTGGGCACCGGCTCTGCTCTGAGGTTTGTTTAGAAGATGCTGCCAAGAGTAGCGCTGCTCCCAGCGCTGTTGCATGAGGACCATGTCCCTGCAAAAATTGAGTCCATCCTAGGAAGCTATTCCTGTCCCCCTCCTTATCCTGGGCACCGAGCTGGCCCTGGACCCCGAATTCTTGCTCCTATAGGAGTAATGTTGCCCATAACCCAAAGCAAACCCTATAGCAAGGCCTGAGTGGGTTTGCTGGAGCTTCCAGCCCTTCTCTGCTTGCAGAAAAGGGGATGCAAGGGGTTTTCCGATGGATTAGGTGGGGACAAAAAGATGGGAATCATCCCCATTTGAGGATGGAGGACATGAAACGGTCCCTCTGCGGGGATGCTCCCGGTAAAGCCTCCAGCAAGTCATGGTTCAGTCATCTCCCAGCAAGCAGCACAGAATAATCTGTTATCCAGAAATCAAGGAGTATTTATATCAGGGATATCTCCAAAACCTTCCTATAAAATGTGACTATCACATTTGGTTTAGCTGAGTAGAAACCTCAAGCACTGGTGGGCTTTTTTTGCCCACCTGTAAGTGGCGGAAGAGAAAATTTGTGTCTAAATTTCACCTTGTTTCTGTAATTCTGCTCTTTTCCAGAAAAAAAGCAGTTGCTTTCATATAAGAAAGAGACAAATTCTTGGAATTAAAAAAAAACCCACTTGGGACATGGCTTCCCCTTTCGCCCTCTTCAAAGGCACGGCGTGATCTTCTGAGAAGCAGAACCGAAAGGCAGAAGCGAGGACACATGAGTTGCTCCACACAGAAAACTTTGTCCATGAAGCCGGACATGAAACAGATGGTTTTTTCCCAAAATAAATGTCCAGTTTGGTCATGTTCGCAATGGCAGGAACAGGACACTGTGGCTTAAATATTTGCCACAGTGGCTGGGTGTGATGGACCCACCTGCAGGCAAAGGAGAACCAGCCCAAGAGTTGAGCGGGTCCCTGTGTGCTCCTGGGAAGCAAATAGTCCATGCTCTGAGTTTTAATTCCTGGAAGGTTTTGGTCCCTATGGGAGATGCCACCATGCCTGGGTGTTATTTCAGCTGCTCGAGAGTCCCCAGGGTCCCCACCGCATCCTCACAGCCCTTGGCGAGGGGATAGAATCATACAATCATAGAATGGTTTGGGTTGGAAGGGACCTTAAAGACCATCGAGTTCCAACCCCCCTGCCATGGGCAGGGACACCTTCCACTAGACCAGGTTGCTCAAAGCCCCGTCCAACCTGGCCCTGAACATTTCCAGGGATGGGGCATCCACAGCTTCTCTGGGCAACCTGTGCTGGTGCCTCACCACCCTCACAGTAAAGAACTTCTTCCTTACATCTAATCTAGATCTGCCCTCTTGCAGTTTAAAGCCGTTACCCCTTGTCCTATCAGGGATGGACATCCTGAGTCAACTGCATTGCGTTTAATGGTGTTAATGAGCAAAAGGAGCAGCGAAGGACTTAAAATTCCCATTACAGAAAGCACAGAGTAATTGCACGGACTAAAAATTGCACGTCCGTCCAGATGGGAGATTTGACCCGTGGCTTGGAAGTCCCAAGTGAACTCATCACATGCAAAATCCCTTATCGCCTGCTGCAGGAGCAGCAGAATCCAACATGGGGTTCCTGGGGAAGCAACGAGAAGTTGCACCAACAAGTCGTTTTTAATGCAAAGCATGAAATTTGCAGCGCACAAAATTGCTGGGTTCCTGGTGACTCACACCCAGTCAGGTGAGAAATTTGCCCATCTCGCCCTCATGCTGCCTCAACCCATCCATAAGACCCAAGTGTTGGGTGGCCACCAGAGAGGTGACAATCTGTGCTCCTGCAGCAGCACACGGTGGCAAGTTGGGACACTTGTGTTTGGCCCTGGTTTACGGTGATGGACCATGATCATGGAGCCCCTTGGGTTGACTCGTACCTGAGATGCTGGTTTTCAACCTTAAAATAGTTATTTTCCCCCTACGAATGTGGCCGGGTGTGTAGTCCTGCTGGGATTGTGGTACCCCAGAAGCAGCATCTCCATCAACGGTTCCACCCTTCATCCCTGGTTGTAACTGGGGGGCAATTGTTTTCCAGAGAAAACTCTCTGGCTGGAGAACTGCCTGTGGTCCAACAGCCAAAGCAAACAAGCTATCGAGGAAACAGCAATGAGGCGAAGGAAATTATTTTAAATCTTTTCCTGGATGGGAAATACCAAAGGTACCTGCAGGTCTCCTGTGCTTTGACCTCCTTATTCCTCCCTGCGGAAGCAGTCCGGTAAGCGGAGGAGCCTGGAAGTGGTGAGCCAAAGGGACACGGTGTGCTCCTCCATCACCCCCTGGGCAGCTGGCAGCATGGCCAGATCCTGCAGGTCCCCATGGGGATCTGAGCCTGCTTTTGGACACCCTTTTATTATCACCTAATACCTAGACCCATCCCTGGGGCTGCTTGCAGAGCCCAGTTCTCCCAGTACAGGGACGGTGGAGCTCCATGCTGGCTTGCACCTTTGCTCCATACCATGGTCTCCCATCTTGAGGGTTGGGGACGATGAGTGTTTATGAAGAGGTGTGTTGGTGAGAAGACCGAGATGGCCATCGCTGTGCTGAGCCTCAGGAGCTCAAGGCTTCCCCAGGATGGGAAGAGCCACAGAGAGGTGAAAACCCAAAAGGCCTGGGTGATCTGCTGGCATGGGATGGAGGGGAAGGAGCCGAAGGAGGGCTTATGGCCAGCCTGGGGGCATTTGATTTCCACTCAACCATGCAAAGTTCAGAGATGTCCCAATCCAAGACCCCAGCTCTGTCCTCGAAGGGAGAAAGTACAATTATTCGTGAGGATGAGGCAGTGAGAGCCGATGACCTCCCTCTTTGCAGAGCCTCCTAGCAGTGGGGGTGGAGAAGACCTCTCAAAGATGGCCACAAAGTGTGAAGGCCCACCTCGGAAACCTCTCTCACGAGACTCTCGCATGCCCCAAGCCCTGGGATTTCCTGCCTGCAAAGACCCACAGAGGTGAGTCCCCAAATCTCCCTTCCCAACCTGCTTCACCAGCAGACGGACAAGGTCTCCTGCGCCCAAGGCCACCTCCCAAACACCCACCACTTTCCTTCTGCTGAAGTCGTGGATGAAACTGGAGCCTAAGACACCACCCATGCCTGGATCCTCATGCTCCGCACTGCTTCTTGAGGATTCTCGAGCAAAGAAGAGTCATGGGCGGAAGCGACCTTGAGTCCCCGAGGCATGTCAGGGTGTGCTGGCAAGAGGAAAGGAAGCCTGTGAAGATCAGGGCATGAATCATCTACATGCTGGGGGAGGAGAGGCTCAGCAACCCCTTCCTCCCCTGCTGATATCTGCAGGGCTTTAGGAAAGCAAGTTGGAGAGGAAAAAGAGCTGAAACATACTTCTTCAGAAACACGGAGGCATAGGAACAGCCGGCCAGCTCCCACTTGGAGCAAGGCCAAGGCTTTTTTGTCTGAATTCCCATCAAAGCCACGTTTCCCGGTGCTCCCGCGGAGCCCCAGCAGAACGTGTGCATTGGGCTTGTAGGCTGCCGCTGGGACCTCGTCGCCTCCAGAAGGAAATTTGGGCTGGATGGTCAGAAACATAGGCCTGGGACCCATTACGGCAGTGGAGGTTGACCAGTTTCTCCAACACAGAGGTCCAGCGGCGAGAAGACTTGTCGTCTTCTGTTGGGGCTTTCACCCCAGGTAGCTGCACTGGGTTGACTGCAGGGAACGTTGATTGCAGCAAAAGGATGGAGGGCACCATCAGAGCGGACCTCAGGAGATGAGACGTTCTCCACCAAACCCCTTCTCTGCCAAAAATTGGGGGACTCAAGGCAAGTGCTGGGGTAGCAGGTGTCTGCGGGCGAGCCCGTGGTGACCACCTCCTCTGAGCTGGTTAAAAAAGAGAAAGTTGCCATCGCATGTCACCTCCTCATGAGCAAGCTCAACCAGGTCCACCACCCTGGCAGGCTGGTGTTGTCAGAAGGACACAAGAAATTAACTCCATTTCCGTTATAAATAGCTTTTAGATGTAATGAAATTTTTCATGCAAGACATCTCCGGTCTGGTGAGCCACGGCGGAGCCCGAGGCAGAAGGGACCCAGCCTGCATCCCTGGTACGTCTGTGTTGGGGGAGAACCTGAAAGCCCTGTAGGACCCTCCCCATGGGGACATCCAGCGTCTGGTGGTGGGGACATCCCAGCCCTGAGGCTTTCGCAAAGGTCCAGCGTTTGAAAAATGCTGCTTTTCGCCTCCCACAAGAGTTTTGCGTCGGTTGGAGGAGCACGGTCCCAGCTCCTGGCTACCACAGATGCTCCTCTCTCCATCCGCACCATCCTGCAACCCGCCGGCGGCTGGAAACCTGGAGCCCGGTGGGAAGGTGCAATTACCCTGGGCAGCAGCGGCAAAGGTCGCCTGCAATCAGCCGCTAATGCGATTACTGGCAACATCCAGCCGGAGGAGCAGAAACCAGGCAGCCAAAGAGTCTCATGAGGGCAAATCCAGCCACCGTGCCAGGCCTTTTTGCCAAGGATTAATTCGATCGGTGAGACTCCAAGAGGAACCCGGGTCATTCACTTTCCCCGACTATTTTTCCCAACGAGCTTCGTCTCCCTTTGGCATGGATAAAAAAAGGCTTAAAAACGATGCCTTGCTTGAAATCTCTTTTTTAGCCTCACCGTTGCCTCCGAATTTGCCTTTCCCATCCCCGCTCAACCCCCAAAATGTCATTTTTTGGGGGGGTTGCCCATTTATTCCAGGTGCTGGAGGGCTGGGCTTGAGGCTACGGGTCGGGCTGCCGGGCTCAGTGGAGGCAGTTTGGGCTGGCAGGCAGCCAGGAGCCGCTATTTTATTTTCTTTTTTTAACACTCCCTCCACTGTTTACAGTGTCCCCTCAGCAGGACAGCTGGCTACGAGGCGTTCACCTTGGGGACCTGCAAGGACACCCGCCATGCCAGGAGGAAGGAGGACACCAGCTCTTTTTCACCAGCTCGGAGCTTGCCCCGAAGCCGGAGGCAGCACTGGGAGGTGGGATAAGTGCTCTCGCTAGTGGCTCATCGGAGGAGTGAGTTGTGTCCGTTCTCAGCTGCGTTCCCCGGAAGCTTGCGGAAAGCCCTGGGCTCCCCATCGCAGGCTGCTGGGCTTGTTTGCACAAGGCGTGTTTTCTGCTCTACTCTGGGGAAAGACACTTTTCCCCCCAGTTTCCGTCTCCCCGTGGCGGCTAAGGGAGCGAGGAATTTCACAAGGGCACCGAGCCATCACCAACCCAACCCCACAAGCCCGGGCAGCCCCGGGATGAGGGTGATGGCTCCAGCCTGGCTGTGGTTGCAAATACTCACGGTTACTCCTGCCAGGGCCCATCTCCCCCGTGGCCCCGCTACCCGGCTTGGCCGCGGGCTCGCGCCAGGATCGATGAAAGCCCGCGTTGTCCGCCGTAGCGCAGGCGCCGGCAGGATCCAGACGGGCTGCGGCACCTCATTCTACCTCCCCATCCCGCACCGTGCAGCCGAGCCCCTGCCCAAAACTCCTCGCCGCATGTTTGGGTGCCAGCTCCGGGGGTGCATCGCTCAACGAGGTGACGCTGGGGAGCCCCCCCGGCATGGTGCTCCGTCATCCCCGCGATGCTGGTTGGCACCTCCTTGCCCTCCGCTTCTACCAAGACCCATCACAAGCCCTTAAAAAGGAAGGAGGGGAATAATTTTGGAGGGCAAACTGGGCTTCCAGGGAAAGGAAGGGCCAAGCCTGTCATCCCGCGTAATCCTGGCATCCCTGGGCTGTTTATGCATCAGCCCTTTCATACCCAACACGTCCCCCCGGGGTTCTTTTCCTTATTGCTCTTTAATAGCCCTGCTCAGGAAGCGCGGAGGCTTAACCGCCTGGTTAATGAGTACCGAAGCCACCGACCCCTTCGGTTGAGACCCAGTGCCACGGGGAGACCCTGTCCCCAAATACCCAGCCGCTCACCGAGAGCTCCGACAGCTCCCAGCCTCCAGGCCAGGACAATCCAGCTGTTGGCCACTGCATGAGCATCCCACCCTGTAAATCCTGCTTTTTGGGGTTGTTGGAAGCCCCCCCAACACCCTATTCAATACAGATGTTCGCCCATGATGCCAAGCCAGATGTTTGCATGAACATGGAGCTCTCGGCCCCCCAGCCCAGCTGTTCCCCCTCGCCCCAATCCAGCTGTGACCCTTCCTTAGTCCCCTCCGGGCCCCCCCCCCCCCCGCATCCTTCTCCCCCCCCTCCAGCCCCCCCGCAGGTACCGGGGCCGGAGCGGGGCGGAGCGGGGCGGCCCCGGGGCGGAGCGGGACCGGCGGCGGGCGGCAGCGGGGCGGCCCCGGGCGCTGAGCACCGCTGCCGCCCCCGGTGCATCCCGCTGTCGGTAAGTGCCGCGTACGGGAGGGAAGGGACCAACCGAACCGGGGTAGGATGGGAGCCGAGAGGGTCGGAGTGAATCAGGCAGAATGGGGCTGAACCGGGCAGGATGAGACCCGAAAGGGTCAGACCGAACCGGGCAGGATGGGACCCGAAAGGGTCAGACCGAACCGGGCAGGATGGGACCCGAAAGGGTCGGACGGCACCGGGCAGGATGGGACCTGAGTGGGTCAGACTGAATCAGGCAGGATCAGACCCAAAAGGGTCAGATCGGATGGGGCCAGACCGAGCAGGATCGGGCCCGACCTTGTCAGACAAAACCGGGTCAGGATGAGACCCGAGGGTCAGAGCAAACCGGGCAGGATTGGACCCGGCAGGGTCAGACCGAACCGGGCAGGATCAGACCCCAGGGGGTAAGACTGAACCAGGCAGGATTGGGACCTGACAGGGTCAGACCGAACTGGGCAGGATGGGACCCGAGTAGGTCCGATCAAACCGTGCAGGATCAGACCTGAGCGGGTCAGACCGCAGTGGGCAGGATGGGGCCAGACTGGGCAGGATTGGACCCAAGTGGGTGAGACTGAATCAGGCAGGATTGGACCCGAGCAGATCCGATCGAACTGGGCAGGATGAGGCAGAACTGGAGAAGATGGGGTGAGATCCGGAGAGCCTTGGGTCAGATCCGGAGAGCCTTGGGTCAGATCCGGAGAGCATCGGTGCTTCGGTTGGGTTTTGGGGTGGTCCCAAAAGCTGCTGGTAGCTGCCGGACTTTGCTTTTAGGGAGGTTTAGCAGCTTTTACCGCGGAGCAGGGCTTAAAATCACAGCCTGATCCCCACAGCAGGGCTGGTGCAAAGCTCAGCGGGGTGGGTTCGCCCCGGTCCCTCTGCTCCCACGGCCTGGGGTGCTCCTGGGATGCACCTGTATCTCCCAGGGCATCCATAGGGATCAGCCCCGTGCCAGAGGTGGTGTCGCACGCGGAGTGTCCTCAAATCTGCTCGAGGGACCTGGTCTTCCCTGGTGTCTCCGCTGTGGGTGCCAGGAGCCTGGCCTCCACCTTTATATATATCTCTATATATTTGTACATATATACATACAGAGGTCGAAATATATTTGTATATATGAGCATATGTGCATAGACATGTGTATAGAAGCATAAATATATTTGTATATATATGGATAGAGTTATGTATATACATGTGTGTGAGTCCATGTGCTCGGAGACATATATTTGTGTATATAGGTATAGAAGTTTATATATATGAGTGTGTGGAGACTCATATGTATAGAGAAATGTATGTGTGTGTACATGTGTGTGTAGAGTCATATATAAGTTTGTATATATATGTATAGATATATATTTATGTATAGAGATACAGATATAGAGAGAGGTATGTATGTACAGAGGTATATTTATGTATAGAGGTATATTTATATGGGGAGGTGTATATGCTTGTATATACGTTTATGCATATGTGTGTACATGTGGGTGAACACGTGGCTGTATATGTGCCCATACATTTCTGTGTATATATGTATGGGTTTATACAAGCCCAGCCAGAGCCTCAGCGCTGCCAGCTGAGACCATGCCAACTCATTGCACCTTCCCTGTCCCCAGCATTTCCCCTTTCCAGCAGGAAAACACTGCCCGGCTTGCTCAGAGCATCCCTGAGACGCTGATTTATTTTAGAGATGGGGCACCAAAGCATGGGGAGGTGAAGGGAGTCACCCGAGGACAGAGTACATCGGTGGCAGAGCCACCCAGCATCACCGGGGGGACCGTCCCTGCACCCTGTCCCCACAGGTCCACATTAAGCATCCGAAAATGCCGCTCTGGCCCAATTCGACCACATCATTACACCTTCGGGCTT
This sequence comes from Gymnogyps californianus, assembly GCF_018139145.2. NCBI lineage: Eukaryota > Metazoa > Chordata > Aves > Accipitriformes > Cathartidae > Gymnogyps > Gymnogyps californianus. The sequence goes on along the minus strand of NC_059471.1, from coordinate 1,916,090 downwards.
CGAGAAATGGAAATTTCCCTTAAAACACCCAAGTCTTGGTCCCCGATCACCCTGGGGCAGGTGGGACCTGTCCATGGGCACCTGAAGATGTTTTGGGACCAGCCAGGAGGTCTTTGTGGCTTCGGCCAAGGGACGTGCGGGGCGGGAGCATCCCCCCTTCATCCTCTTTGAAATCTGCTGAGCTGGAGCTTTCGCTTCTGTCTCCACCATCCCAGTCCTGCCATCGAGCCACCAAGATGTCCCCACCATGGTCTCCTCCCAGGGCGGGACAAACCGAGGAGGAAGGTTTCCAAGGGAGGAAGCCAGCCCCCATATCCTATTTGAGGGCAGCAGCAGCCAAAATATTTTCCTTTTTTTTCTGCAGCTTGCGGAAACCCTCTTCATATTAATATCAGGGTGTTAATTAAAGCTAATTACACAGGAGAAGGGCTTGCATGAGGTGACTTAAAAGCACTTCTCTTTCTTAACCTCGTTCCTCCTTCCTTAAACCCCTGGGATAAGGGTGACCCCATCCTACAGAGCACCCCAACACCATGGGCACCCCTTTTTCCCCCCCTGCAAGTCTCATTTCACAATGGATTTCGCCTGGTGCCCGTCACCGTGGCGTCAGGGCATCCCTTTCCCCCCCCTGCAAGCCTCAATTCGCGACGGGTTTCGCCTGGGGCCCATCACCGTGGTGTCAGGGCACCGGGACGGGGTCTCCATAATCCCATGGACGTCTGCTTTTAGGGGATGCTGAGCGCGGAGGGTGCCATCACCCGAGGGCTGGCAGGGATTCCTGCGATGGTTTTTTGGGGTGAAAAAAGGGACTTCTTGGATAATCCGCCTAGGCCAGGTCATGACGCGGGGACGTGCCACGGGCACGGCAGCGGGGTGAGGCCGAGTGTCTTGATGTGGCTTCATTAATTGGAAATAGCGGCAATTTATGGGCGCCGGCAGGCTGCGATTGCGGGGTCACGGGCGGTTGCAGGCAGTGGGTACAGTTGAGGCGGGGATTCTCCAGTGTCTAATTAGAAAGGTTGTGCTCGGCGCATCCCGCAGCTGGGTTTTTCCTGGGATCGGGAGGGATTTTTCCTCCTCTCCTCCGGCTTTCCTATCCCTCCTAGCCTGGCAGCACTGGGGTTCAGTGCCCCGTTTCCCTCTTACAAAGAAGTTTTTTTTGCTCGTTTGCCATTTTTTGGAGGGGATGCTTTGTTTTTCAGCTGCTCATTGTAGTTTTGGCCCAGGTCTGGCTGCGGATGCCCTCCACCACCGATGGCCTGTGTAGCCTTGGGCATGTCCCTTAGCAACCCCCCCCAAACACCCCTCCAAAGGGTGTTTTGGGGAGAAAATCTGTGAAAATGGGGCGTGAGCCACACTGGTTCACTTCAAACCCGGTGCCCGTGCCTCAGTTTCCCTTGTGTGGCTGCGGCAAGAGGGGACAAGGCAACTGGAGCATCTTCCTCCTCTTGGTGCCACCATACCAGGTGAACTCCCTGTCCCCAGCATCTGCCCCAGAAGCCCAGCCTTGGAAGGAGCCAAAAATGGGGGAAAAGACACAAAAATGGGGGAAAAGACCCAAAAATGGGGGAAAAGACCAGAAAATGGGGGAAAAGACCCAAAAATTCATGGGTTTGGTGACACAGCTGGTGGCCTCAGCCGGCTGCATCCTGGCATCCCTGAGGCAGGTCTGGGGTGCGTCCCCTGCCCGGTGGCATTTGCCAGCTCTGGATGTCCCTTGGTGTCCGGGTACGGCTCTTTTGGGGGTGCGCTGTGGGTGCAAGGGGGGTGCATGTCTGTGCACACGTGTAGGGCATGTCAAGGGGGGTGTGCACATACATGTCTGTGTGTGTGTGTAGGGAGGTTGCATATGTGTCTATAGGAGGCCTGTGTATGTGTGTGGGATGTATGCATATAGTGTGGAGCCGTGATGGAGGTGCTGGCGCAGGCTGTGCTGTGCCATGCTATGCCATGCCATACCCGTGCGGCCATGCAGTGCCGTGCAGTGCCATGCGGTGCAGTGGCCACCCTGCCCTGCAGTGCCACGCGGTGCCCATGGTGCCGTGACATGCAGTGCCCGCCCTGCCATGCAGTGCCATGCAGTGCCATGCCGAGCCATGCCATACCACGCAGTGCCCGCCCTGCCATGCAGTGCCGTGCAGTGCCATGCAGAGCCATGCAGAGCCATGCCATGCAGTGCAGTGTCCGCCCTGCCATGCAGTGCCATGCAGAGCCATGCCATGCAGTGCAGTGTCTGCCCTGCCATGCAGTGCCGTGCAGAGCCATGCCATGCAGTGCAGTGTCCGCCCTGCCATGCAGTGCCGTGTAGTGCCATGCCATACCATGCAGTGTCTGCCCTGCCATGCAGTGCCGTGTAGTGCCATGCCATGCAGTGCAGTGTCTGCCCTGCCATGCAGTGCCATGCAGAGCCATGCCATGCAGTGCAGTGTCCGCCCTGCCATGCAGTGCCATGCATCATCAGGCAGTGCTGTGCCGTTCAGCACGGTGCAGTGCTCACCCTGCCATGCCGTGCCGTGCCACGCGGTGCCCACGGTGCCATGCCATGCAGCGCGGTGCCCACCCTGCCGTGCCGTGCCACGCGGTGCCCACCCAGCCACCCAGGTTTCTGTTCCCCATCACCCCGGGGTGCTGCTGTTGGGTGGAAAGGGGAAGTGTTGCTCAACGGGGTAAGCGCAGCACCCCGGGGCTGCAGATGTGCCTGGGTGCTGGGCAGAGCGGCGGGTCCCAGCCCCCCCTGGCACCCCGTGGCACCCCAGCAGGTAAGACATGCTCACAGATCCCCCACGACCCCTCTTGCCTCTTGCTAGCCACCTTGTCCCCAATGTCACTGCAGTGTTCCTGTGAGCACATGTGGGATGGCAGGGGCTCCTGTGGGTGCCCAGGGTAGGGACTGGGTGGGTGCTGCCCCAGCCTTGGGTCCCGGGGGAGGTTTGGGGGTCCCAGGGGATAGGGCAGTTCACAACCTTGGGGCACTTGTTGGCTTGGAAGTGGCAGAGGTGGGTGCTGGGGCCACCTGGAGCTGGGGTGACAATGGGGTACAGTGGGGTGCCAAAGGGTCTCAGCAGGGTGCAGGGGAGGCTCAACAGGGTGCAGGGGTGCAGGGGGACTCAGTGGGGTGCCAGGGGGACTCAGTGGGGTGCCAGGGGAGTAGAAGGGATATGCGGCAGCAGGGAGAGCAGGGGGAACTGATCTACAAGCCCAGAGCACCCTCAAAAATGGGGGAGACTTGTGTGTGCCCCCAACACTCTGCCCAAGCCTGACCCCACGGCCAGGCTGTGCTCTGGGGCTGCTAAATCCCCAAAGACCCGAAATGGGGCCACCACAGTGGTACGAGCTAACAGGGTGGCCCCTGGACTTGTGTGTCCCCTCCTGGTCCCCTCTGCCCCATGTACCTGGCCAGAGCTCAACCACCCCCCTGCCTGCCTCAGTTTCCCTTCCCAACCGGCATGGGGACACTGGCCACCCCATTTCCAGGAAAGCTCGTCCCTGCCAGAAATTGGGGCTGCTGCAGGGGGAAGTGGGTGCTGGCCCCACGCCGCCGGCCAGGGTTGCAGACAGGTCTGCTGGCAACGGCGGAAGGGAGAGGAGGAAGGAGAAGTGGCTCTGCCCGCGCCTCTGAGCTGCTGCAACCTGGGAGCGTGTAGCACCCGTGGGTGGCATGGCAAGGGATTCGTCCAAGTGGCACGGCTGGGGCCGGGGGTCTCTTCGTGCTGTAGGACCACGTCTTTCGTGCTAGTCTCAGCCTTGAAGAAAAGCAGATGGCCTTTTCCCCAGCTCAGAGGCCACGTGGATGGGCTCCTTCAGCCCACAAAACTGAAAACCTCCGGGTACCAGAGCGTCACCAGTCTCGATTCCCGGGTGAAAGTAACCACGAAACATCTGTGGGTCGTGCTGGGCTCCGTGCAGGTGGCATCTCCCGAAACTCAGGGGACGCCGCCTGCTCCGGTGACTGGCCGTAGGGTTTTGGCACCCCCTGCAGAGGAGCAAGAAGCCGTGCTGGCAGCTAACAGCACGCCGTGCCGCAATTTCCTCTCCTGCACTGGGATGAGGGCGGTTTGGCCTCGTGTAAACCTTTCTACAGGGTGTAAGTGTCGGGGGAAAGTGGAGCTGAGATGGTGGTGGTCATGGCCACCACACTGTCCCGTGTGCCACCACCCTGCGTGGTCCCACTCTCTCCACCTTCACCTTCCTGATGGACCCCTAAATCCATCATCGTGGTTTTGAATCATAGAATCATAGAATGGTTTGGGTTGGAAGGGACCTTTAAAGGTCACCTAGTCCAACCCCCCTGCCATGAGCAGGGACATCTTCAACTAGATCAGGTTGCTCGGAGCCCCGTCCAACCTGGCCTGGAATGGTTCCAGGGATGGGGCATCTCCCACCTCTCTGGGCAACCTGTGCCAGTGCCTCACCACCTTCATCATAAAACATTTCTCCCTTCTATCTCGTCTGAATCTCCCCTCTTTTAGTTTAAAACCATTCCCCCTTGTCCATCACAGCAGGCCCTACTAAAAACTCTGTCCCCAGCTTTCTTACAAGCCCCCTTTAAGTATTGAGAGGCTGCTACAAGGTCTCCCCAGAGCCTTCTCTTCTCCAGGCTGAACAACCCCAACTCTCCCAGCCTGTCCTCACAGCAGAGGTGCTCCAGCCCTCTGACCATTTTCATGGCCTCCTCTGGCCCCGCTCCAACAGGTCCGTGTCTTTCCTGTGCTGAGGACCCCAGAGCTGAACGCAGTGCTGCAGGTGGGGTCTCACCAGAGCGGAGCAGAGGGGGAGAATCCCCTTCCTCAACCTGCTGGCCACGCTGCTGGTGATGCAGCCCAAGGTGCGGTTGGCTTTCCGGGCTGCGAGCGCACATTGCCGGGTCACATCCAGCTTGTCATCCACCAGTACCCCCAAGTCCTTCTCCTCAGGGCTGCTCTCCATCCCTTCATCCCCCAGCCTGTATGGATACCGGGAGTTGCCCTGACCCAGAAGGATGGGACTATGGGGTCGCACACACCGGTCCAGGTTCAACCTGCTAGGGTGGATGTGACATTACATGGCTGAGTCACCAACCGTCCCCTTTGTCATTCGCAGGCTCTGCTGAGGGGCCACACCAGCAGAGAGGACGTCGACGGGGGGGACCACTGCTATGGCCAACTTGACGGCCCTCGTGGGCACCGGGAGGAACTCGTGCACCTTCCATGAGGAGTTCAAGCAGGTCCTGCTGCCCCTGGTCTACTCGGTGGTGTTCATGGTGGGGTTGCCCTTGAACGCTGTGGTCATCGGGCAGATCTGGGTGGCCCGTAAGGCACTCAGCCGCACCATGATCTACATGCTGAACCTGGCCACGGCTGACCTGCTCTACGTCTGCTCCCTCCCGCTCCTCATCTACAACTACACCCAGAAGGATTATTGGCCTTTTGGGGACTTCACCTGCAAATTCGTCCGCTTCCAGTTCTACACCAACCTACACGGCAGCATCCTCTTCCTCACCTGCATCAGCATCCAGCGGTACCTGGGCATCTGCCACCCCTTGGCCTCATGGCACAAGAAGAAGGGGAAGAAGCTGACGTGGCTTGTGTGCGCCGCGGTGTGGTTTATCGTCATCGCCCAGTGCCTGCCCACCTTCGTCTTCGCTTCCACTGGCACCCAGAGAAACCGTACCGTCTGCTACGACCTGAGCCCACCGGATGGCTCCGCTGCCTACTTCCCCTACGGCATCACCCTCACTGTCACCGGCTTCCTGCTGCCCTTCGTGGCGATCCTCGCCTGCTACTGCAGCATGGCCCGGATCCTGTGCCAGAAGGATGAGCTGATCGGCTTGGCGGTGCACAAGAGGAAGGACAAAGCCGTGCGTATGATCATCATCGTGGTCATCGTCTTCTCCATCAGTTTCTTCCCCTTCCACCTCACCAAGACCATCTACCTGATCGTCCGTTCCTCGCCCAGCCTGCCCTGCCCAACTCTACAGGCGTTTGCCATCGCCTACAAGTGCACGCGTCCCTTCGCCAGCATGAACAGCGTCCTCGACCCCATCCTCTTCTACTTTACCCAACGCAAGTTTCGTGAGAGCACCCGTTACCTCCTCGACAAGATGAGCTCCAAGTGGCGGCATGACCATTGCATTACCTATGGCTCCTAGATGAGGACAAGGGCCACCCCAGTGTCACTGGGACCGGGCACGGAGCAATTTCGGCTTTAAGCTCCATGGAGCAGAGATGGCTTCAGCTGGGGACGTGTTGGAGGACAGGAGGATGGCATCTCCCAAGCTTTCAGCACTTTCATCCCATCTCCAGCCTGCAGCTGTGCAGTATTAACCCCATCACAGCACAGATCCAGTGTCCTCTCTCTGGCTTGGTTGCTCAGTTTGAGCAGCTTAGCACGGTGTTTCTTTGGTGGCCAAGCCACCGATGCAACAAAAACCACTGGTGGGACCATGGAGAACACAGTGGGACCGTGGAGGACATGGTCGCTGGCTCAGGGCGAGCTGCTGGGAGGCGATTTGTCCCCCTTCTCGTTTAAAGCTTCCTGATGGGGCCATGCGAAGGCTGGGGAGGGTTTGGCTCGGCTCGTACCTGTCTGGGGAACATGGGGCCGTGTGTTTCTCCAGCTCAAGACCAGTGTCACAGACATTTTTGGGGGTAATACTGGAACATTCCTATCCCCCGGTCCCGAGAATGGGGCCAGACCAGCAAGAGACGTGGGCCCACTGGTACCACTGGTGCTGCAAAATGGTGGGAGAGCATCCCTGGCCAGACTGGGAGCCGGAAAGGGGGACATAAGGGCAACTGGGACACCCATGCTGGATTTCCCACCCAAGCAGTGACCATGGGCTGGGTTAGACACAAGCCAGCAGTGTTGTCACCTGCCTGGGGACCTTCAGCATCATCTGGGTCCAGCTCCCTGTTTAGCCCAGCACCCCAAATCTGGCCCATCCTGGCATCCTTGGCGCCCTGCTGTCACCTCCTAACCAGGATCCACCAAAATCAGAGCCGGCACACCCGGACACAATGCCCGGAGTTGGGAAACCCATGCCACCGAGCTACTCGGTGTCCTCGGCCATGTCACTGCGTGTCCCACCGCTGGCTTGGCCTCTCCTCTGCCCCCATGCTGGGTTGGGGTTTCAGCTTTGCTCCGCGCAGCCTCCGTCAGGATGCTGCTCCCTCCCGGCAAGGAGGGATTCGCTTACACGGCGCGGGGTCGACGTACCACTAATCGCTCTGTGAGTCTTCTTTAACATATAGGATGTACAGAATAAACCTCCCCCCCTTTTTCAGATGGATATGTACACATATATACACCCACTATATATACATACAGAGAACACATCTAAGCAGGGGAAGGTTTGTAGCCCAGCACAGGCTACGCAGTGCAGATATTCTCCGCCCTGAATACACTATATGTATCTATACAGTGTATGTATGTATATGTAATGTACATACATATATATATATAGGGATAACTGTTTTGCTGCGTGTCTCGCAGGTTGTCTGTGCATAATAATCACATTTAAGTTGATTTAAGCAATTTGCTTCAAATCTCCTGGGATGAGCATCCCTCCGGCTTGGCTGCCTGCACGCAGCCAAGCGCGCGACTTCATCCCGACTTGCTCCCCGCAAGCACACGGCATCTTCCTCAGGTACCCGGCCACCCAAGGACCTCACCAGCATCCAGGGCTGGTGATCCCAGTGTGGCTCCTTGCCGTCGCGAGGATGAGGAGGGTGCCCAGGATGGTCCTCGGCTCTTGGAGGCTGCTTAAAAATCTCAGCATCGCGGTGGGCTGGAACGGAGAGGGATCCTGCGACGGCGTTAGCTCAAACCGCCTGGTTTTGCAGGAGCGGTGGCCGTGTCCTGGGGGGAGGACCATGCATGGTGACAACAGCTTTGGGTTGGGGCACAGAATGTGATGGAGGAGGCAAAGCCAGCCCCGGGCTTTCCCTCGGCCGGAGCTCATCCACACCAAAATCTCCTCTGATGTATTTTTGGTGTCCTGCTAAATGCTGGGGGGCTGCGAGACTGGTGGTGGGTGGGACAATCCCAGCCTGGTGTCCCCATCTCTTCCCAGACAAAAGGAAGGTGACGGGGAGGGAGACACCGGGCCACGCCGTCTGGACCCAGGAGAGGGCGCAAAATATTTAGATTTGGAGAAATCCAGCTGGGTCTGTGGGTGCCCACCCAGCTCCAGGGAGGGATGGAGGAGCCCTGCTCCGTCACACCGCCCCGTGACTGGATAGTACCCCTGGGACGAGGTGGCTGGCCAAAATTTAACCACAATAAAGCTCTGAGGGGAAAAAAATAAGCAGCTCCCAGAAAGGCAGGTGATGGCTGCAGGGACAGCGTGGGCTTGGGCGGTGACATCCAGCGGCCCCAGGACACCCCGATGAGGTCCCGGATGGTGGAATCGTCAATTTTGGATGTTTGTAAAGGTAGGAGGCACACGGAGCTCCCTTTGAGTCTGCCCAGCCTTGGGGTCCTGTCAGGAGTTTCCTTGGTACCACCAGGCCAAGGTGATGGGCACAACAGGGTGCCTTAGAGATGGGGTGGGTGCTTCAAAACATCTCCTTCGCTTGCGAGATGCTGCAGCCTGAGGACTAGCTCCTACAGCTCCGAGAGGGGCTGAAATGCGTGGCTCTTCCCAAAATCCCATCCTGAATGCCAGGTGACCACAGGGACAGCAAGGGGACATTGTCCTTACGGCCAGGAGACACCCAGCCCTGGGGGAACCAGGGCAGGAGGGTGGAGGGAGGGAAGGGAGAGCCGGGGAAGGAATACCTGCTGGGGTGGTGCATCTCACGGCATCGCCGGAGGTGCTTTTTAGGTCCTGAAAAATGCATTTATGGGGGGGTGCTGGAATTTTTTTATTTTGTAATCACCACCAGGGTTTTGTGCCCCTGGGACAGAGCCAGCAACGTCCTTGACGCAGCCAGGACACCTCTCCAGCCCCATCCAGGCTGCCAAGGCCCCAGCTCACCCATCAGCCGTCCCACCCACTTTCTTCCCCAGCGAGAAATCTGCTGTCTTGGGGGAAAAGGGGTTATGGGCTGCAAATAGCAAAGCGCTGACAAGCGATGCTAAAAAACCACGAGAAAGTCTGTTTGCAGGGCAGTGCATCGCCGGAGCTCTTTGCAAGTTGGGAACAAGGTGTTCTGCCATCCCCGCGACGAGTTGCAAAGCAGGGGCCGGAGAAATCCACAGCAAAGGGAAGGATCACTCGCTGGCACCTAAATTTTTGCTTACTTATCCTGTTTTCCCCTTAAAAAAAAAAAAAAAAAAGCTGGGAAGAGATGGAGGGAAGGGGATGAAGGATGCGGGGGAAGGGGGGTGAAGGATGCAAGGGGTGCGGGGTGAAGGGTGGGGAGGAGGGGGTGAAGGATGCAGGGGGGATGCGAGGTGTTCCTGCTTGGCCTGGGAGCAGGAGGGCGGCCTAAAAAATGAAAAATTAAATTAAAAAAAAAAAAAAAGGGCAAAATCTCCAACCATCCCCTCTGCGGGAGGAAACCACGCCTCCGGGGAGGAAAGTTTATTTGAATGCAACAAATAAAAAAGCAGGGGGTGAGGGAGGAGGAAAAGCCAAAAAAAAAAAAAAAAAAAAAAAGGGGGGAGAGAGAAAACAAAGCGGGAGGGATGAAGCCCGCTGGCAGCCCGGAGGAGGAGCGGGGCCGGGCGGTGCCTGCGGCGGGGCCGGGGCCGGGGCCGGGGCGCGGCGGCGGCGGCGGCGGCGGGCCGGGGGGCGGGCGGAGGCGGCGGCGGCGGCGGCGGGGGGGGGGGGGGCAGACAATGGCGGAGGGGGGCAGCGGTCGGGGGGCAGCGGCGGGTCGGTGGCTCCTGCCCGCCTCCTCCCCGCCTTCCTCCTCCTCCTCCTCCTCCTCCTCCTCCTCCTCCTCCTCCTCCTCCTTCTTCTTCCCGGGTAGGAAAGTTTCAGCGTCGATCGCGGAGCAACAACCGGGCCGGGCTTTTGGCAGCCTGGCCCCTTCGGTACGGCAGCTTTCGCTTCGTTTTACCGAGCCGGAGCCAACGGGCCCGGTTCATGCCGGGGCTCAACCACCGTCCCCGGCTCCACCGCCGCCGCCACCGCCGCCGTCGTCGTCGTCGCCGCCGGGCCCGGGGTTAAACGCGGAGCCGCCGCGTTGGCCCAGCGTCCCGGCGATGCGGAAACTCTTCGGGGAAAGCTGCCGGCAACCTACGGGGGGAACCGGGAATGGGAACGGGAATGGGAGCGGGATGGGGAACGGGAGCGGGGCTGGGACCGGGAGTAAGACCGGGAGTGGGACCGGGAGCGGTCGGGGAGCTCCCCCGCCGCCTCCACCCCGCAGCCGCGTCCCGCACCCGGCTCTCCGTTCTCCCCGCGGAGCTCCGCCGGAGCCCGGCCCGCATTCCTGGCATAACTCGACTCGACCGCAACCACCCTCCTCCTCCCCATCACCCCGCTCCAACGGGGAGGATGAAGCGACGGCATCCCGTTCTCCCCGCGCTTCGTCGGGCAGCGAAGGCGAAGGGCAAACCGGTGCCCACCGTCACCGCGCCGCCCGGAAGAAGAAGAAGGAGAGCGGTGGTTGGGAGAGCCCGGCGGATGGCGGCGAAGCCGAGGCCGAAGGCTGCGGGAGAGTGGTCCCCCGTCATCCGTTGCCTGTGGTGGCCCGCATCTCCAAGGTGAACATCCTGCCCTTTAGCAGCCCCGGCGGGTCGCGGAGCAGCAGTCGTTATTCCAGCACGGAGACACTGAAGGAAGAGGAGCAGTTTGGGCTCTGTTGGCCCAACCAAGGGCGGACTCTCCAGGCGGGTTACGGCGTCTATCGATCACCCAGTTTCGGGGCGAGCGATGGCCTGGCGTGGGGACAGCCAGCGGTCCGCATCCGTCCCAAGCTGCCGCAGGGCACGGCCAAGGCAAAACCGGACTTTGGGAGCGAGAGCCTGCACCAGTCAGGGCTGGAAGGGGAGCGGGCCAAGCACCGCAAGTCCTTGTCCAACCCCGACATTGCCACCGAGACCCTGACGCTCCTCAGCTTCCTCAAATCAGACCTCTCGGAGCTGAAGGTGAAGAAGAAAGGGGTGAGGATCGGCCTTGATGCGGGCTCCGATGGCTGCTCCGGCATTGCCAACACCTCCCCGGGCAGCCGCGGCACCGCTCAGCCCCCCAACCGCTGGGCGCCGGGCGAGCGGCCAACGCTCAAGGACCTGACGGCCACTTTGCGTCGCGCCAAGTCCTTCACTTGCTCCGAAAAATCGGGGACGCGGCGGCTTTTCCTACAGAGCACCATGAAGCAGAGCTCCTCCGAGCTCCTCCTGGCCACCGCCGACAGCCAAGAGCGGGTGGCTTCGGATGGGGGACAGCGGGGGGATGAGGATGCTCTCCCCATGGTCATCCAGGACCAGTACATCCAGGAGGCGAGGCAGGTCTTTGAGAAGATCAGCAGGATGGGTTCCCAGCAGGACTATGGCTTCACAGCTGAGCAGAAGGACAGCGGAGGTGTGGAGGGCGCCGAGGTGGTGGCACCGACAGGGACGACGGACGTGACCCTTCGGGGACGGGTGGAGAGCACGCGGTGTTTGAAGGAAGCGGAGTCGGAGGAGAACCTCGCTCGCAGGAAATCCGTGGAGGAGCTGTCAGGTCACGAGTCAAGCGTGACGGATGAGGGCATCGTCACAGAGCCGGAGCCCGCAGGGATGCCCTTCCAAGACCTGCATGAAGTCGTGGACGCCTGGACGCTGCCCAACGCCGGGCCGGCAGCCGGTGACACTGAAATGCCACTGCCTGCTCACCCGGCAGCGGTGGTTGAAGACCTTCCAGCTGGCAAATCCGAGACACCGAGCACCCCTGGCAGCTTGCGCCGCCGCCGTAAGTTCCCCTCGGCAGGTGCCAATGGGATGGAAGGTGGCAGCGAGGGTGGCACCGAGCCCTACCGCTCCCTGAGCGACCCCATGCCCCACCGGAGATGCTCGGTGGCGGAGGAGGTGAAGAATTTCTCCGTCGACAGCAACCTCCTGGGCTCGCTGAGCACCAAGGCGGGCATCCCCCAACCCGCCGCCATTGCAGGCAGCGCAGGCAGCGCAGGCAGCGACCTGTCGCTCGGCAGCGATGGGCCACGGGACTACAGCAGCCTCATCCGAACCATCGTCAGCCAGCCTGGCGCTATGGCTAAGCTCATCGACGAGAAGGGCAACGGCAAGACCATCAAGAAGAAGTCGTTGAGTGACCCCAGCCGCCGCGGTGAGCTGCCGGCCGGCGCCTTCGAAGGTCCCGGTGAGGCCATCAGCGAGCTGGAGCCCAGCATCCCACCGTCCAGCAGCGAGCCCATCCTCTCGGCACAACCAGCAGCGCCAGGCACCGGCCGCGGCTATGGCTTTGACCCCAAGTTGGCTGATGTGTTGTCCCCTCGCATTGCCCGGCGCAGCTCCAAGAAGCGCTCCAACCGCGCGGCTCACCAGGAAAACCAACCGCCGCCGGTGCCTGCCGTCCTCGCCAAGAGCCGCCCGGCCACCAAGCACGTCCGTCACACCAGCGAGCCCGCCACCTTTGTCCCCATCACCGTCCCTGAGCCGCTTGTCCCCTCCGGCCACCACAGCCACCTCCCCGTGCCGGCTGCTGGCCGCTCACCTGGCAAATCCTTCCCGACCCTCCAACCTCCTTCGCTGGAGGATGTCACCAAGCGGTACATGCTGGCCCTCAACTCAGGTGATGCGTCCCCCGGTCCCGGGGATGGACCACGCTCTCCGCCTGCTGCCCCACCGCCCCGGCTGCCCCGGTGCCCACGGCCACCCGACGAACACGGCCCCAGGACCAAGCCGCAGGTGGTAAGTGCCCATCCATCCTAAAAACACCTTCGTTTCACGGGGTACAGGACCCCTCCAAAGTGTTGGTGGCTTTGGGGGTCCCTTGCGTGTCCCTCGTCAGGGACAAATTCCCATCCGCGGATGCGCTGCCGGATGGCCAAGAGCCTTCCCAGCCCTTTCTGGCGGTCCCAAGGGGATGAGCTCTTGTTTGTAGGAGCGATCCCCCCAATAAAAAGGCAATTTTTGTGTGGGAAGAAGCAGTTTTGAGGTTAAATAGCATGGGATTTTGGTGGAAGGTGGTTTTATAAGTATATATATTATATGCTGTATTTATGTATAGCATCTCCCAGCGATGCTATATAAGGTCCTGGTAAACGGGTGTGCTCTTGGCTCGCCCTGAGATGCTGAACCAAAAATTGCCTTTTCTTTGGCGGGGAGGGCTTAAATGGTCCTTCTGCTTGGGATTCCCCATGTCATACCCCTTATTCAGCAAATTGGCGTTTCCCCCCCGGAAAAAATACCCATCCCTCCTCCCGGGACCGTGGGCTTTGCTGTGCCGGTGGCGTGGGAAAAAGGGGGAAAAATATTCTTGTGCATGCACTGAATATTTTATTGATGGGTAAAGTTTTATCCTGTCGGCGGACGAATTAATGCTGCTTGGGGGATGCAAAGGCGGTTCGCTCGCCCCGAAGCGCGGCCGTGTGCTTTGGGGTCTTTTTCCTGGGGTGGGTTTTCGGCATTGCCGGCCCCTCAGCTCTTGTTTGAAGATGAACTTGGGTTCCCATCACTCCGGGTGTTTGTGCCGGGAAGCACTTGGAAGCGCCACCTCCTCCTGCGGCACAGCAGCGCCGGCACCCACGGGGCTTTTAATAGCTCCGGGCGAAGCCCAGAAATACCCTTTCCCGCGGGGGATGAGCCGAGAGCTCGCGGGAATGGGGCTGGCAAGGCTTTCTCGCCCTGCTTCAATGCCGATTTAAGAGGACGAGCTGGACCGTTCCCTTCCAACAGCCGCCGGCAGCCAAGCGTGAAGTCCCCAGGGCTGAGCCCAGCAGTGTAACCCTTGCTGGCCGGGGCAGAGCTGCGCGGACCAGGGGTGTTTTTCTTTGCACGCTCCCAAAATCCAGATCCCTGCGGCATCATTCCCCCAAGATAATTCTCCTGGGGTCCAGCATCCCCACGGCGTTATTCCGTGAAGATATTATCTTGGGGTCCAGCATCCCCTCAGCATCATTACTCCAAGATATTCTTGTGGGATCCAGCATCCCTGCAGCATCCTCCCCGCAAGATGTTCTCTTGGGGTCAGGTATCCCTGCCGCATCATTCCCCCAAGATATTCTCTTGGGGTCCAGCACCCCTGCAGCATTATTCCCCCAGAATATTCTCCTGGGGGGTTCTGCCCCCCATCCAGCTCCTTCTCCAGCTGTTGTCCCCATTGCCGGACAACAGCCGTTAGTGGCCGGGAACGGGAAGCTCTTGGCTCCTGGGTAAAACATCCTTGGAAATAATTTCGGGTGAATTTTGCAGCATTTTTGCCCAACGTACCAGTTTAGAGCGAGGTGCTTGTCCTCTCCGATCTCGAGGTGAAAAGTGCTATTGAAGCATCAAGCGGCATAATTAAGCGAGGTAACGAGGAATCTCCCGGGACGGCGGCTGGCAGCACTTTGGGGACATCGGCAGGTCCCCAAGGTGAGGCAGTGCACCCGGCAGCATTTCTTTATAAAGAAATATCTCTTACTAAATTATTAATATGTTGAGTTTATATAATATATGGTTTATATTAATAATTTATAAAGAGACATTTCTTATTCAGGCAGCTCCCTGCAGTGCCCCAGGGACGGTGCCCACCCCGTGATGGCCCTGGTATCAGGGATGCTCTACCGACCCCGCACCCTGATACACCCCCCAACCCTGGACACTTTGGGATCATTTCGGGTGGATTTTTACCAACTCCAGCACTGGGCTTTGGCAACTGGGAGCCCAGTTTGGCCTAGCATCACCTCGGGGACATGGGTCACCCCCATGGGGCTGGACCCCCGGGGATGGTGCTCCTCACCTTACTTGAACCCGCTGGCCTCAGCGAAGAGGGTGCGAATTTTCCCTTTTAAGGGCAACGCCGCAGCTGTATCTTCAAATCTCTCTCCTGCCTTTGAATTTCTTTGTGCTGGAGCCATAACATAACTGAAACCAGGATTTTTATTTCTCTTTTTGATTTATTATATAGTGGAGCTGGGATGTTTTATTTCAGATGGCACCAGCCTTGGCTGGGGGGGTGCGGAGGGGGACTGAGCCCTGCAAGGGAGTTGCTTTAATTATAGGCGAGAGCATCGAGGACCGGATATAACTTGGCACCGGGACGGCTGGCTGGGAGCAGAGATTTACGTGCTCCCTGACCAATGGTGAAGAAATAAGCTTTGGGGTTTATTTTCATTTTTTTTCCCCCCCCTCCCTAACTCAATGGAGAGGGCCGGCGTCGCGAGGTCGGTCGTCTGCTTGGGGAAATGCTCATCGCTGCTTGGGGATTTTGGGGTGTTGGAGCATCCATCCCGTGTCATGGTGATGGTCCGTCCGTCCTGGTGTCCGTCTCCAGCAGACAATTGGGAAGGGATTAATAATGGGGTCTGGCAAGTGTGTGGCGATGCTCCCCCAAAATATTCTCTCTCAAGATATGTCTTGCTCCCCCAAAATATTCTCTTGGAGTTGGGTATCCCTGCAGCATCATTCCCCCAGGATATTCTCCTGGGGCCTGGCATCCCTGCAGCATCATTCCCCCAGGATATTCTCCTGGGGTCCAGCATCCCTTCGGCATTATCCTCCCAAGATATTCTCCTGGGGACCAGCATCCCTGTGACATCATTCCCCGAAGATTTTCTCCTAGGGTCTGGCATCCCTGCAGCATCATTCCCCCAAGATATTCTCCTGGGATCCAGCATCCCTGCAGCATTTTCCCCCCAGGATATTCTCCTGGGGACCGGCATCCCTGCAGCATCATTCCCCCAGGATATTTTCCTGGCCCCCATGGTTTGGTGGTGGCTTTGGCGGAGGTGAGCACTGCTGTGCCGGCTGTTTGCCGGGTTTGGCCGCCTGGCGTGTCCCAGCTAGGAGAGGTAACGTGCTGTTCTCCCTCGGCGGCAGGACTGTTTGTCCTGGGTGCTTTCCAGCGATCCTCCGTGGGGCTGGAGCCGGCCAAGCTGTCCTGGGTGCAGAAGAGCTCCTTCACCCTGTGTCTGATACCGGGCACGAGGCTTTTAATTCCCTGGGAGCCGTTAGCAGCACGTCCTGCTCCGGCGCACAGCGCGGGTGCTGCGGGAAGAAAGGATGCTTTCAAGCAAGCAAGAAAAAAAAAAAAACCCAAAAACTCAAGATAGAGAAGTTTTTCTGCCTCCGGCATCACATAAGCTGCTGGCATTGGCAGCACACGTGTGCACACCCATGCACACGCGTGTGCAGCAGCCTGGCATCGAGCAAGGGTGCATTTGGGGTGCATTTGGGGTGCATTTGGGGGCCATTTGCCGCTCGGTGAAGGTATAAGCGGGATGCCAGGCTGGCAACCCCTTGGATCTTTGTTTCCCCCATGGCCGAATCCGGCACAGGATGGAAAATTAGGTATGTTTGCTGCCATGCTCTGTTTGTTGACTTAGCAGCAGTCGGATTAAACAGGAAAATATTGATTTAAATATAGCACCTCGCGGGAGCGGAGGAGTCGTGGGAACGCGGCCCCCAGCGCCCCGGCTGCTGCCTTCCCCACCTGCTGCTCCCCGAGTGGGGTGGCTGCACCCCGAAAAAGTCATCAGGGATGGAGGGGGATCCCCAGAGGGAAACATCGGGGTCACGTTCCCAGGGACGCTTGCCTAAACCCCCCCCATCCCTCCCGAATATCCTCCCTCCGAGCTCGCCCCGGCGTGGCTCATCGTCCGGAAGCTCATCCTCGCTTTGGGGACAGCTCGAGGGCCGGATCCGTGCACCGGCCATACATTCCTTGGCTAGAGTTTGGCATCTTTGGACCTATTTATCCCTCTGTCCCCTTTCCGTAAATCTCCATAGAAACCAGGTTTTGGGCCATGGCTGGAAGTTTTCTCATTTTTCGGCGTTACTGGAAATCTATAATTAAAGCCGTTGCGGGGGGAAGATGGGGGGGACGGGTAAATCTTGGCTTTCCTCTCCCAGTGCCTGCGACGATGGTTTGCCGGGTTTTTGCACCCCTGGCTCTGCCGTGCTCAGCAAAACGCTGGGGTGGGGGGAAACTGAGGCACGCAGGCAGCCCCCACCACCCTTCGGAGGGAAGTTGGAGGTGGGATGGAGCGAGGAGAAGTTGGCTGGCATCAGGGGGACCCACAGATGATGATGCTACCTATCAGCACGGACTGTCAGCTCTCCCAGCACGGAGCGACGCTGGGACCACCGGCACGGGGCCAAGCAACAGGGCCAGGGGGGTGAACCAGCCCAAATGCCCTTATCCCTGCCCATTTTTGCCCCTTCCTTTCTCTGCTGCCAGGGTTTTCAACGCCCTTGGGTGACGCAGAGGACATGTCTGGTGTCACCCAGAACCACCCCCCCCTTGCTCTTTGTCCCTTATCCCCGGTGCCTGCCCCCACTTTCATTAAAAGTCTCTAATTAATTAAGCGGCGAACTCCAACAGAGGGGATGGACCAGCCGGGATACACATCCTTGGAACCCAGACACCCCAGGGTAGCACCCCATGGGCAGGGGGTGCCCTGTGATGGTGGCGGTGGGGCAGGATCCGACCCCGGAGCGAGAGGGTTAGCGTCGGGCTGAGCTCAGTGCCGGGGGCTGGCCTTGGCCCGCGGCCGCCTGGCCCAAAGGTCAGGCTCTTGGCAGGGTGCCGGGGCTGCAGCGAGGGTGGGAGGCTGGGACGGGCTCGGCGTGAGCTCCGCTTCCAGCCTGCGGAGAGACCCGTGGCCCCGCGCAGGTGCTGGGTTGCACGTGCAGGAGGGTTGCACGGGGAGGTCCCTGGTCCAGGGGTGCACATGCAGGGGTGTATGGAGAGGTCCCTGGTGCAGGGGTGTACGTGCAAGGGTGAACGGAGAGGTCCTCGGTGCAGGGCTGCGCGTGCAGGAGGTCCCTGGTTGCAGAGGTGCACGTGCAGGGGTGCACGAGGAGGTCCCTGGTGCTGCGGGGTCCATGCAGGGGTGCACGGGGAGGACACTGATGCAGGGGTGCACGTGCAAGGGTGAACGGAGAGGTCCTCGGTGCCGGGCTGCACGTGCAGGAGGTCCCTGGTTGCAGAGGTGCACGTGCAGGGGTGCACGAGGAGGTCCCTGGTGCTGCAGGGTCCATGCAGGGGTGCACGGGGAGGACACTGATGCAGGGGTGCACGTGCAAGGGTGAACGGAGGGGTCCTCGGTGCAGGGCTGCACATGCAGGTCCCTGGTTGCAGAGGTGCACATGCAGGGGTGCACGAGAAGGTCCCTGGTGCTGTGGGGTCCATGCAGGGGCGTATGGAGAGGTCCCTGGCGCAGGGGTGTACGTGCAAGGGTGAACGGAGAGGTCCTCGGTGCAGGGCTGCGCGTGCAGGAGGTCCCTGGTTGCAGAGGTGCACGTGCAGGGGTGCACGAGGAGGTCCCTGGTGCTGCGGGGTCCATGCAGGGGTGCACGGGGAGGACACTGATGCAGGGGTGCACGTGCAAGGGTGAACGGAGGGGTCCTCGGTGCAGGGCTGCACGTGCAGGAGGTCCCTGGTTGCAGAGGTGCACGTGCAGGGGTGCACGAGGAGGTCCCTGGTGCTGCGGGGTCCATGCAGGGGTGCACGGGGAGGACACTGATGCAGGGGTGCACGTGCAAGGGTGAACGGAGAGGTCCTCGGTGCCGGGCTGCACGTGCAGGAGGTCCCTGGTTGCAGAGGTGCACGTGCAGGGGTGCACGAGGAGGTCCCTGGTGCTGCGGGGTCCATGCAGGGGTGCACGGGGAGGACACTGATGCAGGGGTGCACGTGCAAGGGTGAACGGAGAGGTCCTCGGTGCCGGGCTGCACGTGCAGGAGGTCCCTGGTTGCAGAGGTGCACGTGCAGGGGTGCACGAGGAGGTCCCTGGTGCTGCGGGGTCCATGCAGGGGTGCACGGGGAGGACACTGATGCAGGGGTGCACGTGCAAGGGTGAACGGAGGGGTCCTCGGTGCAGGGCTGCACATGCAGGTCCCTGGTTGCAGAGGTGCACATGCAGGGGTGCACGAGAAGGTCCCTGGTGCTGTGGGGTCCATGCAGGGGTGCATGGGGAGGTCCCTGGCGCAGGGGTGTACGTGCAAGGGTGAACGGAGAGGTCCTCGGTGCAGGGCTGCACGTGCAGGAGGTCCCTGGTTGCAGAGGTGCACATGCAGGGGTGCACGAGGAGGTCCCTGGTGCTGCGGGGTCCATGCAGGGGTGGTCCCTGGCGCAGGGGTGTACGTGCAAGGGTGAACGGAGAGGTCCTCGGTGCAGGGCTGCACGTGCAGGTCCCTGGTTGCAGAGGTGCACATGCAGGGGTGCACAAGGAGGTCCCTGGTGCTGCGGGGTTCCATGCAGGGGTGCATGGGGAGGACACTGATGCAGGGGTGCACGTGCAGAGATGCACGGAGAGGTCCCTGGTGCAGGGGTGCACGGGGAGATCCCTGGTGCTGGGGTGCACGTGCAGGGGTCCACAGGGAGATCTCTGATGCTGGCGTGCACATGCAGAGTTGCACGGGGAGATTCTGGTGCTGGTGTGCACGTGCAAGGGTGCGTAAGGAGATTCGTGGCGCGGGTCTGCACGCACAGGCGTGTACAGGGAGATCCCTGGTGCTGGGGCGTACGTGCAGGTGTGCACGAGGAGGTCCCTGGTGCTGGTGCAAGGGTGCATAAGGGTGCAAGGATGCATAAAGAGATCGGTTGTACCAGTTTGCATGTGCAAGGGTGCGTAAGGAGATTCATGGTGCTGGTCTGCACGCACAGGGGTGCACAGGGAGATCCCTGGTGCTGGGGTGTACGTGCAGGTGTGCGTGGGGAGGTCCTTGTTGCAGGGGTGCACGAGGAGGTCCCTGGTGCTGGTGCAAGGGTGCATAAGGCGCAAGGATGCATAAAGAGATCAGTTGTACCAGTTTGCATGTGCAAGGGGGCATAGGGAGATTCATGGTGCTGGTCTGCACGCACTCAAGGATGCACAGGGAGATCCCCGGTGCTGTTTGCATGTGCAGGGGTGCACAGGGAGATCAGTACTGCCACTGTGCACCTGCAATCCTGCACGGGGAGATCCTAGGTGCTGGGGTGCACGTGCAGGGGTGCAGGGATAGATCCGGGGTGCTCTGTGTGCAGGGGTGCACAGAGACATCGGTGCTCCTGGTGCACACACCCAGCGATGCACGAGGACGGTGCAGGGCTGCACCATCACTGTGTGTGCATTGCACGGGCCGCTCTGCATTTCTGGGCAGCCTGCCTGTACCCTGCCTGCATGCATGCGCAGGGCTTCGTGCCTGGGCTTTTCCGTGCAAAATCGCACGCCTCCGAAGCTTCTGCTTGGAGGAGGTGGCCTCAATCTCCGATCTGCTCTTGCAGGCGAAGCAGCAGGTCGGCATCTCTGAGATGTGCACGTGCGTTGTCGGTACCGTCCTGCCAAACTCAGCTGGGATGGGGGCTCAAAGCTTCCCGGGTCTCATTGCTGCGGCGTTAGTCCATCATTGCAAGGGTTATGGGATTTGGAGCCTTTCCCAGGGATGTGTCCGAAGTGGGAGGTTTCCCGCGGATGCTGATCCCTGTGTGAGGGGAGGGACCAGACAGGTGACGTGCTGAGGTCTCCCCTTGCTGTGACTCTGTTGCTGAGCTCCATCACTCGTGCAGCGCAGGCAGGTCCCCATGGGGCAGTTCCTGCAGCTCCGGAGCTGCAGCAGGGACTTCTCCTAAATTCAGGATGGAGAAGGCGGTGCCGTCACACGAAGGGAAGATGCAGCGGGGCAGCACTGGGGTTTGGTCTGTACAGAGTTTCTTCCCGTTCTCCCAGGGCTTTCCCCTGGAAAGCAGGGGAAGAGACTCCCTCCCTCCCTCCCTTCCTTTCTTCCTTCCTTCCTTCCTTCCATCCATCCATCCATCCATCCATCCATCTCTAGCCACCCATCTGCATCCATCCATCTCCATCCATCTAGCTCCATTCATTTATCCATCTCCATCCCCCCATCTCCATCCATATAGACATCTCTGTCTACCCATCTACACCCACCCATCCATCTCCAGCCACCCATCTCCATCTGTCTCCACTCATCCATCTCCATCCATCCATCCATCTATCCATCCATCCATCCATCTCCTCCCATCTCCATCCATCTCCTCCCATCTCCATCCATCTCCATCCACCCATCCAGCCATCTCCATCCACCCATCCAGCCATCCCCCTCCACCCATCCCCCTCCACCTATCTCCACCACCCATCCCCACCACCCATCCAAGACAAAAGGCCCCATGCCCATAACAGGCATGATTTTCAGAGTGGGCATGGTCCATCTTCCAGGACATCTCCTCCTGAAGGCATCAAGGCCAGCTTGCACAGACAGAACCCACTAAAGCGAACGTTGCGATTTCCACCGTGGTGTTTCCAGGCCAGGATGTGTCCGGAGAAGAAAAATCAGCCACTTCCACCCTCTCTCCCTCAACGTGGCTCTTTTTAAAGCTCTGATGGTTGGTCCCGGTGGGGCTGTTTCTCCGGGCTCCCTCGGTTTCCATGGAGAGGATGGGTGAGGAATTTCAAAGGGAATGGCTCCAGTAAATGAACTCTTCTCTAAAAATAGCGTGTTTGCTTTTGGGTCTTTGGGAACTGCGGCCCGGCCAATGGGAGGGAGAACGAAAATCAGCATCTGGGTAAAAATATTCCAGTAACTCGCTCTTCGTGCAAACTCCCGTTGGAGCTGCTCAGCTTCCGGGGGCTGGGGGGCTGGTCCCAGTCTGCCCAGTTCCTACCCAGTTGCTCCATGACCACCGTTCCTGGTTGCAGGTGGGGGTTGTCCCCAAGCTGCGTGTACCCCTGTGCCTTGTATAGATTATTTTAAGTTGAATCCCTTTAATTTGAGGCCTAGAAGGGTTGATGGCAGGAACGTGTTGGGCTTGTGTGACCCCCAGGTCCTGCAATATCCCGGAGCCCCTGGGCATGTCCCTTTTTGGGAACCAGGGGATGGCCACCACCACCACCTTCCACCCCACCGGTGACATCCAAGACACCAACGAACCCAACTAGGACATCTCTGCATGGATGTGCTGAGAAAAGGACATCTGTGGTAGTGTCCACCACCAGGTTTCTTCTGGAGGACCCACCATCCCAGCGTGGGAAGGGCCACCACCAGGTCCCCTCCGGAAAAACCACCATCCCAGTGGAGGGACAGCCACCACCAGGTCCCCCTGGAGGAGTCACCATCCCAATGAGGGGACAGCCACCACCAGGTCCCCCTGGAGGAATCACTATCCCGACATGGGGATGGCCACCACCGGGTCCCCTCCAGAGAAGCCACCATCCTGACATGGGGACAGCCGCCACCGGGTCCCCTCCAGAGAAGCCACCATCCTGACATGGGGACAGCTGCCACCAGGTCCCCTCCAGAGGAACCACCATCCCAGTGGGGGGACAGCCACCACCAGGTCCCCCCTGGAGGAGTCACCATCCCAATGAGGGGACAGCCACCACCAGGTCCCCCTGGAGGAATCACTATCCCGACATGAGGATGGCCACCACTGGGTCCCCTCCAGAGAAGCCACCATTCTGACATGGGGACGGCCACCACCGGGTCCCCTCCAGAGAAGCCACCATCCTGACATGGGGACAGCTGCCACCAGGTCCCCTCCAGAGGAACCACCATCCCAACATGGAGACACCAGCATCCCTGCCTGGTTCCTGGGGCTGGAGAACGTTTCGTTGGCGGTGCCGTGGAGTTGCTATTTGTGACCGCCTGTTCCCGAGCCCTCCGGTACTCTCCAAAAAAAACAAGAAGGGAGTTGTTTGCATGGGAAGATTGGCATCTCCAAGCCCGGGATATGGTTTCCTGCTTTTTTTAGCCGGAGTAGCAGCAGACTCGTCGGCCTGCCCTGATTTGGCATCCTTCTTTTTTGCTTTTTTTTTTTTTGGAAGGGTTTCATCTTGACCCCTCGGCAGAAACGCCGTCGCTAGCAGTAGGGGATCAGTTTTGGTCCTTTATTTTTTTGTTTGGTTGCCCAAAACCCCGGTGAGATGGGATGTAGATGGCTCAGAGCCTCAGTAAGCGGAGAGGGGACTCGTCCCTTGGTCGTCCGAACCCGGTGCAGGTCAGTAGATGCTGAAACACCCTTTTTTCGCTCCCCCCCCCCCGCCGCCCTGGGGTGCCGCTGTGACAATGACATGGCAGGGAAGGCGTCACCTCTCGCCTCGCCGTGATGTGACGTGGGATGTGGGCGTTCCTGGCGAGGTCCATGGTCACCCCCCCCCCCCCCCAGCTCCCTGCCACCCCGGTTGCAGCCGTGCTGGACGAGGGGACCCGCCGAGCATGGGGTGCTGCAGGGCTGGGTGTCCGTGGGGCACGGGTGACGCTGGGGATGGAGGCTGGCGTGGGCACAAAGTGGGTCTTCTCCTGGTGGTTGCACCCAGGCTGCTGCCAAGGGCATGGATCCAGGCCGGGGGGGGGAATGAGAAGGGCTGGGGCAGGGGCATGGAATGGGCTGTTCGGGGCTCCTGGCTCCTGTATGTCCATCAGCTCCTGGGTGCCCATGGGCTCCTGGGTACCTGTTGGCTCCTGGGTGCCCATCAGCTCCTGGGTGCCCATCAGCTCCTGGCTGTCCATCAGCTCCTGGGTATCCGTCAGCTCCTGGATGCTTGTGGATTTGTGGGTGCCCATGGCCTCCTGGTACCTGTTGTCTCCTGGGTGCCCATCAGCTCGTGGGTTCTTGTCATCTTGTGGTTGCTTGTGGATTTGTGGGTGTCCATGGACTCCTGGTACCTGCTGGATCCTGGGAATCCATCAGCTCCTGCATCCCCATGCATTCTGGGTGCCCATTGGCTTCTGGGTGCCCATCAGCTCGTGGGTGCTTGTCATCTTGTGGTTGCTTGGGGATTTGTGGGTGTCCATGGACTCCTGGTACCTGCTGGATCCTGGGAATCCATCAGCTCCTGCATCCCCATGCATTCTGGGTTCCCATTGGCTTCTGGGTGCCTATGGGCTTCTGGGTGCCCATGGACTCCTGGGTACCTGTTGGCTGCTGGGTGCCTGTCAGCTCCTGGGTGTCTGTCAGCTCCCGGTTGTGTGTGGATTCGTGGGTGCCCATGGACTCCTGGGTACCTGTTGGATGCTAGCCATCCATCAGTTCTTGGGTGCCCGTGGGCTCTGGATGCCCATAAGCTCCTGGGTGTCTGTTGGCTCCTGGGTATCCACCAGCTCCTTTGTGCTTGTTGATTCATGGGTGCCTATGGACTCCTGGTACCTACTGGATCCTGGGCATCCGTCAGCTCCTGGGTGCCCATAGGATGCTCATTGGCTTCTGGGTGCCCATGGACTGCTGGGTGTCTGTTGGCTCCTGAGTGCCCATGGACTCCTGGGTGCCCATAAGCTCCTTGGTGTTGCCAGGTCCTGGTGCCCATCAGTTCCTGAGTGCCCATGGACTCCAGGGTAGCTCCTGGGCATCCATCAGCCTCTGAGCATCCATCAACTCTTGGGTACCCTTTGCCTCCTGGATACCTCTCGGCTTCTGGTGCCTCCGGAATTCTGGGTCCACATGGAGGCCTGGATGCCCATCGGCTCCTGGTGCCCATCTGCTCCTGGTGCCCATCAGCTCCTGGGTGCCCAGTGCCTCCTGCATGCCTCTTGGCTCTTGGGTGCCCATCAGCTCCTGGTGCCCGTCATTTCCTGGGTACCAATCAGCTCCTGGGTGCCCTTTGGCTCCTGGGTGCCCATCGGCTCCTGGGTACCAATCAACTCCTGGGTGCCCTTTGGCTCCTGGGTGCCCATCGGCTCCTGGGTACCAATCAAATCCTGGGTGCCCTTTGGCTCCTGGGTGCCCATCGGCTCCTGGGTACCAATCAAATCCTGGGTGCCCTTTGGCTCCTGGGTGCCCATCGGCTCCTGGGTACCAATCAACTCCTGGGTGCCCTTTGGCTCCTGGGTGCCCATCAGCTCCCGGTGCCCAATGGCTCCTGGTGCCCATCACCCCCTGGGTGCCAGGCCAACGCCCTCCTGGGTACCCCAAGTTTGCTTGCACCCCCCTCACCTGGATCCATGCCCCATGCCACCAGGCACCCGGGGCACGTCCTACCCACATGTGCCAGGCTGGCACCCAGCGGCGATGCCAAAGGGTGCTGGTATCGGGCACCTTTCTCCTCCCTGGCTTCCCTCTCCCCGCAAAATCCCGATAACTATTGCTTTTGAGGTGCTGCGGGATGCGGGGTGCGGCTTGTGCCAGCAGCGGAGGATGCTGGTGGGGGATCCCGGGCTGCTGGCGAGTCGGGGGGTGGCGTTACCCCTCGCCCGGCGGGTGCGGGGCCAAGCACGCCGGGAGGCGGCGGAGAAGGAGAGGGAGGAGAAGAGCACGGCTGACCTCAGCATCTGGAAAGCTGCGCTCTTGGGCCGCGGCCTGCGTGCCGAAAACCGGAGGCAAAAAAAACCTTCCATATTTGGTGAAAGCTGCTCTAGGGCTCGGCAAAGGCTGGCTGCAAACGGGGGGCCGGCAAGCCCCCCGCTGCGCCCTGGCCCGTGGCGACACGAGTTTTGCAAGGGCTCTGCAAATGCGCCGGGGGATGGATGGTAGCCGGGGGCGGCGGGGGGGGGGGAATAAATTGGGGTGAGCATCGTGGATCGGGTGGGAGGGGAGCATGAGGAGGGGGGGACCCGTGGGGTGCTGCTGGCGGTGGAGGAAGGATGCCCTGAGATGTGCCAGCGTGACCCTGAGCCTCATATTTTGGTGGGGGGTGGGGGCAGGGAACCCCTCAGACCCCGGCACCGGTGATGCAAACCCTGATTTCAAGTGAAAATCCCATGGGAAAAGCCCCGCGACGCATTTAGAGGATGAATTTTTGTTGCTTCGGGAAATGAGCCTCCCGCCGTCTCCCCACTCCCCATCCCACCGGCGCCGCTCCCGGCACTGCCGCTCACCGGGACAGCGCGGGGATGCCCAGCATCCTTCCACTCGGCCCTGAAAAAATTGCTCCGACTCCTTTATTTTTATTCCTGGTTTTTTTCTCACACTTAAAAAGCAGAATTACAGCCAGGCCGTGTCCTCCCAGGATGAATCACTGCAGCCGAGAAGTCAAAGAAGGGAAAACAACCGAATTCTCGGCGCATCCATTTGGGGCTGAAGCCACCCTTCTCCTCCTCCTCCTCCTCCTCCTCCTCCTCCTCCTCCTCTTCCTCCCCATCCCGGAGGCGGTTGTGCCGCCGGGTTTCTCCATGGGAGCATCCCTGAACAAATCAAGGCTCCTCTGCGAGCTAGGAGCCTGGGAAAAACCACGACCGAGGGAAAAGCAAACATCTCCAGCCCCAGGACTGCGAATAAACACGGGAGTATTTTTAGTAACCGAAGCGGAGCTGAATCAGAGCTGCTGATTTATGCTCTTATTTCCTTTCAAGAAGTTATGCTTCAGAAAGCGGCTCGGACTTTTCTTACCCGTGGGAGAAGAGCGAGCGGCTGGGCGGGGAGGGGATGCAGCCCCGGACGTGATGCTGTACGGCGTCAGCCGGGCCCTCTTCTGCGGCACAGGTCCTTGTCTTCCCCCGGGATGTGGTGGGTGGTTTCTCCAGGACACGGGGCCTGGTGGTCCCAGGGATGGAGGGGGCTGGTACCCAGGGATGGGGTGACTGGTATTCAGGGATGAGGAGGCTGGTCCCAGGGATGGAGGGGACTGGTACCCAGGGATGGCGGTGGCTGGTATCAGCGGTGGAGATGACTGGTACTCAGGGATGGGTTGACTGGTACCCAGGGATGGAGGTGGCTGGTCCCAGGGGTGGAGATGACTGGTATTCGGGGATGGCGGTGACTGGTACCCAGGGATGGCAGTGACTGGTACCAGGGATGGATGTGGCTGGTAGCCAGGAATGGAGGTGACTGGTGCCAGGGATTGGGGGGACTGGTACCATGGATGGGGAAACTGGTACCCAGGGATGGTGGTGGCTGGTACCCAGGATGTGGTGGCTGGTACCCAGGGATGTGGTGACTGGTGCCCAGCGATAGAGGAGACTGGTGCCCAGGGATGGAATTGACTGGTACGAGGGATGGAGGTGACTGGTACCCAGGGATAGAGTGACATGCCCAGGGATGCGGCGACTGGTACTCAGGGATGGGGAGTACTGGTACCAGGGATGGGAGTTACTGATGTCCAGGGATGGAGGTGGTGGGTACCCAGGGATGCCAGGGGTTGGTACCCAGGGATGCCAGGGACTGGTACCCAGGGATGGAGGTGGCTGGTCCCAGGGGTGGAGATGACTGGTATTCGGGGATGGCGGTGACTGGTACCCAGGGATGGCAGTGACTGGTACCAGGGATGGATGTGGCTGGTAGCCAGGAATGGAGGTGACTGGTGCCCAGGGATTGGGGGGACTGGTACCATGGATGGGGAAACTGGTACCCAGGGATGGTGGTGGCTGGTACCCAGGGATGTGGTGACTGGTGCCCAGCGATAGAGGAGACTGGTGCCCAGGGATGGAATTGACTGGTACGAGGGATGGAGGTGACTGGTACCCGGGGGTGGTGGTGGTTGATGCTATGGATGGGGTGACTGGTACCCAGGGATAGAGTGACATGCCCAGGGATGCGGCGACTGGTACTCAGGGATGGGGAGTACTGGTACCAGGGATGGGAGTTACTGATGTCCAGGGATGGAGGTGGTGGGTGCCCAGGGATGCCAGGGACTGGTACCCAGGGATGCCAGGGACTGGTACCCAGGGATGCCGGGGACTGGTACCCAGCAAAGCAAGGTCTTCCCCTGGCTGGTGGCTGCCGTCCCTCCACCCCTGTGGCACAGAGCTGTGTGGGACACATGGCTGAGCATCGTTGATCCCAAGGTGAAGGTTGGATGGGTTTGCCTTGAAAGCCCTACAAAAAGCAATCAAACCTCCTGCTTACAAACATCCCGAGAGGAGATAATGCGATTTTTCCAAGCGATTTTCCTGCCAGAAACTGAGGAAATACGGAATTGGATGTAATAGCATCATCCTGTTTTGGATGATGGTGCCAGCCAGGGGTTTTTCCGGCTGCGCGAGCAAGTTTTACGTGTCGGGATGATGCCGTTTGCTGCGGAGGTGTTTGCTCGTCACGTTGGGATGGATGGAAGCGGGTCCGGTTTTGTTTCCGAGCCTTTTTTCCCCAGGGTTTTGGTAGAAATAAAGCCAAGGGTGCGTTAAAATTGTTAAGCTTGGGCGTTCGCCATACACTGCAGGCTCCCTGGGGCAGGGGACTGTCCCCATGGGCCAGTGGCTCCCACTATGTCCCAGCTCCCTCTAGTGGGATCTGCTCCGGGAAGAAGCATCCAGGGAAAGAAAAGGTGCAGAAATCCCAGTTCCCCCCAGTTTCTTCCAAACTGGGAGTGGAGGTCTCAAGGAGGTGCCGAGATTCAGGCTACTCCTAGCACAACTCTACTACAAGACCCTAGAGAATTCCAAACCCAGCAGTGCGGAGCATCGGGAGCTGGCAGCGGGGACAAGCCATAACGGGGGGAAAAACAACTTGTATTTATTTATTCTTAAAATTTTGGCACATTTTGGAGGGGTGGGAATAATTTTGCTCGAAGCAGGGCTAGCTCCTCCTTTGGCAGCTGCGGGAAGGATGAGCTGGGAAGGCCCCGAGCGGCAAATCCCACTCCCAAAATAGTCCGAAACGCTCCAGATTTTTCCTAAACCTGGATTTTTTTTGCCCCAAAGCGAGGTCTCGGGGTCAAAATTCCCCACTACAGCTCATCCTGGGTATGGCTGAGCCCTGGCACAACTCATTACACCGCTGACCTCAGAGAAACGCTGCGTGTTGCGGGTCCAGGAAGGGAATTTTGAAGTGAAACGGCTTCTCCGGGGAGACGGAGATCCCCCCTCCCGTGGGATGTGATTTTAGCATCCCAGCCGGGTGGTGACAGCCCGTGTGACACCCTCCCGCGCGTCCCCAGCTTCGGCGACCCGGTTCCTGCCAGCAGCGGGGTTTGGGGGGGTGGGGAGGAGTTCCTCGGAGGGGCTGCAAGCGGCGTCATTACATGCACCGATGTGTGCGCGGTCTCGGGCTGGGCTCAAAGGCCAGAGGTTGCCGCGATGGGTGGGATTCCTCATGGAAGTACATCCCTGCTCTCCCTTTCCCCTAAACCCCCATTTTTCTTTAAAAAATGAAGTTTTTAGGATTTTCCTCCATCGATGCCTCTTTGTTTGCAGGGGGTGGAGGCAGGACACGATTTGCCAGGTCCTTTTTTTAATATTTTAAGATGTTTTAAAATCCCCGGGGATGCTCAGGCTCCTCCTGCATTGCTACACTCGGGTGGGGAAAAGCAAAATAATGGATTTGCATCCGGATTTTTTATTAAAAAATAAAATAGAGCAAGCTAGGAGAGCTCCCATCCTTCTTCAGGAGGCCAAGCGGGGTTGTATTTCCAATGCTGGAGGGAAAAACTGGGGGAAAACCCCCTCTCCGAGTCCCCCATCCCGCGTTTGGGGTGCCGCTGAATCGTCCCCCAAATCCTCAGTGCCAGATCCGCTCCATCTTTGGGGTTTTGGGAGCATCCTCGTGACGCTGGCACAAGCCTTTGGGATGGGGGCTGAACCCCTTGGCTCCATCCCAAGGGATCGGGATGCTTTTCCCAGGAGGGTTTGGGGGTTTTGGGGGGAGGAAACACCCAGGTTGCAAAAAAAAAAAAAAAAAAAGGCTGATCCGAAAGGAAATCTAAAGGTGTTTACAAAGAGCCGCGCTGCTAAAAATAACCGGCTCATATTTTAGACGGCCCTAAAAATAGGCAGCGCTGTTGGAGTGGCCAAACACTCCCAGGAATTTCCTGTGGGCTGCGGGCCGCGCGCAGGGGGGTCCGGGCTCAGCGGCCGACGGGGCCGGCCGGCATCGCTCCGGCTTTTTCTTTCCTGGGTGACGACGAGATGACCTCCGTTGGGCCCCTGAATTGCATATAGCAGGATCCAGGCTGGCTCCTTCCCTGATCCCGGCAGCGACGGGCTTAACCCTTCTCCATCCATCCATCCTTCCTCCCTGATAACATCCGAAGAGGTTGGGTGGGTTTGAGAGAGGTTTTTAAACCCGTCAGCAGAAAGCTCAACCTTAATAGTAGACACCGGAGAATCTACTTGCAAAGCTACTGCGGGAAGATGAAGGGATCGATTCAAGGGTGGTGTTTGGGGAGCGGGAAGGACCCTCTGCGGATGGAGGGATCCTCCTGCTCGCCCCCGGGCCAGGCGATCCCGTGGGAGGGCTCGAGGGCGTTGCTGCAGGCGGAGCGGCCAGGTCACCATCGCAGCGTCACGGCGTCGCAGCGTCACGGCGTCGCAGGCCAGCTGGGGCTGGGGTTGCAGTTTAAACGAGGCAGGGATTGCAAGAGGAATGGGTTTGGGATTGCAAACCAGATGGATCGGGGATTGCCATGCAGGTGGACCCAGGTTTGCAAGCCTGATGGGTCTGGGATTGCAAGAGGAATGGGTTTGGGATTGCAGTCCAGATGGATCGGGGATTGCCATGCAGATGGACCGAGGTTTGCAAGCCTGATGGGTCTGGGATTGCAAGAGGAATGGGTTTGGGATTGCAAGGCAGGTGGATCGGGGATTGCAACCCAAATGAGTCCGGGACTGCAACACAGATGGACCCAGGATTGCAAACCAAGCGGGTCTGGGATTGCAACCCAGATGGTTCTGGGGTTACAGCCCAAATGGGTCCAGAACTGCAACCCAGGTGGGTCCGGGATTGCAACCAGATGGGTCTGGGATTGCAATGCAAGACAGACCCAGGATTGCAACCCGAATGAGTCCGGAATTGCAATGCAGATGGGCCCAGCGTTGCAGCCCTGATGGGTCTGGGATTGCAACAGGAATGGGTTTGGGATTGCAACCCAAATGGGTCTGGGATTGGAACCCAAACGAGCCCAGGACTGCAACACAGATGGACCGAGGATCGCAAACCGAGTGGGTCTGGGATTGCAACCCAGACGGGCCCAGGATTGCAGCCCGGATGGACCTGTGATTGCAACGCACATGGGCCCAGATGTGCAACCCAGCTGGGTCTGGGATTGCAACAGAAATGGGTCTGGGATTGCAACCCAGATGGATCTAGAATTGCAATGCAGATGGGCCAGGGGTTGCAGCCCAAATGGGCCCAGGATTGCAACCCAAATGGGTCGGGCTTGCAACCCAGATGGGCCCAGGACTGCAACAGAAACGGGTCTGGGGATTGCAACACAGATGGGCCTGGGGTTGCAGCCCAAATGGGTCTGGGATTGCAACCCTGATGGGTCTGGGATTGCAACAGAAATGAGTCTGGGATTGCAACCCAAATAAAACAGGGATTAGAACAGAAATGGGTCTGGGATTGGATCCCAGATGGGTCCAGGGCTGCAACACAGATGGGCCCGGGACTGCAACTGAGATGGGTTTGGGATCGCAGCCCAAATGGGTCTGGGATTGCAACCCAGAATGGCCCGGGATTGCAACCCAGATAGGTCTGGGATTGCGATGCAGGTGGGCCCAAGGTTGCAGCCCCTGTGGGTCTGGGATTGCGACCTAAATGGGTCTGGGGTCACAACAGAAACGGGTCTGGGATGACCGCGGTGCTGCCGGAGGAGTTGCAGGAGCGACTGCGTTGCAAACAGCCTCATTATCCCCAATGCAATTAGCTGTATCGGGTGCAGCGCAGGCACCCATCGTGCCCACGTCGGGTGCTGTGGGTCCCTCCTCCCTGATCCCAGTGCTGGGGTGTATTTAAGGCTGCTGCAGCTCCCCTCTCATTATATGCACCGAGTTGGCCGTTCTCTGCCATGCACCCTGGGGAGGGTGCTCATCATCCTCATTACCAAGAGGAAATTTACTGGCTGCAATGGGAGGACACAGCCCTGCTGCACGCTGTTGCTGTGGAAACGGGGTGAGCGGCTAATTAGATTTAATTAACGAAGCAGGAGGGGAGTGTTGCAAACGGATCCGGGCAGGGTGCATCACCCGGCAAGCAGGGATGTGGGTGCTGAGGTGATGATGGGGGGGGGGGAGGGGGAGGAGCAGGCTTGCTCCGTGCCTCAGTTTCCCTGTCTGCAAGGTCAAGGAGGGGGACACGGTAGCCGGGGACTCCCCATTGATGGGGATGGAGACCCCAAGGATGCTGAGCACCCCAACCCAGCATCATCTGTGCACCCCCCACAAAATCACATGCCCCAAGAAGCTGTCATCCCGTCCGTCCCCCGTCCCCCCAATACAGCATCGTCCTCGGGCAAAGCCTCTCCAACAGCACCCCCCCAGCAGGATCCGGCCCTGCCTGCATCCGCGCGCGTCTGTGTGTGGGCACGGCTCTGCCTCCGTCTCCGATTGCTCTCGCCTGCCCGTGCCT
This sequence comes from Gymnogyps californianus, assembly GCF_018139145.2. Classification (NCBI taxonomy): domain Eukaryota; kingdom Metazoa; phylum Chordata; class Aves; order Accipitriformes; family Cathartidae; genus Gymnogyps; species Gymnogyps californianus. The sequence continues at coordinate 1,883,875 of NC_059471.1, read as the reverse complement.
CGGTAGCACCCGGGGCCGGGGACCCGCGTGCCGCCACGGACGCAGGCGCACGCCCGCCTCACGCATCCTGCAGCCACTCTGCGGGAGGGCTTTTTTTTTATATATATATATATATACACACACACACACACAGAGAACCCTATCAATATAAATAGCTCCTCTATTTTATTTCCCTCCTTGCTGCATCCCAGCGCAGCGTTCCAGCTATTTTAAAGGGGAGACCTGGTGTGTGTGTGTGTGTGTGTGTGTGTATATATATATATATATAATTTTTTTTATTCCTTGGGCCGCGTGGGACGGACCGACCCCCGGGACCCGCATGCTGCAGATGGTGAGGACTCTGGCGCAGTTCACCATCGCGCTGGAGGACATGCGAGACATCGGGGACGGCATCGACGCGGCCTTCGCCGCCTCCGGGCTCGGCGGGGCGGCCGAGGAGCTGCCGGAGAAGGGTTGCGGCAGTCGCGGTGGTACCGAGGTGATGCGAAAAGGGATTGGGGGGGGGGAGGTCCTGGGGATGGAATGGTGGTGGTGGGGGGGTGTCTGGTGAGATGGGGGGGTTATATGGGGGGGGTGCATGGATGCGTCATGTTTGGACACGTGTGCGCCCAGCAGAACCTGGCACCTGCGGGGTCTGGACCGCGATTGCCGTGGCAACGGCGCCTCCATCCTCATCCTCAGCCTGCTACCCCTGGGGTTCTCCAGATTGCGGGGGGAGGGGGATGTTCCCACCCGGAGAGGGTGATGGGGGGCTGGAGCCATCGCTGCCACCCCCCCCCCCAACCCCGCAATGCTGATTTACACCGCGGAGGCGTCGGCTGGTGGGGAAATGCCCCCAATTCCCGTCGCAGCGGGGGCTGATCCTGAGGGTGCTGAGCATCTCGGGGGAGGCAGGATGAGGCCGGGGTGCAGCGGGGGCGTCCCCATCTGCTGATGGAGACCGAAGCAACATCAGCCCCACCGGGGAGAGGCTTTGCTGGGGTAAGGGATGCAGTGGGGCGCATCCTGCCCACGCCTGGGTACTGCTTCACCCTGCCAGGATGGTGCGTTACCCCCAGCTCCTGCTCATCCCAGCGGGATTTTCCCCCCACCAGGATAATACCACTGCCTTAATGGTGGAAAAAATCCCGTTGCCAACAGTTGGGCCTCATCCTGCCTCTCCCCACTGCTGCAAGTCCCCCGCCACCGGTGCGGTGTGCGGTGCTGAGCCTGTTCAGCTCACCGATCTGGCCCTTTGCTTTCATCCTGAGCTGGGACAGCTCCCGAAAATGCTGGGAGCATCATATCGAGGCGGGGAACTACAGGCTGTGCGAGGGTTGGGGAAACTGAGGCAGGGTGGGGGTGGGTCAGGTGCTCTGTATCCCTAAAGCCCATCCTCCGGTGGGGGCCCTTCAGCCCATAATTACAACAAATTAGTCCGGCGGTGAGAGTGTTAATAAACTTTCAGGCTGTAACGAAGTGGGGAGGTCTCAGGCGGTGTCCCCAAGGACTCCAGCATCACCGTGTTTTGGGGGGGCAGATTTCCTGGGGGGGGGGACTTGGACCCGTCACCATAATATTTGGCTCTAGACAGCAGTTTCCTCCTTGCTTGGCTGAAAAGGCTGATATCAGCTTGGTGGGTGAGTGGGGAAACTGAGGCACAGCTCTGTTCTCCAGCACCGAGCAGGATCTGGCCAGGATCCCTCCCCAGTACTCCCTGGGGACCGCCGGGGAGATGATGGCCTCCATCCGTGATGAGGATGGTTGGGCTAAACCTTCCTCCCGTGGCTGCAGAGCAGCTTCGCAGCACAGATCGCCGCTGGGAGCAGTGGGGGGGACACAGCCCCACGTGGCTGGGGGACATGGGTTCATCCCACAAGGAGATGGGGGACACATCTGCACCCAGGACTGTTGGTGGCATCCCTGCACCCAGGGCTGTTGGGGTGTCTGAGCACCCAGGACCTTTGGAGGATCCTTTTCCTCGGGGCCTTTGGGGCATCCCTGCACCCACAACATTTGGGATGTCCAAATGTGCCTTAGGGGTGTCCGGGCATCCAGGACCTTTGGGGTGTCCCTGCACCCACAGCTTGGGGTGTCTCTGCACCCAGGGCCTTTGGGGTGTCCCTGCACTCAAAGCTTGGGGTGTCTCTGCACCCAAGGGCTTTGGGGTGTCCAAGCACCCAGGGCCTTTGGGATGTCTCTGCACCCACAGCTTGGGGTGTCCAAGCACCCAGGGGCCTTTGGGATGTCCCTGCACCCACAGCTTGGGTGTCTCTGCACCCAAGGGCTTTGGGGTGTCCAAGCACCCAGGGCCTTTGGGATGTCTCTGCACCCACAGCTTGGGGTGTCCAAGCACCCAGGGGCCTTTGGGATGTCCCTGCACCCACAGCTTGGGGTGTCCAAGCACCCAGGGGCCTTTGGGATGTCTCTGCACCCACAGCTTGGGGTGTCCAAGCACCCAGGGCCTTTGGGATGTCCCTGCACCCACAGCTTGGGGTGTCCAAGCACCCAGGGGCCTTTGGGATGTCCCTGCACCCACAGCTTGGGGTGTCTCTGCACCCAAGGGCTTTGGGGTGTCCAAGCACCCAGGGCCTTTGGGATGTCTCTGCACCCACAGCTTGGGGTGTCTCTGCACTCAAGGGCTTTGGGGTGTCCAAGCACCCAGGGCCTTCGGGATGTGCCTGCACCCACAGCTTGGGGTGTCTCTGCACCCAGGGCCTTTGGGGTGTCCCTGCACTCAAAGCTTGGGGTGTCTCTGCACCAAGGGCCTTTGGACGGTCTCCATGAACAGGACCATTGCAATCTCCATACCCAGCACCTTGGAGCATCTCCTTTCCTAGGGCCAGCGGAGGGTCTCCGCACCCAAAACATTTGGGGGTGTCTCACATCCAGGGTCTCTGGAGAGTCTACGCATGCAAAACTTTTGGGATATCTGTGCACCCAGGGCACTTGGAGCATCTCTGCACCAAAAACTTTTGGGGTATCGCTGAACCCAGGGCCCTTGGAGCATTTCTGCACCAAAAATTTTTGGGGTATCTCACACCCAGAGTCTCTGGAGCATATCCACACACAAAACTTTTGGGGTATCTCTGCACCTTTGGAGCATCTCTGCACCCAAGACATTTGGGGTATCACTGTACCCAGCACCTTTGTAGTACTTCCACACCCCAAACTTTTGGGGAACCACTGCACCCAGGGCCCTTGCAGCATCTCGCACCCAAAACTTTTGGGGTGTCTCTGCACTCAGAGCCTTTGGAGCATCTCGCACCCAAAACTTTTGGGGTGTCTCTGCACTCAGAGCCTTTGGAGCATCTCGCACCCAAAACTTTTGGGGTGTCTCTGCACTCAGAGCCTTTGGAGCATCTCTGCACCTAAAACTTTTGGGGTGTCTCAGCACCCAGAGCCTTTGGAGCATCTCGCACCCAAAACTTTTGGGGTGTCTCTGCACTCAGAGCCTTTGGAGCATCTCTGCACCCAAAACTTTTGGGGTGTCTCTGCACTCAGAGCCTTTGGAGCATCTCTGCACCTAAAACTTTTGGGGTGTCTCAGCACCCAGGACCCTTGCAGCATCTCGCCCCCAAAACTTGTGGGGTGTCTCTCCACTCAGAGCCTTTGGAGCATCTCTGCACCCAAAACTTTCGGGGCGTCTCTGCACCCTGGACTCTGGATCATCTCGCCCCCAGGCTGAGCTGCCGGGGCGTCCCCCCACGTGCTGCGTGTGAGGGGGATCTCCGAGCCCCGCAACCGAGAAGATCCCAACCCATCTGCTTCCCAAGGCTGGCGGACCATCCCACACCACCACCTCCCCGTGCCCCCCACCACCCCATTAATCTCCCTCTTGCAGGGCCACAGCCCAGCGCCGGGGTGCCTGGGGTGCCAGGCGGGAGGCAAATTCCTACGGGACCGCTCCGAGTGGAGCCGCCGGAGAGACGGAGGGCGCCGGGACCGACCCATGTAGGGCTGTGAGATCCAGGGCGGGCTCCTGACGCGGCCGCGGAAGAAACCAGGCGTCTCTGTGCGCTCGGTGTCATGTACTTCCTAATCCTCCCGGATTCCTCCATCGGGGTGGAGAGGGAGCGGAGGGGAGCTGAACGCCAGCCGGGCTTCTCCGGCGTTCAGCCTCCCCGCCGAGCCCCCGCGCCGGCACTGACACCCGCCACGTAGCTCCCCTCCATCGTGTCACCCCAAAACTCATCTTGTCTGTCTTTTCCACCCGAGCAGGACATGAGGAAACACGTCATCATGACGCTGCTGGACACGGAGCAGTCCTACGTGGAGTCCTTGCGCACCTTGATGCAGGTAACGTGGCACGGCCAGGGACGTGACACCCCAAACCATGTCACGGCGTAATCGTCTCTTGCTTGTCACCGTCCCCGGGGACCCCAAGTCGGATCCCCCAGCTGTGGGTGCTCTACCAGCACCGATGCGGCACGGGGGTGGATTGGGGACGGGTGGCAGTGGGGATGTTGGGGACAGCGGGACCGGAGCTGGGAGCAGCATGGCAATAGTGTCAAGAACGGGGTGTGGGGGTCACCTCTGTCCCCCAAATCAAGCCCGTAACATTCCTGGTGGGTTGTCACCTGGCAGGTAGTGTGTCCCCAAGCCCCTTCCCATGTTTGCCCCCCAAAAGCTGTTCCTCATGTTGCACCCCATCTCCTGGGCCGTTGCTGATGGCCATCCCATGATGGGGGACCCCTTACACCCCCCCATTCCCATGTCCCCCCATCTTCTGCTCAGCGGCATCACCTGCAGCCATGGGCCAAGGGTTTTTCTCGGTCCTTTTTTTTTACTGAGCTGGTTCCAACCCCCCTGGAGCAGCCTGGCCGGAGGGTCCACCCCACGTTTCAGATGTTAATGAAGGTGTTTCAGAAGGTTAATGGTGGTCAACGCCCTGGAGACTAGGTCACGTTGGTGTAGGTGTGGGTTGTCCAACCACATCGCTGCAGGTGGAAACACCAAAAAAATCAGAGCTCTTGCTCTGCTCGATACGAAGCGGTGCCTGTAGGACATCTGCCTGGCAAGTCCACGAGGGCATGGGGCACCCATCATCCCAACACCCAGCCAGGCTTTTCCCATAAACCCCCTACGAGGATGCCCCCATGGTGGACCCAGATGTGCTCTGCCAGATGTTGCTGCAGGACCCTTTGAGGCTGCTCCTAGTGCAGATGTTGGCTTGGAGGGGTGAGAGGACCCTGGCTCTGGCACTTATTTTGGGGGAAGCCGTACGGGGTGTGTCCCTGCTGGTCTCGGCATGGACGGAGGCTGTTCCGTGGGCTGTGCCCTCCTTTGAGGTGGGACAAGAGGCTGGTTGGAGAGGACAGCCGTGCTGGGGCTCACCGGTTCCCCACTGGAGGGACTGGTTGGACATGGGTGGGAGCCACGGGGCGTTAATGCCGGAGCTCTTGCCCATGGGACACGTCCTGGCACAGTGCAACCAGGGGGACGTGGCTTTCTAGCGGGCAGGTCACAGGGCTCCGGATGCCCCCAGCTCCCCGTCTCAGCAGGGAAAAGGTGCTTGGATCCATGACGTGGCCCGGTGGCACGTAACATGGTGGCTAGCACGGACAAGGACCACCCTGGAGCATCATCTTCCAGCCAAGCCAGATAGTGTGTGGGCAAGCCCTGCCTGCTTTCATTGTGTGCCGAGGCGGGGGCTGTCTCCATGCTCTTCTTCCCCATCTGGTCCTCGCTCCCCCAATTTCATGGCGGGTGGGAGGCATGGCACAGCCCAGCCCAGCTCCCACTGGAGGTGTTGGCCACAGTAGGGCAGGTGAAGTGGGTTAAGAGCCTCAGGAAGGATTTGGCCCTTCCAACCTGGGTCTCCAGGAGATACCCACCATCAGCTTGAGGAACCTCATCCTTGGGGAATGATTCCTGCTTCGCCAGCTTGGATGGAGATGTCTGAAGCTGCTCGAGGTGGGTCCTGTCCTCACTGCTCAGCTCCATGGTCCTCCCAACATCCTGAAGGACACCAGCACCCCATACCGGTCAGGCTGAGGAGGTGGCAAGGCTTGAGAAGACCTTTCTTATCCTGCATCCCTTGCAAATCCAGCTCTCCCGTTCCTGGGGGTACTGCTCCTCTCCGCAGCTCTGCCCCACGGGGGGAGGAAAGGGGTTTCGTAGCAGAGCCGCCCACCCAGCCTTGCAGAGGACCTGCTTTTTCTGCTGGCCCTGAGCATTGCTCGTTGGCCATTGCCCAAGAGAGACTTCTGGGAGAAGTGGTCCAGGGCTTGATCCAGTGCATCCACCCTGCTGGCTCCAGCCCCTCCTGGTCCCAAGCACTGTAAATCCCACCGGGAATGCACCAGCTTTTGGATCCCAGGGTGGTGCTGCCATGATTTCCCAGCTAGGTCAGGTTCTGGAGGTAGCAGATGGAGGTGACCAAGGCTCATGACAGCAAAGATTTGGAGCCTCTCAAGGCCGTGGCTGGGGGACGGAGGACGCTGTGCTTTGGGGGTTCCTCGTGCAGACCTGTCCCACTCCCCACAGTGCCGTGGGGATGCACCGGGTGGGACGGGACCCAAGGAGGCTGGGGTGCAAAACCTGCTGGGACCTGGTGCTGTCTGGTCCTTCTGGTGGGTCCCACAACCCAGCGTTCACTGGGGAACCCCCTGCTGCGGGATGCCACTGATCCCCATGTTTACATGGGTTGAAAAATTCATCCTGGGGGAGGTGGGAAAAGAAATCTATGGGGACCCCGATGCCTTTGCTTCCCCACAGGGTTACATGAAGCCTCTGAAGCAGCCGGAGAACTCGCTGCTGTGCGACCCATCGCTGGTGGACGAGATCTTCGACCAGATCCCCGAGCTGCTGGAGCACCACGAGCAGTTCCTGGAGCAGATCCACGACTGCGTGCAGAACTGGCACGAGAAGCAGAAAGTGGGCGACCTCCTCGTGCAGTCGGTAGGTCCTCGCGGGGTGGATTTCCCCCGGGGAACCCAAGCGTGCCCGCTCTCGGGCACGGCCCCAGCAGGAGAAGTTTCGGAGCAGGAGGCAAGGGAGTGATTAAAGGACAGGCCAAACACGCCTGAGATGGAGAACAGGAGACGATCTCCAGGCCCGCGGTCTGCTTAGCGTAACGGCGGGGTGTTGCGGCGACCAGCTGGGTCTGCAGCTCGGCGTTTCTGCCTCGGGAGCAGAAATGTCAGGGCTGAAAAATCAAGGGGGAGCCCTCCCCGCGCCAGCCCAGAGCCAGGATTAACCCTTGGGGCAGCTTCTCCCAGGCGTGCCCGGGAGGTCCATGCTGGACCTATCCCCTTTTTTCCCGGCTCTTTTCCCCTCCCAGTTCTCCAAGGATGTGCTGGTGAACATCTACTCTGCCTACATCGATAACTTCCTCAACGCCAAGGATGCCGTCAGGATCGCCAAGGAAGCCCGGCCGGCGTTCATGAAGTTCCTGGAGGTGGGTCCTGGTTCCTCTCCCCATCGATGCTGGCCAAGGTCCAGAGCCACCTGCAACGCTGCTGGTGGGGCAGGGTGGGGTTAATGGGAGTAAACTGGTAACCTATGGTCAGACTGGGATTTTTCTCCCCACCTTCTTCTTGGTTTTATTGCAAAGAGGCTAGGTTGGGATGAACCAGAGTTACTCGGGATGGTGTAAAAAGGAGTCACCCTGACCCCAAACGGGTGTTGCTCCAGGTCCTGGGCTGGTGGGACGCTGGCTCCCTGCTAGGTCCCACCTAACGGGGCCATCCTTGTCCCCCACCGGTGTTTTGCAGCAAAGCATGCGGGAGAACAAGGAGAAGCAGGCTCTGTCCGACCTGATGATCAAGCCGGTGCAGAGGATCCCGCGATACGAGTTGCTGGTGAAGGTGGGTGCGGGCAGCCGGGTGCGGGCAGCCGGGTGCAGGCAGGAGGCCATCTGTGCCGTGCCAGCAGTGGGTGAGACCATGGCACCTCCTCACCTACCATGTAAGGGGAGCTTTTAGGGGTCTCACATCTCTCCCGGCCCCTTTTCCCATCCCTTGACACGAAGTTGGTGTCCTCAGGCATGCGCACAGCTCTGCCCTCCTGGGGATGGTCACTCTGAGGACTGCCACCCCGCTGTCCCCCCCCAGCATGTCCCTACAGGTGTGCAGTCCCCTTCCCCTCTACCTTTCTGCTGGGAGGTTGGACACTGCAGTGCCATTTCGGGACCGGTCACACTGCCACCCCCTCTGTGCCTCAGTTTCCCCGTGCCAGGGTCACTCTCCCTGGCGCTGAGGCTGGTGGGGATGCGCTTTCATAGAATCACAGAATGGTTTGGGTTGGAAGGGACCTTCAAAAACCATCTAGTCCAACCCCCTGCCATGGGCAGGGACACCTTCCACTAGATCAGGTTGCTCAAAGCCCCATCCAACCTCACCTTGAACACTTCCAGTGATGAATTTCGGGCGTCCGTGCAAGGTGATGATGCGCTCTCAGGAGCTGGTGGCCTCTTTAGGGGTGGCAAAGACCAGGCCGGTGGTGGCCAAAGCTCAAGGCTTCATTTCTTTGCAAAACCTTTCCTGCATGGGGCTGGTTTCCATCCCCAGCAGCCACACCAGCATGGTAGGGGCTTTTGCTTGGAGGTGTCATGGCATCACCGATGCCCAGGCTTTGCCCGTGGTGACGTCCCGGCTGTGTCCCCATGGTAGGACCTGCTGAAGCACACACCAGAGGACCATCCCGACCACCCTTTCCTCATCGATGCCCAGCGCAACATCAAGCAAGTGGCCGAGAGGATCAACAAGGGCATGAAGAGCGCGGAGGAGGTGGAGAGGAACGCCCGGATCGTGCAGGAGATTGAGTCCCACATCGAAGGGATGGAGGACGTATGTACGAGGGTCTTAGATGGGGTCGGTCTTTCCTTCTCCCCAAAATGCAACCATTTCTGCTCTTTCTGGGTCATCCAGTCTGAGCCACTTGTTTTCTTCTCCGGGTCCTGCTCTCCCCATCATCACTTGGCCTTGTTGGGCTCCTGGGGGTTTGGGAAGGGGCTGGGGTGCCAGTTCTGAGCCAGGGGGCCGCAGGGGCAGGGACAAAGCCCACGAGGGTCCCCCCTCGGGGCTCCCCACTCACGAGCCAACTTGTCCCCACAGCTCCAGGCCCCACTCCGCAGGTTCCTGCGCCAGGAGATGGTCGTGGAAGTGGTAAGAGCGGGATGGTCCCTTGTCACCATCGGATGGGGCAGTGGGAGGCTATGATTGCGGGTCATGGGATGCCTGTGTGCCCATGGAAGGCTACGGGTGGGTGGATGGATGGATGGATGGATGGATGGATGGAAGCTGTATCAGGGGAAGTTCAGATTGGACATTAGGAAAAGGTTCTTCACTGAGAGGGTGGTTGGTCACTGGAACAGGCTCCCCAGGGAAGTGGTCACGGCACCAAGCCTGTCAGAGTTCAAGGAGTGTCTGGACAACACTCTTATTCGTATAGTTTAGTGTTAGGTAGTCCTGCAAGGAGCAGGGAGTTGGACTCGATGATCCTTATGGGTCCCTTCCAACTTGAGATATTCTATGGTTCTATAAGGATGGACAGATGGATGGAAGGATGGATGGGTGGACAGAAGGACGGGTGGATGGATGGATGGACAGATGGAAAGAACAGACAGATGGAAGGTGGATGGAAGGACGGAAGGATGGATGAAGGGATGGACGGAAGGATGGAAGAACGGATGGATGGGTGGATGGATGGATGGATGGATGGATGGATGGATGGATGGAAGGATGGACAGATGGATCGATGACAGATCAATGGGGACAATATAAAATTCCCCAAGTGTGGGGGAGGATAAGATGGGTTTGGGAGCCGGCAGGAGGCAGGGGGAGCCCACAGCAGCCCTGGGCCAGGGGTGGATAGAGAGGCTGGAGGTGGAGACTGCAGGGGTCCTGGTGAGCCCATGCCTGGTGTTCCCATGGCCCTGGCGCTTCCCTGTCCGTGGGACCCTGTGGCTTTGCCTGCACGGCCATGGCACTCATGTCCCTTTCCGCCCTCGCGAGGACTCATCCCACCCCGCAGCCTCCCTATGCCAAGGCCGCGCATGGGGAAACTGAGGCAGGGACCCCACTCCCAGCGCCGGCAGTGAAGAGGCCGGACGTTAACCCCTTGGTGTCTCCCACCACTCCACAGAAGGCAGTAGGTGGGAAGAAGGACCGCTCCTTCTTCCTCTTCACGGACCTGCTGGTGTGCACCACGTTGAAGCGCAAGTCGGGCTCCCTCCGCCGCAGCTCCATGAGCCTGTGAGTACCACCAGGCTTGGGGGCTCCCACCGGGATTAACCCACGTCGTTAGGGTTGTCCCCACCGGCTGGCCTGGCTTTAGGGTGCTGGGAACATGGGTGCAGCTCAGCCATCCCCCCCCAACCTCACAGGTACACGGCGGCCAGCGTGATCGACACCGCCAGCAAGTACAAACTGCTCTGGAAGCTGCCGCTGGAGGACGTGGACATCGTCAAAGGTCTGTCACTGCCTGCTGGAGTGTCCCATCCCACCCCACCCCAAAAGCCATCGCTCATCCTTGGCTGGCGGGGAGAAGGTTTCCCTGCGCAGTGCCGGGGAGAAAGGGGTTAACGCCACGCGCATGTCCCCACACAGGTGCCTCGCAAGCCACCAACCGGGAAAGCATCCAGAAAAGCATCTGCCGCCTGGATGAAGACCTCAGCACGTTGGGGCAAGTTAGCAAGCTGTCGGAGACCCTCAGCTTCCCCCACCAGGTATGGGGATGATGGCCCTGATGCTTTCCCCTGGCTGGACACGTTCCCTGGAGGACTGACCAGGATGTCCTCAGTGGGTGGGAGAACCTGTGGAAGGGCTGGTGGTCATGAGTGTCCTCAGAGGGCACAGGTACCTCCAACCCCAAAGCCACAATCGGGTTGGGGCAGCCTCCAAAGGATGCTCAGGGATGGATGGAGGCAGCATCACGTGGTGGCTCTGGTGCTGTCCCCTGGCCAGACACATTCCCCATGGGACCAACTGGGATGTCCTCTGTGGGGAGAACCTGTGAAAGGGCTGGTGGCCATGAATGTCCTCAAAAAGCCCAGATGCCACCAGCCCCAAAGCCACAGGGAGGGTGGGGCAGCCTCTGAAGGATGCTTGGGGATGGACGGGGTCAGCATCACGTGGTGGCCCTAGTGCTGTCCCTTGGCTGGACACCTTCCCTGTGGGACCGACTGGGATGTCCTTGGCAGGAGGGAGAACCCGTGGAAGCGCTGGTGGCCATGAGTGTCCTCAAAGGGCCCAGGTGCCACCAGCCTCAATGCCACAATGGGGTTGGGGCAGCCTCTGAAGGATGCTTGGGGATGGACGGGGACATCATCATGCACATGGCTGGTGGTGGCCTGTCCCTGAGAGCTGAAGCGTTGTCCCCGTCCCCAGAGCCTGGATGACGTGATTAAGGACCTGATGGCCTCCATCCACCGGGAGCTGGCGGAGAAGCAATCCCTGTCCTTCAGCATGGCTTTCCCCCCCAACAAGGTAGAGCTCAGCACTACCAAAGCCGACGGCACCGAGTCCTTCATCTTTGAGTTCCCCAACCCCGACGCCCGGCTCGGCTTTGAGCAAGCCTTCGAGGACGCCAAGAAAAAGCTGGGTAACACCAGGGACCGGGGAGGTGGACGCGGGTAGTGGGCTCGGCATCACACCCCTGCTTTGGTAGACCCTTTTCCTCCCTCACTTCTTCATCCTCCAATTTGATTTTCCCAGCTTCCAGCAAAAACTGCCTGGACCCGGAGTTCCTCAAGGCCATCCCCATCATGAAGACGCGGAGCGGGATGCAGGTACTTTGAGGCTGGATTCAAGCATCCCACAGGAGCTGCGGTCCTCTCCATCCCGGTGGGCTTGCCGCCGGATGCTGAGAGCTCCTGCGTCATTCCCGAATGACCCAACTCATCCCATCTTTTGCTCCCTTGCAGTTTTCTTGTGCTTCTCCCAGCCACGGCAGCCCGGAAAGTTCCCACGAGGTTTGGGTTTGCAACAGCGATGGTTACGTGGGGCAGGTTTGTTTGCTCAGCATCCGTAAGGAGCCCACGGTGGAGGCGTGCATCGCCGTCTGCTCCGCCAGGATCCTCTGCATCGCCTCCGTGCCCGGTCTCAAGCGGGTGTATAGGTAGGACATTCCCACCGGCACCGCGGAGCCGGCGGGCACGGGGCGATGCTGGAGCTGCTTCTTTCCCCCCTCCCTTCGTCGCGGCAGGGAGCGTGCTGAGCCGGTGGGCAGCCCCTCCTCGGAGCCGATGCCGGCGCAGCCGGAGGATGCGGGGCCGCAGCCGTGCCTGCACATCTCCATCTCGGGTTCGTCGCTGGAGCTCTCGGAGCCGGTCGACGGCGGCAACAGGGAGCTGGTGCCCTTTGATAGTGATGACACGGATGACGAGTCCTCGCCCAGTCCCTCAGGGACGCTGCAGAGCCAAGCCAGCCACTCCACCATCTCCTCCAGCTTCGGCAGTGAGTCCTCCTCGGCCCCTGCTTAGCGAAAAAAACCACTTTTTTGCCCCAAAATGGTGGGCAGCTCCATCGTTTTGGCCACTCTGCTTTGCATTCCTTGGGGAAATCTGCAGGTGGAGGCTTTTGAGCCAAGGAAATCCTGGGAAAAGAGATGTTGGGGGGCATCAACCCAACACCATGGTGCTGGGATGGGGCTGGCAGCTTCGGGTAAAACCTGGTGGGTTTTGGGGCTCAGCATCCCTACGTCCTCCCCGGGCTTGACATCTCAAGGGGACCCATGGTCTCTTCCCCGTCACTTTGGTGGGTGTCGGGTGGTCCTGGTCTGACCCATTCCTTCCTCCTCCTTCTCCTCCTCCTCCTCCTCCGCAGATGAAGAGATCCCGAGCTGCAAGGAGGCAACGGCAGAGACGACGAGCTCGGAGGAAGAGCAAGAACCCGGCTTCATGCCCATCACTGGCACCTACGGCCAAAACCGGCGCGGCGAGAGCCCCACGGATGGGCGAGCCCTGCGCCGCTCCAGCCGCGGCTCCTTCACCCGGGGCAGCCTCGAGGACCTCCTCAGCCTTGACCCTGAAGCCCACCAAAGCTCCATGTGGTTGGGCACCGAGGACGGCTGGTATGTCCTCAGGACAGGGGGACACATACGTGGGGTGGACCCCGATCCCGGGTGAGCCTCAAGCTTTGCTCTTCTCCTGCAGCATCCATGTGTACCAGTCCTCGGACAACATCCGGAACAGGAAGAACAGCATGAAGATGCAACACGCCGCTGCCGTCATGTGCATCTTGTAAGTGGGGAAAGGGGATTTTCAGCTCCGGGATGTCCATAGCAGGGTGGTTTGGGGTGGCTGAGCAGGGCTCTGCAGCTGGTTGTCAAAGGGTTTTTCTCCCGGCAGGTACCTGGATAACCAGGTTTTCGTGTCGTTGGCCAACGGGGAGCTCGTTGCCTACCAGCGGGAGGCAGGTGAGGCCGGATCGGGGACATCGAGAGGCACTGGCGGGGTTAAATGCAGCCCCAAAGTGGTGGCTGTTGAGTGGGTGGCTTGGGCAGCCCCCTGGGGAGGGATGCTCGGGGTGCTGGCGGCTTCCCTGCCACCGCAGGAAGGGAAGGGACATTCCTCAAGGGATGCTGAAGACCCCAAAATCAGCGCCAGGTGGAGGCGTGCACCCTCTGCCTGCCGCTGGCATCCCCTGGGGACATCAGCTCATGTCCCTTCTGATGGGGGACCTGAAGACGGGCATTTCCAGCCACCACATCCCATCGGCCGGGTCAAGACGGGGTTTTTTGGGGATGCTTTAACTACCCACCCCACTCCCACCACCCTCACAGGCCGCTTCTGGGACCCCCAAAACTCCAAGTCCCTGTCCCTGGGCTCGCCGGGGAGCCCCATCACCAAGATGGTGGCGGTGGCAGGGAAGCTCTGGTGCGGCTGCCAAAACCGGGTCATCGTCCTCAACACCGCCACGTTGGCGCAAGAGGTACGGCGGGCGATGGTGGGAGGTCGGGGGGGGGCGGTGATGGGCATCGGTGGCATCATCGGTGGCGTCGCCGCCTCTCTGTCACCCGCAGCACACGCTCCAGGTGGGACAGGACGGCGGGCGCAGCGTCACCTGCATGGTGAGCGCGGGGACCGGCGTGTGGGTCGCGCTGCAGAGCAGCGCCCAGGTCCGGCTTTACCACGCCACCAGCTACGAGCAGTTGGCCGAAGCGGATATCACCCCCCCGGTACACAAGATGCTCGCCGGTAAGTCCCACCGGTGGCAGGTCTCCGGTGGGTACCTATCGCTGTCTCCAGTGGGTACCCGTGCCCATCGTCTACCTTGAAAATGCGATGCCCCGTGGCATCCAGTGCTGGGAAATTGAATCTCTCCTGCATCCCGACCAGTTTTGGGGAAGGAAACCAGACTTGTCATGCTCGTGGGGTTCGTCCTCGGTGTTATGCAGCTGCATAATCCCGCGGGGAAATAGGGAAACCCCTGGGCAGATGGATAATCCCGTGCAGAAACAGGGAGTCCCCTGGGTGCCTGCATAATCCCACGGGGAAATAGGGAAACCCTTGGGCAGATGGATAATCCCGTGCAGAAACAGGGAATCCCCTGGGTGCCTGCATAATCCCACGCAGGAATAGGGCACCCCTGGGTATCTGCATAATCCCAAAATCAGGCAGCCCAATCTGACAGCACCCCGGGGTGCTTTATACCCGCCAAGGGGGTTGCGGGGTCCCTCCCCCATGTCCCACATGCCGCAGATACCCCCGGGAACAGAGACCGGTGGCATCGGCGAGGTTCACAACCCCGTGGCGGGCAGGGTAAAATGCTGACGGCTGGGATGCTCGACAGGCTCGGATGCCATTATCCGGCAGCACAAGGCAGCCTGCCTGCGGATCACGGCTCTCCTGGCGTGCAAGGACTTGCTGTGGATCGGGACCAGCGCCGGCGTGGTACTGACCCTCGCCGTCTCGGCCAAGGCGGCCCCGGCGTTGGTGGGGCTCTCCCAGGGTCACACCGGCCACGTCCGCTTCCTCACCGCCATCGAGCTGCCCGACGGCTTCGACGTCCTCTTCCCATTGCCGAGGGAGACGGGTAGGTGGGATGATTGGGGGGGTGGGGGGGGGGGGGCCCAATCCTGACCTGCTCCGGGAGGAGTGGATGTTTTTGACGGGGCTGGGAACACCATCCCGCTGGCGGATAACCGGGAATAGCCTTGAAATGTGGTCACCGCAGTCCCCGCTCCATCCTTGCCTTGTTAAAATCCAGGGAGAAAAATTAGGGTGGGGGGAAATTGGGTGCTACCCCCCCCTCCAGGACTTGGGGGATCACTCGAGTGACCCCAAATTTCCCTGGGAGACCCTAATTCCCATGGGGAAAAGCCAAGGGAAAGCCATGTGCTGAGTCTCACCCGAACTGTCCCCAAAGTTGGGGTGGGATGGGGAGGGAGTGATTTGGGGGGGGGGGGAGGTACTAATTTGAGTGGGAGGAGCTAATTGTGTAGGCGGGGCTAATTTGGGGTGGGAGGGCTAATTTGGGGTGGGAGGGGCTATTTGGGGATGGGATGGGGTTTTTTGGGGCCAAGATGTGGCACTTGGGAAAGTGGTGGTGATGTTGGGAGGATGCTGGGATGCTGCTGGTGGGATGCTGCTGGTGGGATGCTGCCGGTGGGATGATACTGGTGGGATGATACTGGTGGGATGATACTGGTGGGATGATGCTGAGATAATGTTGATGGGATGCTGCTGGTGGGATGCTGCTGGTGGGATGATACTTGTGGGATGATGCTGAGATAATGTTGGTGGGATGATGCTGGGGTGATGCTGCTGGGATGCTGCTGGTGGGATGCTGGTGGGATAATGGTGGGATGCTGCTGGGGTGATGCTGCTGGGATGCTGCTAGTGGGATGCTGCTGGTGGGATGCTGCTGGTGGGATGCTGCTGGGAGGATGCTGGTGGGAGGATGCTGGGATGACACTGGTGGGATGACGCTAGAATGATGCTGGTGGGAGGATGCTGGGATGATGCTGCTGGGATGCTGCTGGGGAACAGGGGAACCCCGGGGGTGATCTGACAGCCCGCTGGCGTTCTGCGCTTGGCAGGGGCCGAGAAGCCGAGCGAGGCAGAGAAACGAGACCCATCGCGCCCCCGCGCCCCCGCCCTCACCCTCTCCAAACCCAAGATGCTGGTGATCAGCGGCGGGGACGGCTACGAGGATTTCCGCCTGACCAGCAGCAGCGAGACAGTGGGCCGAGACGACAGCACCAACCACCTCCTCCTCTGGAGAGCATGAACGGCCCCAGCCCCCCCACCCCGGGGCCATCCCGGCGAGGAATGAGGGGTGCTGGCCCCCCCCTATATGCAGTGGGGCGGGGGGGGGAGGTTCTGACCCCCCCTCCCCGCCGCCCCCCACCCCAAGCGCCTCTCATCTCCAACCCGGCTGCTCTCTGTGTGCCCGGGGTTGGGGGGGGATGAGCCCCGGTCCTCCCCCCCGCTGTCCCCCGGCCACCGCACCGGACTCGGAGGGGGGGGGGACACACACACAACGCTTTCGGGGCGTGGAGAAGATGGGGAGGGGGGATGCGTTTGCTTGGGAAGGCGCTAACGAAGGAGGAAGGCGTTAACGAGCATCCCTGGGGACCGGCCGGAGGATGCCGTACAGCCAGGAACCTGCCTTGCTCTCCGGTTTTGTGTGTGCCTGCTTCGGGGTGAGGGGGGGGGGTGTCATGGCGCTGTCACCCCCCCCCTCTTCCCCCGGGACCCCTGGCCACGCCGCGGGACCACCCCAGGGACAATACACCCGCGGTGTCCCCCCCCGCCCTGGGCCTCCCGCTAACCCGCTCGCTCCATCGCCAGCACCCAGATAGCTCTGTTTGTTTGTTCGTCTGTTTTAAATATATATATATTATATATATATAAACATCCTTATTTATTTTGGGGGGTGTGGGGGGGTGTGGGGGGGTCAGGCGCATCGTCACATCGCTGCCGGTCCCTCTGCTCCAGAGTTGGGGGATTAAAAACTTCCCGGTTCCTCGCCCCGAGGCAGAGCTGGACCCTACTGATGGAGCTGGACCACGCAGGGATGCTGGTGGAGGGGGGAGCTGATGGGTGGGGGGGGGGGACACGGGAAATTGGGGTGTCCCCCTCCATGTCCGTGATTCCCATGGGATTTCACAGCCTGGGGGAGCGGGGTGAAGCCACCACCAACGTTCGAAGCATCTTCTGGATGAGAACGAGCATCATCTTCATCCCCAGACACCAGGGATGTCCCCCCACCCCTAAATTGGGGTGACGGCAGTCGGGACCCTAAAAATGAGACTTTCCCGGACCCAAACCCCCCCCGTTTGCCCTTTTTTTCCCCTCATTTTCCTGCTTTCACCCCAGGGTCCAGGCGAGGCCGGTGCTCGCAGACCTTGGCACCCCAGTTGTCCCCATGGGAGAGGTGACAACTGCGGTGGCGGGGATGAACCCGGGCGTCTCCATCCCCACGCCAGCCCGGTGAGTGACGCGGATGCTGCCGTCCCACGTCCATCTGTCCATCCGTCCATCCCGGGGCAGGGCGGGGAAGGGGGGTTATGTTATAATTGGGAAGATGAGGATATTTTGGGAAGGGGAGGGGGGGAATTTCCGTCACTTTGGGGGTTCTTTGTCATTAAAGGTCACCCGTGTCAGAACAAAGCCGGCGTGGTCTCCTCCTTCGCCTCATGGGGGGGTGGCGAGGACGGGCGCAGGCGGGGGGGGACCCAGCACCCATCGGCATCACCGGGGACATCACCCAGTGGTGCCGGCTGCGATGAAGACCCCGGTGGGAGGAAGAAACCCTTCCCGCTACTGGGGTGCAGTTAATCCCTCCCGGATAACCCCGAGGAGGATATTGGGGGGGGGGGGAATTCCTCCCTCGTGCCACGGAGCATCGGGATGTGTCCCACTCCCTGGGTGTCCCCCAGGGATGACAGACGGACAAACAGCTGGAAAGGGGGGGGACACCGTCCTGGGGACCCCCACGTCACCCCGCCAGCCCCCCCGGGGGAGCACCGGGGAGGGCACGGAGGGAACACCAGGCCTGGCTGCAACGGGGGGTGTCCCCAGCGGGGGAAAACTGTCCCCTGGGGGCGGGGGCGAGGCCGAGATGGGGTGCGCTGCAGGGGAAGCAGGAAAGCGGGGTGCAGCACCCATGGGTGCCCCTGCGGAGCGCCCCGCTGCGAGCCCATGTGGCGCAAAAAATCCTTATTTTTTTTTTTTTTAAATTTCCTGCTCGGTCGGCAAAACCCCACCGCGATCCCGTTTTTCCCGTTTCCGCCCCCAAAACCTCCTCCGCGGCTGGGATAAAGCCCAGCACCCCCAAATCCCACCCCACCCCCCACCCCCGGAGCCGCCCGCAGTTCCCGCCGCGACCGCCAGGCGGCGCTGTCCGCGGGACGGGGAGGGGGGCGGAGCCGCCGAGCGCGCAGAGCTGACGCACGGGGGGAGGGGGCGGTGAAGTGCGGGGAAGGGGTGGAGCCCCGCCGCGTGACGTTGGCGAAAGGGGCGGGGCGTGCGGGAGTAGCGCGCCGGCTGGTTCATTCATAAGGAGCAGGCGCGCTCGGCGGGGCGGCCCCGAGGGGAGCCCGGCGGCCCCGTAGTGTGGGGGGGCAGGTAAGGGGCACCCCCAGCCGGGTTACCCCCCCTCTGCCCGGTGGGAGGGGGTTTATTCCGAGTTGGGGGGGGCTCGGGTTACGTCGCCTTAAAGGGTTATTCCCCCCTGGGGGGGGGGGGTCTGGGTTTGGGGTTGCTGGAGGTTCGGGCTATGCAAGGGAGGGGGGACCCTGGTGCTTTTTGGGGTGCTGGGCCCCCTGTTTGCAATAAAAAAGGGTGGGGGGTTTTATTGCCTATCCCTAAGCAGGACATGGGGGGGAGCTTTGCCTTGGTGCTGCCTGAAGTGGGGTGCAGTGGTTGGAGACGCCGGCGCTGGCTCCGGCTGCTGCAGAGCGAATGTAGGTTAAAATAAAGGGTGGAGAGAGGGGAAAAAGTAGGTTAAGAGAAAAACTCGGCAGCAGCTGCCTGGAAAAAAAGAGATAGGAGCTGTCTCGGGTTTTGGTTTGTTTTGGTTTTTTTTTGCCGGAGCTGGAAAATCACAGGGCTCCCAGCCAAATACCCGCATCAGCTGGGATGCTGCGGTGAGGGGCTGCACCCCAAAGCGGGGCTGGAGCGTGCCGCTGCCTGGGCTTTGCGTGACAGCGATGCCGCTGGGATCATTTGACTTTAATACCGCATTTTTGCCATGGGTTGGTTGTTCCCACAGCTCTGATGGGGCCCGGGGAATTGGGGGCTGCGGGGGGAATGCGATAACGCTGAATTTCGCTCCGTCTGGCAGACAGTCCCCCCCTTATCCCAAGCTGCCTCCAGGAACTGTTCCCCAAAGTGTTTCTGAAGAATTCCTCCTTTTTTTTTCCCCCCATTTATCTGCAGGAGCCATCGGCCGAAACCCTGTTCCCCCATAGGGAGGGGAAGCCCTCGCTGGAATCCCGGTGGGCAGCCTTGGATTCCGGGCTGTATTAAGGGAGGGCTGGGAATAAACGGCTTGTGTGATCCGTTGGGATTTGGGCGGGGGGGGGTACCAAAACCAAGTTGCCTTCCCCGGTGTGTTTGCATCGATGCAGCGGCCAAGTGGGGTATGGGGCTGGTGGAGGTTGGGGTGTCCCCAAAAAGCAGCCGGTGGGGTTATTTTTTGGTTTCCTCTGGTTCTTAGGGGACAAATTTTTTGGTTTCCTCTGGTTCTTAGGGGACAAATTACGTTGTTTTTAAGTTTCCCCCGGGAGCTTCAGGGCTTTTCTCCGCCATGCCGGGGCAGCCGGGCATCCCACCATCACCGGCTGCGGGTTCGTGCCTGCATCCCCCATCCCCACCTGGGATGTCCCTGAGCTGCCCCCAAAAATGGGTGCTGAGTCCTGGGGTGGCCGTGATTAGGCAAAGCTCCGGTGACAACCAGGACGTGGCAACTTCTGGTCCTTGTACCTCCTGCATCCCCATGGCAGAGTCTTGGTCCTCTGAGGGACGTCCTTAATCCTTGGATTAAGCTTGGCCTTAGATCTGCTTTACCTGGGGCCAGCCCTGTTCCTGGTGGGGTTTAAATCTGTTTGTCTTGGAATGATGAGCCAGGATGCTCCGGGAACCCGGGATGCGCGGGCTCTGCCGGCCCGTGGCATCGCTCGGCCACCGCTCATGGTCCCCCAGCCACGGTGGGACCTGCCCGTCCCCTTCCAAGGCCATCACCGCTCCTTCCCCAGCAGAGCAGCACCCCAAACATCTCGGGGGTGTCCCTAAGGTGCTGCTATCAAAGGCTTAAATACCACCGCCCCGAAGGATTAAAATGTTTCACCTTAGGCTTAAACTCGAGTTTTATTAGTGCTGGCTTACAGGGTGGAGGGCTTGCACTGGTTTCACCCTCCCTCTGCGATCGAGGGGCACATCCCAAGTCCCAGGGGGATTCGGGAGGTATCCCTGCGGGATGCCATCGCCCTGGGACGATGCTTAGCGGGGAGGTGGGATGTGGTGGGGCTCAGGCTGGCCAGGGCGATGGTGGCAGCTGGCTCAGCCCCCCCCCAAAATCATGGGGTCCCAGCTTGGCATGGATGGTGCTTTTGGTTTGGGGGTGCAGCTCCTCAGAAGGGGAGAAGGGCTGGTTGGCTTCATGCTAGCACCCTGATGGGGTGCTCCCTTACTGGGAGCTACTGGGAGGAACTGGAGCATGGAGGATGCTCGTTTTGGGCCGTGCCATCGTGTCCCAACCCACGTCCTATAATTACCCAGCTCTGCCCCGCTCGCCCCCCAGCATCTCCCCTCCCGAGTTTAATTAGCTGCGTCTCAGACCCACGATGCTGGCCGCTAATTAGGAGAAACTCGTCAGGCAAAGGCTGTAACGAAGCTCTGGCGTGGCTCTCACGGGACCGTGACGACCGGGGGAATTTCCATGCGGGCGGCGGAGGCTGGATCCGGGTTTGGGTTATTTTTTGTTTATTTTTTCTTCCCTTCGCCTGTGCTGTCAGCATTTATTTTACTTTTAACAATTAATTGCTGAGCCCGAAGAGGGGGGATGAGCCTGTGGGAAACACCTTTTGTTTTCCTTGATTTTTTTTTTATTATTATTTATTTAAATATATTTATTTGCTTAGTGACTTCATTTCCTTGTGGTAGATGCATAAGGATTTCCTCCGGAGCAGGAAAACCCTTTATTTAATGGTGTTTAGCATCATCTGCTCTTTCCCCTGCTCCTTGCACGGCTGGTCCTGACTCCGTTGCAGGGTTGGTCCCTCTCCGATTTGGGATGGAGTCAGGATCTGCAAGGGAAGGGGGTGATGCCAGGCATCCCATGAAACCTCTAATAAAACTTTTTGGGGGATGGTGGAGGACTACTGCTGCAGGGATATTTTAGGCAGATGCCTTGGAGCATCCCCATGGAGGGAAT
The DNA here is from genome assembly GCF_018139145.2 of Gymnogyps californianus. Taxonomy (NCBI): domain Eukaryota; kingdom Metazoa; phylum Chordata; class Aves; order Accipitriformes; family Cathartidae; genus Gymnogyps; species Gymnogyps californianus. The sequence continues at coordinate 1,862,567 of NC_059471.1, read as the reverse complement.
AGGGCCCCCAAATCGCTTCTCCACCGGGATTTTTCCCGGATGGTGACCCCGGTGCTCCCCTTCGGGCAGGTCTCCCCCGGCGATGAAGAGGAGCGGGATGCGCTGGTGGCTCGTCACCGTCCTGGGGGTGAGTACGGCCTCGTCCATCCCATCTCATCCCTCTGCATCTCTACTTTCGGCTCCTCCGATGCTCAAACCCATCCCAGCATCGCCCCCCCCCGTAGCCGCAATAGGGCACCCCAAAATGTTTCTTGCAGCAGCTTAGCCCCGGGGAGATGCTCAGTTTGGGTCGAAGGGTTTTTTTTTCCCCCAAAAAAATTCTTCTTCCTCCTTTCCTCTCCTTTGTCAAAGCTTCTTCCAGGGCAGGGGCTGATAGGGAATGCGGCTTCTCCCTTGCTGCTCCCCCTGGGGCCACCGTGTTGTCCCACGTCTGGGAGATGCTCTTGGGATGGGCCGTGCGGGTACCCCAGGGGCTGGGGCCGCTCCCTCGGGGCGGCTTGGCCTGAGCGAGGGTCGCGATGGGTTTGCATCGGCCGCGGCGAGTTTGCCACCATCGTGTCACTGGCGATGGGTTTGCGCCCGTCGTGGTGCGTGTGATGGGGCTGCCTCCATCACGTCGCTGGCCATGCGTTTGCATCGGTGCATGCAGTGGGATTGCATCCGTCACGTCCCTCGTGACAGGTTGGTATCCGCCACGGTGCACGCAACGCGTTTGGATCCGTCGTGTTGCTGGTGATGGGTTTGTGTTGGCCATGGTGCACGTGATGGGTTTCTGTCCATCATGTCAGTGGTGATGGGTTTGCATCCGCCACGGCACGTGCAATGGGTTTGCATCCATCACGCGCTGGGTTTGCATCCGCCACGGTGCATGCGATGGGTTTGCATCCATCATGTAACTTGTGATGGGTTTGCATCTGCTGTTGCGCATGCAACGGGTATGCACCCGTCGTGCCATTGATGATGGGTTTGTATCTATCACGGCAGATGCGATGGGTTTGCATCCGTTGTGTGATGGGTTTGCAGCCAGCACGGTGCATGCAACAGGTCTGCGTCCATTGCATCACTTGTGACGGGATGACATCCACCATGGTGCACGCAATGGGTTTGCATCCACCGTGGGGCGTGCGGTGGGTTTGCATCCATCCTGTCGCTCGTGATGGGTTTGCATCTGCCGTGGTGCATGCAGGGGGATTGCACCCGTCGCATCGCTTGTGACAGGTCGGCACCTGCCACGGTGCATGCAATGAGTTTGCACCCACCACGGTGCAGGTGATGGGTTTGCATCCATCGTGTCACTGATGGTGGGTTTACGTTGGCTGCAGTGCATGCAATAAGATTGCACCCATCGCATCACTTGTGACACGCTGGCATCCACCACTGCGCGTACAATGGGTTTGCATCTGCGATGGCGCGTGCAATGGGTTTGCATCCATCACGCAATGGGGTTGCACCCGCCACGGTGCATGCGATGGGGGTCGCACCCATCACGTCACTTGTGACAGGTTGACGTCCGCCACGGTGCATGCAATGACTTTTGCATCCATCCCATTGCTGGCGATGGGTTTGCATCTGCCATGGTGCGTGTAGCGGATTTGCATCCGTCACCCATCACTAGTGATGGCTTCACCTCTGCCACATCACCCGCACCGGAGCCGCATCGCCGCCGGCACAGGCCTGGGAGCAGCGGGAGAGCCGGAGCAGCCGGTGCTGAGCACTGCTCTCTGCTTCTCCCGCAGGTGCTGAGCGGACCCGGCACGGGGGCCGGGAGCTGTGGTCCCCGGGAGCACGGGACGCCGGGATGCCCACCCGGAGAGGAGCCCGCCGGGGTAAGCCGTGCCCACCCGCGGCACATCCACCCCGGAGGGAAGGTGCAGGATCCGGCCATCGCTCGCCTCCCTTTCCCTCCGTGCAGGCGTGCGGCTCGGTGCAGGGTCCGGTGGGGATGTGCCGAGCTTGTCCCCCCGGCACTTTCTCACCGGGGGACGTATCCTGCTCTGCTCATACCCGCTGCCGGGCCGGGAACAGGATCCTGGTGGAACCGGGGACAGCGGTGACCGACAGCCGCTGCGGAGCCTGCCTGCCGGGGTGAGCCCAGCTTGGGGAGGCGGGGGGGGATGCTGCAAACCCCCAGCCCCGATGCCGCTCGTGGGCCGTATCCTGACCCTCCCCTCCCACCCCGCAGGTTTTACAGCCCTGAAGGGGAGAGGGAGCCCCGGGGCCGGTGCCTGCCCTGCGCCGCTGCTCCCCGCAGCACCCCGGGGTGCCCAGGTGGGTGCTTGGGCTGGAGGTGTCACCCCAGTTTCGTGGGTGCTGAAAGAGCTTGTGCCGGCGTTCGCCCCGGGGACGCCGCAGGATGCGTCCCCCTTGAGACGAGGCATGACGTCCTGCTGGGATGGGGCGGCTGAGAACATCTCCGCTCATGACACGAGTGGCTTCTGCTTCCCTGGGGGCCAACCCTGCACCGGGGCTCCTGGGGAAAACGGGATTTAATCCCAACAAAACCCTTCTCCGAGGCTGACCCGGTGCCTCCCCCCAGGCCGGCGGCGAGCCCGCAGCCCCGAAACACCGGGCCGGGCAGTGGGGACCAACGGGACACGAGTGACCCTGATGGGTGAGGAAGAGGAGGAGGAGGAGGCGGCGGCGGCGGCGCAGGCGGCCGTGCTGACCATCGTCCCGGTCTTCTGCGCCATGGGGTTGTTGGGCATCCTGGTCTGTAACCTGTTGAAGAAGAAGGGTTACCACTGCACCGCCAGCAAGGAGCCCCAGCCCGGCGGCACCGGTGAGCCCCGGTTGTGCCACGGGCACCTTTCGGTGATCCAACATCCATTTCGCCTCGCTCAGCCCGTTCCCGTGGCTTCTGGTCCTCGTTGTCCCAGGGCATCCTGCTCATCCTTGGCGGGGGGGGGGTGGGGGGGTGGTTTATCCCCCATCACTGAGTCCCCCCCAAACTTCTGCTTCCAGGTCCCAGCTCCATCTACCAGCTGGAGGACGCCAACGAGGACACCATCGGGGTGCTGGTGCGGTTGATCACCGAGAAGAAAGGTCAGGGGGGGTTCCCTGGGGGGGGGGGGGGGGGGGGGTGGTGACATGGGCTGAACCCCTGTGGCACCCCCACCACCACCTTGGTGTCCCCCCACCCATAGAAAACGCCGCGGCGCTGGAGGAGCTGCTAAAGGAGCATCACGGCCAACAGCTGATGCCACCACCAGACTGCACCCCCCTGAATAAGTAAGACACCCCACCCCCCACCCCCCAAGGCTGCACCGAGGACCCCCCCATGGTGGGACCAACCCCATGCTGATGGCATCTTTCCCCCCCCGCCCCGTCCCCGACTTCCCAGGCTGCACCTCCTGCCTCAGTTTCCCCCCGCCTGCCGGCACCAGCAGCACCTCCACACGGTGCAAGGTCCGGCCCCGTGCGCCCGCTGCAGCCAGAAGAAGTGGCCGGAGGTGCTGCCATCGCTCAGCGCCACCAAGGTCCCCAAACCCGGGGGTCGTCCCAGTGAGGTGACCATCCTCTCCGTCGGCAGGTAAGCAGGGATGCCCCCTCCACCCCCCCACCCCCCCCACCTTACACCCCCCCCAGGGTGGGGACAAGCTGATGGGATGCCCCCTCCAACAGGTTTCGGGTGTCGCGGATCCCCGAGATGAGGAGCGAGGTGGGGGGTGAACCCCCCCGCGGTCCCCTCCCCGTCGGTAGCGGGATGCGGCCCCCGTGGTTGAAAAGCACCGATGGCCCCCTCGAGGTGAGGGGGTGCGGAGGGAGGGTGGTGGGGAGCCCCTGGGGGGGGGGGGGTGGTGGTCCTTCCTGGCGGGAAAAAATGGGGCTTTAGGAGGTTGGAGGATAGAGCGTTAACTCTGAAGCCTAATGAGGGCATCCGGTGATTTGTGAGCTAGCGCAGGCCCTCACCCCCAAGCCTCTTCCAGCAGCTGGGAGGCTTAAAAAAATACTTTAAAAACTGAGCCTGAAGGGGTTGGGTGAGGGTGTTTCCCCCCCCCCCCGCCTTCCCTCCCAACCCCCGCGTTTAAGGGGCTATAGCGGGTTGTGGAGTGGGTGCTGATGGGGGTGCCAGGGTGGGTGCTGGTGCAAGGGGGTGCCGCAGAGGCACGGCGCTGGTGGCCCCTGGGGTGTTCTGCAGCAGGCAGCGCTTTAATATACCCCTGTCCCCTATGTATCTGCACGCTCACATACAGCTACACCTATATACACCCCTATAGCAGGCTAAAAGCACGTATGCAAATGCCCATACACCCCTATACAACACATTTGCATACACTTACATGTATAGTCATACACCCATATATGCACAAAAGGCTATGCATATGTGTACGTGCACTTATATACGTGCATGCACCTATGCGCACCCCCCTATAGTCATGCATAAACTGGGACGCGCGGAGGGGGTGTCACACGCCGCAGGGCGCTGCGGGCTCGCGGCAGGGCCTGGCACGGGGTGACACGGCCGGGGGGGGCCGGGGTGACTCACGGGCAGCTGCACGGGCACACGCGCCCTCGCACACGCGTGCGTCCATCCCCCCCCGCAACAGGCGCTGCTGCACGTGGCCACGCTGGCAGCCACGAGCGCCTGTGCGTGGAAATGTATATGTGCGTGCATGCAAATGTGCGCCCGCGCACCTATATAGATGTGCGCACATCACTGCACATGCACACACACACACGTGCACCGATGAACACATGCACACCCACCTCTGCACACATACACGTGTGCACATGCATGTATGTACATGCACAGACATGTATGCAGTTACACACGCATGCAAACACACACTTGGAGCTCTGTAAGTGTATACACACATACAGATGCATACACATGCACTTGTTCACACCCTGCTGCACATGCACACACACATATGCATGGAATGACGTGCACAAATGCATATGCAAACCCACTTCTGCACACATACATAAACACATGCACCTATGTACATGCACACACATGTATGCAGTCATGCACACATGCAAACATGCCCACACTTGCACATGGAGCTCTGTAAGTGTGCATACACGTGTGTGCAAACATGCACCCATTCATATACTGCTGCACATCTACACACACATATGCACAGATGAACATGTGCATAAATGCACATGCAAACCCACCTCTGCCATGCAAACATGCGTATGCAGTCCTACATGCCTGCAAACACACATGGAGCTCTATAAGTGTGCATACACACACACAGATGTGCACACACCACCTGTTCACACACCGCTGCACATGCAAACATATGCATGGATGAACACGTGCATGTGCACATGCAAGCCCACCTCTGCACACATACATGTGTGCACATGCACACGCAGAGATGTGCACGCAACACCCGTTCACACGCTGCTGCACATGCACACAAACCTGCACAAACGTGCACGTGCAAACCCACCTCTGCACACATACATAAATGTCTGCACATGCACACACGTGCAAACACACCCACACTTGCACGTGGAGCTCTGTAAGAGTGCATACATGTGTGTGTGCACACATAGATGTGCACACGTGCACCTGTTCACACACTGCCGCACGTGCACATACACATATGCATGGACACACATTTGCATAAATGCACATGCAAACCCACCTCTGCACACATACACGTGTGCACATGCACCTACGTACATGCACACACATTTATGCAGTCACACACATATGCAAACAGACGCACACTTGTATATGGAGCTCTGTAAGTGTGCGTACACATGCACACACGCACACAGAGATGTGCACACATGCACCCGTTCACACACCACTGCACACGTACCCACATATGTACGGACAAACACGTGCTTAAATGCACATACAAACTCACCTCTGCATGCATGCACGTATATACATGCACACACACGTATGCAGTCCTACATGCATGCAAACATGCACATGGAGCTCTCTGTGTGCATACACACACAGACATGTGCACATGACGCCTGTTCACACACCGCTGCACATACAAACATATGCATGGATGAACACGTACATGTGCACATGCAAACCCTCCTCTGCATGCATACATGTGTGCACATCCACATATGTGCATGCACGCACACGTATGCAGTCACACACGCATGCCAACACACCCACACTTGCACATGGAACTCTGTAAGTGTGCACACACAGGCACATGCACACACAGGCGTGTGCACACACAGGCACGTGCACACGTGCACCCGTTCACACACCGCCGCACATGCACATACACATGGACAAACGTGCATAAATGCACATGCAAACCCACCTCTGCATGCATACACGTGTGCACACGCATATATGTACATGCACACACAGGTGTGCAGTCACGCACGCGTGCGAATGCACGCACACTTGCACACGGAGCTCTGTAAGTGTGCACGCACATGCATGTGCACACACACACGAGCACCCCCCTCCCTCCCAGGCACCCCTCCATGGCCCTGTTTACACCCCCCACACCCAGAGCTGGGTGCAGCACCCATGGGTGCCCACCACCCCAGGCGCTGCACCCTGCCCAGGCTGATTACAGCCTGCCAGCCCATGGGGACGCGAGGTCGGGCAGCTGCCTGCCCTGCCTTCCCCTCTGCCCAGCTGAGCCCGCCCAGCTCGTGACAGCGATGGTCAGCGTTCACTGCAGCCCCCCCCCCCCCAGCACCCTGAGGGGCCATCCTGGACACCGTGTCCCCTCACCTTGGGCTGTCCCCAGTCATTTGGGGACACCTTGACCCTGCTGAGCCCGTGGCCAAATCCTGCAGGGCCTCAGCATCCTTAGGGGGGGCCTGGACCAGCTGCTGCGGGTGGGGACCCCCGGGGGTGCGGGGACAACCTGGGTGGCTGCCCTTAGCAGGAGGAGTTGTCCCCCCCCCAACACGGGATGTCCCTGGGTAGTGACAGTCACCGTGGCCGCTGGCCCAGGGAGCGACGCCGAGTGGCTCCTGCCACCTTTGGGTGGTGCAAAGGGCCCGATCCAGCCTCACCCGGAGACGTGGTCCACCCCTTGTCCTCCACAGCTGGCACCGGACCTGGGGGCTGCCTCGGGGGGACGGTGACACCCACAAAGACCCCATGGCGGGGGACGGAGGACGTTGGGCACCGTGTGAAAGCCAGTCCCGCTTGGAGCCATGAAGTGCTGGAGGTGGCAGCTTGGCTTCTGCTCCTGTCACCAAGGTGTCCACCGGCAGCACGGCAAATCCAACGTCTTGCCCAGCTGGTGAGGAGGATTCCCTGTCCCCGAGGTCCAGTGGTGGCCACGGCGTGGTGGCCTGAGGGAGAGCGTCTCCAGGAGCCACGATGCCCGTGGTGGTGGCCGTGGTGTGGTGGCCTTATGGAGAGCATCTCCGGGAGCCGTGACGCCGAAGCACAGCTCCATTGGAGGCACCACGCAACAGAGGACGTCGCGTGGCCAGGATGCCATTTCATGGTCACCTTCTGGGTCTGTTGAACTGAAGCCTCTCCAGGAACGTCATGAGCTCTTGATTTCCCTGCATCACCAGGTGCCCACGCTCAACATCGCAGGCTAATGACAGTCTCTGGATCATGGGACAACTCCCACCTTACCAACAACCCAACCGAGGCATGGATTGCTCTGGCCAAAGCCGGTCTCCTGCATCTACATCTCCTCTATCCAAAGTCTCAATCAGCCCAGGAGAACGTGGTGGTGATGTTCTGCTCACCGTGAAGATCACACACTCCACTTTCCAAAGGAGCTGTTTCTAGAGGATCACGTTGGCTTGGCCACGTTGGGGTCAGTGGGACAACCCACCCAAGGTTGGGTTGGAGACCATCAAGCTCCACCCTCAACCTAGAAACGGGTTTACGGCTTGGTCCCGTTCACTTCTCCACCGCATCACCGCACCAAAAAAACCAACCACCAAACCCGCTCGGGCTCTTTTATTTATTTATTTAATTTTTTTTTTTTGGAAACATTTTAATAGTTATCGAATGTTCTACATCTTACAGTAAATATCGTACAGTTACAAACTCTTGGCTGAAATCTGTCGGGGAGATCACGACCTGATCTTCAGAACCAAAACCAGAACAGAAAACAAATGGGGGGAAAAAAAAACCAAAACCAAAACCAACCCCAAATTGACGCTTCAGATGGACAAACCGAGGCTGTGGGGCTTCCCAGGGCATCAGCTCAAGGCCATGTTCCCTACACACCTTTGAGACTTAGACTTGGAAGACATGGTTCCTCTTGGGTTTACATTTTATTTTCTTGTTTTGGGTTGTTTTTTTTAATTTATTTTTGCTTAAGAGGTCCAATAAGATTTAAAAATGAGCCGGCCTGGTGGTCGAAATGAATTAAAAAATTAATTACATAGACAGAGGGGTAGGAGCCCGGCGCGGGTTTTGCTCCGTGCTAGGGGAATGGGAGGGTTTGGGTGCGATCCTGCACCCCGCTGTCTCATTTTCCCTTCCTCGCCGTGCTTCCCGATGGCTGCCGACCCTACAAACCTCTCCCGGCCCAGCACCCTGATCCTGAACCCCCTTCAGCCCGGCAAAAACCCAGCTCCCCCAGCTCCATCCCTCGCAGGAAGATGCAGCAAGGCTGCAGGTGCATCAGGATTTTTCCCTACAAACAGCACGACTGAGCGTTTCCAGCCGGGAATTGCTGCCGTTAAACCCCATATTTTGCTATTCCTGCTTTGCAAACATCCCCGTAACAGGCTATTTTACCCAATTACCGGTGAATCTATAAATGCCACGGTGCAACACGCCGGAAAAACGCCTTTTCCAAGCTCTCCTCCCTCCCAAGCTCCTTAACAGGCTTTATTTTCCTTTTTTCCCTATGGGAATGCTAGCACACGACAGAGAAAATATCTGGAGCCTGATCCTACCGGCAGCCCGATGGGCTCAGGAGCCAGCCCGGCACTTGTGGCAAAGCGAAGGGAAGATGGGCAGAAGGTTGTCGCGTTTCGGGAACAATAGATGGAGGGCCTGAAAATATTGACAATTGAAAAAAAAACCCCAAAAAACCTGGACTTAGGGGTATCCAGCGGCTCTTATTGCTATTGTCGGCTGGTCGGGTTTTCCTATCAAAAATAAAGCCCCAAATGTGGTTTTTCTCCCTCTAAGAAAGCAAGACCCAATTTCACACCCTCCGGCCGGGGACCGCATCATCCCAAATCCCCTGCGGGGATGCATCCGCCCCCCGGGATGCAGGAGGGAAGGGAGGGGATGGCAAAGGGCAGGGGGGGGTCTCTCCGGGAAGGACCGTGTTCAGCGAGATGCCGGCGGCTGGGGGGGGGGGGGGGGGAAACCTGATACTCTGAAACATCCATCATTAAAACAAACCCCTTAAATAACACTTCACGGTAATTACATCTTGAAACTGCAAAAAAAGCTGGACTGGGTGGTTATTATTATTCATAAAATACAGGAGCAAATCCTCGCCCGGAGGGTTCAGCCGCTTGGAGGCGTGATGGGTACAGGCTCCAAGGGGCTCGCTCGGGTTGGGGGCCACCACCACTATTAATACGCCTTTTTCCTCCCCCCTCCCTAAATTTTGCATTGCAGCTCGTGTTTTAAAGCAAAGATAACGGCAGGGATGGGTTAATGGTCATAACAGCGGTTTGAGAGTTATTTTCCTTCCTCTTTAGCTGGAATTCTAATCTCCGAGACACTTTGCTGGCCTCTAAGGATGGTTTAACCCCTCCTGCTCTTCCCCGCTAACGCCCAGTGTGATCCTTCACCGTGGGAAACCCTTTTCTGTAACCGACGTCGGCAAAGCTTTGCTGGAGTGAAATATTTGAGAAGCTGGTGGCCCCCAGCAGTGTTCCCCCCCCAAGGGAGTCCTCCACCAGGCTGCGACCTCCCCAGGACCTTCACTTAAGCCATGACTTGGCCAAGGAAAGGGCTTGGGATCATGGGCTTTTCTCCCATCCTTCCATCCATCCGAAAAACCACGTCCCTCCACGGGGAAGGGGACAGGGCTGCAGGTCACTGCTGGCATGAGCCGGGGGGGGCATCAAGCCCCACATCCCCATGTGGTAGCAGGGAGCATCTCCCCACCACCACAGCCCAATGAAGCCACCTTGGGAAGGAGCTACCCAAGCCTGGAGCCATGTGGTGGCCCCGGAGCCACGTGGTGGCCCTGGAGCCACGCAGTGGTCCAAGCCTAAACCCAACACCGGTTGCCAAACATGCTCACCAAAGCCTCTCGCCCAACAGACGGCGAATATTTCACCTCTTCACACCCTGGTTGAGTTAATGAGTATTTCTGCCTGGGCATAACGGGCTGAGGAGCATCAGAGCTGCTGTTGATCCAAGCGAAGAAATTAAAACTAAACCGCCTCATGTCAGATCTCACTAGCGGTAAGACTGGGTGATCCTCCATGCTGAGCTCCTGGAGCTTTCTACCCCACCTTCAGTGTTTTCTTTCCTTTCAGGAGAAAGCCTAGCATCTCCTTCCTAGCCGTGGGCCAAAATTTTAGCAGTCGTTCCTAAAGCAGTTAAGGGTGAAGGGTGCCTAGGGCAGTGGCAGGACAGTGTCTGCTGGGAAAGGTCCTCCTCTGCAGAGCCCGGGCTGTGATAACAAAGCTCATTGGACCCTGCAAATTGTAGTGCCGTTACGTTGCCTAGAGCTTACTCTATCCTACGTGTTTCAACGCTGACGGACAGCTCCTAATACATAACATGAAGTCAACAGTGAGAGCAAAAAAGGGTATTTGAGAGGTCTTCAATTCCTGTGATCTATTGGTTTGGTTTTTTTTTTGGCCCAGGTTTAACTGTAGCGTGCTACAAACAGTGGAAGGACGATGTAGTATTGTTCTTTCCAAATGTCCCGTTGCTCTTTACGTGCTAACCCTTGGCTTCGCCAAGCTGAACACCAAGCTAACCCTCTGATTATTCACTCTTTTTTTTTTTTTTTTTCCCTTCTCTTTTCCTTTTATACGAACCCAAAGTGCAACCCAAAGTACTACACAGGAGAAATCCACCTTCCCCACCCCACAGCACTGGTGTTCAGTCTTCACCCACTTTGTTTCCCCTTGAGGTTGGGAAGGTCAACCAGAGCTTTGCTAGCTTTCCTTTAAAACCAGCAGAACCAACCAAATGACCCCCATACAGAAGCGCCGGCACCAACACCAGACCTGACAAACCACCTGGGACCAACCAGTGGTAGGAAAAGTCCTCTTGGGTCCCTAAGCTTGTTTCTCCCCATTTGGACCATGTTCATGGGAAGGAGCCCCAGTAGCTCCTCCCCACGGCAGCAGAAGCCAAGCTGGGAGACACCACCAAGAGCAAGGAGGTCTCACCCAGGTGCCAACAACTGGTCATCGTGCTCTTCTGAAAGACCCTCCAGTCTGACCTCTACACCACCATGTCCCGGTCAAGGTGACCCTCCAGTGTTGGTCTCCACTGCCCTCACCTCCATCTGGAGATGTGATCCAGGCATGACCAAAGCAGAGCAACCAACAGAGACATCTGGGCACTGACTCAACACCACACATGGCTTGGAAACCCATGCCAGGCAGTGGTGGGAGGGATTCCCATCCACGTCTCCTAACCTGACCGCTTTAAAGGCTCTGGATTTGGTCCGTTGTGACACCCTCGGAGGCCAAGAGATGTGAGAGTTGCAAACACGCTGCCGGGTGAACGTAATTCTTTTGGCACGCTTGAGGGAAAAATCAAAACCCAACGATGTTTTTGTCTTAGGAAAAGAAAAAAGAAGAAGAACCTTGTTTCTATGCTGGGTTTAGTGATAAGGATTTAAAAATAAACCGGCCGCAAGCATTGTCTGCAAATACGAACTCTCTCTCTGCTGCCCTCGAGACAACTTATTGCTCTACTTGGACACCCCGAGGTGGGATGTCACTGGCCGCAGTCAGCTTCATGTCCTCGCACCCTGGGGTAAGCCAAAACCCCAAGAAATTACCCCGACGCCCACAGCCTCTGCGTGCCTGTTGTCTCCCAGCCCGGTCCACGTCAACTGTGGATCACCTTCCTTGCTCTTGCCTTTTCTCAGGTGCCTTCCCGTGAGGAAGGCGACATGTTTATTGCTATTGCTTCCTCTTCCCTCCCACTTCTCCCCACTCGCCAAGCAGAGCAGCCGGACATCATCCCCCTCTCCGGCCTTTCTCTGTGGTGCTGGGATTTGTGCTTGGATGAACATTTCTCCTGGAAGTCTCTGAGCCCAGCTGTAACCCAAAGAATGAGGGGGCACCTTGATTGCCACAGAAGTGTTGCAGTTTGGTCTCAGCCCTGCCAGCAACATGGGTGCAAGGTGAAGCCACCCGTTTTTCCCCTTGCCCTGCCTCGAAGACTCTTCTCCATCAACCAGCCGCCCTCTTTTCCCACACCACTAGACTCTGGAGAAGCTCTTCAGACCAACCCCTGGACCTGGAGAAGCTCTTCAGACCAACCCTTGGACCTGGAGAAGCTCTTCAGACTATTCCTTGGACCTGGTGAAGCTCTTCAGACCAACCCTTGGACATCTCCTTGCTTCCTTCAACAGCCGCCCGGCACATCTCTGCCTGCAAACGGTAGCCATGCAAGGAAGGAGCTGCCTTCTCCCTCACGCAGCCCCAGGACATGGCTGATGGGGAGCATCTCGTTTTCCCAAGAGGTGCAAGATGCTACCAGGGCACGCGTCTCTCCGCTGCTCTCTTCCCATCACGCAAGATCCGTTTGCCCAGTTGGAAAAAGCAGACCAAAGACCCGATGGTGACCAGTCCTCCTACTTCCTAAGACAAGTGTGTTACGTCGCTAATTATATTTATATTCTCTTACTCCTACAAAAGAAGGGATGAGTTCAGAATTTCACTGCAGATAATGCATTTATAATCTATCACGACAGCTATCTGGAAGACACCAATTTTCTTGTAATATGTTATGGAAGGTTAAATAATTTATATTATTCAACTAAAAATACCCAAACCAAATCCGAATAAGCCTGCCTACCAGCGCTGTGCTTTTCACGTAGTACCCTGAACACCAACCACTCTTACTAGCCAAAGAAAATCTAGGCTCTCGTCAACAACAACGACAACAGAAAAAATAACAAAAAAAGAACCCAAACAAACAAGAAGTGGGGGATCTTTGCACCACTCAGCTGGGCAATGCTGGAAAAGTGAATATTCTGAGCTTTCAAATGATAGGACCAAAGAGAGAACTTTACTATTGCTCAGTGTCAGTATGTGTGTTACACAATTTATGTGGGTTGGGGAGGAGGAAGGGGGAGAGGGGGTGGGAAAAAAAAAAGAGGCAGAAGATTAGAAAAAGCAGCTTTTACAAAAACCACTAAAGAATGCATAAAGTGACCCTTGCACTTTTTTTTTTTTTTCTTTTGTTCTTGCAAACAGACGAGGTGCTGCAGTACAGCGGCCACAGCACCGATGTAAGACTTGTGTAGTTGCATACAATGTTTGACTCCGGATCTGGAAAAGAGCAAACATATTAAAAACAAGGAGTTAGAAGCAAGCGGTGCAGGATCAGACAGGGCTGTTCTCCTCTCCTCTGCACCCCTGCACCGCGTGCAGCACGTATAGCTGACGCATACGGGATTTAACCATCCCTCGCGCCGCTCTGCGGGCAATTTCTTGGGCCCGGAGCTGAGAAAGCAGCAGCTCACCGGTGGGATCCAATGCACAGGATTAAAAATACGTGGATGGGATGGTCTCTGCTAATTGCACAACGATTTGTCATGGGCAGGATGAGCCCAGCGTAATGTAGGCAGCAAGGAGAGATTTCAGATGAGATCTACGCTGCCTCCCCGCGCAGCATCATGTGCTCCCATCAGCTGCGTTGCCCCTTAATTGGGCATGATGGACCAAGGGTTCCAGCAACTCGGAGAAGGCGTTTAAAGAAGCACCTGGGATTTCTGGGATCCTGAGCAGGACACGGACCTGCAGCCGGTTGCAGGCAGCTGCACGCAACCCCGGTGCTAATGAACAGGCAGGGTGCGGGCAGCTGCACGCAACCCCGGTGCTAATGAACAGGCAGGGTGCAGGCAGCTGCACGCAACCCCGGTGCTAATGAACAGGACGATCTCCCAGCACGTTTTAGCAGGGAAAAACCCACATATTCAAGTGATATGAAAGACAGGGAGGGTTTCTTTATCAGGGAGTGTAGCGATAGGATGAGGGGTAATGGTTTTAAACCAAAAGAGGGTAGATTTAGGTTAGCTATTAGGAAGAAATTCTTTACGATGAGGGTGGTGAGGCACTGGCACAGGTTGCCCAGAGAAGCTGCGGATGCCCCATCCCTGGAAGTGTTCAAGGCCAGGCTGGATGGGGCTTTGAGCAACCTGATCTAGAGGAAGGTGTCCCTGCCCATGGCAGGGGGTGGAACTTGATGGTCTTTAAGGTCCCTTCCAACCCAAACCATTCTGTGATTCTATGAAAGAGCGTGATGCATCCCAAAACCTTAAAGCATGAAAATTCCCACCCTCACAGTGCCCAGTTGCACTCGGAGCAGCTGGATGCCACTGAGGTCACTGGTAAAGCCTTGCACACACCGAGCAGCAAGATGTAAGGTCAAGGTGCGCCGTGCTTTGCTAACAACACCCTCCGTAGCCCCATGACAGCATGCTGTGCCGCTGTCCCTGCCGGGGAGCAGTGCTAAATGGCTCTTCTGGAGTCAAAGCATCGCCCGGACAAAGGGATTCAGCAGCTTTGTAGGAAGGAGAGAAGCAATGGCAGTGCTCGGTGGCTGATTAATCGACAAGGGCAGAGCAAGACCTGCAAAGGCAGTACTTACATGAATTGGCCAGTGGGTTTACCAGTGTGGAGGTACGTAGCTGTAGGTGGGGGTTCCTTGAGCCCTGTACGTTGGCACGGAAACTGGATGTGCTCCGATGGCGGTGTGTTGTGGGGTGGTCAACAAAGTTCCTGCAACGGCACGGAGAAATATTTAGCGAGGAGGAGAGCTCCATCAGGGGAGCGGAACGCCGAGGGTACGGTGCTGCAGACCGCATCCGAGGGGCAGGCACAGCATCAGCTGCCTTTTTTTTCTTCTTCATTTCTCCCAAATACTATTCTGCCCATGAGACCTGAATCGAAGGTGTTTGACTCACGCGGCTGGTATCAGCCAGCACCATGAACGGAATAAACCCACCTGAAACTCCAGCATATTTTCCATGCTACTTTTGGCCCTTAACTCATCTTTTTCCAATTTTCCTTGTCCCTAAAGACCAGCAGCAGAGCTAGCCACTAACCTGCTGACATCTTCCACCTGCTGAAGGCACCGGGCTAAATTGCAACAGCAGATCACTGCAGCGATCTGAAACATCTAAGGACCAAACTGGAAGGGATGAGGGTTGCAAAAGGAGATGAGAAAAAACCCAGACCTTCCAGGGAAAAATAAGATGAGCTTTGCCACTCATCTCCCAAGGGCAGGGGAGCTCTTTTGCTTTATTTAAACCCACAGAGCCAAGAGCCTTGGGATGCAGCAGAAGGAGCGATCCTCTCCCAGCAACGAAGCAGAAGGACTTGCCCGGTGCAGCCTCTTTTCTTTTAGTCTGCAGCTGATACGCAGAGGGATTTTAGGTGAGAATTTGCAGGGTGCCTTCAGCAGACGTGGCGAGGGAGAATACAGCCTCAAACTACTCTGTTCTGGGAGTAACTGGGTGCTTGCAACAACTTCTCAGTTTCTGGGTCTCTCTCTACAAATGCTACTCCTGAAATTTTAAGACATCCCACGTGCATTAATTACATCTATCCACTTCTCAGTATAAGCAACGGTAAATCTCTCAGAGTGGTTCTTGTCATACCCAGGCTGCAATATCTCTGCTTGCACCAGGGATTGCGTCCCATAACAGAGTCCTATTTCACAGCTAATGCAGATGCAAAAGGATGAATGATGCGTTTCTTGGCACAGTTCAATATACAATCCGAAGAATTGTTAATGAGAGAAATACAGGCTTTGGAAAAAATAAAACCAACCCATATCCTTACTTAATGTGCTATCAATTAATTGCAGTTTGAAGCAATCCTGCACATAAAATGCAGAGGTTTTGGGATACATAAACCAAGGTTAATGTTCATTTCGTCAAACGAATGCAAGACCATAAGTATCCTAAAAAAGGAACTTGAGGATAGAAATACAACAGTATTTGAAGATGGACAAACCTGGTTATTCCTCTACTTATGGAACAGACAGAGGAAAGAATAATATATTTAAGGATGCAAGAGTGCGTCCCTCTAGAGTGAGCCAAACGAAAGGTCTCCTCTGCTAACCTAAAAACTGAGTGTGATGAGTATCAGGAGCAAATGAATTGATTTTTGCCTGCAAAGGAGCGGTAACCAGCAAGCAAAACTAGCAGACGAAGCTGCAATTAGCTGTGTGCAAGGCGCTTCTGCAGCCACTTGCCGGATACACCCTGCAAGGCTGCAGGCAGCACGTGGGATGCAGAGAGAGTTTTTCATCCAGGACAAGTCTCCTGCACCAGTTGTTTGGATATGTCCCACCCGAGAGATGAAACTATGGCTCAGAACATGGAAAGATTTTCCTTCTTACCTGCTGACATTGCCATGGTGGTCCCAGCGACCATCCCCATGGCCACACCGTTGGTCCTGGGCGCAGCGACCGGGGCCGGATAGATGGCCGATGGGATGCTGTTGGGCTGAACCACGGTGGTGTGATGGATAACGTGAGGCTGTGCCGCGTACACTGGCTGGGTATAATAAGCTCCCTGTTTGAGAAGGGAAAAAAAAACCACCATCGTCTTTCTCATTCGACGGAAAGCACAAGCCAAAGCAGTGACTTGAAGCCCAGTGTTTTATTTAGAGGCAATCACCAGCTCTGTGTGCAGTGGGTGTCAGCCCGGTAACACAGACCGTGCTGTCAGCGAGGAATTACATCAGCTGCGACTGTAGATCCCGCTACGGAGTGAGCAGTGATGCTGTCGGGGCCGGTCCTGCCGGCTGCGGCAGCACAGCCCCACACCTACCCCCTGGACCAGATGGGACACAGGAGGTTCCCAAGCCCAGCCTGTATCACGAGCCCGGAGCGGCTCCACTGTGACAGTCCTTCACTTCGAGACTTCAAGCCCTCAGCTCCTCCAGATGTGTTGCAGAAGCAATATTAAGACAAGCAGGCGTCACGCGTAGCTGCTGGTACAAAGAGCTGCCCATGGGACGTCGTTCAAGCACTGCCAAAGGGCTGGTCCTTCCCATGAGCAAGCTCCTGTGCCTGGAGACCCGGACAAGCAAAGGATGAAGCTGAACCTGGGGACACGTGGGATGGTCCCCGGGATGGATGAAGGCAACGGGACTGGGAGGGGGATCAGCATCACGGGTCGGAGAGTCAGCTCGTCAGGGATAAACAGTGCTGCTCTGGTAGGATGAAATGGGGCCTGGACTCAAAAGACTTTGGCTGCTGGTGTAGAAAATGAACAAGAGATGGAAGAAACGGAGAAGCCATGGCTCTCGCTGATCCCAAGGTGCTTGCTTGGGGCCAGGAAGTGTGTCGTCTTCTTGGGTTTCCAAAGAGAGACAGAAGGGCTCTGAAATCCAGGCTGCTGAGACCCAGGAGGTCTTGAAACAAGAGGGGAAGGACGGGTGGGAATAAAAGGAAGGAGCCAACAGAAAAAGCTCCACATCCAAAATAATGAAGGGCCTGAAACGTGAGCGGCGCAAGGGAGAGAACTGCCGTCCCTGGGACAGGCAGGGACACCGCCGGTACCTGCAAACCAGGGACGGTCAGAAAGATGAGGGGGTTTAAAACAATGAAGGGAGATTTTATCGTGCATTAGTGAAAGCCGTTAGAGAACCTCTGAAGGTATGGATTAAGGGGAGAAGGAGATGCAGGTGAACTATTAAATTACTTCTTTCTTTCAGGAGCTACAAAGGTTGATAGGACAAATTGCAGATGCTGAAAGGCCTTTCCTTGGGGAATGAGAAGGATGTGCTAAGATAAATTAGGCCCATGAAGAAAAGGTGACTGAGAAATCAGCTGCTGAGAAGGAACATCCCAGGCGATGAATGCTGCAAGCACAACGTGCTGAGAGCATCTACCAAAGCATCTCCTTCTCGCTGTTGTTCCCTTCCAGGCTGTCAAAACTCTTATTTGCCAGTCCCTGGGAAGCAGAGATGAGGAAACGGCATCTGCAAGCCCTGCTCCATCTCAGGCTTGCTGGTGGGCACTGCTAGCAGATGCCAACCTCCCACTGCAGCCAGGATCGGAGAGGAACCAGGAGGTAGGGATGGGTTTGGTCCCCAGCGGTTTATGCAACGCTCAGTAATGGAAGGAGAGGTGATGGTGGACAAAATTGGAGCAAGAGGAGACGCTCTGGTCTCAGCAAGGCATGGAGAAACCACTCCATGAGGCTGCAGCTGCTGGAGAAGTTGGTTATATGACATTAAGGAGGAGGGGGAAAACAAGGGAAGCCATAGGGCCAGCTTGCTCCGAGGAGCTCATGATCTTCAGTGGGAATGGGCATCAAGGTGATTTTCGGAGGACATCTGCCCTAAATTGCATCCCTGTGGAGGATCTTGGCCCGAGCACATAGCTGGAGGCAGTGGCAATGCAGGAGCAGAGAAGATGGTACTGGGAACCCATCCAGGTGCTCAGGAAGGAGCTCCTCCATGAGGACACGAATCTGGGTCATGCCTGAAGTAGCTTGTGCTGGTGACGGTGACACAGGGGCTTTTCCATGGGAGGTGGCAGGAGGGCGATGCAAGTCGAGTGAGATGCCAACGGCCACCAGCGTCGACCCTGTGGTGACCCAGACTCATCTGTGGCCCTGGGGAAGAGCAGCGTTGAGAGCTGGGGAGGGTGGGGAGAGGTGGGTGCAGGGCCACCCTGGAGGCAGCAAGCCCTGGCAGTCAGGCGTGTGATTTGTGGGGAAGGGACCTGATTCCCAACCTGGCCGAGCCACAGGGATGCCACTGTGTTGACTCCGCTGCACACCCACAACCACGCAAGACCATGTCTCATCCAGAGGATCCAACGGAGGAGGCAGGAGAGAGACCTCAGCATCCCGGAGACCCACCAAGCCCCACCATGAGCACCTCCATCCCGCCAGGACATGGGTGCTCAGCCCTGACAGCCAAGGACGAAGCCCTGCAGGAACCTCGAGCTGTATTTGCACGCCGTTGAGTGAGGCGGTGAGCCGCCGCGGCGGCTGGCGAGGCACCTACCTGGGTGTACAGGTTCTGCTGTGGATAGGCACTTCTGATGGGGTACATAGCGGTTTGGTACGGATTCGGAGACGGCGAGTAGGGAGGAGGTGCGTTGTTACTCTGGGTCGGTGGGACCTTGTAGGGAGTCCCCGCAGTGTACCCTGGCGAAGACAAAGAGTAGTTCAAGTTAGGGTGAGGATTTACGGCTGCAGAGCTGGTCCACCCGGCAACCCGAGCCGCCGTTCATGATGCACCAGCTGCTCGCTGGGCATCCCTCAGCATGGAAGGAGACGTACCGAGATGCACCAGCATCTACTGACATCCCATGAAACCCACCAAGCTGAGACCTCCGAGGCCAGCAGCCAGCCCCTGGCTACTCGATCACAGCAGCCGGGGCTGCATCCTCCACCCAGCCCGGCAGTGGCTCTTCCCACACTGCCTACACCGGGCCATAGAGCTGATGAGTATTCCCAATGGTCAAGGCATGACTTGATGGGACTCAACCAGCACTTAAATCGCCTAAGACAGCAGCATCCCCACACCTACTCGCCCGTCTCTATACATCTACTTGATGAGAATAATATTTTTCCTTCTCTCCTCCCCAGATTTTTGTCCTTTCAGCTTTTTTGCTCGGGGCGTGATGGGCAAAACCAGAATTTAATTGCTGGAGGATCTAATTTCATGGCACGGTATTGCTTTCCCCTGCCTATGTCCCCAAGCAATGACTGGAAAAGCAGCAACACCGGTGGTCCAAACCTTAATATTAAGGTGAAAACGATGGATGCCTTTAAGTATTTCATCAAGGTGGATAGTGCCGAGCAGTTTCCTCTCCTGCAAAGGAGGGCTGTGACCATCAGCTCGCCTTGCAGGTGGGAAAGGCAACCCCAAGTGATGCTCGAGCACCTTTATACCTGTCCCGCTCCCCGCAGGCTACTTGCATTAGCGACAAAAGCAGCAAATCTGCTTTATTGTCATTAAGAAAAGCCATTTGCTCTGCTCGGTAAACAGGCACGGCAGGCTGCTGGGAAGCCGGGAGGAGCAGTGGGGGCTTGGGAGGGCAGTGGTTAGGCAGGCGCAGGCAGCCGGGGAAAAATCCCTTGCAATATTTGTGATCCTGATATGGCAGATTGCAATTTTTGTCTTTCTTCTGTTCGGATGTAAGGAAGAGAAAATGGACTTCAGCATCCCCCAGCCTTCCCTCTCATCCCATCAGGCTGTTTAGCTGGAGCATCCAAGTCCCAGATTTACACTTTATTGAAGGTCTAAAGAAACCTTAACTTATCTTGCAGCATTCAGGAGATGCTGAGTATAATGGGGAACAAACTAAAATGAAGGATCCTTTCCAAAACATGGAAATTTGTCACCAAAAATAAACCTAACCTAACAAAAAATAACCTACAGGATAACGTGATATCAGCTGACCTGCTGGCTGTGGGTGTCACTTTGGGGTTTTGCTGCTATTTGCATTAAGTTCTGAGCTGTCTGGTGCTTATAAAATTATATTTTCCTTCCACAAAGACCCAGCGGTACCAGCTCAAGATCCTCTAATGCAAGTCTGATCATATTTGTCTTTTTTTTAAAGGCTTTCCCTGGAGCGAGGACATCCCGAAAGGATCTCCACTTTTCTTCTGCTTCCTTTCAAGGTACCTTCCTATCTGTTGACTTGTGATGAATATGGGGTCGACCCCCAAACCTTCCACCAATTTTGCTCTCCAAAAAGAAAGGGGTGGCTTTAAGCCGGTCCATGATAACACTGCGTCATCCAATTCTTGTTACCTGGCAGCAAAGTACCGTAAGACCTCATGGCAAGTAGAGCGTCTAAAGGAGGTGCGACCTGCCCCGAGGGTGGGATGTCCCTGCACCAAGGATATGCGGCACCTGAATTCCCAACCTTTAGAGGCTTTTCCAGGGAAGGCTCCATGAAGTTGTCCCTGAAACATTATTACTTAAGTGCTAAATTGGGGAAAAATCCTCCAGAATACTTAAAGTTGTGCTTTAAGGTTTGTTTTTTTTTTTTAGGGTAGACTACAAGCTGAGCTGCTGTCATGGGATGCCCCGGACTGCATCAAGTGTGCCGTGAAGGCATCAAGGTGTTGGTCACAGCTTGATGAACGGTTAAAAAAAATGGAAATGGTAAAAAATCTGCTCGCACAAGGAAGGAAAAGCACGTGGGCTGGGCTGGCTGGTGAGAAATGGTAGCCAGCTCTTGCAGGAGGGCTGGGAGAAATCATCCTGAGAGCAAACGGACCCCGAAGACTGTGTAGCACGGAGAGGAGAAGGCAAGGCTCAGCCCAGCGATAAGACGTCTAAACACTCAAATATAATGAACTAATTTATTCAACCAGTGTTCAGGGCAGCAATTAATGAAAGCTAAGATTTCAAGTCTGCTAATATCCCATATTATCCGCCCGGCACTGAAACAGCATGAAGATAACGTGGAGCTTTCTAGGAACTCCCAAACAGCATCTCACCGCCTCCTGATCACTGCAGATTGGAAAAAATGTGTTAATTAAACAGCGGAATAGCTGTGACCCTTTTTCTGACTCACATTAGCAGAAGAGCAACTATCTTTAAATGAGAGATGGAAGCAGCGAGAGGAAATGCAGGTTCGAAACGGCCGTATTCACCCCAGCAGCAGCACTGGAGACTCCTCCATCATGAGGTCCTCCCGGAACCCAACAACTTCACCTACAGACCAACCAACCTCCTGTTTTTCAATCATCTTACGGATTTTTTTTTTCTATTCTGAACTCATTTTTCCAAACAAAGAGCTTGGAGGCTGCCAGTTATCGGCATCACGCTTCATTTCTGATGGGCGTCTGGAGAAGCAGGCCAGCTCAAGGCTGTGTGGTTTCACCTTGAATGCTAACACTTGCTGCGGTTTCCCGATTGCTGAATCACGGACAATTTAGCTATGATATTAAAAAAGGTATTAAACATAGTAGTCCAGGCAGATGTAATCTTCCATGTTTATAAATTGGGAAAAAATAGAAGAATTTGTGGGTAGAAACGACGCGCAATCAAGTTTTAATGACACAAGATGATGGAGGCTCCTCTCGGAAAAGCATGTCTGACAGCTAATTTTAAAGCCTAATTATGACTATCTAACACCTTATTAGGATTAGGAGGTTGGCATGGCCCGTGCTTCTGCTGCTTCGCGGTTCAGCAGCAGGCTGGGATTTTAAAAGCAATAGCGAGCCTTTAAGCTCCAGCTTCTATTAAAATTGCTGATTAAATCCCTCGTGCCACTCTAGAAATCTCAACCTTATTGATCCTGCAGCACAGAAGTGCCCTGAATTGCAGAGATAAATTTTTCTATAATAGCACGAAGGCTGGGGGGGGTGGGGGGGAACTCTGTGATGAATTTTGTATCACCATCTCCTCTTGTTTCCACATGAAGGGTTCACCACAAGCACGATTCCTCAGATGGATAAGGAATTGGCCGGATGGCCACATCCAGAGTTACAGTCAACAGCTCAATGCCCAAGTGGAAACCAGTAATGAGTGGTGTCCCTCAAGGGTTGGTACTGGGACCAATACCATTTAATATCTTCATCAATGACGTAGATGGTGGGATTGAGTGCACCCTCAGCGGGTTTGCAGACACCAAGCTGAGTGGTGCAGTTGATACTTCAGTGGGAAGGGATGCCATCCAGAGGGACCTGGACAGGCTTGAGGAGTGGGCCTGTGCGAACCTCATGAAGTTCAACAAGGCCAAGTGCAAGGTCCTGCCCATGGGTCGGGGCAATCCCCTGGGGGATGAAGGGATGGAGAGCAGCCCTGCGGAGAAGGACTTGGGGGTACTGGCAGATGAAAAACTGGACATGAGCCGGCAATGTGCGCTCGCAGCCCAGAAAGCCAACCGTCTCCTGGGCTGCATCACCAGCAGCGTGGCCAGCAGGTCGAGGGAGGGGATTCTGCCCCTCTGCTCCGCTCTGGTGAGACCCCACCTGCAGCACTGCGTCCAGCTCTGGGGTCCTCAGCACAGGAAAGACACGGACCTGTTGGAGCGGGTCCGGAGGCCATGAAAATGGTCAGAGGGCTGGAGCACCTCTGCTATGGAGAAAGGCTGGGAGAGTTGGGGTTGTTCAGCCTGGAGAAGAGAAGGCTCTGGGGAGACCTTATTGTGGCCTTTCTATATATAAAGGGGACTTTTAAGAAAGCTTATAGATTGGACATAAGGAAGAAATTCTTCCCTGTGAGGGTGGTGAGGCACTGGAGCAGGTTGCCTGGAGAAGCTGTGGATGCCCCTCCCTGGAAGTGTTCAAGGCCAGGTTGGATGGGCTTTGAGCAACCTGGTCTAGCAGAAGATGTCCCTGCCCATGGCAGGGGGCTTGGAACTAGATGATCTTTAAAGGTCCCTTCCAACCCAAACCATTCTACGATTCTATGATTCTGTGATTCTATAAAAACAGACTTGCATTTTTTCAGTAGATTCAAGCTGTGGCTAAGGAGGCTGCACTCAACGCACTCCCACCCCTGGGAGCAGAAGGCAGATCCCCTGAGGAAGACACAGGGCAGAACTTGGGGCTCACGCCACGGCGGATTGCGGGCAGGAGTAAGCAGCCGCGAGCAGCTCTGGGAGGTCCTATATGGTTGCATGGCCCAGTTGAGTCTGACTGGTTCTGGGTGTCTGGTCCTGCTTCTGCCACCGCCCTCCAGCTTGGCTCATCCTCCTCCAGCCTTTTTCCTGACTTTATTCTCCATCTGCCTTCCCTGCACCCAGGGGGCTGGAGGAACAGCTTTGGAGTGGTGAGCATGGGGACATCACAGGGAATGACGCCACAGTGTGGACACCAGCACGGGCAGCTGCCTGGCAGGCTTGCATTGCCTTTGCCGAAGTCCTCCCTGGCACATTGTCACTGCCACCACTATCCTCACCAGCCAGACAAAAGCAAACAGGAGGCTCCGGGGCAGAAATGACCATAAAATCTATAACCTTGCTCATCTACCATGCGCAAAGCTTTGTGGCTATGAGCCCCCTGATCTCAGCTGGAGCGTTTAAGCAACAAAACAAAATATCTGAGGCAAAACCAAGCTTTGAAAGCCCATCATTAAAGGCCAAAAGGCCAAAAGGCAAAGGCATGTCCCCACACTGTAGGCAAGGCCAGGGTGAAGGCACCTGGGCAGCCCTTACCCAGCCTTTAAGTTCACGTATGTCTCGCCATGGTCTTTCACTGCAGGTTCACAGCCCAGTAGAGCCCTCAGCACCTTTTCTGTCTTACTGGTGCAGATGTGGGGAGGTACTGAGCAGCTATTGCATATTTATTCGTATTTATCCCTGTTCAGCATGCGGCTCCAGTCCGTACCGGTGGGCACTCTTCACCCTGGGAACAGAAGGACTCATCTCCCAGGCTTCTCCTTGGCTCTCCTCCATCCAGATCTGACACCTTGCTGATGCTCATGAGGAAGCTCTCACCCGTCTCCTGCCACAGGACACCTGGGGAAGGCTGTTCTCCCAAGAACAAAACCTGGGCTAGGTGAGATCGAGCCGAAGGACAGAACCAATTTGGGATGTCCAACCTGAAATGCTTCTGGTTTTTCAGAGCCTGCGCTTGAGATGGCATCTCCCAGCGGAGCTCTGGCGAAGCCAACCGCAGCTATCAGCCTGAAGCATCTCTGCAAATCAAACCTCAAGGCTTTATCTATTAAATTTAATTTCCAAATTAAATGTGCCCAAGCCAGTTCTCTGGAAACGAAGCCAGCCTGCATGGGTCTGGCCGGTGACTGCATTATTAATCTCCTTTATCACCCACACTGGGTGGCCACAGCCAATTTTTGCGCCCAAACTCTTTCCTACCCTGGTACCTGCTCTTGCCCTCTCTGATTTCACAGGAGGAATCTCACCTGCAGCAGCCCGGAGGTGCAATGGGGAGGAGAAATCACATCCAGGCACGGGTTGAACTCCAAGGGGATTTTGCCAAAAAATATCTAGGTTTCTACTAATTACAAGCTGAGATTTTCCAAACACTTACAACTCGGTCAAATCTGGTCTGGCATGAAATTAGGTGCGATGCACTGTGTCAGGCATACAGCCCCTACCCCAAAGAATGGTAGGGACGTCCCTTTTCAAAGAGAAAGTCTCCCAAAGGCTTTTAACAGGTTTGTTTTTAATAATTCTTTTCATCAAAAAAAAAGAAACAATATTTCTTCCTTTCATCTCATTCTGTAAATGATTTAATTGAGCACAAAAAGGGAGCCTGGAGCAGACAGACACTGAGGATCGCTTCAACCCACGTGTGTGCATGGGCGCAGCGGTCCCAGCCTTGCAAACATGGCCCACGGAGAGTCGCTTTAAGATACCTTATATTTTTTTCTCCAAATACAACTGGGAGTTTTCCATTTGGAACCCGGGAGTGGTCCCACCTCACACTTGCAGCACGCCCCACACTAGCCATGCCCCGGCTTTAGCAGGTAACGTGAGGGCAAGAGCAGGCAAGAGCCGTCAGGCAGGGGCCGGAGGACACCCCACATACCAGGGGAAGCACCGGGGGCCTTATCAGGGAGCTTATCACCGCTCCTGGAGGCATTATTTGGCCTCTTAGGGGATGAGATTACCAGGCTCCACCTGGAAAAGCCTGTTTGACTGTGATCCGTAAGCAGCATCTCCTCCCCCCTGCCTCTGCTCAGCCAGTTTGAGTTAAAAGGTGGGAATTTCAGCCGGGTTCCTTGAAAACCATGCTTTATTTTGGAATTCTCTCTTTCACTTTTAAGGGAATAGGAAATAATCTCCCTTTGGTTTTTCTACGCACACCGTTCTGCTCAACCCCAGAGCATCAGCACCGCAGATATACGCCTGCAAACAACCTCAGGTTGCTCCTGGGGACCAAACGCTCAGCTAAAAGAGAGGCCTTCACCCTTCTCCACTTGACTTCCTCCTCTGACGGGGTGCTAGGAGGGTTGGTGCTCTCCTTTTCACGCTCCTTCATGGTTTTAACACACGCGAACAGAAAGGAGCAGGGATGCTACCTCGTTTTCAGAAGAAAAAACCCAAGAGCTCTGCAAAATTTCATCCCAGAAGGGAATTGCAGCAGCAGCGCAACGCTCCCACTGGGCAGCTCTGGCAGCAGAAGGTGATGGATCTGCTACATGGTACCAGCGAGCACCCCCAGGACCTGTAGCACCCTCACCTGTGTCGGGGCTCAGCACCCAGGGAAGAACACACGGACACACGGACACCTGCACGGATACGAATGATCCCATCCGTTGCAAACAGGCTGATCCCAGATAACCCCATCCCCAAATAAATAACCCACAGGAGGGGAGGCAACTGGGCACAGAACAACCAAGTAAAACCCCAGAAGAAAAGGTTTATTTACTGAATGCTGCAGAAGAAGCCTGATAAGTTCTGTTCTCGGTCCCGGTGTCCACCGGGAGGTGGAAGGTGCCCTCCGTGGCACAGGAGGAGGAGGTCTGTGGCCAGGCTTGCTTCATCAGAAGTGTAGCTTGAGTGGAGACAGAGAAGAGGTGTCACACAGAGCAATGAAGATACAACTTCCCGCATTTATGTCACATTTGAACCGCTTTGCTGCTCTCTCCCTTTCCCCCCCACCTTTTAAGGACAACCATCCGTTGGAATTTCACACCGTGGTTCCTCTGGCCCCACCTGCTCCCCATGGAGGGATGGTTTGCCCAGTGCATTGCAGCAAACCAGTTACCTACCCCAAACAACTGGTTTCCTGAGCTAAGCGACCTGCATGAAGATCCACACCTGGGGGACGTGGCCAGCAGAGCCACCATCCCTCCCCAGATACCACTGATCACCTCTGTGCATAGGTACCAGTAACGGCTGTCCGTGGCCTTCTTTCCCAGCTGGAAAACAGGCTGAGCCTGGTGTGCAAGGCATTTTATTCACAGTAAAACCCTTTGAGATGCTTGCATGGCAGGTACCACCAGTGGGCAAGGTACTGGTTGCTGTGACCATCCCATCACAGCGTTGGGTGATCCTTAGAAACCCTGGAAAGGACAGTCAGCAGAAGCAGTGGCTTTGGGCAGGTTGCCCTGTATCCCAGTTTGCGGAAAAGTATTTATGAAGCCAAGTAAGATAATCCAGAAGAACCTCAAGAGCCAAATCTTGTGGCATTTGAGAAGGGACCAACCGAATTCAGTCATTTTGTGGGTCTTAAATTTTCTGAAAGAGGAAAAGGTTTTATACTAACTGCCATAATGCACCTCTGTATGAGGAACCAGCACTGGCTATACCTTTATCCTATATCCAAACACATTGCCAATGCTCATCTAAGAAGGACTGCCATTACACCGAAGGCTTTCTGGAGCACATCTATGGAGAAGGCAGATCACCAACCCAAGCCTACAACCAGGCTCCTTCCCAAAGCTGGTGCCTCCGGGAAAGGCTTAACAGCTCTTTTTCTGTTTTTCTTTTTTTTTTTTTTTCCCCTGAAACTACGGATCCGTCCTAACTTTTTGTTCCAGACTAATCTCAAATAGTGGTCCCACCACCTCCCACCACATCTTTTGAAAGCCTCAGCCAGTTATTACAGCTCGCTGCTCACCAGCTTTACAAGCTGCTCTAGCTGTCATTATAAAAGAAATAAGCTCCGGGTTTTCCACGTACCGCAGTACGTATTTCGCGCACCCAGCTACTAAGGAAAGAAAACCAAGCGAGGGTTGATCGATCCTCAGCAAGCCGCTTAGTGATTAGACCTTGCTGTGAAGTTGTGGAGGGTAAAGGAGGTAAAATGATGCAGCTGCTGGAATCAAAGAAAATCACCAATTTATGGCTTCTTTAAAGGTATTTTTTGTGAACGCAGAAGGTAGACTGTTGACACGCTCTCTGTACACCAAATTACTGAATTCCCCAAGATCTCCAGAAGGTTGGAGGTCAGGGTATGTCCCTGTTGTCCCCTTCTCCCCGTGCGGGTGGCGTTAAGGACAGGTAGGATTTCCCCAGAGACGCAGTAAAGGGATTTGGGGTCAGATCTGCCAACTCAAGAGACTTCTGGAGGAAAAAAATAAGGACCTTTGGGCAAGAGAGGAACAACGGAGGCGTGATTTTGTAGGCAGGGAACTGTTTCTGATAGCAGAACCAGCCAAGCTCAGACAAAGCCGTCTGGGGCAGAAAGAGGAGCTCTTTGGGAGGGACACCATGGCCCACAGGAGGAGATGGTGGGTTCCTTATCCTGCTGTTGGCCCCACGGGAGTCACACATGAAGACATTTTAAAGCTGCACTTCATAAATCCTTCTCCCAAGCAAGTTCCTGCCCCCGAGGGGCTTGGCGCTAAGCCCCACAGAAGGGACTTCATGACTTGGTCAGGGCTTGTAAACCTTTCTGCAGCCCAAAGGCAAGAGCAATGATGTTTCAAACCCCTCCGACGCCTCCGTGTCTGCTCAGACTCTTAATTATCCGTCTCTGAAGATGCAACTGTAAATCTGGAGTGCCACAGGGCTGGAAGTTGGGGACGAGTGACTGAGGAGGCCAAGGAGGGATCAGCGCTGGTGCCACAGCCCACGCCAGCCGCAACGCAGGTCCTAATGGTTGGACACCACTGCCCAGAGAGAGCGGAGAAGCACCGCTGCAGGTCTGTTGGTCCACCAAAAACTCATCAGACCACTGTCCTAG
The DNA here is from genome assembly GCF_018139145.2 of Gymnogyps californianus. NCBI lineage: Eukaryota > Metazoa > Chordata > Aves > Accipitriformes > Cathartidae > Gymnogyps > Gymnogyps californianus. The sequence continues at coordinate 1,833,936 of NC_059471.1, read as the reverse complement.
TGTGGGATAGAAATACAGGAGCATGGAGGACACCCAGCAGCGATGCTTTACTGGACGGCATGGCAATCATCAGCTGTGCGGAGATGTTTAGGGGTGCAAGATCTGGCTGGCTGGTGTTGCGCTGCTGGAGACGTGGAAACGCGCTCCTCCCTCCTCACCTTCTTCAAGAGAAAACCAGGAGGTTTGTGGGAAGTGAGAGATTCAGAGAGCGATTTCTCCTCCACTCGAGCACTGATCACGTTCTGCTCCGAGCCTGTGCCCCCTCCCAAAGGTTTGCGAGTTATTAAGGATTTCCAAACTGCCTTGCTTTATTTTCCACGGTACGCTGCACTCTTGAACATCACACTGGAGAGCGAACTTCCAGCTCTGAGACAGAAACACTCTTTCACTTACACTTTTATTCAAAATCAGATTCATTTTTGCCTCTGGATTTCACAAAGGATTTAATCTCCAAGACTGATGAGACAATTTATTTAGATGTTATATGAATCTTTCCTCTGCGGTTTCTCCTCTCCACATTAGACTTACCAAAAAAATCAAGGTGATTTGGGTCTGAGATGGCTGGGAGCTTGCCATAGCTATGCATGTTCTGTACATTAAATCATGGATCCTCAGAGAATCCATCACTTAAAACTACACAAAAGGTGAACCAAGGAGGCTTCTAGGAACATTAATATCTCCTGGTCCTTTGCAAGAGCTACGATTCACAGAGGTTACAATCCAGCCATGACTATCTAATATCATTTAAGGTCTATCTCCTACCAGTGTCTTCTGGATATGGTTTAGCCTCTCACCTACGCTGTTCATTGAAAAATAAAGAGCTTTTATTCGTTATCTGTTGGATCCCTGGCAAATCTGGTGGTGGGAACCGGGCAAGCAGTGTGAACTGAGCGTGGGTCTCTGCAGCACTGGGACTGGTCTGTCTCCCTGCGAGGACCTCTAGCCAACGTGGTAATGTTCAGGACATATTTTAAGTGGAAAAGAGAAAAATATGAAGCAGATGTGCCTGAAGAAAATTCCGTGAATTAACTGGAGTACAGAATCACAACAAAAGGACGAAGCAGATGATACAGTATATACGGTATATATATTTCTCGCTTCTCTCTGCCAACCTTATTTGCGATGGATACGGCCTTGAGCCTCGTACAAAGTTTGCAATAAGCTTAATTCCCCAGGCAGTCCCATTACTGCGTGCCTGAGTGCCTCAAAACGGTGGGAGCGTTTTGTTCTTAGAAAGCCTTGCAAGGCTCTACAGGATATTCACCCTGCCAGACCCCGAGATACCCACCTTAGGGGACCCACCGATGTCCCTAAATAGTCGGTGGGCACCTATAGAGGATGGTTCAGAGCACTTATGTGGGGAAAGACGATGGCTACGCTTTCCCTCTGCAGAGCAATGTTTCCTCCGGGGAGGACCCAGAAGCAGGAATGGGGGATCGGAGCCTCCGTCCTATCCCACAACATCCCCGCAGAGACCCCTAATTTCCGAGGCTGATTTTAAAAATACCTGCTCTGCTCTGTAAGGGCCCTGAAGTAATGGAGGCAAAGCGTTAGCCTCCCCTGCATTATTAATAAATGCAGTTAAAGCATAAGCCAGCCTCCACGCAAAAAGTGTGTGCCCTACTTTCAGGAAAATAAAAAGGCACGCTTTAATGAAGTTAAAACAAAACAACCATCTCAGGAAGACAGAATGCCTGGGAGGGAACATGCACCAGGCTTAATGAAGACATACATTATTTTTTTTTTTTAAATTGACATGCCTCGTGTCTCTGCAGTAGAATGATTTTAGGCACTCATTTTTACATACTTGAAAGGCATTTTTTTTTTAATAACGCTGCCCTAAATAACCAGGCTTATTGCAAGCATCAGTTAGCAATGCCGGTGTTCTGCAGTGATCTTGCAGCCTGCCTTGTGTCTCTCCCTCTAACAAATATGGAAAAACACAACAGGAAAATCATACAAGGCAGAAAGTTGTGTTGTTTCAATGAATCAGGATGGAAAGAAATGCATTCCCTTGCTTGACGTAAGGCTCCTTTGGCTGAGCTTTGCAAGCAACGCAGTGGCTGGCTGTTATCTATGCCTTGGGAAGGGCTGGTTTGAAATAAACTGGTGAAGAATTTATCATCCTTTTGGTGCTCAAACATTAGCAAGTATTCACCAGATAGATAGATACCTGACACTGAGAGAGGGAGGAATCAAGACTGGTTCCAGCTACCATTTTCCTTTCCTCACTGCTGCTGGACCTGCATGGACCAAGGGGACTCCAGACTTCTCCAAGCTCCTCTCCATGTCTCCTTACGCTTCTCAGATGGAGGCAATTACAAAGTTTGGGGCGCTAAATCATTTAATTTTCCATGTGGATCCCAGGGTCTTGGGAACCATGAGGTCAACAGAAGAGCATGAGCATCGCTGACTTCCAGCGTGGCATCAGGGACTGTAGCATGAATGTTTCCAGGACACCAAGGACGAAAGCGGATGGCACGTAAGTAGCAGATATTTGAAAACTAGACTTTGAAAATTCACCACCACCGATGCACTTCACTTGGGGTGAACCACACGAGGGCAGAAGCAGAGGGCTGTCTTCATCTTTGCTCAGTGGTTGATCTCTTGCTAAGATTTTGCATGGAAGCCAAGCAAAACTCATGAGGTTTGGGGCAAGAGACACCTAACCAGAGAGAGCTCGTCTGAGGAACACCTTCAGGGTGGACCAGAGAGCGTGATCAAGCTTGTACAGAACAGTTTCTTTCAAGACTGACAGCTCGCTTTCAGTTACATCCCACAAATTCAGAAGTCACAAGCAAAGGATGCTCTTCCCACCCTTTTCAACCTCTATTCCAAGTTGTATTATGCGGCACATTTTCCTGGTTATCCTACGTATGGAGAATCAGATACCCAAGCAGACGAAACTTTGGTTTGTGATTGCTTTTTTAATGATCCCGAAGGATTTCTGCCAGCAGGTACCACCCTCGTCCCACCCCAGGAGGTTTAGAACAGAAGAACTTTATCGGTGGGTGGGATGCTTTTGAGAGCAGCAATTCTGCTGGGAACATACAGCATCTCTTTCTGCAGTGAGGCAGCTAAAGGCTCAACATCTAAAATTCCTTCAAGATACATTTAGAATTAGTCTGCTGTTTCAGAATCAAAGATTTTAAAAATAAAGCTGATCCCCTTTGATTGCCAGTGTGTTTGATGGACGGCATGAACCCCAGCAGCACGTTCTTCTCCGCAGTGGCGTTATTTCCAGCCTCCCGTATGACAGCAGCTGATTCAATTTGAGTAAATGCTCTCCGTACCGATACAGACGACTGGTTTTTAACTCAGCCACTGAACCACAGTATTACTTTAACTCAAATCCATTTAACACAGTTGAGGACACTGCCCGCTCTGTCGCATGTACCCACTGCCAGAATATTTTATGGAGCTTATTTTGCATTAGTTGCCTCTCAAAAATTCTTAATTTTTCTCCTTTAAGTCTGTTTTCCACAGAGAAGTGACCACCGACAGTGGGTGCAATGCTGGGAGGTCCTGAGCAGCGGAGCCCGCGCCTGCTTTCCAGAGTTATTAATGTGGCATCTTGCCTGCGGCAGAATCAGGATCTTAAAAAACGTAATTCAATAAAAACTGGCAGGGAGTTGCAAGTAGCTTGAAAAAGCCTCTAAATTTAAGAAAGGTCCAAGCCAGGATTGCCTCTGTAGCCTTTGCTCTGCCTCTAAAGATAATGTTGGTAGATGCTGTCCTCACTTCCAGCATCGCACGGGCTTTTTTTCTCCACTAACTGGCACTCGCGCATCCCCGGCTCCTGAGCCGCTGGTCTGAGCACAGGAGAGTCCACGAAAGCATCTTTCCTCCCGGCTGCACGCGAACAAGCTGAGGGCTCTGAACCATGCCTCCTACGAGATAAATCTCCAAAGAGTGGGGAAAAAACCCCTGCCGTGATATTAAATTGCATTGATTTCAAGAGCTGCCTGATTGTTTATGGGGAGGATGGCAGTTTCTGCACAGGAGGAGTTGGGTTGAGGAGCACCAGTTTTAATCTTCACCGTTTCCTTGCTAATTTAGTGCTTAGCTATGTTGCCTTACACACTGGAAGATTTTTGTTCTCAGTGCAAAATGACCTGTTAGCTTTCTGGACATTAGGAGATTTCTAATATGGAAATTATTAACAGCATTTTTTAAGAATCATAAAGAGAGAAATGAGATTTAAATGTCGAGACGGCTGCGAAGGCTCTCTTGCTTCAGCGTTAAGCTGCGTAACAAAAAGATCTGGCGAGGGGGGGACAAAAATGATCAGAGGATTTTTTTGAGAGAAAGCAAGTCGGTAAAGATTAGGATTGCACTTCAGAAGGGAGCGTCGGGGGAGTGAACAAAAGGCTGGCTGGCACAAAGAAGATTGACCAGGGCTTTCGTTTCCCCTTTCACATCATGCAAATCTAAAGCAACAGACGATTATTTGCATTGCTTTAAAAAAAAAAAAAAAATCAGTAACTCAAGCCTTAATTATTCTGCAGAACTGCTTGTTGCAAAGTATTGTAGCGATAAAATATAGCAAGAATCAAAGCACGGGGGAGGTTAAGCATCTTTAATGAAAGAGAGGACACCCACAGCCAGAGCTGCCAGGACAAAGGTGGGGAAAAACCAAAGTCTTTGTGGTTTTGTGCTTATAAAAGCCGCTGACTAACAAGGTTTGGGGCGGATTATTCCATACCGAACAATCACAAGGAAACTTCTGAAGGCTGATCTGGCTGTTTTCAGGGAGGAGAGACCAGGGCGGATGGACAACCCGGCGCTCGCTGAGCGTGGGGGCTCCTTGCTGCTGGGTGGAGGACATGGGCTGCAAACACGGCTGCAGGAACGATGGGGCTCGAGAAGGGGTGCCCAAGGGCTCACTGCTGCCCGCCTGGGCAAACCCTAATTTCCAGAGTTATCCCTGTGTTTCCTTGTTCTCTCCTGGTCTTCTTGACTGTTCCTTCGCTGTCTGGGTTGGGACATCCACTCGTTTCTTGTCTTTGTTGTGGGTGCAAGCAACTTCTTTGCTCGAGAGAAGGAGGCTTGTCCCCCAGCCCACACCAGGACCTACGCTTTTACATGCAAGGTGGGTCCCATTTCTCAATCTATTCCTACTATCCTAACCTATGCCGAGAAAGCAATCCCATAAAACATCATCCTAGAGGTCTCCTTCTCTGAAGGTATCTTGACTATGTGTCAGAGTTACTTGAGAGAGCATCTACAAACCCCCCTTGGGTTCCTGTTCCTCATGAGCATGAAGGACATCCCAGGCAGGATGCATCTCAAGCTCTCCTGGTAGGACAGACGGGCACCCACGGGGAGTCTGTCCCCAAAGATGGGCTAAATGTCTCTCTGGGGAGGTCTTGCTTTCTCTCTGCTGAATACAGAGGGACCTGGGCTGGAAGGGTTAGAGGCCTAAGGTCTACACAGCTAAAGGGAACCAAATCTTCCCTAAATATGGCAATTGCTGCAGCTGTTTAAAATACTTGAAAATTTCCTAGTGTTTTTTTCTTTCTTTTTAATTTGGAAAATTAAACTGAGCTGAAACAAAATCTTTCCAGGGGAACGTGTGGATTTCATCAAGATTTTGCAAAGAAAAGTATTTTGTTTGGACAGCAACGCAGCATTTCTGGGGGTTGTTTCAATTTGTTTCCTAATAGGAACTCCAGCCTCCCAAGGACGGTGTCTGAGATGTACAAGAAGCAAGAGAGACCCCCCCCAGAAATTCCTCGTCCTGCAGCGATTTGGTGCTCCCTCGCACTTGGGTGTCCCCTTGGCCATCTCCCCACTCGGTGGTGGAGCTCCTGCCTGCGCAAGGCACAGGCAGCGGCTGGGGACAAGAGCCATTTTATAATGTCCAGGCCAATACGCAGGAACGCTGCTGTATTTACATCCTTGGCTGAGCAGGGAGGACGTTGCCAGCCTCTGGCAGGACAAGCTACTAATAAATTTGTGGGGTTTTTTTTATGCTGTGGAGCTCTTTTCACTTTACGCTTTCAGTGTTATATCCTTCAGGGGAATTTGAGGGTGGCCAGCACACATCTAGGGGAACAAAACTTGTTTCATATTACGCATTAAGATTTTTAGTGGGAAGAAATGCGGCTAAAGACCCTACCAGAAGCACATAAAACCAACCAAAACACAACAGATCCCTTACAGAGTCATCCGCAGTAAACGGCTTTATTTAATAACCTTGCAAAATAACAATGAATTTAAACTGTGATGTGGAGAAGACAGCACTGAAAGTTTTTAGCAACAAAACCCTCATTCCTGTTTCCTCAGCCTTGGAAAGCTCCCGAGCCTGGAGATCCACTGATTTTACGACAACCAGGAGACTGAAAACTTGGCAATTCAGAGGAGAAAGGGTTTAGCAAGACTGCCACAAAGTCCGGCTTTGTGTTCGTTACGCAAGCATCTATTTCACTCCGATGACTACTGAACACTTAGCTGAAAAGATGGCTTTATTCAGAAGTTTTAAAATCCCGCAGCTCTTTCGAGGCGAAGCATTCAGGATAAACATCTCAGCGAACCGAAAAGCCATGAAGTCAAAATGAAGGGCGAGGTATTATTTTTCATCTCCAATGTGTGCTTGGAAATGGGTAAGCAAGAGATTTTTTCAGGCCTTTTTTATAAAAACCATGAAAAAAGGCACAGTCCTGATTTCAGAAATGCTTTTCCAATCACAGTTCAGACACTGCCAATTCTTGCATTTGATCTATGCGACCATATCCCTTAAAGAAAACCCTCTGATAACACACTACAGCCTAAAAACCCCACAGCTAATCAATAATGTTCTGATCACAGAATGGTTTGGGTTGGAAGGGACCTTAAAGACCATCTAGTTCCAACCCCCCTGCCATGGGCAGGGACACCTTCCACTAGACCACGTTGTTCAAAGCCCCATCCAACCTGGCCTTGAACGCTTCCAGGGATGGGGCATCCACAGCTTCTCTGGGCAACAAGATCTCAAGATTGCTATTAAACAGAGATTTCCTTTTCTTATACTACCTTTCACTTAATTCACTCCGGATAAGAGTTGTTACATTTTGAAACTGCTACTTAGCCCTTGGGTTTCTACCACCCTTTGTCATGCCAAGAGGCTCCCATCCCCCAGGTAATTTGGCTGAAAGCAGAGAACTTAACCGCGCTTTAAAAATTCAAGGTCACTTGGTCCTTCCGAAGGGCTGGTTTCAGTAAAGTACTTAAATGTAGGTTTGACTTCAGTTAAATTATTTCCTGAGTGGGGCCTAAGAGAAGTCTTCAACTCCAAAAAGAAAAAGACTTCTATAAAGGTTTCCAAGTTTGGGGTCAAAAGCATAAAAAAGCAAGTGATTGATTTAGCAGAGCAACTCAAATATTCCTCATTAAGCACAGAACCTCATTAGTCTGTGCTGTGGTGAAGACAACTCCTTATGGACAGGTGGGAATTACTCCATGACTCCTGCTTTGGCGTAACTTCTCTGACTTAAAAACAGTGGAAGGTTCCCTTCTTCTGGAATAAGAAGTGTCCTCGCTGGAAGTTATTTGACAGCGGCTCCCATGATTAATTTACATTCTGTCCTAATCTACATGAATCTTCTACCCTTGGCAGCCCTTGGCTACAAGCAATTCCCCCATCTCCCCACCTCACGCAGATGAGGTGTTCAACCTCAAAGTGATGGACAAGGGATGACGGGTTTGTATTCATGCCACCCACATGCTTTAATGGCTTTCTCCTCTCCAGCTCTCTCTGGCCAGACGGGAAGGTCCTGGACATGTGTGCATCCTCCTCCATCCAGAGCCTTCTCTGCATCCACAGAGCAGCGTAACCGGAGCCATGGGCTGGGTATGTGTTTGGTCAAGCGACAACAGCGGAAACCAGACAGAAGGGAGGTGCGGAGAGCTGGTGCTCAACAGCAGGGAAGGGAAGGAGCTTGGCAGCCTACTCACGGGGTTTTGTCAAAAAAAATCACGGCTAATGGAGGAATTCAAACGAGAAATGGCTTTGTGGGTGATAAGGGGAAGTCTCCTTCCAGTGAGAGGAGCAGAAGGATCAAGGCAGACGCTTGCTTGGAAAGGTAAGAGGTGAAGAGGACAGACATCGTTGGCTGAGCAGAAGGAGCAGTAAGGCTCTGGACACCAAGAATGAACGGAGCGGGCGTTGTTTCTGTAAATAAAGGCAAGTAACCTGTGCTAGGTATGAGCAAGAGGGAGGCAAAGAGGGGGATGACACGGCTAAAGCAACGGGCTGGGAAAATTATTTTTGTACCAGCTCTCCGGAAGGATGGAGAAGAATTTGCCAAGGTTGGAGACGGCAGAGAGAGCAGAGCTCCAGGGTAGGGGCTGAACTATGGAGGATGAACGCGTTACCCATCAGCCTGGCTGGTAGGATGGTTCAGAGGAACTGCAAAGGAGGATGCAAAAGAGCATGTGGCTGGTGTGAAAAATGAAGACCTCCCTGAAAAATGGAGACCTTGTACCTCCAAGTAAGGTTTCCCAGAATAGATGGGAAGTAGTGGAGAAGGGAATAAAGGACAGAGCCTGGCTGAGCTTCCATGGAAAGCTGGAAGAGGCAGATGACAAATACATCCCAGTGGACACGCTGCAGCAGAGGCAGAAAACAACTGGCCAAACTGGGAAAGCCAAGGGAAAACAAGATTTTATGGAGAAGAGTACAGCTGGTGCTGTGAAAGATAACCAGCACACCAAGGCTAAGGCAGATGAGTTCCTGAGTTTGGCCAGGAAGAGCTTGCTGCATCTTTGGAAGAGCCATTTTAGGGCGGTGTGAAGGGCAGGAGCTGGACAGAAGAAGACACTAGGACAGACCCAGAGTCCGTCAGTGCCACAGGAAAGCAGGGGACAGTAAAGACACGGCATGGGAGATCCAGACACCAAACAGGACACGGTTGCTGACATTTCTGCATCTGTGACATGGAAGGAGGAGAGAAGAACAAGCAGGGGGAAGGGGAAGGCAATCTCGGGGAGACAGTATGCGGTATTTGGAAAATATTAAAAGCCATCAATGCGCATAGCGATGAGGATTGTAAAATTCCTGGGATTAGTATTAAGATATCATTCATGGCTCAAAAGTACTTTGCAACATAGACAAATATTCCCAATGGAGGGCGTGAAGTTAAGGGCAGAGTTAGGAAGGGAAGAGCTTAACACAGGCCCCTTCCCTGCAAAGTATTTGCTGACAAGCGCACGGAAACTGCTGGGTTTTGTACACCGAGCAGCAAAAGGTAAATCCTCCTGCATGCTTCAACATGCCCGATCTCGTCTCCATACAGAGATTTTTACCTGGGGCGTAGCCGGGGCTGCTGGTTGGATACATGTTTGGGTTGTAGGCTGGGGCAGCGGTGGGATAGCCCGTCGGATAACCTGCAATGAGAAAAAAAAGAGAAATTACGCTTTTGTCAAGAGGGAGAGAGAAGAGGACAGCATCCTTGGAAAGCAATAAACAAGCTGTGTGAGGAAAGAGGCCATCGGCACAGCTGAGAGGTAAAGCACAGATGTATTCTCAGTTGGCCAGGGTACAGGAAGGACTATGAATGTGCTCTACAGACTTACACGTGACATTATCAATATTTCATCTTTATTCCTCTAGAAAACGAGGACAATAACCAGAATGCAGAACGCAGGAATGTTCAATGTGCTCTGAAGAAAACTACCGAGAAAATACACACACTGAATGCAGAATTCAGCTACAAAAAACCACCAGCACAGCTATATTTGAAAGGTTTTCCTTGGCTGCTTGCAGCCATCATAGCTTGATCATCATAGCACTTTGCATTCTAACAGCAGAGCTCAGCACCCAGCCCGCGTCCTCGGTGCTCAGCACTTCCATTAACCAGAGCTTCTTGTTAAAGGGAAGGTAGAGACATTGCATGAGAACATGCCAGCCCTTATATTCACTCATGGCTGCACAACTGCCGTCCCTGGGAGGGACCCGATTACCTGCCAGGCCACCTGGAAGGAACACGCACGGCAACTTGCACCCTTTGAAGCCGCGTGAGGTTTTAATGGGCACTTTAGAAAAGGTTGCAGACCTTCTTCAATTTTTATCATCACTCAGACCAGTCATAGGGAGTTCAGGGGAAATCATCTAAGCAGTCAGCTACATGGAGGCTTGGAAATCACCGTACACTGCAGACCGAAGTCCCTATGTGCACCCACACACAGCACAGATGTCTTGCACCAAACTCTTACTTCATTAGAAGTTCTTGTCCTCTATGAAGACCACAGACGACAACCTCCACACCTCGGTCTGCTCCATTTTGCGTTTGTTTACTGCCCTACTTCCATTTCTTGGAAGTCTTCCTGACTGAAAATGGTAACACTCGAATAACTCCATCCCTTCTTACGTGCTCCTGCGTAAATCCCTCCAACAGACTGAACGGGACATGTTAATCTTCCTTTGCTGGCGGAGAGTTTGGCTTTGCTGTGCTTCACCGCCACGGCCGCTGCCCCGGTTTATCTGTGCATCTCGTTGGCCATCGTCCCAGAGCAGAGCCAACCCAACAGCAGACAAAATGACCCTTGGAGAGTCTTTCCACGCCAAGCTCCACTGACGCTGTCTGCTGGTTGCCAGCAAAGGCTGGAAAGAGGTAATTAGTAGTCGATTCACACCCCATCTTTTTTTTTTTTTTGCTTTATTAAATAAAAGCGAGCGTAGGTCTTTCCTCCCCCTTTCTGAGCAGCAAGACAAACACATCACAATCTCTCCCTCCCATGCCCCAAAGCTCACTGCTCTTCGACTACATGCAGATTTCTAAAACCTGGCACCCGGCACACAGCCGACTACTGCGGCAAAATTTTGAGGTTCATTTGAATAAATCTAATTCAACAATCATGACCACTGTACTGGAATAAATGACTGTATGTTCTACCCTCTCATTTTCATCAGTGATATATTTGGCTTCTAAATCAGGTTAATTAAAAATTGCTGTAGTTAATGTTGGATAAGCAGCGGTTTAACAGATTTTTTTTTTTTTTTTTAGGCTACATAAAACTATGTTGTCATCGTACTCGGGAATATATACAGCCTTTTAGCAATCAAGAAGCTCCTTGGAAAGTTATTTGCAGATCCAGTGATTGCAAGCAGAACATTAATGATGAAGATCTTAAATCAGAAATATCCCTGCCTACTCTCTGCTTCATTAGAAGATAACCATTTCTTTTCCACTATATTCATCACTCCAGGGTCCTCCCGTCGCCTGCTCGAGCTCGATGATCCCATTTTGCCTCCTGACCAATCTGGCTAGGGGTGTTAAACCAACTCCACCTCACTTCTGGACCACACCAAGCGTATTTTCCCTATAATTCTCTCAACTGTGTTTCTACACAGGGTTTTACCTCCTCGGCACACAGTTTAGTAGCCGATGGCTGTGCATGTCTGCCATGGTGTTAGGAAGTTCCTTGCTCATCAACTAGGGGTGGGATCTAGATGATAGCCTCCTGGGGCACCAAGAGGTTCTTCTGGTCTTTGCTGCTGGTTAATCCCCCCAAGTAAGTCCTGAATCCCATGAACTGCTGCAGTAGTCCTTAATAATAGTCCTTAACTAATAGTTCTTAAGTCAAGAACCGTGACAAACATAGTCCTGTGTGGCTACATGCAGCAAATGTTTCATCTGGGCCTTCTGAGATATCACCAGCACTCACACACTATCAAATTCAGCAAAAACCCCTTCTCTTTTACTCAGATCGAAATTTTCAACATTAGGTTTACAGGTAAAAAAACAAGCCTGAAATAAATCAGACCACTTTCAGACCACAGGAAAACCACGGCTTTGGGTAAGCTTCTCCATCCAGCCAATTATTGAAAGACTTCATGGTTATTTCAGGCAGATGGAGACAACCGTATATTTAGGTCTTCCTTCTCTTTTTTGGGGTTTAACTTCTGTTTGGTAGGAGTGCATCTTGCTTACTGTGGTATCTTTTGTTGTTCTGAAAGAAAGTTATGGCCATTTTCAGAATAATTTCATTTCAGATAAATACCGTTTCTATCAAGGAAGCTTTAATAGCTTCGGATGCGAAAAGATGCAGCCAGCCCTGCTCTCCTCTATCTTCCACTCTGATCTCATAAACTTTGATAAGTGCTGACCTCCAGCAAGAAAACTTGTCCTTTCTATTTCAAGGGGAAACGGAGAAGGGAAAGGTGCAGGAAAATTAATGTGGTTCGCTCCTTTTTTGGACATACTGAAAGATAAGAAAGTAGCAGAATCTGGGGCAATTTGTGCCAGGGGAAACGTGCTTGAAAATTCCCAGCGCTCAAAACCCACTGGGTTTAAAAATACATGAGACAGTTTTATACCTTGTTCGTTTTTGAGCCATTAGGATTTATGTTTGTTGGCTCTTCTTCATCCTCCACATGACCACAAACAAGCTTCCTCAGGAAAACAAAAGCTGCAAGCCCCATGATGGTCCCCATGTCTCACATCCCCTGGGGTATAAGACAAAGCCCGGATCCAACGACCAGGGATGAGCTCAGGAGAGGTGGCAGCACCAAAGCGTCTGGCATCCCGCTCTGATTTTTCCCCTGGATACCCTAAGAGACCTCCTGTAAATCCCTGTTCCTCCTTGCTGACCCTGCTCCCCTCCTGCCACGTCTGTCTTGCCTCTTCACCTTGAATCAAAAATAACAGCAAGTGGGCTGAACCCACTTGTTTTACGTTGAGCGCTGCTAATCTTCATGGGCTTCCTGCTGGAGACATGAAAATGTCAGGGACAGAAAGAAAATGTCCTTTACTTTCTACTTGTATAGATCTGCACATGATGGGACCCTGTCTCTGCTGGGGCTTGGGGCCTTATTACAGCAATGATGCAGAAGGAAAGAAAATGAGATGAAAACATATTGAACAAAATTTATTAGATTCCTCACAGAAGAAAGCAAAAGTTGTTTTCTTGCTTTATTTTAATTTAATATCACCTCCACAATCAATAGGAGTAGGAAAGCCAGTGTTCATTTAATGTTCTCCCCGAGGAAAATATACAGCACTCCAGCTCTGAGAAGCACTAACTGAACTGCTTTAAAAATTACGATGCAATAACTGGCTGTGCAAAGCGAAGAGCACACGGGGCTGCATCAAGTAGGTATTTTAAAGCTGCCTTTAATTTTTCATGGATTTCTAAATGTTTCGATACCATTATTTCCAGCTCTGCTCACCCCTGTCCTCTTTGGTGCAATGCTGCTTTTGATTAATGGCTTTTAGGCTACGAGTCCCAACTACCCGCCCCCTCTTTTTAACATGCACACCTTCAGGAGATGCACTAGTAAAGGAGTTCATGAAATAAATTAAAAAAGAGTGGCATACAGAGCCTTCAAATGCATTTAACCACCAGCTTTGTTTAGCCCAGGCTCCTTTGTGATTATACTCAGAACACCCATAATAAAGCAGTTAGCTTATATTTCCAGCTATATATATTTTACTGCCTACATGCAAGACAGATGCGTGTGTAACTGTATACACAAGCTCACCGCAGACCTCTTCTGCACGAGACAAGAAATAGTTGGATGGGGCATTTAAGACACCACTTTCCATGCTGGCAGCCTTCTGGATAGCTTAGTCCTGGTCCCGAGGTACCGAGCTCCTATGCAGCCACTGTGGTTGTTCTGTATGCCAGTACAGCAAAAAATGCTGAATTACTGGTGAGAAATGAGAGGGCAGGAGGAAAAAAACCAGAGATGTCAGCAGGCAAAGGGCTGCCCTCGGAGGAAAGGCTAGCAGCAGGGTGAGGAGGATTAGAGTGGAAGGGTTTATTTGGGCTCGTTCAAGGATTAGATTTGTTATTCTCTTTCATTCGCTTCGGCATTTGAAATTCAGGGCGCTCATACCCAGCCCCAGGAGCATACCAGCTCCGGCTCTTCCTTCCCACGAGCCACCAGAAGAAGCCTTGCGACACCCTGTAGGTCAGCACCGCCAGGCTCCAGAGGACCATGCACGAGGGACAAAGTGACATTAAAACCCCACAGCAAAGGCACCTGGGGCAGGTTTTAGAGGGGAAGTCCCAACTCAAAGATCTCCTCCCCATTTGTCTGCTTCCTCTGAAGGAGCCCTCAGCATACACTGCCCATTCTCGCCGTAAATGAGCAACTTGCATCCACAGAATCACAGAATCACAGAAGGTTTGGGTTGGAAGGGACCTTTAAAGGTCATCTAGTCCAACCCCTCTGCCGTGGGCAAGGACATCTTCAACTAGATCAGGTTGCTCAAAGCCCCATCCAACCTGGCCTTGAACACTTCCAATGATGGGGCACCCACAGCTTCTCTGGGCAACCTGTGCCAGTGCCTCACCACCCTCATCGTAAAACATTTCTTCCTTATGTCCAATCTAAACCTACCCTCCTTCAGTTTAAAACCATTGTCCTTTGTCCTGTCACTGCAGGCTCTGGTAAAAAGTCTCTTTCCGTCTTTCTTAGAGCCACCTTTATATATTAAAAGGCCACAATAAGGTCTCCCCGGAGCCTTCTGTTCTCCAGGCTGAACAACCCCAACTCTCTCAGCCTTTCCTCACAGCAGAGGTGTTCCAGCCTCTGATCATTTTCCTGGCCTCCTCTGGCCCCGCTCCAACAGGTCCGTGTCTTTCCTGTGCTGAGGACCCCAGAGCTGGACGCAGTGCTGCAGGTGGGGTCTCACCAGAGCGGAGCAGAGGGGCAGAATCCCCTCCCTCGACCTGCTGGCCACGCTGCTGGTGATGCAGCCCAGGGTACGGTTGCTTTCTGGGCTGCGAGCGCACATTGCCGGCTCATGTCCAGTTTTTCATCTACCAGTATCCCCAAGTCCTTCTCCTTTACCCTTTATGTCCCAGTCTGTATTGATACTGGGGATTACCCCGACCCAGGGGCAGGACCTTGCACTTGGCCTTGTTGAACTTCATGAGGTTTGCAGGGAAACACTCCTCAAGCCTGTCCAGGTCCCTCTGGATGGCATCCCTTCCCTCTAGCATATCACTCCAATCCAGATTTGAAAAAACTGGGTGAATTTACAAAAAGACAAAACTGCAGATGCATTATTACAATACTCTTTGACAGTGAAGAACCTCCTTAGGTTAACCAGCATCTTAGCCAGGCTGCGAGCCTGCCTCCACAAACTTCAGGTCTGATCCTGGAGCTTCGGAGACACCGACATGTGGTACCAAGCAGGGATTAGGCCACATGTCCCCCCAGATTTCATTAATGTTTCTAACTGTGTCACCTACTGTGCATATTTCTTACACCCATATAACACAGCCTTCTGAAGGCACACTATAAACCTCGATATATCGTAAGATTCATGCCCTCTTGTCCTCCTGTTTCTGGATTTGTGCTCTCCTCCGTGTACAAACGTCACAAAAGCCAGATCCAAGAGACAGTGGGGTGCTCAGGAACCACTGTGGACTTCAGGGGACCTTCCCTGGGGCTCCGCCACTCATTTCTTGCCTCCAGCCCTGCTGAAACAAAGACACAACTCCGTTGTCTGCACACCCGGGGCACACAGACATTAAAAAATGGAGCAGACAGAGCCCATGAGAATATTTAGAAGAAGAATCAGTATGGTGATCTGAACCTGTTATGCTGAACTGATCTGGTTATCACATACCAAAGTCCTTCTCAAAAGGAGATCGCTGGTTTTCAACAGCCCAAACTCAACACGTTCACCCAGGGTTTGGCATCTGCCAGCAGCATCTACCTTAATCCATCCACCCGCAATTTCACACCACATATGGTTGAGCTTCCAGCTTCAGATCGCAAGCAAAATTGTCAGGAGCATCTAAATGACATACCAGCCAATGCAGCACTGAAAATCCACAAGTGCTAGGTCTCTGCAGGACTTAGGTACTCTTGAAACTCTTGAAAAAGAATTTGCTTCTCTTCAGCTAGAGAGCCCAGGTGGTTAGGTCCGTGTTTCAGCCTTCCACCAGTGACTGGGTGAATGAATTGTCACTTACAGCACTGATTTCCAAAAGGTGCCATTTGATTTTTCAAGAATAGTTTCTGTTGGCCATTATCTGATTAGGACTTAAATTGCTACAAGCAGCCTAAATTATTGTACAAGACAAAATATTCTCCTTCATTCCTTTTCCTAGCAAGTCTCGAGCAGTGATACACTCCTAATAGCGGCCGTATCACAAGGATTTTTGCAGGGACAGATAATAAAGTCCCTTAGCTAAGTGCAGGACAAGGCACTATAAAACCACACTTCAACCCGTTGAACCACTGCCACCAAGGACTCCAGCTCACCGTTGCTCAGACACTTGCTGCACTATCTCAAGAGCTTATTAACTACCGACATTCAATGGACTAAAAAGCTGGGCAGCCACACAAAACTGTCCATATTGCGTCATTCATTGCTCCAAGGCAGATAAATTCAAGGGACCATTTTACTAATTCTCCCTTTTAAACCCCTAAAACACCGTATGCCAGTTCGTTTCTGCTGAACGATAGCTTTGAAGCTGCAACAGGTCCAGGACCATTTTGCCTTTACGATCACCTCTTCAGGTCAGCCATATGAAGCCAAAGTATTTTCACCTGCAAAATACTTTCATGTTATATTTTAAGCCCATCCACCATTTCTCATTCTTTATTGCCTAGACCTCAGAAACTCTTCAAAAATAGTATTTATGAGCACCTTCTCAGGACAGAAACGTGAGAAACTTCATGTCTTCAACTTCACGCTGCTGTAAATCCGTTCCCTTTAGACTGACTGGGAATTTATTCTTGCAAAAAGTCATATTCTGTGACACGAACGTGCAAATTCGGTACTTGAGGAATTACCCCAGAGCTGAGAAATGAGAGAGCAGACACCACGTAGGCTTCCTGGCATAGCTCCGCCAAAGCCTCCACCAGCCAGACTTAAAGCAACACTCTTGAACGTTGATTACCGGTAGCAATGACACCAGAAAGAATGCACCTAATTATGTGATGATTGGAGGGCACAGAGAAAATAGCTGAGAAGGACATCTGGGAACTAATTCTGCATTGGAAACCAAGCCTCCAGAGAAGAGCTACAGCATTTTGGAAATGACTTGCAGTAGAGATTTAAACAAACCTTGCTCTCCCATGGCATGAGCCTTTCCCCATCCAGAAGGATGTCTTTCCAGCCCGCCTTGCTCCTCGCACGGCCGCAGAGCTCAGGGCTTGGGCCATGCATCTCCTCCTGCCTTTTGGGGAGTTGTCCCCCAGGGAACATCCCTTGGTGCATGGGAGGGAGGGAGGTGACCTCTGAATGGCTCCTTACACAGGGCATTTTATAGACCTTTCCTGTTCAATGGGAACTATTTAAAACATCACTTACTTAAATCAAAGATTAATTGCTCCAGATTTATCCCACCTAAATTAGGTGTGTAGCTGCCCTGATACAACACAGTTGCCTACTTGATACACAGCAGGTAGTCCTGCCCCATCACTTCAGATGTTCATGGCCATCCTGTTCATCCCCTCGCATAAGCCATGACCTAACGCTATCAGGCTGCTCGTTTTATGGGTCCAGCTGCCTTGGCGGGCACGGGGCTGCACCAAGGTCAACAGAGAGCAACGCTTCCAAGACCAAGCACTCGATTTACCAGCCAGGAGCCCTTTGTCACAAGTGACTTACAGACGAAGGGCTCTTAGGATGCTACGGGTATGATCAAATGATTGTACGTTAGATTGTCGGTGTGTTTTAAGATGTTACCGTCCTTCAGCTGGAACTCGGGTCAAACTCAGTACTAAAACATCAAGACACATCTCATCCTTTAGATTTCACTTACCCCCAGCTTAATTTGGCCTCGTGCATTTTAAAAGGCAAATCTGTTGTACTGAAACTCCTTTTATAGCTTAAAATGTGCATTTCCCAACTCACAGAGTTTTCCAAATCAAATTTAAGTCTAGAAGCAGTCTGCAACTCAGGAGGACAGAGCTGAAATCCTCCTAAACTGATTTCTCTTTTGTTGTACACTTAATATTTTAAATTATATGAATCTGAGTGAATGCTGTTTCGCCGGCTCACAAATGCAACTACAGCAGGAAGGATGGCATAACCTTTTCTTTCTTCCCTAATTGCGCAGAACCATTTAACAGTTGAACCGAGCACAGCGATTGCACGCGTTTCCACGTCAAGCTCTACCCAAACCTCTCCCGCGCGCCGCTCCTCAGGCGTTACGAAGGACCAGTATCCAGATCTGCAAATGCACCTTGATGCTGCAGGGAGCCCAGAGGCTGGGCCAGGTTTCATTTTACACCGATCATCCCACGTTACCGCCGGTATCCCATCACTCACTCGCCGCCTTGCCATGAAACTATTCCAGCCCACTCATGCTAAATGGATGTAAAAATAGAGGAAAAGCTGAAAGCAAGGGTGGAACCATTCTGAAGAGCAAGTTAATGGATGGTGGAGAATCCAGCATTTCTGAAGTCCCTGAGGATAATAAATACATTCGTTCCCATGAAAAAGTGCCACCCCCTTATTACTGTTTCAAGCCTCATCAGCCCAAGAGTAGAGCAGTCAAATGAACATGTATTCAGCAGACACAGCAGCCGTTTTAAAAAAAGATTTGCTCTAGCATTTGACAACCTGCTCGCTTTCCTGGAGACCTTTTACAGTTGGTTCTTTTTTCACCTGAAAGGTCTTTTCCTTTATACAAGCAGCAACTTATTTCTTGCTCGTTACCCATGGCCATGCAAAACCAATCTTCACGTGGACTGTAAAGGCACCCACAGCATTGCTGGTACTGCTGTTGTCCATTTTTGAACTCTGATGTCCGTACAGACCAGCAGTTGCTGACTGTGTACTCAGGCTGAGACTCTGTACTGGACACGCTATCACAGAGCTGGAAAACCACATCTCACACTCGCTGTTGTTGAGACTGTAAGTCAGCACTGCCATCTGATCCTATGAAAATTAAAGGGCTTTAATTAAATGAGGTAATTTATTGTATCTGCTGTTCAAGGGTTGCCCTTGTGCGTTCGTGCTGATGAGAGATGTCGTGGTGAGCTGCAGACAGATGGCCAAGCCCCCACAGCCTGCAGAGGAGCAGAATGGTTTGGGTTGGAAGGGACCTTCAAAGATCATCTAGTCCAACCCCCCCTGCCACGGGCAGGGACACCTTCTACTAGATCAGGTTGCTCAGAGCCCCATCCAACCTGGCCTTGAACACTTCCAGGGACGGGGCATCTCCCACCTCTCTGGGCAACCTGTGCCAGTGTCTCACCACCGTCATCATAAAACATGTCTTCCTTATGTCCAAACTAAACCTACCCTCTTCCAGTTGAAAACCGTTGCCCCTTGTCCTGTCACTACAGGCCTTGGTAAAAAGTCTCTTTCCATCTTTCTTAGAAGCAACTTTTATATATTGAAAGGCTGCAATAAGGTCTCCCAGAGCCTTCTCTTCTCCAGGCTGAACAATCCCAACTCTCTCAGCCTTTCTCCATAGGAGAGGTGTTCCAGTCCTCTGACCATTTTCATGGCCTCCTCTGGACCTGCTCTAACAGGTCCATGTCTTTGTTGTACTGGGAACCCCACAGTACTCTAGGTGGGGTCTCACAAGAGGCGAGTAAAGGGAGAATCATCTCCCTCAGCCTGGATATTGTATCCTCAACCAGGATACGACTGGCTTTCTGGGCTGCAAGCACACATTGCCGGCTCATGTCCAATTTTTGCATGAAGAAAGGGAATAACAGAGCCTCACTGCCTTGTGAGTCCCTCTGGCTTCACTCCAGCTCCACATTTCCAGGACTATGAAGACGTTACACAGGGGTAGGCAGGCTCCCGAGGAGGGGAGGCAGCTCTGGACCTGCAGAGTAGAAGATGAGGAAGGAAGAGCGCAGGACCTCTAGTGTGAAAACTTCTGTAACTCCTTCCCTCTCCTTCCTCTCCCTCCCCAGGATCACAGCTTGACCCAAAGGGTGGTGAATTCCATTTGCGTGAAAGCACACACTCTTTGAAGAAGGAGTTTTTCTTATGGGTCATCCACATCTTACATGATAAGCACAACACTTGGAGACTACCCAGAGAGGAGCTCTACAGGAATGACAGATAACACAACCGTGCCTCTGCAACCTTCAGTATAAACCCAATGCCCCTAAAAAAACTGAGAAAAACTACATGAATCTGGCAAAAAAATATTTTCTTTTTATGAGCATTTCCTTTATATTGTACAGACTTGTAAGAAAGCACTATTGAAAGTCACGTGAGTGGCAGAGGTGCCTTTGGTGTGAAAGGTGGTGGAGAGAAAATCTTCAATTGATGGCATGATGGCATGGGCATGCGGTACGGTCTATTTGGCTCCATTTCACAGGGTCACAACGTTGACAGAACAGGGTCCTGCCTGCCTGGAGAAGCTTTTCCCAGCTGGACGTCAAAGACAGGGGATGGCTGCTGGGGCCTCCCTGCCCTGCGGAGCTGGAGAATCCCGGTTTCTTGGGAATTAGGCAGGAAGAGCAGTGGATTTGCACAGAGCTCTGAGCTCTTCCATGGTTGTGGTTGCACGGTGCAATATGTCAGCTTGAAGCTGTTGCCTTCATCATGCCAGGGAATTAAGAGACTTTACAAGACCAAAAAGATTAAGAAAATGATAGAAGCACTGTTTGGGGAACACGTTGCCTTCATTTTCTCTTGCTCAGAGAAAACTTGCTTTCAGACCATTTTTTAAGGTTCAATATCGTTCCAAGCTTTTGGCCAAAAGAGATGATTCCCATTTCCATTCTTATTTCAGTTCCATCTCAGTTGTTCTTCCCACCTACGTCCAAAAGAAACCTCCCAGGCCTTACTGCAGCTGTCTGGGTTCAGGACACATTTGTATGAGCAAAACTCATCTTGAAAACTAGGAGCAACTGTCCAAAAATATTAGTGAGATAGTTTGATTATTTAAGGCACATACTATAAATAAACCATAGTGACAGGACTTGACAGACTGTCAATCAATGTAACTTCTGGGCAAGAGACATGTGTCATATCCTTTTATACGTTGAGACAAGTCTCTATGGGAAAGAAGGTCTAGAAAACTGTTTAAGTCACGCAATATTAATGCTCCCTGCAATTATTTACTTCATTCTGTATTTGACTAATCCAAAGCAAGATATGAACAGCCTCTAATGGTAAAATAAAATTGTTTGTTGCTCCAAAGAAAGCGTAAGCCCTAGATAAAGAAGCCATTACAGTTTTTCTTTAACACTGAACTGTGGCTCCACCTTATCCGATAATGTTCCCCAAGGAAATATCTAGCTGGAAGGATTAAAATAAATTATGATAGGAGAAGACTGCTAAACTTGAAGCAGACCAAGTGGTATTCCTCCTATTCTCCCTAAAATAAGCCCTGAAGGATAATGATTTTCATTCTTCCTCAAAGGAATCCCAGTCGTGGTGAAAACCAGCTTGCCATCGGTCTGCAGCTAAAGCCAGACATCCACATCAGTGCTGGGTAACCACTAATATGCCTGTCCAGAGCCAAGCACAAAAGACTAATGAGGCCAGGGTTGCTGGGAGAGGATAGAACTTTTATTAGAGAACTTGACATAACTGCAAAAAAATGGAAACTTTTTCAGGCACAGAAGTCCATCTGCAGCTCTCTCTTAGGAGAACTTGTCACCATTTAGTTTCTTCTGCAGAAGACCAGGTAGCGCAGAAAAAGTGAGTTTCAGAAGTAAATGTTGATATCCCCTGCAGTGCTTTAGCCATGATGGGCTCTGGACGTAAGCAAAAGGACGGACCATGCTGCCAGAACTGCGGGAGCTGTACTGTACCATCCCATAATCAAGCACACCCTTGCACAGGATCGTACTGGGGAAGAGCAAGAGGCAAACGTACCAAGGCAAGGCCCATAGCTGGAGAGCAAGCTGAATCGAGAAGGTTGTTATTTACCAATAAGCTGAGCTGAGCACAAACACTGGGAGATATTGCTTGGACACTAGCAATTTGGTCAAAGGACAACTGTTGCTGAGGTTACAGCTGGGCTTCAGGAAGAGCCTTATCTACTTAATGAAGGACATCATAGGACATTAACCTACCAGCAGCTGACGACGGTATCGCCTTCCTAGCCCTGCTTCTAAACCTTTCCTCTTCTGAATCTCCTACCAGAGGAATAACACAAGGCATGAGTGTGCGTTGTCAAGACCTGAATAGCTTTGGTAGGGTCATCCCTGGCCCTTGTGGAGATCCCACAGCAGTGATGTGATGGACAAAGCTGACTTCCCCTCTGAGAAGCTGTACACATGTTCAATTTAAAATGTAACGCCTGTTTCCTCCCCAGCAAAATTATCTCAGCAAACAGTGTTTCTCTTGCTCAGGCAAATGAAGTTATTCGCAGATTCTTCCATAAGGACTCCTAAAAGACAACTGTCAGGCCCTCAGATTAGTTGTAGGGACGGGGCATGGACCACGAATGAAAAAGGCAAGGACTCCGCAAAAACTCCTTCCTAAAGCAGAGCAGGTAGCACTGGGGTGCGTCACAGGCCGCCAAAAGGTCAGCCAGAGAGATGAACCACCTGGAACGGCCAAGGTGGGAGAAATACTGCCATCGGCCAGGTCATGCCAAGCCCCTTCCCTGCAGAACAGCTCTCTTGGGATGCTCTGCTGTAGAAGAGGATGCTACTGATGAAGTGTCACGGTTTAGTAGCCAAGGTGAGAAGCGTAAAGCTAAATTGTAGACGTGTAAAAGGCAAATAGCATCTTTTTATAGATAAGAACATTAAAACTCACAGAAATGAAGACAATTTCTGCATGGAGGGTCAACGCCAGAACTTGGATGAGGACCTGAGATCCCAAACTCCCAGACTGGTGGTGTACCTGATGTCCAGCACTTCTTAACCTCTCAGCCACACTGCCGTGAAAAGCCAAAGCAGGGCAAAGCATGTCCCGTCCCAAGTCTCTAACCACGATAAGGCACAACAAATTCTTACTCAACCGACATGAGGTGTGGGCTATAGAGATTGGGACAAGACATACAAGCAGCTGTACTGGATCAAACTAAAGGTCTGTCTGGTCCAGTACCCTGCCTCTGACAGCGGCCAAAACTATGCCTAGGATGTCTGGGGAAGAGAGTAGGAAAAATAAATTGTTTATGATTTCCCCCCAATACACTCCCAGCCGCCAGCCATTTACAGTTCGGGGAGTTGCTGTGCTAGATATTCTTTTCACCACATTCATTATTTATTATTTATTATTTATTATTTATTATTTCTCTCTTAGTGGATTTCTCTTCCATGGTCTTGTCAAGTCTTCCCTTGAACTATATAAGCTTTCAGCCTTGGATCTCCACAGCCCAGATAGTTGTTGAAGAATATTCATCTTTGGTGTGTTGCAAACATTTCGCTTTCCTTCATTTGATGGCTCCTAGTTTTTGTATTACAGAAATGGGGAGTGACTTATTTTTAGCGACCATGTCACCCATGGCTCTGTTGACCTCTCTCATATTCCCCTTGGTCATGTCTTTCTTAGGCTGCAGCTTTCCAGGTTACTCAGTTGCTCTCCATATGGAAGCCTTCCCAGACTTTTATTTGCACTCATTGTCCTTCTCTGAACCTCTTCCAGCTCTCCTAAAGCCTTTCTGAGACGGGGGCCAGAACCACCCAGAGTGTTCCAGAGGTGGGTGAACCAGAGAGTTGCCTAGAGCTGTACTGGCATGCTCTTCAACTCCTTTCCTGATTAATTCCTACTATAATATTTGCCTTTTTGGGTAGGTGCTGAAGTTTTCATGGCACTGGCTGTCATGGTCCAGGACCCTCCTCCTGGGTAGGAACGGTCAGCTCAGACCCCAGCATTTTAGATGCGAGATTAAGACTCCTTTTCCTCACATGCATCACTTCACATTCACCTATACTGAATTTCATCTCTACTCAAGGCTCACGAGATGCTACTGCAAACCCTCCCATTCAGCCCTCATCTTTTATTGGCCTGAATAATTTAAAATTAGCACTCCTCAGCACTCCTTCCCTTTCCCAGGTCATTTCTGAAAGTGCTGAACAAACCCCGCTCCCACCACCGACCTCTGCCAAACGCCAGGAACCCCTTCACCAGAAAAGCCTGTTACTTACTCCAACCCCCTCTTTTCATCTTTTAATAAGTTACTTATCCTGGAAAGGACCTTCCCTCTCCTCCCGTGATGCTTAGTTTCTCTACAGATCTTTGCTGAGGGACCTTGTTGAACCCCTTGGAAATTCAACCTCCTTCCTGCAGGGGCTTGTTGACATCCTTGGAGAATGGTAGTAGGTTTGTGAGGCTTCGGCACATACTGCCCGAAGACTAAGCTACTTCTTTCCTTCTTAATCTTTGTTATTTTCAAAATCTTTACTTCAAAAGAGAATGGAATATGTTTTTCTTTTCTGCAGAGTAATGAGGATG
Organism: Gymnogyps californianus; assembly: GCF_018139145.2. Lineage (NCBI taxonomy): Eukaryota > Metazoa > Chordata > Aves > Accipitriformes > Cathartidae > Gymnogyps > Gymnogyps californianus. Next base: position 1,809,658 of record NC_059471.1, on the reverse strand, counting down.
AAGCACAAGAACTTCATCAGGCCCTTAACTCAGCTAATATCTTAAATTTAAAGAAGGACAATAGAGTAACTGTTCCTCTTCCTGCTCACAGTGACTATACATAGCTCATTTTTCATCCTGTCCAGAGGTTTCTTCCTCTGTCTTTTCTTGAATATTGTAGAAAGCATTTTCTGGGGCTGTTATAACATTTAGAAGGTCAGCAGGGGTGCGTGGCAGGTGAGGAGATGCCACAGCAGGGCTTCCGAGATGGCAGCTGAACTGATCCAGAATGACAAACTAAAGGGAGTTTACGGTCAGAAAAGTGACGGGGTTGCCTTTTTATTCTGAACAACTCTGCTTTCCCGTGTGTACTCAGAGTCAAATCTGCTTACTTCACCAGCAGAAGTCACCTTCTGCTCTCACCGGCTTATAGATGCGATGTGGTTCGGGGAAAGTGAACTGGAGCCTTGCTCGATTCATGTATCTTTAATGGAATACTTACTTATATTCTCAATACTGAATATGCATTTCTTTGTCTGAACTGAAATCTGCACTGAAGTGCAGAGGTTGGAAGGAAAAAAAGCTGCAGTAAACTGAAATTTGGGGAGATGTACGTGAAGAGAAGGAAGACGAGGACATCGTGTTTCTGGTACTGTTTTTCCACCTTCAAGTGAAGGTTGCCTGGTGCAACTGATGCAGAGAAGGCTCCACCGTGGTGAATCTGAAGCATCAGATCCTCCTTGAGATCCTTCCCTAACCAAGGAGGAGACAGAGCATCCTTCTGGCCCCAGAGACATCCCTTCTCCTCCAGCAACCCAGGAGTCCAACCCACGAACACCCGCAAGTCGCTCCAGTTTCGTACACGACGCTACAGAAGCGCAAATGCTTTTCAGTCATGAATTCGCCGTCTCCCTGCAATCTTGCGGAGGGCGAGGAGAGCCTCACGCTTTCAGAAGCAGGCGCTCCCAGTCCCCTTCTGCTCTGGCAGAGTTTCTATGGCAACTCTAGATGGGTCTTGAAGGGAGGATTTCTGGTAGGCTCTTTCTGGAGGAGTTTGTAATGTAAATGCAGGCAGGCATGAGAGCAAGCCCGCGCTCTCCGTGCCCTCAGGTTATAGATTATGGCAGGGTATTTACAATAACTGCTCAGAAAACAGCCCTTTGTGATTTCCAAAATGCACTTGTTCATCTGGCTAATTTTCAATTCATCCTTTTCAGCTCTGCTCCCAAGCCAGGAGGAAAAAAAAAAAAAATCATTTCACACCGTGGCATTTTGCTCCAGATGTAATTTCTGCTTGCGGTGCGTGTGCGTGCAAGACCTCCATGCTTCCAGCTACGGAAAGGGAACCAGCTTCAGTGTGCATCTCTGACGCCTTTTTAGACTTTGGAATTGGGAATTTGCTCCTGTTTCATATCTATCGTAATTCCTTTCTTCTGCCCGGTTGGTGTTTACGACAACCAGGTCCAAAATATTCCTTGTTTCAATGACAGCAGCATCTGGAAAGGGCTTCCCGTGTGCTAGATACCTGCAGATGTGTCACAAATCGGTCTGTCCCCACAGCTTTGCAATGTGAAGAACTTTGCAATGTGAAGAAATGGTTGAAAAGGCTGGAAGAAGGAAGGGAAATCCCACTTTCACAGCCAGAGATGCCGACACGCCGAGGAACAAGCTAGCTTGCCGCGAGTCACCCAGAAACTGCGAGCTGAGCAGAAGATGACCCTGGTTTGTCTGTTTGGCACAAGACTATCCTCCCACTTCATTTGTCATCACTCAAAGTGTTGTAGAGACGCAGTTGGAATGTTTTCTGGGACAAGTCGCCGTTTTCTGCATAGGAGGGTTTGTTGCTACAGACCTCGTGGGACCGGCGCCACGTCTATTGGAGGAGTTAAACGTTGAGTAATAGGTGTCAGAAATGCTTTTTCAGACTGTAATTTTCCAGGACGAACAGCAAGGCGTTTGCTTGGAAGAGAAGCAATGGCAGAAGGCTCCTTACCTGGCCACGCGTTACTTTTAGTTTTTCTTACTGAAGATGCTTGAATTCAATTTGCCGGTGTTGGACCTACCTTAAAAATGGTATTCCAGGTGTGCTGCCAAAGCCAAGGTCCCCAGCGCTGCCGGTTCAGCATGCCCTGGGCATCCCCAGAGCATGATCAAGGATTAACGCAACAAAAACTGCCCAGTAATGAAGTCTCTCCTATAGCACAAGCACTGTCCTGCTTCCTATCTCTGCTTTTTACACTCCGTATTCTCCTCTGACATTGGCATCCTCCTCCTGATTTCACTGGAGCTAGTCGCGATTCACACCCTTAAACAAGATCTCTGGGGGCACCGAATTTCCTATTTCAGCTAATTCTAGTAATAGGCAATTCCAGGATGATCACAGCAATGTTACAGAATCAAATTATTGCCCAAAAGGGCCGGTTTTAAAGAATGGAACCGGCGATTTTCATTTGCGAGGGTTAGCAAAGATAAAAATTCAAAATGATAAAATATTTGGGGTTGCAAGAATAGGCCAAGCTTGAGTTAAACTCAGGAAGACCGAGGGTTTAGGGATCACAACATCCTTAGCTTAGATACTGAATTTTAAAATGCTAATTAACTTTAAAATGTCCATATGGTATTTTGGACATTTTGGACTTAGACCAGCGAAGTGAATTGCTCTCAAATACATTAGCTTTAGACAAACACAACACCAGATGGAGCACACACAGAATATTAACAAAACCAGTTTTTGGGTGTTAAAAGGCTTAATGGGTCTCTCGCATGTATTTGGGCCAGGAGATGAGGTTCAAATTGTGCTTGGGGGAAGCTAAGAATACATAATATTTGAACTGGCAAAACTCCACAGCACTGTTTAAAAAAAGGCTCTGGCGAAAAAAAAATCTAATTTCACCATCTCAAGAGTGCAAAGGTTCTCTCGGAAAGAGAGGAGAAATACAGGGATCCCACAAAGACCCCTTATCCCGAGGTCTTTATTATTCATCTTCCAGCCACGAGCTGGGATGAGATCCCCTGACCACTGCACCAGACCCCAGAGAAACCCACCAGCAGATGCAGCTCCTGTCCAACTCACCGAAAGCCAGGGAGGAAGAGCAACAGCACTGAAATCAGGGGGTTATGCAGCGTTTACTACTTCTGGTTCATAAACTGAATTTTTCAATCCCGTTACATCCGAAAGAAGTGTATATAAGCCATGTTCTTGCCCTATAATCCCTCTCCTAAAAAAAAAAAACCACCTCGTTTCAGGAAATGTTTTAATTAGAGCTATGTTTTTGCACCAGCTGTTCTGGTAGAGCTTCTCTTCAGAAAGCTTCAGAAGAAAAAAAAAATACGAAAAAGCAAATAAAAATCCCTCCTCCCCATCTTGTAAATATTTTATTCCTTACAAACAGACTTCTGCCCAGAAGAAGCTACAAACATATTAAAAACCACAGCTGAGGGGTGACAGCCCAGGGATGTTTTAGCACCACACAACTTTCATTTGCTTGCCATAAAACAATGATTTCTATGATAGTCCAACTCAGCAAAGCAATTACAGCTAATTAAGTAGATTACATTTTATGGTTGGGGTGCATTCTCCTGGTTGCTGAAGCAGATGTGATAAATTCGTGGCAGCTCCTCTTTTGCTTGTTTTTGACACGGGGAAGCAGTCAGGCTTGTTTAAAAAAATCCCAAGACTTGCATGATATTACCCGGGTGCAATATTTGATGTGGATAAATGGGGGACCTCTGCGACTCTCGGGATGGATGGCAGATGTAGAGCTGTGGAGGAGGACAGAAGGACCTCCTCCAGCATCATGCCCCAAACCCGCGACCTTGGCCAGCAAGGTCGGGAGATGCTATCTGACAAACTAAAAGCTCACGGAAAACCCCCGGCGCTCACTTGCTGGGATCTAAACACCGGATCGGCAGTTCCCGTACCTGCGTGCCACAATGGCCCCACCGCTCGGAAAGGAGCCGGGCATTTATCGTGCTTCTCCCTTTCACTGCTGCCAACAAAGAGCTGGAAGAAGCTCGAGTGGATGGTTGACATGGAAGACTAAAGGTGCACGGAAAGATAAAAGACAAAATGCTTCGTATGTGATTTATCAGCTGGAGATGCAGAGGAGGAAGGTGCCGACAGCACTTTCCAATTCACGCAGGGGGCTGTAGGACCATAGGTGGACTGCAGACCACCAAAAGCTATGGCATGAAAACAGTGCTGCCCGTCCACGTGGAAGAACAGGAGGGATTTCAGTAACACATCTTGAAATATTTATATCATTAGACACACAAAAACTCTCCTAAAATGCATAATATACGTGTGGGCGCTGCGGAGGTGGTAGATATGTATTCATGATGCACGCAAGTCCAACAGCTCAAACCAAAAAGACAGCAAGCAAGTATGAAGCAAGGAAGTATTGTGGCTGCACTGTCACATGCTGTTCACATTTTTGCAGTCCTTCAACACGCAAGCCCAAATCTCAAAGGATCAAAAGCAGCCCCCAGTGTCCAGATTTAATTAGGTATAACTGATTTCCCCCTATATCACATGTGTCTTGAGTTACACTGAAAGCTCACTGAAGAAAGACGGTATTTTCACGTTTCATAAAGCAGCGTGTATAGATCCAGCACACCAGAGCTAAGTATCCCATTCCCACTTCTGAACGGGGTTTTACAGACAGGGTTTCTTCATGATTTAAAACTGAAACGCAGTTCTTCAGGATCAGAGTCCCCCCTTAGTGACAGAGCAGGTCACCCAGAGAAGTTGTGGATGCTCCATCATTGGAAGTGTTCAAGATGAGATTGGACGGGGCTTTGAGCAACCTGATCTAGTGGAAGATGTCCCTGCCCATGGCAGGGGGCTTGGACTAGATGATCTTTGAAGGTGCCTTCCAACCCAAACCATTCTGTGATGGCTCAGGAGCACAAGGCACCGTGGACACCTCTCTGCAGATGGGAGAAAATCAGAAAAGCATCCCGACAGCACTTCCCAACACCTTCATCCCAATGTCCCAACGCAGCTGGTTTTCCTCTCGGCTTCCTACAACCACCCACTGCAGGGCAAACAGAGCTCTACCAGAGAAGAAATACCAGAACACATGAAATATTTAAACCTGCAGACTTTTTTTTTCAGAAAAGGTATAAAACTGTAATAAGGAACATTGCTGTGTTCCTCCATTAAATCATCCTGCCTAAGGCATCGCTTTTCCCTTCCAAAGCCAAGGCTTGCTGCAGTCAACCCCCCGTCACTCCCTCTGCCCCAGAAGGTGGCTCCCAACGTGAAGACAAGGTCCTTGGGTCACTCTATGCCCCCTAATTTTAGAAGGGCAGATGGTTGTGTTGTGTTTAGGGAAGATTTTGTGACTTTAACATCCTTAAAGGATTTGAGGATTTTATGCTGTGCTCCTAACTATCCTCTCAAGAATTAAATCCAGAAGTCGACTTCTCGGCAAAAACATAGGGGACTTTGCAAATCCGTAATGAGTCATCGTGCCGCAGGTAGCGAGGCTGGCTTAAAAATAACACATCCACCAGCGTGTCTGGGAAATGGAAAAAAGAGTCACCAGTTCCCTCCAGGAATAGCAAATTATAGTAATGGACTGGGATGGAAAAGGGAAGGGGAAAAAAGAAAACCTCAGAAGTTAGAGGAGCGAAAGGCATTATGTCGAGCAAAATAAAAATCAGATGGTTCGCATCAGCGTCCTCCTGTACTGTGAGCTGCCGAGGAGATAAATTAGCTTAAAAAAAGGAAGACGACTAGTTATGGTTTGGGATTCAAAATAGCAGCACGCTTCAGTTTTACCAGCAGAACCTGAGGGTTTTAAATGAGGAGCATAGATAAAGAGAGGAAAGAGCTGTGCAGAGGAATCTCTCAGATGGTATTAAAAATTGTTACCAAAAAAGCCAACAGTAGAAAACTGCCATTAATTCATCGCACCAAAATATACTTCGTAAGAGATAATGAGGCACTTGAAACTGAAAAAATAGCAATATATCTGCATAATTATGAATTTTTCCTACACTACTTCATGTGGGAAAGGTCTCTTTCCTACAAAATGTCTGAAGCACGAGTGCTTTCACACATGTCCCTGCCCACACCTCCGTCTTGGCAAGGACCATCCCAAACCGTGGATTTGGATGATGGACTGTGGTCCATCATCGCTGATTCTGCAAGCTGAGGAGCACTGCAAAACCATCCTTCTGCTCTGGAGCACCAAGGACATCATGATGACGCCATGCTTGAGGGTGCTGCGCAAGGACAAGGTCACCCTTGCTCTGTGTTGACTTCTCCTTGCAGACATGCCAAGAGCTGCACACATTTGTGTGATGTTGATGCATTTAAGAAATGCATTACCACGTCTACATTGCTTTTGATGTAAACCTGTAAAATTCTGTATATCCTTCCACAGGGGCTGTGTAAGGCAACATGATGAGGTAGCCAAAACTCATGGCAGGCTTCTACTTTGTCCACTGTGTATTTATGTTAATGGGAACAGTTGAGAAATGAAGGATCAGCTGAGGTTGTCTCTAAATTTAAAAAAAAAAAAAGCTGAAATGCAACAAGTATGTATTTATCCTGGCACGTTTTTTTAAATATCAACATTACCGGCACAGCACATGGTCCTTCACCAAAGGTTCAGCAGGCAATGGTGCTACTTTCTCCTTAGATCTCCTGAAATCCTCCTCTGCCTGGACTTCTGCCTCCCACTCCATCTCAGCACACCGGAGACCTCCCGTCATCCGCAAAGCCCTGGTCTACTTCCAAGCACGGCAAGTATAAACAGCATATATTTTATTGGATACGTTTATTTTTAAAGCTATATGCAAAGTATACATTTAAATTATTCTAAAGCCTCAGCCATCCTTCCTCATCTCTCTAACCTCTTTATGGGTTCGCACATTGCAAAAAGGCGCTAGGCTGGCTCCTGGCTTCAGCGGGGGTCCCTGTGGTGCGAGATTGTGGATAGAGAGGCCCAGATTGAACGATAAAAGGGCTTGCAGGGCTTGCAGGGACAAGGATGCAGCGGAGGAGCAGGGCTGAGATGTGGTTATCAGGTCATTGGGGTATTTGGCAGTGCGGGTACTAGCATGGTGGGATGGGACAAGGTACAACAGTCATCAAAAGATGATGGATACCAGGGAAAGAAGTTCCTGGTATCTCCTCAAGCGGGTGCAAGGGAGCAGAGAAATGGGTTAATGGTGATCAGTCCCTGAAGAACTGAAGGCTTCAAGAGTCCTCCAAGAGCAAGATTGTCCCAACGGGACTAACACAAGTTGCAGGAGGGTCCAGTTGTGTGGGATGACCTTTCTCCAGTTTGGACCTGTTCCTCGCTTGATGTATTTTTGGAGGGATCAGCAGCAGAGACTCAAAGGGGCCAGCAGGTTGGAGGGCTGGGGCCACACAGGAGGTCTCTCTGAGGGATCTGTGCTCCATATAGGACATTGTGAGGACCTGTTAATCATTTCATTTTCACTTCAGCTTTAAAAGATGTGAGATACTCACTTAATATGCACCTATAAAAAAATAAATATGCATCAAGCTAGAAATTCCTTTTATAAGGGATGCAATTTTTTTTCACATGGTTGGAAATTGCATATTAAAAATACCTTCGTGCTAAATTACTTCCCCTGCAATATTTTTTTAAGCATCATTATACAAAGCAGTTGCTAGCTTTTCAGCAGATTTTTCAAGGGACCGACTACAGGAACGATATTTTGAATTAGCATTCTTTTAATCAGCATAGCTGAAATCAGCCTCCCAGTTACCAAATGAATTAAGTCAACAAAAAAGTCCAAGTTTGCAGACGCTGTTCCTTCAAACCCAAAGGGACATTTCTTCATTAAGTTAAAACTCACCAGAAATGATGAACCGTTTTAGCGGCATCAGCTGAAACAAAACCCAAGACCCGTCGCCCGTGGGCCTGCCCGTGTGCTTTTGTGCGATGGCAAAGAAGGTCTCTGAGGAAGCGTTTCCATGCACATCATGCCCTAAAGAAATTAGCAACCAGATTTCCTATAGGAATCTGATTTTATCAGATTGATTCGAGATGGAGCATCCTTACGAAACACTCTTAAGAGATTTTGCTCCTTCTTTTAAACACAAGCAAGCGCCAATTCCAGGTCACTTGGCAAATGTCAAGTGGGTCACACACAGAGGTTTGTTCTCGGTGCACGGTGACATCTTGGGTGTCCTGGCTGGCAGAAGCAGACTGAAGTTCGGTCACATAACCACCAGGCACCTGGTCAGCTGGTGCTCCTACAGTCCTGTTCAATACTAACGAACTTCTGTAGATTTACAAGTATAAAAACAATGCATTACAATTAATTTATACTGAGTCATTGTCTTGCATATCTCCTTGCAGCAAGCAATTGTAGGGAAAACCACAACTGAATAATAGCCTCATTTTCTAGGTGAAACTCTAACATGTAATACTCATCCCCTGCCTCCCCATGTCACCAATGAGTCAAATCTAAGCTTTTGCCCCAGAATAAAATAAAATTAGATCTTAAAACACTGAGCGAAGCTCTGAGATCCAAATTATAGCTGAAGTTAAGAAGAGCCCTGCCATTGCTATCAATAACTGGGCTTTCTGCCCAGCCATCAGCCTGCTTGAGCTTAGACTGGTACAACTGACCTCGTATCAAAAGCCAAGTGGTGAACTTGGTCACCACTTCAATGCTCAGGCTGTTACCGAATATCCACGTTCTTGCCACCGGCATCTACCGGGAGCTGTGGCCATCCAGGCACTCCCCACAAGTGCACTTAGGGTTTGCGTCGACCTCAAATCCAGTACTGCTTCAAAATACGCACTGAGAATAAATCTGGTGACACTCAACACCTTCCCTCTACTGAAGCCTCTTGACGCCTCAGAGAAATGAGAAGTTATTGGGGCCTGCATGAACACATCTGTGGGTCCAGCTGAAAAATCTGATCTTTTAGGTGTAAAAATAATAGTGGAATGAAAATTCTCCAAACTGAAAGTTTGTTATTTCTCCATACTCTAAATATCGAGTTTAACAAACAATGAAATTGCCAACCAAATGACCCATCCAGGAACTTTACGACTGTAAAAGATGCTGGGGACTCTGAGGATACTTTTCAAAAATGAAAGGACCAATAGCAAAGAAATTCAGAAATACAACAAGAATGGAAAGACCCACTTTTAGCATTTAATTTCCAGCAAAACAAACTAATGAGAGCTCTATTAGAAGTATGGAAGTTTCTAAATTTACGTTGGAAGCATTTCAGGAAATGTATTTTAGTTGTGAAATTTCACCTCGAAGCTCCACGTTTCACTGCAAGCACATGTGAGTCTTCACTGGTTTTTTGCAAAGCAGCTGCTTATGAACTCCAAAGTCCCTTATAGTCTTACGTGCAAGCTCAAACCAATGGAAGTAAACACCAGGGTGAGCAGGATCACAGCTAGAATAATTAGGAAATTCATAATCCAGTTTTCCTCATGGAAAAGCGACAGAAATGCTATAAAACGCAAGGAGGTGCAACAGAAGAAATTATGGACAAATGCTGACCACATTACTAGGAGATAAAGCTCAACCAGGACATCCATCTCAAGACAGACCACAGTAAGACATCTCTCTGCAAGGAGACAAAAAAGGGGATTCAGTCCCATCTTCTCATCTCCCTCTGACCTCCAACAAAAATGAAAGGTGAATCCTGGCTTGTGCCTCATCCCAAATTGGGGATTACACCTTCCTTTTGTGACTGTTTCCCTGGAGAGGATCCTCCATCCTCTTTGTTTCCTGCTCAGGATCTGGAAGTTGAAATATCAGCACGTCAGTGAGGCATCTGGATCACCAGCGGTCTGGCTTCTTTGCAGGCTCTTATTTTGGGGATCACTGTTTTGCCTGGTTTCGCTGGCAGTGGGCACTTCAACACCTTGCTTTTGTAAAAAGGAAGAGCAGGGCTCCACGGCCCCTTCCACAACCCATGCTCCAGTTTCTCATGCAGAATACTTGAATGCTCAACTTCGCTTTTTGTTTTACTTTCTTGGAAATTAAGCATGAAGAGGGATGTTATGGCATTTATGTGTGTGCATGCTGGAGATAAGGTAAATGATAAGTAATGCCACGTCCAGCACATGCATCACTAACGCATGTGAGAGGCCAAAGGGGATCTCAAAGCCCACTCATAATGGACACAGAGAGGAAGACGGTTGTCAGAGCCATAGTTCACAGAATCACAGAATGGTTTGGGTTGGAAGGGACCTTCAAAGATCATCCAGTTCCAACCCCCCTGCCATGGGCAGGGACACCTTCCACTAGATCAGGTTGCTCAAAGCCCCATCCAGCCTGGCCTTGAACACTTCCAATGATGGGGCGTCCACCACCCCTCTGGGCAACCTGCTCCAGTGTCTCACCACCCTCATCGTAAAGAATTTCCTCCTTATGTCCAATCCAAATGTACTCTCTTTCAGTTTAAAGCCATTGCCCCTTGTCCTGTCACTTCAGGCCTTGGTAAAAAGTCTCTTTCCATCTTTCTTAGAAGCTGCTTTTATATATTGAAAGGCCACAATAAGGTCTCCCCGGAGCCTTCTCTTCTCCAGGCTGAACAACCCTAACTCTCTCAGCCTTTCTCCACAGCAGAGGTGCTCCAGCCCTCTGACCATATTTGGTGAAAGTCCAAAACCTACATCCTTACTGAATAAACAAATGCAGGGGCAAATTCAAAATATAAAGGCAAGAAAACAGGGGAGATTCTGTGTCAAGCAAAGGCAGACAGAAGAACTCCCTGAGTCTCTGAAGTGCCAGTCCCAAGACTGGCTGCAGCACGGGACGCTTAGAAAATTTTGCATCAATAGAAGACAGAATGTGCCAATATTTTAACCTAGAATTCACACCTGTGCTTTGTGAACTGGTTCTGTTCACCTTAAGGTTGCCTCGCGTTTAAGTGGGCTCAAGCAAACATGGTGCTTATGGTATGGTGCTTTCACGGAGATGATGGAAGGTATCTGCCCGCCCTGAGCTTCCTACCTGGTACCTGGAGAGTGGAGCAGTTCCCTGGTTAGGTGACCTGAGGAGGAACTGAGAGCAAAAAGACCATCCATGACCTCAGGAGACATCCTCATTGCCAAATATTTCGTTCTCACATGAGTATCAGCTACGCAGCAGGAGAAACCCCCAGTAGGTCCCACCACCCCTCAGGTGACAGGAATTACGACCAAGCGATTTTAGCAGGGAAACCACAGAAAAGGTGAAGAAGCCCAAGGCCTTGGCAATCCCGCCTTAGGAAGAATTTCTTCCTTTCCTCAAATCCCCCACAAGATCTAACGATTCCTTTAGCTTTTCCACTGTTCCTCCACAGGAGAAAGGCAGAGGGAAAGGGCTGAACAAATTCCCACCAGCCCTTCTACCCCCGCTCCACTGACATTTCTTTTTAGCTCTGCTACAGCTTGGCATTTTCTTGGTATATCAAGATGGATCCATCACAGATGGGCAAAAGGGTTACAACAGTGGTATTAACTGTAATCAAAAATCTTCCATCTGAGAATAAAGAGAATTGAAAATAAAGATTAACATTTTTTCTCTTAAAAAACAGAGATAGACTTTAAAAAAACAGAATTACACTGGATTTGCTTCTCGGGATGATAGAAATGGAGCTCAAGAACCAGCTGTGTGAATTGAGGTCCTGGGCACAAGAACGTTGCCACCTGGGCTGAATAAAGCCGCAGCTGAATCCGTTTCAAGCAGCTCCTCCATCCTGCAGAACCCATTACCTTCTGGATTTCCTGAACTTGCTGCTGAAATTTTCCCTTAAAGTCGGCTGCGGCCTTGAAATGGAGTAAGGGAACCTAAAATGTGCAAAGAGCTATTTATCTGCCAATTTTATATGTATGCTTGTATGTATTTATGTATTTTTGGCAGTGCCAGACTACTTCCTACATTGTCCAACTGGGTTTTAAACAGCCAAAGGTCGCAGCAACACCTTTTCTGGAGACAAGTTCTTATCGCTGTTACGACACCTTCACCTTTGAGTGGAAGGACCTGCACATCCAGCACACCCTGGGATGAAGAGGATCTGAAGTTATTCTGGGGAAAGGAAAGATGAGCATCTATTTTATCTGCACGCGTGTGCAAACTAAGCAGGTGTTGCAGTACCAAACTTGTTCAGAATTAAGGTTTTACAAAACCATGAGAGTCATGAAGCCCTGAGAACCAAATGCCATTCACGGTTTCCAAAATCTGGCAAAATTCAAGTTGTCCGGCTTCAGGCTGCCTCTATCAACCAGCTAAATGGTGCTGGGCACCGCTGCCCAGTTGAAATTTCACCTTCCGTGCTGCAAACCATCCAAATGGGAAAGACGTACGCGTGCCTTAGCTGATTCCTGCAGCGCTGGTGTCCCCATCGCATGCTCCACCTTCCAAGGTGGTTCCCATACGTTAAATCAATTTATAAAGGAGCTGGGGAGACTTCAGAGTGACTGCAGACAATGTGAGCATCTCACAGGTGTACCCGTGCATTTCACACACGCTCCTGAGCAACAGCAAACGTACTTGAACGGGGAAACAACACAAAACGAACCAGAAAAATCAGACCTTCAAGACGGATACACCAGAATGGTGAAATTTGAAGTCCCCCTACAACGTGGTTTCAAGGCAAGGGAGCTTGGTAAAGATATCTAAAGCTCCTCAACTGGCTGACTCAAATGTCAAGGAGAAGAAATGACCTGAGGCCAGTTTGTCACTGTCACAGCTCTGGTTGAATAAGTTTTAACTTTTCCCCCAAGCAACCTCCTGCCAAAGTACAATAAAAAATGCATGAAGACAATCATCTCTTTTTGCAGGAGATTTTTCTCCCTATCAAAAATAAACTAATGCGTAACACCTTAAGAGTTTTAATCTAAAATAGATTTCCAAAGGGCGCCACGTGCTATCGGTCACAATTAAAAATGCTTTTAATGATTCAAAATAGGAAGCAAAGCTTTATAGCAGAATGTTTTGTGCAAAAGAAGATTTTTATTTCAAATAAGCTAAATTATGAAGCTAATTTAAAAAGCCAGTTTTCCTCCAGAATAAGCTGCCTTTCGCATGATTAGGGCAAGAAAAATGCCAATGCAGGCTGCAAGGCAGTGTACATAGAGACGTAACTGCTTAGAATCGCTGAAATTATTGTGTTTATCAGTTCCTCTTTATACGTGGTACCAGGCGATGGACCGCTCTCCGACAACGAGGAGCAAGCCCCAGGAATGCCGTTTGGATACCACTGCTGGGATAGGGCAGGAAGAAATCGGATGCTTTTTCTTCACTGAACATGTTATTGCCAGTTGTGGTGCATGGGGAAAGTGGAAGACAAGGTTCTGAAGGTGTTGAGTGCACTCACCGGGCACACGGCAAGTTGCTGGAGAAATTTATTCAAATAAATATACATCTTTCAAAGGCAAGAACCCTCTGGGATCCGAAACGAAGGTTTGATAATGGTGCCTTGGACTGGTCCAAGGTTATTAGCCAGACCCAATTTCCACAATGGGTCTATGTAACAGCAGAAGCATATCAGGAAGAGAATTATTCTGTATAGGATGTTACACATTCCAGAGACTACTTATATATATTCATATCAGAATAGAATAGTTCAGTTGGAAGGGACCTACAGCGATCATCTAGTCCAACTGCAAATTGGGTTCAATTCCAAGGGTTCAGTAATTATAAAATGATATCTGGAACGCCTTGCCATGTCACGTACCGCATGAGATACAGGATGAGTTTAGCGTATACTCTCCAGGAACCTGAAAAACTGGAGAATAAAAGATGTTTATGAGAATAGCTACAGGAAACTCCTCTATTCTCAAAGATCAAGGGCGACAGCACAATCCTGAGAAGACAGGTCTCATACGCACAGAGTCCATACCGCAGCAACATATAGTTATGTACTCCTTTGCCACTTCCAAGTTTACGGCTTCCACAGGGCTTCCACAGACTCCGTCATGGCTTTCTCTTCTCCTCAACTTCTAAACCTTTATCTTGTCCAACCTAATCGAGAAGTGCAAATGTATATACCACCTCTGTGCCAATCACACCTACCTCCCCAACCTATGGTTTGTTCACAGCATACACTGAACATACCCAAATGGCTGACACCTGATGGACGACCAGGTCACGAAGTCAAACGTAGCTCCACCTCACCTCCACAAGAGCCATTCCCACCACATTTTTTCCAGTCGCTCTGCAGATCACCATGATCCTCCTGTCCCCCTCAGCTAGGACAGATCTCGCTTCTCCAGACTATACCCCAAACTTCCAAATTCTTGCTGTTCAGCACCTCTAAACCACAGGCTTTGCCATCCAGCTACGTAGGCACATCTGCCATCTTCCCCACTGCAACCCCTTTTTCTCTAGGCTGACAACCACAGTCTCACCCCACTGCACAGGCATGCATTCGGTCTGCCGCTGCAAAGTTCATTTTCTTAGCTCATCATTAAGATCAACGAATATCCACCTCTGCAGACAGAGCTATTAATAGTCACTTACCTCTCTAACTGCAAATTCAAGGCTCTTCGCAGCCAATCCTCACCCTCCTTAAAATGTCTCTTCTCATCACGTATAACCCTCTCATTCTACTGAAATGCCAGTATTTTAATCTTTGAATATTAAAGACTTTTCTATCACACACTTCAAAAGGAAAGGAGCCAATAAGAAACAAACAATTTGAGGTCAGGGTATTTCCCTGTTCAGCTCACAAAATAAAGAGGTGATATTCCTCCCCCCTCTCAATTCTTCTGTGCAAATTTTAATTGCTTTTCTGACATCTACAGAATGTAATCTTCTTTCTGTGTTGTTACTAGGATTAGGGCAGTATGAAGGTAAAGCTATTTTTGATTAATATGGAAATCAGAAATTACTTTCGAGAGAAAACTGGGGACTGTTCCTAATACTACTTTATCTTTGGGGAATTACAAATCTAAAGAGTAACAAGAGAGAGCTGGCAGCTCGCTAAGTCTTCCAACCTGTGCAAAATATGCTTAACAATATCTAAAAATCTATTCTGACGGAAAGGTGAGATTAATATTGTTAAGAAAGGGCTCAAGCTGAAGACAAAGAGAGTTAAAGCCCCACAGAATGGTGAACATCAGTTTATCTGGGAAAAAAAAAAGGTAATGAGACCATATGGTGCAAGGATAGCTTCCAAAATCTAATGGTTGAGTTTGTTCCCAACTCAAATCTATTCTTGCTGAAGTTCAAATTTTCCCCATGACCATTCAGGTGAATTTCTAACGGGTGAAAACTTGAGGAATATGGTGGCATCCAGCTCCCCCTATTTGTGCGATGGGAAGAATTTGGAGATAAATACCAGGCTACTTTGGATGCAGAACCTTAGTTGATTTCCAAATCATTTCTGCTAAAGAGCCTCTCTTTCTTTTAACCCGTATGATCTGAGCCCATTTGTGGCAACACACAGGATTAAAACTTTGGCTCAAGTTTGAGGTCTCGTAACACCTCCTTGGTGGCCACCGTCAGTGCATCTGGGTGAATTCACCTTAATACTGAAAACAGAAAACAGAGAGACGCAAGTGAGCACTCCTGGTCTTGCCCAGAGAAGCTGTGGATGCCCCATCCCTGGAAGTGTTCAAGGCCAGGTTGGATGGGGCTTTGAGCAACCTGGTCTAGTGGAAGGTGTCCCTGCCCATGGCGGGGGGGTTGGACTAGATCGTCTTTAAGGTCCCTTCCAACCCAAACCATTCTGTGATTCTGTGACTCTATGCCTGGAGATCGGGCATAAAGACTAAAAGCCATGTCAGCAGTTCCATCTTCCTGCCAAGAGTGAGTGCAAGAGCAGAAGACAGGAGATGATTTAGGAGTAAAAAAGGTACATCCTGGCAAGCTTAAGCCTGGGAAATTTTACTAGATTTCTCTCTGAAGTACTTATGAAGCCCTGCTCTGGCAGTGCCGTAGGTCTATGCTGAATAATAGGAAGCCTGTGGAAGAGGAACCATATATTGTACTATTTTTTTTTATGTTATCATTGGGTGCATGAGATTAATGGGATTTTCAAATGGAATTGTAGTGCTTCAGCTACACCTGGAAACAAAGGCATTTACTATGACTACCATAGAGGAGTGAAAAGGAGACAACTGTGTTTTATCTTGAAAGCCCTCAGACACTTTCAAACGGATACGGGAATCAAATAGCTCTGTGTAAAGACAGAGAGCCCTCAAGGACCGGTTGGGCCAAGCTCCTGTGTTTTAAAATGACAAGATGTGGGAGTAGGCTATTTAATATAAAGACATAACGTCAGAGCACAAGGCTTGGTGGTAAAAATGGATTTAGATGTGGGAAAACACTGAAGTCTTGCAAAGTCAGAGGTTCAGCTGTGTGTGCCGGAGAAAAAAAATACATGCTGACATTGTCATGTTCAGCGGGTATCCAGTTGTACAATGGTTTTATATATATATATATTTCCTCTGGTACCGGGTTCAAACTGGAATTTCTGCCATATAAAAGACAATGGGCAATGCTCTAAAATCTGCTGACGGTGATGAGCAGCATAAAAATCATTCACAGAGAGAGCCCTTTACAAAGGTGTAACACATTTCTTGCTGTTTCCTTCTGACCATTTCTCACCATATTCCCTTCCATGTAAGATTTTGCAGGACGGTAGGTTTGGGGGGTTTTTAAACATTTTGTAACTCCATTGACATATCCTTGTCATGGCACGTTCTTCTTATTGACTGTGCACTTTTGAGAGGGGAAATACATGTTTTCTTTTTCACGAGAAAATTTTCATCGTCTTAAAGACACTAAGCATAGTCTCCACTTGATTCTCCATTAGTTTTCTTAATTTCCAGTACAGCTTCACTTCCTGAATTCTCCCACGGGAACACAAATGATAGAATTGTCATTTTTTTTAGCAGTTGGCTATGGTGACATTTCCTGCTGCTCTGGTCCTGCCAGGATAGATTAACAAGGCTCACCACACATTTTGTTTGGGCAAGGAACAGCTTAAGGGCATTGCCTCCACATTCTATTAAAAGCGCCGCAGGAACTCAGTAACATTTTCCTGTTGATCTCAGCTGCTATGATAAATGGAGACCTCATCCATTCCTTCAGGAGGAGAGGAGACATTTTTAGGAAGGGAAACCAATTTCCTTTCCGTGTTATTGAGTTAAACACGGTAGTTAACTTTTCAAAGGTATTAAGGTCATTTTGTTATTCTTCCACTGAGCACTCGCTGAGCCGTCGTATCAGCCTTCAGGAATCGAGACAAAAAAACTTCAGCGCCGCAGGCAAATTCCTACAGATCATGTGCTCCAGCAGCGAGGGTACGGTCAGTACATGTATACTGACAGTGATGAAATACATCTGAATGCACAGCGCTCGGAACAATTACTGCCGAACAGCCTTCAGCACCCCGTGAGTGAGAGAAAGAAAAAAAATCTTAAACTATCTTTGGAAAAATGGACAATACTTCTCGTTATCAACACTTCATTTAGTATCTTACTTGCCTAAACCCAATTACATCCAGAAAAGGCAACCATGAATGAACGGTTCTGAGCAGTTCTGAGCAACCCCAGATAATGGGACTAGATAAAAAACCACTCCAAAAGTCATGAACTGATTTGGCATTCATCAGTCGCTCAGTAATGAGCAAACGCAGATTTCAAATCTAAATTACTGTCAAACGCTTCTGGATAAAATTAACGTAAAGCATATTTCAAAACACCCATTCAAAGCGTCGCTGCTGGTTTCTCCATCCCCCTCCAGCAGACCAGACGCTCTCCTCTTCTGTAGCTCCTGGTGTTCCTCCTTCCACTGGTCGCTCCGGCTTTTAAGGCTCTGTGTCATTTCCCCTGTATCCTAACTTGAATCTCATTTTCCACGCCGGTCCAAGCTCTCAGGACAGTTTTCAACCTCCTTTTAAAGGACTATTTTTGGAGAAATGCAAACTGAGTAGAGTGATGATGTTGAGGGATAGGAACCAACACAGAAGACTATCAAGATAGGTCCCTAACAGCCCTGGACACCCTACCATCTCGCCTCTGCCGTTTCCCAACTCCCTGCTCCTCAGATCAGCAGCTCCGACTGTGCGTTAGCACAGGAGCACATTTTGCACACCACATAGTCACATAATTCGCATTCCATCCAGGCAGACACAGACTCTTTGATTTTTTTTTTTACATTAAAAGATAAACTTTGGGTTTTAAAACTGCAGTGCATTACAAGCGAAGACAGGCAATCGTGTCTCCCAAGAATAGGCATGAACTCCTTTGCAGGTGGAGCAGGTGTATGTGTTAGCAGGAGACTGAAAAAGGAGGAAAAATCTCCCCTGTATCTGGCATCAACAACAACTCCTTGAGTGAGCCTCAGCTGCCTGTGATCCATCATTGCTTTTACTCTTTGGCCTTACAAGTATTTTTTTATATGGACTGCGAAACCTGTGGCAGGCACCAATCTGATTTAAATTACTGATTTTTTTTCCCAAGAAACTGGCAACGGAGGAGATCCGTTGTCGTTGGTAGCAGTGAACAGATCCAAACACATTGCTTTTGGTTCATGGTCACTCCAGATCCTTGGCAGCGTGATGGAGGTCACCTAACAGCAGTCTGCTGTGGCAGGAGATGCACATCCCTGGATAAACATGGCCAGAAAGCCCTCCTGCCTACCATGGCCACCATTTCCAGACATGCACATACAGAAGTCAATAAAAATTACAGCTGCCCATTACAAAAAAACACAGCATCATCCTGCAGCGTGACAGAGAATAGCGGTAATAGCTCTTACCACCATAAAGGTACATCAAAGTGTTTGCAAATACTAAAGAATGCCTTTTATAATTGAAGGGCACCTTTGCTTCTACTCAACAGAAAATTCCCTTCCGTTAATTCTGGCGGTGTGAAAAGACTGGCAAAAAAACCTACAAACCTCGAAAATGCTAGTAGGAAGGGATTATAAGAACAAAAACGTAGTAGGCCAAGTGTTGAAGACAGCACTCAAAACAAGCAGCTCCTCTGTGCCTCCAGAGGAAGCCTCAGTGCCCTTGTTTCACGCTGTTCTATACAATTTAACTACTTTTTGACCTTAAAGAACTTTGAAGCTTGTGGGTAATCCAGCTGTGATGAGATTTCATATTCCTTGATGAAACATTTGAAGCTGCTGTTCAGTTTGCTGATGGATCCTTTTATATATCTGTGTGCAAGGCAGAAACTGCTTCCTTTTCTTTTTTTTTTGTTTAAGATGAAGAACACCCAGTGGACACCAGGCAGAGACCAGGCAAGCTTCGAAATAATTGTTCTGCCAAAAGCAGAAAACATCTGACAACAAAGGCTATTTCTCTCTCCATCTTGAGATGTCCGTCTACTGACTCTGTTGTACTGTGGACAGCCAGGCTCCTAATCTGTCAAAAAGCGAAGGCTGCTGGCTTCTCCAACTTCAACTGTTCCTGAAAGGGAATTGAAAGCTCTTAACTCCCATACAGAAAGCTCAAACAGTGTCTACTGTAGACCTGACTCCTCCTGTCCAAATAACATTTCAGCTTGACATCTCTTCATGGATGTCAAGGATGCCTACCCATCAACTGAAGCTCTCAAAGAGTGCATGAGCTTTCCCCACAAGCTCTTCTTATTACTTCTGCATCGACTATGCCCAGCATCTTCCCTGTCACTCGCACTTATAACTTCATCACTGTCTTCAATTGCAACCTGTCTGTGCTCCTGCATCAAACTAGGTTGAAGTCTTCAAGATTCTTTGTGCATAACATCCTTAAAACATAGCCTTCCCCATCCATCTAGGCAACCATCCACTTATCATCTCACATCCCAACTATCGCAATAGTTTTTCCTCCAACCTTGACAAAAGCATTGCTATTCCACCACTGTCTATTCAGAATACCGCTAGAAAGATCATTTCCTTAGTGCATGGCTTTGTCCCTGCCGTTTCTCCTTTGCTCAACTTGACTGGCTCCCTTTCCTCTACCAAGAGTCAGGAATTTGTGCTTATTTCAAGGTTCTCCATCACCCAATCCTCCCTTAGCCATCCATACTCAGTCGTGAGGCACCACCTCCTCCGTGGTTCCCCCAGCATGCCAGCCTTGCTTGTGCTGCTCACTCAGGGCATTTCAAAATAAGCACCTTTGTCTGCTTGATCTCCCTCGGGCTGTCCCACTAAGAAAGGCTAGAATTCCTCCTAAATATCCAATGTCTCCTTAAAATACTCCTTTGACTGTCTACTTCCAAAGACTGTCGTAACAATTAGGCTGCCACTGTGCTCCATCACCCACCTTTACCTGCTTGTCTCAGGCTCTGGGGGCGAGGAGTATGGTTTTGCTCTGTGCTTGGGTGTTGCCTGGAAGAAGGACATGGTGATGAACATCTCCTAAATCCTAAGTCCCACCTAATATACACGAGAACTGCTATTTCCAGAATCCTCTGACAATCCTCACCATTAGGTTAGCCCCTGCAGGGGGAGAAGCTGCTGCAGTAGCTGTGTCAGAAGGGGGAAGAGCAGAAGAGATTCACCCCAAAGATGTGCTGCTTTTACTTCTTCTTGTAACCATCACCAATGATAACTAGATTTGATCCACTAACTGGTTAAAAGTTGTCAATGACAGAATCCAAGATCATCAGTCTGCACTTAGATCATGAGAACCCAATGCCTATTGATTGGAAATTTGCTTGTAAAAACAGCACACGGTGTGTTTGGTCATCTGTGCAAGCAACAAGTAGATCCCCAAGTAACTCAAGTGCAGTCTTTGTGCTTGTCTCCTCTTGTCCCCCAAGTCTTGCTTTGCTGGTGAATATAAGCTTTGGTTTCTACCAGAACTAAGACTTACAACAGCGGCAACAAACGGCTGCTCATCCAGAAACACAGTGAATGAGAGAAACCCCCGGTTTGTAAGCACAAAGCATGTGTTGTCTCAAGGTTGCTAAAGGCACTGTCAGTTCTCGGGGGCTCAAAACAGCCCTGTGAGTCAAGCATCATTTAAGTCCATACACCGAAGGTTTGGAGGGGTAAAGCGATCTGCAAAAGATCATTCAGCAGCCGCAAACAAAGCCCTGAGCAGAGCTTTAGTCCAGCATCCACCTCTAACCTGCTCCCAATGACATCCTCTTATCAGCAAGGCCTTTTTATACACAAGCTAAAATATTAATTTCTTTTCCCAGCCTCAAACTACTGCAGCAAAAGCAATAATCCACTGTGCACTAACAACATCCAGGAGGAAGCACTCCTGAGATCCATCTGCTTGTATGTGAGTGTGGGGCTGACTGTTCACTGATGCCCAGGAGGAAGTCGGGGTCAGTTCCATGAATGCCGAAAAAAAAGGGGAAAAAAAAGGAAAGAAAAGGAAAGTAGGTCAAGCAATTCACATTTGCTGAAAAGGACAAAGAACACTGCAGATTTTTTATTACCTTATGCAAGTGCTACCAAATATCTGAGGCATCCTTTTTATCTGATTCAAATCCCACATGAGTAATCCATGATTAAATTTAGTGGGTGTGAAATTTCATTAGGTCGTTCAATTTTAAGCATATTGGATAATGAAGTTCCGTTGTCCTTCAGAATTAAGAAAAAAACTAATACTGTAATTTTTATCTCACTTCCAGCCTTCCCCCATCTGTGAGATTATTCTCATTCATGTAAGACATCAGTGTCTTACAGCTCCATCTTTGACGCACGTGACCTTTGCTATCGAGAGAGGTTAACTGCTCATAAACGTTGGCACGCAGCGAAGAGCACGGCTGAACCTCCTGACTGCTCTGTCAAAAGCTAAAAACCAAGCTAGACTTCACCCGATGGCTTGTTTAGGATACATACAGATCAGAAATGCAGGTTTTCTGGAAACAAAGCCACGGAGCAGCCCGCTACATTTTACAGACTCCGGCAGGGATGTTTTCGAAAAGATCATGATTTCTCAGAAAAATCTTTGGACTAATTCAATGCTATCACACGCGATCGCATTTCTGTTGGTATGGGAAAAATGTTAATAGGTAGCAGATGCCACATTAAGTCTTAATTTACCACTCCAAAGAGCCAGGCAATTCAACGAGAAGCCACCAGCTTGCTTCATACGAAAAGGCTTCTTGCTAAGACAAAACAAGCGAGGTTTGGAGTTTTTCTGGGGTTTTAAAATTCTGCTTTTTCAAAAACACTGATTTGAACTCACGCTTTATAAAAGGGAAACACTGGTAGGATTTTATAAGACCAGCGGTGCAACGACGGGGAGCGGACTGGGCAAGCCAACAGCCAGCCATTTAACTGTACATTGCCCTGCCTTTCCCAAGTAGGACCAATAAACTCTGCTTATTCCCCCCCTCCCCGAAAGACTATACAATTAAATTTTTCAATTTAATTGTATAATCTCTGGGAAGAGCCCAGCTGAGAAAGAGTTAAACGACAGCCACGATTCAGCTCGCTGTATTTTCAAGGCACTTAGCAAGCAGATGAAGCCACTCTATGCCAGTACAGATAAACAGTATCTCTAGCCACATCGTAACAATATATTTTCATCTTGATATCGTTCACCAAAGCACGATGACAAATAATTGGTGGTGAAACAGGGGTTGTCAATTCTGCCTTAATCATGTGTTTACTTTCAGTCTTGACAAAGTTGCAATATTTCTCCCATTCTCCTAAATGGCTACCAGCTGTTTTCAGTAAATGAACTGAAAACAGCAAACGCCAATCTGCCTTCTATATTCTTCTGTGCTTTATTGCTGGATAGTTTTCTCATGAAAGAAGGAAAAAAAACCAACCCAAAAATTCAGCGAAGAAGCTGAAGCTTCGCACGTCTAGAGAAGCATCAAGGAAAAGATCACGTCTGGACAGATACTACTCGACGGCACAAGACCAATATGTGTCAGTCTTGGCATTTATTAAAAGTACACCCCAATATCGCACATCTATGTTAAACAAATCCTGCTAGGAATTCATTTTAGAGTCTCCTAGAGTAGGAGTTGCGAGACATCAGTCAGGCAAAACCAATTAAACACCACAAAATAGTGAAAAAACGACAAGCCAACCTGCGACTTTAAATAGCACCGATGAGCTTTTTCTGTCAATAGCTATTTTCTGGCCAAGCTCCACCGCATCCTCCCTCAACTTCACCCAAACCTGCATCTTTCACACTACTAAAATCCTCATCCAAGTCTGGCTCAGTGTAATTCTCAGCCTGTTTATCCCTCGCGCTGTTTCACGCACACTTTCTTTCTCCCTCTTGCCTTCCTGCCTATCTTGGATGCTTTCCCTGACCTCCCCTCTCATGGCATTGAACACCTTCACCAGCCATGTTATCGCACACCTCGAGAGTCAAAAGGGCAGAAGACAGACACCGCAGGGAGCAGGAAAGCCAACAAGCCTATGACCCCAAGTAGTGCAGAGACAGACTAACGATGCGCCTACGTCAGTGCTCTAGCTTGGGTCAGGAGTGCACTTCCCATCACGCTTTAATGTCCCAGGGTGGTGGCACGTGCAGGCTGCACGGATGCCATGGACCTGGAGGAGAACCCGGAGGAGAACCCGGAGGAGAACCTAGAGGAGAACCAGGGGAGTGAAGTTATTTGATGATGTAGGCAACACTATAGGACTGACTATGGGAAAAAGGAGGAACACAAAGGTAGGGAAGAAGACAGAGTAACAAAAATGAGAAATATGTGAATTGACACTTCAACGGACTTTGGCTTGTTCAGGGGGGTGGTCAGTGGGATCCCATGGGATGCTGTCCTTAGCGGGTCTGTGAGAGCTGGCTGTGCAGGGCTGGCATCAGAAAAGCCAACGCTTTGCTGGAGTTGACATTGTCAAGAAGGGCAACAAGAAAGACTTCTGCAGGTACGTTGGCAGCAAAAGGAGAACGAAGGGAAACATGGGCCCACTGAAGAAGGAGGCAAGGGACCTAGCAGCAAAGGACACAGAAAAGACTGAGATAATTCAGCTCCTTCTTTGCTTTGTCTTTATCGGCTAGCTCTGCTCCCATGTGCCCGAGAGCAGGCTGTCTTGGCAGAGTCTGAAGGAGCGAAGTACAACTGTTGATAGAGGACAGATGAGTTATGGACCACTTAAGCAACCTGGACATACACAAGTCCATAGTGCCAGACAAGATGTATCTGAGGGTGCCAAGGGAGCTGGCTGATGTCACTGCCACTCTCTGTCATCTCTGAACGGTCATGGTGATGGGGAAGGTCCCTGATGATTGGAAAAAGGGAAACATCATACCCGCCTTCAAAAAGGGCAAAGAGGACAAAGAGGGGAATGACAGCCCAGTCAGCCTCACCTCCCTACCCAGAAGTTCATGAAGCAAATCCTTCTGGAAACCATAACCAGGCATGTGAAGGATAAGAAGGTGATTGGGAACAGCCACCATGGATTTGTGAAGCACAAATCCTGCCCAGCTACCCTGACTGCCTTCATTAATGAGACGACTGGCTCAGCGGCTGACAAGAAAGCCATGGATGTCATTTACCCTGGCCACAGCAGGTCTCTCAGCACAGTCTCCCCCAGGACCAGGGAATTAATGAGTGGATGGGTGGAAAACTGGATGGATCATCAGACTGGAAGGGTAATTGTCGGTGGTTCGTAGTCAAACTGGCACTCTCAAGGCCTGGAGCATACAAAGTGTGAGGGGAGGATGGGAGCTGGGTTTGCTCAGCCAGAAGAGAAGGCAAGCTGGAGACCTTAAATGCCATCTGCAGCTACCTGCTGGGGGGTTAGAAGGAAGACGGAGCCATGCTCTACTTGGAGGTGCACAACAAAAGCATGATGTGCAACGAGCACAAGTTGCCGCAAGGAAAATTCAACTCAATATTGGGAGAAAACACATCCACAGGGAGGGTGGAACTGGGGCCCAGAGAGGGGATGGAAATATCCTTTCTTGGCTAAATGTGAAACTCAATTGGATATGACTCTACATCTAACTTTGAAGTTGGCTTTGATTTGAGCCAGGGGCTGAGGAAAAAAGATCTGCAGAGAGCCCTTCC
The DNA here is from genome assembly GCF_018139145.2 of Gymnogyps californianus. Lineage (NCBI taxonomy): Eukaryota > Metazoa > Chordata > Aves > Accipitriformes > Cathartidae > Gymnogyps > Gymnogyps californianus. Next base: position 1,784,780 of record NC_059471.1, on the reverse strand, counting down.
AAACTAAATTATTCTAGGATTTAATATATTAGCCAGAGAGTTTCTGACACAGAATTATTTAATAATTGCTATTTTATGCTTTCTCTATTCCTCTCCTGCACTTCAGTTCCTGCTTCTTCTGTCTTCTCTCCCCTGAAATGATATCTTTTTGTTCCATACTTGCAATTACAACAAGCATGGCTTTATATGAAATATATATGAGATAGCAGTCCTATTTTTCACCTGAATTTGGATGCTAAGAGGTGCTGGATTCATTTTGGGCACCGTGCTCTAAGTGGTGTCAAGTACTTTCTGTTATTAGAAGCAACGCTGGCAATGAAGAGCGTGGTGGAGGGAGAGCACAAAGTCAGCGTGCGCTCATTTGTCTGGTAATAGGTGATAAATTAGAATATGGTAATAGCTTTAATCATTCTTGTTGAAGCTAATTTACTCTTTTTTTTTTTTTATGTGGGCAGTTCTACACCTAGGCTTAATGAAAAAGGTAAATAAACCAGAGTGGAGTAATGACATATACTGACTGAGCTGTCAATCAGAAACAGAGCTTCTGTATTGTTTGCTAATGATTTATAGAAAAGAGCTGTCTGAGACCCAAGGATCCGAACCACAAACATAATTCCCACAGTGAAATACATTTGCCAGAAAATGACACAAAATGGAGCTTTATGATTCAATGCAAGAATCGTACATCAGAAGACTTTTTCTCTCTGTCCAAGAAGCTGCACGTACTCTGGAAAATTAACTGCAAATCAAGTATGGACAGTCTGGCAGGAAGAAAAAAAAAAAGATAGTGAAATGAGAATGTATTTAAATTAATCCTTTGGCAGGGGATAAAGGAAAGACAGGCAAAACAAGGGTAGAAGAGTTAGACTCCAAACTGATGAATGCTCAGCGCACGCGCGAGCATCTGCCCTCCGCAGCATCCTCATCCCCTCCCGTAGGGTTCAGCCACCAAATGTTCCAGCACACATGCTGCTGCTATCACTGGGCACTTCAGTTAAAAGATATCAGCTCACTGCCAGTTTAAACAAGGGGGAAAAAGGCTCGTCGCCTGAACTGACCCGGGCTCGATGTCCTGGACAGGGTGTACGTTCTGTCTGCCACTGGAACTGATTTGCTCTGTTGCTGTGATAAACGCATCGATAACAACGGTCAGCGTTAAACAGCCAAGAAAGGACGTTTGGTCTCGTTGTCCTGATTCAGCGATAGTGGCCAGGGACATGGGGGAAGGTTGCAGCCCTTCATAAAAGCCAGCAATGATGCACATTAAAACCGACACATTGCCCTGTGGGCACAGGGGAGGGCTGGCTCGTGAAACTTGGGAAAGGTAAAAATATCCCCCGCCAGCTCCCTTGGCTCATGGAGGAGGCTCTATAATTTATTTTGTATTAATTTATGGCAGCACCACTCCTCTATTAACTTATGGCAGAAAAACGAAAAGCCATTAACAATTGTTTGATATATGTATTAATAATGAAAAGTGAGTAGTAAAAAAGAAAACCTGCTAGTATAATGTATTAACATCACTAGCCAGACCAAAGAGGACGGCAAGGAATTTAAGGGGAAAAAAAACCTGTACAAAGTTTGGTGAATAAGCAAAATGACAACCAACAAAATCCACTACTGATAAGTGTAAAATAATACATATTGGGGGGAAAAAAAAAAAACATCCAAAGTATTAAATGAACTATATCCACTCAGAAAAGGGACTGGTGCTAACAGTGCCAGGATGAAGAGAAACATCTGCTCAATGAGCAACTGGGGTCCAGGAAAGCAAGTAAGATATTACGTCGCATAAGGAAAGGCAGGGAGAATTCACCTCGATTAATCAGTGCTTTGCTCTCCTCTGGATGCTCCGCGTGGTGCCAGGCTCTCCAGCTCGAAAGGAGTATTGCAAAACTAACGGGCATCAGGGAAGGGCAGTTCACTTTAGAAAGGAGATGAGAAAGAAAGCTATAATAGAAAGATGAAATTTAAGCAATGGCCTACAGAGAGGAGGTACGGACAAGAGTAGGGAGCGACTGGCTGGGACATTCCCAGTCTGGCACCAAATGAAGAAGGCAGCATTTAATGAAAATAAAAGGTGATTAATACCAAACCAGGTATAAGAAATACTTGTTCGTGAAAGTCCTTATCAGAGTATGTCACTGATGCCAAACGTTTACTATGTATCTAACGCACCCAGGACAATAATTAGTATAGAATACATCTATCATAGAAGGAGTTAGGAGATTTCATACCAGAAAGCTTAAACCAAAATAACAGAGCTCTTGATGGGACTTAATATCCATGCACCTGGAGAGGGGAAAGGAAGAATCTTCCATGTCTTCTTGTTGTGGAGGTCTTGTGCTTCTCTGCAGCATCTGGTGCTGGTCCTGCCATGGAGAGGAGAAGGAATCAGGTGGACCATGAGGACCTGCTCCAGACTGGCAATTCTTAGGTTCTCAGTTTGTCCCACACTTGAAAGACAGATTATTATAATAATATAGGAGGTGAAAATAGGAAAACATCTAAGAAAATGAAGTATGGTTTCCAGCTTTCAAGCAGAGGTCAATAAACAGGGCAACTACTTTTTTTATGGTTTCAGACAGCTTGGCAGGATCTTTCTGGTGTTGGTATATCAAAAGATAAAGAGATTATGAAAAAGAACATGAAAGTGAAGATCTGAAGAGCTTCAGCAGAATCAAAAAGTCCTCCTAAAGCTACTGCAACAGCACAGAAGTTTTATAAACGGCACAGATATACCTCATTTAGCTTTTTGAAACTTTAGTGCTTTATCTTCCTTCCAAACTTCCACGTTACATTATACCTGACATGGCTTATGTGCCTTGCAATGCACTTCTACGCAGAGCCGGAGAACATATTGATGCCAACAGTGCAGCACTTGGCTGCTTCATCATATATGAACCTTCCTGTCTCATGTCTGCTTTAATACATGTTCCTCACACACATACAATTTCACTGATTTTTTGAGCAGAATTAGAAACGTGAGCCTGAAAACTACAACTGAGGTTTTGGTCTTCGTATTTTTGCCTAAATTTGGTTTTTTTCTCTCTCCCCTTCATTACAGTACTGAATGTGACACCTAGCTAGCTCTCTTCATCCTCAAACTACGTGTACCACCTTCCTCTAGGGTCCCACTCGGCAGCCTGTTGATATGTCTTAGGATTTTCATCCCACTTTCACAAGGGCTGACAAATCCGTAAACATTTCTTTTACCTATCACGTACTTCACTGACTTCTGTGTGATCTTCGGCTTCTGGTGCATGAAAATGAGCGTTCTCTTGGTACGTCTCTCTGAGAATGGTCATCCCCAAAGCCTGTGCGCTCTTCATCTACTTCAGCCCTGCTGCATTCATGACACTCAATAGTGCAAAATCAAGCTAGTTAAATATTTCCATTCTTTACTGAACCTTTTATTTCAGCTGGTGTGTCTCAGGAGCAGCTTACACCAGGTATTTACATACGGCTTACACCTAGACCAACCATCTTGCAACCCGCAAGTGACACCAGCTTCTTGCATGGCATGTACCCTTTCCTAGCACAAAGAATCACCACCTTTTTTCAGTAGAAAATTACAACTGCTGACTGCCTGGTAATCATGTCTTGGAAGCAGGTACAACACATTGTCAGGATTATTTTATACGACCATTGGCAGAAGAGGAGATGCTCTGAACGCGGTTAAGGGTACCGACTGGCAACGAAGCTGTATCTCAGCGTCATTACATCTCAGCTGAGCAAGTAGTTACAAAGGTTCAGCCGTATTCTCATGGTTAAGGGCATCAAAAAATGATTCTAGCTTAAAATTTTCACTCGTAACAGTGAAAAAGAAGAAAGTATTGTACTTCCTATAGTATCTGTCTTCTATAACTATATATAACCTATGTAACTCAATAACCTGTTTTATTGGAGTGTATAATAAAATCAGTGTCAGTGCTGAATTCATTTTCCATGACAGCGAAAACTTGCCTAAAGTAGCTTGAGATGTGGCATTTTTAGTCTAAATCTCAACATGCACCCATCATCTCACAACTGTTTTGTCTCCTGTGCATCTTTTTGCAGGGTTTTTTTGATTTATTTTTGCTTATTAAAATTAGCACCGAGGAACAGGATTGCCAAGTCAAATATCATCACACAGAGGTCTACAATCAGTTATTATACAGAGGTTCACGCACCTTTATCTCCAAGATATTTGTACAGAAATGAATCAGTTACAATTAATTAATTATGGGGGAAGGGATTCATTGCAACTCAGAGTAGTTCTACATTTGCTGAGATGAGTAACGCTCAAGAAATCCCTGTTTCTCTCCAGCAAGAGCCTGTGGTGAGGGGCTCATGTGTAGACCCTCCACAGTGACACTCCCTAGAGACAGATGAGATGAAGCCAGCTCCTTAGCTGACATCATTTTGGCCCCTTTTTTTAAAATTGATTTACAGGACACTAAGCTGAATATACATTTACCATGATTTTGAGTAGATATTTTAATTGTTAAGTTTCATTTGAGGAACGATACGGAGCCCAGCACTTTCTGATGAATATGACGTTCAGCAGAAAGGGTGGTGAAACCCAAGAGCTGGAAATTCTTCAGCTCCACCATAGCGTAAGTGCTGGGAAGGGCTAGGCAAGATCCACCAGCCTGGTTGCCGGTCAGGGTCATCTCCAAAACGCAGCGTTAAACACGACACAAGTGGGAGGTAGGAAACAGAACGGGGATAAAAATCAATTGTGGGCTCTCCTCTCATCTCTAGAAGCTCCTGCCCCTGGGATGTCCTGCACTAACAAACACAGTACAGCTTCCAGGGCTGCCATACATAACCTGTACTAGCCATTTATTCTGAAACACATTCTGGTTTTAGGGTGGTTTTCTGATTATTAAGCCCTAATCAAAGTATCATACTTACATGAGTTGAACAGAGGGAAAGAGTTTGCTCTCGTAATTAATGTCCAAAAAGAACAAATGTTCTCGTACGGCAAAACACTTAAGCCCATGCTGCATTTTTACCTGAACAGGGATGCATTTGAGCTTGAGTGTCTTCCTAAGTCAAGACCGATACAGGGCTAAATGACAGGTCTTCTCCAAAACCCACACCAGCTCTGCTCCCCGACCACTGGCAGGCACGTTTGTAAGGACAGAAGAACTTGACAGATCTCCTGCCATAAACCAAGCAGTCCCAAAGGGGCAAGATACAAATTAACAAACCAAGCTGGATTAAAATCACAACAGGAGAGAAACCCAATCAGTGCTATTTGAATAAAATCAACCCTAAAGAATATCACCGTAATTTTGACTTTAAAGCCATAGAATAAACTGAAAGTTCAGAAAAGGAAGTGATGGCATCATTCATTTTTATTATTGTTCATGCTCTCATCACTACGACTTTCAAAAGCCTGGTTTGCTTTTGAGACCCTTCCTCCAGGTCAACTAGATTTCTTTACATAAAATAAGGAATGCCATTTGGTCATATGAAATAAATGATGGCATTAGGGACGTCTACGGAAACTTACTGGAACAGCCCCTCAATGTTTCACAAAAGAATTAAAAGGAAAGAGCTCCAAAAGATTAGCGTGATCATGAGTTGGTATCTTACCTGTTTGATAATGCTTTCAAGCAATTTTCCAAAAAGCCTTTTGGTGTAATTCATGCAGGCTTTCAGGAGATGAAAGAAAATGTAGATGCAGGTTCCTTTCAAAGGAAACAGTAATGGGCTAAAACTAATTTATTAGCGGTCAAGGGCATAGCACAGCCAAGTGAGACTTAAGATGGAGGATTTTTCCAAGAAATTTTGGGAAGAGGCACTGCAATTCCTGTAAGAGTAACCAGCTGGATCTCCTATCCAGTGCTGAAATATATGCTTTCAAATTGTGTAATTTACATATGGAAGGAGGTCAGGAGGGATTAAGAAAGTAAATGTATCACTTGATTAGGTATGCAAGTTCAGGACGGTAGAAGGACTTATTCAATGAATATTCAAGAAGGTCTTTGCTTCCCAAAGGTTGAGTCTTATGCATGCAATAAATTGAATACGTAGCATAAGTCTGGTCAGAAAACGAAAGATCCCACCAGTGTGCATTGGCATACACTTGTTCCAGGGTGAAATCAGACTTTTTTTTTTGTTTATTACCTTTTCCATTTTACCTTGTGAAAATAAAGTTAGAGAATATACACAGGCAAGGAAGGAAAAACTATGACCAGACAGGGACATGTTCACTACTCACTGTATGTGCATTTTTAACAGAAGCAGACGGCACTTTCTAATTATTCTTCTCAATTTGTGCAACATTTAATACAAGACAGAATATCACACTGCACTGCTTTAGCCTTTTACTTGGGAGAGACAATACAGGGAGATGATATGATCGTCATCTGCTTTCTTTGATTCGCACTTTGCTTCCCATGAAGAACGTCATTTCATTAGGAAATTAAAATACAGATGAGCTCAACTGCAAGACCAAGCCAGCTTTCCAGGAAGAAAACGGAACTAAACTTTTGCTAACTGATACTTATTTACCCTAATAACCATAAAACGTGCCTTGGACTGAGTTAAGTTAGAAAAAACATTGGGCAATGGTCTCATAAGAAGAGCGCTCTGCTGGAAAGCAGAGATGAGTCCCAACTCCGAAGAGCTGAGATGTCTCCAGGAGAACCTCCTGCTTTTCTCGCCTTCTCTTAGCTGTTATTCTCTCATCCTGCTGTCAAAGAAACTGTGAGCAGCACCAGCTTTTTTTATCTCCACTAACTGCACATTCGAGGAAAACAAAACAATGTAATGTTCATCACACATAACGTGCAACATCATAAGGCATCGGTATGAATAGGGACGTGTTTCGGATGAGACGGCACTGCTGCTCCTTTCCTGTTCCTGCCGGGTGACTCATCATCCTGAATTTGGGAGGATGTGGAAATCCATTGACAAAGCAGCACCAGCTGCAAAAGCTTTGTGTCCACAGATCCTGTAAACTTTGGGGGGAAAAAAAAAACCCAACACAAAAAATAGATCAAGAAACCTGGCGTGGAGACTGATAGTGCAGCAAAGGATGCTGAATCTTTCCATACAAGCCATAAAATTTTCCATAAAAGCTCGTAAGGACTAAAAGGAAGATTTTGGTCCTGCCAGTGAGGAGATAATAGGGCCAGGTTTTGATGTGCTGCTGTTTGATTTCCACTGTGCCCAACCTGTTACCCGCTCTCTGAAGTCAGCCCCAGCCAAAGCACTCCAGGGCTCAAGCACTATCAGAGGAAAAAAACCAAGCAGCACGAAAATGAACATTTTTGTACACACTGCCTCAGCATGTAGAAAGAGAGATGGAGGAAAGTCACTGCTTAATGTGCAGTTGAGGTAAGACAAGCCCAAGAGTACATTAAGATAAAAAAGGACTGGGACGGGTTGGCCAAACACTGGAACAGGCTTCCTAGAGAGGTGGTCGATGCCCCAAGCCTGTCAGTGTTTAAGAATCATTTGGACAATGCCCTTAACAACATGCTTGAACTTTTGGTCAGCCCTGAATCGGTCAGGCAGTTGGACTAGATGATCGCTGTAGGTCCCTTCCCACTGAAATAGTCTATTCTGTCCTAATAAAGTCTTCGAGCTGCCAGGGAATCAAGTCAGCGCTAAGAATAATCTAAAATAATCCACACAGGTAACAGCTAAGAGAAAGCCCCTGCCATGCACTTCCATGGCAAGAGTCCCCAGCCAGCCTTGACCCCAGAAGCGTAGGTTCACCTTGGCCAGGCATCTCGTGCACGCCATACATACCACACCTGCCGGCTAAGGTATATGAAAGTGCATGTATCCTAGCTAAAGCCTTGAGCTTTCCCGTTCCCCATCTCTCCCTTGAACTACGCTCATTCAAAGCTCTGTCATCTTTCCAGCCTCCAGGAGCGAGTGCTTTACAACATCCTGGATCCTCTGAAGGTCCTGTCCTTTCATAAACCTGGCAACAGAGTCAGGAGAACTTTTTTCAGCAAAACTTGCAAACCTGCCAAAGCATGTGGCTTCAATCATTCAAAAACATTTCATTAACTTCTGTCAACTGGACAAGGCTCTGAGCAACCTGACTCAAGCTGGACCTGATGACTTCCAGAGGTCCTTTCCAACCTGAATTATTCGGTGACTCTCCTTCAAATTTATGGGACAATTTCAACTGGAAAAATATACTGAGAACTGAACCTGCTGGATATTCATTTGGACTCTGGTCCCATTCCAGTGTTAATGCAAAATGGAGCAGGATTATAAAGAAATAGGAAAAGCATCCCAAAATATCCTTAAACCTTGCGATCACTCTTGAAACGAGAGCGTACAGGTTCAAACCTTCTCAGACAGAACTGAAGCTGGTTCTTCCATACCCTGAAAAAAAATCCTAACCCTGGGACTACTGGGCTGGAGGGGAAAATTAGCACCTCTCTTCGCTCTTTGTTTCCTTTCATTTTCTCATAAATGATAGAAATTAAACATTTTGGGTTGAATGAAATAATTTGTATTAAACACAACCAGACTGGCTGGCAGGCAAATGGGGTGTTTGGAGAAGAATAAATATTAATTATTATTCAAACTGACTGGAATTATTGTTATGTTTTCAGTTTGTTTGCCAAATTAAACATAACACCACTGTCACAGCCTGGGCTGAAAAGGCAGGAAAAGAACTACGCAGAACTGGGAGTGAAGAATGGGGACAAAATGGGGGGATGCAGGAACCCAAGCCCGGAGCCGAGACCTCAAGGAAGCCCTGGGAAAGCTGCTGAAGCAGTGCTTAAGGACTGGTGGAGAGGGATTTTCCTAAACCCTCTGGGCAGAATAGCTACAGAAGCTGGCTATCCAAGTCTCAAACTGGAAGAAAAACAGATTTATTTGCCCCAATAAAATTATCTTTTCTTTCCTCCCAAAATCATCGTGACTGCAAAGACTTCTCTTTCTTTTTTACACTGTGATACATTTTCCTTGTTTTTCCACATCCTGGTGAATACACCTGAAATGTTTTTAAAGGAAGAAAGCCAATTTGTAACGCTCTATTTAATTTTTAAAACGATGCCGTGCCCTGTTCTTTAATAGAATCCTGACTATTTGTTCACATGGAAAAAATTTAGTGTTTTATACAGTATTTATAAAGGGTCACATAAATACATAAGCAGAGAAGGAAAAAAAAAACCCACAGTCTACAGGATTAAAAGATAAGGAGGCTGTCAATCTTGTAGCACGGGTATGGCACCGGAGCCTTACAGCTCCTGAATAATACCTGCAAGGCAGAAGGCATGGCTACCAGGCGATGCTAAGCCCCCTGGAACTGCTGTATAGGTGCTATAGGAAGGGACAGAAACATATATCGTCCCACTAACTAACAGCTCCTACTGATTTCCCTGAAATCATTACTTGCTTGCAAAGGAAACCTCCTGAAAACACCCTGCCTGCCCTTGCAGGGAGTCACTCCGCCGGGAACGCGAGGCTTTGGAGGAACCAAATCTAGGATAACATAGCTGACCTTTGGGGTTTTTTCACATGGCAATTAGAAACGTTAATTTATCCTCCGATATGCGCAGAAAAGCCTCCAATGTGCCAGCGGGACAGGAGCCGCAGATGCCACGCTTGCGGGACGTTATCGGGTGCTTTTGGCAGTCTGTGCCCTCCTAACAATAATAATAATAACATCATAATCGTAATAATAACAACAATAACAATAATAACCATTTCTGACAACCACAAGTTTGTTATCTTATCACAGCAGCATCCCTCCGTGAGATTAGTCAGGCATCCCAGTGTCATGTTTTATCTCTAAAGCCTTGGTTTTAGGCATAGCACGTGTCTACCCCAGAAAGCCAGGTGTATTCCAGTCAAACAGAAGAGGATCTATAAACATCTCATTTTTTATGATATGCACTGTTTGCAAGCCTGCTTTAAATCAAATACAGTTCCGACGTCTACTTAAGCTTCTGCAATAAATTGGCCAATGATTAAAAAAAGAGCAAAACACTTAAAAGTCAGGCAAACGTCTCCTGAAAGTAAATTAATATGGTTCATCCGTAACAGAAGTGTGGAGTTTTATTCAAAAACGGCAAAAATGTGTTGTATAGGGCACACATTAATGACAGTGCTTTCATCTGATCCTCTGCCCAGCGCAGCAGAGTCCTGGAGCACCAAAAAGCAAGACCTGCTAAGCAGGACGAGGCTTAAAAGTGTGGTTTAACCACAGGACGTGGGTTTTAAACCTGATGGCACACCGGCCCGGTAAAGGGCTTTTTGCAACCCTCCCCGTCTCCCTTCCCCAGCTACAAAACCCCACCACAATGCTATTCATCCACTGGCATCAACAAGCTGCTGCAACAAGGTCGAGGATATTACTATACCAGCAAAGGTCTTGGCAATGCTCATCAAATAAGTAAATATTAAGTACCTTGTAATATCCCCTTGATGGGAGAGACGTGGCAAAACAGCCAAGAAAGGTTGAATAAGCAAAAGTCTCACGGATTCTCGAGGGGATTCTACATAAATAGAGATTAATAAACTATAAAAAAACCCCACTCTATAAAGGGCTCTTTATTGCGATGCATTAAATGAGCATATATTTTCTGTGACGACTAGTACAGCACAGCCCATAAAAGCGCGCAGGCCACCATTTTACTCGTAAAAGAGTGCAATATTATGAACGTTTTATTAGGAACACGTGCCCAGATCAACACGTGACAGAGCCTGCACCAGTTTCTTTTTCTTACCTAAGAAAACAATAAAGAAAAATCTTAAGGATGACAAAAGGTACTCGATAAACATGCAGGGATGTTTCAGTAAGAAAACTGGAAGTGGCACTTTGATGCTGAGACGATCCCGGCGCCAGCGTAAGACGTGGGGAGAGAGGGATGTAGATGTGAGGATGCCCTCACTTTGAAAAACAGAACGTGGGAGAGAGAGTGCTGCGTTACTGAGTTAACCACAACACAGCGGTGAACGTCCCTTCGGCTCGGTGAGAATAGGCTGATGCTCACGTCGCTGGCTGGAGGGTACCCAACTTTTTCAGGACTAGGCAACATGCTCCAGGAATCCCCTCCAGGTTTCCGTCAGCGAGTGGTACAGCCAAGCGAATGAGTAAAATGAAAATTTAAAAGCAGCCAAGGCAGCGTACAAGTGAGTGTATCCCCAGAAGCCAAAGCTTTGAAATACGGTATCAGTCAAGACACTTAGGTTACAGCAGGACTATCTCCAAGGCGCATCCTTGGTGCAGTTTGCTGCTTCCCCCCTCCACATCTCCCGTCTGGCAGCCCTTCTGTTGATGGGGCTACGCAGCAAAAAAATAAACACATTGTGTAGTTACTGCATTAATTTTGCCCCTAATTACTTTTTGCCTTAACTGGGGTAAACCAGAAATACTACAAAAGGAAAGCAGGCAGCAAAAAGCACCAGTGGCAGAACAACCCTGAGAAAAAACTAGGGGAAGCGGTGACTCAATAAGACCAAGTACAAGTTTCATCAAAGCTTCAGCCCATGGCAGGCTCGGGGGGAGGCAGGGAAAGAGCCTCCCAGCACAGCACCGCGGTCTCTCTTCATCTCCATCAGCTACGTGCCGAATTTCGGGACCTGGGGCTAGATGCTCCTGGAGAGCACACGATGGATGCGCCTCTGACGGGATCTAAGCGGGGACGGGGGGTGAGGAACCCCAACTGCGTTGCTGATGTCCTGGAGGAAACCTCCTCGGTGGGGATAGGAAACAGAAAAGGTGTGCTGACAAAACGGGGCAGAGAGGCTGCATTATAGCTGGGAGCCGTATTCAAGGCAGGGGAGGTTGTGCCTGCAAAGCCAGTGTGGATGAGCAGACCATGACCAAAATGTAATTTATATGAAGATGTTTTGAATTTCTTCCAGCTACTCCAAAGTCAATAATGCATAACAGCTCCTTGCTGCTTGCGCACAAAGGTTTCTGCAGAGAATATAGTTTGATTATAATTACAGGACAGCATTTAAAATTAATCACCGCAATAGCCCATGTTCAGGTGCACTGTGCAATTTAATTATTACACTCCTTGCTGTCCATGGCACCTTCTTCAACCTGTAGCCTATAGAATTTCCATCCTGGCAATATGTGGCTGATTAAAACATATTTGGGGAGTAATGCTTTTGGTTTCATGGATTTTTTTTAATATGACTTCAACTTTGAGAAGCCACGGTTAGCATGATACCATTTATTCCTGCACAGGTAATGTGTACGGCTGTGATATAACTAAGAGGAGTTGGCTATATGAAACAGAGCACTCAAAAGCGGTACTACGTACACACTGACTCCATCCAGGCTGAGCAAGGAGAACCAGCACCACCGGAGCACAGTGGAGTGGGGACATCTTGGCTCCTGCTTCACCTTCAGTCACGAAACCATCCTACGATGTGGAGTCTAGCAATGGTGTTAATGACAAAGCAACGGGCAAAATGAAGTACCACTTCTCCAAACCCCTTCTTTGAGTGCGAAGAAACATTTGCCTTAATAGAGCTCTCTGAGATATCTTTTTTGTTGATAAATCTAATTATGATAGTCGCTTGCCACTCAGCAAGGCTGAAATCCCATGTTTTCTTCCCTGTAGTAAAATGAATTTCAATGCCCCGAAGATTTTCTTCTTTTAAAGAGTAACAAGAAATACAGGGAAAAAAATAATAATCTGAAGATCAAATATTTAACAAAAAAAAAGGCATAGAAATACCAAGAAATTCCTCGTTTATTGATTTCACAGCGAAACTGAATTCTGCCATTTTGTCCCACCTCAAGGACTAATAACCTAGCTTGATATGAACCTTAGGGAAACGTGGTGGGTTTTGCAGCCATGTGTGTCCTCCACTTTCAGATCAGTGGGATCCCAAATAAAAGGGCACAGTAAGTCCCAATAAATATGCAAATAACTTCAAAAGGAGATTAAAAACCTTTGTCCTGTTTATGTAACTAATGAGTTTGTGTGCCGGTAACAAAAAGGCTGGCGGCTTTCTTATTTTAACCATTCCTTGAAGGTCATTTCTACTCAGAATTTCTTTTTTTAAAGACCTCAAAACGTGTTATATAACAAAGACAGAGCTAAACATATGGCCTTCGGCTGGTTTGAATTAGCTCACCTGTATCAAGCGCATTTCATCAATACGCACTGCCATAGTAACTGGTTCCTCGGCTGGAATGCTAATTACTCCCCTCCGCTTCCAGGAACAAGAGCATTAGATCTACAAAAAAAGATTCCTTTCTCCTCCTCTCATTAACTAGTTTTACTTGCTCAGCACATTAATGCAGAGCTAAGAATGATTATACAGGGGCAGCAAATGAGCTGCATAAATCTGCTTTCTGTACACATTAGCCATAGGGACTCGGGCACAACGAGGGTGATGCTGGAAGGAAATCCAGCGGTCCTCGCCGGGGGATTCGCGTTGGGTACCACACGGGAGAGCATCATCCCAGCCCCAGGCAGCAAAGGCAGGGACTAAACCTGAACTCTGCCGCCGTTGCGAGGTGTTCAGGTTCAGGGCTTGACTTTCCCTTTCTAAAAATAATCTTGCCACTAGTATTGATTTTAAAAGGCAGGCAGGTCTTCTGTTCACCTGAAGGATTGAAACGACCTTCATTCTGCTGATAAAATGTGTTGGACTGACAGTGCAGGAAAGCAAAGGCTTGTATTTAGTAATTGAATAAGTATAGCGAGGACATCAACGGCACAGAGGTTGTATGAACGTAGATGCATGCAAGGATCTGGACACACCTCCCTATGAAGCCTATTGATTTATATCAGGAGCAAGAGCAAAACAAAAAATTTCTCTAAAAATAAGAAATTTAAAAAAAAAAAAAAATCTAAGATTGCCAAACACTATGCAACTTGTACCGTTTGCCAACAACATTAGAAGTCATGCCATCCACCAAATCTCCCCATCCCGGAGAACGCCAAGTCCTCCCGCTTGGCGAGGGTGGATACAGGAATGCAGGATGACATGCCCTGCCTTTTGAAGATGCCTGGCTTTGCATTTACTTTGGAGAGTTGCTCTGGATGGATATGCCAGAAGCTTTAACATCCAAGTTCCCTAGGACCACAGGATTACTCTTCCTAAATATATATGAGTTGGGCTCTCCCAATAGATAATGTTTGCTCCCACTTTCTTGTGCATGATAAAGAAGTCATGCGCTACTTTGCAGCAGAAGTCATTCAGTCTGTCCTATCAACAACCAACAGACAGGAGTTACCGGTAGTTGCAGCATCTTGCTTTGTTTCTTAAACACTTCTGAAAGCAAAGATTTTGGGATAAATTTCCCGGAGGAAGCAGCAGAGGTTTCTCCAAGGCCAAAGCGGGGCCAGATGGGTTCAAGTTGCTGCCAGATGGACCTGCAGAGAACCACCTGGACCACCTTGAGCAGTCAATTAGTCAAGGAAGCCCCAGGGACTTCTAGGGATGATTTAACTATTGGTTAATGTAAGAGCTGGAAGGCAAACAAGTGGACGAGTTGGTGGATAATCAATCGCAGCGCATTCGCTGAGTCAGTGGCTGGAAGCATTTGATACCGAGCTTACAGCAAATGCCTCCTGAATTTCCCTTTGCTTGCTTCATACCAGTCTCACACACCAGTTCCCTTCGCTCTTTTATACCAGACTACGATACTGAATACTTTTTTCACATGAATACAGGGTCCTTTCCTGTTTTAGTACAAAAAATAGAAGCTCCAAACACCACCCACTCAGTTCACACAGGCCAACAACCACTTGTCTGATAATCCTCGTGTCCCAGCAATTGCCTGGATGGCAGCTGAACTGACGATGTAGAGCTGAAAAGTTTCATCTACCATCATTAGTTTTGCATCTATTTCCCCAGCTCTGTTTTTTTAATAGGTACCCCAAGGCTGTGTAAGCTGCCCTCATTCATCTCATCAAAATACTACACTAGGAAGAACCCACATGGCGATTAAGACCAGCTTGTGTCTCCCCATTGCAAGAAGACACTTCCCCCTCTAAAAAGGAAGTGAAAATTTTGTCCCCCATTCTAATGCTCTTCAGCAAGCTCAGGGAGACCTTATCTCAAATTCAGTTAAAACCAAGTATAGGAAATGTCTCCTCAAGCTGGAAATCTGACCTATTGTAATTTTGCTAAAATATCCCAAAAGGGTGAGAAAACTAAGTCACAGATCTTTTATTTAAGCTGGTCAAACACTGGAACAGGCTTCCTAGAGAGGTGGTCGATGTCCCAAGCCTGTCAGTGTTTAAGATGCATTTGGACAATGCCCTTAACAACATGCTTGAACTTTTGGTCAGCCCTGAATCGGTCAGGCAGTTGGACTAGATGATCGCTGTAGGTCCCCTCCAACTGAAACACTCCTGTTCTATTCTATTCTATTCTATTCTATTCTATTCTATTCTACTCTTCAGAACAAAATGAGAAGCAAAAGAAGAGAGAAGTAAGCTGGCAACCTCGATAAAGTCTTGGGTTAAAGATGACCTCAAGTTTACCAGCTCTGATGAAGCACTTAAGTGCTTTCCATGGGAATCCAAAAAGAAGACCAAGAGATGTAAAAACTGTTGTGGGAGAAAGATCCTGAGCTCCAGGCACACAAAAAGAAAGATGAGAAAGGTCGGATTTTGTAGTGATCAAGAAGAAACAAGTCTAAGCAGAAAGGAAGATCTGTACATTTTCAATTCAGAGATAGCAGCTTAATTTGTATCTATTGATTACATTTTCTGCAACAGAAGCAAAAAGAGAGCAAGGACATACCCCAGTGGGGACCCCACAGAAAGCTGGAGGTGGGACAAAGCAGAACCTCTGAAGGACAAGAGGTGACAAAGCCTCCTAAGTTGATGGAGAAGGTGAATCTCAAAGACACGTCAAGGAGCCTGAAGGACAAAGCTGGAGGTAGAAAGAGATCATTGGAAATTCAGTTGAGGTGCTTCACTGGACAAGGAGCAGACACTGCACTAGAAAGGAGCTCAGATGGAGGTACAGGAGAGAAATGCTCCCGATAATTCGGGGCTGGGCATTCACTCGGCAAGAAAATACATTCAGTGCTTGAGGAGAGGCAATTTAAGGCTCTGGACTCGAGACCCATCTTGACAATATGTTTTCAAACCAGAGTACAATAAAATGCCCTTACACACACAGGACCCAAAACTGTCAGTGCTGAGAAGAAGCCAGGAACCCAACCAGCAACAGAAGTAGGCCACAGTTACATGGAAAAAATCCCCATGTTATCACAAGATTACTGTAATAAATACCAGCAATATTTTTGAGGGGCACAAACAACATCATACTTTCATAAGTTATTGTTCTACATTTTTGCTTGCTCCTTGATCTCAAGGCTTCAAAGATTTGTTTACTATAGTAAAAAGAAATATTTAAGAACAGATTCCTGCTCGGGATGACTTCTTTGGTATCCAAGGAAAAAATGCACCAGCTGCCTGGAGCTGTTTGCCATTCTTATTTACCGACAGAATGAAGCTCTTGCACATTACTTGTGGGTTTGTTTTTTTTTAACAAGAAATATTGGAAATAGCTGCAGCTATCTTACATTTCTACAAAATCTACAAGTCCATTCTCCAAGCAACTGTCAGTGCTTTTTGGGGTGAGCGTGTAATCACAGAGAGAAAATCTCCTGGAGATGTAAGGATTTTACGCAGCTTTTTTTATCTCTAAGTCTTTGTTTACTCCAAAAGTCATTGGAGTGGAATCTACATTAAGGAGAAATCATAGAATCACGGAATGGTTTGGGTTGGAAGGGACCTTTCAAGGTCACCTAGTCCAACCCCCCTGCCATGGGCAGGGACACCTTCCACTAGATCAGGTTGCTCAGAGCCCCGTCCAACCTGGCCTGGAATGTTTCCAGGGATGGGGCATCTCCCACCTCTCTAAGCAACCTGTGCCAGTGCCTCACCACCCTCATTGTAAAACATTTCTTCCTTCTATCTAGCCTGAATCTACCCTACAAGAAGATTCCTCATAGCTCTTCATCTCAGGTAGCCTGAACCCAGACTCCTCTCCTGAGCCTGTTTTTGGTGCAAGTGAACTCTGCTGCCAGCAGCTGCACGCTTGCTGCAAGCCAGGCACGACTGTACTTTGCCAAACTGGGACTTTTCTAACAACCTCTGCGGGTCAAGGTCTTTTACCATCTCATCAGCCGTGGCTTACGATGACAATATCCTTTGATACAGTGAAGTCTCCTTCCTCATATTACTAAAGGAACTGAACAGACTTAATTTGTATTTGCTCTGATTTAAATAAGATGAATTCCAATAGGGAAATCTGAAAAATTGCCCCTCCCTTCCAAAATAATACGTTACCTCTTGCCTTTTCTATACCTGCTAAGCACGAGAGGAAGGAAACCCCATTTTTCTGTGCCTGGAGATTTCTCATTGCACTTCACTGTAGCGGCTGCTCCCAAGCTTAGAGAAAGCACGGATCATAGTGTATTTTGTTAACCAACATGTCTCATAAAATTAATTCACTGGTCACAGAATGCAAATAAAAAAATCAAATAACAATGCTCTCAATAACATGCTTTAACTTAGTCAGCCCTGAATTGGCCAGGCAGTTGGACTAGATGATCATTGTAGGTCCCTTCCAACTGAAATAGTCTATTCTATTCTAAATAATATAAAAAGAAACAGAAGACCCAAGCAACAAAATCCACTCAATATGAAAACTATCAGCAGTGTTATTAATAACTTGCATAAATTATATTAGCTATATCCTTTATTGCTAATGATAACAGCCATTATAGTAACACTTGCTATTGGGGAAAGCTAAATGCCCTCTTAAACACACACAAAAAAGGCAAAGAAATTATTTTGAGTACAACACGTGTACAAAATTCTGTGGAAACACTTAAGATACAGCCACACACCTTACAATCAACACAATTTACCACGTGAGTAGTATCAGCGTAATTTTGCAATGTCCTCTACAAGTAGTGGTACGAAAAAAATTATCAAAGGGATTTATAGATTATTATTTCATTTGGG
Source organism: Gymnogyps californianus (assembly GCF_018139145.2). Classification (NCBI taxonomy): domain Eukaryota; kingdom Metazoa; phylum Chordata; class Aves; order Accipitriformes; family Cathartidae; genus Gymnogyps; species Gymnogyps californianus. Next base: position 1,766,844 of record NC_059471.1, on the reverse strand, counting down.
TGTTATATTCTCAGCATCAGGCCTATATCTTCTTTGCATCTTGCAGAATGCTGAGCAACATCAGGATAAAAATCTTGATTGCCACAGTTAGCGCTACAAAAATCAACCATATTTCATAACTACTGCTCATAACTGAAAAGCAGAACTGAACCATTAACCTTCCCAGGAAATCCTGCTACCAAAATAACGACACAATGTTAGAGATGAGGGCTGAGTTATGCAGAAATCATATTATATTTTGATTCCACATGGAAAATGTGGAATCAGACACACCAGAAAGCAAAAGGACTCTGATGAATATTGAGATTCTGCAAGCAAGAGACATTAAAAAACTATTCTGATTGCTCTTAACAGCTGTAAAAAGACTCAGAGTGACCTTAAACAGCAAAAGGATTTAATTATCCCAGAGAGAGAAAGACTTTACACCATTTAAAAAGAGCTTTTCAGAATCAATGATAATCTCCTGAGCTAGAGAGGCCTAAAATTATTGATAGAAATATTATCTATATATTTGCACCATCTCTTAAAACTACCAGTTTTACTTCAAGAAGTAGAAGCACTGACCAACACCAGCATCATCATAAGAAACTCTTGATGACCCAGCCTTCTGCCAGCATGAGCACCTCCAGGCATGGTTTGTTAGGGATCCAACCTCATCCCAATAAAGCCAACCTGCAGGAAAATTAGTGAAAGGCACCTGAAAGGATTACGGCGCCAGAAGGTCTGATTTTGGGGGAAAGATGAAGATAGTGAAACATGGGTAGTTTGGCTAAGTGACAGTTTCATAGAATCACAGAATGGTTTGGGTTGGAAGGGACTTTAAAGATCATCTAGTTCCACCCCCCTGCCATGGGCAGGGACACCTTCCACCAGACCAGGTTACTCAAAGCCCCATCCAACCTGGCCTTGAACACTTCCAATGATGGGGCATCCACCACCTCTCTGGGCAACCTCTTCCAGTGTCTCACCACCGTCATCATAAAACATTTCTTCCTTATGTCCAATCTAAACCTACCCTCCTTCAGTTTAAAGCCGCTGCCCCTTGTCCTGTCACTGCAGGCCTTGGTAAAAAGTCTTTTATGGGATACTGATGGGCATCTACAAGTACTTAAAGGCCATACGCACAACAAAGGCAGAGGAAGTAGAGCTAAGAGTTAGGCTAGTATTAACGATACAACAATTTAAGATGGCTATCAAGAAACTACATAAAAACTGTAGTAGTTATTAGACATGGAAAAAATTCCCAAGTACAGCGAAAACCCGTTTACTCAAGGTGTGATGAATACAAAAGAAACGCCTACGAAGTCTCAGCCACCTTCAAGAAAGACTTCCAGGCTGAGGCAGACAGCATTAGATATTCCGCCCAAATATAAACCCACAGGCAATAAAGTGGAAGAGAGCACAGAATTACACGTGGCCAGGAGGCTTTGATCCGCTGTGCTGTTTGTGGAGCCCTGCAGAGAAAACCCAACCATCGCGGCAGCACCACCAAGGGATGGATCAAGCCAACGTCAGCTGCCTACAGAAATACTCTTTTTTCAATCTTTGTGAAAGAAACATGATGTTCGAATGATCTGAATCAGTACTGCATAGACAACAGGATACTGGAAGGCGTCCTTTTTTTAAATTTTAACAGCAAGTGCCTGAATGTAAAGGAATACAGATTAATCCATAGCGTCACCTCTCTGCTAACCCTCTCCAGCACCACACAAGTGGTGATGCCATCTCAATTTTGCCATTTTTTACTTTGGAGTAGCCAGGCTCACCCACTGAAGAAGCAGCAAGATAAATACTTCATAAATAAATAGTAGTTGACAGTCAGCCTTGCCCAGCTTTTCGGAAACAGTCCGATGGGTGCAACCTGTTTTTCTGCTCTTTGTTCTTATTATTTTTAATTTCTAATTCCAACTGATGAGGGGGAGACTCCCATGGATCACATGAACTGGCTACTTGGGGAGAAAATAAAAGCACAGGCAAAAGGGAGGCTCACAAAATAGTTTTATTTCCTTTTATAATGGAGATGATTTGTAATATTGCTTAATGATAAGCTAGTAAATTTTTAGCTGATTGAGCAAATGTTACTCCAGTAAAACTTCCTTTGTAAACTGTTAGAAAGACAGAGAGAAAACTCCATTTCTGTGCCTTTTTTTCCCCAAAACAACTACATAGCAACTAAAAACAAATTACCACTTTAAGCATCCTGTTCACGGTCTTCTATAGTTTTTCTTTTTCCCTTGCAGATTTTTTTTTTCCCAGTGTCCTGTGCACAATCTGAAGTTTTCAGACAGAATTTAATGCAACAAATAGGGTCACATGCAAAGAAGGATACAAGTGCTCAGGCACTACAGCAAATGTAAATGTTAAAAATCACACAAGAGAAGATAATAAAAAGAAAGAAGTGCACATAATACAACAAAGCAGTAGAAAAGCGTACTGTACAGACCCTTCTCGCAAGGGCTGACGGAGGGATCGGTTGACCTCGGAGGTCTCTGTCTTTACTGACTTACATACTTCTGTGAGGCTCATTAAAGGCTCCAAGCACAAAGCATCAAACACTTCAAGTAAAAGTTGGTCTCCATGGGAATAGAGGACAAACTAAAAATAACTATAAGACGACATTTTAACAATTTTGCAGGAGATTGTCATGGCAATGAAGAGAGTTGTAACCTGTTGTCATGATAACCAAAGTTTTAAATTAATGGGAAAGCATTCCACTTCCACTTCATCTTTATTCATAACGGGTCTAACATCCACGATGGGAGAATTACACATTACTGCCTTTAAGGAAGCAGACAGCTGGGGAGAAGCAAGGGAGGGATAACGCACTGTCTGGTGAAAAAAGAAATTCAAAAACTCTACAGCCAAACCAAAGCACCGATAGGACAGAAAAGAACCCAGAGATGAAAATGCACGGGGAGATGCATGATGCCTTTTTGAGGGAGCCGCTCTCCTCTGCCCTTTAGCACTTAGATAACGTTATCTTTACTATGAGACAAGTAGCAGAAATGTTGGCAGGGAGCAGGCAGGTCACTTGGGCCAACCGCTCCAGCAGAAGCATCACTAGCATTCAAAGAAGCAGCAACGTGAATGATTTATTGTTTTAATGGAGACAAACTCATCAGACCAAGCTAGTGAGGCCATGCTGATGCCAGTTTTTCCCTCTTTACCTGGAGTCCCTGCATTTTGGCAAGTGGATTTTGGCATGGGAACACTGGGAAAGCTGGAAAGCGAATGCCAGCCCCGTGCCCATGGACTCTCCTCCCTGCAACAGGAGCGGGAACTCGACTAGCGTTACCCTTCATACGTACCTGTCATCAGCCACTCGTTTTTACACTGCTTATCATTTATTTTCACTAGTTTCAGCATTTTTAAGATTTTCTTTTCTCTCGGTGGAGGCATTCCCATGGCTGCCAGAGAGAATAACGCAGCTCTTCTTTGTTGGAAGAAGTGGCAGAAGAACGGTTAAGAGAAAAGCACGTGTTGGTGGCACCTGCGTCAGAAGGTCATTAAGATCACAGCACGTTAAAAAATCACAGTATGCCCAGTTTCTCAAGACACCCAGATTAGGGGAAAAAAGGGACTAGAGCCGTAAGACCCCCGATTGAGAGAAAAAGGGGCAGTAAGTAAATCAGCAGTGTTGACTAATGACTGACAAGAGGCGAGACAGGATGAAGATCTCAATCACCGTCAACTCCTAAAGGGCACAAATGGCACATCCAAAAATCAGCTTGCCTTTGCCAATGAAGAGGGACCCAAGAGACGTGATGAGGACTTGACGGCTGCATGCCTTCTCCATCCGGCATGCATGTGGTCCTGGCAGACTCTGCAAATACATTCATCTTGGTGTTGCGAGCATGCGAGTATGACAGAATAAGCAAGAGGGAGATGAGGCATGTGTTGGGTTTTTTTTAATAAGTCACCTTCCCCTTCTACATGTCTCACCTGCATTTTGCTAGAGACTTTGCAACAAGCTGCGTGACACGGACAACTCCCACCACCTTTGGAAATTGATATCAAATACAGAGTGTAACACATGTGGACCCTCTTGTAGCCTCCATCACTTACAGCTAGCTAGCAGCACTGACCTTCAAGTGTTCGCTTGGACACAGAAGCAGAAATGCATTTCTGCTCTCTCCCTCCCATCAGACAGGGAGACATCAACCACTAATTTTAAGATTTAACTCCCTGCACCTTGGGGCCAGGGGCTGGAGGAGAAGAGACAAACATACCAGGTTCAAATGCATGTACCAAAGGTCAAGCGCCAAACTGAGGTCCCCGCGTGAGAAGTGCTGTTATCCTAAACTCTCTGAAGCCAATGGAAAGAGATGAGTAACTGCAAAGAATGATCTCCCCACCTAAGATCTGAATTTGTCTCAGATGGCTATAAGAGACCTGAGAGTCACCAACCTGTGGCTCACGCATTCAATGAGATGCTGTAGATGTGCACCGTAAGTCTGAGTCCAGCAGTCCTGGGTCCTGAATTATATTCATAGGCTCAAAGCAAACCATGCCTTGTCTGAAGACTACATAATCATTATTGGCTCTTCGCTTATGAAAAATTGCTCTGTTCACCCTGGAATTACTATGATAGTTAATCATACTACCGTTTCCTTAACTGTTTTGAGGGGAGAGAAAAACTATTCTGGCAACAGCATGCCTAAACAGTACACATATCTTTACCCACACCTTCAACACACAGCACACAGTCGTCTTCACCTCAAGAAATAGTGACTAATCAGAAATAAGAAGAAACTAGAGGCAAACAGAAGTTCAGATGCATACACACTCATACCTTTCTGAATGAAACAACTCATTGTTAGGCTGTTAAAATCAGTTTTTTTCCCTATCTGATTTCATTTACAGTTATCATGTGCTTTCCATCTCCTGGGAATGCCACCAAAATCGACAACTTCCTCTCCCAGAGATGGATGCTCTCCTCTGCAATACCTTAGGTTTCTAGTAACAAGAGACAGCAACATCATTTTTGAGTGTAAATGGATGGCAACAAATCAAGCATAAGGTGGAAGCTGCCCTTGGTTACTTACTAAAAAGAATTTCTTAACTATGAGTTACAAAGGTCTTCACCTGTCATTACTCCAGGGTTTCATTTTTGTACTTCTCCCTCCAGCCCTCACATCCAATAACCGTTGCCCACAACTCAAGTCTTCTGAGAGCTTATCTTTTCAGCCTGATTTCTTCTTTATTCTTCTTCTTCATGAAAAGATTCAAAATCATTTTGTTTACGAAGTGAAACAAATTAGACGTGCCCCTAGGGGAAAGGCTGCTGGGCTGACAGCACTCTAGAAGGGACCGGTTGGGGACCAGCTTCGGAGGTGAGCATGGCCAGCACTGGGGTGGTAGTCACAGGCTGCTGCTCTTCTCTGGAATATTAAAGTGCTGGGTTTCTTCCCCCAGATCAGTGCTAAAACAAGACCTCAGCACAGGAAAGACACGGACCTGTTGGAGCGGGTCCAGAGGAGGCCACAAAGATGAACAGGGGGCTGGAACACCTCTGCTGTGGAGAAAGGCTGAGAGAGTTGGGGTTGTTCAGCCTGGAGAAGAGAAGGCTCCGGGGAGACCTTATTGCGGCCTTTCAATATATAAAAGGAGCTTCTAAGAAGGATGGAGAGAGAGTTTTTACCAAGGCCTGTAGTGACAGGACAAGGGTCAACGGTTTTCAACTGAAAGAGGGTAGGTTTAGATTGGACATAAGGAAGAAATGTTTTATGATGACGGTGGTGAGACACTGGAAGAGGTTGCCCAGAGACGTTGTGGATGCCCCATCCCTGGAAGCATTCAAGGTCAGGTTGGATGGGGCTTTGAGCAACCTGATCTAGTGGAAGGTGTCCCTGCCCATGGTGGGGAGGGTTGGACTAGATGTTCTTCAAAGGTCCCACCTAATTGCCCACCTAATTGCAACTCTCACGTCCCTCCCTGCCCACAGGAGACTGATCATCTCCACCCAACACCCGCCTTCAGCTGGTGACACGAGGAGCATCATTAGAACCAACACCAGCAGCAAACACAGCCAGCTTATCCATAAGCAGTGGGATTAGCTCTTTATGCTTTACTTTAAATCACAAGTAGAGATGGCCGCCCCACAGAGGAGCCCACCACAGTGCATGTTGGTAGGGCAGCCAGGAGCACAGTGATACTGGCAGCAGAGATGGCCAAAACCCAGTCCCTTCAGTGGCAGAGCAATGACAACGTCAGCGTTTACCGTTCTCATTCCTGTCCTGTGAAGGAGGCAAAACATACTTACAAAATTAAATCACCTCTCCATCAGCACATACAAGAGAAAAAACCCATAGTGACAGATAACACATAACTCATCGTGCCTCGTCCTGCGGGGACGTTTCAAGCAGTAGCACAATTTTCCTCCCAGCTAAACGAAGATTTATTGCATACTATAAGCTCAATGGAGAAACCATGTTTTCCAAAGTCTCTGAAAACCTATAGTAGGCAAAATATCCCCCCGGAGAGCTCAGCTCCAAACCACAGTGACCCACAGGGCTGCTCCGGCAGCGTGCTGCCCCAAAGAGGTGCTGAGCATAGAGCTGATGGCACTAGTGGTGCTGGCCAGAACAAGGACCACAGGGACATCTTCCCCATGCACCGCCATGCTACGGCACCACCAGTTCATCACCAGGAGCCCAACCTTGCGCCCTGCCACAAAAGCTTCATTTTTTCCCAATTTGAGGATTACAGCTCCTTCTCGGCCTCATCCGAAGCGACCGCGGGGATTCAAAGGGCTTTATATGACGAGGCTGTTGACAAACGCGTTTATCGTAAAAAGACCCGGAGATGGCAATTCCTGCAAGGAAACGAGCACTTCTCAACATCAGCAGAAATTCAGGGGTCGGGGACAGGGGAAGGACTGGTGGGGGCGAGGGGAGGGGAAGGAAAAAAAGGCCGTAACACTAAAGAGTCTTTCAGGACTCATTTATTTGAGCAGTGCCAAGCCAGCTCACTGATGCAATATTTTCTTCCTGCACTCTGAGCCAGGGCTTTGGGATCTAATAAATCATTGCTGGCCGCAGAGACATTAAAATTCTAGCCCAGTACTGCATTAGATGAAATGAGGCCGAATGCCAGCAAGCGCAGGGAGAGGGAAAGGCAGGCACACGCACTTTAAAACAAGTATATGAATGCGTTTGCATATAAGCAACTCCTGATTCCGGTTTCAGACGAGGCTGAATCTAACGCAAACAGAATAGCAAAACAGATTAACAAGGCAGAGCTCAACCGCGCCACTTTGGGAAAGCTGATCCCCATTAAACTAAAACTAAGATGTTAGGTATAAAGCACAGTAGAAAAATAGACTCGGTAATTTACAGATCTGGTACAAACCGGGGAACTATTTCTGAAGCTTATAAAAGTCTTTTACGACCCCGTACCAGATCATGTTTCTGTACGTACAGACCTCTGCACTGTATCGCACTGACTGCACACGGTGTAAAAAATAATTGTGCACCAGGAGAGGAAAAAAATTCAATATTTAATCTACAAACATGTTTCCAGAAGTCAAGCCACAAAATTTTAATTTATTACCTTCAGACTACAAAAATATAACAAATATCTAACCACTTATTTGCTGTGCCAGACAAAAAAAAAGGGGGGAAGCAGGGGAGGAAAGGCAGCAAATATTAAGGGTTTTCAACGGATCATGAGGCAGTATTGGAGCTTATTTTCAATCATTTAATTGAAGCACCTGGGGATTTAAAAGGTATTGAATGTGGAGCGTGCAAGTATGCACAGAGAAAAACAAGCGAGGATATGAATTTGAACTGCAAATGGCAGAAAAAAATAGGCAGAAAAAGCCATTTATTTTAGACTCGGTGAGATTTTAACTTACAACTGAGAGATTCCGAGCAGGCGTGGGGTTTCAGTGCTCGGAGACATTTTCATTTTCTTTTAGGAACAACCCCCATCTCAAATTCCCACAATGACAAGGTCACACTCCAGCTCCACGGTGCCCATGGCAGAGGCTCCCAAAGTGCTCTGCGGAGAATCACTGACCCATTTAGCGACTGCTGCCGGACTTTTGCCAGCCGATGCTGGTGCTCTTCACTTCCAGAAGGAAGGATTTTAAAACCTGGTCTAATATTTTTTCCACAATTGCTACCACTGGAAGAGAGACACCATGGCTTCGTGAAAGGAGGTGTGCTAGATTGGAAACAAGGGGAGAGAGGTCCCTAAAATAACCTCTCAGTAGACAGGCTTCATAGTAGGAACATCACCCACAGCAGCAGCTTTCTCAACAGCAAACCAGACATCCAGAGATAGTTACGGGGAGGGAGGAAATAATTATGGAGGTTTGGAAAGCAATGAGGCCAAAATATGTTCAAGATTTGATGTATGGCAAATCAAGCGTGACTTGGCGATGTGACTGAGAGGCATGGAGAACCAAAGTGCCACAGAGATGATACCAAGATGGCCAACGGGATCTTTGACTGCCTATACAGAGGCTCCTTGTTGTTCAGTAGCGAAGTAAAGGGAACATATAGGAAAACACATGGAAGTAAAGGGAACATATAGGAAAAGAAGTTTTAAATGGTGTAAAACAACACAACCATGGCTAAAACAAAGAAAAAGAAGAAGGCGTAGAAACACGCTATAAATTAACAAAGCCACCAAAAAAGAGTTTCATTCTATGATATACAGAGACTAAGAAATAAGACAAGGAAAAAAATTTCATTCACTAATTTTAATACTGAATATACATTTTAAAAGCCCAAATCACTGGTTAGAATTTGTCTACACGCTATGTAAGACAGAGCTTTGGTAGGGCCCATGCTTAAAAATAAAGCTTATTTCTTCCCTGAGTGAGTGAAGAATTTCAGACTATGTGCCAGTACTCTACAGAAGTAACCAACACACAAGAAAATTCTCCGTTCACCTTTTATTTTCTTTAAATGAAGGAGTATTTTCCCCTTCAAAACACGTTTCCAAGGCCATCTCTTTTTTTCCACCTGTGTTTTTTTTTTTTTCTTCTTTGCCTTATACATGTTTTCTCCAGCCCTCTTCAGCCCTAGTCATTTAATCTTTTTATTTCTTTTCCACTATGGGGAAAAACAAAATCAGTATTGTAGCCAATAAATGAGGCAGAGCATAAACCAGTTCCACGTACTAACTGAGCACATAGGATTAAAAAGCACACAATGGGGTCATTCAGGAAAACATAACATGAGTTTTGTTTGCTTTTAAGATCTGAGACTATTCCGTTTATTTACAAGACAGGGAAACTCAAAAGCATGTAAAACCTTACACAAACAGTTACAAAACAAGGGGTGAAGGATGTTCCCCGAAGTTTCTATGAAACTTCTTAGGTTGACATCAGTTGGACCAATCTCCAAACCAGCTGAGCCTACAAGCATCTGTAATGAGACGTTATGAATTATTTTCTTCAAAGGAGCTTTACTATGCCTCCATTTCTAACACTAAAAAGAAAGAAGTCTTCTGTCTTGAAACACGGGTATATGCTACCCACGCTTCTGTCTACCAAGACCTATTTTGCACAGCGACCTGCGTCCATCCGTAGGTGAGTGCAGTGGGGTGACCTCCACGCCCATCGTCCAACGGTGCCGCCGTGGGCAGGAGAACCACCCAAATACAGCCTACAGCTATTGCACAGGCTCATAAATAACCCAAATCTCACCCAAACCCCCTCTGCTTCCTTCTCCCTTGCTCCCCAAATAAGAAAACTTGTCCCTCATTTCCTTAGGGGTTTTATGTTTTTTACGACTTCGAGAAAGTCCGTGAGTTAATTTATTACAGGGATGGTGAATTAGCCATCGTTCATCAGCTAACCGGAGCGCTGAAACTCAAACAGCTTCCAACACTGAGAAATTCAGCAAGTTGTTTGGAAGTATTCCTGTACAAAAAATATGCATTTAAACATAAAAATAACAAGAGTCTACACAAGTCAGAGCTCATTCTCCTCCCAGTCAAGTATGATTTTCCTGTCTGCTCTATACACACCAATTAATAAACATGAAGAAACGCCAGAGGAAAAATATTCACTCTACCCACTTCATACATTTTTAACCACCCTGAAATCAATTCAACACCCTGAACACAGTTTAAAATTCCTGTTTTACAGAACCGGTAAGCAATGGATCACCTAATTAAATCCAGAAGTGGCATTTCCCAGTCAATGGACGGGGGAAGACATGCATGCACATCTTACAAGCAGAAGGAAAAGGAAGGAGGAGAGCACCCCAACCCTGCCTGCTTCAGCATCAAAGCCATTTGCCTTGCGTTCCTCAGCGCTCCCCACAAATGTGCTGAGGAATGCCAAAAAGAAAGGGAAAAAAGTCAAGTTCATCCTCTTCGCACACAGTCGTTCTGAAAGAACTTGGTTTTCTTGGCCAAAGAACTAATCTGTTATCAAAGGCCCAGCCTTTCCAGAGAATAATACAGCAAAATTTTGATTTTAAGTTACTAAGAAAGGCTGAAATCAAGCCTAGAATTATCTTTGTCCCACAAAGAGTATGCAAAGGAGGATTAAAAGCCGACTAGAAATCCTATCGGAACATCCTTCCATCTTCTGCAAAATTGGAGGCTACCGGCTTTCAACACACCAATAAATTAAATGAACAGTCAAGTGTAAATCAGGTCAGTCCTCACGTGCAGTTGTGTCTGAGGTTCAACAACGAATACAAATGATACAGATTAGGATAGAAACACACGTGAGAATCCCACACCTCCTGTCCTGCCAACAAAACCAATGACCGGAGGGCGGACGATGCCGATTCCCTCTGTTAATCATTATGTCCAAACAAATGTCGTGGTTTCACCTTGGGGAAAAAAATGACAAAACTTGGGAGTTTGCAATTTGGGAGTGCAGCTAACAGCCCGGCTCAGGAATGCATCTCGCTCTTCTGGAGCACGCAGAGGTCCCATGCAGGGAACCCAAATCACAGCTGGGAGAGCTGGACGTGCTGGAGGAAGCACTGGAGGTTTCCATGTCCAAAGAGGATGGAGCAGGGCTCGCTCACGTGCAAGAGCAGAGGTGTGGAGGGTCCGAGAGGAAAGCCATCCTCAGCAAGCAGCGCTGGTCAACCTAGAGCCCAGAGCAATGGCTGTGAAGTTGACTGCATTTCTGTTCTCCACCTTTCTACAAAGATTTAGACAGAATTAAGACTCTGATGGCTGTACAATTTTTGCTTCAGACTTACGCAGCCTGCCAGTATGGTTCACAAATGTAAAAGCATCACCTTGCACAAATCCTTAACCCTTTCGGGAATCCCTCCAAAAGATCTCCAAGATTTCAGACACACAAGAAGAATATCAAACCAATGCCTTTCCACCAACATAAAAAAATAGTAATTAATATGTTGACTCGCATATTTGCCTACCAGCCACACCTATTCTCTATCACAACATCTTGTAACTATAACCTCACGCGTGCATTATACCGTAAATTAAAATTACATTACTGTCATATATCTTTCTCAATGCTCTCAAAAATCCCACAGAGAGATTGCCACTTGAAGAGGCAGGAAAATCAATTAAATTGGAAAGCAAATGAACCCAGACTTTGCAGACAGCATAAAAAAGGTTGACAAGTGACGCAGGGAGACGCCACGCTTTTCTACATACAAATGATAAAGCTCTTAGCCAGGACTTCTCCTTAAATCATCAGAAATAAGACTATGTTATGCTTTAAAATGAAGACAACACACTCTTTACTTGAGGAAGAATATACTGGGTCTTGCAGCAACATCACAGATGAATTGCAAATGTGATTCAAAGTCTTCCTTGCTTTAGACTACTCCTCTGCTTCCCTAAAATACTTTGGTGAATGTTGTGCAGGATAAAACTTGCCGAGCAGCTACCCTTGAATATTTATTTCACATTCGTGTGCTGCAGAGGCTCACTAAAAGCGCCTCTGGGCAGTCTAGGTTAATCCACTTTGGAAATGCAGCTAAACAGAACCCAATCACACAAAGACCTTTTATTAAAAGGCATCAGGTTCCTCCTGGAGAAATGAGTCCAGCTCTCCCGGACGTGTGCAGGTGTTTGCCAGCTGGGCCAGGCTGACAGGCTGCAAGAGAGAAGGAAAAATAAAGCCAGAGAAGGGGGTGATGGAGGGTGCTACCTTCCAGCCCTCTCCGAGACAAAAAAGAAGTGAAGAAGAAGCAGAAGATCCATGGCAGAAACCTGACTGCATGATGGATACAAATCATTAGCAAAAGAGAAAAAGGACTTGAGTAAAAGAGATGAGGTTGATTAGCAAAAGAGACAAGGGAATTCCTGCTGCAAAGACATGGGAAGGCTGGGGGCTCTACCTGACAAACCAGCAAAAGCCCTGGGAGAAGGAATGAGGGTATCCATCACATTCAGATACTGCCATTGGGATTCCCAAGCCTTATGTGTAACGGAGGTGGAAGAGCGGGGAGTTCCCAGCCTGTATCTGGTCGGATTTAAGGACGCTGGGCACTGCCTCCTATAAGGATAAACTGTCCCAGACAGGGTGACACTGACCCTCAGACATTTCTGGGGAAATCCCTTGAGAGTTGCAGGTTGGAGATGAGGACCCTGCAGTAGCACCCACTGAGCAGCACGCCTGGAGAAGCGAATGCCTTATGGACCTGTAGCAGTGGGGCTGCTCGTGGCTAACTGACTATCAACAGGACAAGTGCATTAGATATCAGAACTCTGAAACGCACGTTTTTATTTATCAAAACCAGAGGATCAGGCCATGTTAATACTGCCACCCAACAAAAGCTTCTTGATGACAGCAGCTCACATTCGTACTCGGTGATCTACTGGTTCCCGAAGAAACCAAAGACTCAGTTGTCTTCTCCATACCCTTTATGAGGGTGGAACCTTCCTTCTTGAGGACTCCTTGCCATTGCCTTCTGCCACGCTGTCCTCAGCTGCTACCAAGCTGAATATCCCTGACTCTTTCCTGAGCAAGGCCAAAGAGGTGGGAAGATCAGTGACCTACGTGGCTTTGGACCAAGCGTCCTCACTAGTTCAAACAACCTTGATCTGATGGCCTTGTGGACAGACTGCAGTGATGGGCGTGGGCTGCAGGGAATAGATGAGAGCTGAAAACCTTGTGTTTGAGAAATGGCCTTCAGTGGGCAAAGTGTCCACGTTTCACATGTGGTGGGAGTATCAGCCTAGAAAGAGAGTTACCATCCTTCCTTGCCCCACACCTCTGAAGATATGTTTGCCTTTCCCTTCCCACTCAAGACCCAGGCACGTAACCTGGCCAAGACAGAATCTCTTTAAAATGGATTTTACTGTTTTAGAAGACCTGCAGTAAATAATTCAGACACAAACCCCAGGGATGGGACTCAAGACCAAAACCAGATCACTTTGTGTAGATGTCTACATCCGAGTCAGCCATCAATATACCTTTCAGTATCAGAGAGAAACGAGCACTTCTAGGACACAATCCAATGGCTCATAAAGTAAAACAGACCACGTGGGAGATGCTCTTTTCTTGCCCCTTACCATTAAAGTAGTTCAGGGGATCACTCACATCCACGCGGCAGGTACCTAAAATTGGGCAGAACAATTCTGAATCTGGGTGACCAGGAGAGACCCCAGGCAGGATCAAATGGTGTGTGCATCAGATACAAAAGTCCTGGCATTTCCACAGCAGGGATTTAGAATTAGTACAAGGAGTTTGAAATAAAAGGGTGAATTTTTGTCAGAAAGCAAGTGGAGGGTTGGATGTGGGAAAAGGTGGAGGGGGACAACCATCTGGAAGAGTATCATCAGTAATCTGTGGTCAAAGAAGGAACAGAAGAGAATATATCCATACTGTTTAGTGATTTTCTGAATGGATAAAGAGTGAGAAACTAGAAAAACAGAACTTGTCCTGTTTCTTTTAAAATTTCAAATAACCTATTGAATTAAAGCATTTTTCCTCTACCTTCAATAATTGTGAAGGGGAACAGAAATATTGCTTCATGGCACGTAGAGCCCGAACAGAGCTGTTTGTCGAAAGCAAACCAAGGGATTCCATCAGCAAAAACTTGAGCTGGAGAACATCTCTTCTGAGCGCGGAAGCTCCTGAGCAGGTTGCTGCTGCAGCAGGACCTGGGAAGTGTCATGCACTAGAGCGGTGTGACACAAACTCCTTGGAGACTTACTAACCAGCTTCACATCTTTGGGCTCTTGGATTTTATTATCATTTATTATTTAGTAATAACTACGACAAATACAGAGTCAGTCTACCGAAGGTTCATGAATCACAGCATCTTATCAGCATATTAATCAGCTTCTGGCAGGGAAAATGATAATAGTGTGAGCTATAACAAACACTTTTATAGTTTCACGCTTGAAGTCAAACAAGCTACAGGAAAGACTGATTCTTCATCCCTGATTCCACACCAACGAGCTAATCTATTTGCTGCAGGACTGGCGCCTTAGCAAAAGTGGATGCAAGAAAATGGGGTGGATAACATGCCAAAGCAAAACCAGGCAGTTCAGCAGCTCACATTTGAGGCAAGTAAAGTGAATTCTACCAATAATAAAAAGGCAAACGAGAGTCCTTAAATACATTTTAAAGTTAACCTCAATTAGAACGACAGCTTACATGAAGATCCAAGTTAATTACAGTCTGTTTTAATTAAATAGTAAACAACACTCAAACAGTTTGCTGCTGATGTTCTAAAATACATCAAAGTAGCGAAGTAGAAGCAGTCGCCAGCCGAGCACGAGGAACCAGGACTTGCTGGAGCATAAACCTGGCGTTGGACAGACGTAGCTCCGTCTGCAGCAAGAATATTCTCTCCATGTCACCTTAGCTCAGCTCAACAACCAGCGCATTCAACAGCGAGAAAGCACCGCTAGCAGAAAATGCACAAGGCTTATTCTACTCTCTCAATTTAGGAAGGAAAACGGGAAGGAGGTTGCAATTCAACAGATCTGGAGGTCTTACGGACCCTGAAAAATGAGACATACTAACTACGTGAGAAAGCACCTTTGCTTAATAAATCTATTAGTTCAAATATGGAGAATGTTTCAATAAACATTTCTCTTACGAATTTAACACTTCTGACTTTGTTTCACCTAATAACTCTATTTTAAAACTTCCTTTTTTAAACTTTAATTATAATTTCCCATAAAAATTCATCTAATTCAGACCACATTTTAAAAATCATTTAGGAAATAACTGTCCTTCACACTTCCTTTAAGGAAGTTCAAAATGGAAGAATTAAGAATCTGAATAAACGTATGGTACATCAAGTACTTGAGCATGTGCCAAGGATTTCCCATTCTCCCCAACACATGAGCAGCCAATTTGGTACAAAAGTTTTTATTTATCTTGAAATGGACCTCTCTCCCTAGCCCACTAGGTATGGAAAACAACAAAGAAGTGAGAATGACAAGAAAATCAGATTAAAACTGATTATTTCAACCAAAAGCAATCTATTCTATATAAAGCATTCACATTTAGCGCTAAAAAAACACAAGAGCGTAGAATTCAACCTGCCAGTATCCTGATTACCATCCTTGTTTTCTTTCCGCATATATCCCACCTGAGTTTTATTCCACAAGGTTATGCATGATCTTTAAAGACAAAAATTTAAGTAATACACGTGCTGTACTTGATTTGGCGTAAAAAACCCTGAACTCTAAAGCCAACCGAGAACATAGCCTACGGCTAACAACCTTTACCTCAACTTTATTACACTTCAGGTTTTTTTATTTCTCTTTCTTGCCTAATATAAAGCTTGGCATTAATTTTTTTCAGTGTCCTCCACTACCGCAAAAAAGATGAGATTAAAAAAAAATATATATCTTATACTGTATAAATCCTATATTGTATCCCAAATTAGATCTCAAATCAAAATTTTGGGACAGATGTCGTACACTCTCATGAAGTGTCTCATGAAGTGATCGTGGGAATGGTTTGCTGACATGCTATTTCAAATTAGGG
Source organism: Gymnogyps californianus (assembly GCF_018139145.2). Classification (NCBI taxonomy): domain Eukaryota; kingdom Metazoa; phylum Chordata; class Aves; order Accipitriformes; family Cathartidae; genus Gymnogyps; species Gymnogyps californianus. Next base: position 1,750,937 of record NC_059471.1, on the reverse strand, counting down.
GCTCCGAGCAAAGTCTTCCATTCAGCTGCTGATCAGGACTGAGACACTCGTTAAGCCCCAAAGCTGTAATGAGCTCCCAGGACCATGGAAGGGGTTTGCACCTACCATGTCATACGCTCTAGTGATTATTTTCAAAGCCATTTGAGAAGGAAGTATCTACAAACTCCTTAACTTTATGCTTCTCCTGTGAAAAGTCTAGTTTGTTTGTCTCTATGAGTTTAAATATCCTCCAGAATAGCTTGTGGCTACATTAGAAACTGATACGTAGCTAAATGACGCAAGTTAAAGCAATGTAAATGAAGTCTAAGCATAGAAAGCAGGAATTAGAGAGACAGAGCCCAGCACTTGTAATGCAGGAGACATGGCAGCCTTCTTTTAATAACTGTTGAGACCACCCTCAGGAGTCGCCTGTCTTTTCTATACAAAGGATAAAATTTAAATTTTCTTCCCCTCTTTTGCAAAATAACTTCAGGTCTTTCATTAAATATTCAAACAAATTCATATTTAAAAGGTTTTGTAATACTATTTGCCTAGCAAAGAAAATAGCTCTTCATTTAAACACTTTTTAACCTGCTATCTATTTGGGGACTTCATTGTAAGAATTCAGCCCACTGACTCCGTATCTTACACCTGTGCAATGGACAAACCAAGCACTAATATGATTCAATTCCTGCTTCGGTGTCCTACGTTCAAGCAGTCACTTGAACCTTCCCTTCTTTGTTTTTCTACTGACATAGCTAAGGACCTTGTTGCATTGGTCTGCCTCCAACTTTTTTCTCCAAGGTCATCCTGCACATATGCCACTGATTTCTCTTCATTTAACACAAACTCTGGAAGACGAATGCCTGAAGTCCGATGGTTTGGGTGAAACCAGTCTCATGGGGGCCACCTCACCATGATGCCTACTAGAGCTGGCACAAGCTGGCCAAGGCAGACAATAGCTTTATATATTTAAGTGCACGGTATAATCTTCATGGTGATTAACCAGCAGATTATTTTAGAAGATAACATCCCATTAATGTTGCCATTTGACTTATTCAGAATGCAGTCATGTAGAATTCATTCATCTAAACCAGAAATCACCCTCTAAAATTCTCCTTCCAGAAAGGTCAAGGTACAAACTCTATCCAATCTGCACCTCAATATTTAAATAAAATTGTCTTATCAAATGCCAGAAAGCAGCTTCTAAAACATTCAGGACTGTATGAAAGCAGATAGAGAAAATCAACATTGAATGGATATTAAGGTGGAGCTTTGAACAGATGCCAAAAAACAAAAGTGGGAGACAAGCAGACTCTTGTCCAAACCATCCTTGTGCTGGAAAGCACAAAATCGCTGTTCTTTCTAGTGCAGGAAAATAACTGTGCACTTAGGAGCACATTCTATCACCCAAGCACTGCTGGAGTCTGCAGTCCTCTTACAACGGTGATATTTTTGAAGAGACTATTATTCACAGAGGTATTTTTTTTCCCCAAGCCTCTAGTGCTTTGACTGTGAGACCAAAGTTCCCCCAAGCTACAGTATCTCCAACAAAGCAGCATGCATAAATTTGATAGGGAAAAAGAAAGGGTGACTAAAACTGGGGCAAAACGCCTTTGAGGAACTCTCCGCTCCGCAGAGTATCAGACAGGTCTCTTCGCAGCAACGCAGCCAGCCCTACTGATCTACCAGCTGAAAGAGCTACCAAATTCAATGAGAGTATTTTGTAAATGAAGTAGCTAAGAGTATTTGATGTTCATTTCCATTTGCTGTTGACCACTCTCCTCCACAAAAGCACATTCCCAAGCAATTTTACACATTAGGTAAAAGTCAACACATACAAATGCCAATGCAAATATAAAGAAGGAAGTCTTAACACAATATGACACTTAACAGCTAATTGCATTCAACAAAATGTTAGAAGAAGGAGTCTTCCAAGGCTGATTTTGTAAGGTGCTTACAAGATCAGAAGAACACACGGTAAACATAATCCACGGGGAAAACCACAGATACACCTAAGCTGGGATTTTCTTTTTCCAAAGCACTATTTCTCTCTGAGCTAAATTCTTTCCATATCAGTAGACTTTAGTTCCCCGCTAGTTACATAATTATGGTAAACATATTTCAGTGCCTTTTTCAAGTATTAAAGATGACATTTTTAGACAACTCAGTTCTAAAGGTGGACTTCAAACAGACATCCGACTTGCTATTCAACATAAGATTAACTCAACCAAAGCATTACTTGAAAACAAAAAAATCAGTCAATGCTGTAGTTTAAATCACCACCTATAACAATAACTGCATGTTCTCCAAATAAGGAGCACTCGCCTGTGGGATCCTCACTCCTATGGCAGAATTATTCCAGCACGTGCACCCAAGTCGCTCAGTTCAGCTCCGGAGGCAAGCCCTCCAGCTCCCAGCTGACTCCCCCAGCAACTTCTTTCGTGTTTTGTTTGTCTAAAGAAACCTCCTTTTGATCCTTTTCTTTAGGATTTCCAGGGCATCCTCTTCTTATGAATTCAGATCCATTTCTCCTCACTAACCTTACTGCGTTGGCTTTGCCGAAGAGTTTTTCCTGCAAGTCACGTTCCCATCTGGCTCCCTGATGGGAACTCCTTCTCCCTTCGTTAAGGGATTCACCACTCATTAATGATCATCTGCTCTCACCACCGAATACGGACATTCACGAAAGAGGCACTGAACACTGGTCCTACCTGTATACGCCATGTTCTTCGGGTTTCCGTAGGGAGCCCCAGGTTGGACGGGGCTGTAAACAGGGTTCATGGTGGAAGACTGGGAACTCTGAGGACAAAAGAAAAGCAGAGTTGAGATGACTGCCTTACGTTAGCTCCAGAGTCGTTTTCTGTGCAGAGTCTTCTGCTATACGTGATAGTATTACCATGTTGTAATTCAAGACACAGAGAGCTGCAAAGGAAAGGATTTACAACTAGACGTTACAACCAGATAGCATATTTAATAATTCAAGTTTTGGATCTCTCAGTTAATTCCCCTAACTTCTTCAGCACTGCATATTCTGCCTACAAATGTACCCGGAGCAGATTAATCTTACACATCCCTGCCTTCAGGGGGGCTCCGGACTAATGACTCCACTTCTAGCTTGTGATGAACAAAGAGGAGAAGCCACAAATTCAGACAAGGAATTCTCCCCCTTAGAGGAGCTAATAGTTCTTGGGTGACAAAAACAACCACAATGAAGACCTGACCTTTCAGAAATTAGCAGATAAAAGACCATTTGCCGCTGGCGAGATGGAGAGCGGCAAATATTTGTGAGCTTTCAGCGTGAGCTGACTACAATAACCTCGAGCCTAAGGCTTGGGTCCTGTGCAAGGCTGCGCAGGGCACCCAGTGCCACCCACCGCGTCCCACCGCTGTCCCAGATGGGGAGATGCAGTCACGGACCTAGCGTGAGCAATGAGAGTTTAACAGCCCTTCTGTTTCTCTCTCCAATAAAGATGATGAAGCGGTGCCGGGTTAGCTTCTTGTGAGTTTTATTTAGAGGAAAGCAAGGAACTTGGGAATTCGTGTCTACTAACTGTCAGTTAAGCAACTGGCTCAGTTAATTATCTTAATGAAGCACATTCTCAATTCTGATTAATGGGAAAATCAGTCATTAAGCTTTATTAGGCGACGCACTTGTCTCCACAGCTATCTAGTGACAACTTCACACAAGAACCTCAACGATCTTGCTTCAAAATGTGGGGTTTTAAAAAATGTATTATTTTACAGTTGATAAATAAAACCGTTCTTTCCAAACAAGTCTCTCATGATGGATGCACAATTTGTTAGATCATTAACTCCTTCCGCCTTACCTCAGGATAGTAAACAAGTCAAATGTTAAATGTTAGCACCAACTGACTTGACAACAATTACTACTTAATTAATTAGCCTTCCCTCCACCCCCAAGTTAGCAAAGAAGGAGCAATTCTCAAAGCAAAGGAAATCACAGTTATAAAGCGAGCTGGAAGAGAAAGCCACACGGAGACACGTATTTACACCAGCGGCTTCAGTAACGCACGATGGAGCTCTTAAGAAGATCAACGGGAAAATCAATGCAAAACTTTACATCCGTGAGACATTATGGCTGGGGATTTACATTCAAGCATAAGGGTTTTATGGCCATTTGGTCCTCGTGTCCTGAGGCAGTGCTGCGAGTCTCGGTGAGCCTGCCTCTGGCAAGCGGGTGTTTGCCTTCTGGCTTGAGTTCTCATTTACAGGAGAAAACCCAACGTCATCTATCTCTGAGACGGTGAACAGCAGCTTCTGTAAGCGTCCATCCAAAAGCCTGGCTTTTGGGCTGCCATATGGATCCCATTCAACACAGGAGGCTATTTCAGTGTAGGATGTGGCAGATACAGGACGCACGCATGTGTATACCTCAAACTGCATGAACACACACACTACGTGTCCGCATACGCTATGCGATACCTACTTACCACTGCTTTAAACACGTACAACTTCTTCGTATGAACATGAAATTAAAAAATTATCTACATTCGTGGAAATTATTTTCTTTTCTCTAGTGAAAAAGAATCTTGATTTAAGCCCAACCACCACATCTCTATCGCATGTTACTTCTCCAAACAAATCATCGTAGACAAGGCACCAAAGTGAAATGCCTCTCCCTGTCCAAAGCATGTAGGACATGTTTCACCTTACTTTTTCAGTAAGTTGAAAGCATCTGAAAGGAGATGGTTTGACAGTAACAAGGTGGGGGAATGTGCTGCCCAGAAGTGCCAGCACGACACAATGCATGAGGAGCATCTACTGCTGCTGTAAACACAAGCTCGGAAGCCAAAAACTCCTTTTCACCCAAATGCCTCCGTCAATGACTTTTTTTTTGCAATTCGATTCCATCATCACCCTGCAATGCAGATTCCACATCAATAGTGGGAATAAGGCAAGAAGGTGTTTCGAACTTTTAACGGTCGTAAAATATTCTGACAAGGAAAAGCACCATAAAAATCCAAAGATATGCCTACATTAACAAACACTTCAGTGCAATCAGACATGATCAGGCAATCAAAGCATTTTGTGCTGAGGCTCCTATGGCTACACCCTCTGCACTTTGAGGGTTTCCTTTGAACTAGATTTAGTCTGGTTTTTAGTCTGGTCCCCACCCTGACGCATGGTTTGAAGTTGTCTAAAGGACATCACTAGTATGTCCTTTACTGGTGTGTCCATCACCAGTATGGACCTGTATGTCCCATGACAGGTTGGAGGACGCATGATGGGCAACTGGAGTGAAGCTTCTGAAAGAAATCTGGTACACGTGCACCAAAACCACTTTGCACGCGGAAACAACAACGCAATCGGTGGGAGTCACCTTCAAAGTGCAGTACTGTTCTGAATTAAAACACTGGTAAGATACATAGCCTAAGGGTTACTACTAGTACCTGATGCTTTAAGTAACAGATGCCACAAACAGGACTTGAGACAAAAAGGAGGAGAGAGGTGTCATAGAGTTGCAGAGATTTCCGGCCCATAATTAACTGTTAAATCACTAATAGGACTCTTCAAGTCCAGACAAGAAATGCCCGGTGGGACAGGGAATGTGACAGACATTTATAAAAAAATAAATCACAAATGACCTGGAGAAGGTGGAGAGGCAGCAATCACACACTCTTTCTCACACACTCTTTCTCATAACCCAAGCAAGTGGAGGCATTAGAAGAAATAATTGTGTTGTAGGTTCAAAACAAGCAAAGGGGGTGGCGGGTTGCTTTGCTTGCCTCAGCACGTCCCTCGCTGCCAGGACGGTGGAATTTGGAAAGCCTCCCAAGGGACAGAGCAATTCCTCCTCTCCCGAGACAGCCTTCCAGACAGGCTTTTAGGCAGCGAGGACCTTTGACCATCCAGCCATCCTTGTGTTCCCGGGAGAAAACTCAATATCCAGGCTCCATTTTAGGTGCCTGGCCACCCAACTAACAGCATGACGCCTGACATCGGACTACGCTCTCAACAAATGTGCCCACGGTGGTGAATGATGCTCTTTGCACGGGGGGCCACTGGGAGATCCCTGCAGCAATACCGAATGGCTGCAAAAAGGCACATCCTATTCATCAGTCAAGCGCGGGCAGGTGGCTCTTCGTGTTGGCCATTTCAGAGGATCTGTAAGGTGAGGATGTTCCGCAACAGAGCACGGAAGTGATGGGTCCATCTTACACCAGCCCTGTATCCTCCTTCTGACACAGACAGAGCCAGCCTCTTACCCAGCTGAGCCTTCCTGCCCAAGAAATAAAGTTTATAAGGGTCCCTCTTCCCTCCGCCTTCCAGTTGAAATGTGTGTTCCTCCACGCAGAACCACACAGTGACAGCTGGACCTGCTCCCGGGCAAGGATGGAGTCACAGCTGTATTTATAAAGTGCCTTGTTCAATGCAGTCATCATTTCATTTGCGCTTTTCTGGGTGTAAAGAGTACAAATAAATCATAATTTGGTGAAAATTACTGCATATGTCTGGCTTGCATTAGGTGTTGTACCGAACGGTAAAAAGAAACACTCTTATTGAGAAGGATGGAGGGAAATGCTTTTTAGCCGAGATAAAAAGATTGTAATCACGTTAGGGGTTTGAGTGTATTGTGAGGAAGAGGTTTGTGCTTCCTCCCTGCTTGGTATGCAGGGTGTTATTTCCAGCCAGCATGAAAGAGTCCATGCGAACGGCATTTCAGATGGATGATTTTCTTTCTTTTCAGCGTCTAGCAATAAAGCACATTCAGATGAGCTTCCAATACATTCTGCAAGACAATACCATTCAAAAATACATTTTAAATTCATTACAGGCACCGCATTGTGGCATTCGAAAAGCTACACTGAAATGGCAATAAAACAGGATTAGCAAAATTAAACCTCCTTCACCACAATAACTTGCAGCACTTGCTTGTGGCCATGAATACACAACAAAGAGACTAATAGAAATGAATTATAAACAGACAAACACAAGTATTGCTCTATTGCACGGAGCTTCCACTGCTTCCTAATCCCCACGACAGTGATGCTCAGTTGCTTAGAAGCTGCTGAGACTCCAGCAAGGAGCTGAAGGAGTAACTCCAGCAGGAATGCCATGGGAATAAGCTGCTAGCAAACAGTCTCGGGATACTTTCTGGCTGTAACCTGGTTACATTTTCATCTATTTTATCTTTCCTGTGAAAGTGCACGACATGCTTCCATCACACTAGGAAATTACTTCAGATGGAGGGTAAACAGAAATACAAGAGAGGTCAGTCGTCGGGCGGCCACCACGCCATCAGCAGGCCAACGCGCCAGTCAAATCGAGTTTGCACGGGGGATTTCCAAGCAGCACGAGAAGGGAAATGAAAATGCTTGTGCCGTGAATGCTGAGCTTGAACTTGCTGTGCTGTGAAGTGGCTGCAGAGCTACGCTCGGGTGCTCTCGCCTCGCTGGACCAGAGCTGGGCTTCGCGCTCTGCACCGTGCTCTCCCGCTGCCGCCAAGGGAGAGGACTCTGTCCCCCATCCCCAGTGACACCCCGGGACGTCGCCTACTTCATCCTCTTCCTACAGGAGCACTCAAAGCACTCAAGAACCAGCACAGGTATCACCACCGCCTTCAAACTACTACAGACGCAAGACAACGGGAACATCTTACCCTGTTGTTTTTCTCTATCGTTAGTTTGCTTCGTGCCTTTGAAAACGCCGTGACCAGCTTCGCTGCTTCCCAAAGACATTCACGCCTTCAGTCTTCAAATACTGGTGGGCATCAGTAATTTTTAACACGTAAACAAACTTTAACACAAGTATTTCTATGCACACATTGGTGGATCTGGCATCTTATACGCCTCTCCCACTCTGATATACAGAAATATAGGTACTTCCCACTTCTACCGTACAGAGGCAGAGGAAAAGAAAGATGATGTTGAAGGAGATTTTTAAAATCCTAAAAGAAAAGAATAAAGCTGGCATGCAAGATTGAGGAAGTTTATGAAGTTATTATCATTTTCTTTTCAGACTAAATGAATAAAATCTTTATAAACAGAGTGTTACTGAGAAATAAGTATATTTTGCAGGGTTCTTAAAACAGTGACACTGACAGGCGCGCCTTTCAGGTTCTCAAAAAATTCAACAGTAGATCTAAACTTAAGTCCAATGGTAAAGAAAAGAGTAAATAAAGCAGATGTGAGCTTTTCTGGATGACAGACACTTCTCCAGCTTGTTTCATGTCAGTCTTTGTGTCAAGGTGACTTACCCTCTAACTTCCCATACCACTTAGGTTGGGATTTGCCTTGGTCTTTTGTGAAACTGGAATGTAAGTGCTTTTGAGAGACCCGTTCCTTATGCTTTTCTTTAGAAAGAGAGTGGTATTTTCTCCTCTGAGAGAAAATATATGTACCAAAAATTATTTATTTCACATAAGACGGCACAGAACCAAACATGAGAGAGTGTGAACAAAGAAAAAAGGCAAAGCAAAAAGATATGTTTCTTCCTTGATCTGCACATCATCTATTTAAATTCATTTTATACAAATCACACGCTAATAGTATTCAGCGAAAGCCTCTTTGAACATGGAAAGACCTCCTGACCTTACACTGCATTCAAATTCCAATAATTTTCTGACAATTTTTCAGTTAAGTCATTTGAAGCTTGACCCTCACTTGGGATCTGCCAAACAATAATTAAATTAACTTCCAATTCATCTGCTAAAGGTTAATTTAGGCAAGCTACAAGGCTATGTCCCACCTTTCCCCCAAAAAAGTCTGCTGTGACAGGATGCACGAGCTCGGAGATTCATAACACAATGTGGTTTTCCACAATTAACACCTCCCTTTTAATTTACTCCTTTTTTAGCTACACCATAACTAAAAGTTGATTGAACATATCTCACCTGAAGCAAAATATTTAACCTGTTAAAGACCTTATAAAAGAATCAGGTCAAAGTTGACACAATTGTAGTTAATCTTTTATTAATAAAATAAAACGCACTTTTAAAAAAATCAACTTAAAGAGGGAAACCAAAGAAAGGCCAGACTCCACAAAAAGTTTAAGGCTTCAATTAGCAGCAAATTATTAATGGTAGCTCTTGTTTGTACAATATAATGTTCACTTTTACCTTTTCCACTATACTTCAGCTGTACCTTGATGTGTATACAAATCGATCTAGGGCGTCATTCCAGAGCCTGAATAATGAATATTTTTTTCTGCAGTTCTCCCCACTTTTCACTTTCAAAGAAAATTTCAGCTCTGCTCCAGCCTTGCTTTACCTAAATAACTGTAAACTCTGTACCACAGCCTCCAGCTCCCCAAAACCTGCAGCACCCTGCTTCATAAACTCATGCAGCCGGAGCAGAAGGGTCATCCTGGACCTCAAACCATCCTACCGATACATCTATTGATACTCGTATTGCCATCTTTATTTATAAAGCGCCCGTGAAGTGGTAGCTAGCAGCAAAAGCTAGGCAAGAAGCTTTTCTTCTATCCTGAGATAACGTTTGCTATTTCAAAAAGTGTTTCCACATTTGAAACACACGTTTGATTTCAGGCTTGCTCTCTTGCTCTCAGTCATGTCCTGGACCCTTTTCTTCTGGGAGCATTTCCAATGGAAATGAAGACGTGCAGTGAAGCAGCGGTTCAGGAACGCTTTAGTAGTCGACGTTACTGCATGCAGGCATGCCTTTGCTGATGTGAACCAGATTTGGGATGGCACGTCTGCATCCCTCAGGGGGTAAAGGCGTGCAGAGAGCATCAGTGTCCTCCACACAGACCATCTTCAGAGGAAAGATACGCTGCACAGTTTTACTCTCCAGCCAAGTTTTGAATTAGAAGAGCTAGTTTAAATAATATTCTCTCCATTCAAGAGATTGCAACTTTGAGGGAATACATAAAAAGCATGATACGAAAATATTTGAAGCGCAGTCATCACCCGATGCAATTAAGACGCTCAATGTATGAACACGGATGGCGTTGAAGTCAGCAGTACAGCTAATGCAGCTGTTGATTAACACAACGTCATTTGTGTATGGTCTTTCATGAGGCTCTGAACGTGACTGAATTGCATTACTCATTAATTACACTGACGACGTATTTTCTTCATAGATGCTTCGTGTCACGCACCTTCTGCGACTGGAAGGCGTTTGTATCCGGCTACTCTGAGGAGTCTTGTGGGTTCGGCAATGAGCCGCTGTCCCCTGCCACAGGGATCTTACCAGCTAGGACTACATCAACAGGAGAGCAGAGACAGGAACGGTAAGATGTTAATGACCATGGTACGGTTCCCACCAGATGAAACCTGAGCTGTTCAGCTGAAGCTGACCCTGATGGAGGGAAAGAATTAAACCAGCTGGAAATGCTGCGGAGTGAGGCATTTCAAGACAGCACTTGACCTACCCAATCTCAAAGACCAGCAAAGGGAAAACAAAAATGAGCTGGATAATTTACAGTCCTACAGCATCTTTCATACAGATCCATCTCCAAACCAGGGCAGTAGCACCCATCTATTCACTGAGGAGACACAGGAGGGTGGCATGGGCTAGCTGGGAGTCACCTAGCCAAGCCCATAAGGAGCCACAATCCCATCACCTATTGCCTCCTCTCAGATAAATAACTAAATAAACCCACATGCCTTTCATTTGAGAAAAGTTTGACATCTATAACAGGAACAAGCCCTCGTGTCTTCATTGTATGAAAAATTAAATGGGTAATTTATAAGCACAAAGCAGCTCTTGACTTTGGAATTTGCTGATCTCAGACTGCCCAAAAATAAATGCTGAGGCAGGAAAAATCTTGACCTTTCGTTTGCTGAAGTTTATGATCTACTTAAAAGCCAGAGGATCCAAAAAAATTTCATGACTCAATTATGCTAGATAGCGTACTAAAAAATAGTAAAGGAAACCCTTGTCCTAACCTGAGAAAGCGAGAGACAGACAAGGAAGACAGGATCACTTGTTGCGCTTGGCGCAACAAGCAGTTGCTCAGTGAGCCTGAACATGGTGTGGCAAAATATCTATATATCGTATTATTTGAATTAGGCAGAGCTCATAAAAATACCCTTATGGGCCTCACTAAATGAGAAACCAGTTTCCCTACAAGAAACTTCGACAATGAGAAAAAAAAATGATGCTAGCACAGCTGATGTTATATTAGCTTGTTTCCAGAGAATAAAATGTCTGTACGCAGATGAATTCTGCGCTGTAAATTCCTGGCTTTATATCTGCAAGACTGATGGGTTTCACCAGCAGGTAACCAATAAATAAATGTATTTTTTAAAATATCTAACATATCTGTCCCTGTGTGTCCAAAATCATTCTCAGTAGTTCTCAAACGACTTCCTTGCCATATTCCTATTAATTTCTTCAACTTGAGGCCTTGCTGACTTTTCCTTTTGAAATGAACCCTGCTGTACTCTTGTATGTAGTGCTCTCGTTCTGCTCTCCGACTGAGCCACATCCTCCTCCAGCTGATTACCTCGATTCTTTTATTTTCACAATCCTACTTCATTGTGTTTTGCTGAAAAGACTTCCCAGGACATGCAGTCTGAAGACTCCTCTCTGCTCCTTTCTTTCCACAAACGATGGCTTGGGAGAGTCAGGTTGGCCATTAGGAAAAGCCTTTTGACTAAGTGAGTACTGCATTACTGAACCAGGTTGAACACAGATTTGCTGGAGGTTTTCAGGACTGGTCTAAGCAAGGCCATGGTTGACCCAACCTGGTGCTGGTGAAAGCCCTGCTGTAGGTGTGAGGTTGGACTGGATGGCTCCAGGTGTCCTTCCAACCAGCATTTCATCTCCGGCTCGAAATAGTTTGTGCTGTAACTCATTTCTCAGACCTCCATTTCCCTCCATAGTCTCAGGCTGTAACTTTCTTGGTCTCAGCCATAACCGCCTTCCAAAGACTTTGGATTTTCCTAATGGCCTCAAGTCAGAAGTTTCCTTGGCACTTGGTAGGACACCAGACACCTTGGAGGGGTGGTGGGGGAGAGAGTGGCATTCACAATTTTCCATTGATGGATATCTATACTGTAGCACATCAGTCAAACAGACGATGTTAAGATGCCTCACAGGACCATGAAAATTTACTTACCACATCAGCTATGATGCTAAGCAAGCACTAAATAGCGTCTAACTGACAGTTTTTATTAACTTAGTCCAGAATTTGATCTACCATAACATTATTGAGGCTTTGGTTAGAAAATTTCCCTGGATTATAAACATCTATCCTATAACATCACCTAGTCAATATAAAAAAAAGCAAAATAATATTCTTAGTTATCTTTCTTATCTGAGACTTCTCGAGCTGCTTCAGACCTTTCTCACAGTCAACCATTGCTCCTTCTCCGAAGAGAAGCTACGCTTTAGTAGCAGACACAAAAATAATATTCGTAAAAAGACAATTTATGTTACTAATAAATATAAGCTTCCCCTCTTCCAAGCTCTTTAAAAATATTAAATCATCCATCACCACTGCAGCTTTGTTTTACAGATGCCGAGAAGCCTGCAGGAGAGCAGTGAGATGATGGGCTCAAGGTAAGAAAGACCAAAGTGCCGGGACCAAGATTCAGCTCCTGAGCATCAAACTTCCTGCCATCGGTATATTGTTTTCAATAGAGAAGACTCAAGAACTTGAGCATGTTTCAGAGATGGAGGCTCCCATCTCAAAGGGTTTAAAGCGTAATTTAAAAATGGGATGTGGTCAGCTAGAGAAATACCAGGTTGGAAAAAGAGTTGAAGGCGACAGCATTACAGCGAGCTAAGGATGCAGTTGCTTGCGAACGGCATATCCAAATCACGCCAGCTGCATGAACTCTTGTTTTCATTTCAGGCTACAGTATCACATTTTCTTTTATTTTCCACTTGGTCAAACTAAACTGTATTAAACAATTCCTAACAGAAAAATTTCAATACCAGAAAAAGTCACGTTATCCTCAAAGACATGCTTTAATTTATGTTTTGCCCCAAAATTTCCAACCGCTACCACTAATTACCTTCCTTTAATTTTTGTAATTACTCCCCTCAGTATGGGAGAATCACTTTCCAACGATATTGTGAATATTGAAAACATCACTCCTTTCCACGCACTGCAATAGGATAAAGATCTAAATTTGTTTCTGAATGGATTACACCGTACAAAATTGACACACCAGAAACACAATATTCCTGGAATTAAAATCAGATGAGGGCAGAGATGTCCTTTTAATAATAGATGGGTCAGAATCCTCTCAGCTTTATTTGGTCAGCGTTCAAATCCACCGTGCTGCAGGTTTTGACTGCGTGATTTATGACTTCCAGCCATGGTTGTTCCTCGTTGCCCTCTAACGATCTCCTCCCAGGTCCTGTTTTCTGGTCACAGGCTTTCTTCTCAGGTCAAGACACAAGTCTTTGCACAGAAGTTAGCAGGGCTCATTGAAAGAGCTTTAAACTAGATTTGAAGGGGGAAAGGGATAAAACCAGGCTCACTAGAGACAAGCCTGGGGACGGCAGGCCAATGTTTGCGGGACGGTGTGCTAGCGAGGTCCTTCAGTCTGCCGTCTCAGTGGAGGTAGGGAATGGAGATCCATGTGGCAGCAAAGACACAAGGGTTATTGATGTGTTAGAAACCACGGAAGCACCTGAGAATGGTCACGTAGGAATTAGGGCTTCTCCCCCCAAAAAGGTGGCCGGATCAATAGCCCAACTGAAGTGCATCTACACCAATGCATGCAGCATGGGCACCAAACAGGAGGAGCTGGAAGCCATTGTGCAGCAGGAAGACTATGACATAGTTGCCATCACGGAAACATGGTGGGATGACTCGCACAACTGGAGTGCTGCAATGGATGGCTATAAACTCTTCAGAAGGGACAGGCAAGGAAGGAGAGGCGGTGAGGTAGCCTTGTATGTTAGGGAGTGTTTTGACTGTCTAGAGCTTAATGATGGTGACGATAGGGTCGAGTGTTTATGGGCAAGAATCAGGGGGAAGGCCAACAAGGCAGATATCATGGTGGGAGTCTGTTATAGACCAGCCAACCAAGATGAAGAGGCAGACGAAATATTCTATAAGCAGCTGGGAGAAGTCTCACAATCGCTAGCCCTTGTTCTTGTGGGGGACTTCAACTTACCAGGTATCTGCTGCAAATACAATACAGCAGAGAGGAAAGAGTCCAGGAGGTTCCTGGAGTGTGTGGAAGAGACCTTCCTGACACAGCTGGTGAGGGAGCCAGCTAGGGAAGGCACCCCACTGGACCTGTTGTTTATGAATAGAGAAGGACTTGGGGGTGACGTGATGGTTGGAGGCCGTCTTGGGGCATAGCAATCACAAAATAAGAGTTTTTGATTCTCGGAGAAGGAGGGGGGTCAGCAGAACTGCTACCTTGACCTTCCGGAGGGCAGACTTTGGCCTGTTTAGGAGACTGGTTGACAGAGTCCCTTGGGAGGCAGTCCTGAAGAGCAAAGGAGCCCAGGAGGGCTGGACATCTTCAAGAAGGAAATCCTAAAGGCGCAGGAGCAGGCCGTCCCCATGGGCCAAAAGACGAGCCGGCAGGGAAGAAGACCGGCCTGGCTAAACAGAGAGCTTTGGCCAGAACTCAGGAAAAAAAGGAGCATTTGTGACCTTTGGAAGAAGGGGCAGGCAACTCAGGAGGACTACAAGGATGTCATGGGGTTATGCAGGGAGAAAATTAGAAGGGCCAAAGCCCAGCTAGAACTTAATCTGGCTACTACCATAAAAGACAATAAAAAACTGTATCTATAAATACATTAGCAACAAAAGGAGGGCTAAGGAAAACCTCCATTCTTTATTGGATGCGGGGGGAAACATAGTGACAAAGGATGAAGAAAAGGCTGAGGTACTTAATACCTTCTTTGTCTCAGTCTTTAATAGTAAGACCAGTTGTTCTCGGGGTACCCAGCCCCCTGAGCTGGCAGACAGGGACAGGGAGCAGAATGAAGCCCCCATAATCCAAGGGGAAATGGTTAGCGACCTGCTACACCCCTTAGACACACACAAGTCTATGGGGCCAGATGGGATCCACGCCAGGGTACTGAGGGAGCTGGTGGAAGTGCTCACCAAGCCACTTTCCATCATTTATCAGCAGTCCTGGCTCACCGGGGAGGTCCTAGTTGACTGGAGGTTAGCAAATGTGACACCCATCTACAAGAAGGGTCGGAAGGAGGATCTGGGGAACTGCAGGCCTGTCAGTCTGACCTCGGTGCCGGGGAAGGTTATGGAGCAGATCATCTTGAGTACCATCACGCAGCACATCATACAGGACAACCAGGTGATCAGGCCCAGTCAGCACAGGTTTATGAAAGGCAGGTCCTGCTTGACTAACCTGATCTCCTTCTGTGACAAGGTGACCCACTTAGTGGATGAGGGAAAGCCTGTGGATGTTGTCTACTTAGACTTTAGTAAAGCCTTTGACACCATTTCCCACAGCATTCTCCTGGAGAAACTGGCTGCTCATGGTTTGGATGGGTGTACTCTTCACTGGGTAAAAAACTGGCTGGATGGCCAGGCCCAAAGAGCTGTGGTGAATGGAGTTAAATCCAGTTGGCGGCTGGTGACAAGTGGTGTTCCCCAGGGTCCAGGATTGGGGCCAGGTCTGTTTAATATCTTTATCAATGATATGGACGAGGGGATCGAGTGCACCCTCAGTAAGTTTGCAGATGACACCAAGTTGGGCGGGAGTGTTCATCTGCTTGAGGGTAGGAAGGCTCTACAGCTGGATTGATGGGCCGAGGCCAATTGTATGAGGTTCAACAAGGCTGAGTGTTGGGTCCTGCACTTGGGTCACAACAACCCCATGCAATGCTACAGGCTTGGGGAAGAGTGGCTGGAAAGCTCCCTGGCGGAAAAGGACCTGGGGGTGTTGGTCGACAGCCAGCTGAAGATGAGCCAGCAGGGTGCCCAGGTAGCCAAGAAGGCCACTAGCATCCTGGCTTGTATCAGAAATAGTGTGGCCAGCAGGACTAGGGCAGTGATCATCTCCCTGTACTCAGCACTGGTGAGGCCGCACCTCAAATACTGTGTTCAGTCTTGGGCCCCTTGCTACAAGAAAGACATTGGGGTGCTGGAGCACGTCCAAAGAAGGGCAACGAAGCTGGTGAAGGATCTAGAGCACAAGTTTTATGAGGAGCGGCTGAGGGAGCTGGGGTTGTTCAGCCTGGAGAAAAGGAGGCTGAGGGCAGACCTTCTCGCTCTCTACAGCTACCTGAAAGGAGGCTGTAGCGAGGTGGGGGTCGGTCTCTTCTCCTGAGTAACTAGCGATAGGACAAGAGGAAATGGCCTCAAGTTGCGCCAGGGGAGATTTAGATTGGATATTAGGAAACATTTCTTCACTGAAAGGGTTGTCAAGCATTGGACCAGGCTGCCCGGGGAAGTGGCTGAGTCACCATCCCTGGAGGGATTGAAAAGACGTGTAGATGTGGCCCTTAGGGACATGGGTTAGTGGTGGACTTGGCAGTGCTAGGTTAACAGTTGGACTCGATGATCTTAAGGGTCTTTTCCAACCTAACCAATTCTGATTCTAAGACTGGAAACCCAACGCAGGGTTCAGGAGCAGGAGGACAATGGAGTCGTCCTCCGGCTCCAGCCCCATTCCCCTGGCAGGCACCACAGCAAATCACTCCCTGCTCTCTCTTTTCCTTTGCTCATGCTGATGCACGGACAAAGACAGGGTATAGAGACTGGGAAAAATGAAGATTAACAGTGCAAATGGAGGGGATCAATCCTCCGTAATAGTCCCTTCTTCCTTAAATATTTTGCAATCTTTGTTCTAAAACAAAGCTGTACCAGGGAAGACGAAGGACAGCACAGGCTAAATCTGTTAGCAGAAAGGGAGCTTTGGCAAGAGGTCTGTTTATCATTCTCTTTTTGTAATTTCGTGTTGGCAAGAGGTACTGTATTAACGAGCCCAGGAGACTGAAAGTCTTTCCTACCCATAGGACAGGCAGACACTGGCATTCGTTCACTCCGTTTGGAAAGCAGTCTACATGGAAGGAGAACAACAACAGACCCCAGATTTATGCTGATCTTGGTGTGCCTGGTGCTACTAAGGACCACCAATACCTGGCTAATATATGTGGCAACTCCTCACCACTTGAAAAATAAGCAAAAGAACGCTGTTGGCTTTTTCATGTGAAAGCTGCCAAGTGATGAACAAACAGAACTCAAGTTAAGAAAATAAGATATTCACAACAATCATAGGCAGAGCTCAGGCAGGGTTTTTACTTCCTAAGGAAATATGGGACAGTCCAGGCTAAAAAAAAAAAAAAGGATGCACATCCAAAGGCAGTGGTGTTGCAATTATTATTACAAGCCATCAAAATAAAGATGATTCAAACTGAAAATATGAAATTAATTAGTTGATTTAAATCCTAAAGACTTACTTAATCACCTTCAGCTCTGAAACATCAAAGTGGAGTGGGAGACCAGGTGGTCTACAGCTTCCTCCCCTCCCCTTGCCCACAAAAGCTTTGCACTGCTTTGGCTGAAGGTTAAGCAGTGATGGTGGGGATCACTGCCCGATCACAATGATGTCCCACATGTCTCACCAGCTGCCCAAACCCAACTGCCTCCATGACCAAACCGTGCCGTGCTCTTGGGTGGCTGCGGGTGGGTGAAGGAGCCGACCTTCAGCATCTTCCCTCCCTATCATGAATGCATACCTCCATCTGCACATATGCCCTACTGCTCTAGTACATATCCAACTTATATCATAACCAGATTCTTTACTACTCAGTATTTCTTCCATAGACTCTGAGCCTAAGCCTCTATGGGTAGATGCTGCAAACATACACAGTAAAACAACGTAGAACGAGCGTAAGAGAAAGAAAGTTTGCATCAGATGACCATGATCAATCACTTGAAATCTTTAAATGAAGGCTACATGTTTAGAAAGCTGTTCTAGGTCTCAAACACAAGTTAAACATTCAATACAGGAATTACCAAAGGTTAGTAGCAAACACTATACAAGAGACAGGAGACCAAGATCTGTGAATGTATGATACAACTCTATAATGTGTGCAATATGCAGTCAATTAGCATATTCATTTCATAATCACGGTAAAAGCCAAGAATTTTTCAGCTTGCCATTACAGAGGATTTTGCAGTGCTTTTATTCACCTAAACACTCATTCAGGTTTCCAGTGAATATACCCAGCCCAGGAGGCCAAAACCAGGAATGCTTTTGCAGCACACACAAAGAAAAGGGCTGAAAGGCCACAGCAAGTCAACAATTAACACTTCTCATAGATTTCCGGACTTTCCTTCCCCAACTAAAGAGTGGGAAGAGATTCAATGAAGTTTGAAGGAGCTTACAGCTTGCAGTTTATATCAGCAAAAAAGAATTGCTAAATCCCCAGCCGATGATTCAGGCTGGCCAGACAACCCAGCTTTGCTTTCTTGTTTTCCATCCGGGGGGATAAGGCCACTTTGGGGATTGAAAGGCGCGGCAGAAACTAAAAGCAGAGCAGTCATTCACTTCTTCCTTAAAATAACAGTGTATGCTGACAGTAAAAAACAACTAAAAAAGTCTTTGAGGTCTCTCGGAAATGTTTAAAAGGAAAAGCTTATGCTGAAGCAGCTAAGCAAATATTGGTCTTCACACATGAACATTTCTATTCACCTCAAATTGATTTCTCCTGCCTGTAAGGTCAAAGATATGTGGAGCCATTTGAACAACCAGGGCTTCAGCATCCGTGCGTAGGAAAAAAAAATAATCCTAGTGTTTTGTTTAAAATACTAACGATGCGATACTCACGCAAATCCAATAAGAGACGATGCTCTCGGTGTCTAAGAGTGAAGTAGGATTTCCAATCGCAACTACCGATATTTTCGATAAACGCAATACCCAAAAAATTAACATGTTCACTTGTCGAAGGACATTACGCAACACTAACACTCAAGAGGGCATCCAGCAATTGCATGATTAGTTTAATTCACTAATCTGTCATTCACATTTGCTTTGGCTTGAAGGATGCCAGAACCTCCACACCGAGAGCTACAATGCCTTTCAACATAGCACTGATAAAAATCTTATTTTCTATCAGTTAGTGTCTCGTTGATGCCACGACTCCCACGCTGACGAAAAAAATGTCTAAAAGTTTCCATTTGCCACAAAATGGTTTAATTTCATGTTAATCCCTATTGTAAGAAATCACTGTTGTAATTTAACAGATTCAGTGAATTTCTGTTTTTTAAATATCACCTACAGCCAACAGGTTACCCCAAATTTTACACACATGCCACCACGGCTCGGACTGTCTCTACAAAATCTGTTTAATTGTCAACTTGCCTAAGCTTTCTGCATTTTTAATATCATTTCAGTAGCATTATAGGTACAAAGGCAAAAGTTTAACTGAAGACAGAACGTACAACCTTTGGGTAACAGCCTTCTCCATAATACACTGAAATTAAACTTTAACATCTACCTACATCTTTGCACCATAAATAACGTAACAGAAGACACCAAAACATACACTCGCTGCTGCCTTGTACCAAAGCCAACACCAAATCAATCGCTTGTGCATGTCCAGATAGATAGTCAGGGAGGTTTTACCTGTGACCGACAATTTAATTATTCTTAGAATTCAGTGCTGCAGCTATTTTACAACACACTTAGGTGTAGGCATGCTTAAACCCACCTGGGTTTAAGCACACAGAGATGTCTGTAGCCTCATAGCTTCACATTATAAACTCTACAGAGCAGTCTTTTGTATCTTCTGCAAAGATCCTAGCATACGTTAGACAGTGATTACATGATTTACAGATGCACACCCCTTATTTATGCATTTTGAAAAAGAAAAAAAATCAGGCCTTTGATTTGCAACCAATTTGTGACACATTTATTTTCATGCTGATAAGCATCATCTCTGTACATAATAACCTTTTTGCCATCATTCTTTATAACAATTCAATTCGCGTCTTAAATTAACTCTATCAATCATACAACAGGTGCACACCACCTACTCAAGAGATTTCCTTTCTCCAAATTTTTCTCTGCTCTGACAATGCCCAAATTGATATTACCTGTGATGAGAAACACAGCCTGGTAGGGGACTAATTTTGGTAAGATTTACTCTAGTTTTTAATGAATTCACAGGTTTGTTTTTACATGCTTGGAAAATAAACTCAATATTCCCAGGCAGTGTTCTGTGAAATATTGGGTGGCATGGTTTTTTTCTTAAAAAACAACAGAAAACGAGTTCCTGGTTTCAGTTCAAAGATTAATTTGGTTTTAAGAGACGATTCCAACAGCAAGGAAGAATGATGCCTGGAGAGCTAACAAGGAACTGGGATCTAGAAAGAATCAAATATATAGTAAGCGTAGCAAAATCCCCCGCAGCCCAGTAGGCAGCACACCCCATTAGTAAGACAGAAACCAGGCTGGATGTGCATCCTCTGGAAGACCAGTCCTAAAATACTCGACAATGTGACCGGCACAGAAGACAGAGGGAGAGCACAGGGCAGGACCTAAGCGATCTTCACATGAATTGCCAGGCAACACGGGGGAAAAAAAATGTCCTTGATGGAAAGAAGAGGAGGGCAAATTGTGAGAGTAATCATGACCTCTGCGATCTGGAGAGCCTGGGAATATACACTTCATAAAGAACGAGCATTACACAGCAAGACGCTTCCCCAAGGTCCCCCCTTTCTTTCTTTCTTTCTTTCTTTTTTCCCCAAAGAGACCTCTTTCAATAACTATAAAATAATCTGATTATTCCTTTTCAATTCATAATGTATATTTAAATATTCTATTGAAACATAAATTTTATATTTAAATTTCTTACCTATATGAATGCGTTTAAACAGAATGGTGCGTGTGTTGAGAAGTCAGAGCACAGCGAACGACACCCCATAAAGTATCTCAATATAAATTTCCCAGGGCGCAGGGGTCCCTGCATTACTGGGGTCGTGCTTCCCCCACCAGCATCCCTCAATGTGCAAAACGCTCCTACTCCAATTACAGAGGAAGACGCACGACACACGGAGAGGAAGATGCACTTCACACGCGCCCCTCCCCCCCCCCCCCCCCCCCCCCCCCCGTTTTCTCCAGAAATAATAAAGCAATAGTGCCTAGATTTACATATCTGCACAACAGTGTCAGACTTTTCCTCCTAATGTGGCTGAAGGCTACGGAAATGTAATTAGAAAGCTTTCTAGGAGTGGCACTTTAATTTCACCCTTAGGCAATCTGTTTGCCACAGGCAAGCAATTAAGTGACTGCGTACCTTCAGCGTTTAAGCCCTTTGCAGAGGAAGCCCAGGTTTCCCCCAGCTAGCACTATTAGTTTTCAAATTAACATGACACCACGCTGAGCGCATACAAAACCGCAGGTATTTTAGACTTGCGCACCGCGTGGATGGGTAGGGCCTTTTTCACCTCTTGGCGAAGCTGCCATTGATGCTCGCTGGTCTCACATCCCTTCTTTGTTCAGATCAGCCTACACAGAAAGCATCCGTGAAAAGCTGAAGCATGTGCCCGCATCTCTACTGGTTTTTTATCTGATGCAAAATACTTGTTATTAGCTGAAAGAGAAGGAAAGGTATGATACTGAAGAACAGAAATGACATTTTTTGAAGGATTTTATTCTGCAGAGAGAGGTGAAACCTCCAAGCATTTCCATAGGAGAACACAAAATCTTGGCGGAGGCAAAACATCTGTCAAGGCAGCCTTGTAGAAGGACCAGAGCAGAATATCACGTGGCCAATGTCACTGAACTCTGCTCCTTCTCATCCCTTCCAGCAGCACCCGCTCCATAGCTACGCTCCTGAGCTCTTGCTATCGGCTGACCCAGGACTTGTAATCTCCTTCTGCTGGAGTGTGTTTGATACAAATGCTAATCCTCCTGATTTGCAATTCACTGTTGCCATCTGATTTTGAAAATCTTCTGCAGACATGGGAGGGAGGAAATAGAAAACTGCACATGAGAGAGAACCGCTAAGTCTGTGCTGCCAGTTATTGGCAATTAAGGGGCAAGCAAAAATACTCATCAGCCCCTGTACCATCTTGCAAATCTGAGTTGACATCATTGACAAAGTCAGCTTCCCATGCTTCTCCGTCCTTCTGCATCACGTCGTGTCCAGCCTGCTCGTCTCCATCTCATGGCTATTGAATAGTCTGTGTGAAATGAGTTAATGATTTCAGTCTCCATCATAGTAAATGGACATTCACATCCACAACGGGCAGTAATTGCCCCGTTACTGGCCATTAACGGGACAGTGCACATACAATCAAACGACCAACCGACTCTGAGCCACAGCCGCCATGCAGGGAGAAAACTGCCACGATCCTGCCCCAACTCTGCGACATGAAGAGTGCTTTGTAGCTTCAAGGTCTGTAGATCAGCCACTGCTCACCATTAAATTCACCCTGCCCTCAACAGAAGCGCGTACAAATTGCAAAATAACATTCAACCCTGATGGAGTTTCCTTCCTGCAATGTGGACCACGGTTGAGACAGCAACCTTCACAAGCATCACGATGGACTTCAACAGATGACAGTCCATGCATGTAGTTCATGAGGAACTTCCCTCCATAGGTGCTACGTGGAGGAGGAGTCTCCCTAGAGATCTAGAACAACCAAAATAACACGCTTAAGTTCCATATCTATCATTTGTATTATTAAAATGTCAGGTGAGGGCTTCGTGACAATCTAATGGCCAACTGGATACGGTGAATCTCCTGTGCTGAATTCTTCTTCTGATGCTGATTTATAAAAAAATAGTGACAATCTTAAAAATCCTGGGATCCACAGGAAAGCCATTTAAACTGAAGATTGCTACTTGAGGAATGCAAGAGGACTGGATTAGAAACGAAGAGGGGGAAATTACAGAGGCGGTGGGAAGTGCTACGAAATGCAAAAGCAGCAAGTAGCTCTCCAAGTCCAAAACCAAGAACAGAGGAGGCTGAGTCACAGCAGCTATATTTGGTATAAATCCAGAAGAATCATTCCTAAAATAGGTTAACAAAATACTAAGAAGGAGAAAAAGGAAATTCCATCTTGAATATAGAGAGGAAGACTTCATCTCAGAGGGTTTAATGCAGTAGGAAAAGTTCTGGGGTCACTAGCATCCAAAGCTAATGAAACACTGGTGTAGCTGAAGAGGATCTTTGTTAAACATAATCCTGGAATTACAAAAGAGCCACATAAAAATACGACTCTATTTCCAATCTTGTAATCCAGTATTTAACACTTGCTTTCACTAGAAAAGAAAAAGCATCCCGGGTTTTTTTTAAGGCTGTTCAGTGTTTTTTCAAAAAAAACAAAGTAAGGCTTCAGACGAATGCAGCATGAACTCTGGTGTTTTACTTTCCCAGGGGTAATGAGACCGAGAAAGTATGTGCAGCCCAGGAAAGGTTTAGGAACTCTCAATATTCTGAAAAAGATGGGGCTCACAGCTGCTTCAGCAGCTTCTGCCCCACAAGCGTGGCCTTTTTAGCAAGCAGAGGCTGCCGTGAAACAGCCCACGACCTCAGATAATTTCCTGCAAACTTCTTTCACTGCATGTTCTCCACATACATCACGCTTCGTATCCTGCACGACTTTGGCAAATCACTCAATTATTTGGCTGTTAATTAGGGCTACACATCGCTTCTTTCTCAACATCAGACTCTTAGCAATTATACATCTTATTCTGTTTTAGTTTTGTTAACCTGATGTCTACCCCCACGTCCCACTTCCCAAGAGAGGGCTGGAAGTTGTGCTGCAGCTAGGGTGGGTTTAGCTCCCTCCTGACCACTTGAGGTGATCTTGAGGTGATTTGGTTAATGAGGTGATCTGCTGGTCCATGCCCTATATATCCTACGTATATTCCTGACATAGGGTGGCGACTTCACATGGGTCTGTATAATTTCCTGACAGACCCATCACCGATCAATCCAAAGACACCAACTACCAGAGGTTTCAGGTTAATCCAAAGCTGCTCCACATAATTAAACTAGTGCCAATTCCTGAACTGTGTCATGAATCCTTTATTGAGGAAAACATATGCAATAAATCAAGAATATCGATCTCTGTCAAGCACATGGCACTAGTTCACCTGGAAGCTACAGGCCTGATGGAAACATTACTGCGTGAAGTCCCACAGTCTGGCTGAGAGAAAGCCAGGCTAGATGCATTGAGTGAGCCCTTCGAGTCTCTAAAAACCTATTAAATCTGTTCAGCGGGGAGGCCGAGGAAAGCCTCCCCGCAAAGGAAGCAAGGGAATGCCACTGCCTGCGCCTCGGCAGCTCACCCATGCTCACCGTCAGCGACTGTCAGGGCTTGTTCTGCTCCTTAAGTTGCAAACAAGCTGAAGATGAATCATTATGGATCCATGGACTTTCAGAACAAAGGATCATTTTTCCAGCTCCAATCTTCCGTATCTTTTGGCTGGCTGGATCAGCAGTACTGTGCCAAGAGCAGGTATTTCACCCACAGATACTACAAAGACATTTACAGGCTTGGATTCAGGAGGAGGACAACAAGAAGCGCTAGTTCTTCACTCAGTGCTGCCCTGAAATACATCGCGTCCCATAACCAGCGTGGCTTTTAATCTGTCTCCCAAAATAAACTACCCCATTAGGAGTAGCCAAGTTTCTGTAATTTTCAAAGCAAATCTCAGTAATTTCTTTTGGAGAGTTTTGCTATAAGCTTATGAATGTTTTTAATTTGGTTCCAGTGTTGTGAACAATAACTTTTTACTTGCTAATGTGTGGATTTGCACTGATTATTAAATGAGGCATGAAAAGCAAAGTAAATCGTACTTATTCGAGTTTGCATCAGCAGAGTGCTCTCCATCGCAGTACTGGAGCGCTGTGACAGCTGTCACACCCAAACCACCTACCAGCTTTATGGGAGACAGCAGTCGAGTATAAAACAAGGCAGCTCTGGGGAGCACGACCTGTGCTCATCACCGGCCACTGGTACCCTGGCAGTATCACAGCGGAGGAGATACATCCAAGGAGCAAAGGTAGCACTCATGCAGGTGGCTACAGGCAGCTCTTCTTGGCCATCAGGGCAGCATGACGAAACCAAATGGTGAAGGAGGAGAAGGAGGAGGGGAGCAGCCACTAAAGGACAACTGGAGGTGGACAACAGCCTCTCCTACAGACTGAGAAATAACACTTAGGGCAAAGATAGGCTGCAAAGGGCTTATGTGTGAAAAGATTGAGGAGGGGAGACAGTAGAAGGATGTAAACAAAGGGATGACCTGGTCAAAGGACAGCCAAGGAAATTATTTCTGTGGTCCAAAGCGTAGATAGCACCTTACAGAGTCCCCTTCCAGCCTATCACCATGATGGAGCCCCACCGTTAGCCTGTTAGCTAGCAGATCTGAAACTGAGTAATTTGGAATAAACAAACACAACCATTACAATTTCTTCCCCGTGGGTACAAACACATCCTGCAACCCCTGTCCACCTGAAAGGAGAAGTTGTCACCTCCCTCGCACAGGCTTTGAGCTAACAGACGTGACAAATGGGATTACCTGCCACTGTCCTACTGACAGAGGAGTTGGCAAGCTGAAGGTAATAACACGCACATTATCATCCAAACAGCCTTGCTATAAAACCTACAGTCAGGTATCTATCTCCTTCTGAGATACAAGTTCCACCTCTATCAGAAAAGATACAGAAAAAGGAAGATTTATGGTTAAAATATCAAATTATGTCCTAAGGGATCTGAGTTTAGTTCCCAGAGGTATCTCTGATTCTGAGATAGGGAAGCTTTTTTCAAGAGACATTAAGAGCACATGGAATGGCACAAGGCGCCACAGCAATTCCTTACGGACGTACCCATCTGAGCTGCCAACAGACTTGGAGCTCCACACAGTCCCAGCCAAGGCTCTGCTGGGCTCTGTACCAATGGTATTAATGGGTCCTTCAAGGCTTGTAGCTGGCAAACATCCTGTAACGAGCTCCCTCACCTCCTGAAATTGCATATGAGCAGTTTGGGAATAAAAAAGGGATACTATGGAAGAGTTTTTAGAGTGACCTCTGTTCAAGGACAATGCACTTCCCCTGAGGGTAAACAGGAGTATGGGAATGATGACTAAACTATCCTGGCCAAGGAGGCCACACAAGGAGGGCTGGAGTTTTCCAGGTGGCCAGGATTTCTCCCAACCCCACATATTCCTGGAGAATCTCAAGATCCAGAAAGCAGTCAATCACTCATCAAGCAACGAAGCCACCCCTGTGGGCCACTTCTGACTTCTTCCACTGCACAGACACAATTAGCATCACCAGGAGGGGCGCACACAGAATCTCTCGTTACCATACCTGGAATGTGAACTGGCAATGGCAACCCTTAAGCAACAAGGAGACAAAATGATTCACTTTTTAAACTGGGAAGAAAATAACCCCATTTTCCATTCCTTGCTTTAGGAGTCTTAGCAGCTGTGGCTGCACCCAGACAGCCAGGGAAACAGCAGCACAATATTAGTCATTGTTTTACCTGCAACATGTGGGAGCCCAGCAGAAGCAGAGGGGTGATGAAGAAGACTCAACACAACGAGCTAGCTCTCTCCTGCAGCAAACACAGAGATCTCGGGCAGCCGTGGAGGCATCAGCAGTTCCTGCTGGGCTCAGATGCATCTGTCAGCTCGTGGGAGCTAGTGCAGGTGACGAGGGGGCAGACCTTACCCCTGCAACCCACCCCCTATGTCCTTTTACCAGAGAATGCCTTGTCTAACCCACAGCTCCTTAACTTGCCTCCAGGAAAGAAAGAGAGACTGCAAAAGGGATTATACAGACTGCTGCAGGAACCTTGCCTAACCCCCTCTCAGCACAATCACTCTGGACCACTGACTTGCTGTCCCTGTCTTCTTCATCCCAAAGTTGTACCCATTAGAAAATGTCTAGATGACTCCGGCATTTGGGGAGCTTGGGAGGAGAGGTGTTTCACATCACTTTTCAGGTAACACCTCCACTTTCCCTTTGTTCAGGTGAAAATATGAAATCCTCGGTTTTAGAGTCTGGATTGTGCTGAAAGAAAAGATACATCAGAAAATAAAATGGACCTAGGCTCCCAGCAGCTACAGCCTGAGCTGCAGGAAAGATGATGAGTTGAGAAAACAGAAACTGAGAGCAGGAGATACGAATAATGTGTCTTCACTGTTTTCTGTTTAACACAGGTACAATTTCATGGCAGTGGAATGAGGTTTGGAAAAGAAAACAAAAAATCACTGCAGAGGATGCCACTAATTCTCCTGGACAAGCGAATAGGCTGTACCAGGCAGCAGCGGTAGCTCTGACTCCATTTCAATTTGAACTCTCAAGCTCTGGATTTTGGTCCATGTCTGATCTTTGAAACGTTACGCAGGATGCAGGCAGGCAGCTTTGCGGGACAGAAGCAGGACGCAGCTCAATCTCATGCTCAAGGCCTGTTTTCAGGCATCCAAACCAGGTGTCCACGGCCACTCAGCAGAAGCTCTGGTGGAACCTGGAGGAGCTCATAACAAGGGCTGAGGCTGCTCAAAAATGGTATCCTAAGCTAAACCCATCCGGGAGTAGGGCATGGTTATTCCTTATTAAGAATGAAACGGTAATTGCGATGATCTCCATGAGTGCAGCACCAAGTGCCTGCTGCTCTTCCCATCCAGTACCAGCCAAGCAGAGGTTCTGGAGGACATGGATCACACACCTTACTAGGCCAACCTGAAGCAAAGGGGTTAAGCATCCTTGATGATGCACTGAGAGCTTGATGAAGAACAATGCCTGCTCATGGTGAATCCCAGGGCAGGGAGAATAGGAATACATAAAAACCTAATGGTCAGACCAAAAAAATGAGACACCAAAAGACAACTTAAACCAGCATCCTACCTCCGACAGAGGCCAGGCATGTAAGGACACATGGAAAGGACAAGCGTGCTGTGCTGCTCCCTCACAGAGTGCTCCTCACCTCTAGCAAATTGCTGTTCACAGATTGCCTGAGAAAGAAGGATTCAGCAGCCCTTGAAGACCTTTTCTATGAACTCTTCCAGTCACTTCTCAACCAGTACAAGCTCTTACCCTCCGCACCGCACCACAGTGGGGCTATGAGTTCAACTGCTGAAGCACACATATGCAAAGAACAACTCTTTTCTAACAAGCCTGCTGCCTGCCTGTTTCACTCAACATCCCCTAGTTCTTGTACCAAAGAGACAGCAAGTACGGACCGATTGCTTAACTTCCCCGTGCTACTCATGGTTTTATAGGCATGCAACCTTCAAACATGTCAGGAGGGTATATATACTGCCATGCCTGCCACTATGGTATCCCTATGTCTATACCAACGGCACTTAAGTGCAAGGATAGACATCTTCCCAGTCATAACAGACAGAAGGCAGTGGCTCTTCTCAGCCTGAAGAAGAGAAGGCTCCAGGGAGACCTTACTGCGGCCTTTCAATACTTAAAGGGGGCTTAAAAGAAAGCTAGGGACAGACTTTTTAGTAGGGCCTGAAGTGACAGGACAAGGGGGAATGGTTTTAAACTGAAAGAGGGGAGATTCAGACTAGATACAAGGAAGAAAGTTTTTACAATGAGGGTGGTAAAACACTGGCACAGGTTGCCCAGAGAGGTGGGAGATGCCCCATCCCTGGAACCATTCAAGGCCAGGTTGGACGGGGCTCTGAGCAACCTGATCTAGTGGAAGGTGTCCCTGCCCATGGCAGGGGGGTTGGACTAGGTGACCTTTAAAGGTCCCTTCCAACCCAAACCATTCTATGATTCTAAGAACAAAGTATGGCTAGATGTCTGCAAACCTGAGCAACCTATTTCCAAAGAAGAGATTGCATCTCTTTTAGAGCAGTTTACAACCCAAGTTCCTTAGCCAGCAGAGGAGGGCATTCACTAAAACACAGCCACAACGATATCCCAAGTGATCTTTTTCTCTTCAGCCACTTTCGCTCAAGTTAAACTTCATCCCCAACCTGCTACTGAGCTCTCACCCAAGAAGGCATGGATTAGGTAGTCTAGTTATATTTCTACCCCAGCTGTCAACATCTCCACCAAAAAAAAGACTCCAAAAGCATGAGATGTCATTCTAGGAAGCCTATCAACAGGAACCCACCCTGTGGACACATCCGAGTCTTGTTCCACTTGGTATCTTCTTCTTCGCCAAGCAAGGAGAGACGCCCTTCAGAATTGGTAGCAGCTTCTGCTGCAGTTCTCCCCAAGGGTTTCTGCTGAATTAGAGCTGCTTTTAGCAAGTCGCTCACAACATTTGTTTCTCTGTGAGCAATAGGAAGCCTTGTTCAGAGGCCAGTCAACAAGTATTATTGATTGCTTCTTACAGGACCCAAAACTCCACTAAACACTACACAATACAGATAAAAATAGCAATGATGAACTTTGTTCCCAGAAGAAAGAAAGAACAAACATTGCACAGCAAGGAGCAACAGCCCTAGGGCTAGTTTGTGCCCCATAAAGCAGATGGGCTCTAACGGGTGCAACTGGGAGGGCCAGCTGACCCTGGAGCCGCCTGCTGCGCCCTCTCCTTCCCTCCCCTGCTTCGAGGCAAACACACATGAAATGCAGAGAGCTTTTATTCCCCCTTCCTTGTTTGCAATAACAGCAGAGCCTGCCGAGAGCCGAAATAGTTTATAGCTGGCGAAGGACTCCACAGCAAGCTGCTCAAAGGAAGGAGGAAGCAACAGAGCTGGGAGGGCGCCCATCTCTAGACAGAATGTTGCAGACAGACGCAAAGCTGCTCTGCTTATGCTCAAACCACTCAAAGCCGCACGAAGGTTGCTGGTGCGGTGCCTGCTCCAACCACGACGTTTGCTCCTAGGACTGCACTAAAGGCATCGGCGCGCTTTCGGTCAGCTCTGAGCATGGACAGTGCAAGCTCACGTTGGCTTGGGGATTGCGTAGTCCTACGTGCTGGAAAAACACGTGCTTTGGGGAACGACTGAGTGCACGGAGCTTCTATCTCTGGCGGTGCCTCTCCTTGCAACCCGTCATCTAAAGAGGGACACTGAAGGAAGCAGCAACTGAAACTTCAGTAAGATTATAAAACACAGCCTAGCATGGAGGTTTTGCCCTTTGAGAAGCACCTTTCTTCCAGCCTCTGTAATAGAAGTGCATCCTAAGGAAGAATTTGAAAGCCTTAAGAGCCAAGGCTTCACAAAATCATTTCAGAGGAGGCTCGCAGTGCCCGGAAAGCTGCAGGAAAAGCAATTTAAAGGTCACTTCTTACGAAGCAGGAGAGACGATAAAACTCACCAGCCTCCTCTGTAGAGCAGAATAGGTGATGTGAACAGAAGCACAACGAGATAAGCACGGAAGTATAAAAAAAAAAATAAAGAAAAGGACTCTAAGGCTCTGGGTTTGTGCTCCTGACAAGGAGTCTTAATTCATACCGAGATAGCTTCAGAACAGCACATCAACACTTGGCCCTCCCTGCTAACTGGTTTCCTTAGATCTGCTGAGCTGTTTGGGCTGAATGAGCAATTAGAGTATAAGAAAACAGATGGCTCTATTTGGCAACTTCTTTAAAAGTGTCATTTTGAGACTAGCCAGGTCATATCACAACTAAATTACTCCAGATTAACTGCTTTCAGGCGACCTGTAATAAAGAAATGAAACTATTCGGGCAGCAATCTCTAAGATTGCCAAACTGATTGCACCCATTCAAGTACCATCGTATTTTATCATTAACAGCAGAGTCGATTATTCCTCATTAATAGGATCACAGAATCATAGAGTGGTTTGGGTTGGAAGGGACCTTTAAAGATATTTAATTATTGCAGAAAAGATGCACGTTTGGCAAACAAAGTATTTATATGCTGAGTGTGTCCATTTCCTTTTCCTTTTTTATTCAAAATCCCAAAGCTTTTCCACATATGGAGAAAGACTCCTCTTCTAAATGCCTTTGGGACTGAACAGGGATGCTGCTGGACAGCAGCACTGCACAGAAACCCCAACGGAGGACTGAAGAAAGATATGGGTCACGTTCTCACATATAAAAATTTAATTGCTAGTATAAGTCCGATCTGCAACCCAAGAGCCAAGGTGCCTGTCCATCAGACGTCCTTCACTATGAGGGTGGTGAGGCACTGTCACAGCTTGCCCAGAGAAGCTGTGGATGCCCCATCATGGGAAGTGTTCAAGGGCAGGTTGGACGGGGCTTTGAGCAACCTGGTCTGGTGGAAGGTGTCCCTGCCCATGGCAGGGGGGTTGGAACTGGATGATCTTTAAGGTCCCTTCCAACCCAAACCATTCTGTGATTCTATGACACACGCGTTCAACGTCACAGTCGATAGAAGTTCTGGGGGCGAATCCCCACTATCTCCATCTCCAACCGGTTTGCTGAGAAGCGATCGACAGCAGCTTAGTGAATAATTCTGTTGGGATCACACAATCACAGGATAATTTACATTGGAAGGGACCTCCAGCAGGGACCTTCTCCAACCTCCAGCTCCAAGCAGGGACAACTTCAAAGCTGTGTTAGGTTGCTCATGGGCTATCCAGCCAGAATTTTAGCATCTCTGAGGACAGAGACTCTAATGTACAATATTAATACAATTGTTATACAATTAATTCTCGTTCCCTTCATAGTGATCTTGCTTCAGAGTAGAAAACCAAGAACAAAACACATACTAAATTAAGCTAATATAATCTGAAGACAAACTCAGCCAACAGCATCATTCTCAAGTTCCCAATTTCAGAAATCACCTATAATTTGAGAAAGGACTTGGGGTTGTCAAGGCTTTGTTGGGAATTTACTCTGCCTGATCCCTATTACCTAAAATTTCTACATTACATCCAAGACATCACCTTGGGCAGGATAATGTTTCTTTGTGCTTCACTGAGATGTCAGTTCAGGATAGCTCCAAAGGGACCCCCGCACTGCTGCAGCCCCCACCCAGGCCGCAAGAGCCCCCCTACTTCAGAATTATTAGACAGCGGTTTGAGCAAAATAAATAGTCGATGTTCTCCAGGATGAAACCAGTTCTGGTGACAAGTAAACACCGTACTTTTCAACCGCTGCCAACATATGATTTCAATGTCCAATTTTAAATCAGCAAGTACAATCTGAACTTTCAGCAACACAAAACACATGAAGGAATTTTAAGCTAGTATTTTTATGTTCAGTAGTTGCCCATTTCATACAAACTACCGGAAAAAGAGACAACACTACGCAAATCCATCTTTCATTTACTCATCTGTAGAACAGGACTGTAAGCCCATGACTAATTTCAAACCCAAAGCTGCTATTTACAATTCAGATGAGAGTCTGGCAAACACTGTTTTTTCAAAAAGCATGAATCCTACTTTTGCATTTCAGTTTAATCATAGATAGGTCCAGTTGGGGGAGGGGTAATTATTTTTTTCTGGAAGACAGTAACTTCATTCTATGCAATTAATGTTTTAAAAATACTATTATAGGCTACATGTGTAAATGAAGTCTGCAGTTTAGCAATGCCACCTCAGAGAATGCTTCCTACCTAACCCATTACCACCAGGTAATTTATGGCAACTTGTTCAATGCAGAACTAGAAGAAAATTGGATTCTTTAACCTGAATTTAACTATTCACAATTAGGTTTTAACTGCAAAATGAGTTAAAGATGAAAACTGCCTAAACCAATTTTAAAATGTAATTTCAATAACATATTTACTTATGCCTTTTTCACTGTTCCAGTTGTCCAAAGCTAGCGCTTGCTGGGTCCCTATGCCAGAAGCATGTCTTGCAAGTCGGTACCAAGAAATTCCAGGGGGTTTCTAGTTATTAACAGGATCCAGCAGACAGAAAATCTGATCTGACAGTTCCCTTTTTCAAAGGTTATCTGAAATACAGGTGAAAAAGCTGGAAGTTATTCTAGGAGAGGGATTTAACAGTTCTGGGGAAAAGGGAGCCCCCAAAGGCATTCTACTAATTTTTTTAATTTAGTTTTTTTACTATATACATGTGCTATTTAAATAGCTAGGCACCTAGCTAGCATGATTTTTAAAAACTGATCCTTCGTGTGTTCTAATTGCATCGGTAGCTTTGAGTCATTAGATTAGTCTTAATGCTGCCAATGGACCATCACTTAGTGGGGCTTATGAAAACATGATACTTAAGGGAAAATAATGTTTTGCCTACGTATTTTGCAATTTTCTACCACTTTAAAAAAAAAAAAAAAGACTCAGGCATTTACAAACAGCTGTAGGCCACCCAAATTACTGAATCTTTTCCAAGTTCAATAATAGCAAGGATAGATATATTTCTGGGTTTGGTATATCTGATGCTTCATACCAGCATTATCTCTTTGTATAACCAGTCTGACAAAGACCTCTTTCCCCAATATACTTCCATTAATAATAATTAAAAAATTAAAAATTAACACTGCTAGAGTCAGAGAAGGCATTACAACATCCCGCAGCTCAACATTTTATCGGCAGTAAGAGACTTTGCCAGCCTAAAGCAAAAATGTTAGTACAGCAGCACTCACCTACCACCATCAGCGAGACCTGGCACAGCGTTTTCCTTAGTTATTCTCATCACTGTCGCCCCAAAAATGAGGAATTTTCAGGCTAAGTCAGAACACACAGTTCAGTGGTTTAAGTTACTTAAAATTTTCCTTTTCTTCCCCCAACTTCCCCCAGATTTCTTTCACTATTTCCTCTCTAGCCAAGAGCAGCAAATGGAAATCTGCTTCACATCCGTATGAGATAATGCTCTAATATAAGTGGAAACTATTTCCTTATACTAGAAGAAAATAGCCATCAACAAGACAAAGAGGGGGAATTGCTCATTTCTAAGCATTTCTGGATGAGTAGGAAAACAGGAAAAAAAAAATGTTCTGGCTCTCCTTGAAATGCATCTGAAAGATACCACTTCTCCTATATCCCAGAATCAAAGAGACTACCATTAAAAGTCACGTGTGCTGTTCCTAACTTGGGAATATTGTACACTCCCTGGTTTTTTTTCTGGATTTCTTATATATTTTTCAACAGCAAGAACTGTCTTTAACATGAGGACTCAGAGGACTGAGCATGCTGTCAGTCATCCGTGAATTCTGCTAACAAACAGCACTTCAGATCTTCACTGCCAATAATGAAAGCTTATTTGGGACAGGAAAAAATTGCAATTGAAGCTGTTTCCAAGGACTTTCTACTTGGAGTGACATGGTTACATGTTGTCTTGTTATCTCTTAAATATCTGCTCGATTACCCTCTTTTCAGAAGCATCTTATGAGTAGATTTCTGATCTCCACAATTCGATGTTTGTGCACGTGGGCTTTTTGGGTGTGAAGCAGTATAAAATGACTCCATTTTAAGATACTCCATTTCAAAACTACATTTCAATTATGTTTTTATATCTCTTTTTTATTTATTTTTTTCCTTTCCGTGTCTCTGAAAGCCATGACTCCTGAGACCTGGCTGAGTTTCCATCTGCTGAGCCCTGCCTGTGGGATCTGGTGCACCAGAGGCGATCGTCACAGCCGGGAAAGGCAACCTGCAGCACTGACATGTACAGATCATTTCCTGGGCTGTTTCATTTCTAAGCATACTGGTTCTGCCTTTGCTCTCTCTTTTTCATCTTCCCAAAGGTCTGATCACTGATCTATGCCTACCTGGACCAAGCAGACTTCAAAATACTGCCAACCACACGCCTCCAAAGGCTGCGTATTCATTGTCTCATGGAGGTGAGGTAGGAGAAAGACTAACCAGTGCGTGGACTTCACGATGGACAACGCAACGACAAGGTGAGACCCCATGATCAGCTCTCCAGCACACTGGCCTTCAAAGCGTTAGAGAGCTTGTCTGTTTTCTGGTGTCTCTACATAAGTAGATCCCGCAGCACGTAAGAACAGTCTTTCTTCTTCAATGCCATCAACTGGTTATG
This sequence comes from Gymnogyps californianus, assembly GCF_018139145.2. Taxonomy (NCBI): domain Eukaryota; kingdom Metazoa; phylum Chordata; class Aves; order Accipitriformes; family Cathartidae; genus Gymnogyps; species Gymnogyps californianus. The sequence continues at coordinate 1,716,222 of NC_059471.1, read as the reverse complement.
GGAAAAGGAACTGCTCAAGGTCTGGCGATATCCAGCTGGTTGACACGGGAGGAGGTAAATGGCGTCAACTGTCACAGCAGAGTTCAGAGAAGCAATTTCTCAGTTACTTAAGCATTTTTTTCTTGAAATAGCTTTTTCTATTGCATTTAAGAATTGAGGCTACTTTCATCTAATGTCCAAAACAACATAAATAACAAGACTGGATTTGAAAATACCAACAGTTATGGTCACTAAGTACCAACAGTCACAATGTCATGGAGGCCAATGTTTTCAACTACAAATGAGCACGGTGATGTGGAAATTTGATGCATTTGTTTACAGGGGGATTTTAAAATAAGGATAATAGTATGCAAGAGCCTTAAGTCAAAAGGTGAGAAAATTACAGACAATAGACTCCGCCTGTCGTCTACCTGAGGAGAGGTAACAGAACCTCCAATGGGAGGAGAAGAGGACAGCAGGGACGAGAAGGCTCATCAGAAAACAAGATTATGGGAAGCAAACGAGTCAAGATCCAAACCAAGAGCAGCATAAACAGACCAAATACCACAAACAGCCTAGAAAGTGCATATACCAATTACAAATCTACTTCATGTGTATTATTTTTCAAGTATAGAAAGATTAGGCCTCTCCAGAGAGCTACAACCGAAATACAACATGGAAGAAAAAGTAAATATATACTAAAGTCAATAAAACCAAAGACTGTTCACTTAACAATTCAGGAAGAACTTAGAATGACCTGTCCATAATGTTTACAAAAATACACTATCATATTCAAATCGCTCACTACATAACAGCAGAAGACTTGTACTTATCTCTAACAAGTGTATTAAGGATTATCATGGAACTACCCAATGTCTTATTTCACATGAAGCAAACTCGCTGTAATGATGCATTGCCCTACGACACTCAGATAAACAGACACAGCAAGGGAAACAAAATAGCTCAGACAAAATCTTTCGATTGTGGCTATATAGTAATGACTAAAGAGTCCATAATTGGGGGGGGTGACCTAAAAAAGCTATTAACAAAAGCCTTAGCAAGACACTATTAAAAAACTAAAGTTACAGGATAAGAGGAAAAGGGACTGTCATGGATTAGAGAGCAGCTAAGCTATGGGAAGCAGCCTAGTATTAAACATTGGCTTTTCAGGCTCCTGAAAGGGTAACAGCAAGGTGCTCCAAGATCCTTTACAAGGACCAGCAGTATTACGTGCACGGCGCTAAAACTGGAAAAGACAGCGAAAGAGATAAGGTGATGTTTGCAGAGATGAAATTATTCATAATAGTCATAATTAAGTTGAGAGATTCAGAGAGCCCTGATAGAAGTGCAGCCAGCGGAATCATCTGCTGAGAGATGCAAGGTAGTATGTGTGTATACTGAATAAAATAATATATCCCGCTCATATATAATGAGGACTTCAGCTGCGCAGGAACGACTTGGGTAGCAGCATCTTCCAAAATCTCTGCAAACTGAGCATGCTAGTGTATGCACAACACTGCTGCTCAACTAGACACCCAAATGTCCAAGAGGCTCATGAAAGGTGGATATTTTCGGGCAATTGGAGCAGGACAGTGATGTGCACGGCAGGGAAAATTCCCCTGAAAGCTGAGCGACACTGCAGCTCATTGCCCTTCCACCCCCTTGCACCTCTGCGTGCAAGCTGCTTTCAAGGTCAAGTATTCAGGCAGCCTCCCAAACACATGGGCAATAATCCTACATAATACTGGGTTGCACCGGCAGCTGACAACAAATATAAAGGGCTCAATTATATTTTTTTTAATAATTTTACAAAAGGTTTATCAAAACATGAAGTTATTAAGCAATGGTGACAAGAACAACTGGATGAGGAACATGGAAGACAGCACAAAGAACTCAAATGTCATGGACCAGAGAAGCTGCGTAACGTACTGACCCCCAACACACCCACATTTCCCCCTTCCCTTCTCCCCTACCTCTTCTCCTTTTCCACTTCAAGTGGCTGATGAGATGAATTGGATGCTAGGAAAAATTTACCCAGGTAAAGAAACAAAGGTTTGCATCAGTTTAAATTCAAGAGAAAAATACCATGCATGAAAGCAGTATCTTAAAAAAAAGACAATATAAGAAATGAAATTAAATGCCACTATTTACCCCACCATACACTACAGGAACAAGGGATAAGAGAACAAATTAAAATTCAACTGCAATTTACTCCAAGTTTGCCAAACTCACTACTAAACACTGTAGGCAAAAGCTTAGTGTGATTCAAGAAGAGATTTGAAGTTTAAAATCAATTCACATACATACACATGCACATGTTTTAAAGGTAAAAAATCTGAAGTATCAGGACTTATAAACATCAACTCAAACGTATTAAAAGGGTCTCCTAGAAGCAGGCTATTCCAAAGTTATTCCAAAGTCACTCGCAATGGGGCTTCTTGACTTCTTTCGTTGAATGCTGCAATGTTTGTATCCACGCAATAAAAACCAAGTGTCCAGATGAAAGACTGATTAAAAACCTGCGTTAAATAATGCACTTCATTTTTTTGGAAGTTAACAGCATTTCTCCATTAAACCCATCATTGCCTTGAAGAACATGGGGAGGAACAGAGGACAGAAAGGGGACTTCTAAGAGCACGTTTGCCCCCTTCAGATGTTACTGCCCAGTTAGTCTGGGCAGCACCCTAACCCTAACCAAGAAAAGGCATGTTTCTTCCCTTATAATTCTTCTTTCCGGAAAATACTAAGTCTGAAGATTTTCATAGCTGTGCCTTATTCTTCAGCATGAGATGACAACTCCCCAAGCTCCCAGCACATTCAACTTCGGGAGGCAGGAAAACAGCCACACGGAAAAACCCAACCGTCTAACATCATCCCATACTGAATATTCCCAAGCATAAATACTGAACGTGAGGTGCTTCAGGTTGTTATTTTGATCGGGTTGCATTACTGGCAAAAAGCTAATATGAGAGGACAGCAGCATCTGAAGCTCCGATTTGGTTCTCATAAAATTGCCTGTAGCTCCGCGCCAGCAAGAGACAACCGATTCTTCCAGATGCGAGACACCCTTTCTCAGATGCATTACCTTTACATTTTAATTCCCCCTGCTTTAAATTTATCATCCTGCAAAACCATTTCAGAGCCAGTGAACCCGTTTGTGTCCATTCTGAGGCCGACACTCATTTGCGAGCCATGGCAGAGTGATACAAAAACCAGATCATAAACCTGGCATTTGGGTTTTCTTTTTTAAAACCGCACCTATTTCACAGGTGGCGTTGAAAAAAATAAAAAAAGATGGACACAAAAGATGACAACGATAATGAGAACTGAAGGTTCAGCTACGTGTCTGGCTTTCAAAGGAAAAAGCAGAATCAAAGCAGCAGAAAGGAGGAGGAACTCTTTAAAAAATACATATAGTCGAAGGCAGAGCCGCAAGGCATCCTGCAACGCTCTCCTTGCATCGGCAGCGAGGTCTGGAACTGAGGGATGATAAAAAGAACAACATATGTGTATGGATAATTTTTTCCTCCCATTTTACCAACACGGATATTCCTACTCTAAATTGATTTAGTTAAATGATCAGGAGAAAAGTAATGATTTTACTGTTGCCCACACTACTCATACTATTGCCCATCTATACCCCTTGGTGAGGTATTAAAGGCAGCACGTCAGAACAGTTTCTCTAAATAATATTTGACTGATAACCTCCTGTGCCCAAGCAATTCTGATTTTTCTTTTAAATCAACATTAGCAGCAGCTGATTCCTACGTGGCATTCAGCTGGGATCCTGCAGACACAAAACCTTCATACAAAAAAAGTAATTTTTCCCCAACAAATTATTTTAAGGTAGCAAAAGGAATTTTTTCCCTTAAAGCAAGCTGTATTTCTGTTTGAGGAGAAAAATTTAATACATATTTCCTCTTCTGTAGAAAATATTCTGATTGCACTACAGAAACCCATATTCTGCTGATACACTTTCAGCATAAAATAACACTCAGGAAAATGAATTTTTAAAAACATAAAAGACAGTAAAATATATACATTAATAGTTTCGAATACCTACACCCACTCTGTAATCCCCAGGGATAAACCCAACAAATTCATACGCTTGTTCATTAGCTCTTATTGCCTGCCACATGTAAAAATGAACAGCCTTCCTGCCACCGCGGCAATAATCTGCAGTCAGGACGCGTTTTATCATCGTATCAGCTGCAGCCACCGCCGGCTCTGACAACAACTGAACGGTTTGGCAGAGTGCCTCAAATTACTGCCGACTAAAAGCACTTTAAACCGTCCTGCTGGAGCTTGACATGACAAATAAAGCAATGATTCATAACTGAATTACAGCGAGACGCTCTGGAAGGCAACGAGCAGGCTTGCTGACAAGAAGAACTCGCCATTCCTCCACGCCGGCAGCTGGGGGAAGGGAGTCCGAGGATGCTCCGGTGACATGCCAGCATTATCAATCCGACCGGAGAGACCGCTAAATGGAGGGAAGGCATCAAAGGAAGCAAGTGATGGTGAATAAGCTGCAGTGGTCTTCCTACACAACATCATTACACTCAATTACTTTCCGTAGTCTGTAAGCTTTCTGCCTATAATCCTTTTTAAATCAACAAGAGAATTGGCTACCGATTCTGAAATCCCATGTTATTTGAACATTAAATGCAAAATATTTAGTAACCCAAAACCAAGTCCACCAGAGCACTCAAAGCTATCAGCTTATAAATCCCCATCAAAACCTTTAATGAACTGACAAAAATAATCCTCAAGCAGTACCTGTGAAACAACCCTCACAGTCCATCGACAAACCTTTTCATTGTTAACTTGTGATGAATAGCAAATTGTTCAGTTCTTTTCCAGGCATTTTTGCTGAAGAAATACCTTTCAAACCTGATCTGCCCATAGACAAGGCAATAGCATCTTTGCAAATGTAGAGTGCTGCCACGATCGTTTCCAAAATGCCTATTTTGAAGTCCCTTCAGAAACGAGACTGCAGCTTACGCTATGGTAATAGATCTGTCTTGTACAGCTTTTGGAGGATAGTGCATTATTTTTATGATCAGCTTTCCTTCCCTGAGCAAGAGCTAAGAGTCCTCTCAGTGCCCCCTTTAAGAAAAGAGAAATAGGATACTGGCCACCCGAAACAGGTTCAAAGCCAGTGTACAATTCCTAGATAGATCATTTGATCTAAAATACTTGGTTTAGGTTCTTATAAAGAAGACTAGTTTTAATTAAATATCTTATATAAGCACATGTGTATATCCAATAGTAGCCATCAAGGTAGGCAACACTCGCAGGGTACCACCTATCTTCCCTAACTATCTCCATTTAAATTTTTGGTATCTAAGCTACGTTACTGGTCTAGATGTCCTCCATCATCAGCTGGAAGAAACTTCAAAGACAAATTCACCCCATTTTAACACAACTGCCTGTAGTAGGTGGGATAACCATTTGCTGCAGATGTCTATGTGTCCCCATGAACTATGAGAGGAGCCTAGACAAGAAACAAGGTGTTTCACTTTTAGGTGGCTAAAGTTATAAGAAATTAATTCCCCCAAGATTGCCCTAGCCCTCAGACCAAGGCACCTTTCACAAAACGAATGGTGTTTTTAAAGAGAGAGAAACCTGCACAGAAATAATGCTGATAAAGACCCACATCTATACAGAACAAAATGAAAGTGCAGTTAGCGATGTACGGTCCCATTATGCTTTTTGAACTTGCAATCTTGACATTAAGCTGTCTATTATTTTTAACTAGAAGTTACACACTCAGCTGTATACAAGACACAAAACACAACGTTTCTCCTTGTCCCCAGCTGTGACATCCAGAAAGACTGGCAGACAGGCAAGAGGCGCACACCGAAGCGCCAAGGAAGATGGCCTCAAGTTTGTTTGGTTTTCTCCCATTTACGTTTTTACTATGTCTAACTGCAGCCTTTAAACTTCTAATTCACCTAATTACACTTCTTCCTCTCAGAGCAGCATCTCACTCATTTGCAGATTCATGCCAGCCATGGGTCTCGGTGCGGGGATCAGTATGGCCAGCACCTTCACGGATCCAACGCATACCTCCTCACGGAGGTTGACAAACTGGGAAAAGCCTTTCACATCTGCAAGAGAATCCATCGGCTGTTTTGGTTGAAGTGGAGACCATTATTTCCACATTTTAACATAAAAAAATGGAAAAAAAATATGCGTAAGGAACCCGTCTCCAAAACGAGGGAGAACATTGAGCAAAAAGAATTTGTGACTACATTCTTAAGGCAGCTTTTGCTCCCCTACCAATTTGTCTTCAGTTTTCCCAACGTTTTTGTACCTGACCTCCATAACTAGACCACATCCAAGGGTAAATAGGATCCTAATGATCTCTCATTAGCTAAACTTCCCAGCAGAACACTTTCAAAGAAAAAACAGGTCAAAACCTGCCATCAGTAGAAGGAAAATTTCAAAGGACCGGGAAACCAGCTAAGTTGTTAGCTTTTCCTACTCAAAATCTGTAGCTTGTAAGGATCCACTCCCCCCCTGAAAAGCTGTACAACGTGGATCCAAGGAAAGGCTGTTGCATTAAGCAAGCCATAAAAGAAGTATAAAAGGTTAAGAGCAGCTGGCAGCTGCTGTGTAATATCTTGTGATTGAATACAGCATTTGATATGAAAAAAAAAAGAGATTTTAAATGACAAACGCCTAGTCCATACGCCACGAGGGCCACCAGCCAGAACTCACCACATCTTGTTTCATTGACTCTGCTCCAAAGGGGCACAGACCACCTACTCACAAATTGTACGCTTCTGTCCCAAATTGTACACGGGATTTCATCCATCGAGCAACGGTAGATTGGGAGGCTTTGGGGACTATTACGTGGGATGAAAAGGAGAAAGAGGGAACCCTCAGCCTTGAATTAACACATGAGAAAAAGCGAATAAAATCTTTCGAACACCGATGTCTAGACAGTGCCGACGTCTTTGTCTTTGGGAAGAGGGATTAGGACAGAAATCTGGCTGTGCAAGATTTGATCCCTCGTTTGATATGAAAGCTAGAAGACACTTTGGGCTAAAGGCCTGGCCCTGTTCCAGAAACTGCTTTATTATGAAGGAACTGAAGAAAAGGAGGTCTGTAAGACAGGAGAGTAAGATTTCTCCCTAGCAGTCACAGCAATTAAGCAAGCTGTCTTGATGAAGAGGAAAAAAACATTGGAATAGAACCCAAAGGCTCAAAAGAGCAGGAGAAAGTAATTTTGAGAGTAGGTCAAGACTCCAGAGGGGATTACCTTTCCAGTTTGAGACTTAACGCTAGAGACATGCTTCGAAAAGCTGACCAGCGAGATTCTGCTGATACCACGGATGACCCCATAACGTCTGCATGCTCAAGCACAAGTCAAGTATTAAAAGTGAATGTTGAAAACCGTGCGAGTTAGGATCAAAAACGGCACAACTAAAAGGTGCCTTCTCCTTCCTTCCTTCCCCTTATATTAAAATATATATATATTTTAAAAAAACAGCTAAATATTTTGTATACCTGGCGTTATTAGGTTATTCAACATCTCAACTTGAAAACAGCAATCTAAGCACAGATGTCTGGAAGAAGGACAGAGCAGACTTTATATAATGTTTTCAAGAAAGAGGGCCTCTCCTCCTGTATTTGAATCGATTCCACTGTAGCTTGAACTTGTTTTTATTAGGCATCGGTATGATTCCACTCCCTCAATTACTGCACTGTCTGAGCAGGTAATAGCCTTAAAATTGAAGGAAGGGCTGCTTATACTTGTTGGAGCTGACATAGCTAGTGAGATTCTCCCAAATAAAATCCCTGCTATGAGACTGCTGGGTAAAAGTGGTCTAATCGAATCCCAGATCATATAAGAAACTTCAAAGATTCACTTCAAAGTGCTACTTCAGAAAACAAAGTAGTTGAGTCAATTTAATGCTTCTCAAACTGGAAAGAACCACTTCCTTCAAGTGGGGAAGGAAAACAAATGACGGCAAGTCAAAGACCGAAACATTTGTGGTAGCTGTGAATAAACATCCTCAGGCTGCGGCTGTTAAAAGAGATGACGGGCTCACACTTTCCTGGTTGTACCTGCAGACGGTACGATGCCCTGTGCACCGGTGGTCCCAACACGCTGGACTTATCCCTGAGGATGTGCTGACTGAGAGTGAAAAACAAAATAGAAGCTCAAAGGCTTTCATTCTTGCCCAAAAATCTGTCCACCAAACAAGGCAGATGCCGGCAACTCACTGCCCCAAGGACTCAGATGTGTTCGGGGAAGACAGAAGGGCATACAGCTCTTTCAAGCAAATGGAAATGTTTTTACCTGTCAGAACCTGAGCGTGGGCCCGAAGCATTTTGCTGCTTCTCCAGGCAGGAGTATCAACAGCGACTGCACTGGATCAAGGAGCTGCATTCTTTACCCTGCTTCAAGCGCTAACGATGTTATCAACTGCAGCAGAAACAAACTTGGGAGCCTAAACAAACTGACAGATAAGTGAGGGAAGAACCAGCTCTTAAATATCTCCGTGCTGCTAAAGATATTTGTTATTTTAGATCTGTCTGTGTTGCTGTTAGGAACCAAGTTTTGCTAAAAATGCAGTTTAAAGGCAGTTTCCATTTCTCTGAATATGCAGAGGACGTTTACAGTTCAATACTCCAAAGTCCTCCACAACCACCATCACCTCTCGAGGTGCGTAGCTGGATTCCCAGATGTCTCATTTTCTGTATTTAGCCATTCAAACACATGCATAGGATTTCTTCTAGGGTATGAACGCACTACCAGATTTTTCCAAATGGTTTTAATTCAAATAAGTAAGTAAATAAACCCCAACCAAAAACAAAAGCAAGGCAGAGAGACTTCCCTCTCTCTAGGTTGTCCAGGACCTGTTACCACAGCTTCCTAATCCTGCCTCCAGTCCTCCCTAACCCCTTCACCAGTCTAATTAAACCCATTAAACACAATTCTGGAAATTCTGTTTCCACTACCCTTTCCTGAAGACAAGTGGACAAATTGCCAAGCAGCAGGTCTCAGTTTTGGTTTTTCCAGGAAAGGAAAGAGTAAATACCTATTTTAAGGTTTCTTGGAGAGTGTATCTTGAATAGCTATAACACTTCTGAAATGACATGCAACTACCCCACTCCTAACTCTAATAATCTTACCTTAACACTCAAAATATTCTTTTACCTTTTTCCCTAGAGAAAAAAGCTTGAGACATATGATGAATTGATTCAATGACACGCAAAAAAAAAACCCCAAAGAAAATGGAAAACAAGGAGCTCCTTGAACATTGGTTTCCCATGGAGCTGTTTCTCAAATCAATTGACTTTGGTCAAGTGGAAACTCAAAACAAAGCTTCTCCCATGATAGGGCATTTATCAGATCACTGAAGATTTTCTGTCGCCTTGTGTGTGAATACACGTTGCCACTTTACCCACTTACAAAAAGTCTTCTTCCTTTAACTCGCAGTATTTTCATGAGACCTAGAAGAATTTAACCATCTCCGAGACTTCGCCTTCCCTTATCAGACTTCCAAAGTTTGCAGAATGGAAACGCTCACACAGAGAGCATAAGGCATAAGCCTGATTTCCCTAGGATATGAGGTTTTAAAACAAATGGTTAAATCCTAATTATTGTTTTAAGTCTAACTCCTGATTCTAAATGAATCTAAAACTAAACTCCCTGCAGAATTGCTCTGCTTTCCCTACCACCTAGCTCTGTAATTTATTTGAAGAAATTAGGTTAGCAATGTTTACAAGGCTTATGAAAATAAAAGCATCCTCCTGCCAAGACTCAATCCTAGGACCTCCTCGCTGTTCTTCTGCCCACGTCCTCTACCTGCCCTGCCTGCACAGTCCTCTGCTGACTTACCGCATTCCCCTATCCCTGTTAAAGACTGGCTTTTCCCCAAACTCCAATAAATGAGCCCAAATTCCTAGTTCACCTCTTCTAGTCTAGATTACAAGCTTCCCAGGAAAGGGGAAATTTCTCCTGGACAGTCCCCATAGCATATCACGTGCCTTGTCTTACACTAATAATCATGAGCAAACTTAATATCTGAAGCAGAAGCACATGCTTTGAACTCTTTCCGAAAAGCAAATATTGCAGAGATGACAAATTATCATTAATGTCTAACTGAGCAGGCAAGGAACAATCGTTTTTATTATAAAACTCAGCCTGCCTCATGAAAAATAAGTCTTCAGCTATTACTAATTTTCTCTTCTGCCATTATTTGATAGCAGAGAAGGAAGGAACCATTAGAAATTGTTTACATTATGAAAGAAAAAGCCTGAGCAAGAGGGAACAATCATAGAATCATAGAATGGTTTGGGTTGGAAGGGACCTTAAAGATCATCTAGTTCCAGCCCCCCCTGTCATGGGCAGGGACACCTTCCACCAGACCAGGCTGCTCAAAGCCCCGTCCAACCTGGCCTTGAACACTTCCAGGGAGGGGGCATCCACAGCTTCTCTGGGCAACCTGTGCCAGTGCCTCACCACCCTCACAGTAAAGAACTTCTTCCTTACATCTAATCTAAAACTACCCTCTTGCAGTTTAAAGCCATTACCCCTTGTCCTATCACTACATGCCCTTGTAAAAAGTCCCTCTCCAGCTTCTTGTAAGCCCCCTTTAGGTACTGGAAGGCTGCTGTAAGGTCTCCCTGGAGCCTTCTCTTCTCCAGGCTGAACAACCGCAGCTCTCTCAGCCTGTCCTCATAGGGGAGGTGCGCCAGCCCTCTGATCATCTTCATGGCCCTCCTCTGGACCTCCTCCAACAGGTCCATGTCCTTCTTATGTTGGGAGCCCCAGAGCTGAACGCAGTGCTGCAGGTGGGGTCTCACCAGAATGGAGTAGAAGGGGAGAATCACCTCCCTCGACCTGCTGGCCACACTTCTCTTGATGCAGCCCAGGATACGGTTGGCTTTCTGGGCTGCAAGCGCACATTGCCGGGTCATGTTGAGCTTCTCATCAACCAACACCCCCAAGTCCTTCTCCACAGGGCTGCTCTCAATCCACTCATCACCCAGCCTGTATTTGTGCTTGGGATTGCCCCGACCCACGTGCAGGACCTTGCACTTGGCCTTGTTGAACTTCATGAGGTTCGCACGGGCCCACCTCCCAAGCCTGTCCAGGTCCCTCTGGATGGCATCCCTTCCCTCCAGCGTGTCGACCGCACCACACAGCTCAGTGTCGGCGGCAAACTTGCTGAGGGTGCACTCGATCCCACTGTCCATGTCGCCGACAAAGATGTTAAGCAGCACCGGTCCCAATACCGACCCCTGAGGAACACCACTCGTCACTGGAACAATGATGATAAAGAGCGAGAGGATGGTACTCAGCAAGGCAAGTGCTCAGAAAAATCCTTCAGGAACAAAGACTCATTTGGTGGTGAAGCAGCACATGCACTTGCCAGCACTAACACAGGTATGTACTTGGGCAGGCCATGCTTTTTATTTTAATTGCAACATCCTCTTCTGAAAGTGCTTCTTTTTGCATCCACCTCTGAGCAAACACAAAAATCCCACCCAAGCACAAGTGGCGAGCTTTAGTACCAGTTCTCATCCTCAGCCTCACTGAGAGGTGCAAACCACTGTCCTGCTGCAGAGGACACAGCAGTGCAGAGCTTCTGGGGACCCGCACGCAATGTCTGTTTTGTCATATTATCTCCATAAAGAACCTGGAAACCCATGATGAAGTACTGGGTAGCCAAAATTTGACACTTGGTTAAATGTTCAGCATTTTAACTATTTGTGCAGCTGTCTGATTTTTAAATTACAACTTCTCAAAAGAATTAAAAAAAAAAAAAAGAATAACAATCCTAATTTGTCATTTAACAAATAATACAGGTTTATTTCTAACCCCAACCCTTTATTGGACCAGGCAGAATGATAATCACAATTCTTTGCAATGGCTCTCTATTTCCATTTCCATTGCCATTCATAAATGGATTCAAGCAAGGACTCTGAACAAAAGGAAGATGATTAAAAAATCCCCAAACCCATCCTAGCATTGCCTTACAACTTTGGTACCAAAAATCAGAGGTCCCTTTCCACATTCACTTATAGAAACATGGTTATTTAAAACAGAAGGGAATTTTCCATAGGGTTGGAAAAAGGCATCACCTTGACAGCAAAGTGTGGGCATGCGCTAGTCCACAGCCCGGCAGCTTTCGGCCATGGGGCCAAAGGTAGCACGTGGACACATTTTGAATGGTACACCATAGGTTTAGGAGCCGGGCACGAGGGTATCTGGAGAGAGATGACAGCTCTCACTGTGTCCTAACTCCAGCAGAAGCCAGGAGGCTCTCTCCAGCAGCGACCCGTGATACCCTCTAATAAAACCATCATTAACGTCTACCTGCAGAGAAGGTCTCCAGTTGCTGTTAGGTTTCTACTGACATAATTAACGGTGAGAGGAGGGAAAAGAAGATGCTATTATGCTTTCAAAGCTGCCAAATCCTGAACTGGCCTACAGAGAACGTCAGACAACTTCACGGCACAAACATCTTTTAAAATACAAATTACAATAGAAGACATCAGTATGTCATTATACACATATAACTATTTAGGAAACCAAAAAAGGCTTTTTGTTAAGCTGAGGAGCTTCAGATTTATTCCACCGTTCTCCCTCATCTAAGGACTCAAAATCTTCTGTGAGCTCTGATGTTCAACAGTGCGAAATGTGGAGATTTTCATATGCAGCTGGATATTTGCATGTTTAAAAAACATTTCTACAGTGGGTTATTGTTAGCAAGTCCCACAGTCAACTGTTATAATACACACTGTCACACAAAGGAAACGAAGGCAGTATGGGAGGTACCACACTGGGCAACTGTTGGCTCTTTAATGACAAGTATTAGCAAGTTTGGATGGAAACCCAGTCCAACATTCTTTTTATAGAGCAGTTAATGTGATAATATCTAAGACAGAAGGAAACTTTATACGGACAGAGGGAAATCTTAATTCACAAACAAACCAGAGGCAATTATCAAAATTATAGCAATGGTATTCTTTTTTTGCAGTCAAGCATAACTATGAAAGGTCTATTTAAAAAAAAAACTTAGCCTACGATTTGCGTTTCAATCACTTTTCAAACTTCTGTGTGGAGAATAGATGGCTAAAAACTACCATATACTGAAATACGCTCATAAATGTTATAATGTAGGGATTCCATGTACAAAACCCAGGCAATGCTGCAAGGTCTGTGTTTTTTTCCTATTAGCCTGTACGAAATGGGTGAAGATGTAGGGGAAAAGAAAAACCATCAGTGCCACCTGCGATGCCGTTTACAAAACTTCCATTACGTTCACGTGCTGCTGAAGTACCGCACAACGGGCAAATCCAAGGTTCTTGAGAATAGATCCTGTCTGAGGTTTACCAAGGGTGCTCACAGCTTCCAGCAAATCCTCTGGATATCGTTACTGCAAATCTAACCATACCAAGTTATCACATCCACATGTTAAAAAGAACATTTCTCTATTAAAATATATGTAAAGTTCTGGCCAATTGCTTTACAACTTCATTGCTTATAATTGTACAGGGCTCTTGCTCTTCAAGCCCAATCACTGTATTTCACCCTAAACTCTAATTATACAATCTAGCACGAAAAAGCCAGAGATAGAGACCCTTTAACAAGCTTAGGCAAAAATCAAAGGCCCACAAAGGGCTAAATCAAAAGCTGGCTCCCACCAACTCTATTCTTTGTGCAGTCAACCAAGACTAATTAATGCTTTTAATGTCAGTTTACCCCTTTTGGCACTATAAATCAGAACACGCAGCTTTTATGAGTTAACAAAAGAATCTGTGAAAGGTGTAGCTTATTAACCAAACTCACAAATTCAAATGCACTTAATCAGAAACAGGTATATTTAGCAGCATTGTACTCGACGAGCAGAATTATCTGCAGGCTGTACACAGAGAACATTCATTTATCAATACAAACAAGGCTGGCACACCGGGAAGAGGTGGTAAATTATACATCTGAAAGAAAGGCCACTGCTTCCAGCACGGCTTTTGAGAGAGCAAAAATGTGGAGCAAACACTGTGGGAAGGCGCTACAGAAAGGTGTAGGGAACATACTGGATGTTTCCCTATAATCTCTTCTCAGCCACAGAGACTGCAAGAACTGAGCACGCTATTGCACTTCTTCAGCAGGAATAGAAAATCTGTCCTCAAGTAGATCTCCTACCATCGCCCACTTGGCTAGGCCCTTCAGCAGCTTCTCTGTACCATGCTGCGCTCGTTTCGATGCATCATTTGAAGAGTTCTCATTAGGTTTTTGCTTCTTCCCCTCGTCAGGAAACACAGATCTCCATTTTTGTGTTGCTTCTGAAATCCATTTTGCTCTCTGTGCAGCAGCCAATTGGGACTTTCGCTTTGGAAGTCTCCTGGACATCAGTCTGGCCTCTAAGAGAAGCAGCTATCACAGGGCTACAAAAAGATACCCACATGGTAAACCTCAGTCCAAAAAGAAGTCAAGGCCACAAAGCTTTCAAGATACATACTTTGTTTTTTTAAGAAGAGATGTAGATACGACTCACATCCTAGACTCAGAGAAAGAAAAGAGACCCTAACTGCATCTTTCTGGCTGAGTAGACAGACAAAAAGTATTTTGGTCCACTCTCCACATACCTTAGGGCAATATCTGCAGCACACTTTAATATACCACATAAGCTTATAGATCAAAAGTAGAAAGTCAGTCCAGAGCATCTTGAAAAGTCTGGTGTCAGAGATCCTGTCTGCTGCTTATGTCCATAAATCTTATTAAAACCTTCCTTTGTTTTTAAATCAGTTTTTGACAGTTGATTTTTTTTCCTTGTTATGGGAAATGTCATCTCCCTAACGATGTCTCACTCCTCTAACAATTACTGTATATCAGCAGTATTCAGCCATAAAGAATCACGAAGCCGCTTTGTCAATAAAATAGTTCCTCTACGCCCCAAACTAATCATCGTGAGATGTTCAGGCTGACGTTCCTATCCTGACGCTCGATTACAACGAATCCCTGTGGCACAGCATTCATCACGCACCACAGACAGGCAAAGGACACCGCAGGTTTCATCGGGAGAGCTGCAGTGGGTAGGGTGGGGAGTGACACAGCCCAGGCTGGGGACCCGCAGTCACAGTTGGTGTGTGTGTGTGATTAGCTGGTGACTCTGACCGCCACGATATACTGAGGCGAAAACATTAAAAGAGGGGGTTTTTTTAAGGGAGTAGACCTGACTAAGAGAAGTGTTTGCAAGAATGCTACTTAGGATGAAATGCTGGGTTATTAATCTTTATAAATTCATCATCTTATGCAAGGAAGAAGTTTCCCTATGTGATATGTTACAGCATATTTAGGTACATCATGGAGGGGGTTTCCTTTCACTGATACATCCAGCATTGCAGTAGTGTCCACAAAGGAATAAAAAAACTTCTCAGGAAGTGAAAATTCCCATGAAGCAAGGATGGGCAAAGTAATTACAGATCCCAAAACCTTCCAAACCCTATAATAGTTGTGACTGGCATGGGAGAGAGGGAAGAAAGGGAATCTAACCAAAATCCAACACCATGTGGGACTTGGAACTGTCTCAGCTGAGGTACATTTAAGAGAGCCTTGCTGCTCCATGACTGTCAGACTGTGTGTAAAGATGAAGGAGATACAGCTTAAGAGAAAGAAGAGTACCTACATTCTCCACTATGGACCAAGAGCGTCCACGTTCCTGTTTCTTCCAATATACGGCAAGAGGTTGCTGGGCAAAACCGAAAGGAACAAGAACAGAAGAAACACGTTGGAGGGTTCTGCTCTCGAGGCAGCCGTTCCCGCTCGCTGTAAGAGCATCCTTAGGAAATGCCCAAGCATGTCACACACTCAGCACAGATTTGGTGATGCAGTATGGTGGAAAACAGCGGTCCTCTGACTTGCCCTCACAATCAAACCGATTACAGCCCACAGACAACAGCAAGCTTTTTCTTCCCTCAAGCCCACCATCTGAATCAGAAAACCAGCAACCTCAAGCTAAGAGTGTCAGCCATTCTCTCACCAGCTACTAGCTTCAGCTCTTAGAATGTAAGACTGAAATATCTCCAAATTAAAGAGCTCTGAAGCAACAGGCAACATTCCCAAGCCCCAGTTTATGCTCCATCTACTTACACACTACTGCAGTGTAGATACAGTCACACCAAGTCGTGTGGATGAGCTGCACGCTCCTAACTCAGAGGCGTGCTCGTAGACACAGCTGTGTCATGGAGCACACGGAAATAAACAGGCTAAAAACCCACAACATGTCCGCACTAGATAGAAGGCTATGTTTTAAAACTTTGTTAATGTTCTAATATGATGTATTTCCCTCCTCTAAACATGATCCAAAGGAAAGAAGGGAACATGAACCACTGTCCTTGGTACCACCATCATTAGACTCCACCAGGAACAAGGGACAGGGATCTCCTTTCACTCTTAAATAATCATATGATGTCTCATAGGATCCTGAGACCTACATAGAATAACAGAATCATAGAATGGTTTGGGTTGGAAGGGACCTTCAAAGACCATCTAGTCCAACCCCCCTGCCATGGGCAGGAACACCTTCCACTAGATCAGGTTGCTCAAAGCCCCATCCAACCTGACTTTGAACACTTCCAATGATGGGGCACCCATAACTTCTCTGAGCAACCTCTTCCAGTGTCTCACCACCCTCATCGTAAAACACTTCTTCCTTATGTCCAATCTAAACCTACTCTCCTTCAGTTTAAAATCATTACCCCTTGTCCTGTCACTACAGGCCTTGGTGAAAAGTCTCTGTGAAAGGCCACAATAAGGTCTCCCCGGAGCCCTCTCTTCTCCAGGCTGAACAACCCCAACTCTCTCAGCCTTTCTCCACAGCAGAGGTGTTCCAGCCCTCTGACCATTCTGGTGGCCTCCTCTGGACCCGCTCCAACAGGTCCATGTCTGTCTTGTACTGGAGACCCCAGAGCTGGATGCAGTACATAACTTGGCTTGACAGAAATCACTTTCCATATCATATGTTCCCTGAAAGGAAATTTATTCTCCAAAACAGAGCTGGCAATTCAAGAAAACTTAGGATCTGTGAACAAAGGATTTGCTTATGCACTAAAAAAATTCACTAAGTGAGATACCCGTGCCCCAACAGCAGAGAAGTGTCCATCACCTGCTGGAGTGAAGATGCTTCACTTCATCTCTGGATTTGGCACATTCCCAGCCCAATGAAGACCACCAAATGGACCCCACCAAACTGGCGTAAATGGTCAGGAGACTAAAGATCAGAAATTCTCCGTATGAGTTCAGAAACGCTGAGGTAAAGGGAGCAAATATATACAGTCCAGGCCCAGTTAACCACATGCCAAATTCCATTCACACACACTGTATAAAAACCAGCCTAATGTAAAAGCACATTTAAAAATATTTACATCACACCAAACCATTACACAGATAAGAGAGGTATTTTTAGATACACATGGATTTTACACACACACAGGGATTAACTATTTAATTGCTGGAGTTCCACTTCGGATTTGGGGGAGTGGGGTACTTCCCGAGCAGGAAATAACCTAACCTAAGTAAACTAAGTTAAGAGGTTGGGCACACACACACATTCAAGAGTTTAACTCAATTTCTTCCGCCTTTTGATTTCTGAACACTGTTTACCACCACGAGTCTAAAAGGGGGAGGTTCAATCCAAGATAAAGACACCTGAAAAGTAAATGGCTGAAGTGGCTGATGGAGATCCTAAGCAGAGCAGTCACAGCCTGGAGAGCAACGCTGATGGACTTGAAGACAACAGCTAGTAGCTAGTCAGCCAAATCTTCCCAGGCTCCATCAATTCCATTCTCAAGACCTCCAGGAACCAGGTGGAAGCTCAGTCACCTGGCACACACAAAGCTTAAACTTAAGGTTCTTAATCTTAAGTTTATTGGACCAGGAGCCAAGAGAGGAGTCTGCCTACAGACTCCTCCAAGATTGGACCAATCTTAAGAATTGGACCAGGAGCCCCTTGGACCAGAAGCTCTCTTTCTCATGCAAAGCCAACACTTAACAACATATTCTCATTTGAAAAAACATCTTGTCTTCTAGATCTCCCATCAGTGCTAGTCCCACTTCTCCAGTCTAAGCAACTCAGCCCCGACCTCTGGTTTCTCCCTACCTCACAACCCATCAAATGCACACCCTTGGCTTTGCCTCTCTCCTTTCTGCAGCCCTGGACCTCTGTTTCTCAGGCTCAGAAAAAGCAGCATAGCCCCAACTGTGTCTCCTACTGTTGCTTCAACTTGGAGTTATGGGGGGCAGTGTGCAGAAAAAGAGGACAGGAGCAGCATAAAGGTCCTTTTTTTTTTTTCTTTATCCTTTTTTCTAGCATGATATTCAACAAAAAGGGGAAGAGGGAGATGGAAAGGGGCCCATCGTTGTTGCTTCAAGACTGGCACAAGCAAGGAGGAAGCAAAGCTTTTCTGAAATGCTTGGTACTTTCCGTCCCATCCCACCTAAGACAGGTTGAGTTGCTGAGGGTGGGATGAGGAAGAAACAACAGCCTGATTTTGTCCGTACCCAAAGAGCAGGCATCTAATCAGGGCAGGTTTTTCCTAAAGCAGGGCTGGAGCGCTTCTACGTGCTAAAATATTAGAAGGATAAGGGTCACAGTATACCTAAGTGTTTGATCCCGGTGCAGTGCCCTGGATCCAAGAGCAGAGAGCACCCATCGGCACTGCTGGTGTCAGTCTGCATCTGGTTTTTAGCAAATCTGACTTCAGTGGGAGCAGAACGCTCAGTGGGTATCCTGGCAGCTGACATTTAAAGTTCATGTTACTAAGCAAGCAGCAAAACATATAAAAGAGAAGGGAAAAAAAAAAAAAAGTCAACCCTGTTTTTTCCGTACTCCTGCACAAGAGCAGCTGGATGGGGTCAGACTGACCCTTCAGCTATCCCAGTGTCTTCGCTGCAGCAACAACCAAGTGTGAATACCTAGGGGAAAATTTAAGCACAGGGCAGGCGTACAGCGACATTTGCCCAGCATACTTTCCAGCCCATAACCATGTGCAGCACAGGGATTTCCTGAAGTGGTACGTCCATATTTAATAGCTAGCTGTATATCATGTTACACCACTATAATAACATATTTGATTTTCTTATACATAAATGCTTAAAGGGCTTGACCTGTTCAGGTCTCATAATGTTAGGCACCATATACAAAAACAAATAATTAAGATAGAACCTGCTCCAACCAATTACAGACCACATTACACTGCAAAGTTTATATTTTAAAAAATGGTTTCTAGCTTTCTTTTATGAAAGGCTGCAACATAAACTATTAGAAAATCTTTTGCCTGTCTACAGACAAATGACAGAAATTTACACCAGGAATCATGCCTTTGCCAACCCAGTGATTTGGACGCAGCTAGTGAACACAAGCAGTACTTTTTGCCTTCTTTTTAATATAAAACAAAAATAAATTATTTACTAAGACGATATTAGGACTAATAAACACTAAAAAAAACCTAACTCTCACAATTCTTTACAGGAGCAGCACATACCTACTGTGTGTTCTACTCCAGTCTGCTGATTACTTCAGGTTTATTAACTTTAAAAATCAACACAATAAAATACACCAGACATACAGCGTTGCTGGAGTTTCAGCTCATGCATTTCTTGACCAGAAATTACTTGCTTAGTTTAAAATGTAATGTGATTCTGGACCAAAGTTCATTTAATATAAACAAGGGTCCAACCCATACCAAACACCAACACTTGTTAATCAACATTTGCAACCTCCGTGGCATCCAAAGCTTTTCTGTCTGTGGAGGGAGTAGGGAAAAAGGTTTTTGGAGGACTATCTAAACTCAAGCGCTACAACTGAAGGGCACACATAAAACATGAATTGATACCTCTTGGATACGAGCTTCCTTCGGATGGAGACAATCCGGAGAGGAGTCTGCCTACGGCTGCAGGGCAGTGAGTCTTCACAGCATTCCACAGCTCTGCAGCAGCAACCAACAGAGAGAAAGAGAGAGACCCGTGAGGCTCCGCGGGCAAACCTGTCGGACAGAAAACACGGCTCTTTCTAGCAAAGAGTGGTCTTTATCTGCACTGGAGCAAAAGGAGGAATGGGTATATCTAAGAAATGCGGTCAAAAAAGGAGGAGCGATGGAGATGCAGGATAAGAGGAGGAGAAGGAAGGGATATGGGAGCCGGCTACAAGACCAGCAGTTGCAAAAAAGACAGCGTGCTGTGAATGGTCTGCCCCTCAGGCTTCCTACCTGCTGTCGTTAAACAAATAGATAAGCATATTTACTGCACCTCTCCTACAAATAAATATCTCGATTTGCCTTCCCCTAAAAATACCAAGGATACATTTTTCCATCAGCACAGGTATAGGGAGAAAGACAGCAAAAATTCAACATCTGCACCTTCAAATCAAGACACAAAATCTTTCTGCAGCTATACGCTACAGCTCAATGACTCTGGGTGGAAGACTCACATGGCGCGTCTTGCACAAAGTCTACATCAACTATGCTTTGCCTACGCTCTGCTCAAGAATTGCATATGAACTAGAAACAAACAGCATCAGGAGCAGATGAAATCAGAACTAGGATCTTCTCAGCTTTCAGAAGGGAGAAAACAAAGTTCAAGTTTTCATTTAAATACTTGTTAACCAGCTATTTGTCAGGATTTGGGACTAAAAAGGCCAAACAAAGTTTTACACGTTACTCCTACGCCCTCCCTTCCCAGCTGACACAAAAGCTCAGAGAACTGAAAACAAAATACCTCAAAATAAAGTACAGCACACAAAAAAAGCTCAAGCAGCTCCACATGCTTTATACATTACAGAGAAGAACAGAAAACCTACTGTTCACAAATCAGGACCAGTGCTCCTTATAACAGCTGTTTATTTTAATCAACCAAGTACCAAAAGGTTTACATTAAATATTTTTTCATTGCTTCTAACCACTGATCCGGTATTAGTTTACATTCACTCAAAAAACACTCTCAGGGAGAAAACAGGACGCAGAAAATGTCGAAGCCAGTAAACCAACTGAGAGTTTCTCTGGGAGTGCCAATCCATCCCACCTTTCCCTGCAGTGTTACACGAAGAGGCCCTTCAAGCCCAGCAAAGGAAACAGCATGAAATCGGAAATGAACAGGAAAAAAAAAAAAAAGATAAATCTTCATTTTTACTGAAGTTCCCGGAATCGCCTACTGCAGGAAGCCACCACCATACCATCCAAGATGGCATCCTTAGAGAGAAGTCAAAACCCACCCTGCTGATGCTCAAACATCCAGATAATCCCAACGCTGTTGCTACCGAGAGTGTGAGCACATTCAGGGAAACGGCTCAGTAACATTTCCACCTGTTGTACGGGTGCTTGACTTCTGTATTTCCACCTTATAATAAGCATATTCATTGCTTGGAATTTAATCCTGTTTTAGGCTTTTTGACTTGCCTTTACGGTCCCCCAGTTTAAAGACATAACAACTCTAAAATATATAAGCAAACATCTTGAGGAGAGAGAGGAAAGCGTAAGTGAATTCCAGCAGAAACGACGACTTGACAAATCTCATCACATCAAGCTCTGCAGTGGCAAATTAGTCTCTCTTTGAGCACATTCTGTACTCAAAGTAGCCTCAGTGCTTCGGGAGGTACCAAATATAACACAGCCCCGTTTTAACTTCCTTCCAGGAATACACACAGTCATTTATCAAGACGACGTGGGCTGCAGTTTCAGTTCCAACAGCTTCAGTAACATTTTGTAAAATTAAACAAATGACTCCTTTTGTGGCAAGAAAGAAGCAGAAAATAATCTGGGTCCAAGCAAATGGGGGAGAAAACCACCTCCCCCAAGTCTTCCTCCACCCTTTAGCAATTTTACGAAAAGCACGCCTTGCCGGCTACACCAGGCTCAGCATCAACCATGGGATCAACGATCCTTCTTTCCACTGCTTTTACACCTCGAATCTCGATGCCTTTGCCGTTACTATTTGTGCTGGTTTTGTCTGGGATAGAGTTAATTTTCTTCATAGTAGCTGGTATGGGGCTGTGTTTTGGATTTGTGCTGAAAACAGTGTCGATAATTCAGGGATGTTTTAGTTACTGCTGAGCAGCGCTTACATAGAGTCAAGGCCTTTGCTGCTCCTCACCCCACCAGCGAGGAGGCTGGGGGTGCACGAGGAGTTGGGAGGGGACACAGCCGGGAGAGCTGACCCCAACTGACCCAAGGGATATTCCATACCATAGGACGTCATGCTCAGCATATAAAGCTGGAGGAAGAAGGAGGAAGGGGGGGGGACATTGGGAGTGATGGCGTTTGTCTTCCCAAGTCACCGTTACGCGTGATGGAGCCCTGCTGTCCTGGCGATGGCTGAACACCTGCCTGCCGATGGGAAGGAGTGAATGGATTCCTTGTTTTGCTTTGCTTGCGCGCGCGGCCTTTGCTTTACTTATCAAACTGTCTTTATCTCAATCCATGAGTTTTCTCACTTTTTTTTTTCCGATTCTCCTCCCCATCCCACTGGGAGCGGGGAGGAGTGAGCAAGCAGCTGCATGGTGCTTAGTTGCTGGCTGGGGTTAAACCACGACACTATTTCATTTAGTAGAGCTGGCTTAATAGCTAAATTTGCTTCAAGTCCAAGTTTTGGCACATTTTTACATCTTTACACTTGTACGGCCAAGGAAGTCATTAAGCTCTGCTTAGCAAATACTAAAGGTTCCCCGTACGTGTCCAACACCACTGCGTGTGCTGAATACACGAGGGTTTCCAGGCACCACCTCAATTTAGCAGGAGGACAGTATCGCAGCAACCTTTAATGCCGGGGGATTATCAGAAAGTTCACCTTTTTGTTCGTTCTCTAGCTGCTAAAGAGACAGAGAGAAGTACTGTACCCGCCTCCCATTAACCTTGTCGGTGGGATCTTTCTTTAGCTGCAACAGCATCAATACCTTCTTGTATTGTGCTGCCACACAGACACTCAGTAGAATCACCCTTTTGGGGGGGGGGTTGGCCCCTTTTCTGTTTTTTCTTGACCAGAAGTCAAAACGATTAGGTTCATAATAACTGGATGCTGCTACTGGAGAGAGAAGTTGTGATGAGCTGCATGGAGACGGAGGTTATCCAACTGCCTACACACACACATCACTGCCCTCAGTCACCATTCAAAAAACAGCCGTAAATGGGCAGAATTTAAGAGAAATCATTCAAATGAGTAGGAACACAAAAGAAATCCAGTTTCACATGGAGCTTTCTCTTAACTTCAGTGCATGAGAAGGTGCAAGACGTAAATGTAAGGGAAGCTGTGTCACTGTGCTCTCTTGCTTCGTGCCATATCCCCATCTCCTACCCCTCTTCAGCTGGAGTCCTGGACTGCCACGTTCTCTAACCACAGCAATGCCATACACACGCAAAATTTAGACATATTTGCAGAAATGCAGTAAGTCCCAATCAAGGCCTTCAAGTAAAAGTATGAAGACATTCATTAGAGAATGAGAAAAACAAAATATATTTTAAAGAGGGAAAACATGACACGTGAGGAGGTATTAATTTAGAAAATTTAGGGAAATAGCACAACACTGGGAAGTTCTGCTGGCATGACCACGTTCATCAAGAGCGTGATCTCGGATTAACCCCACAATGCCATCAAAGCCCCGCCATTTAGCACGCCGGTGCAGCTCTACCAGCACACCTTGCTTCTCTGAAACCAGCGGGAGAGGAGCAGCAGCTGGAAAAACCTCAGCCTCTTGCGGAAAGCTGAATAAATCTGCAGAAGTCACCTCCATGCAGGACAGGAGCAGGTAGAAAGGGAAGAGAAAAGCTTGCCTCTTGGTAGATTAACAACAAAAAAAAGCAAGCAAAGGGAATAAACTCATTTTAGTGCTGAAGACTATCAGGCATACAACGTATCTAGGGTGGACATCTAAATTGTAACATGGCATTTTTAATAACCAACCTAAAAATTCTGGGCAATGTGTTAAAAGTCCTTCAGTACACACCTGAAGAAACTATGTGCCACTCCCTGAAGAGCTAGCTGGAGCTTTCATGTGAAGCATCTAGAAGTCCACAGGAACAGTTATCCAGCACACGAGTCCCTATCAAGTAAATATTATTACTGCTTCCTTGGGGAAGAGCATTAGGGAAGAAGAGGGATCTCCTCTTCAGTGTTAATATTCTTTTTTTCCTGGTTGTCTCTAAGTCTAAACCAGGTTCATTGCTCCACCTATTAAAAGAACCGAGAAAGAAAAGGGAGCGGGGAACGAAGACTTCAAGAATACAGAAAAAACAACCCTGCCTTCCCCGCGAGAGGCAGGGTGCCTTTTCCCCCTCCTGCCACCCCGGCGGTCTCTTGCAGGCTCAGTTGCAGAGCTGACGGAGGTATCGCCATCATCCCTTGGTACCACGGGAAGCTAAATGCTGATCTCACACCGGCAAGCTCAAGCAAGGCAAACACCGATGGAAAGCTGGAATCCACCTTCTTTACTAAAGGTAGAGCACCAGCTCCCCCGGTTATTGAGCTGACAACGTTACCATAGGTAGGATTGCCTGAAAAAATTACAGTTTTTCCTAAAATTAAATATGGAAAGAAAAAAAGGAGAAATATTCACTAGCTAGAAAAGTCTTTCATGCTTGGCAAGTATCATTGCTCTTTTTATTTTAAAGTTATGATCTGGATATTAGAGGGTCTGGAAGAGATGCTGGAACCGTCATCCACTCACCCACCAGGCATCCCCCTCTACGAGCAGCGGCACTGCCAGCCACAAACAGCTGAGATGTATGAAGAAGGTGCTTGGATGCCTTATCAAGTTGGGAGGTGCTTGTTTTTTGAGAGATACGGAATGTTGCTATACCTTCTCTCTTCAGTCCTCACAGATTTTTGCCTTCTTTGCTTGAACACCAGATTTTTGCAACTGCAAGTGGAAAACCATCTCAGTTGAGAGTCAAAGACTCTTCCAGCTCCTGCTTACTACTTTTGACTTACTACCAACCCTTGTCAACTCCTTCTTTTCTAGAGCCAAAGTTGCCCCAACTTGCTGAATAAATTCATTAATTCACGTAGAATACATTTTGCACAAGTTTCCCATTAACTTCTAATTTCCTAATTATTAGATTACATGCTCTAGCCTTTAAAGCAATTTACCTCTACCAAGTTGAGCAAAGAAACCTAACAGGGTTCCTCCAGCCTACTCCATAATGACGTCCTCCCTCCCCTCCCACTTTCTTCTTGGTGTGAAAAAGTTTAAATCCCGTAACATTTCCTTATAAGATCACTGCAGCTCTTTAGTACGAAAACTTGTTCTGTAATATCTTCATCAACTACATGTGGTATTTCAAGCAGCGAAACAATATTTTTCATTTTAATTCTATCCTCCCCTCCTATGACCAAAACTTAGTTTGCTGCTTTTGTTTTAGTACCTACACCATTATGATGATCTTAATACAATTATTCTTCTTTAATTCCCCTTTTTTATCCTTTTGTTCTTCTTTCTGTAAAACTGGACTGCAGCGGTAGGAGCTGGGTACACAGATTATAAAATAGATTAAGAATTAATTAGAATGTGGTGATTAAAAAACCTGCCTTGGTAGATTGCAGATTGTTATGATAAAATAGTGTTAGCATAATTCATTTAAAAATACACTCCACAACTACTTATCAAATGAAGATAAAAACATTCACTAAGCGTCTGACATGCTGGAGAGTAAAAATACAGCATTCTCCACTGAGAAAATAACTTTATTCAGTTGGACAGCACTGCAAAACTTTCCTCATGAGCCAATTTTCCGTCTCAAAAACCTTCCGTACCGCTTGAGTCCCTTGAATTGCACAGCCATCCATCAGGACATTCACCGAGACTGGGATTTTTGAAGGAAGAGAAAAACATTAGCAGCTAAAATCCAACCGGACAAGGTCTAATGATGCTTGACTGGAGCCAGGCACCTTCCTTTAAATCCTGTTCCACAATGTTTTGTGTTTAACCCTCTGCGTATCCAAACCCAGCAAAATGGAAAGCAATCTTCTGGGCTCCAATAAATAAAATTAAATTGACTGAGATTAGAGAATAAACGTCCCTTGGGGCAGCAGGGAGGGCTGACATTGAGCGTGTGTAGCCTTGTACATCAGGCTTGTCCTTAAAACAAACACATTTCTAATTCCAGCAGGAAAAATTCTTCAAAAGTAGATGTTGAAGTTACTCACCTCCTGTTTTCTTCAATTTTTCAAAACTAATTGTTCAAGTATTGATTCTGGATTAGTTATGCTCCCTTGTGCAATTTATAAATTATAAGACACTTGGAGGTTTCTAAGTCACAGACGACTTTGTAATCAAAAGAAAACAATTTAATTATCTAAGATTAGTGTTAATTGAAGGAAATGAGTTACTGCACTACTGACAATACTCAACCTTCGGAAAGTTTCAGTACTAAAAAATTATATGCAGCCATCATCTTAAAAATAAAAATAAACCTTTTAGCGATAGCAGCCTCAGTTTGACCTTTACCTCTATTGAAAAAAAATAAACTCTAAGAAAAACACTCTAACACAAGCCTTCACAGCATTACAAAAGAGGGATTAATGAGAACATGACAGACAATCTATTCAGACATTAGGAAAAGCACTGACAGTGTTTCATTCTGAAAGTTAATTCAGACACCTTTACTCCCACAGTGAATATAATTAAAGGACTATAACTTAAAGGCAATAATAAAGGGTGTGGTATTGAGTTGGGAGCAAGGAGATACCACAGAGAGGATACCAGAGACATTTGTCATAGACCCTAACGCATTTAGTATCTAAACTAAAGAAGAATAGGGCAAAATGTTAATGAATATACACAGATTATCCAGAACGGAGCCGAGTTCAGTTCTTCTCAGGGCACACTAAAAAAAAAAAAAAAAACAAAAACAAACTCTGAGAAACCAGAGGTATTGGCAAAAAAAAAAAAATCAGATGAGATCCACCTGGAGGAATTGGAAGCTGAAACATCTGTGAAAATACCTAGCAGGAAATAAAGGCATGGAAAGAAATAATTCTGGAAGGCAGAAAACATGGCAGGAAACCACAGGGACATTACTGGCTGGAAGCGCCTTCCCGTCTTTCCTCCCCTCAAAAATTGCCAGTTGCCTTTGTACCAACATGACTGCTACGGAGCTGTACAGTGAACCAGATTAGTGAACTGATCTGGGTTAAAAATAACCTTTTTTGCTGTTCACTGATCTGGTTCGCCATATGGCCCCTCAGATAGTTGTACCAGCACAGTTAAGGGAGCCCAGCAATGGGAACAGGCAGCAGAGGAGGAGTGAAAACTCCCAAGAAAAATGCTTCACCCCGAAGGAAGAAAATACAAGATGCAGCCAAGAGAATTTGCACCGAGCGAAAAGGACAGCACAAGCAGAAATTCACTCCTGGTCTCCCCAAACGCCGCAGTGTGTTGGTGACGGTCAGGAGAGAAAGGCTACCGGGACTGCTTGCATCTCCTGAGCTTGCTCCTGCCAAGAGCTGGGCAAGCTAAGACCCATCCCTGACACTTGTTCTGTTCAGCTGGTGGAAGCAGGTTGGGGATCACCAGCGATGACTTTGGCCAGTCTGGAGGGGAGAGAGAGTTTTGGGGGGACGAGGGTGAAAAGGGACTGGAAGCAGCAAACTCCCCAGCCAGCACGGGAGCACGCACACGTGCTTCACTAGCAACGTCATGCACATCCATGAAAACTCAACGTCAAGATAGACAACGACTCAACATCTCAAGGCATGCAACGAGTTTCTAAAATTAAAGGGTTCTTTAAAGTCAAGAGTATTAAATATCACACAGAGCCACCTATTTTTTAAATACATACAGGATATAAGTGTGAACTAGAGATGTAAGAAAAGTGCGGAAGTCATTAAAACTGGCAAAGTTGGGAACCATCCTTCCTCCAGGAACATCCTGTTGTCTCGGCTTGCAAGACAGACAAGTGACTAACGTCGGTATTCATCTGCTGACTATCACCCCTGGCCACACCTCCCTTTTACATCATTTCTTCCACTATATTGTTAGAATTACTTTCCTGCTTGAAGGATGACGTATCAAGGCTATAAGGGCAGAATGAGATTAGGAAAAGCAGCAAATCCCATCCCCATTTTTACTTACCAGCTACCGATTTAAAAAAAAAAAAGTCTAATCCACTGGAAAACTGGAGGGGTTGCTTTTAGAGCCAAAGATCGGGAAAAGGACAACTGCTACTGAAATATCAGCAGCGTTTTGCCTGGCCAGCTCAGCTCCCTGCTGCTGTTGAGCTCTGGATTTCAGCGCCAGAGAGGATTCAGGTGCAGAGCTGGGAGCCGACACGGTGGCAGGATGGGTGGATTCAAGATATTTAAGTCAGCCACTCTAATCTGAACTCACATCAGCAGATAAGAGAGACTTAAACAAACAGAGTGAGATCTGTTTTGCTTTTATATTTATATCTATTTTTAAAAGACTAATTCTTATAAGGCCAGTCTTTCAAACATGCCGGTTTACAAAGAACTGTTGCTATATACCACATCTGCTGCATTTTGTAATCCAGAAAAATACACACCAGAGACAAATGCACTCATTCTTGATTTTAACTTCATTATGTTTACAACAGCAAATGGCATTATGTTCTAGTCTAGTTTATTAATCTACTTCAATTTATACAGTCCATCTTTTAAGAAAGGTTTTTCTTAAATCTCCAAACTCTATCAGAATATTAGGCTCAATACGCTGCCTAGTAGCAGAGTTTGGGGAGACAGGTGCTACCCTCAATAGAGGATAGAGGACTAAATTAAGGACCAATTATATAAGGTGGGGACACAGAAGTCCCCAGGACCAGACAGGACACATCCGAGGATGCTGAAGAAGGTGGCCAATATCAGTGCAAGGCCTTTCGATATCAAATTTGAAGGATGATGGCAATCACACCCTGATTGCCTCTGGCAGGGGGATGACCAGCTCTGTGTACGATGAGAGTGCAGTGGGTGGCACTTACCTCAACTATAGCAAGGTTTTCCACATGGTCTCCCACCATTTCCACGTGATCTCCCACCATTATATCCTTGTAATCTACCCGCTCCCTTCATAGCTCCCCAATTTGGCTACAAGGTGCATGTAAGATTTGCTGGCCTGTCAGACTGAAAAGGAGATTGTCCACGGCTCAAAGTTCAGCTGGTGGCGTGTGGCATCCCTCAGGGCTGATCATGGGACCAATACTTTTTAACAGCTTTCTCAACAACTTTGTAGACAGGATAGAAAATATTTTTAGCAAGTTTACAAAGCATATCAAATTAAGGCGAGTGGCTGATAAACTAGAGGAATCATTAACGTCTGGAGAGATCTTGTTACGCTGGAGAAATAAGCTAATGGGAAACTCATGGAGGTTCAGCAACGGCAATTGCAGAGTCCTGCACCTGGGATGGAGTAATCCCATGCAAGAGCATGCGGTGGGGAGCAGCTCTGCAGGAAAGGACCTGGGCTCCTGGCAGACAAGAACTGGCCTGTGAGTCAGCATGCCCTTGCAACAGTGAAGGCCAGCCACATCCTGGGTTTTACTGGCATGGGAAGTTATTATTCCCCTTGATTTGGTACTTCTGAAGTTTCATCTGAAATACTAGCTCTTGGAAACCAGCAATACTGGGCTCTCCAATACAAGAGAGAGTCCAACGGAGGGCCATCGAGAGGGTCAGGTGGCCAAAGCACATAAGGAAAGGCTGCAGGAGGTAGGTTTGTTCAGCTTGGAGAAGGTAAGGTTTTGCGGGTCCTTCTTGATGCCTGCAAGTACCTACAGAGAAGATGGAGCCAGACTCTTAGAGATGCACAGTGAGGCAAGAGGACCAAGTGCCAGCAAGGAGAATTCCAGCTGGGTGTAAAGTAGAAACAAGTTCAATATTGGCAGTTAAACAGCAGTGGAAGGGGTGCCCAGAGAGGAGGTGCAATCTCCATCCTTGGAAGTCGCCCCAACTCAAAGCCCTGAGCAACCTCACCTAACTTTCAAGCTAGCATCAAAAAATTAGCCCCTTGCTTTGAGCAAGAGGTTGGATTAGATGCTCTCCAGAACACCTGTCCCAGTTAAATTATTCTATGGTTCTATGAACATAGATTTTAACTTTCTTATTTATTAAATTAGTATTAAAGCAGCAGATGGTGAAACAAATAGGTTATTTCTTATTTGCACAATCCTCCAGGATTTCAAAGGGCAGAGTTCATCCTCTAGCACATTAAACATTGTTTACCATCATTTCAAACATGCAACTTCCAAAGTGGAAAATCATCATCTATCAAATCTCTAAATATTAAGAGATCATTGCCAAGAGTTTATGAAAAACTGGAGGCCCTAACGTTAAATGTTAACCTTTGATTTACCCTTGAAAAATGCAATATTTCCAGCCAAGCCACCCAAATATCCTTACAACTGCTCTCCATCTATAGACTGATGCATTAAAAAAACCAATGAAGTTGTTGAGATCTTAAAGGTCTGAGTGCAGCTGGACAGAGACTCAGTTAGGTCCTCTGGAAGCTACTAAATAACACATACGGACAAAAGGTAATGTGTGTTTGAATGATCTTCAATGGCAACCTCACACAAAATATATTCTAATAAACCACGGGTCATGGCTCCCCAAAACAAGAATAACTGGGAAAAAAAACCCCAAGAGAGAGGCCTGTAACTTCTGGTTAGAAGGCAAAAGGAAGCTTTTGGCCTTAAGCGTCATCCAGCCTTAGGCAGGGAGGCTGGGCAAACCCTTGGCTCAGGAGCTGGTACAAGTACCACTCTCAGTAGATGTTTCATTTGTCATCCCAAACTGTCAGCATCACATCTCTCTCCCACCTAAAACCTCAACCACCTCATTACGCCTCAAGTCTTTATCTCAGCCAGGCACTGGGAAGGCTTTAGAAAGCCACAGGAAGCACTTCTGTTGAATTTTTTCACAAAAAGCTTTAGGCTTAGGTTTTCACCTACTGCCACCTCCAACTGCATTCTTACTCCTGTGGCCTTTTTGAGAGCAGGGGAACAAATACAGTCACATTCAGTATCTTCCCATTTGAATCATCAGCCATAAACCCATGGTGGGCTAACACCTACCATGCTTCATAAAGTCTTTCGGAGAACATACTCTTTTTAGTAAAAGGGACTATGGCACAAATTTACTAAAAGAAAGTGCCCAAAACACTTACTATGAGGTTTGGGTTTTAGAATCTGCTTTTCACTGATGCTTCTTTAACATGCCCGAAGGATGTTGGATGAAATCTCCCAGCGGAGGCTTGTCTCTTGGGAGAAAAGCAGATGTTTCCAGAAACAAAAGACAAGCTTTCCAAAACAAGACATTTATTTGTCAAGTGGAATACTATATTTAGGGACAGTGAGATAAAACAATAGCACAAGACCTGCACACACTTCTCTCACCACTTCTGATGGTTTTATCCATCCTTTGTCCTGTCCTGTAAAGCCAACTACTGGCTTGTAGTCAAATTCCAAAACAAAATTACAGGTTAAGAATCTCTTCATGATGTTTTGCTAATGTAGCTACACAAGGCAGAGCTGTGATCTTTTCTCCGCTGTCCTCATGACAACAAAAACATGACAACAAAATCAATTTGCAGATTGTTGTATTGACAAAGAGACTTCTTGCTGTAGTTATTTCCATGTGAAAAAACAGCTAAGCTACATTGATGAAATCATTGGTTTACCAGTATAAGCTCTTTCTTGACCAAATGATTTTGCTAGCAATCCTTTTGCCTCTAGAAACTACAACCCGTTCTGCTGTCCCGTATGTCTTGGGAGAACGAGTTCTGGTCAAAAAAGTGAGTCACAAAAGTGATTTTTTGTTTACTTATCCATAAAGTTTCCTAAAGCAACAATTGACTATGTATCAGATCTTTTGTCTTCCGTTATACCCAAAGCATACACATGTTGACATATCTGAGCAGCATCCCTGCACTGAACTACACTTAATCAAGTAATTGAGCTATTCATATAGATTAGGTAGCAATAAAAATAATTTTAAGGTGGGTAACTGCTTTTCCATAAAGGCGCTTCCAAAGTTCACCACCATTTTTCAAGGACTTTAATTACTTATCTTTTCAATAACAACTTCACTTTTAAATAAGCTTAACAGCAATTAAAAATGAGTTAAGTCAACATTTCTTTCACTAGGGCCTATTAAGCACTTGTTTAAAGCAGTCCCAATCTCTCCTTCCTTTGGAAATCATTAGCTATTTCTGTCACCACAGAATTAATTTTTCTTCACTTGATTCCCTTTGCCATGCAGAGAGACACAGATATTACAGTAGCAATGCCAGTGAAAAAGCTGGCCAAAATTTAGAGCAATATCCACCAGTTCTTGAAGAGATCATAGGGGATCCCCTTCCCCCCAGTACTTCACCTTCTTGAATACTGCGGATGGATAAAAAAATTCTTGATAATATTAGAGAAAAATAAAAAGCTTTCTTCCAGCTCTGTAACAGCTTTTGCAAAGGACTTTAATCATTTACTGTTCCACTACAGGCCGATCACACCAAAGAGCATGCCTAATAGCACTCTAATCCTTACCCCACACATTTCGTTTCTTGCAATCAGGTCAGGTCACTAAGCAGGCCAGAAATTATCCATTATTAATTATCTAGTAACTACAGAGTGTGGAGTTTCCCCATTTTCAGTAATGCCATTTCCTAAGTTTCTAGTGCGTCATGGTACTCTTGAACTTCCACATTAACTCTAATCAATACAGGTACTCATTCCAAATTACTCCAGGCTGCTCTCAGCAGCTCTGCCATGCCATCTCCACTCCAGTTGTCCTCCTCTGTCCCACCCTAGACCCCCTCTCTACCCTACGCTTTCCACCTGCTCCTGTTTTTTGCCATGCTGACTCCTACTTTGAAGACTACTTTTCCTTGCACAAAAACCCCCAGACTTTCCTCTAAACAATTCCTAAAAATGTATCTTTTACCCATTCTCCTTTACACAATAGCCAGTGTTTCCACTCTCACATTTTCTTCTCATTATATTAGCTTCTTCCGTTTAAAATGCAACTTCCCTGGCAAAGGGCCATGTCAGATTTTGTGCAAAGTGCCTATTGAAATTAAGCAACATGTGACGGATTTTTTTTTCCTCTCCACTGACTACAGTGAGAAATATTCCAAAGCAATAGCATGCAATGGCCAACACCAAAGCTTATCATCTTCTGCTCAAGCGTCCTTGCTGTACCCTCTCTCAGAGAAGCTACAATTCATCTTCAAACAGCCCTGAAAATGTGCCTGGAGAACATATTCTGAGCCAAGGCTATTACCCTGCCCATAGCTGTCTAATTAAGATACCTACATAGCCTCATCTTCACAGTATCTGACCACAAAAAAAAAACCCAACCTGAAGTATTTTTCTTTATAACATTTCTGCAAGAGAGAATGGTAGCAGTGCCCCTCTTGTAGACATAAGAAATAAACCATATTACACAGACTACAGTCTAATCCCTCAAAGATATTTAGGAGCTCAACTCCCACTGAACCAATGAAGTTAAATTCCTAAATTCCTCTGCAGATCTGGGCAACGAAGTACAGTATTCTCCTTGAGCTGGGTATTTCACATTTAATTTTTGTTGCATGTTCTGGAGAACCTCCAAACGTGCCAAAGCCTCCAAACACGCCACAACCTCCAAACCTTTGCTTCCAAAATTTCTTCGCTCCCGCCGTTATCGCGGCAGTTTCAGTTCATGCCGTTTGGTAGGGGTGAAAGGTTCAGCCATTTTATGCTTTCAGCAATCATAACATAACTCCATTTTATTTCATGCACTGCAATGAGAGTTTTGCCCTTAGTTTGGCAGCTTTTTATACCATGTAATAACAATTAACTCCCTTTGGCATAATTTATATGAATCATTGATTTAATACTGATAGCTAGGAAAAAAAAAAAAAAAAAACCTATTACATCATCTAAATGACCCTACCATCACCGCTGGATTGTTCACGGCAGCACATTCTCTGTGCTTGTTTTAAATGTGCTTGCCACAGCATAAGTACAAAAATTGTCTGCAAAGCAGAGACATGTTTCACTAACATATGCTTTAAGTCAACACGGTGTTGGAAATCTTCAGTTTATGACTAAATGTTGCACTGCACTTTTATTCCTCCAAATAGACTTTAATGTTTCTTGAGGGAGTGAGAAAGGGCTATTTGTATTTCACTGTGCAGCAAAAATGTGTAGCAAATACTTCCCTGAGGATTTTCAAGTTGAATCCAAGGCTTGCGTGTCCAACAAACTAGGACTTGAAACACACTGGTGCACATCTCTGAGAAGATATGGATGCACTGCAAGAAGATGCCCAGTTCTAGAAGCACAAATAATACAGGCATGCAACGTATTTTCAGGATGTTTTTTTGGTGGGTCCTTTCGATCTTTATAAGAAAAAAAGGTGAGACTTTCTTCATGGAAGTCCAACAGGCTGGTTATGGGAAAAGCAGAACTAGAAAAAGTCATGGTCTCACTCCCAGCTTCAAGGCAAGAACAACACTGGAACTGTTCCTGGCAGATGTGCTATCTAATCTAAATCTTTCTAATGGAGATTCCAATGTTTCCTCAGGCAATAGTTCAGAGTTTGGGGTTGCTTTTCCTCCCCCTCATGTGTAACCTAAATCAAACTTGTGTCTGTTGCCTCTTCTCACTACACACCTCTGAGAAGCACACACCATCTTCCCTGTAACCTCCCCTTTGGGCAGACGAAGAGAATGGCAGTCATAAGGCTCCCCCTGTACCTTCTCCAGATTAAACAGACCTAGCTCATCACCTCTTCTAACATCACGCATTCCAGCTTGCAACCACCTTGGAGGCTTCTCCAGCATTTCACTGCCCTTCTTCTGCCAGGGTGCCTCCTGCACGGGATTATTCCATCCCAGGTGAAGGACTCCTCTGCTGAGCTTCATGGGTTTCCATCAGTTCTGGTCTCCACCTTGTTAAAGTCCTTCTGAATGGGAAGTCCTGCCCACAATCACAACAAGCATTACTCCCGATTCAGCTCCATCCATTGATTTACAAAAGGTGCATCCTACCCCATCTACCAAGCTGTCGAGAAAGACGTTAAAAAGTGTTGGTCCCACTACCAGTCCTCAGGGAGGCCACACATAACCAGCCCTCTGGTTACATCACACCACTGACCTTTGCAACCAGTTTTCCACCCATCTCGTAGTGCACCACTCCCCAGTATGGCTACAGGGATGTAAAAAAACTTGCTAAATCTAAGTAAATTGCATCCACTGCGCTCCCATCATCCGCAGAGCCGGTCATCCCCCTACCAGAGGCAATCAAGGAACTATTACGAGTACTGTGGCAAGAAGAGAAGTGTTTGCAACAAGCGCCTCTGCACAAATGCAAATTAAATATGCTCCGTGCTTTATTTGAAGTTAGTAGTGCTGGCAGAGCATTACTGTTTTGCTTTTGCTGGCACGCCTTAGAAAGCTGCAACCTGAGGGAAGAGAGAGAGAGACATTTGTCGAAGAAGTGATAAAACAAAGCTAAGCAAAATCATTTCATAGTCCACTTTAAAGGCCCCCTATGTGTGCTTCCTTGACCTACTAAAAGCCTACTGCAATAAAAAGCCAGCCATACAAATGTACAAGTCCCTCCCGTGGAAGCCATTACCTTCTAAACAGTACATAAAAAGTGAAAAATAAAGATCAGCGTTTCCGGGGAAAAAAAAAAAAGAAGTGCCGTGAACTTGCAAGAATTACAAGTCCTTAATTTCACTTTATATCTCACAACACATGCTCCAAGCAGACTTAACGTCCCTTCAAACCAGAGGGAAAGGCTTTTTGGCTTCCGCATTTTCTATCAACCTTTGCTGTTCAGACACCGTAGTATCTTCTGCAGTTTGTCTTTGGGTTTAATTCAGACAAACACAAAGTACATCTTACTACAGCACACTGAGCAAAAAATTAAGAGGGAGAGAGTCATGCACAAAACTGCCACTGTTGGTCCACCAAAGCTGATTCCTGAAAAAAAGTTAAACCCTCATGCCTTTTACACTGTTGCAGAAGATTGCATCCAGTGCCTTGAGATGTTCAACAACTGGGAAAGAAGACAAAAAGTGGTGCTCCTTAATACAGAGGAATATAAACAGTCGAGTGAGAACAACCACTTGGATGGAGATATAAAGGAAAGTATAGGAAAAGTAAAGACATCAGGAAAACAGAAGCCACGTGGATCATGCATTTGTCTGTTAAAGCAAGAAAAGGCCTCCTGAAAAGCATATTAAAAAAATATCAGAAGCCAGAAAAATATTAATGTCATTGTTTCATGAAAAAGGACAAATATGGCACGGCTCTTTCCAGATGTCAAGCACCCTCCATTTTTAAGTTATAAAAGGACAATGAGATTTTGTATTAATTCTGATGTATTTCTCAGATCATTATGAATTACAACGTATAAAAAGAACAGTCCCATTTGCACTGGGTGGTGATGTATAAATACACACATCCACACATTTGTAAAATAACATTCCCGCCTAATATGGCTGGTATCATCTTCAGGCAACAATTCAAAGAGGGGCCCCATAACCGAGTGAAAATACTGGAACAAACCATTGGTGACAGAGTCTCCATCCTCACTGAACTCTTCACATAGCAGCTCCCACGGCCAACATTGCTGGGTCAAAAAAGGGCATCACGTTATAAAAATTTTAAGTGTCTTATTGACTGCATAGGGAAGATAAATTGCAAGCTATTCTGAGACCCTGAAACTCAGAGTCTCCTGACTTCGTGAGGTCAAAGTGGTACTCACAGAGATTGTTTGCCCCTCAGCTAGTGGAAGAAAAATGATCCTGTGTAATGACACCAGAATTGATGGGATGAGAGGAAACAGCCTCAAGTTGTGCCAGGGGAGGTTTAGATTGGATATTAGGAAAAATTTCTTCACCAAAAAGGTTGTCAAGCATTGGACCAGGCTGCCCAGGGAAGTGGTTGAGTCACCATTCCTGGAGGTATTGAAAAGACGTGTAGATGTGGCCCTCAGGGACATGGTTTAGTGGTGGACTTGGCAGTGTTACACTTATGGTTGGACTCGATGACCTTAAAGGTCTTTTCCAACCTAAATGATTCTGATTCTATAATTTAACATGGCAAAAGGTCTGCTTGTGGCCTTGAAAGCTGAAGTCTCAAGTAGCACAAGTTTGGAATAGCAACTGTTTTTCCTTCTCTCTCTGCAACAGCAATGTCTCCTGCTCTTGAAACCTTTGGTCCCTTGAGCTTCAGTTAGTTTCTGCCTGCCAAAGGGTGCCTGCAATCTGAAGTTGCCACGGCATCCCAGGCCGAGCCTTTGGCTCCTTCTTGATGCAAGGATACAAAAGGAAAAGACCATGTAAACTCAACAGCATCACAAGCAGCATTCACGATAGTGTGTGTCATGAAGGAGAGGGAGCCAGATTCCACAACTTGCATTTACCCCTCTTCTTTTTTGTTGGGATCCTTTTTCCATAGCTAACAGAAGGACACCAGTCTTTCTTCAGCTGATCTGAGCTCAGCTCTAACCATAGGCAATGTTTCTTGTTTCTACCAATTCAAGTTGAGCTGTACGACTTTGAAAGCTCAAGGTAACCATTCTCCTATCTGGACAGGATAAAAAAAATCTTCTGGGTCAGAAGTCCATATGGAATCTCTCTTTATATGGAGTCTCCTCCATACCAAGGCTTCCAGGTGAAGATCGGTGATTTTGCAGGACCTTGAGAACCACCACGGGAAGACCACAAGATCAAAAACTAGAAAACTGGGTAAGAACAAGTGATATGTTAGGGGGACACCAAAGACCAAGTGAAAATCCTATCAGTCTCGTGGCCTGAGGAACGATGGTAAAGAAGCATCACCGTAATGAGAACTGGGATCACTGAATTACTGTCAAGACAATGAGTTATTTGGAATAAACCACCACAGAGCAACATAATCAGCATCCATCTCTTTTCATAGCAGTGACAAAACGGTCCCTGTACCACTCTGGCAACCTACAAATCTTTAGACATGGAGAGAACAGAATATATAAAGAAGAAAAACATTAGTGGCTTGGGACAACAAATCCTAGGCAACACTGAATATGTGCAGCAAGGCCATAAGAAATTGGACACAATGCAGTCCTGCACTGGATAATGGGAAGAAAATATTAATGACCCCAAAATTTTGACTGCAAGCCAAGAACAGCATGAACAAAGAGCAACACACACAGAGAAAGCGTCCCTGAACGTCGGTGATTCGTAAGCGTCACCATCTGCCTACCTGTTCATCAGTCTCAGAAGTGCTTCTGTTGGACATCCAACACCCACGATTACCCAACCATGGACAAACATCTCATACAGCTCTGCATGTCAGCATCTACCCGTTGCCTTCCTTGGCATCCTCAGATCATTACCACCACCAGTCTGACAGCTCCTTGGATGTCAAATTCTGTTATAGGTTATCAAATTGCTTTCATTTTATCGTTAATATGATTACCGCCATGTGTCCTGCTGCAGGTTTTTATTTCTTTCCCAAAAGAAAACAAGAAGCAGAAGGTCGCAGTTCATTACGGTCACTAACCTGTTTACACAGTTGGTGACCCTCAGAGAAAGAAATAGTTGGTCTCCTGAATAGAAATAATTGCCCTTGCCATGATCATGACCATTGCCATGTCATGATGTGCAAGAACTAGCTCTAGAAAGTGTCTGTACTATAAATTTTAACACTGAAAAAAACCCGATCCCTAAAACCTCTCTACTCAGCTACAATAAGGAAGAAGACAGAGAGGAAAAACTTGTATGAGTAATAGGAGAGATGTTTAGTGCTACGGATAGTGCATCAAAATTTATCCTCCAACCTTTTACACAACCCAAAAATGAGTAATTATGTGCCAGAAGATATCATCTATTCCACAAATCAAGTCACTGAAACTACAGACTAAAAATGGTTTTTAAAAAACTCAATTTATTAGAGATTACTGTGCAGACAGACATACGAGTGCTCTTGTGTACTTGCTGCATTAACAACCTCTCAAAAGCCACAGGAAAAGAAAAATCAATACTGTATATTTTTTCTCACATCAATTTATCTACTGCTGAAAAAAATAACTAGCTTCTGCATATGTTATGCGTACTATATTCAAGGTTTCCTTCAAGCAGGGAAAATAAAACAAGCTTTAGCTGGTTTTAACCAACTAAACCCTGCCTTGCTGAACTCAGATTTTGCTTTTGATAAAACCTGAAATAAAACTTTAAAAAATCAGAGCAGTCTCAGGCAACTTGGCACTGGTACACAGAGCCTTTTGTTACTGATCCTGTGGTACTGGCGCAAATCTGGAGCCCATTAGCAGTGAACTGTCCACTAAATATTTCATGATTCTGGATTTCAGACATTTCCCAGGACAGGCTCTATCATTAGAAATCGTACAAACTGGCATGACAGTTGCTAAATAAAGTATATCATGCAAAGTAGCCTCTCCAAAGCACTCACAGATTCTCCACCCAAGCACAACCAAAAAAAAAAACAACAACCAAAAAAAAGAACGTACTTGTGGTTGGTGTTTTTATCTCCAACTATAAAACACAGAATTTCACTGTATAAAGTCTTTCAGA
Source organism: Gymnogyps californianus (assembly GCF_018139145.2). Taxonomy (NCBI): domain Eukaryota; kingdom Metazoa; phylum Chordata; class Aves; order Accipitriformes; family Cathartidae; genus Gymnogyps; species Gymnogyps californianus. The sequence goes on along the minus strand of NC_059471.1, from coordinate 1,676,711 downwards.
CTGGTACCTTCAACAGGAATCAAAATAAATCCCACGATGGCATTCCCTGTCGAGCAGACTAATCTTGCTTCCTTCATTTTCTTTTTCCAGGTCATCAGTTTACTCCCCTCCGCCGGGAGCTCCCCGTAGACTGCTGGAGGGCATCTTAAAGAACTCTCTGCAGTCGTAGCATTTTACCATCCCATTACAAAAGTCTTAAGGGCCCCTTAAAATGTTTCTGCACATCTGCCAGATCCCTAACAGGGGCAAAGTCCTCTCCAAAACTAGTGCCGCAGCTCTTATTCTCCAGGTCGGTTATGATTTCCAAAGACACAACCTTGCTGCTTTCCCACAGCCGGTGGAACCAGGAATGAATGCCCACAAAGCCTGCCTGGGGATGGATGCAGGAGAACGTGGTCTTCACCAGCCACAGATTAGCAGGAGAAGTTGGATAGCGTGGAACAAAGCAGCAGAGGACTCAAGCTGGGAAGCTCTACCAGACTCCACCGACTTCTATTCTCTGCTCAACCACCGCGGTTGACATTGAGGCGTTGTGTGATACTCCTCTCCCCATAACATTTGCTTGCTCACTTGGATCACACTCAACTTGCACAGCCAGCGGGACTAATCCTGCCCAAAGCCAGGCTCATTAAGTCAAAGCGGCTTTGTGAGACAGGAGGAATGACTCGCACCACAAAGAGGTTTCCCCCATCACCGCCTCACCGGGCTTCACTTTCACGATTGCTTTAAGCTGATCTAAGCTCCAAATAACATGGCCAAAAACATTTCCTAAGTAGTAGTGATCCACAAATGTTCATGCTAGCACAAGGAGAGGTGGGAACAGAGCAGGAGAAGACATCTCTTTGGTGGAAGCCTACCTAGTGACAGAGGACAGGCCACTCTTTGAGCCAGGGAACTACCGCAACCTGGTTTTCCCATCATTTTTATTCTGTACCCTGATAGTTGTATCACAGCTCACTCACCGGCGAGGCACCCAGTTCTCCTTCACCTCTCTTGCTTCCCTGCTTTGCAAGACTCCCTCTCCCTCCCGTGCCCCACTGCCAGTGCCTGCAGTCAGGTGGTCAAAAAGAGATCACCGCTGAGCTCAAAAGTCTGCCCTTCCCCAAATGTCACCAGCTACCAAACGTCAAAACCTGAAGCAAAACTTATTTTTTAATCAAAATTTGGTTGAACTTGACCCGTGCGCTCAAAATCTGTGAGGAAGCAGCAGCCTAACAGATGTCACTGCTGCATAAGCTTCATTTCTTTAGGAAGCCAGGCTAAAAATGGAACCAGCGATCACCACCATCATCTATGTTTAGACCCAATATTCTAAACAATTCCTTCCTTTGCAGTTCTTTTTTTTTTTTTTTCCCCCTGAAACTATCTTTGGCAGAAGAATTAAACAGCTGCCACCAAGAGTAGGAATTGAGTTAAAAGATGAAGAAATGCAGTGCTGGTAGCAAAGGAGACACACCAGCTGGATGCCTTCCAGGTCACTGCAGCCCGTCAGTCTCCCAAAGACGACAACCCAGCAGATCTTAGCAGCACACAGTTTGCTTTTTCCCCTCCCATGCATGCAAAAACGGTAACTCCTATATCGGTAATCATTTCACGCTATAAGCTATGCAATTCATTTTTAAAAAGGTTTGCCAATCAGATTATTATGTTCAAGCTAAAGAAAAAAAAACATACAGAAAGACTTTTCATGGGGAAAGCATTCCACTTGAGATTTTACTTGTCTTCCTGTGCCAAATTGGCAGGAGAACTGTATAATTACAGTGCTTTTGCAAACAAAATTAATTTATTGCAAGTCTGTACATGGTCACCCTTACATACGTGTATTTTATGGAGAACCGAAAGAAAGGATGTCATAGTTTTATTCCACCCCACAGTTAAACCACTCTCCCAAAAAAGGAGTATTTTTAAATAAAAATCACTGTGTGTTGCCACGGACCGTAGTCCCCTCTTCCATTCTGAAAGACAAACTTCCCAACACAGAGCCACGGAGAGCAGGGACAACATCCCTCAGCTCTGTGCTCCCACGTGGGGACCGGGATGCAGGCTGCCCAGGATTGGCATCAAGACATGATATGCAGACATGGAGACAGAGGAAGGGCTATTATGTGTGTTGTTAAGCATAAAACATTGTTTTCTTAGGTGTCTGACCAGGAGACCCAAGCTCAATATGTATCGTGTTTTAGACTAAAATATAACCAAATACATGTATCATAAAACTCAATTATCCAAAAAAGCCATATTGTTGTATATTAAAGGTTTATTTCCCTTCATTATACCAGCATACCAGTTCCATTAAGATACACAACCAGCTTCCAAGAATCCTCTGCTGCTTTCACAAATGTTGATTCTGTGCATCCTAATTTTCAGTTGTTTTCCCTGTCGCATTCAATACATCTCATGTTCATAAATTATAGACTTGCCTGATTTTCCTAACGCTACCCAAGAGTCTACAGTAATGCAGGAACCCAGCAGAGGCTGGAGAGGTCCAAATACAGGATGCTGAGACTTTTTTAAGATGCTAAGGATACATGCTGGGACTTTTTTAAGATGCTAACAGACTAAGGCACCTAATTCCCCCCAGACTGAGCTGGCCACCTTCCTTTCTCTTATTCTCCCTCCAAAATTCAACCCCTAGCAATTTACAGTTGAGGTGCTGAAGAGATGATGAAGACCCACGTGTGTGGTCCCCGGACCTGCTGGTATAGGATCATACCTCACACAGTGTATGCTCCAAAATTGTGCCAAGCAATTTTACTACATCAAACCGTACAGATTCCCTATTTCCCAACGACATGAGACACATCCCCATTCGCTCAAGACTCACAGCCCAGACTTTTTTTGGAAACAAGACGAGATCTGTCATTTCACCAGCACCTCCGCACGACCGTAACACTGTGATCATCGAAGAAATTACTGGCTCAGTGACTTTTTAGCTCGCAGATAAGCAGATACACTTCTCATACATTAATTCCTTCCAAACTCGCATATTAATTTTAGTATTATTTCGCAGGAATGCTACTGATACAACTGTAATTTAGAGCAACAAACGTCAAAAATGTTCCATTTCTTTCTTCACGTGTGTGAGAACCTTGTTAGCTGCACAGCAATTAAAACACGTGTGTGGAGTTAAACATGTTTGCGACAAAGCCACGCAGCACAAGCTTCATAGCTGCCACGCTGATGAGCTTCTATCCAATTATTCCTGTTCTTTTCCCATTGCTAAGAGGCTTTGTTTGTATTGTTTTGGGGGTTTTTAAGTCATCTTATATATACTTCCCTGGTAGCTCTCTTAGGGGGGGAAAACCTATCTTCAAGAGGATTTTAAATTATTTTTATCTGAAGAGCACTATAAACATTTCCCACTATACAGGAAGAACAATCTGTTGTTGTTCGTACATTAATCCTGGCAAGCACTTGAAGGGCAGAAACACAATGGGGTGAAATTGTTACAGATAGCCTCAGGGTTATTCCAATACTTGAACAACGAGAATAACGGGGTGGAATTAAAAACGTAGGCCAAAGAGTAGGAAACATGCCTCGCGATAAGATCACGGTGCTCAAAAAGACGAACATAAAACTACTGAAGAGGAGACAGCTGTAGAAACTAAAAATGAGCCTTGTAGAAGCGTAAGAGGTATTTGCTAGCCCAGATAGAAAACCATCCATCCTTTTCCACTCAAAAAAAAAAAAAATAATCATCAGCAGGCAAATTATCTTTCTTCCATTTGGACAAGTAAAATTTCACAAGGTTACTGTAGAGAACAACCCAGAATTGGCAAGATGGAAGAGAGACGAGATAATCTAATAGGCCTTTTCTATCTAGCTTTTATGATTCTTTTGAAAAATGACCTGAATAAGTGAAGTTATTTGCCCTTGTCCTCTTTGTTCATATTGAATTTAGTCATAAGGGAAATCCTGCCAAGGATAGTATGTTTTACTCAATTTACTATCCTTTGTGATTGCTCTATAAAATATTAGATACATGATAGAAAAGGTTATGGGGTTTTGGGGTGGGGTTTTTTGCAATGGAAAAAGAAGGAACACCTCGAGTACTTGGTAGCAGAAAAAATTAAAACAGGAACTGATGAAATTTTCTGTAGGGAATGTTTATCTGTTAGTCCATGTTCAGAGGATTATATTAAACCCAAATGCTGTATAATTTAAAAAAAAAATAGTAATTGAGTATTGAACAAACAGTCTCTTAAAACATCTCAGTTCCAAGTAGGTCACAAATAACAGTGGAGTCAGAAGATCCGTCTATCTGGTGCACAGACTTCATAATTGCAAGAAGCTGAGGCTTTTCTTTGAAGGCGCAGTATTTTATTAGCCTGCTACTTTTGGACTCTCGCCGTTAATCATACGGTTAGATTGCTACTGTTATTACAGCAAAATGCAAGAAATAAGAACCTACTCTTTCAGGGTTTGCATTTGTTGTAGCTGACTGATACCGCACCTATCCTTACATTGTGCTGCAAGTCTCCTTTGCAGACTTCTTCTATGCAACATCGCTAGCCCCAACATCTGTGCAGACAAAACTTGGGTCACGCACAGTGCAGACTGTGAACCATAAATAACGGGCAGAGAATTATGGTAAAACCCAGGTGCAGCCGGTCACAAGCACCACTGATCAATTCTTTTGGACTCGAACACACTGAAGTTGTTTTTCTAAAGCTATAAAGGCCAACCATAATTATGCAGGATCTGTTAAGTCTTGGGAACGCATTCCCTGCACACTCCACTACATGTGCAAGCAGTGCTGTAAGATTCCAGTAAGAGGTTTTGACATTTCTCTCTTACCATTCAATCCCTACCCCAAAACAAGAGACTGGGAACTAGCAGCTGCACGCTATTGTAGTAAGTGGTGTCAAAAATGCCAAGCAAATGAGTAACACATGTCTGTGAAGCAGACCCTTTTCCTGGGCTGACCTCTGAGGCTGAACGGCTGCCCCTTTCCTGACAAAAGGATTGCAAAAAGAAAAACATCCCGACTACCGCTATGTAATCGCGCGGGTAAGACGCTGCGTCCCTTTTGGCATAAAGAATGTACATCGTGTGTTAGGGATAAGGTCGGATCCAACTGTGGTAAGCGCAGCTCAGCTCCTTAAATACTCCATTTCTCAGAAGTTTCCTTAAAAGCTGAATGGACTCCCACGGAGCGGGTCTCCGTTACCTCACAGACAGGCATTTTTTAATTTTTTTTTTTTTTTTTAACAGGGGATTTGCTAAATCACTGCTGCTATAGTATCCCCCATGGATTTGTTAAGGCTGTTCTTGGAACGAATACTGGGAGACGCAGTCAGAGCAGAAGCCCTGACTCACCTACAGGTTTCTGGAGGTTGGATTTTTGTTGTCATTGAAAAGATGGACATGCTCCTCTCCAGCAGTGTCAGACATTAGCATCAAAAGGCCTAGAAATTATACGTTATTCCTTAACCTCTTTCACAGCAAGTTCCTCCTGACCCTTTACTTTGTACTAAATTATACACATTTACAAAAACTAATTGTCTAAGACACATTCCAATTACAAGTCTAATTATACTTTTCTAACTGTTGCCTGACCAACTCGGTCTGAAATCAAACCATGCTTTTTTCTTTTATTCCAAATTAAATTGGGCTGAAAGGCTTTCGGAGTTCTGTAAAGTTCAGAAGCAGATAAAATGTAAGCATCTGAAGACTCAGCAGATAAAAGGCCGAGCCAACACAGAAAAGCTTTCCAAGCGTACATCAGAAGGACCTGTCAAGATTTAATGAATCTTAGACTCTGCTACCCTCCCTAGGAGGATGCAGGAGGGAGAAGGGTGAAAGCACGTACCTTTCTCCCCTTCTCCTCTTCATCCTCCTGCATCTGTGCTTCCTCTCTTTGGGCATGAAATTTGGCTTGGTGGAAAGCACCAGCAGCTGTCTGCCTTCTCCCTGGAAAAAGAGGCCCCCCACACGGTTCCTCACTCATCTCGGAACCACTCTCATTTCCTCCCCTTCTTTCTCAACCCTTCTGTAGCTGCCAGCTTCAGACCTTATCCCGCTTCCCACCCACTCTTTATCTAGCATCAGGCTCTGCTCTGTCACTCCACCCTGGTCAGTGCAAGCCAAAGCTCCTTTCCTGCAGTTCTCCTGCCTGAAAGACACCTCCTGCGAAGTCTCCACTTGTTTCAAACCTGCCAGAAGTAGTTTTCTATCCTTTACTGGGACTTCCTTAAAAAAGGAGAGGGAGAGCAATTAAACACTGTGAACATTTATTAGGAATAATGATGGGCTCACCATTGCTTTGTGTCTTTACTTGAATATTAAGTGTTTCCAAAAGACAAAAAAAAAGCTCTGTTCCAAGCTTTGGGAGGGTTTTTCATCCAACCAGCTGATTATGTCAGTCCTTCCTGATCTTGGAACCTGTAAATCCATTTTACTTTTCTTTCTTTTCTGGAGACTCTGACCACGTCTATAAAAATCTTGCAGCTACATATTAAGGCAATAATTACAATCAAAGATACGTGTCTAAATGGATTTAAAACAATCTGGACCACTGTGCTCAAAGGACAGCAATCAGTGGCTCAACATCCAGTTGGCAGCCAGTAACAAGAAAAGTGGGGCTGATACTTGGGCTAGTGTTGTCCAAAAACTTCATCGCTTACTGGAATAACACCCCAGGCTCACATTAGGAGGAATGTGGCTAGCAGGTCAAGAGAAGTCATGATTGTCCCCAACTTGGCACTGGTGAGGCAGCACCTGGCAGGTGGTGGACACCCTTGTCCAAGAACAACGTTAAAGCAACAAAAACCCAACAGAGAGCTGCCAAGATGATCGGGGCATACAGCACAGGATTTAGGAAGACAAGTTGAGGAAGCGGGCTTGTTTCATCTGGCCAAGAGGAGGCTAAGAACAATCTAACGGCAGCCTGCGGCTACCTAAAAGACAGCTACAAAGATGACAGAGCAACAGCGTTGGGGGGTGACCTCTGCAGTAGCCTCTTCTCAGGCACCCCAGAGCATCGTGCCCGACATGTTCAGGATCAGTCCGAGTATCAGATTAAGTCCAGGAAGGAAGGAATCCCCTTCCCTCTTCCTCTGCTGCACGAACTGTGCTCAAGTGAACCTTCAGCAATGCCCCATCAAAGCAGGCTCGGCAATTAATACCCTCTTCTCTCCCATAGTTTACTTGTGACAGAGTTTAGCCCATAAGGACTGAAAGTGTGTATTTAGTTTACTACTCAGAATTTGCGCCATCTAATTTACTCATAATTAGCACAGATGATCTAGTATTCCTTTCTGACCTTAATTTCCACAAAACCCATCAAATTAATTCTTCTTTTGGACGTGTACACAGACTACAAAAGCTCGAGTCATTACAATTCCTATCCGGTTCCGTGCTGGTGTAAATGAGAGAATCGGACCCTTAAATTCCAAAGAACTTGTAAGCAGCATTGCATTAATGGACCTCCTGGAACAACCACGTCTCTGTGAAGAAGAATGTCAACCACTTGTACGGCAGCCTTTGAAGTGCCTCTCCACAGAGGAAACAAGCCATCAGCCTAGACAAATTCACCGGCTGGGTTTTGATGGTTAGATGGATCACACATGACAAACAGATCTGTACGCTGCATTTCAAACAGATGCTGAAATTGTTTTCTGCTCCACAGCTTATACTCCTAGGAATCGCTGGTGTCAATAAAGCGGAACAGCACCCGACTATTTTGCCTTCCGTGGTTGCTGTTATTGCTGCTGCGTAAGAAAAATATTCACCTTCTGACAAAGCGTGGGGCTTTTATGCAGCCTTGTATTCTTGATCTCAGTCCTACTGCTGTCCTGCTCAGCTCTCCACTCACACAGCCTGTTATAAAAACCTTAAAGTGGGTACATACATATTTGAGGACGCAAAATATTTACTGCAAAATCCAAGTGCAAAGAGAGCACTTACGCATCTGAGGAGAAAAAGAAAAAAAGAAGTATCTTTCACTCGAGTGAGCTTGATGTTTATCTTCCACACCAAACAAGCTGAGACAGGTTCACACTTTTATGCGCCCTTTAGTTTTCTGAAACAGTCCAGAAGCATTGAAGATATCATCTGCCTCATGATGAGGGAGAAAAGGCTTATTCTACAGGACCTGAAGATCCCAAACAGTTGGATACCTGCGCCAGGTCCTGGTTCTGCTTACCTACAGGATCTTCTTACACAAGCCCCAGGACAGCACTCCTCACCGGTAGCCACCATCTCCCACCTGTATGCGTTGTGCAAAATTACAGTGGACGAAGTAGCGAGCACGGGGATGCCAATAGGGGCTGAACAGTCAGAGGACGAAGCCGAGATCTTTCCTTGCCAGTGGGGATGAGGCAGGGCAGAAAAGGGACAGGACCACACAAACACTTTGAAAATCTAGTCTACAGTGACCAGAAGCCACCCCGTCAATTCATACCTGCTGTTAACATCGCAGTCCGTTTTGAGAGAGGTCTGTTGTTTTTCTCAGGAATCCATCAAATGGAAAGTAGCTCTATTAACGTAAACACTCATGCATCCCACACTGTATTAAACTGAATTCCAGTTTCCAAGGGAAGTTCGACATTAGTTACTAGCACACATCATCACTGAAATGTATCATTCTCTGTTTCCTACATAATAGAAAATTAAACAAAGCCTCTCAAATTACTAATTAGATGTCATTGTTTAAATAAGTGTGCACAGAAGCAATGGCCAAAATAAAGGAGTTCTAATTTAAATGAAAAGGCAACAATTTATGACTAATATTTGAAGGGTTGTACCAAGCAGGGAGTACAAACTTCTTTTAGGAAAACAGAAGCACAAATCAAAAAAACAAGTTTACAATCAAATGTTTTAAATCAGCAATCTGGGATCCTTGACTTAAATACAATTAAAATCAGCAATAATATCAACCTGATTCAAATTAATCTATCATATTAGCAAATAGGTGCACTCCCAGCTTCACAGGTAATACACCTCATTGCAGCTTTCCCAGGCAAAGCTTTTACTGTTTTGCTGTACCTACGTGACTCCTTTGCACCCTAGGAAAGCTCTGGGATGCAACGGGTGAAATGGAGCCGTGCCTCTGCGGTCTCAGGCAGACAGCAGGACATCAGTTGTCTCACACTGGCACAGGTTATTTTCAAGGACGCAACAAATTTCATTTTTTCTTTAAATACAAACCAAGAAGATTCAACACAAACTGAAGATTCAGCAGCACTCGCCCAAGGAAATTCCTGCGCATCATAAACCACCTGCTTCATTAAGCCATAAGCATTGCGTTTACACTCAACAATGATACAATCTGCAGGCATAAAATAAACACACGGGTACAGCAAAGCAAGCCTAAAAGTTATAGGAATCTTGGTCTTATTTTCTAACACTTGTTCATGTTAAAGTCAGCACCTCAATGCGATGGAAACGGCACGCTGTCCTGTCCCGTACCTCCTCAGCTGGGAGAGGTGCCGTGGTCCTCCCGAAGCCCCAGCATGCGTTTCCAGCTCCGCTCTGCACTAACAGCCCCTGTTACACCCTCACACGAGCTGTTTGTACATCATGACAGGCATAATTCTTGCTTCCCATGTTCTGCAGCCATCCCACATGTGCAGACTGTTTTTTAGCAAAACCCCCATCATTTTCTTAAATTAACAGGAAAACCAATCTCTCTCCAGAAACAAATGAAGGTGCATCTGAATCTGAAGGAAAGATGAAGAGGACGACGAAATAACAAGCTTTGATACACAGAACATATCTATAAAAGTAGGTAAAGGAGGACAGGCAAAAATAATCACTTCCTCTCCCAGCGGACAAGACTCCAAGATCCCCTTTGCCAAATAAATAGGAAATTTTAAGAGAAATTCAATATTTAAAATACATTATGCCTACTGCAGCCCTTTCTCATATAAAATACAATAATCCTAAAAATAGAAGCAGTCGAGCTTCCCTGACAAGGTTATTACTTAAGTATTTGCACAGTCATTTTTCAACTTTGATGTATTTCGCTAGGAAGAGGAGTAACTTCTAATCTGCCTGCAAGAGCAGCATCACTCACGACTGCAGCCCGGAGAGGGGATGCAGAGGGAGGTCTGCGGCTGCAGCAAACCTTAAGGAGTTTTGTAAATCCTGCCTGTGCTGGCCATAGCGGAAAGGGCCACGCGGGATGGAAGAGAGGAGGTATTCCGGCGAGACTTCTTGCTGTTGTCCCCCACAATTACAACCTCTCGTATCTCAGGCTTACGGCCTCACCCTCATTCAGAAATTTCAAATATCAAGCTGTGCATACATAGGCAAACCCAAGGATAGCAGAGAGATCAGCCTAAGGATCCTACCACAGCAATTGTTACTTTCTAAGAATATTATCGAAATACAGCCAGAGGTGGACTTAAAGCAACATAGATAACTTCTCAGGGCAGACGGCAGTTTCCTATTTTCCAGCACTTCCCCATTTATCCTGACCAGAAATAAGTAGGGCAATAACACAGCTTTAGCGACTTCTTTAAAATTCTTCCTACTTCAACATAAGACAACTGACTGGGCATGTAAAACGGGCATATATATATGGCCTAGATGTGTCAGATACTGAGTAGTCTCATAATCCAAATTATTCTATAAGGAAAACAATATAAGGAAGGCAAAAAATATTTGAAATAGGATAGTAAAAGCTAAAATCCAACTCTACCACCCTTCCCCACCAAGAATGCAGTCACACACAGACTGTGTCTACACGCAGAAATACAACAGGAAAAATTAAACAGGGTGTAACAACAACAAACAGAATGAAAAAAGCAGCTATTCAGATCCTCCCACTATCGAAATCCTTTGATGGCGATTGTTGGAATTAACATAAACCCAAAGTACAAAAATCAAGAAGATATAAGATGTAGGTTCACTGCCACTTCTTAGCTTTGCTAGTATTTACTACGTAAGGCACTCGAGGACTTCAGCACATTATAAAAATCAGTTCTTTCTTCAGTTCTCACCATTACTTTTAAGTGGCACCAATGCCAAACCCCAGAGCTACAGGACTTTTCTTCTATATAATTGATCCCTGCAAAGTTTTATCCAAGAAGCCTAAAAACAGCCTTGCAAGGGGAATATCAATCATTCCATTTCAGGGATGTGAAAAACAAATATCCAGACAAGCTACAGGTCTTGCTCGAAGTCATACAAGAAGTCAGCTCCTGTGCCATGCACAGTCCATGTCTAGGTCCCTGCTTTTGTCTTTCCCTTGTCTTGATGTCTCTCTTCATCCTAAATCTAAAAAAATACCTTAGCAGACTGCAGAAGAGTTCAATTCCAAGAGAGAAAAACATAACTTTGCCTCCAACAACGATTTTTTATATTGAAATACCCTATTGAACAAGAGAATTTTCCACAATGAAAGGGTTTGAAAGCTCTCCAGCTTCTTCTTGCTAAGTTTTAACCAGTATTATTCAGGACTAACTTTCCAAGCAGAGCTTGTAAACAACTGCAAAGTAGCAAATAACCATAGGGGCTAGCCCAAAAGTTTCTGCAAGGTTTTCAGGTAGACCTGCTGTTTAAGGGGAGGAAACGGGTGGGGAAAAAGGAAGAATCTAGTTAGTGTGGCTGAATGAGCACTGAAAATGTGAAGGTTTTGGTTTTTTCCAATCCCATAGGTAGCTCTACTGTCTAGTGCTGAATAAAACTGGTTAACTCCACTGCAGATACTCAGCGCTCTGTGGGCTACAGCAGTTACATCCATAATTCATGTCTATTACACATCTACCTGCTGCTTGGGAAAGATGAGCGGAGAGAGACATGACATGGGAAGAGTTTTAGATTTCTTTTACTCTCGTTTCCACCCTCCCAAAGCAGGGGGGAGAAGATGGAAGAGGCTGAAGAAGCAAAATAGCGATTAATCCCAGAAGTGTAAGAAAAACTTACTGCTTTTTTCCAGCAAAAGGGAATAAAAATGGATTGATATGGTTTAGATGGAGGTGACAAGAAATGTGTGGCCAAAGCAGCTGAAAGGCAGAGGTGATAAGTGGGTTTTTTGACTAAAGCATCATTTCCCCGCACCCCACGAGGGCAGCCGTCTTCCGTGCAAGCCCCCGGCTGGCAACTGTCCACCCCCACATATGCATACTCACAAAAAGCAAGTCTTGCATGTAATTTTTAAAAGTTAAAGATAATAAGTTTACCTTTGCAGTTATCGGTTTGGAACTGCAGGGATACATACACCCCTTTCGAAGCTTAAAACAACAGTCAAGATCGTTTAGATGTTTCCAAACTGTATGTTACTGAACTTGGAAAACTTCTTAAATAAGTCTGATAAATGGCGAAAGTTGACTATAGGAAAGAACAGTGCTTAATTTACACTATACTAAGTCAAGTAGGCTACATTTTCTTACTGAGCAATTACTATCGCTATTAGTAGATGATAACTAGCTGGGGGTCATGTCATAGAACACTCCAGTACGTGAAGTATCATGCATTTAGTTTGTACGCAATTAAGACCGTTTCATTGTCTCATCAGGTTCCCTGTGACACCCAATTAAGTAATAACACAAGGAAAGTGCTCTTAATTAATGAGGAAGATCCTCTGCAAGCTAGACACAGGTGTGTATATCTCAAGTAGAGCCTGAAATAGTTGCATAGGTCGTTTAATCTTTATTAAAAAAAACCCACTCAAATTTGTATCTAATTAACTCAATAGCAGGATTCTTTGTGATTTCTTCCAAGGGGGTTACATTTCTTTGCAATATTCAACAATCAAGTGGTTTATAAAAGATTAAAATTAAAACTGACATTTGGAGTGAAAGAGCGGTTGCAAGTGATCACAATTTGCACATCGTTATTCCCGGTTTTTCACAAATTGGTTTAAATCATCTTTCTTCTTGCAATGTTTTTTCAAAACCAATCTCCTATATTGGTATTGAATGAACACGTTCGTGTTTATTTCTAGGCAGATGCTTTTCAGTGTATTTTAAAACATTATCTCAACCAACTAAAAAAACACCAACATAAGACCATATTACATATCCATTGTCTCTGACCTATATAGCTACAGGATCACTAAACATGTGATGGACAGTAAAGAGATGAAGTGAAGTTGGCCCATCTTTCAGATCCAAGCTTATCTGGAGACAGACGAGAGACTGATACCTCGTCAGGGGTTTAAGCCCAGTTTCTTTCAACAGCCACGCATTTTTCTTGCTTCTTGGATCAGAGACGCATTGCTATCCTCACACTACAAAAGAATATTTCCAAACCACGAAACATAAGCAATAGTAATGCTCACCTCCTGGTATGGTATTTTCCACTATTTATTTCTGTTTTCCTTTGTACGCTGTCTACTCAATACAAAGTTTTCTTCAAAACAGGGACAAAGTTTTCATTTGTGAAACTTCTACCCAAATCATATACATCCCTTATAAAGTACAGGCATGGACATTATTTTTCTAAGAAGCAAAAAGATCTTTTTAAGGTCTAATGCTGTATATATAGATACATATGTGTGTCTATATAAGGCGAAGGCCATCCCCAAGAGTTGGTGTGTGCGTGTATTTGCGCATAGAGAAACAGTTAAGTTCAAAAACCGGTTAAGGACAGATTTATAGATACTATCTGAAACACTCGCATAAAACTGTTCTTCTTATACATAGCTATGCTATTTTGGTTGAGCTAAATGAAACCCCATCATAGCTAGCAATGTTAGATTAGTCAGTGCAGCATCTTTAATGTTTCGTGATGCCTGCCAAGGACAATGTCGTACAGAGGCTACAGCAAAAAAATTACACTAGAAGAAGTCAGGCTATCATCCTAGGTCTCTCTCTTACACGCTTCAGTAAGCAGAACAGCAAAATTTAACTGCAAAGAATGACATTTTCATCAAGTACAGTAGTTTTGTACTCAAATTTCTCCAGCTAAATAAAGTGGACGTGTGTCTTTCAATGCATTAAATGCATAGGACCATTCTTTGTACGTAAAATTGTGTATCCATAAAGTGCAGCTGGTATGGATAACTTTAATAAAGGTTATCTCCCACTTTCCATTGCTTGGTTTCAGTGACATAGCAACCTGAATAAATTTTAATTGTTCAAGCCACAGTTTTCTACCTTTGGCGTCTGATTCGTAATGTATTTTGCAGAACTTCAACATGAGAAGCTGGAACTGGTCTGCTTCTTCTGAGACTAAGGAAGTCCAGACCTTATCTGAGTATTTAGTATCCAAAATTTGGTTACAGGACTTGGCCAAAAGGTAAGACAAAGTTAAGAGACATTAAAGACGTGTTTTTAACTATGCTCATAAAAATCAGCCCTAACTGGCCAAATTATAGATCTCTGAAAACTGCAGCTTTTACAGGTTAATTTGCACAATTAAACAAAGAATATTGCATCTTCCTACTCCTCCACTCAGGCCCTTTACGTACGCCAGCAACAGGCAGGCTACTCCATCCCCACAGGCTCAGCACACGGGGTCTTTGTAACTCCCCATCATTACGTTCTTTGGTACCCAGGATTCAGGATTTTTCCAATCTCGGCATCCTCCAACATCAAATAAAATAAAATGGTAAGAAACATCAAATAGCATGAGTCCCTTCTAACAGTTACTTTGCACAAATAGTATCAACCTCACACAGACTATTTATGTTAGAGCTGTGTTTCCTATTTAAAGTCTTAACGATAAACATAGTTCCATATTATAAATTTATATTTTTCCTATTTCTAGTTCATGAAAGCCTGGCATGAATATACCCTTGTGATTGCAAAGCTGCACAACAAAAAGAGAAATTCCAGCACTGATAGCACATGATATTTTAGAACTGATATTTCAAACTCACTTTTTTTTTTTGCTGGGACACCTATCTTGATCCGTTCAAGAACCAAATTAGCCTTAAGAGTGAATAAAGCCGTTGTCTGCAGGACTCTTGCCCTCTCAGCTGAAGAAGTTGGATGGCATATAGTATAGATGACAAGAAACTGCAAGAACAGCAGGTATGGTCTTGCCATCAAGCATTAAGACAAATACTGCCCCCAGGAACTGCTCTTTCCTAGCTTCTGCCACAGAGATTCTCCATGATGCTCAACTGAAAACTCTTTCTAGCTGATTAACTAATTGTGTAGTCTTCATTTTCTGGACAGTCAAGGCCAAATCTGCAAGTTAGATGCTGAGACATGACAGTCACCTCTGTGGTCAACAGAGCTTTGTATTGAATATATGAAGTGATACGAAGATGCAAAGATTCCCTCAAAACACATGCCTCAGGCATCTCAAGAAAGAAATGTGACATTCGTGAGCGTGTATTTTTCTGACAAATGCTTAACTACCCTCTTTGGACCTCAGTTCCTTTGCTGCATAATGGGGACCTATAATTAATTTATCACACTCCTGCTTGTGAAGCAGCCTGATCCCGCACTCAAATTTGGACCTACCGTAATGAAGAAGGGATTTCTCACATATGTTTCCAGCACTGGTGGCCCACTCTTTGCATGTAGTCGTGCTCAGCTACGCAAAAAGAACCCATGTACGCCGCCCAATAATCTGCTTCCAAACAGATGGACAGTTTAGTTAATCTGGTCCAAGCACAGCCTTTATCAGCTTCCACCTGCAAGCCCAGCTGAGGGTAGCGTGCCAGGCACCACAGATCTATTCTTCCAGCTCCTCACCCCGCCTTTGCCCTGCCGCAACAAAACGTGACCCTTTTTATTTTTATTTAAACTTCACCATCTCGGCGTGTTTATGCCACACCAAGAAATAGGTGTGTCTCAGCCATGCAAAAAGGACACGGCTAAAGTGCCTCTGTGGAAGCGTAACTCTGAGCACCACTGTGTCCACAAGCTCTTTCTGCTCATTTCCAGCCTCATCTTTCCTCCTCCCTGCGAGCATCGTCACCACCAGACCACCACATCTGGTTGCCACTGCTGCAGGCAACACTGAATGTTGGGCAATTCTAAATTTCTTCCCCTGACTGAGAATCAGGTATGGAAACAAACTCCTAAATTCCTACTTTAGGGGCAAACATGGGCAGGAATTGAAGAAACATTATTTGCAGGAGACAGGGGAAGGGCAGGGAGGGAGGCACATGAAAATTTGCACTTGCCTTTCTTCTCAGGCTCCTCAAGCACAGTCACCTCCCCTCGGCGATCAGCCTTCCACCTCTTCAGCTCTTTTTTGCCCCAGATGGCAAAGGAGACCAGCTTTCTAGAAACTCAAATCTTCTTTACAGCACAATAAAGGTCTTTGATTAAAAAAAAAAAAAAAAATTTAAAAAGTAACTATCCAGGCTACGCTAGCCTGTCTAAAGTCTTCTACAGCAGATCCCGATGGGGAAATGTTGATAAAGAGGACAGAGCTGTCAACCTGTACTTTCATAACCTCCCACCTCAGTTTCTTTCATCACATAGGTTCTTCGCTAAGCCCTAAATCTCTTACCTCATCTGCTCATTTTCAGCTCTTGAAAGTTTTGGTACAAAGAAGCCACTGAGCCAAATTTTTTTTCTTTGATCAATCATGTCCCACTGTTCAGAAAACAGGCTAAAAACCATTAGTCTTGCTTATGTTATCCAAACGCTTGCTAGGATCTCATCTTTCCTATGATTTATTTAGCACTGAATCCCTTGACAATACATCTAAAGTATTCTTAGATCACTTCAAATATCACTCAAACCAGCAGTTTTGATTGCGAGGCAGAACTGGCAGAAATAGGTTTTAGATGCAGAACAAAGACTGATCAATGCATGTGGCATATTTTCTGAAAACCGCTATGAATAGGGTCCGACCGGTACCTCGGTGAAGCCTGGCTTCAATGACCACAACAGATCATCTGGAGACATCCAGATACTATAATACATCGTCTGGAGCCAGTGGATTTAAATAGAATCTTTGTGTTGCTGCTCACGCGCCTTACAGTATTCCTGTTGCATCATTTTAGCTGGTGCTGACATGCACTTCAAACTCCATTTTATAAAGTTTTCTAAATTATTTTCCAAAGGCACAGCAGTCAGAGGTAAACACTCAGGATGAGATCACTTTGGGGAGAAAGAAAGTTTACAGATGGTTTGTAAATAGCAATTATACAGGAGGTTGCATTTCATAAATCCCTCCCTCAACTGATCCTAAATTGAGATCACCAGCCACCACCCATCGCCCTGTCAGCATCATCAAATCTCAAAACAGTCCAGGGTTCCACGTGTATTTTACAGCTTTTAGAGATTCCCCATTATAAATAAATATAAGACTTTTACCCTTAACTCTCAGCAATACAATTCCATTCCCATAGTCACCATGTGCTCTACGACATTTTTAGGGCTTGTCTTCAGCTCGCAGTTAATTTGAGCTATAACCCAAAACGGCCCTTACCAGAGTGCCATCCTGTACAGAAATTTTTAACTAGAACGAGGCAGTAATTTTAATGCGAAGGTTGGCCCATTACGTAAAAACTAATGTTTCAATTAGCAAACTCCTTCACCTCCTAACACCACCTCTGTGACACAGCCACAGGTTAACGGCGGCTGGTGCCTTTCTGCAATTCTTTCTGCCCAGGAAGAAAAGATGTGTTCATAGTTTCATCAATTTAAAGGCCAAGAAGAGACCACAGCTTCACTGAAATCCCCCTCCTGCCTACCACATGCCACTAAATATCACCCACAAACTGAACGTAATACTCGAGAACAACATACCCTCTTATTGGCCTCTACAGTTTTAAAAGAAAAGCGATCAAATAAGGGATTTTCTAGAGACGGAAAGTGCTCTTTTTTGTTTGATCATTCATTACAATGGGCGGTCCACCTCCCTAATAAAACCATGCCTCACTTCAACTCTGAACTGCCCAATTCCCCCTTTAAAACATTGATTTTAGGTACCACTTCCTTGGATGCATAGGAGGACGCTCAGTGCCTGGAATTTTCTCTCTGTGATGCTACTGCAGTCAAGCGCTCCCTCTGATAAACTAAACAGACTTAGTTCTAAGCTTCTCTGTGTGTGTTTTTTCTAGTCCTCAGACTATTTTTGTATTTCTTCTGTTCCCCTACAACTTATCCAAGAGCTATTTCAAGATGTTGAAATGGAAACCATATACAATCTTCCCGTACGAAAGTCACGAGTACCAAATACAGAAATGAGATTTGTTCTCTTCTAAATATTTTCTTGCTCATAAACCTAAAAAAAAATACGCATTTCCCTTTTTTGCTACAGCATCAACCCTAGTGTTTACACTAACCTGCTTTGCTCACCACTGACCTTTTAATCCCTTTCAGCATTACTACTCGTAATACAACTCTCTCCTCCTTCCACCTCATTCTGTAAGCATGGCTTGCAACTCTTACCTCCAGCAGCATTGCTTTGCGTCTATTTTATTCTCCTGTTTGAATATAGCTTAAATCAAACACAAAGGTGCCAAGCCCAAGGTACCAAGCAATCAGAACCACCTCGGTATGATGATACCTGCCCTCGATGAGCACAGCTAAGCGGGAGAGCTGAATGGTCTCCACTGTCCCTCCAGCTTGGGCAGTCGGGGAGCAGGAGACTCCACCAAGGCGTCCATCCGCTCCCCATGTTTAACAGGTCATGATTTATTGCTTTGCCCCCCTGTATGACACGTCATTCACAAACAGTACTGGTGATGCTACTTCAAGAGCACTAATAAAAACACTGTTGGGTCCACTGCTAGTTCGTTGAAACCCTTCTAAAACCCCATCCATTTGACCACGATAACCTGTCAACAGCCATTGTTTGAAACCCAACTGCTGCTCTTAATGTGATTAATATCATCTTTATTCGATAATATACTGCCAATTTTCTTAATCAGAACATCACTTGGTACTAAAATGCCTCAGAAGTCACAGTTCGCTGGGACACAATTTAAAGAACGGCTTCATTTGTCGATACATGCCCAGAGGTTTTAGCACAGCACCAGGTCCACAGGCACCGCAGGACAAGGGTTACTTCTTGGTGCTGCTGCTCTCCTTCGAGCTACTTAATTTGCAAACAGTCATTTGAGCACAGTCAACTCAATTGCCTAGTGAAGAAATAAACTGGCAGCCTATTTAGGCATTATTAACTTAATATGAACTTGACAGTAACTTGCAAAGTAGATCTGTTCTAACAAGACTGAGTTCAAGTCTTTAAGCACTCCTTTATTATTTGAGGTTTGGATGTCTCTCAGGGTTCTTATATGAAGACATTTTTAAGAAGTGTTTATTGCGTGCCTATGTATACAAGGCAGAATCCCAAACAGGTAAGTTGAAAACAATAACCTTTGAAAAATGGATTTTCACAACTGGCCTGATCTACGCTTTTAAGAGACCTAAGTTTTGAGAAACTAAAGAACTCAAAGTGAAAATCCACATGAAAACACAATAGTGTCTTTAACCTTTAACGATGGGTTCTCATCCATTCTGTGCACTTTCGCAAACACCAACCAGTTACCCAGTGATGACCTGCCAGCTCAAAACTCGAAACTAATCGCCCAGCGCTACTGAAGGCGCTGATCCAGCACCGCCCAGGATGAAGAGTACACGTCAGACAACCTGCCACCTAAATCCACCACAACAGGAGTCCTGCAAGTCTAAACACATATCGTTATTTCTATGAGAATAAAATCACAGCAATTTGAGTCCTGCAAATTACACCGCTATTAAGACAAGCATCCTATTTAAACAACTCTTATCAGATAAATAGCTTTATTGTATCCAATTTTGCATCCAACTTCTGCAAAAAGGTTCAAACCAGATGATAACTTCCTTCAAGCAGCAGTTGCTACGAAATTGCAGTTCGGACCTCCATCTTATCGCTCCCTTTGTGTTCTGCAAAAAGGGTCCCAAAAAAAAGAGAACATACTGCTATGTGCCTGTACTAACCACTTGTGTCATAACAGCACGCGTTAATACAGGTTTATTTTACTGCACTGATTCTCCTATCAAACATGAAAAATATAGTAAAAACGCAGTGCATTCAAGACTTCCAAAGAGAAAAAGAGAATTAGAGCATTCGCTGCAAATTTCAGTTTATCCTTTGCTAAACCATAATATGCATTTAGTCCAAGAATGTGTGACTGTGCTATATCACTTCGCTAATGAGTCTATACATGACACTTCAAACAGCTGCAGTTTCAGAGAACAAGAACATATTGCACTATCGTTGCCTTTAAGACAGTCACCCAGATGAAAATCAGCGTTAAGATAAAAATCAGCTGCTTCTGGTCAGATAGATTAGAGAGAGATAGTGCAATCATTCTGAAAACAAACAGAGTAAGTTAAGGAAACTTAGAATTAGAGGTAAATTTTAGAAGGACTCAAACTATAATTAGGGTATGAAAATGAAGATTACAGCACACAGTCTTTCCTGCCGTGGTAACAGACGTATGTTTATAGCAGAGATATGTTCATGTCCATCGTCCCAGATTATCTGAAATTTATTTTTGAATACAGTCTTTTCATTTTCCTCTTCATTTTGGTACGTGAGAACAAAATTCTGAGGTTTTGTTATTAATACGTATTACAGGCACACTGTCAAACAGGAATAAATTATCCCTGTAAACAAAAACTTCTAAGACTAAATGTTGAAGGAGCAGCACTTTTAATGGTTAAGCTCGATTTTCCAGGCATTCTGGAAAACAGAACTGGTTTTAAAAATAAGGTATCTGCACACTTTTTTCTTCTGAAATTATAGGGATACAGTTATCTTCAAAAAACTATTTTTAAAGGCTTCCAGCTATCTAACTTCCCTGGGTTATCTGATAACATTTTGTCTTCGTTTCCTAGTTTTAATTGGTTTTGTTTCTTCACTCTTGTATGTTGCCTACGAATACGGAAATGAACCAAATCAGGAAGAAATCATCAGGGTTAATTATACATAAGTAACAAAGAAATCTCAAGTGCTATTTGTGGCAGCAGTGGATTTTTATTCCCTCTCTAAGTATGAGATATTCAATAAAACAACCACAAAAGGTGAACCTGGGAACTATGTCCCCATTGATTCAGGTACTTTTGGGGGAGGTTTAGTATATAGTCTCTGAATCCCCTGCACAGAGTCTCTTGTCCCAGGCACTGCCCAATTTTTGTTCTGTTTCTTACTGCACCCAGGCTACCTGACATGGATGTAAAATGCCTGGGGTTTTTATCATCTCTCAGGCTACTGATCATTCCTACTGTTACCACTCTGGCAGGAAGCATGGCTCCCAGAAAGCTGCTCCAATTAAAACAGATTTCCGCCCTCAGTACCAGGAATAGACTCTGGATACTCCCCAATAATCTCAAAATGGATACTCCCATTAAATTATTTCAATATAAAAAGATTTGCAGAGACTACTGATCTCCAACAAAGCATCCGTATTTCGTCTTGAGAACACGTCTTAAGTAAATTTAATCTCCAGGTTTTTTTCCGCTCCCTCTTTACTAAATGGCAAGATCCCTAAGAGTACATCAAGATTGAGTCAGCTCCTGCTGTCCACCTTCTTGAGCCAGCAAAAGAAACACTGCATTACTGCAACTCTAAAACAAAATAAAAGGGAGTTGTCCTGCTAGAAGTCCCAGAAGATGCCAGACATTATCCCCGAGCTTATTCTTCCCCTTCCAATTTTTGCTTTGCAAGGTTTTCCTGTAGGTTATTTTCCTGCTAGCTCAGGGCATTGAGTCAGCTCACCATGCAGTTAAACAAGCATCACAGGCGGTGTAGCAAGGTGGCCAGTCCCCTTACCTCAGACACATCGTAAAAGTACACCCTGAGGATGCTGCTTCAGTTCCTGAAGCCAAATTTAAGGTCATTTAAGTCAATAAACTCATGGTGTTACCAGAAGATGCAGCCTCACCTTTCCTCCCTTCTCCTTGGCCATGTGTTCCCAAGTACAAGTTCACACCAGGTAGAGACATAACTGGGCAGCTCCAAGCAGAAGGTATTGGTATATTGGTCCCATCAGTATCTCAGGAAACAATGCCTTCAGCACAAGGCACGTTAGAGAGTGTGGCAGGAGGGAGGGCAGAACTACACCTTTGGCAGCACCGGGGACTTGCACCCGCCTAAACCAGCGACAAAACCAGGCTCTCAGCTCATCTGATGCACATTTTACAGAGAGGGAACTGGGGTAAACGACACTACCTCTAAAAGCACTGTTAACATTAACTACAGTTTGTAAGTGGCTCAGACGGTCTGAGAAGGAAAAGCCATAAAAGTACTTCAGGTGATTTTAGTACGTAGTCTAAATGCTATATCATCAAAATACTCTCTCCTGATACTTGGCTATCAGAAGAGCCTTTAGAGCATGCTATATTTTACATCAGGAGGCAAGCAAAAGCCTTAGTTCAGAGAGGCTATGTGCTGTATCAAGGGAATGAGCTAAAATTACTGCAAGACACCTACACAAAACTTCTTGCCTTCAAAGAACAGCGTCAGGATTTCTGGATTTGGGTGCCAGCGCTTCAGGAATTTGTAGTCACGAAATACAATCACGATTCTTATTCTGCTGAGACATAGATACAGGTGGCAGCAAGGGTCCCTTTGTCTTCGAGTTTATTTTGCACTGCAGTATCTCGGAGTTTGGGGTTGTACCTTTTATCATCAACAAGATTGCTTTAGCGTCAACAAGAATTTACGGTTAGCCCTTCAGGTAGCAGTTATTGCTTGAGAAGTTATATGGCCGCTAGTAAGAAAATGAGTATCTGATGTCCGCTGGGTGCTACTGATTCACATTTTTCTTCCTATGGATGTCCTATAGCCAGAAGTAACAGTAATGGGCATAATTCAAACTGTCTAGATGAGTGACCTCACTCCAGAACAGCCCACGCTTATACAGACCCACAGATCTGACACCTGCAGAAGTTCACATTTATTAACTCTGACAGTGAAGCAGTTTTGAAACTTGTCAGGATACAGAAAACGTGTGTTGCCATGCTGGTCCTTAAGATTTTCCAATTTTATTTTCTTTTTAAATCAGAACAAGTTATGAACTTTGAAGACAAAGATCTCCTGCTTCTAGAACTTAACTGAGCAAGTCCGTGTGGCCTTGTTTTCTCCTCCCTCAGGACAGCCCATGCTTCTGATACCCTGCCAGCATCTCAGGAGGGCAGACAGAAACGAAAAGCCAAAGAGTAAGAGATTGTTTTCCCCAATGTTCTTCCCACTATCTTTTGGTTAATATAAACACACATACAAAGCAAGAAATATGAAATAGTAATAAAAAGGTAAAATCATAGGAAGGTCAGATAAAACCTAAAACCACTGAAGACACATACGACTTCCTCCAGTTGCCACTGTAGGAAGAAAACTCCGTGATCCGTAAGCCCTGCGGCTTATCTCGATAGCCAGAAAATCCTAACACCGAGAAAAACGTATTCCAGAATCAATGCCCCCCCTGCCCCAGGAGAAAACTCTGCTGAAGTCCTCTCAGATTTAAAAACAAGATTGTTAACGAAGTAAAGCCCAGCTAATCCTGACTGCCAGCACAGTCCCGGGGAAAGAGGTCTCACAAGGAGATAAGATTCAAATCAAGAGTTTCACAGATCAAAGGCACCAGCCTGAATTGTAAACTGAAACGAGTAAGGCACCAGAATAGTCTCTGCAGCACTGATGTTACGCACTTTCCACGAGAGCCGTTTCCATGTAAGCAGAATAATTTGGTGCCGCTTTGAAATCTGTACAAAACTTAAAAGAAAAACTCCATATAGGGCACAATGAAGGAACCCAACCAGGCAACCACGAGCACAGGGTCAACAACCTTTTCACTCCCTCATGTGCTGGAGAAGGGGGGAAGTCATCACTATGGCATCTCCCAATGTTTCGTTTATCTATCTTGGGAAGTACAGGCACTACCAACCCTTTTTGCCATATTCCAAATGGGAAACCGAGGCACCGCTTACGCAGTTTGTGAACTAAAGGGAAATTGTGAGCATGGAAAGAACCAGATGGTGATCTCGCACGATCTGACCATGAGATCATCATTCATCGCTAGCAAAATACCTGTCACAACAAAAAAGGTTGGAGATTTGGGTTCTCCGGCAGAGAGATCTCCCCTGAAGTGAAAGCACAAGGCTGAACCAGATTATGAATTCATCCAAAAAATCTCCATTGAAGACGATTCTGTTACGTGGAATTTTCGATTAAAAGGATAAAGCCAGCAAGGCTGGCCACAAACTGGCCTAAACAGATGTGAGTAAAAAAAGCTTCCCAAGGGCTGAACACAAACACAGAGCATCAGGCTTTGTTTTGGTAGAAGGGGAAACTATGTAAACCGCAGAGAACAGGAGAGAATACGCACACTGTCGAGCCTACTGACAGAGCCAGAAACGTCAGTGAAGAGCATCAGGAAAGCACGAGAAAGTCAAGGACAGCCAGAGAAACACCCGTGGTGTAAGTCACAGAAAAACTCTGCGCGTACGTGTGCGTGCGGGCGCACATGTATTTAGTGCTGGCAGGAAAAAACGACCTTGGAATACTGAGCAAAATGGTCTCCTGCTGTTTGCTTCAGACTGCGTTCGGAAAAACCAACCTCTGCAAACATGCTCTGTGAATCAGCACGATTGCCTCTGAGAAATACCTGGCTGTCATCGATTTCCTCTTTCAACAGACGATCACAAATATTGGCTAATCACTCTGGTCAAAAGAAGTAACCGTGCATACCGGGAGCAGCAACTCGGCATCAGCTGGAACTAAGCAGATGAGAAAAGATTTCAGGGATCCTGGAAAAGAACTGAAAAGGAAAGTCTAAGTCAAGGTTTGGCAATCTTTGTATGGTGCCATGCCAGGCTTTTTCTTCCCCATGCTATGGCTCGAGCGTGCTAAGAGAAACCTAGCAGGATCTGGTAGAAGCTGCCTCTCGAACAGGCAGGAATCTGCTAGTCAATGGTATCTTGCTTCTACGCAAGACAGCGGCTTTTGCTGAGCGTAGAGCTCAGGGAGAGTCAGAAATTGCAAACTGCTGCCTTTTGCAAATGAGTGCCTCAAAATGCCAATGCTGTTAGCCCCGCACCCCATTCATAGTCTGATTGCACATCCACAGGTTGTTGATCCCCGAGCTAAAACATGCATCCAGTACTAGATGCAAGAGAAGGCAAAAAAAGGTCAAACTGAACAAGGCTGCACGACTGATGAGAATATTTGGATTTGAGTGATGGAACGATATTGCAGGGAACAGAGAGATCATGAATTGCAGAGCCAGCATCTTTCCAACTAATAAGACAACTTCCCAGATGAAACTGCTGATGCATCCAGGAAAGGAATAAGCTAAACACAAGAGAAGGACACTTAGAAGGGGAAATGAGGTTCAAAGTCAGACAAGAGCGTCCATAAAGAAAATGAATTTTCTGTTGCTATATATGGATGCAAGGAGTCTGAATAACAAGCAGGAACAAATAAAATCCTGACTGGCAATAAGAAAAAAAAATGAAGCCTGGTGCAATGAGCATGTGACTGGACTTTAAAATCATTATTTCGACGGTGTTCAGATATGAAAGGGAAGCGATGGCTGCAACATACCCCTACATAGAGAGGGGGAAAAAAGGCTCACCTCTTTGACAGTTATCAGTACCACGGAAGAACTGAATTTCCAGGGCAACTCGGCAGTAACTCGGTGTGTTATAATGGGTGAAGCCCAGGAGGAGGTTCTGGGAAGCACCAAGACAGGGAGCAGGGTACGTGACTCCATAGGCACATAAAGGGGGGAAAAAAAGATGTGGGGTTACAGAGGAGATAGGAGGGGTACAGAAACTCTCACACAGCAAGTAATTATAGGGGATTAGTTTCCCAAAATGCTAGGTGACAATTTATAACACAAAGTAACTATTTTGGACCTCATTACAACCAATAAAGCTGCGGTAATCACTGGACTGGAAATCTTGATAGGGGAGAAAAAGAACAGACTCGCATTTAAATATATCTAAGTCTAGTAATTCAATCAAGATTGCAAAATGTCTTGATTTAAATAATTGATTTTAACTTGTATGACGTTTGTACTTTTTAGTTATCATCTTAATGAAATATCAACATAATGAAAATAGGCCTCACTTAAGATGTTGATTTTTCACAAATATAACTTAGCAGAGGAAAAATTAAGGAATTTGCATATAGATGATCCACTTATATTCACTCACAAAGTTTCAAAGTGCTTTTGGATCAAAAAGGAAGTAGCTACAGAGTGGAGTTTGGAAAAGCTTCTAAAGCAAATTAGAGATTTAACTCCCCTTGCAATCAATGGGAAGATACTAGAAAAATTATTAAGCAACCTATATAAAAGCAACTACAGGATAAAGCAAAAAATGAAACAACACGGATGCGTCAAGATCAAATTGTGTCAAACCAAAATAGCCTGGTGAAACTCAATAAAGACAAGTGCAAGAGCAGCGTACGCTGCACAGGAGGAGAATAATTAGTGAGGCTGCTGGACGAGAGAAAATAACCTAGAGGGTGTATTGGATCACAAATGAATATAAGTCAACGATACAATGGATTTGGGGGGGGGGGGGAAGGCAATTCAGATTGTTTTAATAGAGTGCCACGTGGAAAATAGCATTACTTCATTTTATACAATGCTGACGAGGCCACAGAGTACCGAGTCCGTGTACAGAGGGAAGTAAACACATCAGAGTACAGAGGAAAGCAGCAAAAATAATAAAGAGATTTAGAAACAATATGATCCATGAGAACAGATTAAAGGACCTTGTTCAGCCTAGAGGAAAGAAAACTGAAGGAGAATGTAACACGCTCCCATCAGTGACAACGGAGACAACAGGGATGGGTTATTTTGCACCTCCTCTGGAGTGAAGCGAAGTGTCTTAATTTGCCAGAGAAATAAGATATGGGAAAAGCTTTTAACTAAATTGGTTAATCACCCACTACCAGCTACCTAAGGAGGCTGGGTACCTCCTGAACTGGAAGATTTTAAGGAAAAATTAGAAACATATTTGTCAGGGATGCTCTAGAGACACTTTATCTTGCCTCAAGGAGGGGAATGGACTGGAGAGTTTCCCGAGCTCTCTCCCAGCTCTGCATTTCAGTAAGGAAAGGTGCCTCAGAGGCCCAGGTGGTTTAACCAGAGAGTCCTCAAAGAGTCCTCCACCATTTCTAAGACCCCGAGGGTTCATTTTCAATATTTTTTGGAACACAGGAGAAAATTTGGAAGACAAACATCTCTAACATGACAACATCAGGAGAGGGCAAAAAGATGACTCAAGTAACTATCAATCAGCCAGACATCAGCTCTGGACAAAATAAGGGAAAACTCAATCAGACTTGATCTAGACTTAAAAAGGACAGGAACAAAATTAATGACAGTCAACGCAGTGTTATGGAAAATAGGCCTTGTCAAAGAAAGCTGATTTCATTCTTAGATGAGATTCAAAATCAGGTTGATAAAGGTAACTGCTGCAATGTAACAGGCAAACTTTTGTTGAGCATGACATCTTGATTAAAAAATTACCACTCTACTATGTCAACAAAGCATGTTAAACGGATTTTGAGTTGGCCAACTGACAGATGACTAAAAGCAGTCATCTGTGGAAAATCGCCGCCAACAAAGTTAGCTGGAGTAGGGTTCTGCTGGGCTTGATACGAAGCCCGATACGATTCAAGAGGTCCACTATAGATCTGAAAATTAACATAATCACAGACAAGATCTGTGAATGGTCCTCTGGATGACAGACGAAGAGGACAGGCCAACCAGACACAGCAATTCAGACTGCAAAGGCCACTCAAAGTAGATTTCAATACAACCAAATGCAAGGTACTACATCCAGAAAACAAAATCTGAAAGCCAGGGACCCTGAAACACAATCTGAGGTACTGCCAGGCAAGAAACTGCCCAGCATGCCCCAGCTCAATGCCACATGTTTAACTCACCCAAAATAAAAGCTGAAAGACCATTTGGTTATGGAATTATAAGTTCCCTCCAACGGGGAAAGTTATCAGGTATCAAAGGACCTTTTAATTTAGCCAAGAAAAGGCTTTTGGAAGCAATAGTTGGAAACTAATTCAAATTAGACCTAATTTTTTTTAATCAGAGAGGGTAATTAATTGCTGAAAATATATCAAAAGAAGTGCAGATTCTTCATAACTTGAGATCTTCAAACTAAGACTGACTGTCCTGGTAGAAGGTAAACAGTAGCCCAAAATAAATAGTCATTAGGCTCCTTTTCCAGGGAAAATCTAAGGATCTGAGGTTTCAAGGAGGTCAGTCTAATTAAGCCTTAAACTCTAGGAACTCTCTTCTAAGTCCATATAGAAAGTCACCAACACAGCATCTGAGCACATCCCAAGAGCACACAAAGCAAATCAAATCCATCTCCCAGCCTCCGCACAGGGAGAAGCAGCACAGCATCTGACCCAACCTTGCTGTGCAATGTCAGCAAGAAATCTCCAGGCTCCATTTTCCCATGGTAAACACAGAGATAGTACATCTACGCACAAGGAACTTGCAAGGCTTAACCCAGGGAGGTCTGCAAAGACCTTCCAAGAATCGTGGACAGAAGCAGCCTTAATGGTATATACAGCTGCAGGTCACTGTGGTAGAGTCAGCATCAGAAAGGAAAGGGGTCATCTCTTGGACCACCTTCGCAGTGGTGGTGTGGAAGAGAGGGAGAGAACAACATGCTTCGTGCTGGACACTTTGCTGAATGGCAATCCAAAAGCAACCAAGAACTCTGAGGGTTTTATGCCTTTTCTGCAGAAGTTGTTTGTAACATAAAATGAAGGCTT
The DNA here is from genome assembly GCF_018139145.2 of Gymnogyps californianus. NCBI lineage: Eukaryota > Metazoa > Chordata > Aves > Accipitriformes > Cathartidae > Gymnogyps > Gymnogyps californianus. The sequence goes on along the minus strand of NC_059471.1, from coordinate 1,648,103 downwards.
TGATTCACAAACCAGCAAAAACTCTAGATAACACCAATCTGCTGTAGAATACTCCAACATCATTTTAAAAAGCCTAAAGCAATTTAAGACATTATTTCTTGATGGTAACGCTAGCAAACACATAAGTAAAATCAAACTCCAGGAAGTAAGAAAGAAAAGCTGAAACTCAGATGAGAACAGATATGAGACCACATTTATCTACTGAGCCCACAACATAAGTCTACTACCACAGAAGTAGCCAACTCAAACCAAGTATCTTCTCTACAATTTCGATTTGGGGGGTGTGGGGGTGTGGGTGTGTTACATACAGACAATGAAAAAATTCATATGGAAAGAGAGCTTCCAAATGAGATCAGTCCATATTCAGAAGACTCAGCTAGCTGCCCAGTTCAGCAGCCGGGATTCAGATGCTACAGTAAAGAAAAAGAAACCATTTCTCAAATTTATGGCACTGCATTTTAGATTTCAAAAACTCTGTTGTGAATACAAGTCAAATCAAGAGCAAACTTGAGCTTTAACCAATTTCCCTTGCATTGGTTTCACCTCTCACTCGCACCACGATAAGAGGCAAGCATGACCGACAGGAGAGCGTTTAGGTGACCCTGTTCTCGTGGCCAAGTGACCACCTTCTGAATACGGCACTGGCCACTCTAGGACAAGAGTAGGGGAGACTTAAAACAAGTCTGATCTCCTCGTCCAAACAACCACAAGGCCAACTGGAAACCTTATTCTAGCTGCGTATACCACACAACGTTGGACCTGAAAAATATGTGGAATGCCATAGTTTTTGCAAAAGCCATTAAACATCTCATTAAGTGATGACATACACAGGAAACTGAAGAAAATTATTTGCAGAATAAACTACTACAGAATAAATGTTCATATGGGGACCTCTTCCAAAGTAATTGCACTTTAAATGCTCACAAGCTTAATTCAAAATACTTTTCAATGGGGACAAGTCCTTAGAGCCTGCCTGTCCGTATAGACACTACATTCATCTTGGTTGAAAAATCATCAGCAACTGTAATGAGTGATCTTACTTTGTGCACCTAAATGGCAGGAGAAGATCAAACACGCTTGCAGACTTCCTTCAGTTAGGGCCAAGTATCTCTAGAAACAGGTTAAGCCAAGTAGTACCCATCTAGGGACATTTAAACAAGTAGTTTTCCAGACATCACCTCCAACTCTGTCTTGTCAATAATACAAAACAAGGTGTCTCATATGTAAAAAATACATGTATATACACATCTGCTCATATGTAAAAAATACATGTATATACACATCTGCTCACACAGAATGCCATTAAGTTCAAAATCTTGTGTTGAATAGGATGACCCACAGAACAGGAGCAGACTTATCTGTTGGGACTGTGGCGAGTCTTAGGAGTTTGTTATGAATAACCACATAAAGCCCCTTGTCTATTAAAAAAGCAAGTAGTCATCGCCTACAAATTCAAGTATAAAGAACTGAAAGGAAAATGGGGAAAAAAGCAGATCGTGCTCAGAACTTCTCACTAGTCTTCAAAATGTATTTCCAACATGAAAATGATAAAACCCACACATTATCAAATTTAGAGAGTTGGGTATCTAACGCCAAAGAAAGCAAAAGCCCAAACACTGTGCTTTAATTCGTGGCAGATAAACTAAAGAGTCTGATGCCATAAAAGAGGCAGATCTTTTTTATTAAGTTCTACAGCAAATTAGAAGCAAGGAAAAAACCCTGCAGAACTGAGATGTTACGGTCTATTTTAACTTTTGCTGCAGTCTGCAATCTTTATCCATTTTATCAAAGAATTAGACATGCCTAGCAGGCATGATGGCATCTATTCTTTTTTTGCCAGTTTAGTACTTTTTCTCTCATAAAATACTCTAAGCTTGTCTCCAGTAATCCTCCCAAATCTCTAACCCTTGCTAAGACAAGGAAGGCAAAAATGTTCAGCCTACAAATACACTTCAGCATTAATCTTCCTATTGGGAAAGTTATCATACGAAAGCTATGATAAACACCATTTTTCTGCTCTGATTTTTAATTTTCCCACCTTCCAGTTTTCCACGTGACCGTTTCACTCAAGGAGAGGAAGGAAAGACAGGGAAAAGTACGGCCAAATACATAACAGCATCTCCAACAGAGGACACGAACGTGTTTTTTCAGCTTTTACAAATCCTATGGTGATAACCTCCTAAATGGTTTGCTGGAGAGTGTCAACAGGCCCGCATTTTTTCCTCCCAGAAAGCACACAGTCACTTGAAATTCCTTTGCAGTGCTCAGGGTTTTCAGCACATCCATAGTAAACAAAACTCGGAGGAACTTTTAAAAAATTGTTCACGTCCCACTCACACTGTGAAGAAACCAATGCGTCTCCGTCATCCTCAACAGAACCTTGTTCCCTGTACGGTTCTTTGAAAAATAAAGTATTATGCCACGAACATCATCATCATCGCTTCCCTACAGGGTTCCAACAGGAAAGAGGGAAGAAATATAAGGTTTACTTCAATACAAGCATGATGAACCGTGTCATCTGCTTTCAGACTGAGAGGCAGCGAGAAAGAGATTTTAGAAAAAAAGATAAATAACAAAATGCTCATACTTGAGTGAAGTTATATATTAAATATCTATCTGGAAATGACTCATATTTGTGTATTCATGTTCCTGTTTGGAGCCCAAGACAAAAAAAAATGGCCTGGTTCTCAAAAGCTGCTTCATGCTCAAGAGCTTCCACAAATTTCAGAAGATCTGCAAATGCTGGATATACCTTAAGAGCTGGATCTTCCCTGACTGCGATCTGAATTACGGGTCTGGGATTCTTGCTTCAGACACCCATCGCAAAGCACACCTGCCTCTCAACAAAAGAAAACCCTAAAAATTCACAACTCTTTCTGTTGCTACCGATCCAAGCCAACAAGTAAATAAACATAAAATCCCCACGTCAAGATTATCCACCCAACAAAGTGAAGCATCAATATATCAAGAGCACAACACCACAAAATAGATATCCTATATATGTTGTTCCAAAATCAGCAAGAGAAACAAGCACTTACTTCCTATTGATTTTTACGGGAAGGCCATCAACCACCACCCACATAATACTTCCAAGCTCTTCCCCACCTGCTCAAAACTTCTCCCAAACTCCCTCCCACAGCCCCTATCTCTTGGTTGGGCAAAGGACCGCTACCTGCTCCAGCTGCGTATGACCTAACCAGCCAACAAGATGCTGTCTCCTAGAAAAACAAGAGGAACTGTTATGAGCCCTGTTCCCTGGGTAGAAGCACTGATTTTATTCTCTCCCCTCTGCCCAGCAGTCAACTTTGTCAAAACTTTTAAAAAAAAAATAAAGCTAGATTGTCTTCTATATCTACGGCCCTTTGAAATCTGGATCAAAGTGCAAAGGGAGTGCAGAATTACTGGTGGGCAGGTAGATAGTGCGATCACATCATCCTTACCTCCTCAAGAAATCGGGTTTACATGAATTTGCATAAATAAACATAGCATTGCCACTGACATTCTCCTCTCATATTTAGTGATAGCAACGTTTTAAACACAAAAATAGGAACAGAATGATTCGGTTGAGTGGAAGGAACAAGAAGGTAACACAATTTAGACACCTCTGGGGAACTGCATCCGTTCGACTGGCAGGTAGTCAAGTCACACGGAAATAATTCTTGAAAATTTATTCCCAGTTCTAAAAAGTGACAGACTAAGAGCCAATATTTTTTCATTCAAAGAGTTAAAAGACTGTCAACAGGCAAAAAATGGATAGGTGAATTTTATTTATTGTCACTGAAACAAAAATCTTCATCTATTTATGGAAGAGATGCATGACGGCATACAAGAATCCAATAACATCAGATGGGACTAATCGATTTGCATTTGAAATCAGCAAAAAAATGCTGTTTAGGTAGTTTGGAAAAATACTGCAGAATACGAGAACACTTTTCTCATTCAATCATTTTGGATCGAATATTTCTATGGACTGAACATGACAACTTACAGATTTTAAGCAGCAAAATTGAGTCTAATTGATTAGAAAGATCACGGTACATTAAGAAACGAGACCAATGTGAATAGTTACGAACCTCTCCTTCACAGCCAGCTTCTTCTCAGACACACGACCTCACCCGCAAATAAATCAAAGACGGCGCTGTACAAAAATCACCTCATTTGCACTTTGAAAGCGATGCAAGAGTCACTCCTTCCCTAGCACGCTGGCTAATAACACGGTTCTCTAGGGGATGCTTCAAATACTTCTTTGTCGTACCAGCGTTGGGAGGAGGAGATTGGCAGGACATCGCACGTCTCTCGCCTCGTGACAAGGGTCAGCCCGAGCAACTCCACGGCGCGGGGAGACGGCGCTCAACCATCCACAGCCGCCCGAGGAAAAGCCAGCCGAGCGGAGCACCGTCCAGCCGCACGTCAGCGAGCGCGAGAGGAGCTAATTCGGGACCGAAATGCACAGTTAAGAACGCCACGGTTTAAGGAGAGACTTTATGAATTGCAGAGGAAACAGAAAGTACACGGAGCACTTGTGCTACGGAAAGGGAAATCGGGGGCCTCCGCAGATACAATCAAGCCCAAAAGGCATGACTGGAAGACAAATGAAGATCATAATCCGGACTGAAGGAAAGAGTGAGCTCAAAAAGGAAGATATAAAAGTTGTGTTTGCCTTTTGACAGCCTCATCAACTGCTACCAACGCCTTGAGAGCTGGAAATCGGCAGAGAGTTCCTGGGTGGAAACGTGGAGGTTTCTAACTACCAGAGGATAAAGGTCTGAAACGCTCCTCTGCCACAGACAGCAGCAGAAAAACACCTGGGTTTAAAATAAGATCGAGTTATGGTTATGCCACAGTTGCTGGCTTTCGTGGCGGGAAGGACTTGGTGACCCAGGAGCTCCATCCCAGCCGTGAATGTCCCGCTTCCCAGAAAAGGAGATCAATGCCAATCTCACGGCGGTCGCCTTTGAAAACTTACCAAAAGCGGACACTAACCTGGATTAAAGGCATCCTTCCCTTGCCTAAAGTGGCTGCATTTGCACCTACACGTCCAAACTGAGGCTCACAAGCTCTTCTAGACAGTTCAGATAATTAAATTTAGACTCAATTTAATTATCATTTTAATTATGCTTGCAGTTGAGGTACTGAAGGCCTTTCGCAGAAATGCTTCTCCGAAGCATTTTCACTTGCTTGAGAAGTGTTTTCGGGAGCACCAAGAGCAGTATCACCTTTCTTTCCTGTTTTTCCCCATTATCTGTGTGGTGGGTTACTGATATAGGGGAGCATGAAAACTTAACTGCAAAGAGGGGGTTTTAAAAAATCCCTAAATAGTTCACCTACTGCAATGCAGACTTATCACTGAATTTGACAGATGAATATCACCTAAGATCAGAAAGGATCTCTACGATATGTTCTCCCTAAATGACCGTATCCCGTAGTTATTTCACGTGAATTTTGACGCAGTATGGGTGTTATCATTTAGGTTTCTGACTCCAAGCAATATTTCCCATTACTGAACAAACTCAACACACCTTCATGGCACGCAGTCATTTTGCTTCCGATCCCTTTGTTCCAAAGGGGAAGGGTTATACATCTACCTCTCCAAAAAAGTGTGTCTTTACTAACAGCCAGGAATTTTAATCAGCTAAAGAGGATACAAAAAACTCCATACATCTGAACAATAATATCTGAAATACTTTGCATACATTCACTAAAATGAAAGGCCGCTATAAGCACATCATTTGGGAGAGAGAGATTCCTTCTGAAAAATGTAAACATTTACTTTGGTAAAAAAAAAAAAAGTTAAGATGCATAACTATGTAAGTTGATATTTGTAACTTCCAGAACAAAAGTTAATCAGATTTAATATATATTTCGTCCAAAAAATACATTGCTAACTGGTATCAGTCCTTTTAATGACTACATACATCCAGCAAGAATAAATATTCAGACCGTAGTTGTTGGTTGGGGTTTTTTTAATGTACTCAACCATAAAGGTCAAGAGAATCCATGAAACAGTTAAAATTCAAAATCAAAATCAGAAGAACTAAAAAAAAAAAAAAAAAGCATTTGGCCTCCTAGTACTAATTTCCTTTTTCTTTACATTGCTCAACATCGCTCCTCAATTTGAGTTCTAATCAACAACCACTTCACAGTTAACATTTCATGAAATAATGCGGTTGATGCAATCAAGTCCAGCAAAATGTTTCCCTAAAGATGTTTCCATCATTCACATTCCTCAAAAAAAAAAAAAAAAAAAGCTTTAGCTTCCTCCATCGCTATTTAACAGCAAGAATAAACACACCACTGCATCTTAAATCATATCTTGATTAAAACATAAATAGAATCACTTGGGGTTTCTTTCTGGTTAGTACAACATGCCTTTGTCCAGGAGAGGGGGAAAAAAAAAAAACCTCAACCTGCTCATTTTTCTACATTTGACAGTATCCAGCACTAAATGAATGCCTTTTGAATGAAATTCAGTCTATGGAAATACAAGCCGTAACCTGAAAGCTTATCATCATGATGTGCAAGGGGAAAAAAAAGAGGAAAAAAAATCCCCCCAAAATCCAACACAGTACAAAACCTTTTTTTGATAATGAACATTTATTTCATTTCCATACTTCAGGGCTCCTCTGTTCTCTATAAAGGACTGAAGCTAAGCACCTTTTTGGCATTATTAACCCACGATATAGCGATGGACTTCATTGCCCTGAAAACCACAATGCCAATAACAAAGTATTCAAGCAATTATTACCAAAAAAAAAAAAAAAAAAGAAAAGAATCACTCCTTTCATAAAAATGAATAGAATATACTATTTTATATAGACCGAAAAAATAACGCCGCCTTACATTTCACAACCTTGCGCTCTCTGCCTTCAGGCTACAGATGTTGCACGCTGACATCCCCCCCTCTCATCAAACCCGGGCCATTTTTAAACCCCTGGCACAGGGGAGCGGGACGGGGCAGACGGCCGTAACTCGGCCCTTCCCATCCCACGAAGTTGCTGGCGGGCTCGTTAATATTCCCCTATATTGCTCCCGCCACCGTCGTCGTCGTCGTCCCCACGTGCCCCTCTCGATATTTTCGGTGGGTACGCCGTGAAGCGGCGGCATCCCCCATCTCCGGGGTGCACCCACATCCCCGAGCCCCACACCGACATCTCCTGAGGGTTGAGAGCTGGACACGCAGAAGAAAATCACCCGTGAGCCTGGTCGCTCCATTTCCCTTCTGCCACACGAAGAGAAAGGTGAAACTTGGCTTGGACCCGCCGGTGGTGGCTCCTCGGCGGGCTCTCCCTGGACCCCAAGCACCCCAAAGGGCGGCTGGTGAGGTGAACCGAGGCTTCCCCCTGACCCCCCCCGACCATCGCCGTGCCCCCCACGCCCAAACCTGGGGGGGCGTCGAGCCCACTCATTCCCCGTGGGGCTGAAGGCAAACCCCACCAGCAAGGCTTGGGGGGGGACGGGACACGACACAACAGGCTCGGGGTGGGGGGGCAACAGGCTCTGGGGGCCGGGTCTCGCCCTCCCCAGGGCGGTGGTCTCCCCTTCTGCCACGCGTGACCCTCACCCTCGAGGGGGCCACACGCAAAGCCCCGTGCTGAGAGGATGCTCCCCCCGCCACCGCCGCCCCCGGCCCTGTCCCCTCCGGGGGGGGGGGGGGGGGGGGGGCAGCTCGCAGCCACCCCCCCGCCGTTCCCTCACGCTCCCCCCCGCCGCTGTCACCCGCCGCCTCACACCCCCCGTCCGCAGTGTGTGTGTCCCCCCCCCAGCGCCGCCACTGCCGGCCGCCCTCCGGGGGTCCCCCCCTCACCTGCGGCTGCTCGGGCGGCGGCGGCGGCGGCGTCCCCTCTGCCGGTGCGGCGGCGGCGGCGGCGGCGGCAGCACGCTCCCCCTCCTCCCGCTGCCTGCTCCGCGGCTCCTGCCTCTGCCCGCAGCCGCCAGCCGGTGGGGGAGGGGGCGGCGGCGGCGGGCGGGAGGGGGGGGGGGGGGGGAGAGAGGCGGGGGGGGGAGTACCACCAGCGGGACCGTTACAGCCGCCGCGAGGACTACCGCTCCCGGCATGCCCCGCGCGCCGCCGCCGCGGCTCGGCGCCGGCCGCCTTCCGCGGGGCACGCTGGTAGTGTAGTCCGCGCGGCGGGCGGGGAGGGAGACAGGGCCCGGGCGGCCGCGGGGCACGCTGGGAGGTGTAGTGCCGGCGCGCTGCCTGCTGGGAGCTGTAGTGCGGCGGGGCCCTGCGAGGGCCGGGGGGAAACAGCAAGGTATGCCGGGAGCTGTAGTTCGGCGGGGCATGACGGGAGTTGTAGTCCGCGCGGGCTGAGGGGAGGACAGGGGCCGCGGCGGGGATCCCCACCGGGCCGTGCAAGGCGGGGCTCCGCGGGCCCCGGGGCCTGGCCCGGCTCCGGGAGGTGGCCCGCGGGCCGCCCGGCGAGTGCGGGCCCCGGTGCCTACAGCAGCCAGGCCCGCGGCGGGAGAAGAGGGGAGAGCTTCGGGGCCCGGCCTTGCCCCCCCGCCTCCTCCTCCTCCTCCTCCTGCCGCGGCCTGGCTTTGCCCCGTCCCCTCTCCTCACACCCCAAACCAGCCCCTCGCCGCCTTCCCCGCCAACAGCCCGTTCTGCTGCGTCCCCCCCCCCCAAAAAAAACCCTCCCCGCTCCCCCTCTCCGGCGCTGGCAGCAGCAGGGCGCAGACCCCAGCCCGCTCCTCCTCCTCCCTTCCCCGCTTCCCTGCCGAAACCCTTTGCCCCACGTTCGAGTTGGGGCAGCCACCCCCTCAATATTTGGGGAAAGCGGCTGCTGGCCCCGCCATGGCCCGGGGAGGGGGAAAGGGCCCTGCTCTGGGAACGCAAACGAGCGCTTTAATTTTTCATGCAGGAACGGACATGAAAAATTCACGTGAAACCTTTTAGGAGGGACCGGGAGCACCCGCCGGTGCGTGCGGCTGCAAGGTGGGTGCAAACTGCGTCGCTGCAGCTCAGCGCCCCAGTTTTAAGGCGGGAAAGGAGTATTTTGGGACAGTGCTGGTATCTGGGAGGTGGAGAATTAAATTCCTATGGGTCTTCCCAGGGACTGACACCAACAGGGGTACGTCCCTGCATCCTCTCCTCGATCCCTCACAACACTCATTGCTGGTTGAAGTCTTTTGCTTTTTGTGACGATTCGCGCTGGCAATTTTGTTTCCTGAGCGATGGATGTCGAACACCGCCCTGGGGAATGAGGGAATTGGGACGGGGTGTCCCAGGGGTGGCAAGGGTCGCACCCAAGCTGCTCGCTTCGGTTTCTCACCCCTTGGACGTGCTGGCGTGGGGGGGGGTGTTGTGAAAACCGTGTCAAAGGAAACATTTCTCCTTGCACGTTTCTCTTCATCGGTGGCGGCACGGATGGGACGTGCTCAGCCACAGCGATGCCCGATGTTGTACGGTTAAAAGGAGCCTCCAGCAGGATTTGGGGGCTCTTTAACAGCCCACCATGGGGGTTTTATCCCCCCTGCGAGCCAGGTACCGACCTGTCCCAACAGCAGATGTGTGTTAGTAAAAGAAAGAGCAAATGTTGGGGTGTCCTCACCCGTGGCTCTCCCTGGGTTCAAGCACGGGGACAGTGGGTCCGAACCCCCAGAGCTTCCGCCCATCTGCCTCCACAGCAGGAGGAGACAGGGGAGACCCACCGAGGGAGACGCTGGTTTCCTACGTCATGTGAGACGTGGGAAGGGTTTCAAAAATCCTTTGTTTCGTACCCAAAACCCAAGGCTTTGGCTAGGACGGGGGAGATCTCCACCAGGCACCGAGCCACCGCTCTGTGACAGCTTCTTGCTGTAACGACCACCCGGGTGAGACACGGACAGAGCCCAGCTGGAGGAAAAACAAACTGGTAGTTTCAAAATACGTCTCTTTTACTGAGCAGCACCCGATTGCTGTGGAAAATGGGGGGAAATCCATGATTTGGCTCTCCTGAGCGAGGGGCCGAGTCTGTTCCCACGTTGCGTCCTCTCCCTTCTTCCACCTGCGCACCTTTGCCGGCTGGAAATAACCTCCTGGCTCCTCAGGTCACCGTTTCCACCCAGTGTGCCCCAAATTTATCCCATCTAACCAAAAAAACCCCCACACACACCCAGTTTGCAAAAAATAAATAAACCAAGCCCCCCAAATCCCGCGCCAGCATCATTTTCTTCCCCAGAGGAAAGCAGAGCAATTTGGGCACGTTTTAATGGTACCACGTTCGGTTTGCAATCCCCGACGCCTGCCATTTCAGCCCGTCCATCACAAATACGTGGGCTGCGTTGATGTTTGCTCCCTGGGGGGTTTTATTTCTGCTCTCTTTTTTGTTGTTGTTGTTGTTGTTGTGTCCCTCCTCTCCTTCTTGGAATAAACTTGATGTCTTATCTGCCAGCCGACCGGGGGCTGCAGCCAAGCAGAACCCATTAGTGCAGCACTATAGATTTTCAACCCCATGAAAATCTGCTGCCATTTTAAATAGAGCATCTATTTATTTCACTCGGCGGCGTGTCCTTTTGCTGTCAAGGAGACAAATTATTCCGGTCCTGTGGCAGAGCTCATGATAACGCGGCGGAAAAGCTTTGAGAACAATTTATACCAAACTGTGGCATACGTCTACCTACAGAGGGGCAGCCCGATACTGGTGGATAGCCCGGAGTAAATCCAAATTTCAGCCCAAATCCCTTCCTAAGGGAACTTTTTTGTTAATTCATCACAGAACAAAGTATCTGGCCTGGCCCCCGATTTCCAAATGCGCGTCTCTGAAATATTTAGCGCGACCAGGATGTTTTGCAGCCCGATAACCGGCGTGGAGGGATGCGCAAGGCTGCGTGAGTGTGCCCCGGCCGATGGGGCGATTGCAATTTAACTCCTTTGTAATCAATCTGCATGCTGCTGGATTAATTTAATTCCTTCTGCTCTTCGCCACAGTAAAGCCAGCGCTGGAGGGAGGGGAGGGGAAAGGGCTTTACATTGAAAAAGCCTACTGGAATAGATGAGGGGTTTTTGTATTAAGGGCTGCCATATACTTAATAAACATCTTTATTATCAGCCCAGCCTTCACTATAAATAACCTGACGTGTATTTTAAGCCAGCCAGCCGGCGGGGACTGCACTCCCTAAGTTGTCTCGGGCCCGACCGTTTCCAGTGCGCGAGCGGAGCCGTAGGAAATGTGCTATTTCCTTCCCCGGGCGGCAAAAAAGGCTTTGGGAGAGGCTCTGGGCTGCCACCGCAGGCTTGTCTCGATAGAAACGTATCCCTGCCCACGCGCAAATCCTGCCTGCTGTGGCTAACGCCTGCACGTTTGCCTGGGCATGCCCCACATATGTGTGTGGAGAGATATATATAAAAAATACGTAGCTATTCCTTGCTGGCCTTTATTTTGTGGAAGAAGAGGAGTGGATAAAGAGGGGTTGGGTGATTCTTGGCTCTTGATCTCCCCGAATAATTCAACCTCCCGTTTTCCCCGCAGTTCTCCAGTCTGTGATTTCCAAATCTGCCTGGGGGCCGGGGACCACGTCTCCGCCGGCTGCCGGCTGGGCGCAGGGATGCATCCCGGGCTCTCCCCGGCTCCTAACCTCCACATTTTTTTGCTCCCAATAGGTTTGCAAAGCCTCGGCTGTCTCGAGCAGGGCGAAGGGTTCCAGTAATGTGCAGCAACAACTCCAAAAGCTTTTCCAACCCTGCAGCCTTTGAGCACGTGCGACTCGAGCCCGTCTCTCTCTAGAGCCGACGATAGTTTTGCTCTTACCTCCGGCGGGAGCCAGGTTAGACCTTGATTTTCACCCAGAGGATAATTCACTCTACTCAGAAATTCAATTCAGACGAGCACTTGACTGCTCAAAGTTTGGGTTGTTCCTGATGTATGCTCCTGCCAGCGGTGTGGCCCTGGTGCTTGCTCCGGCAAGATCCCGTCGTGGTATTAAACGCCTCCTCAGACCCATTCCCAGCACCAGAGGAGGGTCCTGCATCCCCCAAGCACCTCATCTCCCCGTGCCTAGCTCCGGTCCCACCTCTGTGTGGGGCAGGAGACCCCCGGGCATCCCCTCGCTGCCCCGGGCACGGCTTTGGGGCTCCCGTTTGGGCCAAGCCCTCCCAAGGGCACTCACGCTGCTGCCACCCGTGCGTGGATTATTTACGGCTCCCGTAGCCCCGACTCGGGACCCCCTCGATTGCCCGGCTTCTCCCAACCGTGCGGCTCCTCCATCTCCGGAGGAAAAGGGGGGCTCTGGAGAGAAAGTGGGGCTTAGAGGTGCTGGATCCTGACTCCTCGGTGGGTCGCGGCTGGATCAACCATGGGCATCACCGGTGGCACCAGCCTGACAGCATCCCGGCCGCGCCGGCACCAGGCATCTGCTTTTTGGGGCTAAATCGCTAAAAAGCGACATTTCCCCCCGGCCTGGTACCTTAGGATGCTTCTACCCAGCCGAGCCCCCCCCCGCCCCGGCCCTTCCCGCTCCTGCCCGCCCCTGCCGGTACCGGACTACAGCTCCCGGCGGGCCGTGCGGGCGGGCAGGGCCGGGCAGGGCCGGGCAGCGGGAGCGGAGCGCAGCGCTGCCCGCAGCGGGGACCCGCCGCGCCGCCTCCTCCCGGTGAGGGATGCGGGGGGCGGCTCCGGGGGGCTGGGGAGGGGGGGGGGGGCTCCGGGATGGGGGGAAGACGGGGAGGGGGTGGGGGGGGTGCGACTACCGGGGGATGCGGGGTACCGGGGGATGGGGGGTACCTGGATGTGGGTAGCAGGGGGTGCCAGGACTGAGGGATGTGGGTACCAGAGGGATGCAGAAAGGGGGTGCCCCAAAACGTGGGTACAGGGGGAAAAAGATGCCAGGGGCTGCGGGTACCAGGAGATGTGGGTACAGGAGGATGAGGGCACCAGATGGGGGGGGGGGGGGGCTGCAAATGCAGGGGAACGAGGGTGCCACGGGGATGCGAGTACTGAGGGATGGGGGTACCAGGGGATGGGGGTACCTGCGGGGTGCGAGGACAGGAGGGCAAGGGTGCCAGGGGCTGCAGGTTCCCAGGGGCTGTGGTACCAGGGGGATGCAGGTACCAGGGGACGCGGGTGCCGGGGGATGCAGGTACCAGGGGGATGTGGGTGCTGGGGCTGCGGACTCCAGGGCGATGTGGATACCCGGGGATTTGGGCACTGGGTGACGCAGGTACCAAGGCACAGAGGTACTGGGTGGGGGTCTGTGTCTCGGCGTACCCCCAAACCAGGAGGGGACCCAGCCAGGCGGTCCTGGAGGCTGTCCTGGGGTGCTGAGTCCCCATCATCGGGTCGCTTGGGTCCCTGGTTGATGGGTGGATGGGGGGGGGGCTGCGGCCAGGGAACCGCTCCTGCCTGGCCCTGGGGTGTTGGCGCTGCTTGGGGACCCAGGGAGCGATGACTTCATGGCCTTGTTAAGGACTAATTTCCATCCAGGCAGGGAAAATAAACAAGCGTGGCTGTCGTTGGCCGTGGAAAGTTACTGGGGCCGTGGGGAGTTACTGCCTGTTTTCATACGTGGCCCGGATTTCTCCACTTACCTCCACAGGATGATAATCCCTAAATCCCAATGAGATTAAAGGCAGAAGGAAAGGTGGCTGGAGTTCTCCTCCCTGCCTTCACGACGTTTCCCAGATGACGAAATCCCTTGTCTGTCTAACCCTGATTAACCCATGCGCTCGGTTCATTCCCCCCCCCAAAAAGGGGCAACGAGGGTGAATCCCCATCCCACTTCGCTCCCGGAGCCGCAGGGAAAAGCCGCAGGCGAGGCAGGAGCTGCTATTTTAACCCCATTACTTTTCCCGTGCCAGCAGGTCCGGAAAACCCTCCCGCAGCCATGGCGCTGGTGAAGAGCGGTTGGCTTTGGCGGCAGAGTAAGTGCGACCCTTGAGCTTTCCAGGTTGGGAGGTCCCCAAAAAAAACCCAGAGAGGTTTTGGCTACGGGATGCCGGGAGGAGGCACGGGGCGGGAACGGGCCCTGACCCGGGCGGTTAATCCATGGCAGCGAGGAAATCATGGCTCAGCCGCTCACGGATTTACATAAGAGGAGAGAAGGGCCGTCTGCCATGAAAACAGACGCGCAGCTCCACATCCGGGGCTGGATCTGGTCCCGCGCGCACAGCGGGGCAGCACCACGATGCCCTGATGGCTTTTTTGGCAGCCCTTTTTAATTTAAAGCCACCTGGTCACGCTGCCCCAGATGCTCACGCCAGGCACGGGTGCCCTGCGGGATGCAGCGGCTCTTGCAGGGCGTGCTGGGATCCGGCTGCAAATTTAGGGAACTGCGTTGAGTCTCGTGAGCGTGCTTGGCCGTATCCCACCGGGCTCGCTGGGGTCCTTCACCTCCTCCCCATCCCGTCAGGCTCCATCCTGCGCCGCTGGAAGAGAAACTGGTTCGTCCTCTACCTGGACGGCAGCTTGGTTTACTACCACGACGAGACGCAGCGCGACATGGACGGCCGGATCCACGTCAAATACAGCTGCCGGGATGTGAGGACTGGCCGCGAGTGCAGAGGTGAGCAACGCCCCGCGTCCCCAACCCCATCCCGTGCGGGGCTCTCCACGGAGCTGTAACCCTTTTAAAACGATGCTCTGCTTGTGCACGTCTAGGATACCCCCAAAATAATCCAGGCTGCCGAATTCACCCCCTTCCCAGCTCCCAGCCAGCGCCAGGCCATCCCCAACGAGATGCATGGTGCATCTTCTCTTCTGTTGCTTTTCCACGAGGAAGGGAGGAGAAACTCTCCTCCTGGTTTGTGCTTGTTCAAAACACGATCCCACGGCCCTGACTCATCCCTCGCCGTCTCGCACAAACAAGGAGAACAAAACAGCAGCTCGCCTCGGCCCCGGCAGCCCACGGCCGCCGCACAAAGCGCCTTTCTTGGGCTGCGAGCGGCGGTGGCGGCGGCGGCGAAGCCGGGATGCCACGGTGGGAGCACGAACCCAAAGGTTTATGCTCACCGGAGGGTCCCGCCGAGCTTTGAGGCTGGGGGAAGATGCGCAAGCCTCGTGGATTTAAGATTTTGTTCTTGCTCGAGCTCACGATCCAACTCCAGCGGTGAGCATCTCACGTTTCGACAAAATTGGGGTGCTTGCTGCCATCTGGCAAATTGAATTCAAACCCCTCCCTCAAGTCCCTCGGCCTCGTGCCCTCGATCAGATTTTGGGCAATTTTCCGTCCTTCCATTTTCTTTCTGCCGTGGGGGCGGAAGGTCCTGCTCGCCAGCTCTTCGCTCGTGTTGCCTTTTAACCTTTGAGATCCCCACCCTATCTTGCAAGCGGAGACGGAGCCGAAATCAAACCCGAATTGCGAGCATGGCGTCCCAGCGGTTTTTTAATGGTTGCAGCCGTTAGTGGCACGCGGCGGGGGGGGCTGCTGGTGCCAGGGATAATTTGGACCCCCGAGAGGGTCGGTGGGCAGATGGGGAGGGTCTCCGGGGCTTCTCTTTCGCTGAGGCCAGATCCTGCCCCTTCCGCTTCCAGACGTGCAGCCGCCTGAGGGAAGGAGCCGCGACTGCCTGCTGACTGTCGTGCTGCGGGACGGCTCCAAGACGACGCTGTGCGCCGAGAGCGAAGACGATGCCGTGTAAGCCGAAATCCCGCCGCGGCGGCACCGAAATCCCCTTGGCGGCTTTTTCATCCCAATTATCCGAGCCCAGAAAGAGCCCCGTCCCGCTCCCACTACGTCCCACCCGTGGCTAACGCCCCACAGAGCCCCTGTTTTCTCAAACACCCGCGTTCGCTCGCAGGGCGATAGGCGCAGGCGGAGATTTGGGTTTCCTGCTGAATAATTCAGAGCCAAAAGCAGCTATTTTTAAGCAGTCGGTCTCCTGCGGGGCGGGTTTCCCTCTCAGATGAGAAATCACCTCTTGGCCTGACCGAGGATCACTGGGGAAGGGTTTTCATCGGTATTCAGCAATAAATAGTGCGAAAGCGAAGTCCTTATTGGCTTAAGACCATGCCCAGCAGGAGGAAACACCCACTGTTAGCACTGTTCCCCTTCTATTTATTTCTATAAAAATTAAGAAATATTTTTTTTAATAAAAATTGGATTTTTTTAATAAAAATTCAAAAAAATTATAAAAAATAAAAAGTGGGAAACCTTCAGCTGAACTTAGATGGAGGGAGCTGTTCAGCCATGGCCAAGCTGAGCTTGATCAACTGAGCTTGAGCCCAGCTGAATGGAAATCCATCCGTTACCCGCCTTTTCCCCCCAATTTAGATGCCATTTTCCTGGCTGCCCTTGTTTGAGCCGGGGCCGTTCCCAGGGAGAGCGTTTAAGCCCTGTGCCCATCCCCGTGGCGCTGGGTACCTCCCGGCACCCTCCCATCCCCACCTATTAGCCCAGCGCTGGCTAACAGGGAACTAAAGATTAGTGCCAGCCCCGCGGCCGCATCCAGGTCACCGGGGGGAAGGAAGGGGGACGCGTGTGCCCAGCGGAGCTGCTGTCCCGCCAGGCGGCCCCAGGGGGACGATTCCCACCCCCCCAGCACACCCCAAAACCGGGTCCCTCTGTTTTGTTTGCAGCGCTTGGAAGATGGCCGTGCTGGAGGCTAAATCCACGCCGGTGAGGCTTCATCCCTCAAAGCGAGGGGCACCGTCCCGGCACGGCCTTCGGGCAGGGTGTGGGTGGAGGTTACACCAACCCCAGCCCCCCCCGGGGCTGATGCTGAGCTCGGGGTGCCCCCCCCCCGAGACCCTGCGCCCATCGGGCAGCCTTGGGGTGGCCCCTCGAGACCCTGCGCCCATCGGGCAGCCTCAGGGCACAGGGAGTAAAACCCCTGGAGCCAGACGGGGAAGAAGGTCGAGGAGAAGTGGCAGCGATAGAGCAGCCTGCTCGTGACGCCACCGACGGAAGATGACGGAGCTGAGGGTGACCCTGTTCAGTGGTCTGGGGTGACAGGGGCAGAGTTAAGGTGATGGGGACACAGTTAAGGTGCTGGGGGACACAGTTATGGTGACAGGGGACACAGTTAAAGGGAATGGGGGCAGAGTTAAGGTGATGGGACACAGGGTGATTAGGTGGGCAGAGTTAAGGTGACGGGGGACACAGGGTTATGGGGACACAGTTAAGGTGATGAGGGACACAGTTAAGGGGAATGCAGGCAGAATTGAGGTGATCGGACACAGTTAAGGTGACAGGGACAGAATTTAAGGTGACGGGGGCACGGTTAAGGTGATGGGGGCAGAGTTAAGGTGACAGGGGGGACAGTTCAGGTGACCTGAGCACAGGTAGGTGATTCGGGTGCTTGAGGAAAGGCTGCCCCTGGCATTTGGGACACTCTGGGCCCCCCTTGCAGCAGTGCAGGGGAACCCAAGCCATTCAGGCCCCGTCACACACGGGGGAAACTGAGGCACCGCACCGGCACGGCCACACCGGCCGGGTTGCGGCTCCGCTGTGCCCCGTGCAGCCCCGGTCTGGGAACCAGCCTGACGCCGCGCTCCCGCTGCTCCCAGGTGCACGTCTACGACCCCTACGACGACGACTACTACCAGACGGTGCCCCTCGACTCCCACCAGACCGCCTACATCAGCTCCGGCCACTACGGCCACCAGTCCGGAGGTGGGTGACCCCATCCGGTGACCGCATCCTGATTCACCCCGTCCCTCCCCAATGTTCGTTTGATGCTTCGCCTTATTACCAGCCGGGGGATGCTTAATTTGGCCGGGGGGTGTGTGTGGGCGGGGGTGTCACAGCTCCCCCCTCAGCACACGGATCCCCCGAGCGATGGTTTTGCAGTTTGGGGATCGATGCCCGGCTCTGGGAACCGGTGGGCTGAGACCTGGCAAACTCAGTGCACAGCGGCACATTCAAGGTGGGGGCTGTTTGGGCATGCTGGAAGGAGCCGCGGCTACGCAGGGGACAGGGGTGACAGCCAAAAATGGGGGTGTCCCCCCCCTCCATCCCACTCCAGCGGCACCCCTTGGGGGAAGCGGTGCCCCTCCGTTGGCATCGCGGTGGGGGGGGGTGCCAGGAGGACGGTGTCCCCTCGCCACCCACCAGCTCACCCCCCCCCTTTTTGCCTTGCAGCTCCCGGGGTGACCCACGTCATCGTGCGCGAGGATCCCTACCGGGTCTCCGGGGATCAGATGGCCTTGGGGCTGCTGGCGGGGGCCGCCACCGGCGCTGCCCTGGGCTCCTTCATGTGGATGCCGTGCTGGTTTTAGCAGCCCCGCGCTCTCCTCCCGCAAGATGCGGGGGCCCCCCTTCCCCATGCTGGGTCGCAGCCCCCCGACACGGCCCCCATTGCCTCCCCAGCCTGGTTTAACTCACCCCTGGCTTGGTACCCGCCCTGAGCCACCCTCGGTCTCCCAAAACCATCCTGCTCGGCACCCTGCACCCTGGGGACAGAGATCCAGCCCCAAACTCATCCCGTAACCTCCTCCCAGCCCCGGCTTTTGCATTAAATAACCCCCACGTGCTTCAGAGACCCCCCCCCCAAAACCCCACAGCGCCCGATTCCCATCCGCAAAGGGCCTGGGGAGCTGCCGGGGCCGTCGGCAGAGGGGAGGGCGCAGTGTCCCAGCCCCGAAACCCGCCTCAATTCCCCACCCCAAATCTCCGCGGGGAGCTGGCTGCAGAAATACCCAGGGGTTTTTGGACTGAGGGGGAGTTATTTGGGGGAAGGTGGCTGAATTTTTTTTTTTTTGCAGCCCCGGCTTGGCCAGGTGAAGCCCACAGCACCGCTGCTTTTTAAGGGGTTTTGGGTTTTTTTTTTTTTTGGAGGGAGGCTCCAGCACCGGAGCGGGAGCGCATGCTGAGATGAGAGGCAACCCCAGGGATGCTCCAGAGACAGGTTAGATTAAAGATTAAGGGGGCTGAAAACCTTTGCAGGATTTCCCCCCGCTTCCAGCTTCGCACCGGTCCCCCGCGCCTGGCCAAGCTAGAGAAATGGTGCGAAACTCCCTGGGAATTGGGGCTAAACCCCTGGGAATTGGGCTGGGAAGAGCCCTGGGAATATCACAGCTTCCCCAGCCAAGCGGCGGTCACTGCGGGAGGGACGCGCAGCACCTCGAGTTTCACCCTGATTTTTGGGAGGGGGAGAAATCACCTGGGGACAAGAGCAGCTCTCCCTGGGGATCAGGGACCCTTTCTGGCAGCCAAGCTGGGATCTTCGAAGCAGGGATTTGGGATTGAGTTGGGACACACACACACACACACACACACACACACACACGGTCCCTTTGGGTGGCCCTGAGGCCAGGGGACAAGCAGCAGCTCACATGTTTGGGCAGCACCAGGCAGACGTCGTGGAGGGAAGGGGGAGAGGCGCAGCTGCCGAGCGTCGCCCTTAGAGGCACGATTTTATCCTGGAGACACCATCGATATTAAACAAATTCAAGAATTACAAAGAAAAACCACAGCTAGATTTAAAAAAACAAAAAAAACCAAACAAAAAAACAAACAAAAAACCCAGTGACACCAGCACCCCAGCCCGCTCTTGCCGTTAAAGCCCCGGATCGGTTTGTCCCTGCGCCCGACGGGGGATCGGGATATCCCAAAACACCGTCCTCATCCTCCCCCCGGCCTCCCTTGCCTCGCTGCTGCTGCAAACCCGCTCCCGTCAGCTGCATCGATTTTTGGAGAGAGAAGAAAAGGAGGGGGGGGGAAGCAAAGCTATCCGCAGTCTAATAAAGGCAGCGAAAAAATGAGACGCAGCCTGCGGGTGAGTGAGGATGAGGAGGGGGCTGCTCATCCTCACCGATCTCCAGGGGGTGGGAAGGTTTGGGTTCCCCTCGAGAGCTGCGCGTGGATGTCACCGGCTCCCCCGTCTCCTCCCGCGCCCCTTTTCCTCGCTCCCTTTTTCAACCGGGAGCTGCGAGGGCAGCTCGAGGGGAGGGACGGGCTACTGGAAAGCTCAAAACCACCCTCTGCCGCTCGCAAAAACGGGGCTCGAGCAAACCTCGCAGCAGCCAGGCGCGGCCCCCGGCACCGCAGGCTCGGGGGGGTCCCCGCTCGCAGCCTCTGAACGCGCCACGACGGCCCCGAACAGACGCAGAAGGGCAGAAGCTGCCCCAGAAATCCCGCTCCCCGCGGCTCCGTCGCGGTGCCAGAGAACCGCCATCGCGCGCGCTGGCAGAGCGGCTCCTGCCTTCGCATCCCAAATTCAGACCCTGCGGGATGAGCCGTCTCCGTTCGGGAAGGGACCGGTGCAGCGAAGGGCCCTGCCAGCCCCGTTTTAAGCCTCGAGATGACTTAAAAGCGTGACTGGCTCTGTTTCGTTTGCACATCATCGAAGCCGAGGTTGGCCTGCCCCCTGCTTTTAGAAAAAAATGTAGCATTTTCTAAGCCAGGGGTTGAGGCTTCCCCCCCCGCCCCGGCCCCTCCATCGCTGCCTTTATCCCAGCACGCAAACCCCAGCTTTCACGGGATGGAGAGGAGAAGGATCCGGCCCCGTACACCCCTCTGCGCCCTCCTCCCTTCTCCTGGTTGCCAGCCCAGGTCCCGCACACGGCACACGCTCACCTTTACGTCTCCGTGCTCTTTTCCGCCGCCAATCCCCGGCGACCCCCACGGTTATTCCTGCTGCAACGGGGGCGGGGAAGGGGGGGAACAGAGAAATGAAACGACAAACCCACGGCTGCTTGGAGGATGCACGTCAGATGGGAGACGAGCTGCGCGGAGGCTGAACAGCGCTTGGCCCCGCTCCCTTCCTGGATCCACAACTTGGCCCCGTCTAACGCGGGGAGGGCTGCTGTCCCGCTTTCTGACTTATTTTCCGCCGTCACCTCCACCTCAACCTGTCCCTGCGGGACCAGAGGACCCTTTGCAGGGTGTCCCCCACCCTGACCCCAAAGGCAGGGCTTTGGGAGCAACAGCTCTCTCCTCCACGTGGCTGGGAACAAGCCGGGGAGCAGGACCCGCTGCAGGGCAGAGGGATGGGGCGGCCCTGCCAGCCGGGGACGGCATCCATCTCCCGTCCCCACCACCAAGTCCCAAGGTATCAGGGTACGGAGGGCCCGAGTCTGGTTCGACTCCGGGGCTGAACCAGCCCCAGGCTGGCGCCGCCACCAATTAGCACCGACGGAGACTCCCCGGTGCCGTCCCATCCGCCGGGAAGCGGAGCAGCTCAGCCGGCTGCTAACGAAGCAGCCTGGGATGCGGAGCACCCCCCTGGGAGGTTGAACCCAGCTCCGGTGGGAATAAAGCATCCGAGTCTCAGCAGCATAACCTGGGGGTGCAAGACGGTTTGGGCTGGGCAGGGAAGAGGCGGTTGTAGGGACTCGCCAAGCGGAGGGACATCCCCTAAACCCTCTTTTCTCAGGGACTTCAGCCGGCCCGGGAGCTGGCAGATCTGGGAAAAGCCGGAGCTTTTCCTGGGCAAGCCCGTCTCCAGCGCCGGGCCAGGAGCCGCTAGCAGGCGTTTACCACACAAGGTGCATAACCCAAGGGTGAGACACGCCTGGAGATGGAAACATCTGGAAACGCTTCACCAAGAGCGAAACAACCTGGAAATCGACGCTCCCTTCCGCGCCACGTCGAGCTGCGGACCTGCAAAAGCTCCTTTTTTCCCAGCTCCGACAGAATCCCACGCTCCCCACCCCTGCGGTACCTGAACATCCCAGGGCTGATCCTGCTTCTCTCCTACCGAGCGCGGCTGTGCCGGTCTCCCGAAGACCCGGGGACACCGAAGTGATCCAGGCAAAGCCACCGAGAAGGGCAGCGGCGGACCAGCACGTGCCTCCAGCAGCGATTCCTGGGGTCCCTCGCGCTGTCGGCGGGAGCAGCTGACGGCAGCCGGACCCTTCGCTAGGAAGCTAAACGAAGGAGCAATGAAATAGGTTAAAAATAAATTTGGAAGCACAAACAACAGAAACCATCGTCCGCAAAACCACCTGGCTTGGTTTCCGTTCCGCTCAGGTCTTTGCCCGCAGGAGAGGGGCTTTCCCGGGGGCCTTTGGTGCCGACTGGGACCGAGGCTGCGCAGGACCAGAAGGACAAGAAGTGCCGAAAAACAGAAATTAGAGTTGACCCACTCCGTTCATACTCAAATAGAGACTCGCACGACCCCTCTTCTCCCAGGAGCGAGAGCTGCCGAAGCCCCAAACCCCGGCTGAAGCCCAGAACAACTCAAAAAACCTCTCCCAAACGAGGATTAACGTGGCAGGACCAGGCTCAAGAGGTTAACGTCCAAGCATGCCCACCAACAGCCTTATAAGATTCGTCCCCGAATGTCCCAGCAAAGAAATCAGCTGGAGGCCGCTTGACCCTCACTGCGACCAAAAACCACTTCTCCGGAAATAAAGCAGCTGCATCGCGGGCCGCTACGCCTCGGCAAATGTCAGGATCGAGCCTCGAATTTCCACCCGTCCCCTCTTCCCGAGCTCAGATAGAAGCGGGAAAGGTCAGTGCCAAGTCCACCGCCAGCCCCGGGAGCATCGCTAAACACCATTTTCTCCTTCCAACCCCCTGTATCCGAGGACACGCAGCACCGCGGATGGGCCGATTGGCTGTGCAGTGGGGGATACAGAGCGATTTCAGTGCTTTAATTAGCGGTGACTTTAATCAAGCCTTTTAACACAATCCTCGTTCCAGACGCGCTCTCCGGGCGGCCGACAGCAAACGCTCGAAATGGCTTTAATTTATACCCAAAACCTCGGAAACAGGTGGCAAGCCTGGAAGATTCGACTTGGAAACGGCACTCGCGGAGAGCCTCCTCCCTCCGAACCCAGCAGGGCAAAGCCAGCGGGCAGCAGGAGCATCACCCAGCTGCCTCCACCCCCAGCTGCCTTCAGCCCTGCCCTACTCCTCATCCTCCAGGGAAAACGGCAGAGCTGCTCAGGGCATTGCAATTGAGCTGGCGTTTTAACTGCCCGACACGCCTGAGCCAGGCGTTTACGGCGTCAGTCTGGGCAGTCGGTTACGTTCAGCCGCTACAAGAGGATCCCAAATACTTTATAAAAAGCCGTGTTGGATTTGGGCGCGCGCTCAGAGCAGGGTGGGGAAGGGAAAGGTGGTTAAAGAGGGGGGAAAAACAAACAAAGAAAAGAAAAGAAAGGTCCTTTTGCAAATCGATGAAAAACCAAGCCCAGCAAGCCTGGAAACCCCAGCTCAGGCAACGACGGAGCGGCAGAGGAGGAGGCTGAGCACCGAGCGCTACGGCAGCGCAGATGGGAGAGGCTGTTTTGAGGTCCGGGCGTTTGCAGCTGCTTTCCCGACTGCGGGAGCATCGGCAGCCTCTGCCGCAGCCCCGTTGCAGGCAGCACGGCGAGAAGCAGCCTGCCCACCCCCCATTTATCTTCCTTTCGGGGCTGGTACATGCCCAGCATGGAAAAAGGTGCTGCTGCATCAGGTAGAGCCCTCTCACCATCTAATTTACTGCGGATTTGGGCGCTGGAAGCAAAACCGACGCTGTGGAGTGAGGGGACAGCGTCGGCTGCTGCAGCAGCTCTGCAGACGCTGCTAGGAGGATGCTGCGGCTCCTCCAGCCGGGCAAAATCGGAGCTGACCCTTCCAGCGGAGCAGACAAAGAAGCCATCAGCAAACGCCAGCACGAGGCACTCTCTAATCCGAGCCAGACACTCCCTATCTGACTTCATAGCTAACAAAAACCAGTGCCACAGCAAGGCTGGGAGCAGCGAGCTCGACCCGCTGCAGCCACGAGCTAGCAGCCAGGACGGGGATCCTACAGCCGGAGCTGACGGGTGCCCCCAGACCATGCCTTGCTCAGCAGCAGCAGCCCCTTCCCTGCAGTTTAATCCGGCCCCCTTTTATAGGTGGGAAACGGGGATAGCAGTAGTTGAGGCGACAGCCCCAAGGCTACACACAGCAGCGGCATTAAGGTAATGCGACTGCAACGGAGAGCAGCGAGGAGGAATCGAGACCATCACGGTTCAGTGCTACCCGGGAGGCAACGCCTGCTTATATTAAGTTCGGCTCCTTCCAACGATCCTAAAGCTGCTTTTGAGAGGTGAACGTGTTGTTTTCAGATGCTCCCGCCCAGGGCAGGACCCGGAGGTGCCAGGTACAAGGAACAGACATTTCCCCCCCCCCCCAGTGACAAAAGCTTTCTCCAGTGACCTGTCCCCGTACAGCCTCACCCTACGGCTGTTCCTGTATCACTAACTCCAACGCATCTCCACAGCGACGAGACTACGTTCAAGTTTCTTCCTTGTCAAATTTCACGACCGATTTATTATCGGTCCTTTTAATGTAGAAGAGCTTGAACAAGTGACACGAGGTTAGGCCGCTGGTGTTACCAGACCAAAACCAGTTAAATTTCCCTAGAATACTAGACAAGGATAACTCCGGCGAAGAGCATCTGTTACTGGTACTCACCTACCCGTCCCCGCAGCCCTCGTCTGCCATCTCCAGCAAGATGGAGGCTTAAGGAGGATCCTCCTCAAGGAAGGTGGGGTTGGTCCACCCGCGCTCACCGACTATCGCAGAGCAGGCACCCAGGGAAGCTGAAGCAGGCAGCGGTGAGGCCGCGCAAGGCGCCCGAATCACCTTTGCGAAAGGGAACGGAGGAAACGGCTGGATTTCAAGAGCGAGGAAGGACCAGAAAGGCACGGTTGCAGCAGGCAGAGGACGTGCTCTCTGTACCCGTCCTCGGGTATCACTCGTCGATCGCTGGAAACAATCGCAGAGACACCGTATAGAACCGGAGGGACAGTAAGCATACAAACTCCACCAGCTTTCCTCCAAAAAACAAAAAAACAAAAAAACAACCCCAAACCCAAAACAACTTACTCTTGCCCTTAAAAAAAGCCTCCTGCGGCACTTTGAACCCAAAAAGCGCGAGCAAGCAGCAGCAGCCTGACGCCCTGCACCCCCCGAGCCTGCGTTCTGATGGACATACTTAGAGAAGAGACCCAGAGCTTTCCAATGAGACAGGTATTTATTTAGTTCAAGCGCTAAGGATTTTTGTTGTTGTTGTTGTTGTTTCATATTATCAGAGCTGAGGTACCAGTGACATTCCAACATGAAGAAAAGGAACCTTTTTTCCCCTTATACAATTTCTTCAACTACTTGTATCAAGACAAAAAGTGAGTAATGGAATAGCTGCATAATGTACTGTACAACAATCAAGCCAGAGTGGGGAGGAGAAAAGAAACAGAGCAGAAACCTTCACTGTTTACAAAATCATCATTAAAAAAGTCTGTTCCCGTGGTTCTACTGGCCATGTCGATGGAGCAAAATAAAATTAAAACCTAAAACCTGATAGACGGATGGCGCGAGGAATTATGGTGCAAAAAAAAAATTTAAAAAAAAAATTTAAAAAAAAAAAATTAAGACCGTGTTGCTCCTGTGCTCACTTTGGAAGTGTCTTTTCTCTGGAAAACTGGGATTAGGACAGGATTGAGTCCTGTAGTCACGTTAAGCACTGACCATCAGCAAGGACATACGTTAAACATACCTGGCTGTCCTGAGCAGACCTCAGGGCCCTCCTCCTGGGGGATAAGTGCCAAACAACTGCCGACTCGTCCTTGTTCCTGCAACCACTGGGCTGTGCTGAACACAGAGCTCGTGGGCACGCTCCTTTCTAGACCTTTATTTAGAGCAAGTTATGAACGGGCCCACTGAACAAACGTGCTCCCAGACGTGCAGCCGCTCTCCGCAAGCGGCTTCCATTAAAGGCAGCCGAGCTGCTCGTCCACCGTAAGCCGTACCTGTAAGCCAGCCCCTCGCAAATCCAGTGCTTAAAGCTTGTCGCTGTGGGAAACGTAGGGGTTTGGTTATAGCAGAAGCAAAAAAAAGTATGTGCTTGTGGAAAACAGCCAAATGATGGCCAACGTAAGCTGCATGAAGAACTAAAGGGAAGAAAAAAAAAAAAAAAAGAAAACCAAAACGAAAAAGCAGCAAGATGAACCGTTTTTTCACAGTTAAGAACAGTACAATACAGGAAAAGCAGCCAGGTTTCCTTCCCCCCAAGAGTTTCTTTTAAATAAAGAATGATCCTTTGTCACATATCATTGATGTTTATTTCAAGACATGCCACGTCAAAAAAACTCGCCTTTAATATTGCATTATAAAAGCACTTTACATCTCATTCTGCCTTTAAGTTATTGTTGTGCAGAGCTGCTATAAACCCAGGGCAGGGCACGAGCCTAGCACTCATTTCAGGAATGACGAATTCCAAATCTTTTATGCCCGTTTCCTGGTGAAAGTGGTGGTGAGGACGATTCCCTTTCTCTTCCCCGGTTGGTTATTTTAGATGGTAGAGGGGCAGAAGAGAACAAAGGAGGAGCCTGACTATTTGCTTGCAATTGTTCCTTTAAGTAGCAATCGCAACACAGACTCAAGAATTCCTTCCTGCACTGTAACTCAGCCATATTCGCCCAGCAAACAATGTATTTACAATTGTGTTTATTAACTTACACAGCAACTTCACAATGACTAGTAAAGATTAAAAGGGTGCACTTCTAGTGTGTTCGATTCCGTGTTTCTCGGGTAGCTACATCTCGTAACATCAGCAAAGCTCTAAACAGATTCCTCAGTGAAACAAAACAAAAAATAATTACTGAAAATAGTAAAAAAAAAATTAAGCAAAGAAATAAATATCAAAGAAAAATGGTTAATTGTAAGCCTAGTTAAATAGAAAACTAAATTACTAGTTATTTAACCAAACTATACAGCTCTAGTGAACCAAACTAAACCAACTTGGAAGACTGAACATAAAAAAATGCTAAAAAATAAAGGCATAAATCTGCATAATCATAAGTTGGTTTCCATCCTATTAAACTCCCTTCCTTCCCATCTAAGATCTCTCAACTAGATTTCTGTATGATCAAAGTAAACACCCCCTTCCCCAGTCGACCTACGACCACGCTATGGAAAAGCGGGTGCGATTCCCCCTTCCGCCGCCCCCTCTCTCCCAGCCGTGAACTGGCCTGTGAGCACAGCATCTCCACTGGGTAATCCAGCTGCTCTTTCCTCTTTCTGCCAAATTTAAAAGGTTTCAATCCGCTTCGGCAGGTTTTAGTGCCGGTCCTGAATTCACTTAATATTTCCCCTTAAAAAAAAAAAAAAAAAAAAAAAAAGCAGCAAACCGCTTTCTCCTCCAAACAGCTGAAACGTTACGTTCCCATCTCTCGGGCAGTAATAATTTACTTCACTGGTGTTCTACGTAAAAGGAAAAAAAAAAATGCTCTTAAAACTCATCTTGCACTCGAAACATATTTCCCTGTTTCCTGCAAGTGTTTTGCTAATGCACATCCACCCTTTCCTTCCCCCCCAATCCTCCAGAAGCCATTCATCCCGTTCAGAAAGACACTTTGTATTTCTCAGTATGCCTTCTTGGAAATGTGTTCACGTTGCCTCTGCAAGAACTAAAAAATCCAGTAGCCTTTCGTGGTGTCGAAACCCCCGCTCAGGTTGGTTTCCAAAAACGTTTGGGGGTTTGAAAACCAGTCAGACTATCTCTGCTCAAAAGATTAAGAGCTCGGTTTTAATTTTTTTTTATTATTGTAAGGATAAGCATTTGACCCTCGGCATATGCCACCTCCGCTTGCGTTTCTGACTGCTGTCTAGTCATTTCCAGTTTGTTAGAGAAATCAAATGGGTAAGATTTGCAAGCATTCTTCTGCACGTACATCTCGTCTAAGTCCAATTCAAAACTTACTCAGTTTCCATCATTTCAAAGTGCAATATCATAACATATTAAAAAAGGAACAAATATTAAGAAATTGTACCTATTTTTTTTTTAAAGTTATAACTAGAATACGCTGGAATATTTTGGCTTTTTTTTTTTCTTATAAATAATGAAGACACTGACATTTTCTTTGTGTGTGTGTGTGCTTGTGAAGCTAATAGATCATCTCCACGAGACAGCCAGCGATGATGAACTGCAATACGTTATTACTGAAAGGGGAAGGTTCAAGCCAATATTCACACTGCAGTCAATGAAGAGTAAAGGGAGGGAAAGCAGTGATGTTCTGGAGAAAGGTAGAAGCCACACGGTATTAGCAGGAACAGCCTCCTTCACTGACAGGCTGCTCTTGAGGCTTTTCCAGTTTTATGTCAATCACTGGAAGAAATAAGTTAAGGCAAACGGATATCCAACTCTGTTTCCCTCCCGAGCACAGGCGGGGCAGGATTTTGACTGGCGTTTTCAGTTCAGTATTTCCCACCGAAATAGGTGAAAAGTATTTTCAAAAGCTCTTGAAAAGACCAGCTTCAAACCAAAGTCAAGACGCAGGTTTCTCAGCAGCCCCTCTTGCCCCGGCATTGGCACGTTCTTAAGTATGTAGCTGAAACAACGGCAGACCCCAAATGTCTGTCTCTAACCAGAGCCTGCTCTTCCCCAGCGATCTCGTCTCGTTCCAAAGCGATTGCTATAGTAATTAAAGATGTATACGCTGAAGGGTCTAAGCACCGTTTCCAGAGGGCACCAGTAACAGCTTGGAAACCCACAGTTTCAAATCAACGCTGGATTGAGTCTTCCAGCGCTGAGAGCAGCACCTCCAGCTGGTGGGCACCCACGAGGGGCTCTACCTGCCGGCTCAAAGAACAACGAAGCCCTGGAGACAGCAGGAGCCTGGAGGAAGCCACGGAAGGACAGCTCGCTTCCTCCTCTAACTCCTGCTCCTCTATACTTCACAGCCAACTGGCAAGTACTTCCCCCCTCACTCCCCTGTCCGCACTCGGCTTTGGGGCAGGCAGGAGAGGCCGTTTGGGTCTGAATACAGACGGCAGCGTGTGCTCTGCTACGAGAATCCTCCAGCAGCATATTCCAGCGAGGCCATTCTTACGCTGTGCCCATCACTAACCCCCGAGTACTTACACCACCCACGGCTCGCAGATGCGATGCTCCGTACGTGCCATCCTGAACTCCCCCATCAATCCTTCCTCTACTTAAAACCGCTCCGCTCACCCCGCTGCCAGCCCACGAAACCCCTGCCGCCTCCCTGACCTCACCCCTTGCAATGACAGCTCATATCCAACAAGAACATAAGGTCGCTGGAGAGCTTGCTGCTCTGAACCAGCCTGTGATAAGCTACTCCCTTTGTGGCCCTCGAATTCCCAACTGATGCCCTACAGCTACAACGCTGACGCAGCCTTTCACAGGAGGAGCTTTGAACGCTAATCCCCAAACCCGACTCAGGGCAGTTCAGCCCAAGGCTCAAGCGTTTCTCTTATCAGTTAACGCAGAGGCAAATAGGTCACACAGCTGGTACTTCCAACTTATTTCTTTAGGGGGCTGAAGTTGCTTTTTAGAGAGGTTAGAAGAAAATAAACGCAAAAAGGGAAACAAAAGACCAATGATTCATCTCAAACACTCGGCCCATTTGTTTCACTGATCTAAACCTCGATACATATTTAAGAGTCAGAGATGCTCGAAACGAGCCTTGCCAGCTTCATCACTGAGCACGAGCAGTTCAAGATCCTTGAACCCTCAATGTTCTGCAAAAAAGCCTCCGGAAAATCCCCCACCATTAATCCCAGCGCAGCTGTCTGGGAGACAATCGTATTCAATTTCTGCTATCTGCAGCCTGCAGGAAGTCAAATTCAAAGTGCCCTTATTGCACTCTCATTTAGAGACCGGTGATCAAACTCCCTGATAGGGAAACCACAGGCCCATCAGCCAGTGCCCATCCATTCTACCACCATCCTCATTAACAAAGATTGTTGCTCATTAACCTTTTGGTGACCTGCCTAACAAAACATTTTTGATCAATCAAGACCGTATCGCACAAAGCTTGTGCCTTAGCAGTTGCAATCCACAGCTTCCCAAATCCTCCTTTCCCCTGTGCAGTGAGACGCTCTACAGGAGATGTAGTTTCAGCACCAAGCTTGTCCCCCTCCCACAGTTCCTGCCGCATCCTTCTTCCAAAGCACCATCTCTCCTCCATTTACCAGCTGCCAGCTACGTGATATCTGCTGCAAACAAAACTGACAGCCCCGAAAAAGTTCCTCTACTCAAAAAAGCTCACCCGCTTCTAGCACCTCATCAACTCTTTCAATCAAGGTGCAATGCAACCCCTCTTTGCTCTCACCTGGAAGTACCCGCCATGATTTCCCCCGCTCTTTGTCCGTTCACCTCCCGTCCAGCACTCTTGCTGCAGGAGGAGCTGCGTGCAGACGCAGGCAGCCCTCTCTCCACCTTCTGCATTACCTTTCCCCTCTAATCCATGCGAGCAGAAACGGGCATTCAGTTGGAGCAGAGACTCTAAGAAGTGGCTGGGTTATCACAGAACTTCCTCCACCTTCAGGGCTATGCTGAACAACCACAACCACTCCTACAGTTTTGTCATAAGCCACCCACAAAAACACCTACATGGGCTTAACTGCCCTCCCCAAACACAGCCAGCTGGCCAGGTAAGCAATTCAGATTTCGCCATAGTGGTTGCTATGTAGAAAGCTTTATCCCTTGTCCATCCCTCATGCCGCCGCCTTTCCTTGCCCAAAACTGATCCCTTCAGTTGAGACTTCTCCTCCCTCACGCCACACAGACGCCTGCCCAGAGCTGTCTGGGGTCAAGCACTGCAACAGGCTGCCCCGGGAGGTTATGCGATCTCCATCCTTGGAGGTTTCTGAAGTTTCCCTGAACATGACCCTGAGAAACTGGCCTGATTTTGGAGTTAGCCCTGCTTTGAGCAGGAAGGTTGGAGAAGGGACCAACAGAGGTTCCTTCCAACCTAGCTTATTCTAGGATTCTGCAAGCCAGATCTGCAAGAGCCATAGAGGTTTTTTTGAGGCTTCTTTGCAGCTGTTTTCTCCCACGCCATAGCCTCCCCCTCTCTCCCCACATCCAACCTGCTCAAACGCCAAGCAAAGAATCCTTCTGGATCTGGTTTGACTGCACCCTTCTGCACCTTCCCGTTGTCCTCCCTTCAGCTCTCATTCAATTGTCCTCACTTTTATACTGCCTCATATCCCTAAGCACCCCTACTTCCCCTGCTTTGCAGTACAGGCCTCCACCCTTAACACTCCTAGTGCCAGCCTTCTATCCAACCAAGCCTTCTTCCTCAGTACTTCAAGCTCGAAGGTTACTTGCCCCGACTCCCCCTCTCAGGCCTCTTTTTGGGATGTCCACAAGCTGGCCGAGGGCTGCAGGAGAGATATTGCTCCCTCCTCCTTCATCTTTGTTATTCAGGGCCTGCATTTTCCTCGTCCGCGGTAATGCCTGGCAGTGCTTTGCCACCACTGAATCGCAGCACAGACGCATAAAGGATACTGTCTTCTCTACTTTTGTCTTGTGTGCTTTCCATTCCAGGCAAGGCAGCTGCCACGCGTCGGAAAAGCTGCAAAAAACACACAGGGAACAGATCAAAACAATCGTACTTTAAAGAGTGCACCCCAGTTGATACAGTTCAAACAATGATTCAATACATCCTTCGGTACTATTTACACTGCTTACACCAAAAAGCCTGACACCAAATATAACCTTTATTCTTAGGAAATGGCAAACCACATTTCTGTTGTTATTGAAGATCAAATGTTACTGGCTACAAGTAACAAACCTTCCATCACCTTCTCTGCAAATACGCTCTGTTTGGAATCCAGCATTTCCACCTCACATCTGCCACAGACCCCAACAACTTCCCCACGTCAGGTGGGAACTCAACCTTCACACCTCCACAGAGTATTAGTTACACAGGAGCATGGACACACTGACAAAGTCAAACACAACATCCAGGAGTCTGTCACCAATATTGGCCAAGCTGGCACATACAGAAGAGCGTCAGACCCCTAAGCATCTTCTTCCAGGCTCCACATATCTGCAGCTCAGGCTCCCTATGAACCAAAGGATCTTTCTTTCAGGAATTTGGCCAATCCTTTTCTGAGCACCCTCAACTTTCGGTACCCACTCCATCGTTATCGTATGTCCGCACTCAGGGTATAAAACACAGAACAGGAACACGTGTCAAGCACACTTGCAATCCCAAAGCAGTTGTTCTGCCTCTCACTTGAACACTGTCTCCAGTTTCCCAGCAAGGTCTTAGCTCCAAACTCTCTTCATAGTTTTATTCCACTTGAAGAAGGCTGAGAGGTAAGACTGAACTGGATCAATTCCCTCTCCTGCATTTCCTACCTTTGCCCCTCAGGCTCAGACTTGTGGCTCCCACCACATGGCTTTTCCCCAGCCCTCTGGACAAGGAGCCTACAGATTTGCCCACTACTAATGCATGAGAATTCACTTGAATTTCCTGAGCCCACAATAGTCTGTCTTCTCCTGCACAGGAACAGCACAGTTAAGGACTGCCCTTCAGTTGAGTGTGATTTCTCCGAGAAGCTGCCACATTCAGTTCGTAGGAACCACACAAGTGTCAACAGTAGCATTCTCTTTTTTACATGCCTCAGCGAGTGTGTGCGCAGCAGGACGGGAGGACAGGACAGATCAGATGGATGGAAGGATAGATAGCACCTTTACTATTCATCAGGGTTATCAAATGACTACCTAATTGTTTCTTACCTTTGAAGAATAGCCCTAGTAGAGTTCTGATCCCATGCTGATGCGCTCAACACACATCCAGATATAAACAGCTGACATACACCGCATTAATATTTTTACGCCATTACAGACATTGTTACTACTATATATTTCTTGCCTGCACGTTATCAAGCATCCAGGACACGAGAAGTTTCCAAGCGCTCAACATCTCCATCCATCAGCGTGTTAAAATCCCACTGCGTGCCCAACAGCAGCTCGGGAGTCCCAAAACGCCTGGTGCAAGTCTGACGTCAGCCTTAATGTGTTAAACTGACATTATTGCACATCATTTCAGTCCTCTCCTCAAATGACACAAAGCTAAACCACTTATTCCCAGTGACCCACTTTCCACAGAAAAGCAAGCCAAGCCGCTGTCAGTCTGTTTATATTATGAACGTAGGTACCTGAACAGCTTTGCAGATCAAGGCCCAAGTACTTTTGCAAATTTGGCCCCGAGCGTCCAAATGATGCCGGGAAGACCTTAAGACAACTTTGTCGGCTTGACAAGTCCCCTCCAAGCTAATCACGAACAAGCCCCCAGGTTTGTCAAGCGCGGCTGTGACCTTTGCAGGGCAGCAGTACAAACACACTATGCTTCTTGGTGTCTGACCTTTGCTGTCACCGCCGGTTTTTTACTGACTAAAGAGACCGCTACGCGAGGAGAGGACAAAACTGACAGGTAGAAAAAGGCAAAGTCGCCCTCCTTTTCGCCATTCCCATCATCTCCCTCATAACCGCTCTAGAAACAGCCTCCAGCACCCTCACCCCTTTTTCACCAACAGCAACACCACTTTGTGGGCATACACTGAAATCGGGACTGAGACAAGGACAGGGGTCTGGGAAGCCGGTCCTTGATGTATCTCACTGATTCTAACCAACAATTTCAAAGCAAAAAAGCTTAGTATCCCCCTCTAAGTTTCTATTAAGCTCTGCCATTATCCTGAGCCTCCCAGCCTCAATGAAAAGTTGAGGCAAATTCTCACACGCCAACAACGAAGAAACAAAGACCATGTCAAAATTTCAGATGCTAAACTGTACTAGCCACCAACGCTGAACAGACAGCAGGAACGCACGACCACCCAAAAGTATAAAGGCAAGAGAGACTTCCTGGTCAGAATTAAAATAATTTTGACACCGGGAGAAGCTAACCGTTGATCTAATTGTAATCCTTGTACAAAAAATGTCCTGTCAACTGAGCTCACCACTTCTCGTTACTGTATCTGCTCGCCTCATCTCACCACCACTCTTCACTCTTAATTCTGCTTGAAAAAGCAACGTGACTATGATTTGCCACGCATTTTAAAACTAGTCAGACATGAGCACTTTGGCTGATAAAAATGAAATGGGGGAAAAGAAAGAAGCTGCAGACTTTCAGAGCAATCTCCCATCATATCCTTATAGTCAGCATTATTTTCCCTTGCCATTCCAATCAGATAAGAGGACAGCACTGCCAACCTTCTTAAGCTTTATTACTTTTCAAAAGGCTTTTCTCTCACTCAGTATAGCACTAGACTACTCATTATAAGTTTTTTTGCATCTTGGAGATGATCAAGGAAGTAATTGAGATTTAATCTCATCTTCCTCTGGAAGCCTTAAAAGTTTTAGTACTGTATTTGAATCCACAAGCGCTTGCAGTCTCGATGCTTTCTTTGCCTTTAACAGTCTTCACTAGACTTCCTGACTCGATCACATTTGGGTACAGAAGGTTCTGACCCTCCTCCTTTACTGGGCTTTGTCCCCAAAATTACTTCTACTCTCAAAATATTCAATATTCGGTGAGCTTTCACAGATTGATTAACGGATCTCAACTTCAATTTTACGAAAGAAAACAGCTTTGTGACTTCTGGAAAAAAAAAAACAAAAAAAAAACGAAAAAAGGATTACTGGACAGCCACCAGGCTGCATTGCAAAATATTCAAATACCATCTACAGTTATGCTTTCAGAACTGTACTGGTATGCCCTCAATGCATAAATAGATGATATGGTAAACTCTGCTCCTCTCTGGCACATCACTTCATAGCTACATCTATCCCTATTAGCTCTGCAGGGGAAGATCTGTTAAACCTCTCGCCCCTCCAACACACGCTTTCCTGCTGATAGGCAAGTGATACGTTAGAGGTAGAGAATGGAGCAAGTTAGCTTACCTGCCCTTCCAGTACGCTGCTTTTTTTTTTTTGTTTTGCTCATACATTGCAGTCTTAAGAGTAATTTTGACCCAGTTCTTGACACAGAAGGTTTAGGGGAGAAAAACATCCCTCCCATCAGTTCTAAGGATGGATATGCAACAGAGTTTGGCATAATCCTACCACATCATGCCTAAATTAGGTTGCTCGCTTGACATCTTTGCTCTGATAGAAAGAGGGAAATGCATCATTTCATACAGCTCTTTGCTGATGTCATGCACTTTGAGATCCTAGGTGGCAAAAGCATTACCAAAAAAAAAAAATTGTTTTAAACTGTGGCACTGCTATTTATTTCCCCCTTGTACAATACGTAGAAAGTGAGGGATGCAGTTTATAGAGGGGAGGGGAGTCAAAAAACCCTCAGCTGATGGGAACCAACTGGAATTACTGCATTTAAACCAAGCTGCTGACAGAAAGGCTAAGTGTTTAAAATACAGTAATCCTTTCTTTACATTAAGACCAGGAATAAAATTATGCCTTTAGCAGTATTTCTCCCCTAAATTATTTGACTAAAAAAAGGAATTTGGCAACTAAGAAAATCAACTTACTTTCTTCCTAACCTTCTGCTTATCAGCCACAGCATATGTGAACAAATCCAATTAGGGAAACTTCATGATGGTTAGAAAGCGGCCTTCTACGCAGGGACCTTACTGCTTCGCAGGACCCAAGCCAACAGTCTTATCTCACTGAAAAATGTCGCAGGCAGTTGCACATATATATGCATATATAATATAGTGTGTATATATACACACACATATATGTCTAAATATTTGTGCATGTGTGTGTGTATAAAAACACACGTACTGGTGAGCATTCAGGACTTTTTTTCCAAGGCAGGAGTTAAACACAGCTGTCTGAAAGACTGAGCCACACAAAGTCTCTTTCAGCATTCAACCCTGCAATCTCCTTCCTGATTAAACTCTGAAAAAAACCCTCATCTCTCACCATCAGTTTCAACTCATTTGCCAAACTGTGCCTCTCCTACTCCAGCCAATAAATCCCCAACAGATCAGTGTCACAATTGACTGTAGGCATGAAACAGTTTTCACTGTAACACTCCGGCAGCAATATGGAAAGGACAGGAGGATCACTGTCCAGATGGAAAAGCCAAGCAAGAAACCTGTTCCCCAACGCAAAGCAAACAAAAATGTTTCCCTAATTCTCATTCTGCGAGGAGAGCAGTGCAACTCAAAGAATAATTCTTGCCCATCAGATAGACAAAAATCAAAAGACAGGAGAAAGAGCCAAGCTGCTAGATGTGGCCAGCTCTGTGAAAACAGGGTTACTCGAGGGGCCACGGTCCTTTAGCTACTGCCGTGAGAAAGTTTTTCTGCCAAATACCATATTCAGCCTGTGGCTCTTTGAGAGCAAACGTGAAGTGTGCCAGGTATCGCTGTAAGGAGGTCTTCAGGGCTTTCCCTCCCCTCTCTTTCTACAAGACAGCAAAATGAACCCTGACATATTCTGGGCATGAAATCCACAGGCTAACAATAAGATTCCCTGAAATACAGACTGCCGAGATAGAGCATGAATCTCAAAGTCTTTTAAAGCTTATTCAGGGCTGACAAATAAAATGAATTAGAGACTACGATTCTCTGCATTAACTGAAGCAAGTTACCTACTTCTCTCCTCAGTCTTAAGGCTCCCCTGGCAATCAGTCTTTGCTGAGACTTGCAGGATCCAAAAGCCAATTTTTTCCCTTCTATTGCATCAATTTAACCCCAGAACAATACTATCACCATTTTTACTCCCTAATATCATCCACTCATTTTTCCTTCAACACCCCCTCCCCAAAGCCAGACGGAACAGTAAGCGTATAGGACCCTGGTGACTGGAGACAGCTCTACCTTAACGGATCCAGCAGTACGCAGCAGCTATACGTTACCATCTAGTTTGACAGCATGCAACTAGAAGAGATGAGGCTTGCCCCAGCAGCTCATCAGATCAGTCCTTGGGGAAAAGAAATGCCAGAGAAGTCATAAAATGAAAGCCTGCCGTGTCCAGGTTTCAGCCAGCACGTACAGAGGCTGCAAATCCTCTTACTTCTCTGCGGTGACTACATGGAGATCCACCTCTGAATCTTTAAACCAAGCCACAGGTTACTCGCTTCCACCTCAGCCCCCAGTACTGCGTTGGCTGAGGTGCCGTCTTCTGAGCTGTCCCCTTTCATGCCACAGGGGAATGGCAAAAAAAGCCTGTCAGCAGTATGCTCCCCTTTATTTCTTCGTTGGTAGAAAATCTTGGCATTGAAATACATGCTGTTTGAAGTATGGTGCAACTCACCTTCTGGAGTCACGCTATAAAGCCAGGCACTCTGGATTTGTAGGATAGCTACAGTGAGCACAGAGCTGAAGACAGTGCCTTTTCCTCTTATCAGTGCTGCCTTCCAGCAGAAAAGGATGAACAAGAAGCTAAAAGTAGCACACAAGGTCAAAAGTACCGTGGCTTCCCACTGATGGCTAGCAAACAAGTGACACTGCCGAGGAGGTGAAACAGTCTTAGCCGTTACCCTCCCCAAGCAGGACAAGAAATTCAGCTTTTTCCGTATCCTTAATGGGGCAAACACTGCTTCTGAAACCTTGTGGACAGCATCCCTTGGAGAACCCTAGTACTTGGGCCAACACAAACAGCACTTAGATTCATCACCTGTGAGATGACATTATTCTTCAACACCTGACCGAGACTGGAATGAGGTTAACGTACTGGCTAGTGCCCCATGGCATCTCCCGAGCTGCCTGAACGGCTGCCTCTGCGCCTGCTAACCCTGCCTGGCAGTCAGATCCAGGGCAATGAGGGCAGGTGGGCTGCAAGTCACGTCTCCAGGACTTGCCTGCACACAAGTAACACTGGAATTCACATCTCTGACCTGAAAGAGAGGATGGAAAGAAAGCAAGGAAGCTATGGTGGGCCATACATGAGGCATTAGTAAAAACAGAGCTCACTCTGGAATTGGTAACATCAAGATGTCTACATCCGACACTGCACAGAAACCAAAACCTTAATAAGAAGGGGATGGAAGTCAGCAATGGAGGACTGAGGGTTCAACTTCATCCCAAGTCTCCCTCTGCATTAACTTGTGCCATTCCCTACCTTTAACCCAGGGCACAGGATTTACATCCAGGAGACAGATTTTGTGCTGGGAAGAGAGGACAGCGGGGAAACAAGAGCTTTTTGTCAGCTTTTCTGGACTGCCCTGATAGGCTGCCAAGTGAAGCACTGACAACCTGAGAAGTTTTAACACTGGCAGGCAAGAGTTTTGCGTGGAAGGAAAAAAAAAAAACCCAAACCAAACCAAACCAGTTCATATTCCCTAATCTACATATTTCAGTCATATGCAGTATCAAAGCTACATGGTAACTGCTAAATCTGAACCTATACTCTAGTGGACAAACCAATGACTGGCCAGCAGTCTAAGATTCACCTTTACATTAGTATTTAATATCCAGCACTAGGTGATCTTAATTTTTACATAAATGTATTTCATTATATGTAGTTAAAATACGGATGTTGTATCTAAAATGATTTGACACTTGAATTAAAAATCCTGTATGAAAATTAACTTGGACAGTAATTGTTCTGCAGCATCAGAATATGTTATGGATAGAAGTTATCAGTTATGGGAAGGTCAAATTTGCATCCAGCTTATTAAAGAAAGATTTTATACAGGTTATGGGAAGGGTATCCATTCTGCAGTTGCACCCATATGCCTTCCCATTTCATTGGGGAAGAATTTATTGACAAGTTAGGAAAATAAATTCATACCACTCAATAGAGAAGCAGCAAGGAAACAGAGAACTAGATAACTGGTGGTATTAAAAGTCTTATCCTTCGAGAATTGTTTCAACAACTACTTATTAAACTAATAAAAAAATGAGAGTTTCAAATATTCTGCAGTATAGAATAGCTTTGAAGTTCCTCAAAATCCCAGTCCATGCCTGCAACACAAGGATCAAAACTCAGAAGAAAAATACATTTTTAGTTCTTTTTGAATAACCACTCGTGTCTTTTGCTTTGATATTTTACACAGAGAATGAAGGCACTTAAAATCTGCCCACTTGTCCAATTCTGACAAGACCTCACACTACATGAAGTACCCACTCGGATTATGATGCAGTGATATGTAACAGCTCCAAGTTTTTTAGATACTACTGTTTATCGATGTTAGTGAAGAATAAGAATTATGTCTCGGAACACCAAATCTTCCATTTAATACAGAGGGAACTAGCCCCCAGGTTCCCACCACCACTTTTTTTTGCTGGAGCTGAATTACCAAACCTATTTTCTCACAGAAGTAGTCTTACAGCATGTAACCTGGCAATTAAAATCAGAGGCATGATTTGTCTAGACCTCCATTATACAACTAAGAATTTTCTCCAGAGAGTGTGCAAGTGAGGCTACAGCTACAGAAATGGCTTTACACTCTGGCAATCTCATTACTACAATCCCTGAACAGCTTCAGCATAAAATACAAAAAGGCAAAGTTTGTTCCTTCATAATATATTAAATGGAGCGACCATCCTTAATGATGAAGGCTGTGGTAGCTTTACAAAGCATGTGTTTTATTAAATGACAGCATCTTAAGCCAAAACGGACTACAAGCATACCACAGAAGATTTTCCTACTTACATCTCAAATCATCAGGGCTCCACCTGACCCTGAAAGCCACAAGCCACCTTACAGGCTTGGACATGGACTTCTGGAAACATGTCAGCTGCACAGCAACTCCCTCAAGGAAAGAGGGAGTATAGAGCTTCATCATCATCATCATCATTCCCCTCAGCGAGGCAACTGCTCTCAAGTGCACACCCCCTAGTCTGAGTAAACATTAAGGATTCCAGCACAGAATCCAAGCCTTAATTAAAAGCCAGCCTCTGTGTTGTGGCAGGATAATTGGTGGACGCTGGAACCGAACACTTTCATGCTTGCTAATGCACTGAAACACAGTGCTAAGTTAACACATCTAATTATTCCATTATATAGGGAATAATTTTGCTACTAATACACAAGGTCAAGGGACATTTTAATAACAGACCCTTTAGTCCTGTCTATAACATACAAAGTAATTTATAACCTTGTTTTAGCAACTCCTGATACAATTCTGCATACAAACTCTTTGTGTAACTACATATATAAAATATACATGTGATTATATACATACACATATGTGTGTGCATGTGTTTGCTCTCTGGAGACACCCAAGAATGAAAGTCTTCTATATCTTGCACTACTGCATTTCCTCCTACCATAAGACCAGCTGCCAAATGCTTTAGCAGTCACGACTCCATATGAGAAATTGCTAGATCAATGAAAAAGCAGTATCCCATTACGCACTGAGTCAGTAGGGATGTACAGCTCTAGCTCTCTATTCATGATCTGCTAGTAAGCATATTTGCTTACATAACTAATAAGCTCAAACAAAATTTCTTTCATGTAAACACCAGATCAGTTCCACAGTGTTTACTACTTTCACCAGTTCACTGTTTGCCAAGTGATTTATCTTCATTAACACAAGTGCTAAAACTTCATCTAGCAGGTCAGAATTTAAAGAGCCGCAGCTCATCTCACGACATAAAACCTGATTTCGTTGCAGTTGCATCAGCTCAAAAGACATTTCGCTGCTTTCCCAGATTCAGAAGCAGCTCATCATCTACCAGAAATAAATAGCTTCGGCTGTCCAAGAACATTTGCTCACACTTTCAGTGCCTTCCAACAGAGTGGGAACACCAGTTTACACTGTCTCACTGTACAGTGGAAGCATTTTAAGCCATCGCATTCCTCCTTGACTGGTTTGCCCACATTCTTTCACTGAATCGGTATCAGAAACAGTCCTCAGACCTGTGTTTCCCCAACTTTTTGGCTCATGCCTTAATCCCTTCAATCTAAACACCAAATCTGGATTATCAAAAATCCAGGAAGGTATGATTCCGTACCCGCAAAGCTTCTTCAATAATTCCTCTTTTCTAAGAGGAAAGAAGTTCCAAGTCATTTGCTGCAAGGTCAGGGATCCTTCTGAACCTCAGCCAACAATTCAACTCTGAGATGTTGCTCGCTGTGTGTGGACTACAAATGTCCCTCTGACAACCTCTGCAAAGGCTTCCAGATGTCTAGGGAAGTCCTATTTCCACAACGGTGCATTGACAGAAGGAGCCTCGGGGCTGGCTGCAGCCAACACATTACTCACCTGTTTTACATTGTATCCTGCTTTTGCACTAGTTTCGATGAACATTACATTCAGCTCTTTGGCTTTTCTTTCTCCTTCCTCAATGGACACTTGTCTGGGGAAGATAACACAGAATTAGGAAAAAAAAAAACCAGACAAACACCTTGAAAATTAAGATTTTCATCTTCAACCCAAGGAGATGACTGCTTCATTAACAGTTCTGAAAGCATTTAATGTTTTTTTCGCCTGCATACAGATGCCACATACTGAGCACAGTTGTAGACAAGTATCACCATTTCATTGTATCAGATGGACTTCTATGGCATACCTGGCTCCCAAAGTAGAACTCAGCTTTCCAGTGAAACAGCTAAGTGGGCCAACTACACTCCATCAAATCCCTGTCCAGGAAGCTATGCTTTTATGTCTGAACAATTAGCAATCAATAGATTTTAATACCCAATAGCAATTGTCAACTTGCAGCCTACCAAACTATTTTAACAAAGGACCAAGCGTAACCATCTCACATCAAAAGAATTTTCTCCTGTTTTCCCCTGGCTAGGTGTCCCACCCATTAAGCAGTCTGCTACAGCAAAAACTGGGGGAAACTTTGGTTCAAGAACTGCCAAACAAAAAATGTGAGGTATATGGGGGGTGTATGTGCGCATAAACAATTCTTAGTAGGATGTTATAAATCTGAAGTAAAGGTCACAAGTGAAGCTGTTCTGAGGAAACGGGGATTTCAATCAAATCCAGAATACTTCTCTCATGCTTTTGTTTTACCTTTGTGATTTTTTACTCATTTGCGTTAAGAATGTCATAAACCCAGAATAAGCAGAGTACACAATGCAGCAAAAGCTGAAGATGCACAACTTCTAATAAAAATAGTTAAGTTTGCCAGCTTATTAAAACCCCTGAAGAGTTTTAAAAGGGAAGATAACTTGCACCTATCATTTTTATCTAAGCAAATCTATTAAGCATGAATACTTGTAATAACTTTAGCTTATTCATTCACTGATGGAGGCTATAGTTAACACTCCATTCTCTCCTGACATCTGAACAAGTTGGTAACAGTTTCTCAACTCATTCACAGCATCGTGCTGGAAACTTGTGCTTAACCAAATGAAAGAAGTTTTTAAATTGACATTTCTCTAGTCATAGCCATCTCCAGCATAGTTAAAACAAGCTTGAGCATTTCGGAATAAAAAAATATAGATGTTCTTTTTAAAATAGCTGTCTAGGAGAAAACAGCAGCAGTTTAAGAAAACCATTTGAAAGATGAGTTATTCCTCCATACCTCTTATCTGCTAGATCTGTTTTATTTCCCACCAGCATAATGATGACATCACTGCCCCTTTCCGTTCTGACATCATCAATCCATTTTGTTGTTTGCTGGAACGAGTTTACATCTAACAGAGAACAGTGGAGAGGATTATCACTGCAGGTATTCTTCACAGAACACTAGTAAATACATCTGTAAGCCTCAAATAAAAGCTTCATATTCTCTGGAATTGGCACAATAGGGTGATGAAGAATCAGCAAGTGAAACCCTAAGTCTCCCACACTGAAGTATATGAAAACTTTGGCATTAATTTCAAATGGGCTAGTACTTCATTACAGGTGAATTCAAAGCCAGGGAGTGAACTGAGTTGATCTACAATTTGGTTTTGACAGCATCTAAAATAAGAAGTCTTATCACTGTGTTTTAGATCAGTTCCCTTTTTTTTTAGTTCAACATAAAATATTTTATATAGAGAATGGGGATTAATGTGATACTGCATTCTACACTGCTCGTGACTTGTGCATCTACAGCAAGAGGTTCCTACAGTTTCACCGCTTCTCAAAAGTACTTAATATCAGCTACACATTTTGTACAGCTTAACCACTTTTTACTTGCTAGGTTCAGGATTTTCTCTAGGAAATATCAGGGTTATACAACATACTAGCAACTCCTGTATCACTGAACACTGAGTTCAAAATAGCTTCCAAATCATTTGCATGGAACCAGAAATACAAATTTAGCCTATCCACAGACACTTTTTCTTAATGATACGTCCTTAAAAGCTGCAAAATAAGAATTTTAGGAAGCTATCCTGATCTAATGAGGTAGTATGTTGTTTGAAAAGTTGCATCCCGTAAGGAAAAACAAGTCATATAGAAGCTGCCATGGAGCTCAGCATCTGCCAGTTAGCTACACAAAGAGCACCTGAGTTGCCAAAGTAGTTTGCAGTACTTAAAAAAGAGGGGGCTCTGCAGCAGTTCTTGACAAGTATTGATTTTTTTTAATGGCTTCTACTGCATAGTAATATATTGTATGCTAGGCAGTCAAGACTTGATCACTTGCCAGCATCTTAATTCTTCTCTTTACTACTTGGTAATATTGAATTTGCTAGGTCAGTAAAAAAATTTTGAAGTTCACAGCTAACCTGTAATATTAGCCCAAATGAAAGTGTTATTTTTAACAATTAAAGCTTTTATAGGTAAAGCCTGTATTCCTGCTGTAATCTTCTAGTATTTATAAACCAAAGGACGAGTGCTTTTGCATTTGTATAGAATTAGGCCATTGCTCTCAGTCAATTCCGGTTTAGAACTTAAAGTGTCTGAAGGTTTAGTTCTCCTAAACCAAAATTTCTGTTCTTTGTAAATACAGAAAGCTAGTAAGTTAGAGGTCTCTGGACTGAGGGGAGGGACAGAAGAGGAAGGGTTGAAAAAGCACTAATATTTTAGTTCACAAAAACATACATACCTTAGTAAGAAATGAAAGAGCAATTGTTAAAGGATAAGGGCTTAGTGGTAAGTTTTACATATTGCAAGATGTGAAAGTGACTGATTCAAATGAAAATGTGATGTTAATGCATTTTCCCCCCAGCCCATGCCCAGATTTTTTTGGGGGGGAGGGTAAATGGAGTGAGGCAAGCTACAGCTATCAGTGCAAAGTCTCTAATTTAAGAATTCAGATATCTATGAACATGATTCAGGTGTTTGAGACCAAAAGTCATAGGTGATATTACGATCAAAAAGCAGATGAAAGAGGGTAAAGTGCAACAAGACCAGCCAGGACTCAAGGCCTCAGGAGAATGCGATAGAAAAGGGTTACAAAATGATGTCATTTGTAAGACAGTTTATACATTACAACAGCAGCAATCAGGTGGCTGGCTTAAAACTTGACTACAACAAAAGAAAATATTTTTTTTTCATGCCAGAATGAAGAACAAGCAGATGACTGATAGGACATGCAAAGCTAGGCTAAAGGATGAAAGGGGCAGAGTATTAGAAATGCAGA
This sequence comes from Gymnogyps californianus, assembly GCF_018139145.2. NCBI lineage: Eukaryota > Metazoa > Chordata > Aves > Accipitriformes > Cathartidae > Gymnogyps > Gymnogyps californianus. The sequence continues at coordinate 1,604,138 of NC_059471.1, read as the reverse complement.
ATTCCCCCCACTCACTTGTGATATCATAAACAACAACTGCAACAGTGGAGTCACGAATGTAGCTAGGAATCAAGCTCCTGAACCGTTCTTGACCTGCTGTGTCCCATAATTGCAACCGTACCTAACAAAATCAGTCAAACAAGCAAGAAAAATAAGAAAAATGTCAAACCCAGTGCAATATACCTACTTGTGATATCGTAAACTACTACAGCAGCAGCAGAGTCACGGATGTAACTGGGAATGAGGCTACGGAAACGTTCCTGACCCGCAGTATCCCACAGCTGCAACCTGATCTGTGGGTGGGAGAAAATTAAAAAAGCCAAACTGCCACTAAAAATAAAAGAGTAAATAAATTGTACTTTTTGAAAAAAGCTAAATAAAAACTATAAACTCATGCAGGAGATGACTGGGGACTGGGAGCAGCAGCGTACTGTCTCCTTTACAGCAATCTCTCCCAAGCGCTAGTAGTAGCCAAACTGGTATATGCGCACCTATCTCGGCTTTCCGCTGTCTTTGCTTTCTAAAAAATGCTTCCCTTCCAAAAGGGGGAGAAATAGAATTGCTCAGCTTTCAAAATGAGAGGACCAACAAGAAAACTAAGGCAAATGTTCACCTGCACTTCTGCCTACACGAGATTTTCATGCTCTGCTGCTATCCTTCCTCAGGACTCACACATGTAACCTCCAGCAGCCTGGAGGATGGTTGCTGGTGGAAGAATCAGGCCACACACCATACTTCTCAAGGAAGAGCCTTCAGCTGCTGTCAAAGCACTGGAAAAGCTACTAATGTGAATTTTTCAAGGAGGATAAAACGCTAGTTATTACTCTATATTTAAGCCTTAGCCACGCTGCAAAGTAACATGCACACAGATGAGGCTGAATGTGTCTTACCATCAAGGTTCTGAAAGAAAAGGCAAGATATACTAAAAGCAACATGTATGGCAAGATGCGCAAGGGCCGGTTTTGCTATGGAAAGAACATCCCATCACTCAAGCACTTTCAATGCAATCACATTTATTGTGGGTTTATACAATACCATAAGCTTATGCAGCACTGCACAATTTGCTTCTGCAAATAGCTCAATGGTTGAATTTCTTAATTAAGAATCTGAGCTCATTTTAAACCACAGGCTTGCTTCCACAGAGGAGTGATTTCATTTCAGGAACTAGAACTGCACCAAGCTAAGAAACCAGTATCATTTATGGATTACTATTGAAGGCAACCTTCTTTTTGGACACGTAATATTAAGAATATCAAGCTAGCTATTAACTGGCAACATTTGGCAATTTATATTTTATCTTTCTGTCTTGTGACATCAAAAACTGAAGGGGTTAAGCATGGTCCCCTTCTCCAAATTCCCACCATTATGCCCCCCTCAAACTATCCGTATCACCTCTTCCTTGAAAGAGGATGACACTGTAGCACCTTCGGCCGCTTGTAAAATGGCACTCATGAGCCCTCCACAGATGCACCAAATGGTGATTTCCCATCTCCCCAAACAGAGAAGGGAGCTGTCTCCACAGCACTTGTCAGTCTGGAAGCAGCTGGTAGATGAAGGCTCAGTCCGTGCTTCCAAGTGATCTCAGAACTGTGGGCTGCACAATTACAACAGATGCTGATCCTCATTCCTACCGTACAGAGAGAAGTGCAACAAAAATCTTACTCACTGTTCGATCCTCCAAATACATGGTTTTCGATAAGAAGTCAATGCCAATTGTTGCCTGTAAAAAAATGAAAAAACCAACACCTCTTAAATAAAACATCAGAACAACTGTAGTGATTTTCAGGGGAGCGAACATTACTGCCACATCAGAATTCAGCACCTGTAGCGTATCTGCAAGAAAAATATGCTGGTTTTCTTACTTTCAAGATATAGCTCTACCTATAAGTAAGACTCAATAAGCAATTTCCTTAATATCCATAACCAGAACAATATCTTAAAGCACAAAAAGTTGTTAATTTAACTTCAGTTTATGCGTATTGACAGTTTAATGCATGCAGTCATATGGGTATCAGCAAGGATTTTTATGCATCTGGCCTAAGTTAAGCGTCCATCAGCTGAATGAGGGTATCTGGGCACACTATTCTTCCTGACTGCCAAATATCTTAATGCATCTTAACTTTAAGCCTTTTTCATTATGGCTAAGGTGGACATCTTCACATCTGCTGCAACACAAGGGCGCGTGCACACACACGGCACCCAACAATTACTAAAGCTCACTTAATACTAAAGCTCACTGCAGCATAACTGCATCCAAGTTTCTAGACACTAGTGGGAGCTTCGCACAGAACATCCTTATATGCGTTTAAGAGAAAGAGCAAAGCACTACTAAGCACTATCAAGAGCTGCTTCTTAAATACATGATCTTCACCCCATTTTTCAAGGCTGCAGTGAGGGCGAATCCAAGGTCTAGGAGTTCGTTTGCAGCAGGGATACAACCGAGCTGACCTGTTGGGACTATAAGGCTGCCCTGGCTTCAGCAGGACACTGAGCATCTCAAGCAGCTGCACCGCTCAGCAACATCAACAGAGCCTGGAAAACATTCCAAACAAATTGATTTAAAAAGAAAAAAAAGAAAAAAAAAAACCCAACAGTTAAGAGGTAAGTCTCTTAGCTAGGGCAAAGAGGCTTGATACAACCTCTTCCCTGCTCTCCCACGCTGAAGCAGGTATTTCTAATGAAGAGTTTATTTTACTGTATGCGCTCCATATTGTTAGACTGCTATTATGCCCTCACTATATATCCCCATAATTAATTCCTTGTATTCTGCTAGATACTTTACATGGTAGGAATAAAGAAGAGAGCCAGCCAGCCTGCTTGCAAGCAATACAGAAAAAAACAGCTGCAAATGAATTAAAAAAGCAGAACTGAACAATCCAATTGAATTTCCATTTGCAACTAAATACAACACATCAGAAAACAAACTTTCCTGGCTGGATCAGGACAGCAGATTTGGAGTACCAGAGACGCATACGGGAAAAATAAATAGTGGTGGATCCCAAGACGGCTACCCAGTGGTTCTTCACCTGTCATCAAGAACTGTGACACTACCAGTTCAGAGAGATGATACTGAAACTGTAAGGCGGATATGAGAAGCCTCAAAAGACTAATGCAACAACATGTTTCCCTTCTGCTTTTGTTTTCCATTGTTTTGGTAGAGGGTACTCCTTGGAAGATTGCCTCAAAGATGCTTCTATTTTCCCTCGTGTCTATTCGACTTTCCTTTACAGAAGAAAAGCTACAAAACCCCTAAGATCTTACACCATATATACAAGACAGGATCCCATTCTGGCTGACAGACTGCTGGAGACTCAGATTTTCTCTGCTCTCAGTAGGAGCTGGCACATCAGCTGCAAAGCCCAAAACTTGCCTCAGCCTGTACTTCATGCCATCCCTCCCACGCAGCTGTACGGCAGCAAGAGCTCTGAAGCTCACACGCTGCCGTAAGAAGGCTCGGTATGCCTGGTAGAAACGAAAGTGCCGTGCAGAAATGCATCGAGTCAGTCAGATTCCTGCACTTGGACACTCACGGCATGGGAAACGCAACAGAAAGGCCAAGCACGAAACTTATTTTAGATCTGGGTGATGCAAATATTTGCGCCAATCACATTGAGAAGAATGTATGGCAGGTCTGCTACTTTCAAGCTGTGAAATGGCTCTTGACCTAAGCCCCCACAAGCTCTAAGAATTACATGGAATAACTTACAGCCAAACATATTTGTCCACCTGTACTGTTCTGAGCATATCATGATGATACAGAGAAGCAGCAGATGTCAAGGAGCAGATTCAGGCACTCTAGATCCCAGACTTTTACTAAAATAGGTAACCCACAAAGAGCCATTTTGTCACAATTCTGATAGAAGGTGCAAAAAAAACTTGGGGGATCTTTATGGATGAGTTGTAACAGAGAGCTGTGCAATGTATGAGTAGAGGAAAAGTCTGCTTACCGATGGGGAGAAATACATGGACATGAAACTAAGCAAATTACTGTAATCAAGGTGGAGACAGGTTTAACTTGCTTGTGAAATGCTGTGCACCGCATGGAACAAGCAGGGACTAAGCGTGCTCGAACATGATGGGAGGTACTGCCCAACTGCAAATTTAAAGAAAACGAGCAGAACAAAAAAACGCTCAAGAGGGCCACACTACAGATGGGGCCGTGTATGAGAACACTTTTTAATCCATCTGTCCTCACAACACTACTGTCTAATAAGGAACTGTTGTTACCCTATTTTATAGGCTATACTTGCTGACACAGAATTACCCAGGACTATGCAAGGAAGCCTGAGGCAAAGCAAGAACCTGAATTATCTTTTAAGTCACCGGTCAGTGTTTCAACTCAACACTGTTCTCCCTCTCCCCTCCTCCAAGAGGCTGAAGCTAAAGGGAAGCGTGGCCTGTAATCCTCCTCTTGCATAACACACACAGAATCATCATGTTTGCCAACACTGGTCTTCCATTATACATCACATATGGTGCCACAGAACAAGGAAAACCTTTTCCAGCATGTCCATGGAGAGGAATCACTCCTGGTAAAATATACACCACCAATGGCACAATTTTATTTCAGGTGTTTGGGTTGCCTTGACACAGTACAGTGAGTTCTTGTTTGATTCACAAATGTCGCTTTCATGAGAACAGCTTATTAATAAGCTACGGGGGCAACAGCTGAATTCCTCTTATCTAGCAGCAAGCAAAAGAAAACTAATGCACAGCACAGATTTTATTAAACAGAGGCTTTCTATTTTTACCAACTGAACACAAAAAACCTTGTTCAAATGATAGGTTGTGGCAGCTTTCAGAAAATATGCATTCAAAATTTATCAGAAATGTCCAGAACAAGCAAATCATCCATCAACTAACCTACAGCTACAGTTAACCATGTACATGGTTTGATATGCATTATCATTCAAGTACTTGGCTTTGAGAGGTCTCTATATAATCCTGGGCATCGAGAAATCTATATTGTGGTTTGACACTAATATGTGGTGTGGTTTTGGCCAAATTACTGGAGCTTTTATGACTCATTCTTTCTTCCAGCTATAGCAAAATAGGACACATCGCCCTACCTCAGTCATGACTTCAGTAAAATAGAGGTCTTTGGATGAATGACACTATACCAAGTACATGAACACCCAAACTAGGCATGCATCAGTGATAGCTAAATTGAAGCTATCTTGTAAGCCCTTAAGATTTCTTACTGTTTTAAGTCCCACTCATTCATTTTGCAATCATTTAGTATATTATGTCAGACCAGCTTCCCATGGAGACAACTATATTATCATAAAGCACAGAGGGTCAAACCTCTTCAAGAAAGAACTAGGACGCAAGCTCCATAGAGAAAAGGAGCAGACCTGAAAGAAAAATACTGTGGGAAAAAAACAGATTAAATAAAAGAACTGCATTCACATGTCCATGTAATTACAGTGGGTAGAATCTGAAAGGATGTTTGCTCCCCTGGGAGCAATGATGTGTACTCTAGCCCTCCTACACCATAGAAGCTTTGCTTTTCCCGTAGTTAAGTAAGAACTTACATCTCATTCTACCCAACTTGCCTAGCAGCAGCAATGAGGAATTACTGAAGAGGCAGGAAGGAAATCATTAAGGGGTAAAGAGATTTAAACGAGATACTTGGATAGACACTAAGTAACAGAAGAGTCACAGCGTTTTTCTTATTTTTTTCCCATTACCTCCTCCTCCCACCCCCCTAAAAAACCCTTCACATTCATCAGGGAACAGATTTTTCTCAGCTTAGTGCATTCAGAACGTCACCAACTGTAACCAAGTCATGAAACATGTTCTGCTTGGAGAAGACACACTTTATGAAACTAAAGTACTTTTATAGCTTGCCACCTTTTCAAGCTCATCCTAAATTCTGGGAGTGGGCAACAATGATTGCTCTCCTAGAATTTAGAAAATTTAGCTTGCGTCAGCTTGAACTGACTTGTCACCAACCAGGAAGCAGTGAGGGGGCTGCAGGGCCAACTGGAATAAAAGACAACCACTGCTTCAGCCCCAACCTTGTCAATCCAATCTTGTTTCAATAATAAATAAGCATAAATAAGCAGTCACAGGATGGGGACGTGCATAACAACCAGTTTTGTGGTCTTTGTTCCAGCAGACAGCATAAAATAGCATCCTAAAGCACACCCAGCCTTACAATCCACTGCTTTCTGCTCCACAAATCCTTGTTCACCCCACTGCAGAACCTCTTGCAGCTCAGCTAGCTTCTTTTTTTAAAAGAGCCAGGTACCTGTTACATTTTCCCCACAGAGACATTAGATCTGTGATGGTCTGGTAGCAAATGGTGAAAAAAAAAACCTGGTAGACGTAACAACTGCTATTACTTGGGTATACCTAAGAAGCCTCTCCTTTCCAACAACAGCTCATCCTACTGCAAGTGGCAGATAAGCTACTCGAGCAGAATCCAACACTGAAAAGCCGTTCTGAAAGGTTATTAAAATACAACGCTTAAAGATTTTACAGTTAACAATTTGGTCAGTGTACCAACTCTTATCCACTGCAATCAAATAGATTCTTCCTGCAACGGAAGACACCGCAACAGAGGGGCCTTACAGAAGACAATAATATGGGTTAATTTACCTGGTAGGTGTTGTCAAAGCTGTCATACATGAACCTGGTGATCAAGGAAGTCTTCCCCACTAAAAGAAGAAAAAAAAACAAAACAAAACACATTCAAGGAACAATTTCAGTGCAAGTTTTAAGCAAGTGATTTAAAAATGGTTTCAGGAGTTTTACTCTGTGTTCAACAGATCCGTACTGTGCAATTAAACTTCCTACAAGCAAAATAGCAGTTATTTGACTTTACAATTGCGAAGTCACTAGTAGGCACATTTTTTCTGAAAAAGGTTGGCTCCTGTATCATTCCTGAGCATCAGTTTTACTTTTAAACATTCGTGATTCAAGATGAAAATTGAAGTAATTTGATCGTTCCAGTTTCTACCAAGTCATTCAGAATTTTAGTTGATCTAAATCAACAAACGTAATAGGTCTGACAATCCCTACAACAAATTATTATAAACAATACAGCTCTTCTCGCTCATAAAACAAGGTGGCTATGTCGCTTTAAAATACATCTCGCTGCACATCTCCTCAATGTCACACACTCCATATTTGTCACACAAATGGCAGTCCCTGCTGTAGTATCACGGTAGCATAAGACAAGATTGAAGAGCATCATTGTTGAGAGGCTTCTTTACCATCTGCCCACGATGCCTGCAGTCCTTATCACTCCATTAACTTCACCCTTCCTTTGACAACATATTCACTATACCTTTTTGTATAAGCAGGTTCACATGCTGTTAAAAATGGCATTATCCACCCCAGCGATGGCTGCAGCTCGTGACTGGTATATTCACTTGGCTGTTCAGCATTAGGAAGTCAGTCGGTACTGCAATCAGAAGGTGTCACTGCAGCATGGGCAGGCACACCTGATAGTCACAGAGACACAGGCGAAGGCTTTTTCATGCAGCCATTTGCGATGCTGCAGCTCCTCTTTAACTGCAACTCAGCTTGGCCAGGTTAAATCACAAACTACGTCAAACTATGTAAAGATCCTCATTTCATAACTGAGATCCACATAAAACTGTGTGTATCATAACATTTCAGCCAGGTATCAGACTACCTTGTAATCTCATTTTCCTTAAAAGACAAGCAACAGGAGGTTCATTTTAAAACAATCATCGTCACAACAGTTACTTTCTACTCCTGTAAGACCAATGATACAGCTGAGCTGGGACAAAGCCTAACTCATACTCAATGGACAACTTTTTCCTACTCCATGCCATCTTTACGTGGAGGGGACCAGCAAGATATGCAGGAACTGGAACATCTCAACCTGCCTCATTTCAATATGTTTAAATACTCTTAATTGTAGGCAAATTATTTCGGAAACAACTGAAGTTACTCAGGAATACATCACTTCCCATTGTTCACTTCTAAACTCCTTGCAGTTGGAATTTGCCATCTCCCACTGGCAGGGGAGAAGAGCTGTATGACTTATGTTAGCCATCAAACGTTGCAGGTACAGATAAAAGGCAGTTAGATGTGCACAAGCCGAAGCTTGTTCTGTGTTCTTCAAATAAGCTTCCAGAGATGTTAGTTCTCTGCAAGGGTGACCATCAAGAGAGCAGAGGAATTGAAGCCAAGATTTTGGGGGTGGGGTTTTTTGGGAGGTTTCTGGTTTTTGGGTTGTTTGGGGTTTTTTTAAATCTTAGTATAAACCTTCCAACAAAATCTCCAGTATTGTACTTAAGCAGCATTTTAATCCATCTGCAAACCTCAGTTAACTCTGCAGAAGTGCTAAACTACCAGGAATCCAGTAGACAGCCTTTGAGAAAAAGATTTTCCCAAGTCAAAATTTGAATTCCTGTGTGAATTTTTAACATATTCTGCTACATAGGCATAATCGGGTTTCCCACAAAGTTAAAAAGCTGCCTTCGCAAAGGCAGAGCAAACATTCCCTTCAGTGAGGCGGTTTTCAGAAGCAACGTATCTCAGACGGGCAGGGTTCCTGAATCCCTTATTCAAATTTGTCCCAGGGCCCCACAGATGTGTTGAACAACAGCACAAGCTGGTGCAGGACAAACAGGCATGGGCCGCGAGAGGAGGAGGGTTTCACTCCAGACCCAGCAACAATCCTCAAGGGACAGAGATGAGCAAATCCAATACCTTGCCATTGCAGCACACACTATAAATCCCAGTAATGGATTTGCGGCACCACAAACAAGCTGGCTTTTCCTCACGGGGCCACTGATGCAAGCAGTCAAATTTAATTCTTTAGAGGTGCAAGGGGGTGTAATCAAACCCCCGAAATAATATGCCTTTGTAAGTCACAACCCCTGAAGAACACTGAAGTCTTCTGGCAAATCATTTCCCTTCCCACTATACACTGAGATGTCTTGGAGGGAGCCTGTCTAGAAACCATAAAATCTGAAAAGATTTTCTGTTCCACATTCTTTGAGCTTCCCTACCCTACTTTCAAACATTTCACAAAAAGAGGGGAAAAATAAGGTACTGCCTGGCTTGCTTATATTTAAATATCTGCTTCAACCAACATTTGAATAGAGTGTCTTAATGCACTTCATTTCTAAGACATTTCTTCTCCAAACAGACTAAGGTTTTCTTTCCATAGTATGTCAACACGCACCAGATCAAGTTAGTATTAATACCAACTGCTTACAGTTTTAATTCCACCATGACTACTGAAGCATCACCAGTTCTCCTTTAAAAAAAAAAAACAACTTGCTTTAAAAATCCTGGCAGAAGTGAAAGCCCACAATTCCCACTCTATCTATAATTAAAAGGAAAAGTCAGTGAATCTTCCTTTCAGAAATTCACAAGTTTAGATTATATAAACAGACACCTTGTCCAGAGGGTTACAGGCTTTAAATATTTCCTCTTTAAAAGAGCCACTCCTAATACCTAACACCATCTCACCTCTCCCCAGCCTCCCCACACACACCGCCCTGCCTGCCAATGGCAGAAACTATCCCCAGCCCTACAAAAAATAGCGGAATGAATCACCCTAGGATTCATATACCATCTGTTGCACACTAAAGTGATGTGGATGCATATGCCGATTCTCCTGTGGAAGCCATGCTGCTATAAGCCCTGCTTCAGAGAGCTTGAATAGAGAACGAAAACACACAGAAATTAATCTATTGTCAATTATGTTGATCACATCTCTCCCATACAGAGGCACAGCACAGGCCCCTGGGCTAGTCATAGCTAAAGCACTGTCACACATGATTTTGTGAGTACACCAAGTACATAAACATGCTAACTGCATTTATGACGGACCTAACACAACAGTTACAAACTAAATTCCTAGTGAGGATAATACCTTACAAAGGGAAGTGCAGCTAGCACACCACAACCTGCATAAAGAAGTAGCTCATCTTTTTCCCCTCCCTTGGCAGAGCAACAAGGGCGGGCCATTGAGTCACAGTTCACCATTTGCTTTTGGAGTCGAGCCCCTGGACTCTTGGATGAGTTTTATTTTTACATCAGTTTTTATTCAGAACGTCATAACAGAGTGTTAAGCCCCTGTGCATGACCTTAAAAACAAATAAAACCAACAACAATAAAGAACATTGCCAAAAAAAGAACCAATTTTTTGACTGAGGATCTGCAGGAGAGTTTGAATCCCATTCTGTTACATATTTTCACTTGCTTTCTATTCCATCTTGCTGGCTGTATGTTTATCGAATTCACGGAAGGCATTAATTTGGGAGTGACTGCAAGCAAATTAGAGGACAGAATCAGAATTCAAAATAATCTTGAAAAATGCAGGAGTGACCTCAAGGAAAATGAAACTCAGCAGGGAGAAGTAGCACAAGGTAATACACACAGACCAGAACAACTGGCTGCTTAAAACACAGATTGCAAACAACTGGGTAAGCAATCCGGGGGTTATAACCAAAGGAAGCAGATAAGACAGTCAAGACTTCAGCCTTGTTTCATTAAGCAGTTTTTTTAAATCTAGTGGGTTAATTTAATCTCTTGGGAAAATTTCAACACACAAGTATGTCCAGGGCAGCATTAGTCAGCGATGCAGTAGCATACGACATCCTTTCGGCCAAAATATTCCTGATATGCTGCTGGGACAAAAAAAAAAGTTAACATTATCCTCGGAGGAATAAAGGTGGGGGAGGAAACGCTGCAAATGGGGTTCTACTGCAGTGCACAGCTTTGGCTGGAGCAGCGAGGGGGGTTCTGCTGGACACGCCAACAGCTGCGTTACAGGAAGCGAGGAAAAACCTCAAACAATTCAGAAGCTGAGAAGGAGCTTTTTGGCAAGAAAAAAAGGCAGCTTGCACAGTTTACACAGAACAACTGAAAGGTGATGGACAGCGGAGAAGTAATTTAGTGATAAGGAAAGGTGGTCTCCAGCCTCTTTTCTTTCTGTAGACCAACATCTAACAGCTAAAAGCAGAGTCCAAACAAAGTCCTACCAGAAAAGGCATGCAACTTTAGAAGTGAGGGTAATTAAAGTCTGAAATAACCTATTCGGCCGGGCAGCGGATTCTCCTCCCTTCCTTGGCATGCAGAGTTGTCAGATGTCATCTCATCATAGGAATTTACATGCAAGGCATCCAAGAATTTTTTGAAGCAGACGGAAGCTAAGAAGATAAGTGATTAACCAAAGAAACTATTTGGTCCAGCACTGCACCTGAACATCAATTTTGGAAACTCTTCTGTCATTAAGTGGCTGAACAACAGTAGCAGCATGGGTTTCATTAGATGAGTTTTCTGCTCCTTCAAGCTTCTGATCTAACGAAAACAAAGTCCACATTAACCAGCTCCTAATCACACAGCTGTGGCTCAGACACCACTGCTTAAGTGCACAGATTATCAACGTACACTTCTGGATGGGAAGGCAACCAGTGCCAACAGGAATTTTTAAGCTTGTATCTGACTTACTCAGATGGTTTTCTTCAGCTATACCAGCTCTGGAAGAATTTGGACCTAGAGATCACTGGTGGCTCCCATACTGAACTAGCTACTCACCCTCCTAACCATCAAACCTGAAGAGCACACAATACACACTGCAGAGCCCACCTGGGGCTTTTTTCTGGGAGGCTGGGGGGAAGAGCAGAGAGAAAAGCGTTTTGCTGTACAAGGCAGTAAGTGGAAGCATTCATCCACATTAATTCTGATAAGCTGCAATGTTTTAATATGTTATGGGACAGGAAGAAGTAGGCTGTTCTGATAATATAAAAATAGGAAACTCCTAAAAGGAAAGGTTTGATCACTGGTTCAGCACAGAAAAAAGTAGATGCCCAAATACTAACATCCTCCTAAATCAGCACCTGAATCAGTGGCAGCAAACAGCAAAGTATCCAAGACACGTAATTGAGTTAAAAGACGGGAACTTGTGAAGTTCCTATCAGCGAAATTGCCATTAACTATGAGGGTCCAAATTCAAAGCCTTCAACAGCTAATTGAGCCAACCTGATCGATACTCTTTGTCTGGAAGCCTTGAGCCACTGCCTAGCACTTATTTCAGAAAGAGCATTCATCTACAAGATGAAATCAATACGCTAATCTCATTGTTCCAGCAACTTTGATCTGACAGCAGCGACTGGAGAGATTTCAAGGTCGTTCATCTGATTCTTGAAGACTGCCTTGTCCTGCTTCTGGGGCCTTGCGGGCTGGAGATCTGTATGTCCAACGCCAACCACCACTAATGACATTGATTAATAGTGGGTACCAACAACTCCTCCGCGCCAGCGCGTGCAGAATACGTGCTGCCAGCTACCGCTGGCAGCACTGCAAGCGGCACTCCATGCTGTGTGCTGTAACGAGTCACTGGGGAGACTCGCACAAGAGCCAGGGATGGAAGAGACCCATTAGATAATACAAATCATCTCCCTGCCAGCACGGGATTAGAAGGTCGTTTGTTGCCAGGCAGAGTCTGCAAAGGCTCAGGCAACAGTCAAGAGTGACCTACAAAGGAAAAGTAATTGGGATTGTGCCACTTCTACTGTATGATGTACGAGGAGCAGGCCTTACATCCCCGTTTCATTTTCTTAGGCACGTGCTTGCCTCTTTTATACTAGAGATTCACAACTTGTCCAAGGATTCTTCCAGAAAAGTCATACTTAAATCTCCGAGTTCATACTAGTTGTTGTTTAGGACTTTCAAATCATCAGCAATAAAAAAAAAAACCCAAGAAACATCTGCAAAGCAAAATAATCGTAAAAATAATCAATCTATCCAGCCTTTTCGTTGTAAAGCTAAAAAATTCCACTTGACCTCTCCCAGTTCTCAGAGGCAGACTTTGTTAACAGAGATCTAGCTTGCTAAAAGCGTTAAGAGAGAAAGATGAAGAAAGCTTTCTCGTCACACATACAGCTAAATCGCAGCGTAATCCCAAAATTTCACTTGCCCTTTGCAAGACTCCTTTAAGATTTGGTTGAAGGATAAATCCCGTGACACTACAACTTTCTTTCACAGATAAGCTCACTTCAAAATCTTCACTGGAAGTACTTCCTTTACTAGACATACCACAGCACAGCTTATCCAGCAATAACTGAGGTGCTGACAAGGAACAGTATTTCTTACTGAGAAGTCAAACTCTGTTCTGCCCTCAAGTCTCAAAACAGATGATCCGATACCACCCAAGGAGTCCTGTTGAAAGTTACAGCTCCAAGATCTTCCGACTGCCGGCCTCACATCAAGTTTCATGCGCAGACTTGCTGGTACTTCAGACCCAATGCTTAAAAGAGTCACTGAAACTCAAAGATTTAATGCTCAGGATCAGAGAACTTGCTAGTTCAGATCTGGAAAAAACAACCCAAGGCAACCAAGAGGAAAAAGCATTGCTAAGAAGAATATACTGAACTATGAATGCATGAAAGCCATTTTTAGATTTTTTATTTAAAAAGAAGCCCCAAAAGGAGGATGCTCATAGTTGACTTAAAATGATCTGTATGAGCCAGTAATCAAGAATATTTTTAGGTATGTCATCTGAGCTTTTAAAACAGAAATGCTGTATTAAAGTGACTAAAGCAGCTTCTTTAAAAAAAAAAAAAAATCCTCCTCTGCTCTTCGCTGTCGAGCTATGGAAATTTCACCCAGATCCCCCAAGCAAGAAACAAAACTCATTCATTATCCAGAAGACACTGACAGAGCCAGCAGACTGCATTCATCTAACAAATTCTCAGTAAGATTAAGTTTATCCACAGTCACAGCTGAGGAACTCTGAGGATAGCATCAAGTCTAGTCACAGAGAGCAGAGGTAAAAGGCAGAGTTGATGTGGTCTTGCCTCCTTCTCTAAAGAATTTTTTATCCTGAAGTCCCCCCATCCCCCCCCCCCCCGTTGATTCCACTTCTGCTCTATTGTCAAACCTCTTTTATTCTGCCATTTCTTTCCTGATGCAAGACACCAGGTGAGATCAAACCAAAGGACCACCTGAGCCAGTTCCTTGCATCCCTAAGTCCCCAATAAATAAAAAGAAAAATCTGGGGGGGAATGAGAAGAAAGGAATAAAGAATAAACCTTCTTCAAATACATCCATGGCCCCACTCTCTGTAAGTGGCTTTGTTTACAACTAAAATTATGGGAGTCTGGTAAAAAAAAAAAGTTATTTTTAATTTAAAAAAGTATGGCGATACTCTTTTTTTTTTTTTTTAACAAAGGGCAATATTAAATGCACATTTATCAGACATTTTCAAAGCATGTTTTGGCTACGCAGGATAAAGCTGGCTGAAGGATGCCCTCCCAGCCTAGCTGCTGAAATGGAACGGCTGCCCCCATTGATTCCAGGAAATAAGAACATTTTGTACTGTTAACACTACAAAAATTGTGCAAGTGGCTTTCATACTACTTCAGTGATTCTTGCATTATACCAAAGCAGCAATGGCTTCTTTATGTACAAACAAAATGGTTCAAATAGCCTCTTTTTAAGATAATTTATTCCCACCCCAGTTAAAGATCTAGGTTGTAAATTATACTCTTGTCCTTTTAAACAGATTTGCTTCTTTAAGAAGGAATTTTAAGATTCTGTTTAGGAAGTTAATGTAGAATATCCAGAGAGTTACAGGGAGACAAACAAGACCCATAAAAATAAGGAACAGTTTTGTTTTGTTTTAAATAATTTTAGTAATTAAAGAGATGTTCCATCATTTTCTACTTTAAATATATTTCATTCATCCCAGAGAACAGAGGCAACTCACCTTGATTTTAATTGATTATAGTTTTCATATTCATTTGGAATAGAACCAACAATGGACTAAGGCTTGCAGCCTAGATCAAACACACGAAGATCAGGCAAAGGAAATTAAAGTACCTACAGTGAATTCGTCAACTTCAGATTGAGTGAAGCACAGGGAGCTCTGAGCAAGGAGCATACTCTGAATAGAAAGTCCATTTAATGCCCTTCCAGCAGTTTTGTCACTTTATTTTAGTTGCAACTTCTTTGACAAAGGAAATTTGCAGCTACGTTGCTCTACACAGGAACTATGGGCCAGTGAAGATCTGCAGATAACTTGCTGATGCAAAACATTGATACATATTTCTTTGGTGCTTCAGTGGACGTTTTGGTCCATCATAAGGATACTTCTAAAATGCAAAAAAATAAGTCAAAGTCTGTCAAGAATTTAAAAGCAGGTTCTATGGGCTGCAGATGACTGAAGTTCACAAACCTCCACGCTCGGAGTCCTCTGCGCACAGCAAATGGTAGGCAGCGGCACAGGAAACCAACAGTTGCTTTGCGAACAACGGATCACCACACAATGAAAAACAGCAGCAAAGATGCTGCTGGCAGCAGCCAGCAGTTCGTACGTGATTGTAGGGGGAAAGACAGACAACAGAGCAACCAATTCAGAAAGGGTCTTTTGGCAGTTTGTGTAGGTTTTATGGCATCCTACCTCGAAAAGTAATTCTAGAAAGGCAGACACAATCAATAACAATGTCAAATAACTGTAGCTGACCTTTTTAGGCCAATGAATCCCTGCCAATCCTTAATTTCTTTTCAGGTCACCACCCACAACAAAGCTTTTTTTTCCTCCTTTAATTAAAAGCCCTATTGAAAACTGTTTGATACAGTCCTGGATCAATTACTTTGGCCTCAGGGATTGCCGGTAGTCTGTAGCTCTCAATTTGAGAATCATTGGCTTGTACCCACAAAGCAGAGTAGGTACATGAGCTTACCGCTCCTGAGGTACACATCTTACACCTTGCACGTTGCTAGCACAGCTGTATCCGTCCACACATCTGTAAAATACACTGCAATGTTTGTATCATGCTATTCAATAATTCCAGGGACGTGCACTATGCTTATCAATATCAGCAGTCACAAGTCTGCAAAAGGCATGAAAGCAGCACCATGTCTACAAGGTAGCAGGTATATGGCAATGGGTTCCTTTTGATTCAAATTCAAAGGAAGCAGAAGCCGAAGGAGTAACTGTCCCGAGAGTGTTATTTCATATAAAATAGTATCTCCATTCAGTAGCCTCTTACAACTGGAGGTGAGGAAAGAAGACAGCTCAAGCTGCCATCAACGACACCCTGCTCTGACACCTCCTCTCTTGCTTTTCCTCCCCAAATTAAAATAGAGCAACTAACTGATCAAGACAGTAAAACGCAGGCAAACACATGCTAAAATCCACTAGCGTAAGGTCAGTCAGGATTTTCTCTAACTTCACCACCTCTTCCTTCCTCATCTTTGAAACGATGCATCACCCTTCCCAGCTGAAGGTCTCACCCTTACACATCTTGCACATCTGCCTTTCTGGGCTCCAACACTCGCAGAGACATTTCACATTATACTCAGTTGCGACAGCTTGGACCGACCAGACATTATTTCTTATCAGAAGTTTTAAGACAGATGAGTCCCCAGGAACTGGCAGCGGAAGATTCCCATAGTCCAATTTCATTCCCGTAGCAGCCTGTCCAGCCTTAGTGAACTACAGGAAAAGGTGTGCTTTGCATTTTCGTATCTTCTATTTACATTTGTTAGCCACCAGCTGACAAAACAGTAAGAAATAACTAATCATAGTCTTTGAACAACTATGGTGATGGCTATTTATATTAGAAGCAATCAAAATTAATAACTCTGCAGAAATTAAATTGACTGGAAAATATGAGAGACTTCTGGAAGCCTGAGGTAATCCTTAAGCATATCGACTATTTTTTTTTTATCCCAGGCCATAGTATTGGACATTACATAGAATCTTAACATCTTTACAAACTCTGAAGTCCCAAATTCACAGTGTGAATTAATATCAGTGCCCAATCTTCTGGCTCAGGTTAAGATGTGCTGCTCATCACCTAGCTCCTGTTCAGGTAAGGTGCTGGGGGTGGGTTGATCCTCTTAAAAATTAAACTTTTTTTTTTTTTTTTTTTTTTTTTAAAACCACACATTTTAACACCTTCCCAGACAAACAGTAATAGCATTGCGCTAGTTAAGAAAACTGAGAGCAAGGGCTCTACACAAAATGGTGATGAATTTAATGAGATACAGCATCTGACCAATGAACCAGTGAAATGACCAAGATGGTAACTGGCCTCAGAAACACACCCTTTCCCCTCCCCTCTGTACAGAGCCCCAAGTATTTTAACGTACTGAAAGATACCGAACAAAAGTTGCTTATTTTCTCATTGTAAATTTGATCCCCTTAGTCCTTACAAAGATGCTATCCAAACTGGACTTTCCAAGGCAAGCTGAGCCAGTTTTATTACAGCTGAACATCTGCTTACGGTGCAAAGACAAGTTTTACTCATCGTTACAATTAAGTAAGAAACAGCATGGCCAGAATTTTGCTGCTGAGGAAATTTCCATTTTCATTTTACCATGTAACAATCAAGTGCCTTGAACTTCGGTCAACTCTTTGTGATGGAAGAATTTCCAAGTAAAATATTTTAAAGCCTTAATATCTCAGCAGTTCCCAGCAACTTCACAAACCAGAAACTGTGACATCAGCCTTTCAGCTCACCAGACAGCCTTCAGCACTCCGGTGTTAAAAAAAGCCTGCATTTAACAAACTAGAACAGACCATAAGCTAGGTATACAAGCCTAAATGGATGGTAGGAAGCGTGCATGAATATTTATGACTGTCTGGTGCAGAACAGCAGGAAGGGAAGCAACAGAGTCGAGTGAACTAGCATGATATAACAAGGAATGACACCTACCTAGCAGATGAACACACATAAAGCCTTTATGTGAATGGCCGCTATCATCTGCAGTTTATTCTCACATGCTACAATAACGGACACAAAGAAAAGAAGCAAGTCCATTTTCACAGTAGCACCATTTTAAACACTAAGTATATGAAAAAAAGAGGCAATGATCCTGCATTTCACATGCGTTGCTGTTCACTCAGTGCTTTTCCTTTCAGAGACAGAGGGCACGATATCATTTTCCTAAAGGATTCTAAAGAGTTATGGCAAAAATATCGACTATATGTATTTTTATTATAGCCCCAGGGAGTCAGTGAAATTTGCAGCTACTTAAGTCTCAGTAAAACCTCTTCAAACAGTAAACACCACTAAAGCTATTTGTTACGCAGGAGGCAAAGATTCAACCCTTCTCCCTGGCCATAGCCAAAGATTAATTTTTTAATGGCTTCTAATAGAAATTGATGAATACGCATTTCCAGCAATGCCCAAAATTATGCAAGTTTCACAAGCATTTGAGACCTTGCTGGAAGACATGTCCTTGCTACTGAGAAGCAAATAGGAAATATAATTTTGTCACAACCCAGATGTCATCAGAGCAATGGGGTTTTAGTTCCAGTCAATCTCTCCAGGCAATAACCCACACAAACAAGAGTTTTCATGCCTGCTGCCTGGCCGACTGCTCTTTCCTGTCAAGCATTTCCATAATTTACAAAAAGGGACCAATTACTCCCTTATCTACAACAACCAGTAATCAAATGATTAACACTTCAGTAACTGCCTTATAAAAAAGATGACTATGAAAATACATGTTAGTCTGAAAAGCTCATTAACATTAATTTTCATTCAGTCTTTTCTTTGAGCACCTCGGAAGAGCATGTACACAGTGCTGTTTTCCTAACAGAAGCAATGAGGCCCTGCTTGTGCCACAATACTTCACCCAAGACAGAAGGAAATTGAGGTTGAAGCACTTTTCTGACCTAGAAAGTACTTTTTCCTAGAGTCTTCCTAATAACCATGCCCAGGAAGGCCTGTAACATGTGAACACTGGTGTCACACAAAAGCAGAAGCTTAAGTAACATCAGTTTTTCCAACCTGGCTTCTTACATTCATCCTAAGGAAACCACCAGCTCTGGTTCAACAAGCTCAGACTTCAACAGGAAAGGATCCTGTCTCAACAGTAAAACAAGATCTTTGATAGCCAGGTTATCCCTGACAATATATATTTCATTTATTGGCCCACTAAATAGGAACAAGATTCTTACTCGCTAGTTAAAGCCCTGCAGATAGCAGATTATTTATGCTGATACATGGACACTTGCTTTAGGTGCTTCATTCAGAGGAACTAGGACTGAAGTAAAGACTGGCAGAACCAAGGACTGAAAAGCTGCCCTGGCTATAGCAACTGTCTTCCAGTGGGATTCTGCAATAGATTTTGGCACAAGTATTAAATTTTCAGGAGTACCATGCTCCATGACAAAACTGTCCTCTGAGTTCAGTCTGCCACAAGACAAATGTGAATTTATTCCAGGGAATTTGAGAGGTTCTGCATCTGCATTAACAGAAGAATTAGTTTGTGTCAGGCTTCTAGTCCAGATTTTTTTTTACCCTCTAATATTACTACAGGAGATACAAAGAAAACATCAGCTCTGTGAAACTACACTCCCAGTCTTGTTTTTAAGTAGAAGTCAATACAATCCAGTGCAGAGAAACTTTGCAAAACTTGAGGATTTATTTTCTCTCTCTCTCCAGAAGAGAGAGAGAGAGAGAGAGAAGTTTTCCAAAACCTAGCAGTTCAGAATTGGTTCATGTCTCAAATTTGAAGTTCTCAGCCTTACTTTAGCTAAACATCTAGATAGACACACACTTGGGTTTAAACCTAGTTGAACACTGTTAATGTTTTCATCTCTACAACAAAGAATGCATAGCTAGTCAGTGCAACCTATTAAAAGACTGCTGTCTTTTTCCTTAAATGAAAAAGTTTTCATTTTATTCCTAATCTTGCACTCTAAATTTTCCCAGTCTAATTCCCATTGTACACTATTTCAGTTTTCTGCACGTATTTGGCAAAAGAGTTATCACAGAATGGTTTGGATTGGAAGGGACCTTTTGCACTAGATGTTGGTTAGTACCAACTTTGTTGGTTTTCATTCTAAAAATCTCAGGTTAGACTTCCCCTCCCCAAGGGAACCTGCTCTTAATGCTGAGAAAAAAAGCTCAGAGAGGAACTATGAACAGTATCACTTCTGCCACTGAAAAAGATGCGAGCAGACACACCAATAGGTGGAAAAGCCCCTTGTTCCTTTGCGGGAGGTCTTATGGTCACATCTCGCTAGAAGATTCCTCCTTCCACTTTGACAGCTGAGCTGGCTCACTGTTATATTTAACAGCTTAGCATCTCCAGGTTGCTCAAATTTTCACACCGCCCTTTTAAAGAAGCGTATGTTCAAGTATTCTGTCTCCTGAACTAGGCTCTGCTGATCAAGATCATCTACTAATACCTCTGGAAGCCTTTTGGGGAAGTGTGGGCCAGGAAAGGTGTGGAAAAATACCGTCCTTGCAACTGGCTCTTGAGCCTCTCTCTTGACTTCAGGCTGCAGTGGTGGGACACAGACCCTAGGAAACACTTGTTCACAGACCGTCTCTGCAACAGGGAGGGAACAGACAATTCTCAGCCAACAGGAAACACTCAGAGAACATCCTCACTGTCACAAGGCAAAGCCCAAAATATTAAAAGCACAATTGTACTGTATAAAAAAACCTGACAGCCTCCCTATACAGGTCAGAGAAGAACCTGCCTAGCTCTCCTGAACACGAAAGGTCAGTCCTTCTGGCACCAGGGTCCTTTTGCGCAACACCGGCCAGAACATCCTCATCATGATCTTCGCTAATTGCTTTCAAGCAGCACACCCCAAATCTTGCTTCAGCTAGCCTCAGCGTCCATGACGCTGCAGCTCCTGAAAAACTGCATGTGCTACCCAATATAATCACATGATGCACTCTGAGGTAATGTTAAGCCTATGTTAAACCTCACATACGCATTCCCGAGGGACAGAAAATGGACAAGAAATTGCCTCTAACAAGCAGCGCAACCATTCCACCAAGATCCAAATGTCACACTATGAAGGAAAAAAAAAAAAAAAAGAAAAAAAAGAAGAGCTTTACAGCCGACAGCTAGATATTGCAGTCTGCTGTGCCACTGATCTAAGTATTCAGCAGCATATGGATGTATTTTATGCTGTCTCCAGGCATTTTAAGACCAGCAAGAGAAGCAAAGAACTGTCACTTGTATTTAAAGTTTGGCAGTAGCTAAAGGGAAAAGGAAGAGGCAGAAAAAGGTATTTTCTATTATCAATCCTTTTTTTAAGTCAACATTAGCCTGTTTGCTTTCTTTAGGCATGTTAGAATCCCATTTTACTTGGTACTTGGCTTGTGAGCTACACTTAATTTCTTGAGGGAGATGCAAGATAAGAGATACCAAACTCCAGGTAAAACTATTTATCAGTAATAAACTAAGCCACATATTAAGACTGATCATTAATGGGCTGCAGCAGGCCAGAGTAGAAGGCACAGCCTAGACACGTAAAGCTGGACAAGGCTCCCCTTTGTTATTTCGCTATGTGAAAGGTTCACACAAATCAATAAAAATTTGTGGAGACTAATCACAACTTTAATGACTTAAACTCGGTACGCTTTTCCACTAAGTAAATCCTAATAAGCGCTGGCATAGTTGATAAAAGTAGAACAATATGACTGATTATTAATGCATGGGCAAGATTTCCCTTAGGATACACACCAAGCCTTGTGACAGTGACAAAAATACATGGTGATAAATAGCTTCATTAACTCTTGTGGGTTTTGTCGGTAATTAGCTTTACTTTTCCTCCCCAAATGGGAAATACATGATAAGAGCACAATACAAAAAATCTTGTTCTATTTGCTCAGTCATGGCCACGAAGAAATGAAACACTGAACACGGGTCAGTCCTCTAGTTCCATCTCATAACCACTCAGTTTACAGACTTCGCAGCTGTGATTGTTTTTAAACAATTAAGTTGCACACTGCAAAGTTTTCATATAAAAGCTGGGTTTTTTCCACCACATTCACTAACCTGTAGAAAAGAATAAATAAGAGTCAGCCCCTCACTACTGAACAGGAAGAAGCAAGTCTATTAAAATTATAGAAAGCAAAATATGATAGTTTGATTGCTCTGTCAAGATAGTAAAATAAAAAAGCATGGAAATGTTACCTTAAGCACAGCTATAAAAATTCATTTTAAAATATAGGTCTTGTGTTCTGAAGTTGAAGCCACTTGTCTGGTTTTCTGCAGAGGAGTTCCAAGTCAACCACATAACATAACCAGTGCTGTTTTCACAGTTTAGAAGATTTCTAAAAACACCACAGAGCCAAAATTAGTGTCACAAGAGGACCACCTTCAGGCAATTTCAGTTTTCCTTATCTTGTGTAACACCAAGCATCTGGGAAGTTACACAATGCCACTTTATGAGAAGTGCTTTCAGTTTTCTGTTAGCAAGAGTATCTATCATCTTTCACATTTAGAGCTTTGACTCTTCCGTCATTTTGTACAGAAGGGCCAAATATTCTGCTTAAATATGGCTGAACGCAACTGATTTTTGAAGAAGCAGAATCCTGCCCATTTCTGAATGACAGACACCCTTTAAGCTGGTGTGGAAGCCAGAAACTGTCTTCTACTGTCTACAGCAGATCAAGATAGGAGCTTTTCCTTGGGGGAAGAGACTCTTACAATCTTGTAAAGACCTGTAGCAAAAAAGCTAAGAAGGTATGAATGAAGTATGCATGTAAAGGCGTGCAACAATAAGCAACAGGAGAAGGATTAACGGAATTGCACATGCTAATTGCTACATAGTGTGGTAAATGTGGTTTCATTCAAATGACCAGAGAGCAAGAAGAGGAAGAATAAACCTAAGATAAGGTAACAAGAAGATCAAGAACTGGAGCCGTAAGTCCCCAGATAAGGAAAACAAAAGAACAAGGAGACTCGGGAATTTTGCCCAAGCCCTAAGAGGGATGAGATAAAATACCTAGAGGAAAGGTCCCAAACAGTTTCAGCTCCTAAGACGTACATGAGTACAGTCCACAAGTATCAGTTAAGTGTCAGAAAATCAAGAAGAAAGAAGAATCCAAGAGACATGATGAGGACTGCGCATACAAGCAAAATCTACACTAGAGTGACCGTGAGTAAAATCTGTTCAACTGGAAACAAACAACTCCTTTCATTTCCGTAAGGGCCCGCACTGAGTTTTGCTATGCTATTCTTTTTAATGCTATGGCTTCTCAAGAATGGATTCTGGAAACTGGTTTCTATTCCTGACTTTCTTAAGCCCTGGTTCACTATGTTAGAAGCAGCAGTAAGCTACAGGGCTGCCTTTCATATATAGTCACCACAATTTTTGTTAAAAAAAGCCCCCGTATTTCAACACCATGTGTGGGAGTCCAAAGTATGAGAATATTAACCCTTTACATATTTCTAAAAGGAAAATCTTCACCTTTTGATGACACTCATTTTAAGTATTTTGAAAAAAATATCCCAAAGAGTAACTATTCCTGCCCACAGCAGAGAGAAGGGGCAGTTGTCATGCAGATGAGTTTAAAACCAACCAGAGAACAGGAAGGATGAATGATATGCTGCTGTTTGCTATGTCAGATATCCAGGAAAACAGGGTGGAAAAAAGCATTAAGCTTGGTTAATTAACTAAAGGTACTCAGAGGTCACCTTTACATTTCAAACACTGCTGCACAGGCTCTTCTTATTATTTGCCAGGAACGGAAAAAACAAACAAACAAACAAAAAAAACAAAAAACCAAAACCACCCCAACATTTACAGTCTCATGAGGGTATTTTTAACCACAGTCTGAAGATTTAGCTTTCCTTCTTGTCTTACATAGTTAAAGCTTTTTAAAACAAGTTTCCAATTAGGCTTAAAATATTCTCCAAAGGACTTTTATTATTTTAACTGCTTATGAAATGCCTCTGAAGTAAGGCTCTTCGAGCCCCAGCATAAATATTGAAGCAGCACCTCCAAGAAACTATAAGAGCACTTGGAAATACTGTAAAATGTGTCCCAAGGATCTTCTGATCAAGTCTGGATGACCATGAAGCTAAGGAAGATGAAAGATTGAGTAGTACAGAAGTCCATGTGATCACAGTCTCTATTCGAAACTTCTTAGCAGCAAGGCACAGCAAGTGGAGGAAGGAGCTCTCAGCTGCAGGTCAACATAAGGAAGAGAATTTCAAGTGGACCTAAATCAGCAACTCAGCTGGCAAGAAGGTAAGTACAGACTGGAAAGCAGAAGACATCCCATGCAGAAGACATTATTGGGAAGCTCCTCCTATGTCTCAGAAGTGATTTTCTAAAAAGGTGATGAACAGCAACCGTAGTTCTTGCAAAGTCATGTCTTCTGGACTCCTCACTCTGCTTTTAAATGCTGGATTTCACCCAACACATGGAGAAGTATTCCACTATCAGACTGTACAACCATCTCCAATATTAAGCTAAATTATACTGTATGTACGCTTCTGTGGGAAAAAAAGCATTTAAGACCAGATCTGGAAGGCAAGGGAGTTGGAGGATGACGGGGGAAGGGAAGGAGGAGGAACACATCTTAGATAGTAAAGTCCTCTTCATTCCAGTTGCAATTTAGTTGGCAATGCCTGCCTTTCCCTGAGCTAGAGTATGAGGACTTGCAAGATTCAGCTTAAAAATCAGAGAATGAATAAATCTTGTATGATCTCATTATAAAAGATAGGATGGTATTGAGGTAAGCAGGTAGAATAGGGTTCTAGGTAGTCCCACTGAAGAAAGATTAAATTATTTTCATATTCTCAGCAGGTCAGTGACTAAAAATTAATTCAGGCTCTAAAATGACACCCGTATGCCTAGGCAAAGTATGGCAGACTGCTGATACCACAGAGCTATCTCCTTTGGGCTCCAATTCAAGTGTCCTCGAAGTGCTAAGGGTTGAGCTGAAGCTGGGTAGTAAACAGGAGTTCAAAGAGTCAGAACAGATGACATTTATTATTTGCTTTTTACCAAAACACCCTGTTTAGTTATTACTCCAGTAGTCCCCACAACACTCTGGCTAAACATTTCCTTAATAATGCAATTTTTTAACAAAGAATCAATTTTGGATTGTGGTGTTCAGCTTGAAATTTCAGAACAAGTCTACTTAACTTTGTTCCAGTTTACTCAATGATAAAACACACAGCTTTGCTGTGAGCACACTCAGACAAAATAAATGCTTTTAGAGACACCTTATCCTTATAACATCTTCGGTCCAAGCAGAAATGCAACTACATTAAGACCTCATGAGGTGCTTGGAGTACAACCGAAGGGGGGAAGTGGTTGTTATATATATTAGCTTACAGACAATTTCTCCTCGCTGTATTTCTACTTTTATGCATTCATGTTACACAAAATTTCAGTTAGAATTTCGGTTCCAGTTTATGTGTATTTTTACAATGTAAACACACTAGCACACATTGCAAATGCTAAGACAACTTCATCTTTGCCAAAAAGCTTTAGCCCTTGGGTCAGGTTGTTTCAAAAAGAGCTCTTGTAAAGTTATACTGCTAAGCATTTCAGTGAAGCAACAAATTCATTATTGAGACATGCAATACACACTGAATGCCAAGTCACTTCTAGCTCCATCAATGGTTTCTAAGCTAGAGTCATAGAATAAAGCCAAAAGAAGGAAAGTTTGGTCCATTAAATGTTTAGTCTGCCTTTAATTTTAACTGCATGTTTGTTTATGAACTGGGTGGCGGTTTGGTTGGGGTTGTTTTTATTATTTCAACTGCTTTAATGGTCCACTTGCTTCTTACACAAAAATCTGAACCTATCAAGTTTAAAAGACCAGTATTTAAGTTTTATTATTGTCATGCAAGGGTAGCTTAATATTCACTTTATATATGACAGCAGTTAAAGCCTACGGGGATTAATTCACTTTTTGAAGCATGTATTACATATAGGCTATATCATTTAGACACCCCATTAAAAAAAAAAGTGCTGCACTGAGCAAAAATCCACCAAGAGACCTTCAGTAATTAATCATTCATAAGATTCAATTTTTACATCCCAGTATTTTATTTTTAAATACCTAATTATATGCTTGTAAAAGACTTGGAAGATGTAAAATGCTACATACACAGATCAAAAGTAATTAAGCCACTTTGGACAGACATTACATTGGAAGTGTAGATCTGCTCTTTAAGGAGTGGTTCTGGTAATTGCAAATGTTGCTCCACACCGAGCTCCTCTTACAAAAGAGAAAGGAGCTACGAGCTCCTCCATCACCTAGACCACAAGATTCAAGCAAAACAGTTATTATAAAAATGACATCTCCAAATTCAGAAAACCGCTCTGAATATTTTATATTGGCATAAAGTCAGAATCAAAACAATTGTTTCTCTCTCTTGCAATTGCAATTGTTTTTGGAATAAGCACATTAAGAGTAAAATAAATATTCAGGACTTCATTCCACTTCTCCAAAATTATTATGCTTTAGGTGAATATGAGCAAAAAGTACGATCCATGCTTTTATGAAGCACTTGCTCATATTTACTGAAGAAAAAGTGAGCAAGTGGCAAGAGAAGATATCCCTTCAACTAGATTTCCAGATTTTACTGCCAATTTAAGTTCTCAATTTGAATGAGAAACTAATCACCACAGAAACATTTTGAAAACAAGAGGCAGACATTCAAAAGATAATAATGAATTTCTGGTTTAAAGACCTTTAACACAGTATTTGTTTCCAGAACAAACCATATTCATGGGCAGTTTACACAGGAATCTGCATATAAATCCTCAAACATAACAATGTTTTCCAAAAATAACTTTTGTTAAAATAGGATAAACTAAAAATTATAGGCTAATACATCATCTAATACGAGAATACTCTTCTGGATTCTTCAGAATTATATTGTGCTGGTGACAATTCCCTGCAGAATTATCTGTTTCATTATCTCTGCAGTAAGGCACCACAAAGAGTAACGTCCGTTTCTCTGCCACTGTCGAAAACAAGTCTTCATATCTGAGGAACATAACACAGTAACAAGAGAGATTCCTCTTCCCTATGCAAAAGTACTTAAATACTTCCAGAAATCCTGAATTTTTCTTTGCATCATTCATCTTCTCCTGCAATTTGAGTATTATCAATGACAATCGTAACACACGCACTAGAAATAACATCAGTGAAAAGACTTGTTGCCATGTCTAATGATTTGCTACCTGAAACCACATAGTTCAGCTGCTCGTTAGGCTCCTTCCTGGATAACTTCAGATTATCTTCCTTTTCTTCTTTGGTACAGAGTCCCAGGATTGTGATGGATTATTTTTCACTCTAACCTTCAGAGCATTCAAATTGCAATGGTCTTGCATCTTTTAATTTAAGGCGTAAGATTCAGAAAGATGAACAGCAACTTAACAGTAAACAGTTGAAGACTAGAACCGAATCATTTTACATTAATGTTTAATTATAATTTAAAATTGGTTACAAAACTGAACTTCAATGAAGCATATTTGATGCTTCTTCCCTAAAACAAGTCTTGATCAAAAAATTATCTGTGCAATTTGCTCCTGTACTGAGACTGCCTAAGACTAAGACATGAACATATTCCTACTACTTCAGAATATGTACACATGGGAGAAATCTTGCCTAAACATAGATAGTCAGTCCAATATTCTCTAGACGCTCGTGCTTTTGGGAACATTATCTAAGAGCAACAGTATCATCAGCTATAAATATTATTTCGATTACATTCATGTGCATGAAGAGTTGTATTCACCAGACACAAAAGGAATCACATCTGCTCCAGAGAGAAGAAAATATAGGCAAAAGTTGACACAAGAAGAAAGGGGATTGAAAAGTTTGGATAGCTATAAGGGGAAAAGCCTATTTTATTCAATTTTAAAAGAATATTAGTTCTCAGATTTTTTGCAGTCATGCAGGCATACCAAACTGCCCCCTAAGAAATTTCTTTAACCTACATTTATTGACAATGAAAGTCAATGAATGCTACTTAACAGATTCAACATTTGTGGAAAGTCTTGATGAGGATGTGTTCAGCTGCTTCGAGTAACTGTGTTGCTTAACTAGGCGTGAAGGTTTAATTCAGTCTATTAAAGTTAATACAATGTTTATCATATTTTTCTCAAGAAATTGACAAAAAAAAAATCTTACAAAAAGCCAAAACTGCACAGAGAAATTGGGATGAAGTTCAATAGTCATTGCTAAGTAAAATATCTTAACTTTAGCTTCCAGAACTATTGAAGCAAAACGGCATCTTCTCTCATTCAGGAGCAGCCCCAAATTGAGATGGTAAATCAAGCACTTCACTGAACAGGTTACATGGACAGAGTCCTGCTAGTTTAGCACATAAATAGATTCTACAGAAATGTGAAGTCATTGCAGGTACACCAGAAGAAACCTGAATTCCCTCTGTGAGTTTTATTACCACAGCATGAATGCATCAAAATCAGTTGATTTTTTTGAAGGCTACCATGCCCATCCCACGCCTCAACACTGCATAAACATTACTAAAATAACTTGAGTCTTTGTAAAATCTCCAATTTTCACTTTAAGAAAGTGTGACACTGAACTCTACACTGGTGGCCATATTATAACTTTCCAATGAGGTTTAGAAAAAAAGGAGGAAAATTTCAAATTATTAAGACACCCAAAAAACAGATGAAAATATCCCAATATTATCAATAATGCTGCCTATTAAAGGCAAACTGTTTGAGTCCAGTTGAGGAGCTGGCACATCTGAAAGATCCTCACAGCAAAGACATCCCAGAACACCCCAATTCTTGTCACTTGACTTGGAGCAGTCCAGTTTTAACCTTCAGCTTCTTGTTTTTTCCTTCTAGTTCGAGCTGTTATACTTCCCATTTGAAAGCTTAACTGGACAGGACACAAAGTGCTGATGGCACACAAAGCTGCTGAAACAAGGAGACACCTCCTCCCTGGTTCTAGAGCAGCCCATTAAGAGTATTCCATACATCATCTTAAAGAAGGAAAAATAAGTTCCTTTATTAGACACTAGCAACACAGAATGGTACAGCCTTCAGGATTGCTCCTGAACTATATAGATTTCATGAAAAAAAATTGATTTGTGGGAAAAAAAGGACAATATCTGACAGTTATTTGCACTATTTTATGAACTTTCATCAAAGTTCTTAAGGCACTGTAAAGAAATTTCTGGACTAAGCAGTTTATCCTTTCTTTAAAAAAAATTAAAATAGTTTTCCTCTCTGGAACTATCCCAGCAAACTGGCTTCAGCAATAATACAGCAATGGAATCACAAGATGCAAAAGTTTTGACTAATCTGTCTAGGGAGAGTCCCACAGAAAGTATTCATTAAATACTGCAAACAGGACAACACATAAAATGCCTGTATTTAAAAACATCTCGACAGTGGCTAATTAACTCATTATAAAAGGTGTTTTCAACTACAAAAACTGAGATAGAATATATTTAGAAGTGGTAAATATATTAGGAAATTGAATGCCATGAATAAAAATCTGGAAGAGCTCAGTGTAACCAAGGTGGTTCAAACTTCTGGACACCTCCACAATATCAAAATGGGTCTTGTGATAAAGCTAAATTAACCTTTTAATTGGTATTCTGTGTTCATACAAAATGGAAGAGAGGAATCTGGGTGATTCAGCTTCCATTCAGAACAGTTCCAGTAATCTCGGGGCAAAAAGGGAAACAGGATTGTCCTGTTTCAGAAGGTGTGTGACCCATGGCAAGCCTCAGACTTCTCCCAAGACAGCAGAAGTGGATTCCTCTCCTGGAACTACTGAGAAATGGGGAGAAAAGCAGTTTTCATTAGCTAATTCTCATACATACAGATCATATACAGATTACAGAAGGACAGGTGAACTATTGCCTACCTTCTTTATATTTAGCTGAATCACCCACATACTTCTAAACCATGAAGCAACCCTCACTATCTCCTTCGCAGCTTTGAATCCCCAAAATTCTGGCACATTAATATGGAAGCAAACTGATAACTACGAGAATTAAATCAGCAAAAACGAGCAACCCTTAGGGAAAGGTGCTAACCAGACAAACCAAACCAAGAGGCCTCGTAAGCTAACGACAGATCACTCAACACATCATTCTCCTTCATTTCACTTACTCTGAAAGACTCCGTGGTTAGGCAGGGCCTCACTAATATAAAACAGTAAGCTTATACTTTTTTTTTTAAATACATTTTTTCAGGGATTGTAGAGGGAGTGCTAGGACAATTCATCAAAAAATAAAGTGTTTGAATTTTGCACCTTTAAGGACAACGTATCTCCACTGAGGAAGGAGATTTGAGAAAGTTAATTGGAAGGATGCCCATAGTTTAAGGAATTCTTGTTTTAAATCAGTAAAACAACCTAGGTTTGATGGGAAACATCATCCTCCTAACACCTACATAAAGCACAGTCATTCTCTGCCCCCATTACAGATGCAGATAAGCAGGGGTAAAATTCACCTACGCTAACGCAAATACCTGATATTAGATTACGTCCAAGCTAGTCACCCAAGGTTCCCATTGTAATCAGTGGCATCCATTTTACTAAAGGTGAATATATGGTTCTGTAACAGCTTTACGTGAAGGCTATCGCAACCTTACAGCCAGCTGCATCACAACGGTCGTGAAAGCTCTAACAGAGAAGACTACAGGGTTAGACCACAAGACCTCAGGATTCTTACTAAACTTCCCCTAAAATACATCGCATACATAAAGATAAATTAACTAAAATAATAAATATAATAATATAATAAATACACAGCATAAATGGCATAAATTAACAGGCTTCCTAGAGAGGTGGTCAATGCCCCAAGCCTGTCAGTGTTTAAGAGGCATTTGGACAATGCCCTTAATAACGTGCTTTGAGTTGGTCAGCCCTGAACTGGCCAGGCAGTTGGACTAGATGATCGTTGCAGGTCCCTTCCAACTGAAATACTCTAAAGACCCTGATGTTCACAGCACAACGCTATGGCTATAAATTTAAACTTCATCCTTCCTGCTTACTAGCTGCCCAAAGCACCTCTAAAAGTGCTAATTCAGCAAAATTTTTCCGTATTGTTATTCCTATACACTTAAAATGATTAATCATCTACCTTGCATTCTCAGCTCCAAATCTAGTCAGTACAGGATCTGAGTAGATTTATTTCTACTTCTTTGTAACGGGGAACAACTTCTCCCCTCCACTTTAAACATCTATACAGCCTTCTACACCCTTCTGAGAGGGGTTCCAGCTCCCTACAAAAAAAAAAAAGCCAATATTCTCCTCTTCCCTATTCAAAATACTTGTATTACAGAAATCTCAGATTCTGGCCTCTTAAAGCAAACTGGAGAAGAATCTCAATGAAGCCTGTAATGAAAAAGCACAATACAGACTTGTAAAGTATTATCTTTTAAGAGAACCATCTGGATTATTAATTTCTGTAAAGTGTTACTGAAGGGCTTCTAATGTAACTTCTGCCCGAATAGATGGAAGAATTCAGTGCATTGCAGGTTCACTTTTTATACTGCAACATCCCTTTATACATTACATATGTAGCTTTATACATAAAAGCCAAACAAAAGCACTCACTCCCTCGCCCTAAACCACTAGCTTTTTAATTGTTTCAAGTATCCAGAAGTTTCTTTGGGTTTTGCAAGTCTTTTTTTTTAAAGTTCACCTATAAACTCCTTCCTGATTATCCAAAGCTGGCCTCTTCCCCACACCTCAATACTGCATGGTCACTGTTGGTGTGAATGTGTCTCCATCCTCTGCCATCCAGAGGAGGTCTCTACACCACTGTGGCTAACTCTTAACCTTGGATGAAAAAATCTGTTCTGTCTCCACTATCTTTTCTTTGAAGTAAGAGCCAGATTCACTGCTGTGATAGGAATAATCTGAATTTTCCAAAAACAGCCCACCTGTCTCTCCCTATCCTGTTGCCTCTGGAGAAAGCATGGGGAAGAAGTCATATTTCTGTAAACAAAAGCAGCTCAATGTGCTTCTTTGACCTGAGTTTTTCCTGTAATATTTGATTATCTGAAGTTTGATTCATCGCCTTTTCCTACAGATGAAGCCTTCCTAATTAAACCCTGCTCTCTGCATTAGGACATCTGTCACCACTGCAGCTGTCATTCTGCTTGAACATTATCTATTCTTGTCCTTTCTTCCTAACCCACAAGGCTTCATTTAGGTTCCTTAGAGCCACAATTACCTGACACCATATTTCCACAATGCCTAGGCACAGCTGGATCCCCTCCTAATAAATCTTTTGATTTACAGTGCTAGTAGCCCAGGTAGACAACTTCTTCAGCCCACTTGCAAACTAGGCAAATATGGATATCGCCATTCTTCCTGCCAGGAACTACTTGTGTAAACAGGAAGTTTGACACAAAAATCTTGATAACTGTTACAAAGCGTACAGCCTTTAACCGAGTCCACTATGGGACTTCAAATGTTTATCTTCCAATTTCCCCTCTAAATAAGTATGCAGAGTACAACCTCCATCTTCGTCCTCTGTTTCCACATAATCTCCCCCCTGCCCCATGTTAAGTATAACTCATTAAATTATGCAAGTAAAAGTCAGATAAATCCAAAAAACTGCATTATAAGATGCAACCAACACTGTCAAGTTACAGAAAACTAGGTAAAATCCCATGCAGCAGACTGCAGTGGTGAGAGAAGATAGTGTAGATTAAGTCTGTCTCACAGGATAAATTTCTCCTTCACGGTATCATGGCATATAACATGCAAGACTTCCTATAGCTACGGAAAGTAATGTTAAGATGGCAATACCCTCAGGCAGAGAACAGCTGCAGAAGGGAGGAGATAAAATGGGCGGCCACCTGAGTATACATTTCTGGAGTGAAACATGAATGCTTTCTACTCTTTTCAGCACTAAACATTATTCTGATGCAAGCTAAACCAGCATATGCTATCATCTAGCTCAGGGAATCCAGTCGTTTCCCTGTACCACATGCTGAATAGAGTCCTTAAAACAAGCTATCGCTATCTTCCTAAATATGTTTTGCCCTTGAAAGCACAACAAGCAATGCTAAGTCAGCCTTTTCAAGCAACGAATTAGACAAGTTTCAGGAGACCTATTAAAATGCTAGG
This sequence comes from Gymnogyps californianus, assembly GCF_018139145.2. Lineage (NCBI taxonomy): Eukaryota > Metazoa > Chordata > Aves > Accipitriformes > Cathartidae > Gymnogyps > Gymnogyps californianus. Next base: position 1,571,331 of record NC_059471.1, on the reverse strand, counting down.
GATTACTACCAACTTCCCTTCCCTCCATCCTTTAACTAATTTAAGTTTTGCCTAATGTTTCCCCAGCACCATTATCCACCTGGCAAAACAAGTGAATACTTCCTCCTGCTCCCTCCTCTTGTGACCACCTACCCGACACTGCCCCAAAGAAAACTCTGCCCTCTCACACTGTAGCAACTTTTGTCCTGCCTGGAGGAAGGAGAAAAAAAGAACAAAAAGAAGAAAGAGCTCCACATAGCTTCCTCCTCAGTGACTCCATCTTATTCCCAGAACCCACCATCTTCTGGGCAGCTCTGGAAGGACTAAGACTTGACCTTTACTCTTTCCACACAAGAGCTGCAGAACAGCTTCCACAAGAGCTCTCTTCTCTCAAACTCATTCTTCAGGCAGACACACAGGTGAGTATTTCTTCAGAACCAAGCTCGAACAAGATCTTAAAATAGTCCTGATTTAAGGTCGATGCAGTCTGGCTTCCAAGGAGGCAGCTTGTAAGGAAAAGAAATGCAGAGAGTACATTCTGTGCGCTTTCATTAAGCGCACCTCTCCACAAAGCACAGTGCGAATTCAGTCAGCATTTCCTGATGCAAGTTGACAAGAATGTCTGTGGAGAACACCTGGGGACTGGTGCAAAAATAACCAGAGATGTACACAATCCTCTGCACAACAATACACATGGGCTTGCCTATATGATGCAACTCCACAGCAACACAGGAGGAAAATAGCTGGTATCAAAATAGAGTAGAACATGTATACCAGTATATGTTACAAGAGCAGCACAAGACCCTGTTTTTCAGTACCAAAAAAACCCAACCACAATTTATTTTTTTTAGCAACAGAAACCAAAAAACACGTAGAACTTGACAATAGCACAGTTTAAGAAGTTGCACACTCCGGTCTCCTCAGACACTCGTACGAGTCCAAGCAACACATGGCTACAAATACCTTATGCTGAGAATTCAACTACGTGTATCTTGACATCGCACTACCTGTTTCTCCTTCACAACTCTGCTCCTGAGCTGTGACAGCTTTCCTCCTGGGGACTGAGGCAGAACAGAGGCCACCAGCATGGACACTTGACACTCCTGCTGCCTGCTCCACCTGCACTGCAAATTAAGAACTTCAAGCTCAAATTATGTTAATCTGGCAAACTAAGCAATGTTAATCCAGCACAACAATTTTCAGCCTTTCAATGTGCAGGCCTCTAAACTTCCTGAAACACAGACCTCTCTGTATGGAGTTTATGCCAGCTGACAATAAACTTGCTCCTTCCCAGTTGCATTTCACAAATGCCTTGGAAAGAGGCCATAGAGCCTGAGGGGTCTGCAAACCCCAGGTTTAATACTCATCTAGAAGAATTTAAAAAAAAAAAGTCTTTAAAAAGACAGGATTTTAGTTCTAAATAGTCAATGGAACAAGTTTTGGTTTGTTTTTATTTTATTCTGACCTTTTCTAGAAAAAGGTGATTCCAAAAAGAATTGTAGGGTTCATCTATAGAAAAAAAAGAAAGTGTTTATATGAGAAATTGGGTTTGGAGCAGGAAATTCTTTAGAGGAGAATTATCTACACTCCAGCTGGGATACAATGTCTTGAAATAAATATTCTCCTCCAGTAGTATTTTCCAGAGGAACAATCCCTTCATATAAGGGCTCTAAGGACATACACTAGTTCCCATTTAACTATAATATTTACTCTCCAAGACACACACAAAAGACTTGTTTCTAACTCTAGCAATTCCCTGCATAAACATGCACAGGAGGTAGTTTTGGGTCTTCAGGCTGTCATACCTACAAAACCAGCTTTAAGTGCGCCACAGGGTTCTTCAAGGACCTCAAAGACATACTACCAAACACAGAAGGTCACATTTGTTTGCCATTAAGATGCATAAAAGCGCTGCCACCAAGTACAGTAAATACTACACAACACCTGGTTGCCATCTTCTTCCACTGTGTGGCTGATGGTGACAGTGGGGAATTGCCTACTGGAATCACAGCAGCACAGAGATACAATGTAAAAGCAGATTCTTGAGTCAGGTATTTTAGGCAAGCGCTTGAGAAGCATCAAATTGGTGAAAAAGCATGGAGCTGTTTTGAAACGCCTTAAAAACACTTCACGTAGGACACTTCTTCCCTCCCTCCACTTTCCAAAGGGTAAAGCTGGAAAGCCTTGGCTCTTCCTGGGATCAAGGCTCCAGAGACACCCCTACCCAAGGGTACATGGCTCCTCCACCTTCCAAGGGGCACGGTTCTGACTTGTGACACGCAGGAAACAACAAGGCTTGATTTAACCTGAAACCAAACAGGGAAAGCCAGATCTCGAGTCTTTGACTCATTCTTAGCTGTGTAAGTCTTGCACAGACTACAACAACTGTTTAAAACATCATCCACACAATTCCGTAGGGAAATTTTTCTCTAGATGTCAGGACTTACTGGAGGGAATGCATGTAGTAATTAGCACAAGGTTCCTCTTGAGTTTACTATATGTTCTGCAGTTCAACGATTTGGGGGAAAACCCAGCTGTATTCCAAAGGCCAAAACTGTATTAACTGAAATTACTTGCCACAACAGCGTAACAGGTTCACCAAGCCTACAGACATAAACAAACAACCTATCAGCCCTTTGCACTCTTGAACAGGGGGGGGGAATGATTTTTTAACATCAAACCAGCAGATGATTACAAGATTGTAACACTTTCACTGAGAAAAGCTTTTTTTCAAGTCTGCTATTACACTATAGCATCCAAATAAAGAGGTAAATTTTATGGGACACAAGCTTTTGATTTGCCTAATGTTTCTGCAGTTTCAGGAAAAAACGTATCCCCTTCTTCACGTCACACTGAGGTTTAAGAGCAACTAAAAATAAAAAAGTGGAAAAGAACTATGGTCACAAAGTTAATTGTAGGACAGTGGATAAAAGCCACTCCAATGACTGCTCAGCAAAAAAAGGCAAAAGAAACTCAACTAGGAAAGAAAAATGGGAAGTTGGAAGAACAGAAAGAATAGGAACATAATTATGAATTGAATACATAAAGAACTGATATTAAGAGGCAGCTTGGAAAACTGACAGGGAATTACAAGAACGTGAACTGGCAGGTGGGTCTGGAAACGACCCACCCTGTGAAGACCTCTTTGTAAGGCATTCCGAGATCAGGAAGAAAAAACAAAAGCTTAGGATTTCCTTGAGATGACACACCAAACTCAAACCTTCTTCAGCCACTTTAATTTGAGCCTCCTCCAGCTGTGTTCAGCTGCTATGCTGCAAGATTCTCCTACAGCTTTATCCAAGTAAGCAGCAGAAGCTCAGCTTTAGTAAAGCCATCCTAGCTTTTACGCAGACACAAGTGATTTTCAGCCATTTTGAGTGAGCCAAGGACACAATACTCAAAAACTGCTTCAGCAGCAAATGCATCAATCTGAAACCAGGGGAAGGGGAAAAAAAAATAAAAATCAGGTAACACAGACAAGATAAATAAGGTAGCAAACCGCTAGCATGAAGACCTGCCTACTGCTGCATAGTAAAGTCAAGAAGGGGTCAGAACTTCCTTTGAAAGAGAAGACACTGCAGCACAGCGTTTCACTGCCAATTAATTCTGTTATACATGAAAGTTAAGCCCTGTTCATCTACTTTCACAATACTGACTGCATCCATCAGGAAACATTACCTGCAGATTCGGTTGCTTTTCCAAAAGCAAGGGTTCTCTACTTACCTGCATTTCTAATCAAATGCCCTCTACCCTGGTTCTGAGCTCATGCTGCTCTCGCCAAGATTTATTGACCTCTATGTGCACGCTATGCTTTTGCTCACAGCACTTACAATAAATTTTGTTCTCTCCATTTCCTCCGCCACCTCAGACATCCACTGGACGATTCAATCACCCATCTAGTTCAGATTCCTCTGCTAAGCCTTCCTTCTGTCAGGCCATAAAAAAAAATCCTCCCATCACTGACAAGTAGGGTTTCTCGCGGCCATTTCTGTGCCGGCAGAAGAGGACAGAGTCAGTAATGAGTGAATATTTTCTACTCCCAGAGAAGGCAACATCTTCATTAAAACAAATGAAGTGCCTAGCCCTACAAGCTGCAGAGAAACACTTTTGCGCTCAGATTAATACAATGCTGCCTTCCCATTTCTGTGCAGACAGCTTCAGAGCCTCTGCAGGGCCGAACTCTCGACCTGTTAGCAGGAATTCACCCTCGATTCCAGCAGCAGCTACTTAGACCCCTTGGCAGAGATCAAACTGACAGGAATCTTGTCAATCCTGCATCAGCCACTGCTTGGAGCTTTGCCGGTGAGACTGTACCCTCCAAGGGCCCCTCTCCTTTTAGCTACACATATATTCTAGATTTAATTTCCCTTCCTTTTGTGTTGCACATATCAAGAACATTAAGAAAATGAACTGGCTGTAACTCAAACCTAGACAGAGGCAAGTACAGGAAGTGTAGCAGGAAGCGTTTAGAGGAATGGAATAAACTGGCCTCTGCATTAATTACAGAAATGTTGGACTGGGTTGTTTTTTTTTTGCTGCAGCAATTGCCAATTGCTCTCCTAGAAGCAAATCATTAAAAAATGTCACTTAGCAGGATAAATGGCATTCATTTATATGGTCGCAAACATTAATAGTACGGAGGTTTAAGTAGTCACAATTCAAGACATAAGAGAGACCAAGTGAAAGTTAAGAACATTTTCCCATTAGCAGGTTTACCCGCACCTTCCACCGGCGCAGCTGGTTCTGACCATCTCTGAAGACAAATAGCTACCTGCTCATTAGTATTGCTCCAATATTTCTTCCCAACTCTTTCAGTTCTGGGCAAATATGCTTTAGATTGAAACCAAAGCCTTAATTCTGTCTGTTGATGACACCTACATGTCTGGATGAGAGAACACTACGAGCCTGCAAATCTCAGAATAGCTGTGTGGCATCTCCAGGGGATACTGGCAGCTAGTCAAGTCATGGAAACTCTCAAAAGTATGCCCCAACTCTGTACATTAAAATGGAAGCAACTACCATGGGCGATACCGGTGTGCACCTGTAACTTAGCCAGGCACCTGCACTCACAAAAGTAGCCAAGGTCAAGCAGGATTCGCTTGCAGTTACCAGTTAGACTCCAGCGCAGCACAGAGTGGCATTTCCAGCTCTGGTCTTTGTGATGGGACTAAAGGAGGAAGTTACAATGTGGACAAAAATGCCCTAAGAGAAGGAAAGGGACTTTGGAGCACATACTCTCTTTAATTGGCTCTCATCACTGCCGAGAGTCTCAAGGATTTTGTGTTTGGCTTTGTAAAAATGCTTTAAAAGTCAAACTTCAGGACATTACATAGTGTATTCCTCAGCTTCCCTTGTGCACACTGTAACTAAACCAGTTAGCATCACATTGGGCATGCCAGAAATCCAAGAAGTCTTTTCAAAACATACAGTGGACTGGGAAACCATGCCCTGGCATTCTGGCAGCACTGACTCATCGTGGTTTACAGCCGTCCAGCAGAATGAACGTGCTAACAGGGAACAATAAAGGAAAGTTACACCCTTGTTCCAAAAAGTCAAACTAAACAAATGCCACTATTGTGCCATACGGCTGAATAAGGACCTCCTTCCTAATTTGAAGACTGAACTCTGTTTGACAGATTCAACAGGAGGCAGCCAGAAGCGAGCAAGGGGCTCAAGAACTCGGTGGCACACAAAAAATAGGTCCACGTATCCGACAAGGGGAGGCTTCAGTAGCATGTTTTATAATCACATTGAGTTGCATGCGACATCAGGAGTTGGAAGTCTTTCCATTTAACCCCCCAATTTTGATACTGCTTTGCATTTAGAGTTGATTTTCTTAAGTTGGTATTTTTACTGGTTGACAACCAATGAGAAGCAGTTTCCAACTCAAAAGGATCGCAGCCGCTCAGTGTGGCCTTTGCACTGTTTGATATTTTCCAAGTATAATATATGTACATACCCACACACACATTTACTGAACCTTTACATAGTTCACACAGGCGAAAGGCATTTAGATTTAGTTTCATATAATATTTGCTTCCCAGATTAGCATTTTTTCTTCGTGATGCGCTAAGCTGCATTTGGGTAAGAGTTAAATACTACTGAAACACAGAAAAAAGTCAATTTTTTTCAGTTAATATTACTCAAATATGCCAAAACATATTTAGCCCATCATTTTTTGAACATAAAAAGAAAATATCTGATGTAAAGTAATTGATTCAATTGTTCGCTGTCCCTGGGCCCTTCAATATATTAGAGCCAGATGAGTTTGTTTTACGCTGAGGGGAAAACAATCCATTTAGCTTTTCAACTTTGTGTAAGCTCAGTAAATAAATCAAGAAAACGGACCTGAAAAATTCTACTTTCACTGCCAATCCATATTTTGACTGCTGTTTGTTTGCCGAGACACACATTTTTCATTTAGACTACTTCCATAAGTTATACTAATGTGTCAAACTTGTAATCATTTTATCAGTTCATTTTCAAAATAGTGCTTTTAGTCTTGTCCTATCCTGCTCCATTCCAGAAGAGATGCATCAGAGCTCCCATACCCTTTCAGAAACATTCACCTGTCACAAGTTAACTGTTCTTGCAGGTTACAGGACTCACAAGTAAGTTTCGGAGGTTGTCTTGAAAAATCTGATGGTGTTCATGTCGAGACAGTGAAATTCGATTTCTTCTGAGCCATGTTTCAAACCATTGAGAGTTTTTGTTTGCTTACTTTGGTTCATTGGTTTGAGGTTTTTTTTAATCAGTAGTGTATACAACAGGTACTTGTACATGCATGAACAAATGCCTTTAAACACTTGGACTAAATTATCAGGTAAATAGGAAGGTAGCTACTTCCTCACAAACTGATTACAGAAGACAGATTTTTAACGATCAGTGAAGTCGAGAAGAATGGCTGACAACTGTTGGCTCTGATAATTTCCAAATGCTAGATCTTCTGCTAAGGTGGCCTCAGATGAGGTTCCTCACCTTTGTTTCTCTGTTAGTCCCATTTACAGCTTCAGCAAAAGCCTTAGACATCAGCTTTGCAAAACCTGGATCATCTGCCAAGAAAGTGCCAAGTACCACCAAACACCCCAACAGCCACAGATATATAATCCATTATTTTAAATCAAGGGATAAGAAGATCCTTTCCTTCCAAGTTCACAAATTATTTTTCAGGTACAGACAGAAAAACATACCAAAGTGCAGAAAGGTGTAGCTATTCTTCCTTTGAAGAAAAGATCTAGCTCCTTCAGAGGCTTCCAAAAATAGACAGGGATCAAAAGGCACCATGAGAACAGGCACCACAAAACATTTAAGTCTTTTTCTACAAGTCTGACTTGCTTCTTCCAGCCATTGCTATAGGAAGGGCTATTTCACAGATGGAGAAGAGAAAGAACCGGGACAATATTCAGCCTCCAGATGTACCCAAGAAAATGAAGCTCAGCGACTTGTGGAAAATGCATACAGTCCAAATATAAACCGAAATATCTGAAGACCCAGCCACAGGAAAATCAAGACATTAGGAAATTAACAGGAGGGAAGGGGATAAGATTTTAAATCACCAGTGGGACAAGTTAACAGCTCTCTGGAGCTCATAAACCCAAGAATTCCTTAAAAAGAATGGAGTTTTAAGTTGCACAGGGATGCCAGTCTCTGCAGATGGGCTGAACTGTGACCAGTGTTACGCCAGCTTCATGTCACACACGAACCACCTGCAGTTCTCCAGTTATCTAATAAGACCCATCACGTTGTTCAGCAACGCCTGTACCAACATTGTTATGCAACAGTGTAGTTCACTAGTGGTTTCCAAACAGTTATATTCCTCAAGTTATTATATTGTACTTATCAGTTTTTTCAATATTAAAAATCTCAGTTCCTGATAAAAGAAAATTAGAACAAATTAACATTTTTTAAGATCTTATGCAATGCTGAAATGCCAGCAGAAAGAGACAACAGGGACTTATTTTGCTTTCTGTACATATTAATGCCCTTCAGACTTGCTCGCCAATAAAAGCTGCAGCATAAACCCACGTGATGAAAGAATATTTCTGTTGCGGTGCCCCAGCATTCAGTTCTGCCCACTCAATCAAAAAATCGATGTATTAAGTAGGAGAGGTGCTCATATGCAAGATAAAACTAAAGATGTTATTAATATTTGAATATATACCATATTTACTGCAAGATACTCTATACCACAGGTGATATGTATGCTAACTGATGTGACCCAGAAATCAGAATTTCTTAAACTTGAGGCATTAGGACTGATGAAAATCATCTGATAAAACAAGATCAAAGGCAGTAAGAAGCATACTTTTTTTTCCCCCCACAATAGCTCTATCTAATCCCTCAGCACAGAGCTCTCTCTGCCTTTTCAGTAAAGATTAGCATATTTAAAACTGCTAAACTCTGTATAATCTTCAATCATTGAGAAAAGTAATTCAATTAAGGCAAGCGCTGGTGAAGTTGCCTTCTTGCTAGCCACCCAATGCTATATCCTTGTACTATAAGTTAAAAAAAAAAAAAAAAAGAGACAGAAAGAAAGAGAAGCTTCTTCTAGCTGGACACGGATTATGTTGCAGGCTCGTGATGAATCCACAGTACATGCGGCAAGTATCCAGGCTCGGCTGGGGAGGGGCGTGGGGGACACAACAACCATATTGCTATTGAGAAGCAATGACTTGCAGTAAATCCTGAAAGGAGCCGTGAGTGACCTGATGTCATTTAGCCAACACACACCACCACCGACCGATTGATCAGCGCAGGCAGGACTCACGGACAGAGAGCTGCAGCGGTGTGTCAGCTTGCTCGCCACGGCACCGAGTGCTCGAGGAGTTGGCGCAATAAAGGCAGAAAAGGCAGACAATGTGAGTAACAGATATAGGAGTCAAGAAGATTTTGGGGACCAGGGAGCAAGGAAAGAAGAGGCTTTAAAAAAAAAAAAAAAACAAAACAGCATCTTAGCATAGGGAAGAGAATCTGCAGCTAGTGACGAACAGCATAACTAGGAAGAATCACTGCAGTCCACACAAACGCCTAGGTATACGGCATTGAACTCCCACAATATGGCTGAGGATACCAGCAAAAATCAGACACTGCATCCACTGTGCAATCCCACCTTCAAATAAGAATAAAACATCTAGAGATGCTTCCAGATCTCACATGGAATGATACCGTCTTTGCTCACACAATCGCACAGAAGGGCTGTAAAGCCTGCACAGTAATGAACTCCAGTTAAGAATTTCTTAGCCATAACATACACATTTATTGAAGAGACTGTATACAGTCAGCACAGAAGGTCTGATATTAGCCAGCTTTGGTTGCTGAGGCAGCTAATCGACATTGTAGCCCTTCATAACATTTCATTTGTCATTGTGAAGTCCCTGAATGTAAATGAAACAGAAGTATTCAGCCTCCCTACCAGCAGCAGTAGGGTATCTTTAATTATGGCCTTCCAACAGGGCAGACAACCTTTTAGCTAAACAGGAAGCGAATGCAGCAATCCAGCGCAACAGTTGTACAAAGAGAGCTTCTCATTTATGAAAGCTGCTATTACAAAGACTTTATTTCTACATTTCCCTTAACCTTCAAAACAAAGAATGACAAAGAGAGCGACGTGTAAGCAAAGCCCACTCGAACTCCCTTTGCAGCATCAGAGATGCTTCTGTAATTATCTCCACCATACAGAAGAACATTATCAGGGCATTTATTCTTCCAGGAGCCATTTGTAATGGGAGCTATACACCCTTTGGACAGTAAAAAAAATTACACAGAATGACATCACGACAGCAATATCTATAGAGATTCAAGTCAAATTCAGAAAAAGCCCTTTCCCCATCACAGGCGAGAATGATGCGAGCGCTGTGTTGGAGCATGCCCACGCTGCAGCACCCGTGGGCTGCGTGGACACACCGAGGGCTACGCTGCCATCGGCATCGCCACGTTTAGCACCGAGTTCAGCGCAGATCAGTCACGGAGTCATCGCCCAGGATCCAAGACAAAGGCAGGTCTGAAACCCACACCGCAGCTGCTAGCCGGGCCCTAACCAGCTAGATCCAAATCAGCTTGAACTCATCCATAAGCCACAGTCAAGACAGCAGTTGCAGTGCTACGTATATTTAGTTAGGAGTATTTTGCTACACTATACCCATAAAACCCCTTCTCTCCTCCCCAGATTTGATGCTATGAACAGGAATTATTTAAAACCTACCAGTATAAACACGGATGATTAGCTGAGAGGGAAAAAAATGACAAAGACTAGAGGAAGCAGATATCTGATGTTATGTCTGCTAGAATAGACAAGAAATCCACGTGTAAACTAAGAGCTGCTAAGATTTAAGACCTGCACCAGGTGCTACAACCTTCCATGGAGGTATTCGAAATGCTTCATGAAATCGAAGCTCTGAAACACAGTAAAACAAGCCAAGCATTTTGCAAATGCATAGCTAATACTTAAGATTCCTGTTACCAAATACCGGGGGGCGGCGGGGGGGGGGGGGGGGGGGGGGAAGGAAGCATCTTCTACACATGACCCTCTTCCAAAATCCTCATAAAATGGCTGGCCAAATAGCACCTCACCAAGTAGATCAGGTGACTTCACCAAAAAAAAAAAATACCCAAGTTGAACTTGTGCTCCTTGAATCCCTAATGTGAAGAGAAGCTGTGCCAACACCAAAAAATAAAAAAAAAAAAAGGATGAAAGGAATAGACTAAAGGAAACCACCAATGTATAGGTAAATAATTTTAATAGCAGCCTTATCACCAAGCTCATCTACATACGTGTGAGGAATGACCAAGATATAAGTCATTTGGGGGAAAAAAAAAACACCACCAACTAGTATTTCATCATCTCCTACCACATAGAGACCAAAGGTGGCTGAGGGAGCAAACACCCCACCCCGAGACAGAAAATATTTTGCACCTACTCATTATGTCAAAGATCGCTCAATTATCTGACCAGGATTACACAAAACATCCGGCAAATGAGCATTTTTTTCAGAAAACTCTCTCTGAAGTGAAAGATTTGAAATGCAGTATTGAAGACAGAGGCCTTCTACTAAGGAAGGACGAGACATCGTTTGGGGTTTTTTTTTCTTTATTCCAAAGACAGGGAAGAAAATCTCATTGACTGAATTAACTGTTTAGAGCATTGGATCCGCTTTGCCAAGACATAACTCCATTTTCGAAAAATGCTATATTTACATATAAAACACCAGGGATTGAGACTCCTGCCCCAAAAAAACCCAGAGGAGCTGGGATCAAATGAATCAGCAACTGTTTCTAGAGATGCGGCCGTTGGGTTTTGGTGGGTTTTTTTATACCATAGCTGAACGACGCTCGGTCTCTCCCTGTCACCGAAGGAGCAGCGACCACAAGGCAGAGCAGCCTGTGCAAGGGGGAGGCAAACGCCCCGAGGCAGCCCCCTCCCTGAGGGCCCGCAGCCCCCGACCCCATAGAAAGCGGCGGGGAAGGGGCGGGAGACCCCCTTTTCCCCTCATAACGTGGGGTTATGGCACAGCCGACGCCCCCCCCCCCCCCCGGAGGGTGAGGAGGGGGGGATCCCCTCAGGCGCGACCCCAGCCCCCACAAGGGTGCGTCCGCCGCGGCGGGGGGGGGGGGGGGGGGGAAGGGAGGAGCCCGCCCCGCCGGCACTGTGTGAGGGAGACCCGGACCGAGCCGGGCCGGGCGGTGACTCACCGCTCTGCTCGCCCAGGAACACCAGCTTGAATTTCCGCAGCGGGTTGCCGAAGTCCCCGCCCGCCGACATGATGGAGGAGCCGCCGCCGCCGCCCCGCGCTCGCTCCGCTCCCCGCGGCGGGACCCGCGACCGCTCTCGCTCGCTTCTTTCCGCCCCCCACCCCCTCGGCGAAGGCTGCGGGCTGCGGGCAGGGGTGCGGGGCCGGGCGCGTAGCCCCGGCGAGGCGCAGCCGGCTGGGTGAGGTGTCGCCGCCGCTGCCGCCGCTCCCCTCAGGGCCGGGCTCCTTCCCCCGCGCTCCCGGCGCCTCGGACCGCGGCCGCGCGCTCCGCCCCGCCCCGCGCACGCGCACCGCCGCCCCGCCCCTTGCCGCACGTCGCGCTGCGTGCCCGTGCGCCCCGCCCACCCCCACGCGGCGGGCCAATCACAGCGGGAGGGGCGGAGAGACATGGGAGAGGGCGGGACTTGCCGTCCTCGGCCTCGGAGCTGGGGGGGGGGGGTGTTCACTCTGGAGCCTAACGATGGCTGCGTGGGTTTCCTGGACGCCGGGGTGAAATCCTGCTCGCTGAAATCACTGAACTGCGAGGGGGGGAGCCCAAAGGTGTGTGGGGAAAGGCAGGGTGCACACGCTCTGCCCGCAGCATGCTCCGCTCCCAAGGCCTACCTCTGAGCTGCGAGGGTGCTCCCTGCACATGCCTTCCTATTGCACCCACTCTCTTCTTGCATCCACCCTGGACCGCTTTCCCCAGGCCACCGCGCAAGGCCAGACTGGGGCCACGCATCCAGAGGCAGTGCCACCAACTCTCGGCCTCTGGAGGCCCCCTGATACACAGGATTGGGGTGGGTGGGATACGGGCGCTTCTGAAAAGGATCTGGGATGCGGGCGGGACAGCACCACTGCGTTCGGGCGCTGCTATTATCGCTGCTTATTATCGGGCAGAGCCTTTGCTTTGCAGCCAGACGCGGCCTCATCCAGACCCACAGGTCAAACTCTGCCTGGACCCGATGGAGCTGAGCCCTTCGGGTTTTTTTCGGCACGGATTTGGGCAAGTTGGAGCTCATGCCCGTTTCCCAGCTGCAGTTAAAACCCTTTTCACCACATTGCCGAAACGGCCTCGGCGTCAACGCAAACCAAGAGTTGCAGGATGCGCCCAGCCGAGCTGGGCTCAAGGGAGGAACCAGCAAAGTCCTTAAGACCAAAGGCTTAATCCTAAACCGATACGGATATTCCTTTCAGAGGAGCATCTCTTGGGGACACTCACTCCACGATGTCCCCGGCAGATCCCTCACGGCAGGGTGACGTTTCCCGGGGAGGTCAATGATTCCCACTGTCAGCTTTTCGCGGTGGCTGGGGCTGTCGTTCGGAAACGGCTCGCTGCTCCTTCCCTGCCTGGCGGAGAGGCGAGAACCCCACCCGGGGGCCAGCTCTCCCTTTAGCTATTTTTTGCCCATTTCTCCCCATTTTGCTCAGCTTGCCCTCGAGGTTCAGCAGATGAGGAGGCTCCCAGTTGCATCCTGGCCTCTCCTCTTTAAACCTGGGCTTCGGGATGTCACTTGTCCACACAGCCTTGCTCCCTCCTCTCCCACGCTGGTGCAATCCTGCACTGATTGAGACTCTCTTGCTTGAATTTGAACACAAAAGGTGATTTTTCAGAAGCGCTCACCCCCCTGGGCTTTCTGGGGCTTCAGCTGGTGCTGGCATCGCTTGCTGCTCCCAGGAATATTTCAGCTGAAACAAGGAAGTGCTCAATGACAGAGCCCTCCGGGGTCTGCAGCTCCTGCCCCATCGTTGTATTCATGTTGATGTTGGTGCAAATCTCTTGCGATCCACTCAACAAGGTCCAAATAATGCTCCAAGGGGTATTTTCCACCTAGAAACTGGCAGGTTTTCCACCGTTTTCCCATCTGGGAGATTGTTCCAGAGCCTCTCTGCTCTGATGGTCAGGGAAATGGCATCCACCGCTCATTTAGTCCCCCTAAATGTAGTCGCTGCCAGTGAATTGTGTTCTCTTGTGCCCTCTCACATCTCAACACCTTTCTCTCCGAGGCCTGAGGGCTACGTCTCAGCACCGCATCTCTTCTGCTAAGGGGACAGACACCACGCCCCAAATCCATCTCCTCTTTGAAAAAGATCGTGGGTTGAAACTAATATTATTCCATCTCCACGTGACCCGCTGTCCTGGATTTCTAAATGGTCCACGTAGCCGAAGGGGGCACAGGCTCTCGGCAAGGATTTGCTTGCAGGCAGGTCACCCCCGGCCATGAATGTCCTTTGTTCGGTGTCTCCAGCCGCGGTCTCTGTGCTCCATCTCTGCCTGGTGAATGGAAAAGCTCATTGAACCTTCCCGCTCCGGGATCTTGTTCTTAGATACGAGTCTCATCCCTACCAGCGCTCACAATCCAACTGCAGAATTAGATGGCATTTTGAAAACCAAACGGTCTACGCTTTCTATTTTTGATCATTTCATTTGTACTCCCTCAACACGATTAACTGCTTCTCCAAGGTTTTTTTTTTTCCCCAGGCCTTGAACTGCCAGCGAACTGAAAGAGAAAACGTGTCTTTAATAAGGTGATAAAATTTAAATAAGTTTTAATAAAGATATGAGCAGGAGCTCGCATTCAGCTTTGCACCCGGCATTTGGGAGCGCTTCCCCCTTGCTGTGGCACCGGTCATGTGGCTGCTCTCCTACACCACAGGGAAAGGGAATCCAGACTGGCAGAGATCTGACTTAAATAATTCCAACATCATTTTAAATACATATATTGTCCTTGTTTACGTGTCAGTATGGATTCAGGGATCTTTCATGCTGATCCCAGGGAAAACAAGGGCTCTCTACCAGAGAGAAGTCTTGACTGTTAGTAACCATTATTTTTATCACAAAAGCTCTGCTGAGGCTCAGCATCTCTTCGCGCTGAGCAAAAGCAACACTTCTGCATTGCCTGCCAAAGAGGTTTCAGCCCGAGGGGCTAGCAGGGGATATGGATGAGGCTTTCAAAATAAAGCAATTGAGGGACCTGCCTCTGCTCGCTGAAGCCGGGGGACATCATCCTGCCGACTCCTGCGGGCCTTAGGCGCGGTCCTAAGAAGCGCTGCTGAAGGCAGAAGAGGAGACACGCCTCTCAGAGGTTTTCTTCTAAGGTGTATTTAAACACTTCTTGATTGTTTTCGTAATTGGACAAGTCCGAAAAGAAGCAGAGACTTTCAGGCGCTGGATCTCAACTCTCCTAGGATAGCTTTGCTCTTTCGGACAGCACGATAGAGAGCGGACTGAGAAGGGGCAGGGAGCCTGCAACAGCCTTCTGCGTACGTCGCAAACCGCTCGAGCATCACCTCTGCCAGCACTTGTGCTGTGCACCAGGCTGGGTCATTGACAGGGCACATCCAGCTACGTGACAGGGAGAAATCTGCAGCGAAGCAGAAGAGGATGGATGAAATAATCCCTCCAGCAAGGCCTGGCCCTCTCAGCAGCTGGGGGAGCCTTGTGAGGAAGAAGAGCTCCCTGTTTTCTTTAGTGCAGTACAGAAAAGGATTGGTTTGGGTTTTTGCGGCTGAGGGGGAAAGCAACAAAGCAACACCTTTGCTTCTTTTTCTAAATGTCACAAAAAGGCAGGTCGTGCTCCTGCAAACAGGGATTCGGTTACCTGGCTGTGAAACGACTCATTAGTCAAAGAAAGGCATAGCGAGGACAGGCGGCTGGGAGCTGAAGCTGAGGCACATTCAAATTGGAAATAAGGTCCGCGTTTTCAACAGAGAGGGTGCTCAGCCGCCAGAACAAGCTGCCAAGAGCAACGCTATCTTTGTGTCCAGGGAAAATCAAGAGCAGAAGCCTTTATGAGAAAGATGCTTTCATCGAAACAGGAGTGATCTGCTTCCATACAGCTGTAAGTCAGCGGAAATCTATAGGCTGCAACGTGCAGGAGACCAAATTACATGATTTAACAGTCCCTTTTGGCCTTAAAATGTATCCGTCTATCTAACTCCGCAATGAAGAGATGGACTCGTTTTTCACTGAGACATGTAGGAGAATGATGGTCATTGGGAGGGGGATTCCTGCAATATGTTTAGCAGTGACTGCTGTACCCCAAACTCAGTCTGGGGCAACGCTCCCTCCTCAGCCACGTTTTGTGGGTGGCCAAAAGATGAGTCCCCATGAGGGGCAGAGGGAATTAGGGGGTGTAGCCCCCCTCCACGGGCACACAGCATTTGAGGTCACGGAACAAGCGGTCGTCGTGAGCATGACCTGCTCTTAATTGCGGTGCCTGTCAAGGCCTCCCCCCACAAATGCAGGACCAGGCAGTCCCCCTCCAGTCACAGCAGCCCCTCCTCAAGCGCATTTGCTCCAGGGCTTCAAAGTTCACGAGAGGAGAAGCCCAGCTTTCCTCGAACAGGAGTGCCGGTCTTAACCCAGCTCAGAGTCCCTTGCTCGAAGCACCCTGGAGTTATCAAACAAGCGTCATTGCCAGGGTGGCCCTGCCTGGGGCTGGCGAGGTGAGATCAAAGGGCAGTACAACATCTGTTCCACGTGAGCAGTTCCGTCGTGTCCGCGGAGCGCCACAAAAAAACAGCTCGGAGCTGGGAGCCCATGTCCTTGCAAAGCGTGGAGGAGAGAGCAAAGGTGGCGTAGATCCCCTCTGCTTCCTCCATACACTGAGCGGGTGGAGGAGACAGCACAGCCCCGTGCATGGCACAGAGCCCGCTCAGGCTCTGCTTTCGGGCAAACCTCGTCCTCTCACGTTCCTTCTCTCCGCCCCATGCACCATATCACAATGGGGATGAACATCTGGGGTGTCAGTCGTGTGTCGGGAGCTCCAGGCACTCGGAAATGCAGGACAGGGCCCGGCAGGGTGGATCACAGAGCAGGAATCAAACACACAAGTCTGGTCTGCAGCGGAGGAGACTTGCCACATCAATGAACGCAGATGAACTGGAGAAACAAAGTCCATCATGAGCCCTGACAGCTCCAGCCAAAAGCAATTGGAGCAGCGATCAGTCAGCAGAGCTGGAAATCCTGACCCGAAATGGAGCTGCCAGGCAGCTGCTGCCCAGGATGGACAGTTCTAAGGTGGGGGCTCAGGGAAGTGGGCAGGAGTATCTGCCACGCAAGAAGGGGGAAACTGGGGCCAGGCAGGAGAGAAGGGAGTGGGGAAGAGCCTAGGAGAAATGAAGGTTTGTATGGGAGATGGCCTGGTGAAGAAGAGGAGGGTGGAAGAGACAGGAGGGGGCAGTTTGCAACGGGATGGGTTTTCCCGAGCCAATTCCAGACTGCCAGATTTGGGGGGCACATGGCCACGCAGCGCCCATCTCTTCCCACCCTGGTCTGCCAGGCAGACCCCCTTGCCCACCTCCTTTCCCACTGGGAAACACATACTGCAAATCAGGGAGGTCCCTGTCAGTCCATCTTTCCTACAGTCTTCCCACTTAAAATTTAGGGAACTGCCTCCAGACAGCAGCTGGGATCAAAGCGGTGGCAGTAAGGCAGGATTCACTCTGCCCTCAAAGGGAGCAGCCTGCTGCTGAAAGAGCAGTTTGTCTTTCCTTCCCCTCCAAGCCAAAAGTGTGCCTGCCGTGGGGCCCAAACACCTCATGCTGACACACTCCTTCATTTTCAAGGCCCATGGCGGCCTGCCAGCACGGACACAGCCAACCCTGGACCATTACACGGCTGTTGACTACAGGGTAAGGTCCAGCCCTGCCTCTGCAACCACAAAAAAACCTCCCTTTGCAGTGCTCATGCCAGGTGGCAGGGCCAAACCAGGCAGGTTTAGTACCAAATCCTCCGGCCCCGCTTCAGGGCTGCACACCCAGGCTGGCCCTAGGCACCCTCACACCCCACAGGACCTGTCTCCAGGCTGGAGCAGAGGCCTGCTGAGCCCCCGCTGGGTCCCTGCCTTGATCCCACAGCCAGCAGGGATAACGTGCGCTGGCTGAGGGCTCATGAACGCCGATCACCCCGCCCTGAAGCCTGCTCGGCCCTAGGCCGCCCGCCCTGCCTGGCCCCCGGCGCCCTCCATCCCCGCTCCCCCTCACAGCGCTCCCGCACCGCACTGACATGGCCGCCGTAAAGCGGGGCGGGGCAGGCCACACTCAAGATGGCCACCACACTACTCTGGGGCGGGGCCGGAGAGGCGGCGCTCAGCACAACCGCGTCGCCACGCGGGTGCGAGTCCAGCCAGGCCACACTCAACATGGCCGCCGCGCCCGTGCCTCGATGGACGCGGCGGAAGGCCAATCACTGTGCGAGGAGCGGGCGGAGGGCGGGCCGCGGCTAGCAGGGTGCGTGGTGCTGGAGGCAGGGTTGGCTGCGTTGCGCAGCCGCTGCCACGTCGCGCCGCTCCGTGGGGCGGCCCCGGTGTGTGTGGGGGGGCGGCAGGGACAAGGTGTCCGCCATTACCGCCCACCCCGAGCCCTACCCACCCCTTCCTTGAGGAGACCGGGGCGCTGGGACCACCGGGAGCGAGGGGTTGTCCAAAAATTGTCGCGCCTTGTTTCCTCCCCGGCAGGCCCCGGTGGGCGGAACGCGGGGCGGGAGCCGCGGGCCGCGGGGACCCGGGCGAGGGAGCACCGAGGCGGGGCGGGGGGGACGCTTTGAGCGACGGACGCGTCTCCGTCCTAGGCGCAGGGATGAGCGCGGCGTTGCCGAAGGTACCGGCGGGCCGCGACCGGCTGTGGGGGACACCAGGCCCGGCCCCGGTACCGGGGGAGGACAGGACCCGTCGCCGGGGGCGGGAAAGGGAGGGACAGGCCTGGTTCTGGGATTGCGGGACAGGAGGGTCAGGCCCAGCCCTGCTGCTGGGGAGTCTGAGGGGAACAGGCTCGACCCGGCCTTGGGACTAGATTGGGGGGGGGTTGTGTCTCTTGGGGGGACACAGGCCTGACCCTGAGTTAGTGCCCTGGGTCGCCTGCCCTGATGTACCTGGGCCAGGAGCAGGGACCCCCCACACACACCCCCCTCCTCAGGCACCCAGGGATCACCCCAGCAACACAGGGTCTGTTAGAGCCTCCTGCCCTGTCACTGCCATTGGGAACCGGCAGATCCCTGGTCCTCCCTGTCCCTCTGGTCACTTTTTGGGGATGTTGGTAACTATCCCCCCACCCCTGTTGGCATGATGCAGCTCCTGCCTGCCAGGGTTGTGGTGACAGCAAAGCTCTTTGCTTCGCGCTGCCTTGGTGATGGATGAGCTGTGCTTGCCTCCATCCGTGCGGAGCTGGAACAAGCACGAGGGTTGTTCATGCGGCTGGTGTAACCTGGAGGCGGTGGGACAGTGCGAGGGATGAATATGATCTGTAACCGAGGGCAGGAGGGCCTCCCACCCTAACTTGTTGGATCCTGAAGCAAAGTGAGGGAGTGCATGAGAAGGTTACCGCAGTTGTCATCTTCCTCCTCCTTCATCCCTTTCTTCTGTGTTGCGGCGGTATTCTGGGGAGTGACAGTGGCTGGAGGCTGTGGAGAGATTGGGAGGGTTATCGGTACGTTCAGAGGGTCTCGGGTGTTGTTTTGACGGGTGTGTTCTGGGAAGTGTCGGTGAAAACTCACTGAGTATCTGCCATACAGTTTGCATTTTGACCGTGGTGGCTCATTGCAGGTGCTGTGCTTGAAGAAGGGAGCGTTGCTAAAGCAAGTGTTTGCACTCAGCAGGTGAGTGGTCTGAAATCAAACCCAGTAAGTAAAACACAGTATAAGGCATTAAAAACACTCGATCACTTCTACTGACAGTGTCAGAAAACAGGCATGACCAAAAAAAAAGTACTTTTTGCCAAGGAAAATCTTTTAATTGTGGAGGGAAGACTTTCAGCTGATGTCTGGGAGCTGAAAGGGCTGTAGGATGTGAAGAAGAGAAAGTCTCTTTGCTAATGGCATTTATCTGTGTCTGGGGGACTTGGGGTCTGAGCCTTTGCTCAAGGAGGTTGGCCAGATATGTTGTTGTTTCCACAGGCAGGTGAAATCAGAGCTTTTAATGATTATCTTGTTTCCTACAGAGCAGCAACACCCAGAGAAAGCCGTCTGTGTGCTGCAGGTAAGGCCTCTTATTAATCCAATGCAAGGCAAAAACTTCATTTACCCAAAATAAATATTACACATTTGAGCAGTTGTGTCTCTTTTGATTTTGGTTTTTTTTTAGCCAATTTTGGACTGGTTAAATAACCTGAGCAGGTGCTCTTCCACTTCCATACCTTTTTTTCTAACCTTTTCTTCTGCTGCCCTGTTCTTGGCTAAGCAGGCGGTACTAGTCATGGTGTTATGCTGTGGAGTGACACCAGCCAGATGCTATTCACTGTATTACTGCCCAGGAACTGGACTTACACCCCAGTGAGGTCCCACTTTAATGTTTATTGAGCTGGTGGAGTCACAGCTGTCACAATTTAAAATAGAATTTGATTTTGATGTGGAGGCAAAGTGTAACCGAGTGGCTTAGATCCTTGGTGTTCAGTTTCTCTTTCCTGTTCTGGGCTTCGTTTATTAAAATGAGGGTTACTGAAGGTTTCATTTTACCCTGGAGAAGGAAGTATAAATAAAAGCTGATGCCGTTTTGATTTGGCTTCCTGGCACATGAATATTTGAACAGGACTGGATTTAAAATTAAGTGGGGCTCAGATCCATCGTAGTAGCATCACTGCTCTTCCATAAGAGGAGACAGACGTAACATTTCATTGGTATCCTCACCATCCGCTGGTGCTGACAAGTCTGTCTTTGGCTTTTTTTTTTTTTTTGTTTGCCTGAGAATTCACCTGGGAAATGAGTCACTTTTAATCTCTTCCTTCCTTATTGGCTCACCGTAACCAACTGTGAATTGTAACAGGCTTGCTGTGATGCACGGGCTGCCTGCGTGGGGCAGAGATCAGCCGAAGCCTTAGCCTGCCTTTGCCTCCTGTCAAAGAACTGAGGACAAATTCTTGACCCCAGGGTGGATTTTGGGCTCTCAAAGCACCCGTGTATGTTTGTTAAAAGAAGGGCTGTCTGCCATTCAGCTGGAAACGTGTTTGCTCTGCTTTGATTTTAAGGTGATGCACTCGTGAGTGGCCACAGACACTACAAATCCCGTCCTACGCATGGTATTGGGAGGTTTAAATACCTGCTCCCAAAGGAGGTAGGCATAAGAACTCCTCTACTGTGCTTGCCTTCAGCTGACCCATCTTTTTACAGTCCAATTTAAATGTTGGTATTAGTAATTCCACAGCTGATGAATCATATTAAAAACGAATAATGTAATGGTTTACTGCTACTGTTCTTGGTAGAGAGTGTTATGTCACATGAAGTACCCGCTCACAACGCTGCATAAATACGTTCTTTTGTCCAGTACGTTCTTGTTTAAGTTAATGAGTAGTCTGGGGAGGGAGGAATCTCTTCCTGATGCTGAATTTAACACCCCAACTTCAAATTATTGCAGAATATTGTGAGCAGGTCTTATTTGCATTTAAACTTTTTACATTCCCTGAAATTTGGAAAGACGACAATTTTTGTGGAAGGAGGAAGGAATAACTCATCTAGACAGCTGCCTTGAAGGCAGGAACTGAAATAAAAAGCAGTTTGTTTGCTACTCCTTTTTTTTCTTCTGGAAGAAATTAATCATGGTATGCACGTATTTTCTGTGTGACTTCTGTGGTGCTGCTATCCAAGAACTGAACTGCTCAGCTTGAGAACATCTGTTAACATAATGTCATCCCAGTTTTGCAGTCAGGGACAGTGAGCACAGATGGGCTGTGATATCTTCCACATAGTTCAGCAAACCTTTGTCAGAAGAGAGTACGCTAGCACGGTCTCCTGTGTGGGCAAGAGTTGATGTTTTTTATTTCCAGCGTTGTTCAAAACAGATATGCTTTCTATTTTTTCTTTCTTTTTTTTTTTTTTTTTAAATACAGGTTCCAAAGAAGAAAAAGGATAAAGTACAGATGAAAGAGATAAATGTTGGGACCGAATACGAGTATGGAGATCTCAACATCCAGATGACTTCCTATGATATGTGTCTCGTGGAGCATTTTGCTCAGTATGTGCATAGACTCTGCAACCGACTCTCCATCAGAGTGAATGAAAGGTAGGAGGAACACGGCTCTGTGTGTGTCATCCCTTGCAATCACGTTGCGTTAGGCCATGTGAGGCTCCTAGATGACGATACCTTGCAGACAAGGGCGCAATCTAATCTCTCTGATAGATTCCCACATGTAAATCCAAATCTTCTGTCATCTGCCTGGTGTTCTCTTTTTGAGTGTCTGGATGGGTTTGGATGCTTTATTCATATAAGGAAGTCTGAAATGGAGTTGTTCAGGCACCGACTGAACAGATCTCAAGGAAAAAATAGCTGTTACTTTTAATTCCTTTGAGAAAAAGGCTTAAGCCTGTGGGTGCTGAGCCCGGGAATGTAGGCTTAAGTATTGCTGACTTTTGCTGCTCTTTTTTCTTTATAGCGTTTCATCCAGGCTCTGCGCATATATCGTGCAGTAAGCAAGTGATACTGATTATACAAACTAGAATGAGCTTGGGAAACCCCTGAAGATTGTGGGAGAGCTACCCGCTACTTTAGTAGTAGAGGATGCTTCAGTTACACACTAGATCTCCGAAGCAGATGTACTCCTGATAGCAGCTTTGCTGGTTTTAATGAGTCTGAGGAATGTGATACAGCTCCTTGGTGCCTGCAGTGCACCCAAGGAGCTGTAGTCACTGGGAGAAGCACTGCGTTGCTATAAGGAAGTAAAAACACTTAGTGGTGATTCTCTGAACTGTGTATCTTTAACTGTATCTTTAACTGTACCTCTGAGTATAACCAATGGTTCCTGCTCATTCCAGTTAAACCTATTGTTTTCTTTATGTTCATCCCCTTTGCTGAATTGTCAGCCGTGGATCTGAAATCCGGTGTCCATAGATCGGTCACTTGTAGTCTCTCTGTGATGTCATTTGCACCAAACAGCGCTAAAAATCATGACACATCGGTGACTGAGAGGTGTTTGTTTTGAGAAGGATACCTGGCGACACTAAGAAATTATAATGGTGTCGGCAGCGATGCGCTGGAAAGCATTCGCAGAGAAATGCCACAGCCTGAGACTGTTGATAGCACTTTCAGTGTAAAGCGTTATTACCTTGTATCATACTTGTGCCCTCTGAGGTTGGACGTGGTGTGCAGAATTCAGTATGTAGGGAAAGAAATTATTTGCCCTGTAAGAGCAAAAATTGTAGGGCAAAACGTGGGCAGTAGGATGTAGCCTGTTGTTATTGATGCTGTGCAAATGGAGATGGGGAGGCTGAGGTCTCTGGAGTAATGCTAACCGGAGAGCAGAATCTGATCCAGTGCCTGATCGTACTCCTGTTAAATTCAGAAGTGAAAATAATGTCTTTTGAGTGGTGCATTGCAGCAGTGGTTTTTAGCTCTGTTCCCGATGAACAGCTTACAAAATAAGTCAGAACTGTTACTTTAAAGCTCTCCTTCAACTATAAAGAAGTTAAAAGTTCTCTTCTCAGGCTGGTGTTTGTAGCTGAAACAGGTTTTTGCTGGCAGTAGGGCTGCAAGCTTCTCCCTTATCTCTTTCCAGTAAAACACCTGGCTTCTGCCAGTGCTTGATTTGTAAGATACATTGTTTGCATAATTAATTTCTCATGAAAAGTTAATCTCCTTCCACATTCTCTGCTGCTGGAGGTTGATTCATTCCTGTAAAGTAGTGCAAATCTATCCTCCCTGTCTTGAGCACTGACCTGTGGTTCCTGCAGCTACGCGATGCCCACCAAAACCAACGAAGTGCTGTTCTTGGAAGAGCGAGGTTCCAAAATGCAGCAGGATGCGGTCCTTACTACCCATCAGAGGGTTGTCCAGGTATGCGCTGGCGTTTGCTGATAGTGCTGCGGCTCTTGTGCAGCACCTCCTGTCTCAGGCTCTCAAAACCCCTTAACAATTGGAGTTAAGCCCTTGAACAAACAAGAGGCGTAATTTGTGCGCAAATTGAAGCACAAAGAAGTCTAATTAGATTTCTTGCTAAAGGTTACTCACAAAGTAGAAGCAGAGGAGGGGTTCCTGGATTCTGTATTTCAGCCAGAAGATCTATTATCTATTTTATGCAGAATACTTGATACAAGGGGTAGAAAAGTCATGTTTAAGAATGAATGATTGGACAAACTCAATGAAATTTAAAAATACTGTTAGTATCTGGGCCAGCTTCAAAAGTGCACAACTGATTGAGGTAAATAGGTATTTCTCCTAAGTGAGTTTTTCCTACTTCATAGTGCGTTCCCTTGCTATATGCTAAACCTCTGCTGAATTACATTTTAAACCTAGAGGTGGACATTTCCGCTGGAGAGAGCTGATGTGTGGTTAACGCTGGGGCTTGCAGGTTTGCCATGGCAGCCTTTGTATTAGAGTCTCACCTAAATTAAGATCTTCATGCACGGCTAAGTCTCTTTACATGCAGGAGACCGTGCAGGCAGGGACGGGAAGCACAATGTTCATAGAGAAGAGCCGAAACGAGAGCTGTGGGCTGTGCTGTATGCGAGAGGTGTGCGCACAAAGCAGAGAACGCTCTTCTGATGAAGTGGTTGACTGCCACAGGCTCAAACTGAAATGGACTCCTTCACGTGCCATTAATATAACGAGTCCATTTTGTATGTGGTGTTCCGCTCCTGCAGCGCTTTTATTTCTGCTTTTAGATCAGCGGTTTGAGTTCAACGTTTGCTCCGATACTCTTGGAAATTATTCAGAGTAATCAGCCTGAAGGGGTCCATCTGTTAGTGAAAGAGGTATGTTTAATTTTACCAATGCCTTTGCATTTAGGAAGCGGATATGACGCGTGACATGAATTTGCTTTGAAAATACGGACCTGGTCCTGAGGCTGCTGTCTACTCTAGACTTACGGATACCCAGGATCTCCCAGAACCAGGCCCTCACTTGGTCTATGAAGAAACATTACCTCTAATTCTTGATGAGTGTTTCATTTTCCATTTAGCCTCCTGTAATTAGTGCCACAGAGGGTACCTTCCCAGCCAGTCCCATAGACCTGTAGGAGATGGCAGGTTGCAAGTTGCTTTCCTTTGCTGCCGCAGATTCCCTGTGACTCAGAAGGGAACGCTTTCCTTCGGCAGTGCTTCACCGCCTCTTATCTGGGAATCACCAGGAACTTCATGGAGCAGTTGGTAGCAAAAGTGAGACTGGAAACCCAAATGCTGTGCCCTGTTTTGACGGAACTTGCTCTGGGAGGGGTTCAGCTTGTTTTCTGCAGAAAGGCCCAACAGCTTTCTGAGCACTGAGGACTTCAGGACAGAACTCCACTCAGTGGTGGACCAGGCATAAGGAGATACTTAAACTTCTGTCATTTTACATTCAGACAAAACAGTCCCAGGAAGCCCTTTTTATTCAGGGACTAAAAGACTTTTGTGGCTGGAAAGGGAAGGCAGCACGCTAAATTCAAACATGAAAACACAGTTGGCTTCTTAAGTGGCCTTTGAAGAATGTTTAGTTATCTCCAGCTCTGCAAAACCAGAAGGAATACGGGAGAAGGTCTCTTGAGTCCAGTAATCTTCTCTGCTTTGGTCACAGTCCGTGTCTGCCTCAGGGACGCCATTTCTTTTTTAAATTTTGGCTGATGGCTTTGTCTCTGGAGGGAGAACTGTGACATTGTGCCATTTGCAAAGTCATTGCAGTCTGATGCAGGAAGCCCAGGGAGGAGACCCAAGCTAGCTTCGTACGACTGGCAGTGCAGAAGAGAGATGAAAGCTTTGGGATGCTCCTGCAAAGTTCTGGAGAAAGTGGCAGGTCTCCTTAAGAAAGTAGATGCTACGGTGATAGGGAGTGGCAGAGTTGGAGGCATCCAGTTGACTTCTTGAGCACAGTGCCATTGCTCGTTCTTCCCAAAGCAGTTAGCCAGGTGAGGAGGAGCCTACCAGGCTGAATTTCAGAGTAGCCCATGCAGTGACCAAGCGTGCCTCTGGTTGCCACGCTCACTTGCTGCCAGCAGCTTTCCACCCTCTGTGCTTTACCCCCAGAAGCTGCTCCTGTTGGAGGCTGGGTGTAGGAGAGGAGGCTTGGAGCTCTGCCACCAGCTTCCAGGTTGAGCTGCCCACGAGATCCTAGCCTGCAGTGACTTTCCCCTGAGGCTTCCCATTCCCTGGGTTCCGCGGACATTTAAGTCTTTTGTTTTACCACTCTTAAGTGATTCTCTTTGGGAGAGGGTTTGTCTTCCTCTTGATTTCAAAAAGTACTCAAGAGGTGATTCTGATTTGCTTGGTTTTTTTCCCCCCCCCCTCCCTCCGTAGCACACAGAAGCTGACTTCAAGAGCCGGCTAAAGTCTCGACGAGAACTTGAAGAGCTGCTAGCGCAGATGAACTGAGATGAAGAACGCTCCATCCATTTCAGAGCCGCCTCGGGGAAAGCGAGGCTTCTCCATGGCTGCTCAAGCCTCCAGAAGGTGACTTCATGAGCACTGTACCGATAATTTGGTGAACTGGAAGAAATTTCCACTGTTGTCAAGCAGCTTGTCTTAATAAAGACAAACCCACGTGTTTCTATCTGACTGATTAGTACTCTGAGTGAAGGGGGGGTCACAATGAAACGTGGGTTTACTTTTCTCAGTTCTTCCCCCCCCCCTTTTTTTTTTTCCCCCTGCATGTTTTGTTTCTGGTATGTGAGGATTTCTGCAAGTTTCAGTCTGCAGAAATCTCTGCAAGTTAATAATGCTGTACTGCGATGCGCCCAGATGCTGAGGTGGGAGTAACCGTCCCGCTCCTTTCTTCACCTGAAGGCTGGAGCAATGCGTTATTCTCGTAGAGCTCCTTAAATCAGAGCTTCGCCAACGCGAACGGAGCCTCAGAGCCCTGGCAGGGTTGGGGATGATCGTCCCGAGCGGCTGAACAACCGCTGCTTAACAGAAAAAGGCCGCGGAGGGCAGAGGCAGGAAGGTTGGAGCTGTGTCAGGCAGCGTATGCAAAATTTCTCCTGAATTTCTGATTTGCCTTTCAAGCCATAAAGGATAAAGTTTCCCCTGGATCCCTGAAGTCAGTCTACTTTTTACGACAGCCGTTTGGAAAGGGAGAAGTTACTTGTGCCTTGAAAGGACAAATTCCAGAAGCACAAAGCGGTTTGGGGAATTTCCCAGGACGGTGCCAGATGCTTTTCCCAGGACTGCTGCTTTTCTTGAGGGATCTGGGACTGAATTTGGCCGTGGGAGCCGCGGTTTTTGGGTGCACGTATGGGCGCTGGGGCGAAAGGGTCGCGGTGCCTGGTTTTTTTTGCTCCAATCCTCGTTCTTTCAAATTCTGAGAGCCGGTGCACCCGGCTGTTTTTACTTAGGCTGGAGCTGAGATGACACCTGATCACGCCATCCTATTAGGAAGTACGTTATAACCAAATTTGAGCCCTGGTTTGATGGATGCTACGAGGAGGTTCTGTTCCTGCCCCAAAACTGCTTGGTTTGGTTTTTTTTTTTTCCCGCCTTTCTAAGGACCGGCTCTCTAAAAAGAGGGAAAATAACTCATTCATTAGCACTCTCCCCCAAACTGGGGCTGCTCAGGCGTCGCTTGTGGTCCTGTGCCGGCTGTGATTTTTGGCCGGCAGCGCCAAAACCCAGCCCCTCGGCAGCCCCAGCGCCCACCTCCCTGGGAAACCAGCCTGGAAAGTTCCCCCTGGCAAAAGCCGCGGGCGCCCTTCCCTTTCCAGCCTACAAAAAGCAATTTTATTTTCTTTTTCATAGCTTATTTGCTAGGAGGTGGCGTTCAGAGGAGCATCCCACTCCGTAAGAGCCCCTTTTTCCCCCCCATCCCTAATGCTCCAGGAGATAAATGCCCCCCCCCAAAGTCCTGTCCCGTGGGACATGAGGTTATCACTGCCGGGAAAAGCTTCAGGATGGCACAGGGAAGGACACGGGAGTGGAAATCCACAGCAGGGCTGTCACAGAGCCGAGACCCAGCCTGGGTGCTGTGAATGCTCCCGGTTTGGGACATTTTGGGCTGGAAATCCCCATTTCACCCCATAACCATCCCCTCCGAGCTCCCAGTTATCCCCAGCAGTGCAGACAGAGATGAGTGCTTCAGCCAGGACGACAAACGCCACCGGATTTAATTTTCCAACAATGTAGCAAGGATTTACCCGGCACATCCACCCGCTTGAATAAAAAAATAACGCCAAAAAAGGATCAAACGGTGCATTCCTGGGGTGCTGAGTGTGGGCTGGCTGGCGGTGCCGGGAGCGGGGGTCCCCGGTGATTTCAGTCCCCGGCAGGCGAGGGGTGGGCTTGGCGCGAGCCGGGTGCCCGGCGCGGCTCCTCGGCACGCTGCCGCCGGGCCATGCACTCGCCGAACGCCCGGACCTGTGGCTGGCAGTGCCGCCAGTCCTGCCGCGCCGCCATGCACTCCTGCAGCTCCCGGTGCTGCGCCGCGCAGCCCGTCCGCGAGATCATGGCGTCCAGCGGGTCCTCGGCCTCCTCATCCTCATCTTTCTCCAATGACGGACGGCTCCTGGCGTGTCCGGGCCTCGCCATCGCTGAGCCGGGCTGGAGGGAGGTGGCAGGCGTTGGGGTGCTGTTTTCCCCTCGAGAGGCCTGCGTGAGTCACTCCCCCCTTTTTTGGGGGCACCCCCATACCTCCATGGGTGCTCAGCACCCTCCTCCCACACCCCTATGGGTGCACAGCACCCTCCATGCTCCCGTGGGTGCCCCCATGCACTCCATGCACACCCAGGAGGAGCTCAGCACCCTCCCCCCCCCCCCACACCTCCATGGGTGCCCAACACCCCCCATGCACCCTCCCATGGGTGCCCAGCACCCCCCATGCACCTTACCCCCACCCCTGGGTGCCCAGCACCCTCCCCAACCTATAGCTGTCCATTCCCCCCACCCCCCATGGGTGCTCAAAGCACCCGTAGCACCCCTCATGCACACCCCCATAGGTGCTCAACACCTCTCCCATGCACCCTACTCCCACCCATGGGTGCCTAGCACCCTCCCTAACCCACACCTGCCCATGCCCCCCACGTGTGCCCACCACCCTCCATGCCCCTCCCATGGGTGTTCAGCACCTCCCCCACGCATCTCACCACTACCCATGGGTGCCCAGCACCCTCCCCGACTCCCACCTGCCCACCCCCCCACACACCCTCCCATGGGTGCCCATCCCCTCTATAGGTGCCCAACACCCCTCATGCCCCCGCAATGGGCGCCCAGCACCCTTCACACCCCTCCCATGGGTGCTCAGCACCTCCCTTATACATCCCACCAGCACCCTCCATGCCCTCCCGATGCCGCACCCAGCCCCCCCCCCGTACCAGCCCAGCAGCGCAGCGCGGCCCCTTTAAGGCTGGCGTCGGGAAAGGCACTGCCGGGTTGGGGTGGGCGGGGCGGGCGGGGCGTGGCGGCGGGAGCGCTCATTCATTGGAGGGCGCCTTCCCCTTCCGCTTCCCCTCCTCTCCGCGAGGGCTGACGGGAAGGAAGGAGGCGGAAGAGGGGTGCTGGGCGTCTTGGCAAGATGGCGGCGACGCTGCGGATCCAGAGCGACTGGAGCCAGGCGCTGAGGTGGGCACAGCCCTCCTGGTCCCTTTCCCCTAGCGCCGGGCCCACTTCCCTGCCCCGCACTCACCGCCGCTCTTTCTCTCGGCAGGAGGGATGAGGGCGAGGCCTGGCTGAGCTGCCGGAGCCCTGGTGAGTGCTGAGGGGCCTGCGGAGGCCTATGGAGGGAGGCGGCTGAGGGGGTGTCTGGGGGGCTCGAGGGAGCCCTGTGGGTTAGGAGGGGATGAGGGTGGTTGGGGGGGTGCCCTGTGGTTGAAGGGAGAGTGAGCTGAAGGGGGGGTCTGGGGCCTGAGGGGTGGTGGAGCTGATGGCTGCTCTCCCCGCAGGGAAGCCGACCCTCTACGGCAGCCTGACCCGCCGCGGGCTCAGCACCGAGGGCGTCCCTGACATCGCTGCCTCCGAGGGCTTCGTGGTTGGGGAAGTCACCAAGGTGCCAGGGCTGGGGTGGAGCGGGGGTCGGTAACCGCCTTCCATGCGTGAAGGGGGGATACTCTTACGAAAGTCAAAATAGCAGCCTAAAGCTGTCGCCCAGTCGTCTGCATGGTCCTATCCAGCTATCCTGGGCCTGCCTGTGCAGTGCCCTGGAGCTGATCCGTAGCATCCCATAGTTGGGCTGGGGCTGTGTGTCGTGGCTGGCCAGGCCATAGCAGCCATCCCCTGCCACCCAGGGCCTGCCTCTTGAGGAGATGTAAGGAGATGAGCCCAACGCTGCACCTTCCATCAGTCTTCAGGCTGTGAGAGACCACAGCCGGGTCCAAACCGTGGTTCTGCCTTGGGAGCCTCTGTGTTTCAGTAGGACTAACAGCGCTTCTAATTGTTTTCCCCCCTCTCTTTCCTCCTCTAGAAAAGCATTCTCATTTCTTGTCCTCACGAAAATGTGTCCACAAAGTTCCTGGCCCCGTACACAACTTTTTGTAGAATTCACCAGAAAAGTGTAAGTAACCTTGCGAAGTGAGTGGGAAGTAACTGGAAGCGACCATGAACTTTCACAACGTGTCTCTGACCGTTGCGTGCTCGTTCTGAGGGGTGGCCTGCAGCACGACTTTGTGTGTGAACTAGATAATAAAACATATCAGACCGTAGAAACTTGGGAAATTTGATCTTGGTTAAGTTTACCCCCCCTCAAAATAATCTCTGAAATTCTTCAGACTGTTTTCTTGCAAGTGATCTAATTTCTCCTCGCTTCAGGCCCATGACGGATCCCCCTGTAAAGGAATAAGATGTGTGAATTAGTGTGTCGAAAACCAAGATAAAAATAAGAGGTTCCAGGCACTGAGCTCTTCATCTCTGACTGGTTCAAACATATCCCCGGTTTATAGCGGCTGTTTGCTCCCATGTAATGAAGTTGTCTGTCTTTGATACTTGCTGTATGAATTTCTGTTTGCGGGGCTGGGAATTGAATGTTGCATAAACTCATCTTGACCTGGTGGGAGAGACCAGAAAGCCCAGCTTGTATTTAATAAATTGCATTAATTTCTCACTTATTTAAAAGCAGTCCTGCTCGTTTGGCTGAATAATCTTCTTTCTTATCGCACCCCCGTCAGTCTGGGGGTGCAATAAGTACAGCTTCTCACTGAACAGTGATACAGAAAGGCTGACTCTGACCTGAAATTTCATTTCTTCACTGAAGAGAACCGCATAACTTGGCTTTGCTGGAAGGTAGTCAGTGCTTTTGCTGAGCACTTAACCCTAGGTGGAAATGATCCAAGAAACTAGGGAGTGTGTAGCCTGCAGGTACAGCCGGCTGCCCTAAAGGGAGTCCCCTGAAGGCTCCTGGAGATGTTTTAGTACGCTTGTCTCATGATTTACTGAGTAAGTCATTGTGATAAACCCAGCTGAAAATGCTGAAAAGTCAGTCTCTGTTAATGAAGCTCAAAAGCAGTATAAATCAAGGTGTGTTTTGACATAAAGGCAATTCCACATCTCTACAGCTGTTTTAAGAGGAAGCGGGGCTCTGCTGAGAGACGGAGCTTGGCAGTAAGGCAGCTCCGGAGGCAGAGGTGAATCACTTCTCCGAGCTTTGTGCTACTTAAGAGTCCCCAGCTGCCCTTTTGTGTGATAAATGGAATCAACATTCAAAGCACAGCAAAATGGAAATGCAGGCGTAAGTGTTTAGTCTGCTGTCAAATGGGTGTGATGGGTTACAGCTGCACTGCAGCTCTCTCCTCTGGAAAGCAGCTGAAGCAATAGCTATTAATATGGAGATGAGTTTAAAGCCTGTGTGGACTAAGCTCCAGTTATCCTTTTTACCTGCTGCCTCTTGTTCCAAGCACTCGTGCTTGGCGTTGCCTGTTTACGTATCCCTCCTGAAAATTTGGGGATATGTCAGACATCAGTGAGGCTTTTCGTTCCTGCTTGAATGACTTTCACAGGCTGCTTTTTTTTTTAACTAGAGGGCAAATTACCACAGATTGGTTTGTTATACAAAATGCCACTCATGTTACCGATGTATTTCTCACATTACCAATACGTAAGTAAATGTACTTAATGGCTGTTGTAACAGCTAAACCATTACCTTGTGCTCTTATTTAAGTCTTCTAATTCCTGTTTTAATTCCCAGGTTTTTTTCAAGTGGAGGTTGAGTATTGATCCTGCATTCTGTTAAAAGTAGCTGTGATTTGAGCTGTCAGAGCTTTTCAGGAGAGCAGTTTGGTCCGACTCTTGCTTGGGTAGGAGAACTTATGACTAAAGTGTGGCATATCATGTCCCCACAAGCCCTGGATGATGCACGTGCAGCAATAGGATGCCACAGGATGTCCTCCTTAACATCTGGAAACAGCTGGAGATTGATGCAGGCCTGTTATGTACTTGGTCTGCCTAAGGGCATCGTCCTTAAATCTCAGGCCTCTAGCTGTCATCTTTCTTGGCAAAGTCTCTTAAGTATCTTTGGGTTTCCCTGTGAACATGGTAGTAAATCCGACTGTCTCTTCAGGCTCGCTGCTAGGCTGAGCACGTGCAAGAGGATCGACAAAGCCCGGTCTTGTCTGAGAATAGTTAATTGTTCAGAAAAGCATTTAATCTGAAGCCTGGGATGAAGATGAGCAGCCTCATCCCTTACATACCTGACCGGGTGATTGGGACCTGCAAGCGCACTGACGGACTGTGCAAGTTAAGGCCAGAAACCTGTGCTTTGTCATGGTGATGAGGGGTTGGAATGGTGGCGGAACTGTGACCTGCATTTCTCGTGGTGGATCTGCATGTCTCATTTCTGTCAGTGGATTTTACCACTGTAGTATTTTCTTCTAATCCACGGAGTGCAAATGCAATTATTAAGAAGCTTTTGGAGGTAATACAGCATGACTCCAGTATCCAAATCTTGCAAGCCAAGGCAGCTATTCCGCTACGTAGTTGTGATAGTCTTATTGGTTTTTGCAGGATGCAACACTAGTGTTAACCTTTGTTCTAACAAAATCTATATAGTTGTTTTTTCAGCCTGTTTAGTGTTGTTGCAATCTATATTGGAAATACCTCTGTCGCTTAGAAGTTGTAATCATTTCACTCAAGGCTAGAATACCTGTTACCTTAAATTATTTTAGAACAGAATATTTCAGAGACCTACAATGATCATTATCCACAACTAGAATGCACCTGCCTTTCCCAAAAAGCAGCAATAAAGTCTGGCATTGCAGGAAAGGCTACCCTTTTGCAAGCATATAGGATCAACATCTGCTCTCTTAAAAAATATTTGGCTCTCCCAGTGTTCATGCAAAGCAGGCAGTTGTTAATACCTTAGTGTGACAGACTGTGTGAGGAGTTAGCCTGCCTGCATGAGGAACTAGTTTTGAGTCAGTGTTTCAGAAAATTTAGGCTGTGCCGTTGGCTTCATAAATATCTCAAACAATGTCTTGTGGGCTTGTGAGTCAGGGCGCTTTCAAGCTGGCCGGTTATCTCGAGCTAGTGTGGAACAGCTTGGCTCAAGTTCTTATCTGTGTACTGCAGTTGCTGGAAAAATCCAGATTTCTGCTTCACCTGGGGTAAACCTGAAATACAGCTGCTGTCTGTGCAGGCTTCTGACTCAGCATTTCTTTTTCTCCCTGCTCTGCAGATCTCTGCAGAGCCACAGGCAGAGAATAACAATTTCTCTGTCAAATTTGGTGGCAATTACAAGAAAGCTGGGGCGCTTTGTGCCAGGTTCCAGTCACCCAACTTGTCTGAGCCCTGGCTGCGGGTCAGCCCAGATCAGCAGCTCGCTCTTGAAGGAGGAATGCAGCAATCTGTGTAAACAGATAAATTGAGGAGAATTTCTTTTTATGCTGCCCTTGTCCTCTAGAAAAAGCCTGCTGTTCAGGGTCCACTTATTAAGACTTTGAAATAAAAAAATTAATATCTCATAAAACATATTGAGAGCGTGAGGCGAGAAAGCCTGTGAAGTCCTTGCTTAAATGTTAGGATGTTATCAGGCTGAAACTGTTCAGCTAGGAGTACGGAAGCTCTTTCGGGTGTTTTAAATGAGTCCAGCAGTATGTCTTGGGGAGATAAGAGTGCTGAATGGTGTACTTAGCAGGTCTCCCCAGTACAGACTTAGGCTCTTTGAGCAGAAATACCTATATACAGGGTCATAGAAAGCTAACGTTTGGTGTTTTTACCCTCCTGCAGATTACCTGTCTTGATATTTCCAGTGGTGGAGGGCTTGGCGTGTCTACCAGCACAGATGGGACCATGAAAATCTGGCAGGCTGCAAATGGAGAAATAAGAGTAAGAGCATCTAGCTTTGATGTTGTGTGTTGTCTGTGACACTACCGAAGTCATTTGGCCATGACTTTGGTCAGGGTATCACATGCTGTGGTCTAGGGCAGGCAAGAATCTGGCTTTTGATTGAAAAGCTAATTGAAATTTGACATCTGAGAGGATTTATGTCAAATCTGTTGGAAAGCGTGACTTCTCCCAAGGGAAATGGTGCTCAGCAATCTGGAGAGGAGTCCCAGGGTGAAAATGAGAATGGGTACTTAGGAATGACAGCTAGAGTGCAGAAGGTAACTGGCAGTTCCTAACCTGTGTGGTACAAGCACTGAATTTCTTCTGCAGTAGAGAAGAGGTGAGGAAAAAATCCTGCCCGTGATGGATTAACCACATCATGGCTAGCTGCCTTCCCAGTTCAGGTGTTTCTTGTGGAGCTTGACCTGTCAGCTGCTTGTTTGGCAGAGCATAAAGACATTTAACCTGTTACTAGAAACAAATGTAGTATCCTTTGCTATGTAATGAGCTACTCAAATGGTAGAGGGAGGCCCAAAGTGTACCTGCTACCTCTTTGACTGCCTCGAATTCAGACGAGTCCGTTCCAGGAACACAAACCCAGAGGATTTGAGCTTAATCCTCTGCCCACGTGGGAACGCCAAGTTTTCCAGTGTCATAGCTCAAAAATTGCTCGGCATAAGGGTGATAACAACGGAACTAGCACGTAGTTCTTTGTTTTTCCAGAGACTATTGGAAGGCCATGTGTATGATGTGAATTGTTGCAGGTTTTTCCCATCGGGCCTCGTGGTTCTGAGTGGGGGAATGGATGCCCAACTAAAGATCTGGTCAGCAGAAGATGCCAGCTGCGTAGTAACATTTAAAGGTCACAAAGGAGGTACAGAGTACTTAGCCTTTAAAATGCTTGATCTGCCGTGTGTATAATTGCCTTGCACCTGAGGGCTAACGTTCAGCCACCAGCCTGCTGCACTTTGTGCTGTGCGTTTGTATTAGATGTCTGGAGTATCTTCTTCAAGCTCCCAGAACTTGAATAAAAAGATTGGTAGTTGTAGTAGTAGACAGATGAAACTGTTTCTCTCACCGACCTGTGTTTTCTTCATTAATTAAGGTAAAAAAAGAGAGGATGCAGTCCATTAGCCTGTCGCGAGTGGCAGAGGTAGAGGGCATTGTGCTCCTTGAGGGCAGTCTTAGCTCTCCAGAGCTCCGACCTGCATTCAGTAACCTTGCTGCCTGCACTGGGAATGCCTCCTGCTTGCACCCAGATCATCCTGCTCACCTTCAGCTGCTCCACAGCCTCTTCCTTTTCTTTTTTTTCTTACCCAGAAAAGCATATAGCAGTTTATTATGGCCTTGCAGAACTCAGACAGGCAGTTACCTGCCTCGAGGATGCGTGCTGTTGAAAGTGAGTAAAGCAGAACAAGAGCAGCTGCAAGGATACTTAAGTGATTATTTCTTAAGAAGGGCTGGAGTAACCTTGTTTACCCTTGTACCGAGGGCAGATGTTCAGCTCTGGTCTTGCTGCTGAAAATGAGAGTAAATTCTTCACCCTCCTTGCGTCCTCACGCAGAGGATGCACTGGCCGCCTTACGTGGCGAGTTTAGTGCTGCTCCTTGCGTTCAGGGTCTACACTACAAACTCCTCCAATTGACGCTGTCTTAGTCCCACAGAAGAACTGCAAGGGATGGAAAATGAGCTACCCAGAAAGGCTCCTGAGAGCTGTGGTCAAAGCAAGTTTCTGGACAGAGCCTCTGTTAATCTATGGAAAGAAGATTTGGTTTCCAGGACCCCTCGTTCAGAAGCAGTGTGGATTTATACGTAATGCTTAAGCAGGCTCCCGTTTTACTCCTGTTTACAGCTGGCCCAGAGCACAGTGTCTGGTGGTGCTGTCTTGTCATGGTGATTGCTTCCTAAGGGACACCAACTTGAATGCTTGGGTGACCATGAGCAAGTCCCAGTGAGTTATGGATGTGGCATCAGATGCCCAAAACCCTGCTCTAAAGTATCTCCTCCCTGAGCAACTCACTGCTCTGTACAGGCTGTTTTCCGTGTCTCACAAGGTGCTGGGCTTTATTGAAAAGGTTAATAAGCCACGTGGCTGGCTGCCCAAAACTTGATTAACTTGAAAACTTGTCTTGCACTGAACCCGCCATTGTTCTCATGTGATCTATTTGTGTGGATTCAGAATACTTTGCCACAAATGTCCTGTAAACAAAACGTGGCAGGCGGTCTAACAGAGCTTTGGTCAGAACGACGCTGGCTGGCTCCCGATGGCTCTGAAGTTGACTTTATTCACTGCTTATAACTCCAGCCCGAACTGCTGCAGTCAGTTTGCTTGGCTTGTCCTGTCATTTGAGCTTGTCATGTTTAATGACGGCTTCTGTAGGGAAAGTGTCAATTAAATCTTCTAACCATCTGACTGTTCCCTTCCAAAAAAACTACTGTGTCATTTTTCAGATCTAGACTTGACAGCCAACAGTAAAATAAAGTAGTTAAGGGACGTTAGCACCTGCAAAGACTGCTCTTTTGATGTTGCTCTGGCTGGATAATGCGGATGTTGCTTGCCCCACACAACTTTTGGGATTATCCAGAGCTGGACTTGGCGACATTTTAAGAGTGCTGGGCCAGACTGTTTTCTGCCCAAGTTAGAGGTTAATTTTGGAGGTAGAAACTTGGCAGCAGCTGCGGTATCAGCTCAGTTTCAGGCAAGGTGTTGCTGATCATTTTATTGGTAATATTTCGCCTTTGTGCCGGGTGGTGGCTCCCACTCTGGCATGTGGCTTGCTGGGAGCTGCTGCCTTCCACGTACACCTCTTTCTAGATGCCGTGGCTCCCTGCCCCACGTTGCACCCCACGCAATTTGGTTGTGTGTGACTGGTGGCACTCTGGGGACAGTGGCTTGGGGCTTGTAGTTGAGTTTGCCTTGGGAAATGAGATGCTTTGTCTATCTACCTTCCGTGCTGTCTGTCTGAACATGGCCTTTGCTTTGATGCAGGTATTTTGGACACTGCCATTGTGGATCGGGGAAGAAATGTCCTTTCCTGCTCTAGAGATGGCACTGCCCGCCTCTGGGACTGTGGAAAATCCGCCTGTCTGGGTGTCATTGCTGACTGCGACTCTCCTGTCAATGGCATTGCCGTGGGCGCTGCTGACAACTCGCTGAACCTGGGCATGCCTGAAAAAGCTCCTAGTAAGGATCGTTCTCTTAAAATTCAACCTTCATTCCCCTTTCCCAAACTGCTTAGGTTTGTCACCAGTAATCCTGAGTGCATGATGTGCTGCTGTGTGCCCTTGTACCGCCTAGGAAAGGGAACTAGGGTCACCAGAATAGAGCACTCCAGTCCTGCGGAGGAATTGAGCCTTATCAAGCAGTTTAAGACTGGGATGTCTTTGATTACTGGCCTGCCTTGCTGTATCTAGTGTCTTCGGGTATGGAGGAATGCTGTTATAGGTTCAGCAGGGGTAGAATAGAATAGAATATTTCAGTTGGAAGGGATCTACAGTGATCATCTAGTCCAACTGCCTGACCAATTCAGGGCTGACCAAAAGTCAAAGCATGTTGTTAAGGGCATTGTCCAAATGATTCTTAAACACTGACAGGCTTGGGACATCGACCACGTTTCTAGGAAGCCTGTTCCAGTGTTTGACCACCCTCTCGGTAAAGAAATGCTTCCTAATGTCCAGTCTAAACCTCCCCTGGCGCAGCTTTGAACCGTGATCCCAACTGTCAGGTTTTGGTACTGTCAAGACTTGTTGCGTAGCCACTGCTGGAATTAACTCTTGTCCTTTTGTCAGGTGAACGTGAGATTGGGACAGAAGGGAAAATCCTGCTGCTGGCTCGAGAAGACAAGAAGCTTCAAGGAGTGGGACTGCAGAGCAGGCAACCGGTAAGGAGTCTGAGATTATCTGGAGTACCTGCCTGGAAGAGTGCTCTGAGGTGCTGCCATAAAATCAGCTCCGGGGCCCCAGTTCCTTTGTTTCTATTGCTGCCGCAGCAGCTCCTCAGTTTGTAAGCTGCTGTTCACGTGGCTGTGCAGAGCACTGGGCTGAGGAATTGAGCCAAGTTAAAACTAACCTAGATGGGTGAACTGGTTAGCGTTAACCCTGTGCCGTTCCCCTAGTGAGGTTCACCGTGTGGCACAGAAAGGGACAGAAGCAGGCTGGAGGCAGGGAAGGGCTGATCTGCCTGCCTTTGGTCTTACACTGCGGTGTTCTCCCCTGTATGTATTCCCTGGAGGAGAGACTAAAACCTGGTACAACAAAGGAATGCTTTCTCTCCTTCCTGCTGGCCAGATTTTTATGTGGGGGTTTGAGGAGTAAGAATTGCTCACGATTTAACCCAGGTATGGGGAAGACAGTATTTAAACTTAAACAGTGGCCAGCAGATGTCATCGTGAAAGCAGGAACTGCAGGCTGTCTCATCCAGCCAAGGTGTAAAGTTGCCATTTATTCTAGCAGGTGTTTTAAGCAGCGTGTGAAGGGGACCTCAGGTGGTCACCAGTCCATCTCCCTCCTCTTGGCAAAGGGAAACAGAGTTGGTAGATCTCAGGTACTGAAGATCTTATCAGGACCATCCTGGGCAGTAGGACAGGAGCTCTCGATGATGTAGCAGATTGAACTGCTTGTGGTGTTTGTGGAGAGTAAAATTTGGGTGGAACAGATAAGCTCGCCGAGGGTGGTCGGTGAGACGGCAAAGGCTCACCTGGAAAAAAAAAAAAACTCTCAGCCTCTGTAACGATGACTGCAGCTCTGGGAGGAAGGAGTGGTCTTTGCCAGCCTGCCACACAGATCTAGTCTTGGTGCTCCGTGGGTGTCTGAAGATTAGTCTGAGCTCAGCATCGGTTCACCTGTCACAGTGACGCATCCTTTCTCCAAAGGAGACCCAGGAGCATTCACTGATTGCACTGTCTCTGCTGACTTGGCAAGACTGATCCTGGAGCGCTGCATGTCTTGGAGCAGAGCTGAGGGGTTAGTAACCTAGCTCTGGGTTTGCTGGTTTGTGCCATGACTTGTGGAAACGACTGTACTGATTTCAAAATAAATTATTGCTTCCTTCTCCCAGGTGTCCTGTGTCCTCACCTGTGAGTGTCTGACACTTCAATTTTTCCTATATTCCCAGGTGTTCCTCTTTGTTGGATCTGATGCATTCAACTGCTGCACATTCCTCTCAAGTACCTATATCCTAGCAGGGACTCAGGATGGGAACATCTATCAGCTGGATGTGAGAAACACAAAGTGAGTGCGTGCCTGGGGCTGCAAGTATTTGAATGACAGCTAGTTTTTTGGCTGGGAAAGAGAGCCAGATTGAGGGTGCTGGCAGACAATGCCCCTTCTGAAGGGTGGATACAGCCCAAGCCATGGCACCGTGAGCTTCTGAGCCTCCTGTGGGTGTTTCTTTTTCCTGGGGAGCACTGAGGCGGATACTCTTGCTCGTGTTGGTGATCTAATGGGATGTTCTCTGGCAAGTGCCTCCTAAAAGACTATAGGCTCTGTGCAGGTTCCTTAGCTACTGAAAAGCTTTTCAGTCTTGCTCTGTGACCAGGAGTGCTCTTGGCATAGCCTTACCTGTCAGATTATTGCTTTATATATAAAATTATATATTAAAAAATGTGTAAATTATATATATATATATATAATATATATAAATTATTTATATATAAAATTCTGTTCATGTACTGTGCATATTATGCTATATATGAATATCTGTGTGATTATACGTAGTCTGTGTACATATATATGTAGATGGATTTAGCAGAAAACTTCTTAACAGCTGTATTCCTCCCACCAAAAGCACAGCCTCTTCCTCTCCTTCACCGGTGAGCCTAAAGTGTCTTTGTAGGATCCTGACATTTACCCTGATCCTTATTCCAGCGTAGGACTGGAACTGAGCTGTCGCTGAGGGCAGGAGCTGCTCTGAGTTGGTTTTTATTAGTGTCAAAGGCGAGCTCTGAGCAGGGAGGCATCCAGATGGTGCTTTCGAGTCGGGGCTGGAGAGGCTGGCACCAAACTCTGAAGTGTCGCTCATGCTGGATGAGCTCCAAGCTTTTGTCTGTGCCTTGGTAAGGATAATCCCTGTCTATAATCCATGGAGGCGTGCTGACGTTCACCTGCTAGCTACTCCCATTTCCATCCTTTGGCAACATCTGCAGGAAGACCAGTGCTGACTTCCATCTGCTTCTAGAGGACAGGGACTCTTTGCTAACCACTGGTCGAGTCCCTGTGTCCTGAATGTTCTCCTCATATATCTTTTAAATACGAGCTCACGTTCTTCTTCCAGTGTTCGCACATTGGAATAGGCTCTTGACTATAGACCACAATACTCATCCCTCGTTTCCGCTCCTTTTTCTAGCGCTCCAATCCAGGTCATCCATAGATCAGGAGCACCGGTGCTTTCGCTGCTCCCATACAGAGATGGATTTATTGCCAGCCAAGGTAACTCAAGTGCTGTATTGTGCCAGTAGAAATTGTATAATCGAATTGAGGAGTTTTGTGCTCTTTGGGTATTGCCCTCTTACATATAAGCGCTGGCTGGCTGGGCAGAGTGTCCGTGGCAAAAAGGGGATGTAGTAGGAGCTATATTACGTGGTTGCTTTTTGCCTTGTGATTTTTTTCCCCCCCGTGTTCCTCCAAAATAGGGCCTCTAAGTTGCCTCTCAATGATTAGAGCCTTTTCCCATCTCTCTGACATCCTCACAGCACTTTTCCCTCTTCCTGGGGGCTCCGTACCCTGTGATCAGCCATTTCTGATGGGCCTGTTAGTGCTGTTTGTAATTAAAAGTGTGGCTTATTTCACTAATCAGCCGATGTTCCTTCCTTGCTTGGTATCTCTTCTGCTCGTGTAGGTGATGGAACCTGCTTTATCATTCAGCAAGACCTTGATTACGTCCTCGATCTCACAGAAGCTGACTGCGACCCTGTGTACAAGGTGAGGAATATCATGTATCACCCAAGATAAAGGGTGTAGGGAAAGATGTTGCCAGGTAGCAGGCAGCTGCCTTTTATCTCAGGATTTGGCAGCCTGCACAACAGGTTCCTTCACACAGTTGACTTCTAAGTTTATTTTTTTTTCCTACCTGAATAATCTTAATATTTTGCATAACCAAACCCTCTCTGGTATATGCTGGCATTATCTCCATCGTGCAGGAGCAAAACTGAAGCGGTGGAGTAGCTCGGTTGTTGGAGTAGCTCTGGCAGAATGGTGTTTCTGTAAAGAAGTGTGAATTAATTGTGCTCGGAGGATCATCGGGGTAAAAGCAGCAGCTGGCTGTGCAGTGCTGCCTGGCTTCTCTTGTCCCCTGGTGACTCGAGACCAGAAAGTGGGTCTTGCTGTCGTGTTTCCAGACGCCCCGCTGCACTTGCGAGGGTGACCTGGGTTCCCTGGGCTCTCAAACTGGTGGCGCTGGTGGAAATCAGCTCTTGTTTTTAACCCGTTCCAGCTCTGCGGTCCCATTCCCCCTCTCCTAGCCAACACGCACCCTCAAGGGTAACATAGCCTCGCATGGAGGCTGCGATTTGACCTGCACAACTCATCGGTGTGAGCAAAGCACGAGAAGTGTGAGAAAAGGAATTTTCCCTTTCGGATCTAACAGAAGAACCCTTGTGTGAGCACTTCCCTGCCATTGAGCTCCTGGTGAAACCTTGAACTGTCCTTTAAAACCTGCTAATGCTGTTTCGGGGGACACGCACCTCCTGTTCCCCCTGTAAAAGTCCAAAAGGAAAGATAATCTCTGAGAATTTACTTTTAACTGTGACTTGAGAGATAGTCTGCTTAAATACTGCTTTTTGTCCCCCTCTTTTTCAGGTAGCTTCTTGGGAGAAGCAAATTTACACGTGCTGCAGAGACGGGATAGTGAGGAGATACCAGCTTTCTGAACTTTAAGTGTTTGGATCAGCCAGATAGTGGAGAGATGTGTTGAAATAGCTCTTCCAAGCTTATTTTCCTGTACAGCGTTTGAGATGTGTGTATGGAAGTTTGAGGCTATTGTGATGACCAGGCTCTATACAGAGGTTTTTGGTGACAGGTAATATTTCTTACTACAACGCAACTTCGATCATTTTTAATTTTGGAGAGCGGCTCCGAGGCGTTAGGGAGGATCTTGTGTTGCAACAACTTTTTTCACTGCTGAAAAACTGCTGTTTCTAGGGGGGGCGGAGGGGGGGGAAATAAATTAGGGGTGAGGGGGCAATGAAAGCGACTGTATCACAGTGTGGACTTGAAATAAAGCAACTGCTTTGATAACACCTGTGTGGGAAAAGAAATTTTCCAAGAAAACTTCTTTTTCTTTTTAAAAAAGAGAAGATACGGGAGAGGCAGTGCCTAGGGTGTGAGAGGGTTGGCGAGAGTCCGGAAGTGCGCGGGGAGAACTACAACTCCCATAGTGCTCCGCGCGGCAGAGGCCGGAAGTGCCGCTCGCCCCTCCGACGCGGTGTCCATAGCAACGGGGGAACGGGCCGCCATGGGGCAGGACTACTACGCCGTGCTGGAGCTGGGCCGCGGTGCCACGGACGCCGACATCAAGAAGGCGTGAGGGGCTTTGGCCTTGTCGGGGGGGAGCCCCGGGGCCTGCCGGGGGGGGGGCGGCCTGGGGGGGCCAGGAGGGTGGTGGTGGGGATGGGGGTGGCCCTGTTGGGGTCCTGCCCTTTGCCTCCCCCCCTGCTCCCCACAGCAGGGGCCTGAGGCGGGGGGGAAAGGCCCTGGGAGAAGCTGTGAGGGAGCAGCATGGGGCTGGCTGCGAGGCTGGGCTCTCCCCTCCTTTTGTAGCTATCGGAAACTGGCCTTGAAGAACCATCCTTTAAAATGCAAGGAGCCCTGGGCGCCGAAGAGGTTCAGGCAGCTGGCGGAGGCCTACGATGTGCTCAGCGACCGTAAGTGGGGAGACGGTTCTCTTCCACGGAGTTTGGGGACAGGAAGGGCTGGACGGGGGGTGAAGCATCTCTGCTGTGGCCAGAAGCATGCTGAGGTCTGAACCCCTGGTCGCTGGCACACCCAGGGAGATGGCATCAGCTCTGTGACCCACAGCCAGGCTGCTTGCTGGCATGTATTCCCGCTTCCATCCCAATTTGCTGTTCTCACGGTGGTGGGGGACTCCCCTCTCCAGTCTCCACCCAAGCAAAGCCTGGATCTTAGGCTCTCCCCCAGCATGGGAGAGCGTGGCCATTCCCATCTCCTCCTTGTTCCCGAAGCCATGAAGAAAGGCATCTACGACAAGTTTGGAGAAGAAGGGCTCAAAGGTGGCATCCCCTTGGAATTCGGTGGCGAGAACCCCTGGACCGTCGGCTACGTGTTTCACAACAACCCTGACAAAGTCTTCAAGGAGTTCTTTGGTGGAGACAACCCCTTTGCCGGTAGGTAGGAGGGCTCTGGAGGGTGGCCCAGGGCCCTGTCTGTGGCTGCTGTGGTGCCGTGGCCACTGCCAGCTCTGAGCTTTAAGCTTTATGGGGATGTTTCCTTCCCCAGCTACTGTCAGGTCCCTCCGGTGCTGCTGATCCCTGGTGCTTGGAGGTTAGATCCTGACTTTCCCCGGTCCCGGGCGGGCGAGAGGCCTAGGGGTGCGTGTTCAAGCTGTCAGCTCTCCCTAGCTACCCGTTGTGACCCTTTTCTTAAAGGATTTCCATCGAAAAGAGGGGTCAGGTTGGCGAGACTGCCGTAAACACGTACGGAAGATAAAACCACTCCTGGAAAAA
Source organism: Gymnogyps californianus (assembly GCF_018139145.2). Taxonomy (NCBI): domain Eukaryota; kingdom Metazoa; phylum Chordata; class Aves; order Accipitriformes; family Cathartidae; genus Gymnogyps; species Gymnogyps californianus. The sequence continues at coordinate 1,527,823 of NC_059471.1, read as the reverse complement.
ACCCACTTCAGCAGGAGGAGGAAGGCGGTCCCAGGCAGAAGCAGATAGGAGGTTTCTGGGTGGCATATTTGGGGTGCTCAGCTTCCACAATGAGGAGACCCCAGGGGACCCCTCCCCAATCTCTGATCCGAGTGAGGTGACCCCTCCTCTGCTCGCTCGCGCAGAGTTCTTTGCCGAGGACGGCTCGGAGTTGATCCTACCCTTTGGAGGGCTGCGAGGACGAGGAGCGATGAAGCAAGACCCCCCGATCGTGCGGGATCTCTACCTCTCCCTTGAAGACCTGTTCTACGGCTGCACCAAGAAGATTAAGATCTCCCGCAGGGTAGGGGCAGTGGGGGTGAAGGGGAAGCGCGCTCGGCAGGGTGGGGAATTTTGGGCTGTGCTCTCCTCTCGGTGTAGGACATTTTGGCAGCGGAGCCTCAGGTTTTAGGGCTGGTCCTGCTCGGCACTGTGTCTGTGCTGTGAGGAGGGATCTGAACCAAACCTAGCAGAAACGCCGGCAGGATCCGAACCGGTACCCTCCTCTCCTGGCTTGGCAAAGGGAATTCAGCAGGAGAGGTGATGCGAAAGCTGGTGGGAAGGAAGGGCTGATTTCAGAGGGGGGTGGAGAAGGAGCACAGCATTTCCTGGGCTCCCTGTTTCATTTTCACACAGGGCTGTGTCTCCTTTCTGCTCTCAGTGACTTGCATCCCCCACCCCCCCCACTGTCCCAATCTCCTGGTTCCAGCTGAGTTTCTCCTACTCGATCTGTCCCCATTTGTTCCCGCAGCCACTTTGCTGTGCAGTGTGAGCTGTCCTCGCTCTCCTCTCTGCCGGCTTGCATGCAACTGGATGAGCAGAGCAGTTATAACCCCCCCTCTTTGGGCACCTCGGTGTCACAGATCACCTCTCTGTGTTGTCCCTTGGGGGGATGACAGCCCTGTGGAGAAGGACTTGGGGGTACAGGTGGATGACAAGCTGGATGTGAGCCAGCAGTGTGCGCTCACAGCCCAGAAAGCCAACCGCACCTTGGGCTGCATCACCAGCAGCGTGGCCAGCAGGTCGAGGGAGGGGATTCTGCCCCTCTGCTCCGCTCTGGTGAGACCCCACCTGCAGCACTGCGTCCAGCTCTGGGGTCCTCAGCACAGGAAAGACACGGACCTGTTGGAGCGGGGCCAGAGGGGACCACCAAAATGATCCGAGGGCTGGAGCACCTCTGCTGTGAGGACAGGCTGAGAGAGTTGGGGTTGTTCAGCCTGGAGAAGAGAAGGCTCTGGGGAGACCTCATCACGGCCTTTTAATCTATAAGGGAGCTTATAAGAAAGCTGGGGACAGAGTTTTTAGCAGGGCCTGAAGTGACAGGACAAGGGGAATGGTTTTAAACTGAAAGAGGGGAGATTCAGACTAGATAGAAGGAAGGAATCTTTTACAATGAGGGTGGTGAGGCACTGGCACAGGTTGCCCAGAGAGGTGGGAGATGCCCCATCCCTGGAAACATTCCAGGCCAGGTTGGATGGGGCTCTGAGCAACCTGATCTAGTGGAAGATGTCCCTGCCCATGGCAGGGGGGTTGGACTAGGTGACCTTGAAAGGTCCCTTCCAACCCAAACCAGTCTGTGACCCAGCTCTTCTGACCCCCTTGTCCACCCCCAGGTGATGAACGAAGATGGTCAAACGAGCACCATCAGAGATAAGATCCTAACGATCGACGTGCAGCCGGGGTGGAAGCAGGGCACCAGGATCACCTTCGAGAAGGAAGGAGACCAGGTGATGACCGCGGCGTGAAGTTCTGGGCCAGGTTTCATTGAGACCGACTGCGTGCTCCTTGCAGGTTTCCCATTGCTATGGGCAGTTGGCAGCATGGCTAACGGAGCAATTCAGTGTTACTGTGCTCAGAAACACTCTAAGGAGCCGTTCCTGCCTGGATTTTCCTTAGGATAGATAAATGTGTTGGGTTTGTGTGGCAGGGTTTTCTGTGAGAAGCTGCTAGAAGCTTCCCTGGCTCCAAGTCAGACCTGCCGCCGGCCAAGGCCGAGCCCATCAGTGACGGTGGTAGTGTCTCTGGGATAACATTTAAGAAGGGGGGAAAAGACTGCTGGAAAAACCTGCAATAGAGAGAGGAGTGGGATGTGAGAGAACCAGACACCAAGGTCAGTGAAGAAGGAGAGGGAGGAGGTGTGCCGGAGCAGAGATTCCCCTGCAGCCCATGGAGGACCCCACACCGGAGCAGGCGGCTGGGCCCAGAGAAGGCCGTGGCTCCGTGGGAAAGCCCACGGTGGAGAAGTTTGTGGAGGACTGTCTCCCGTGGGAGGGACCCCACGCTGGAGCAGGGGCAGAGTGTGAGGAGTCCTCCCCCTGAGGAGGAAGGAGCGGCAGAGACAGCGTGTGATGAACTGACCCAAACCCCCATTCCCCGTCCCCCTGCGCCGCTGGGGAGGAGGTAGAGGAATCGGGAACAAAGCTGAGCCCGGGAAGAAGGGAGGGGTGGGGGAAAGGTGTGTTTTTAAGATATGGTTCTATTTCTCATCATCCTACCCTGGTTTGATTGTTCACAAATTAAATTGGTTTCTTTTTCCCCCAAGTCGAGTCTGTTTTGCCTGTGACCGTAATTGGTGAGTGATCCCTCCCTGGCCTTGTCTCCGCTCATGAGCATTTCATTATATTTTCTCCTCCCCATCCCACTGGAGGGGAGGAGTGAGCGAGCGAGCGGCCGCGTGGTGCTTTGTTGCCAGCTGGGCCTAAACCACGACAAAAAAAATAATGGAAAGGGGTGGCTTTCTGCCTGGCATCACCTTTGCAAAATCCAGTCTCATTTCCCTTGGCTGAGCCAGGAGTCCTTTATCAAAACTCCTTTTTTCTTCAAGGAAGAAAATACCTTTCCCTTCTCCGTAGCCAGCTGAAAGCAGCAACAAAGGGGCAGGCATTTGTGTCACCTTTCCCTGTATAAAATAATTTGTTTTACACCAAACCATTTCCCGGTATCTCTTCCCCCCCCTCAATTTTAGGGCCCAAACGTCATTCCAGCTGACATCACCTTCGTTGTCCAAGAGAAAGTCCACCCGAGGTTTAAAAGAGCCGATGACAACCTCACTTACGTCGCCTCCATCCCCCTGGGAAAGGTAAAGAGCCAAGCGAGGGGACAGAGCCGGCTCCAGCTTATGTTTGCCCTCTGGGGCTGCAAATGCAGCTCCGGATCCCGCTCCGTGCCTTGCAGGCGCTGATCGGCTGCGCGGTGGATGTGAGGACGCTGGACGGGAGGCTGCTGAACATCCCCATCAACGACATCGTGGAGTAAGTGCCGTGGGGCGAAGGGTTGGGGGGCTCAGGCGGTCGGATGGGGCCTTTCTGCGGAGCTTGGTGGCCACGGAGGTGAACGGGCGCTTGAGAGGAACCTCAGTGTTGCCCTGTTCCTCCTTGGCAAGACCTCGGCACTTCCCAAGCTTGTCCCCATTGCCTGAATTACTGGGGTGCTTCAAAAGCTTTTCCAGCAGGTTCGGAGCTGGGGGTTCCCAGCCTGGAGGAGGAGGATGCTGCCCACTGTGGGCTACTCGTCTGGTTGGGGGCCGTGTTGCTGGGAGCAGAGGCAAGGAGAGAGCTTGACGTGGGTGGGTGGAAGACACGAGTGAGATGAAGGCTTGGATGGTACAGCCTACAGGGCAAGGAACGTGGGGCCACGAGGCTGGAAGAGGAGGGCGGGCCACCGGTTGAAGCTGGAGGAGCAAACTTGCCCCAAGAAACCCGCTCAGAAGCCTGCGTGGGGCTCTGCACGCGGACGCAGCGGGGCTCGGTGCCGTGGCCCCCGTGTTCAGCATCATCCCACGGCTCCTCTCAGCCCCTTCCTTTGCTTTGCAGCCCCAAGTACTGTAAAGTGGTGCCAGGGGAGGGGATGCCGCTGCTCCGGGACCCCCGGCGCAAGGGTGACCTCCTCATCTATTTCAACATCTGCTTTCCCAAGAAGCTCACGCCTGACAAGAAAACGCTCTTGAAAAGTGCCCTCCTGTCCTAGGGAACGACGACCTTCCCGCTCTCCTCCCACCAATAAAGCTCTGCAGCCAGCACTGTGACCGTGCAGAGGTTGTTCTAAGTACCAGGGACCCTAAAACACAGGATCACCCTAAAACACAGCACCCTGAGGCTGTTTCCTCTAGGGACTCGGATCCATCGAGCTTTCCGGACTCCGTCGATTGCCGCCACCCTGCAGCAGTGGCGAGCGATGCAGAGGGTGGTGAGGATTTTGGGGAGGTTGGAATGCTCCCAGCTCATGCATGGGAATGTCGTGGTTTTGGGGCTGACTCTGCACAGGGCCGTGAGGGAAAGACCAAAACCATAGAAGAAAAGACTGCAGGATTTACTCAAAGCCTCGCTGCGCTCACTGCAGCTTTCTCCTTGGCTGGGGTGCGGCCGATGTGATCCCTTTTGGTGTCGGTGAGTGAGGCACTGCCGGGAGGGTGGCAATGGCAGCACTGGGCTCAGGAGGGAACCTCCTGCCAGTGGCCGTCAGGCCCTGTTTCAGCTGCTCGTAGGTGACGAACATCACGACGTTCCAGGAGCTGAGCCGCAGGAATGAGAGCACGAATCTGCCGGAGTGGCCGGGGTCGGGGTCAGTGCAGCCAGTCCCAGAGTGACAGTGACGGTGCCTCCACCCCAGAAGTGGCTGCGTTTTGGAAAAGGATGGAAAAGGGTTGTAAACCCCTACTCCCCCGCCTTGTCAAAAGCCTCAGGCACCTCCTTTCTGAGCAGGGTGAGGGCGCAGCTCCCGGCGCTCCCGTGCTGCTCTGGAGCAGCATTCACGTACCTCATCTTCACCACGTCCGCGGGGGAGGCAACGAGCATGGTGCAGAAGCTGGCCCAAAGGCAGAGGCAAAGTCGCAGGGGAGGTTATCGGCCGGGCAAGAGCCCTGCTGGGATTTGTGAGCCTGGATTATTTTAGGGACGCAACCTAGGGGCTCCATTCCCGGGCGGATACTCGGGATGGAAATCGGCTGCAGCCCTGGCTGTGGCCTCCGCAGCGGAGCCGGGACCCTCACTGCTCACAAGGTGGGATTTGAGCAGCGGGTCCTTGATGAGTTCGTAGGTCACCAGCTCGGTGCAGTTCATCACGACGCTGCGGGTGATGTTGGGGGACATCCCTGCAGGGACCAGAGCGGTCAGGGCTGTGGTGCCGGAGTAGCCATCCCTGTGGGGTCCCTGGGGGCTGCACCCACCTTTCCACAGCCCGCAGCCACCCTTGTCCCTGCTGTAGAGGCTGTGGGCTCCCTCCATCCTCATGGTGCCAAAGCCCCCTTGTACTGCGCCGCTGGCCCCTTACCCACGAGCTTCGCCTCCCCCTGAATCCGTGTGGGGAGAAAATGGGGTGAAGAGGATTTACGTGACCGCAGCCCCCTCCTGGGGCTTTGGGCTGTGGGGTGAGGAGGGGAGGGGAGCCTGGCTCACCTGCAGCTGCACTTGGGTGGTGTCCAGGGGGGAAGGTGACAAGGTCGCCCACGCAGGCAACTGTCCTGGCCCCCAAGAACTTCACGGTGGCTGTCAGGGGCATCTCGGGGGACTTGAACCCCACCACGGTGTGGGTGCTGGTGGGTGGGTGGCCGGCAGAGAGGAGCGAGAAGGGGTCGGGTGCAGGAGGGGACAAAAATTGAGGGGCTTTGTCCCGTCTAGGAGAGCTGGGGCCCTGCCCCAGGCACCAGTCAGTGGTTTGGGGGCTCTGTGCACCACTTCGCTTGGCTGCTGCGACAGTCACCACCATTTTGCATCCACGCAGCCTCCACCAATCCCATTTTTCACCCGTTACAACCCCCGCAGCCTTTTCAGGAACAGAATGGGAGAAAATCTGGGTTTCGTCTCCCCGTTCCGTGGCATCGGAGCGGGGTGAAACCAAGCCGAGGGCAGGGAGAGGGCAGCCTGCCTGCTTCGGCCTCCCCACCCTCTTCCTCTCCCTGCCTGGGCTTCCAGACTGACACTGCTGCCTGCTGTGGGTGCCACGGCCCCCCGGGAGGTGCAAGGATGCAGGTTGGGGTCCCCACACACAGGGATTTGGGGGTGGTTGTGGCCAGGCACCCCTGCACACACCCCACTGCATAGAGGGGCTGGGGGAAGTGGGGACCCCCTGCCTGCACCCCACTCAGAGCTGATGGGGCGGGTGGGAAGGGGGGCCCTGGGGATGGGGACCCCCCAAGACAGCCGGGAGGGCACAAGGGGCTCCCTGGGGCAGCCAGGGATGGGATGGGGGGGGTTCCCCGGGGATGGGGGTCCCCAGCACACCCCGGGGAGTCACCTGCTGCTGCGGGGCCGGTAATGGGGACAGAGCGGGAGGGGCCGCGGGGCCCCGGGGCGGGAGGACCCGGGTTCGAGCCCCGGCGGCGGCGGGAGGGACCGCGGGAGGACCCGGGTTCGAGCCCCGGCGGAGGCGGGTTGGACAGAGGTGAGGGTCCCTCATGAGGAGGGGGACTGGGCGCGGCCATCCCCCTGGCATCAAGGCTGCACACCCTATCGTGAGTAGATGAGCCCTCCTTGGGGCTGGGGGTGTCTCCCATACAGGGGGGGGGCAGTAGCTCTTTGCACCCACGGGTGGCACACGCTGCCCTGAACCACATTACCCGGCTTTGATGCTTTTTTTTTTTCCCCCTAATGACAGAAATCATCTCTGCTAAAGCGGATCCCTGATGGCACACGACACTGGCGGAAGCTTTCGGTTAAGGCCTGGCTTGCCTTTTCCAGCGGCACCCCAGGGCTGGGAGAACGACCTTGAACCACCCCCCCCCAAAAAGGTAAGGGATCCCCGAGCCCTGGTGCGATCAGACCCCATAGGGGCGGTTTATTGGAAGCGTCAGTAAGGAATAACAGGAATCACCGCATCCCCCGGCCCTCGATTCAGTCCCACCTGCCCACACCTCTTGCCTTGTTCCTGCTGCCGCCGGGAAGCAATGCTCTTCCCAGCTGGAAAACCCATAAACATTTTTTTTCTTCCTCCCTCAACTCCCCTCTGGAAACTTCCGTTCTCCCACGTTTCTCCGCAAGTAGCATCGTTTCTCCTTCCATCTTGCCGGTCTCGGGGGTTCCCCCCGTCAGGCTGGGCGCGTTCGGCGTCGCTGCTTCCCCGCCGCTTCGGCAATTAATATAATTTACTCCTGCTTCTCGCCAACACTGGCGAGAGGGCCGGGGTGGGGGAGTCAGGAATGGGCCGGCCAGGCCAGCGTCGCGGCGCGCTGCAGCTGCTCGTAGGAGACGAACATCACTATGTTCCAGGAGCCGAGCCGCAGGAAGGAGGGGACGAACCTGCGCCGGGAAAAGCAGTGCTGGAGGGGACATCGTGGGGAACATCCCTGCCGTCCCCAAAGCCCTGCCTGGTGCACCGGTGGCGACACACGGGTTAGGACATTTGGGGTGCGCCGGGCGATGTCGCGGTGCGAAGCGAGCCGGTCCATGCCGGTGTCCGTGCACATCGTTGCACCGAGTTTGCCGGTGCTCAGCGGGGAGTCCCTGAACTCTCACCCCTTGTAGAAGCCGGCGAGGCCGTCCTGCATGAGCAGGGCGAGGAGGCAGCTGAGCACGTTCCGGTACTGCCCGGGGCTGGAGTTCATGTACCGCGTCTTCACCACGTCCACCGGCGACGCCACCACCGTGGCACAGAAGCCGGCTCCGAAAGCGGCCACGAAGTGGCAGGGGAGGTTGTCTGCGGGGCAGAGCCGGGGTTTGAGGGTCGCGGGGACGGGGACGGCACCCGGCCGCGTCCCTCCCTGCACCGTCCTCACCTGTCATCAGCTGCGCCCGCAGCAGCGCGTCCTTAATGAGGTCGTAGGTGACGAGCTCCCCGCAGTTGATGATGGCGTTGCGGGCGATGTTGGGCAGCGTCCCTGTGCCGGAGGGTGGTGGCATCGGGGATGGTGGTCACATCCCCTCCTGGAGTGTCCTGGATGGGTGCCCCACCCTGCTGTCCCCGTCCCCGTCCCCATTCCCATTTCATCCCTGTCCCCCCCATCCCCCATCCCTGTCCCAGCCTTCATCCCCACCTGCATCCCATCCCTGTCCCCTTCCTCATCCCCATTCCCATCCCCATTGCCATTTCTCTCTCCATTCCCATTTCCATCCCATCCCTGTCCCCATTCCCCATCCCTGTCCCCATTCCCATGCCTGTCCCCAACCCATTCCCGGCCCCATCCTCATCCCATCCCCATCCCATCCCTCTCCCCATTCCCATCCCTATCCCTGTCCCTGTTCCCATCCCTGTTCCCATCTGCCCCTACCTCTCCAGAGCCCGCGGACGCCCTCCTCCCTGGCGATGGTGCGGTAGGCATCCACGGTGCCGTTGTACCGGCGGACGCCATCCGGCAGCGCCCCGTTGGCCTGGAACCGAACCTTGACCACGTCGGTGGGCTGGGCGCACGTCACCGCCACCGCCCCCGTGGTGCAGCCCGCCAGCACCCGCGCCGCCAGCCCTGTGCCTGGAGAGGGCAGGAGCTGGGACCCCCGGCTCTGCGGGGACCCCCGGCTCTGCGGGGACTCCCAGCCCTGTGGGGACCCCCAGCTGCATGGGGACCCCGGGGCGAGTGGCCTGGGGTGGGGAGGGTGCTTAGTGGAGGGTGCATCTTGCGGGGAGGCGGTTGTTCACCCTAGGGTGGGCCGTTTCCCATCGGGGTGGGCTGCACCCCTCCGGGAGAGGGTTGTGCATCGGGACGTGGGGTGCGCAGGGATGGGTGCCCGACCGCCTGGACACTCACTCTCGGCACCCTTGGGGGTGTAGAGCTGCTTCACCGAGTCGTACAGGCCGATGCGGATGGAGGCGAAGCTCATCTGCCGCTGCAGCCCAGCCGCCAGCCCGCTGTAGAGGCTGCGGGGTCCCTCCGTCCTCACCATGGTGCTCAGCGTCCCCAAAACACCCCGGTACTCCACGGTGCCGGTGCTCCGAGGGATCCGCACCTCGCCTTGGATCTGTGGGTTGCCGACCGCGTCACCCTGCCCTCCGCACCCACCCAAAACGCCACCAGCTCTGGGGTGGAACCAGCATGGGGGGGACACACCACTGTTGCGGGTGTTCCCTCTGCCTGTGGGATTTTTTGGGGGGGGGCTGGCGGATCGTACCTGCAGCCGCACTTTGGCGGTGTCCAGGGGGAAGGTGCAGACGTCGGCGATGCAGCCGGCCATCCCGGCGCTGACGAACTTCATGGCAGCTGTGGGGGGCACCTCGGGGGGCTTCAGACCCACCATCGTGGCGGAGGGGCTGGAAGGAAAGCGGGGGGGGGGTTTGAAGGGGGAAGCTGGGATGCTGCGTCGGACGGGCTTCAAGCAGGCGTCCGGTTTGGGGACGGAGGTGACGATGTGCCGTGGCGGCTCTCACTGCCTTCGGACAACCCCGACAGCCAAATCCTGCCCCATTTCCTCGCCTGCATCGCTGGGGAAACTGAGGCACGGGGCTTCCTCGCTCAGCCTGGAGCTGGCATGGGACTCGCCAATGCCCACCCTGCCCTAGCCCACCCTGGCCAAAACGGGGGGTGCTCGGTGAGAGCATCTCCCCCAGGGTGGCTTGCCCGGGGCCGGGTCCCCTCCGTGGCCTCACCGTAGGGACCTCAACACCGCGTCCCGGCTCCTGCCTTACACCCCTTTCGGTGCAGCCATCGCCCTGAGAGCCGGCTCCTTGGCCCCCCCCTTATATAGCACCCGGGGAGGACATTCCAGCGGCCACAGGGATCGGGTGACAGTGAAACCCAGTTCCCCCGGTGGCATTTGAGCCGATGGGAGTGGGGCCACCCGGCACCCATGACCGGGTGGCTGTGTTTTCAGCCCTCTGCTCCCCCCACAGGGCTCAGACATCGGGGGGGGGGTGTCTTACCCAGACCACCAGCACCCATCGGAGCAAAGCTGTGGGGCAGCAGCACCCAACAACGTGGTCCTGCCCGTTTGGTGGCCACTGGGACCTCAAGGATGGGGAAGTAATTTGGGTTTTTAACCTAAATGCGGTCCGGGAAGGACGAGATGCAGAAAACGCTTGCCCAAGGCTTTAAAAGCGAGCGGTTCGCAGGCAGAGCAGCACCGAGCGCTCCCCCCCCCGCCGCGGGGCAGGTCGGACCCCTTTGTCCCTGGCACGGACCACGCAGTCGTAATTCATCCCGGGCAGCTGCCGAGCTTGCCGGCGGGATTTCCTCCGCGTGGCGTAACGTGTCCCCCCGAGCTCACGCGGAGCAGCCCGAGGGCAGGGGCCACGCGAGCGGCTCGGAGGTAAATCCCTCCCGTGCCCCAAAACCCACGACGCCGTTTCGAGTGTGGCCGTGCGCTGGGGCTCCAGCCGAGGGGAAGGCGCTGCTGGGAGGGCCGGGGCTCAGGACAAGGCTGGAGGCCAACGGGGTGGGGGGGTAACAGCTCAAGAAATGCCCCTTTTCCTCCATTTTCTTAAAACTTAGTGTGTTTAACCCTTCGTGCTATTTAGCGCTACACGCCCAAAGCGACGCGCGTCCCCGTTGACGTGCAGAAAGCCTCCGCTCTTGCGTGCGAGCTCGCCTTGCGCGCGAGGACGCGAGAGGGATTGCGAGCTGGTTTGACGCCCTGAAGCCACCTTTGCTCCCTTGCCTGGGCTCCAGGCAGCAGCTCGTCTGGCGCCGACAGCCCTCTCCAGCTGGCTGCTCTCTTGTTTTCCTGGCCGGCTAGACCGCGTTCCACCTCCGACCTAAATGCGAGAGGAAGAAGCTGTTCATCTCATGCCCGAGATACAACTCAGGAGTCAACATTGTCACCTCCGCTGTGACCGTGTTCCCAACGCAGCCGCCCATCCCGCCGGGATTTTTTGGGGGATGGCACCAGGATCGGCAGCGGGAGAAGGAAGCCCTGTTCTCGCAGGGGGACGCTCGAGATGGGGAGATTTGGCGCGTTCACCTCCCAACCCTCGCCGGACAAGGGCAGGGAGAGGGGGACGCGTTTGCGGGGCAGAGGATCGGGGCTGCTGCCCAGCGGGTGGGAGGCACGTGGCAGTGCTGACGGTCAGCCTGCCCCTGCCTTGGGCAGCTTGCAGGAGGCTCAGAGCTCTGCAGGCAGCGTAGAACAGATTTTACCACCAGGGTCTAACCCAGCACGGGCAAATTGTGGCAGCAGTGAATTGCACGTGTAGGATTTCCCCTGTGAAGAAAGCCAAAACCGCAGTGGCGGGAGGAAAAAGGGATGCTGACGCTTTGGCTCCTTAACTCTTGACTTCAAAGCGTGGTTTGAAAAGCCGCTCTAATTTGGAGCGCTCGCTCGCCTCCGCGATCCGACCCGTTCCACGTGGGCTGCACTATACGGCAATATTCAATTACTTTGCCAAACAGCGACCTTTACGTGTGCCCCCAGCCACACCGTCTTCCAGGGAGCATTTCTGCGGCGTCCTCTCCCGCCCGCTCCTGGGGGACGGAGTCCCGTCCACCTGTTAACGACCGGCTCAGGGCCTGGCAGCGGGACGCTTGGCACCAGCCGACAAGAAACCAGGGGAATTTTATTGAAGCACAAACACAGGAGAGCAGTACAAAAATAACTTAGCTCGGTTTGCATCGAAGTCCGTTATCCAAAAGGTACCCGACAGAAAAATGTACAAAAATAATTTAGAATATAAAAGTTCCATATTTCTAGTGAAACCCTTTTGTACACACATCAGTATTTTACAGTGTCCTTGGCCTGTATTTACACAAGCACCTTGGGCACACACATTCCTCTAGAATCAGCTAATTGTGCTTCCCGCCAACTATTTTTGAAAGGCCGCCGGGGAGGGAGCTCATCTTCCCTCCCCATCCACAGCACAGGCCGGCAGGGAGGCGACAGTTCTCTGCTTGCCGATGGGATGGCAAATTTCTAATGTTCTCCATCCTTTGGTTGAAGAAAAAGGAGCTGTCTCAAAATGGGATGCTTTGTGTTTACTCCAGGGGAAAAAAAAAGGTTAATTAGAGAAATTGCACACGAATAAATCCCAAAATGGAGTATCTAGAGACCAGATAACAGCTCATCGGTTACCCGAAGCGGTGAGTCTCATCGGGGACCTGCCCTCGCAAGACACACGGTCTCCCAGCTCCCCTTGGTTGACCACCAGGCTTTAAGTCCCTCTAACGGGATACCAATTAGGCAAATTAAAAATCAGAGCCTGGAACCTACGGCTTCCATCTCCTCTTCCCTGGAGGACCCGGCGTTTGCCGATGCGTCAGGCCGCGGCTTGGGAAGCAGCCGCTGCGGACGGCCTCTCGCCAACGCTATTCCTTCTTGGACAGCTGAGCAGAGAAGATCCTGGCGATTCTTTTGGTTTCCTCTTCTGAGAGATCGGCCGTGGGTCTGGGACGATTCGGCCTTCGGTACGGGATGCCCCCCGGCACTGCTCCGCTTCTGCTCTGCGGAGAGAAGGAACAAGACATTAGAGCCCTGCCAGCTCTGCCCCGCGCCTGTTTTCTGATCGTGGCAAACCGCAGGGGTCGTGTAGCGTGCGAGAAGTTGGATACACAGGAAAAAAAAACCCTCATGATGTGTTTTCTGATGCTCACCGGTTCTCCTCAGGGAGGGGGTTTCTCTTGTTCCACACACTGAGAGGCAACTGTTTGGAAAAAGACCCGTTTGTTCCAGCCGGTTGGGGAAAAAAAAACAAAATCCACGACGGTGAAGTATTTCCCTGCCCGACACAATATTAGACGCCGCAATGCTATTCTTTCTCAACGCTGCAGAAAGCAAAAGCTAAAGACCAAAAACAGAAAGGTCCAAACTGTACAGGCTGGCTCTGGCAAGCGAACTCTGACTCTGTGAACGTCTGTCCTCAGCCAAAGTCATCTTGTATGAAGCCAAAGGAATTACACGAGTGTATTCACCGGCCTCTGACTCTCTGAATTTTGGTTTTCAATTATTATTTTATTTTTCACTTGCAGAACCCTAAAAAACAAACCACTTGCAACAGAGAGGCGAGGCTCCTGTGCAACAAATCCAAGCCTGCCGACAAATTAGATGGGCCAGTCTCGGTTGCCGGCAGGAACCCCTAAGCAGCAGCCCACGAGATGAAAACCACCGCTTCAAGCATTTTAACATCATCCTTGGTTTGCACGCATCCTCCCAGCAGCCAGGCTTCCTCCCAGATGTTACAGCAGCGCTAAAGACGGCTAGTTTCAGCGTACAAAGAAACTCGCGTTTCTCCCCAATTAGTTTAGAAGCCAGGTCGTGCCCGCGAAGCACGGAGAGAGGAGAGATCCGGCTTCAGCTGCCTTTAGAGGGTGAAGCAAGCGGTGCTGTTTTAGGACACGTCGCTCATTAGCTGCGGGGCCAGGAAGGTCTCCTGGCGAGCGGGGCTGATTTGGAAAGCCGATACGCCGGGCCGGCCTTTCGCCTACATCGCTGAGCTGCTTCTCCATCCCAGCCGGGCTCAGCCTCGCTGGGCACAGTCGCAGTGGAAAGGTCTCCTAAGGTGATCAGTTCCCTCCCACGAGAAACGGCGTCAGGATCCTGGTTCCTGTGCGCTCCCCGCTTTGACGCCACACCATTTGGGGAGGGAAATGGCTTTTTTCGGAATAAGTGGTTTTGGAGATTTCTTGTGTTTGGTTACCTGCACTTTACAGGCTCACGGTGACGAGCACATCGAGTATTAGCCCTGCGACAGCATCGCTGGTGAAGACCCTTACGGGAAAACAGTCCGCAGATAAAAAACACAGGCTGAGCTATCCATCCTGGGTGTACCTGTGTTTGCTAGAGCCAGGGGCAAAGCACGAGAGGCTAACTGTAAGCTGATTTAACATCAGCTACAATTTCTGCAAACAGACAAGACCAGAGAGGCTGTAACCCCAGGCCGAGATTTCCTAAAGGATGATTTTCAGATACGCTGACCCAGCCCGCTCCTGCGCAGCCAGATTCGGGAGACAGACGGATCAACGCTCAGAAAGACCACGATGGTTTTGGTCGCTGGCTGGCTGGTTAATGAAAAGGATGACAAGGGTGGGAACAGCTCGCATGGTTTCACATCCAACAGCGCAGAAAAGGCTTCCGACAAGCTAACTATAAATTCCACCACCCTAAATACCATCTCCCTGTTTCATACGGCTAGTTGTGTCAATTATGTGACTAGTGCTGCAAAAGACTTCAAATGGTATCCAGGAAAATAGCTAAGGGCAGCAATACTTTAAAACACCGCCCATTTTTATCATACTGAAAACACATACACGTGTATTTATGAGAATCCTTGCTTTGTTTTTCTTTCTCCTTAACGCTGCTCTAGGACGATTTTTCCTAAACCAACATGTAAGAAGCCGAGAGAGATTAAATGCAGACCCGGCAACATCAGAAACTTTAAAACCAGCAGAGAGAGATGCTTGCCGGCCAAACCACCTCCCTTTGACAGCATATTCTGCTCAAGGTTGTCCAGAGAAGACCGGGAGTAGCTTATTCTTCCCACGCTGTTTTCTGTGCCAACTGTTTATGAAACAGCTGACACATTAGCATTGGCTGGAGACGGACAGTAACCAGCGCACGCTGGCTTGGTGCTGGTCCCTGATCTCTGTACAGCATTTGTAAGCGGTTCACAGAGAAAAAAAATGTTCAAAGTGAAAGCTCAGAGGACTGGCGAAAGGCTTCTGGTTTTAGCGCGTCAAGCAGCGTTCGCTTCTCAACACCAGTTTTACGTGTTTGCAAAGAACTGGTGCGGAGCGCCCTATCCCTCGGCCCAGGAAGGTCTGTAACTGTAACAAAAACCAAAAAACTAAGGAAGTTCTGGCTCTTAAATCCAATACGCTGGCCAAATTGCCGCTAGACAACCCCGTGCCGCTTCTCTGCGCTGGTAGTGTACTTCAGGAACTCTCCCTTCCTTGCAGCAAGCTGTGATGATGCTGTTTGTCCTCTGATGAGCGCCCTGTTCTACCCCGGAGGAGGCTACACCACTACCATACCTAAAAAAAAATTGTCTGCACAACTACGTGCATGTGAAAAGCTTGCGGGAACTAACTGCAATATTAAAACAGAAGCAGGTTAAGACTGTAGCAATGGCTCTCTATTAAATTCCCCAAATCGTCCAATTAACCCTATTTCAAAGGGTCACGAAACTGCACTTCCTACCTCGCACAATTCCCCCCTCACGCGTACTTGTGCTGTACACAGTCTTCGCGCACAGCCGGGAACCCGGAGACACCAACTCGCATTTTGCACGTAAGGAATAAACGCAGATGGCTTTCACTGACCCGACAGGATATTTCGAATGAATTTCAGGGAGAGCGGCTGCAAGTCCTGCAGCTCGGAAGAGAAGGTAACGTATCGCGGGGGATAAGATAAAGGAAAATAGAACAAAATTGCCCTGAGAATCCCAGATCCAGCTGCCATCCCAGAGACAGCACTGCTGGGTATTTGTGCAGAAATGAAAGGGGTTGTGGGTTTTTTTTTGGCTTGCACTAACCCAGTGACCCAAACCAGCTGTAAAATAACCTTACCCTGCTTGTAAGAATTTTTAAAGTTGATTCTAAAGGAGAAATTAAATGAGATTTTCTCCTTTGTTCTTAGAGTGAACAATTCAGAGGTGCCGCAGTCCTTCTCCTGCCTCAGGTGAAGCCAGAGGCACGTCACAAACGGAGTTGTTCCTGAGCTGGTCTGGTCGGCCAGAGAGGCTGCTGCAGAAAATGCCGCCCCTCGCTCCCATTTTGCCATCAGTGCAATAACATACCCTGAAAGAGCACTGTACTCTAAAAGCGAAAATACGACAGAAGAGCAGGTGTCTGCTGCTATTAGATGACACCGAGGCGATGGATAGCCGTTTGTACGCTCCTGGCTGTCAGTAAACGAGGTAAACAAAAACCCAAGGTTCCAGTAAACTTGGAAAACAAACCACTCGCGTGCTCTTTCAGATAGAAGTGGCTAAAATACTCCCCCTCCAATTTTCATACCGCCGTGTCCATTTGCAGCAACGCAGAGGTGTTAAGACGCACGTATCTATCCCAAGGACCTTCCTAAAAATGAACTGCCAGCTGTAGGAAAGGTCTAGCAGCTCTTCTTGCTGCTGTTCTACATGCAGTGTAGAACAAAACGTGCGTGAATCAAAGCGAGGGAAGTTTAAAAGCACGGCTAACACTCCCAGCTCGCACAGACGATCAGAAGCCTTACGAAATTACATTTGCAGGTTTAGCTTCACCGACAGTTTTGGGATACGGCTACAGCAAAGAGCTACATTTCTATACTGACCTCTGTATAAAGCTATTTTCCTTTGAAATACGCAAATATAACTTTTAGCAAGACATTCTAGCCTCCGTGCTGCATTTTTAAGGTGCTCCTTTGCTACATCAAACGGGCAGTTTCAAGCAGGCAGGGTTTTAACCTTCGGCATAGTTTCGAGAGCACACATCTGAAATGTCATGTTTACACCACTCCTTGCCTCCGAAACAGGCTTTGCCAGTTCAGACTACGGCCTGAGCACAAGCAGCGCTTGTCCTGGGCTTCTCCCTCTCTGTCTCTAAGCCAGCGCAGTCACAGACTCCGAGTATCTGATGCTCAGCCACGAAGAGCACACGTTTGATCAGAAAGATGCAAAAGGAAAGAGGACTTGGGCACAGAAGATCACGCTTCACTTTTCTTTTTATAGAAATGGCAGCGATACAGCAGGACACTTAAACCAGCCGAGGATTATCTAATCGCTGTGTGCCAGGGATTGGAGTAAAGCAAACAGATTTATTAATATTTTATAGGTCTTGGGGGGGGGGGGGGCTTATTTCAAGGTCAAAGAATTCTGGTAAGCGAGGCGGAGAACGTTTCAACCCTGCGGCTCAGCAAGTTTAACGGCTAGTTTTTGTGCACAGTGATGAAGGAGTGAATACAGATCTGTGTTAACAGGCTACAACCTAGCTACAACCCGGAGTGACCTTGTACCTAATTCTGCTTTCTGGACAGGAAAAGGTTTATATCAAATCACGGACCACAGCTAGCAACTCCGAAACGGACGTGAAGAATACAGCCACCTCTTCTTTTTTTTTTTTTTTTTTGATCGTGAAGATGAAAGAGAATGTCAGCATTTCCGTTCAGCAGGTTAGGAGGACAAATTTAGTGAGTAAAAGCCTTAGCTCTGCTCTCTGGGTAAGCTGAGTAAGGAAAAAGAAGAGCTTTAGCGGCTGCGACTGAAATGGGAGCAGATCAAGAAGAAACATTACAACCAAGAAAGGATGTTTGGACCGTTGCTAACCATCTGCATTTTTAGAACAGATAAAAGCCTGTTATTCTGAATCTGTCGAAGTCTGTGTTATAGAAGTGTTATTTCCAATTTACGCTGAAGGTAAATCTAGGTATATATAAATATTAATTATTCTGAGTAAAACTGGTTTCCATATAAGTTTCTAGTCCTTTTGTTATATTTATAGGGGTGAGGGGGAAAAAAAAAAAATCAAGATATTTTAATGAAAAGTTTATTAACTCTCCAATTTTTTCAATACTTCCTCCAGCCCCCAAAAAACCCAGCTCCATTACCAGTAGACTGGGCCAACTCTGAAAGGCAGCAAGCCTTAACACGGGGTTCCCAGCCAGCATCTCATTGGAATCACGTTTAGATGTTTTTACTCTAGCACATGATTGCCCCAAACCCTGACCAGAATCAATGTCGCAGTGCCCTCTGTGCGAAACAACACACCTAGAGAGATTAAATTAGATTTAGATACTAATCTGGGCCACCTACACTATGGCTCTGACTCATGTAAAAAATAGTTGTAGCTTTACAGTAAATACGATACAGTGTCAGATGCTGTTAAGTTTAGCCATGAACTTGGATAAATTTCCTGAAGTTGTATCAGGAACTGCCTGGAAAAGGGCTGAGAGGAGAAAAGTGCAGAGCTGCTCGCTGAACTGGAAAAGTGGCCGAAGTTGAACCAGGACTGCTGGATCAGAGAGGACGGCAGGTGACCAGTGTGGAAGAGGAGAACTGGGAAGGAGCTCAAGAACTGGAAGCCTGGGTCTGATGTAATGGGAGAAAAAAGGTCAAAAAATTTTAGATTTCGTGAGCTTCTGCAAAACTCGGGTCCCTGGAAGGTGACCACAGCATCCAGGCTGAGGCCTGAGCTGCTGCAGCACCTTCTCAGACCCCCACGTCCTCGCAGCACGAGCTGAGAAAACCCTTTTGCCTCCAAATGCTGCCAGCTCCTTTGACACGACTGCCTGCTTCGCCTCCTCGCCGTTTCTTCATCATTTTGCGTAGGAAGACAGGGAAAGCAGGGAGTCGGGCAAGACAGGGAGAGGTGGCAGGATCACCAGGGAGGCCAGGAGAGAGGATTGCCAGCTGCCACGTGAGCGAGAGGGGACTGCTGATCTTCAGGAGAGAACAGCTCAGATTTCAGCCTTGCTGTCACACTCGGTGTTTGCTGAACTGTGCAGAAACCAAACAAACCCAGATTTAGAAACTGATGTTCTTAAGGCTAATTAAGAACAAAACTATGAGAAAGCAGTTTTCCGGAACTCTGCCATCGGCGTGAAGGGAAAAACTTCTTGTTCTTCACACGTGGGTGCACAACACAAGGCACAACTGAGTCCTGTCTCACCAGACCCCTACAAGTGCTACAGCGAAGGATTAGCTGCAGCTAATCCTGGAATTAAGCTGGTTTAAGGTCAGCTATATCCAAATAGCGCCTTGTTAATATTCCCCCTAATTATTAATCACTTTCAGGAGTGTGTTTCCAGCCACTAAGCTTAGGACTGCAGAGAGAGGGAATTCAAGTAAAGCTGGTATTAATATTAAACCATAGGTTTGAGTGATGATTTGCAGATGCACAGAAAGACACGGTGCTTCCACAGGAAGAACCAGAGCTAACTCTGCAGAGGAAGCAAAACTCAGAAGCGGGGGCATGACAGCGAGACAGAGGGGAAGGGGGTATCAGTGATGGACAGTGGCGAACACAGAGAATTTGAAGGAGATTCCAAAGGAGAAACACATCTGAGATTCTGCTTCTGATTTCATCCAAAATATTTAGACACAGCATGAAAAGTATGCTTAACAAGCACTAAGACACACTGCAGTCTAGGTGTTACGATCAAGATATTATCTTGGGATCCTTGAAGCATACTATGCCCAAGACTCCTCTGACAGAGGTCTCTACTTTCACCAGGAACAAGTTTCAAGGGCTTCAGGAAAAGATATTATTATGTAAATCAGAAAAAAAAAATCATTTTTACAACACTAACCAGCAAAAAGTCAGGTGTTTTACCTGAGCTGTAAACATGTTTATTAGTTTGAAGTAGTTTTCATTACTTCAGAGCTATTAGATCCTGTTTCTGTTCTGTTTAATCAAGCAGTTTCCAGTTACATAAATGTTCCTCAGAGCGTTTGTTTCATAGATCATAAGGAGGGGAACCAACGCATTATCTTTTCTGGGAGTGGTAAACAAACAGCCCAGCTGCTGCACTACCCAGATCCACATCAACATCCACAGCAAAGCCGCGGCTGGAAAAGAATAATAAGTAGTCTTCAAAACAACTGAGCCACAAACCTCTTGCAGTAAATAAACGTTTTGCACATAAAACCACCTACAAAACAGCAAAAGCAATCAACAGCTTTCCTGTATGCGGAACGATCACTCCAACTATTCTACTATTCCCTCCGTCGAAGAACAGTTCCTCGATACCTCTCAAGGAGAGGCTCTCTTGCTGCAAACTCCCTCATTTCATCCTGATCTAGCAGATGTCAATTGGAGTCATAACTACAAGTTACAGCTTGCGTCCTCGAAATTAGGCACCTTACCTCACATTAAAGCACAAAGAAGTGTGGAGTGAGCACCTGCCGCTTCCACTGACCCCAAGGGAGAAGAGCAACATTCACTATTGTATACAGACAAACTGGTTAACATAAATGCGTAAGTATCACTGACGACGCAGCCATGAATGCTGAAAATGATTCTCACAGAGAGAAGCGGTATCAGAAAGATTCTCCTTGACTTGATTTGGAAGCCATCACCTCTAACCTGAGTGCTGACAGGCACAGAAGGGGAGAAGTACTTTTGTTCCTGCTTTAACAAACGGACTCCGTTAAGCTAGGACAATAAAAGAAAGGATGACCCATACTTACTTTCAGAGCTGTGGAAGGATGAGAAGAAATGTTGAGCAGTCTCATGGAGGCTTCCATCTGCTGGGGTGAAAGGAAGAAGTTGGGAACAACAACAGGATCAGATCTGAGCAGAACTGTTAAGGAACGACCTTTGGCAGCGTGTCGTTGCACAGAGCTCCACAGGAGCTGCAGATGTGGAATAAGCCTCACTGTAGCAGCTGTTCATGGATCCCAGATGGCGAATCTCATTCATTTGAATCAATATTCTATCGTTCTGAACACTTGGTTCTCTCACCTGGCCTCACAGAGCACGGGGCACAAACTTGCTTTACAGTAATACCTCACATATTTGTAGAGTACTTCATCCTGCAAAAATTCCAACACAACTTACTGAAACCGAATGCGAGATTTGGGATCCATGCAAGAAACGTGGGAAAGTATTTTAAAAGCAAATTAAACTATGTTTCTTTTAGTACAGAAGAAACACAAGAGCTGTAATACGTGGAGAAAAACTACATGGGGAAAAAATGCAAGAAGACATGTTGAAACTATCCAAAATGAAATAACTCTCGCGGATCACAGAATGTATCGGTTACAAATGGCAAGGAAGTCATCACTACTTTGTGTGAAACACAACATAACAGGGTCTTCCAACACTTTCCCAGGTCACCAGTTCTAGACTCATTTTACAGGGAAGAGCTCCACACACGGAATTTCTCTTTCCTGAGGCCAGTGAGATTCTAACAAAGAAATCGGACACGCTCCTTGAATGCAATGTGTGTTTAAGAAAGGAGAAAAGAAGGATACAAAACAATTTTCGGTTTGACAGACTTTTCTGACTCTTCCAGTGGGTCTTCACTACTGTCATCAGAAAAGCTTTCACCATTTCCTTCCGAGCCTGCTTGGGCTGATACGCTCTTAACACAGATCTCATCGGAACCACTTTCTTCCTCGTCTTGACGATCTTCATTTACAACCTCACCATTTTCCTCCTTCTCTCTTTCTGTGGTTTCTGGATTGGTCAAACCAACATCTGGTGGAAATTCCAGTAGTTCTTCGGAGGCTGCACGAAACCCTACGTTTTGCTCTATAGGTTTAGTATTAAATGCTCTATCCCAATCACAATTCCCATTTTCTACAGGGCCGTTGGCTGTTTGATGCACTTCTGACAAATGAGCAGGCTGAAACAGCTCCTTCTCCGTTGTTTCTGTGCCGCTGTTCAAGCTTTGAAAGCCTTCTGTTACTGCCCAAGGACTGCCCTCGTCTGCGTGGAGGCTAACGCATGGGCTAAGGGCGGTGAGCATGCTTTGGTTGTCACCCTGTAGTACGCTGGACAAGGTGCTGCTCCGTCTGCTGCTTCCTCTTCGGAAACAATCTATATCCACCGAGCGCTGATCTTCAGGCCTCAAGTCTATGGGCTGCTGGTCAGCACCCTGCTCCGCTTCAGATAGCACACTGGACCAGGGACTAGTTTTGTCTGTTATGGTTGTTATTTCGTTAAGAGTTCGTGGTTCTATAACGTCTTCTTCATATTCTCCTTCACTGTGCGGCTGGACGGCAAAAGCACCTTCGTCTTCCTGGATATAGTCCGTTGGCAAAGGATGCTCATCTTCAGGGACAGCTTGGTCTAGAAATTCATGCAACATGTGCCTCTCAAACACAGACCTCCCAAAAGAACATGGCTGCTGTGTATCACTGCAAACGCTGGGCGAGTCCAACTCAAGTTGGCCTTGACGTACTTCAGGTCTGGCTTCTTCATCCTTCTGGCTGGGTACATGTGCAGCACTCAGCTTTCTGCTGCTGTCTTGATGCACATTAGAAGATTCTTTACTATTTTGAGTCATAGTCTGTAAGTCTGATTAATAGAAAACAGCATCAGTAAATGCACAGAGCAACAATTCACCTTTTATCTGATTTATTTGGGCTTTTTGCAGAAAATCAGATATGTGAGAATGGTTAGGAGTTATACATGCACAGCTTTGTCAAACACTCTGCTGGTGTGATCACATTCTGCTCTCTTTACCGTTGACAAGGCCAGGAGAAGGACAGAAATGCTAAGGAAAAAAGGAAACGTTCAGGATGAAATTACTGGGAAAGAACTAGAAATACCTACATCAATGTCAAGAAAAAAAAAAATGGACAGTGAAAATACTCTGATATACAGAGTGCACCTAAAGCAAATGGAAAAAATACCTATTGCTTGGAGTGGCTAAAACCAGTTTGGACAGTTCAGACCACATGGGAAGGAGAGAGGAATAATCTAGACAGGAAAGATGGACAATCTTACCACCTTTTCCTCTCATAGCTTCCCCAGTTTTATGTAGGGGCCCAGAAGACACAGTTGCTACTGATATTCTCCAGCTTTCAGTTCAATTTACCGACTCGACTCAAATGACAGACAATTGTTAATTAAATATTTGTAAAACAGAAATTCACTCAGGACTATTGCTCAGTTGTGGTGGTAAAATTGTAAAGTCTGAAAACAAAGAGCTGCCTGTGCTCCTAACACAGGCTCTGAAAAAAGGTGATTGGATTAGGAGCCTAAACGTCAATAAAATCTATGCAATCCTGAAAATCTCTGGGGATTTTTACAAGCTCTTTAAAAAGCCACAATCACCTATTTTTGGTTCCTAGTTAGCAGATTCTATTCATTTCTTGCATTCTTTGAGAAATTAGTTCAGCAGGATTAGGTTAAATGGCAAACTACTGCTACTCCGAGGCAAGAGAAAAAGTCTTGCTGTAAGGTAATGGTGGAGGACATCTGGAAAAGGAGAAGGAAGAGTTTGAGACAGATTGTAGAAGAGAACATGAAAAGAAGCAGTAAAAGCAATTAATAAAGATGAGAAGGGGAACAAAAAGAGGAAAACCTTGGAGAAAAAATAGAAAAAAAAAAAGAGAAGATCAAGGTGGTGACACCAGAACGGCAAGTTCTGGCATAACAGAAATGTGCCCTTCAAGTCCATCTCTTGGAAGCGCTGCCTCCCCATAGGTAGCCACAGGCAGAAACAACACAGAATAACTTTTCAACTGGCAGCGCTCCAAGCCACAGTTTATTCTCTACTCTGATAAATTATTTTAAAAACACCAGCATGGATTTGATTTCCTAGTCATTTTGCTACTCACAGCACCTCTCCGGTATGAGATCAGAGTGGCATGAACAGTTAAGCTGACATTAAATTAACTGCAATCAGTGAGCAGGCTAGTGCTGAGATGAAGAGCGGTTACAACGGAGCTGTTAGAAATGCCAGGCAGAGTGAAAAAACATACATCTGAAAACCAGGTGTACAGAGATATGGTTTCCTTCCCCGTTGTGTCATACTCCATCCTTATTAAGGATGTCATTCTGTGTCCAACAGCGCTAATGAGAGGGAAAATTAATTGCACTGACGCCTCTAAATGAGGAAATGTATTGAATGTGATAAACAGAAAAGAAGCTGCTTACTAAGAGCTTTGTCTTACGTATCCTAAAAGAGCCTTATTTTAGCTATGCATCATAGGGCATAAATTTCACCTGAAAACAGAGATATGCCAATTCCTATTAGCAAAGAACCACAGACTCAGCTCAGTACTGTTCTGTGGACTGCTCTTCCGCAAGACCTCCCTTTTTCTGCTGAACAGACACTGAAATTTAAGTAGAATTTAGGCTATCTTGAGAGGGCCCTAACTCCCACCTAATCTTCCTTCTGAATGTTTCAGTTCAACGCTATCATTACTGACAGGGGTTTGGAAGTCTCTCTGAAGCATTCTCCCAACGGACCAACACATACCGATTACCAACACCAGGAACTGGTCCTGATTATGTAAGAAATTTGAAGACACTTTAAGGCAGCTTCTGACAAAAAATTCCAAACCAAGTGACAACTTACCATTGATGAGGCTGCTGACCTGAGACACCAACTGACTAGATTTTTCCAAAAGATGGCATGCATTGGGATCCACTTCTCTACTCATCAAGCCCCGATGATCACTCTCCCACTCCTCATGACTTGGTTTGGATGTGTTATCATAACTGAAGTCAGGAAGAGACCTGGTCAGCTTCTGACTGAAGTATCTTTGAACCTCATCCAGCTCACTCAAGTTTTTTCTGTAAACAGTGGTATGAAATTTGGTAAGAGGAAAAAAAAGCCTGTGGCAGACTGGTTCTATTTGTATCGTTTCAGATAACAGCGTGTAAATATGCAAATATAAGATTAAGGTTTAGTATTGAAAAATAGATCAGTGTTGAGCCTGTTCTGTCTAAGCAAAAGGGAAACACTTACTCAAGAACAAATGCTGAATCAGCTATGAATAAATTTAAGCTGGAAGTTAAAAAAAAAAGAGCTAGTTTTAAACTTACTTAATCAAAGAAAGTTGGATTTGAGATGACCTTCCAACAGAAGTCATAAAGGCAAGGATATTAATTGCCTTTATGACTGAGCTTGATAAAAATCTAAGGATTTCTACCTGCTTAAGATCTAAGGATTCTACGATATATTGCTTGTGGTAGCAGGAAAAGGGATGGAATGACTCAGAAAGTCTCTTTCAGTCCTATATTCCTCCAGATAATAAATATTATTCTTTTAAAATTTATTCCTGATTTAAACCTAGAATCTAGTCAGGAGAAAAGCACTTCTAGTAAGGAGAAAGGCATCCTGTTGGGAAAGGACATCCTGCTCCGTGCACCATGAAAATGCTCACAGGCTTGTTCTTGTATCTGTGAAAACCAACTCGGAGGACTATTGGCTTAATAGTGTGTGTTGTGTTACAGATGTACAAAGGTGGAGAAAGCAAAGCATTCTATCCAGATCTGAAAACACTGCTGTCGCTGTTTCCTGTCAGAAACTCACAGCATTGCTAGAGCACCTCAGTCCTGATGCACAGCTCCCTGCCCAGTCCCTGCTTTTCCAATCTCATCTCATCCTGCTGTAAATTACACTATCTCACTGGTACCTCTTAATCAGTTACTGTATATTTTCATTTTTACTGCCTTTAAAATTGGATGCACGAATTCTTCACTTTCGAGCTCTGCTTTGCAAACCTAAGGCTTTGAATTACCTCGTTGGCTATAGCTCTGCTTTACCTGAGAGCAGTTAGAAGAGAAGCACGTGATGACAGCGATAACGAGTCCATCTTTGCCGCCCGGTGCGCGTTCCCTTCTGCTTGCTGCAGGGATTCGTGAAATCTGCGCACGTTCTGCATATGCTCTTCATGACGAGGCACGTGTGTTCCAGAGGAACTAATTCTGCTAGAAACAGGCCTACGTTTAACAACAGAAAACAGTCTGAAATCTCTAATTGTGAAAAGTCTGCCAACTAAGAATACCCAACATCTTTAAATGCATTAAAGAGCCATCGGTGGATGAAACTAGCTCTTTCAAATGCCATCAAGAATGGCATTTACTGTTTCAGCTTCACACTAAATAAAGTAAACTGCAACTACCTCTCCGCACTGGTTAATAGTGTGGCTGATAGGGAATTTGCAATGTCTGCTGTGAGCTGCCAAGCCAGCTGCTCAGACCACATAATGGTGGCCCACGGTCTCTCTAAACTTCAAGGACACATACAGGAAAAGTATCATCTCCTATGTACGCTAAATAAACAAACCATGAATTAAAATGCTCTCTCACATGTTGCTAGTTAAATATATAAACATTAGTGCTTGTTTTAAGGGAGAGAAGGCAGGAATTACTGCAGGATATCTGATGGTCCTAGTCCTGGAATGTGCAATACTACAGCATTTCACCGGCTGTCATTCACCAGCCATGGACAGGAGTTACGGCAAAATAAAGGGGATATATCAGTAATACTCTATCTAACTTATGCTTATTATCCTCATTAAAAAAATCAAAACAAATACAAACACATCCCTTATTCTTATAAAAGCCTGGAAGAAGTACCTGCCAGTTTTAGCAATGGCATAGTGTAAATCCTAATGTAGAAGGGTGTAAACGAAACAAATCGGGAAATATCAGTGAGAAGAAAAAGAACATCTGGGTTTTGTTGAAGGGAACCTGTCTCAAGGTTGCTATCTCCTGAGCCACCCTCTCACTGGTAAAGGGAATTTGGTATAATCCTTAAGCCCAAACACAGGGGAAGATCTTTGACAGGGTTTGATACTTTTTCAGTAGAGTCAATAGGCTTCGGATAGGCAGATTTCTGAGCCCTGAAAAGAATCAAAATGGTTGATAGCCAGCGGACTTACCGCTCTCGAGTAGGAACACTGCTTCCTTTGACAAAGTATTCAACACCTGCTTGGAAAAGCTCGTAGCATTACTGGGAAATGTTGGAAAGCTGGCCTTCACCTAGAATAAAGAGGAACACCACACATGAGTCTTCCACAGCAAGAAAAGAGAGAAATGAAAGTAGTATCTTGCTGAGCTAACAAACAAAAACTTAAGTTTTCTAAATAGCTTTACATTTTCAAAGAGTATTCCAGCACTAAGCCAAAGTACCACTTCACAACACTCTTATTTCAGAAACATTTGTTAATTCCCCCCATGCTACCAAAGAGTAAAGTGATGGAAAGTAGGGTATAGGGGCTCCATTACATGTGTGTATCACACCCCAGTGTAACTGGAAAGTCTAGAGAATAAAAAAAAACCACAAGAAATGGCAAATCTTCCAGAAAAATAGATTCCTGTCAACTTATAAATTTCCTAACCAACGAAAGGCTGAATGTACAGTATGTTTTTGGGCATCAGCTGCCACCCAAAGCAGCAAACAGCACAATGCCAGGCTCCCAGACATCTAAAACCATAGAATATTCTCCTAACGATAAAAAACCCCCAAACACCCACAAAGCAACAACAGAGTGAAGCCACTGGAGATGTTCATGACCTAGGTTTGAACGAGTGCTGCAACTAGTGTTGGCCTGCAGCTACCATGGAAACACAGAGCAGCATTCTTAAACAAGAAGTTAAGTATTTCTGGTATATTTACACAGACTGATCCATTACAGTACTCTGAATTTGCTACACTTGCTTATTACTTCAGAAAGCCCCAGAGTCAGTGCTGATTATTAGGAATCTAATCAGATATGCACAAGGGAGGAAACTGAAGTACGTACTGAAGAACTTGGTGGCTGGGTCCGGATCCTTGCCTGCCTTTCTTCTTTGAGATTATTTATGTTTTGAAGAGGGGAAACTGCTACTTTGATCTGCCCTCGGCACTGTCCGCTGAAGTCCGTAATATTGTACCACCCGCACACGAGCTGGAAGCCAGAAAGAAGAGGAGAAAGGTCCACTGACGCAAATCCTATCACTCGCTCAGTCTCTGGGGAAGAAGAATATAAAGCACTTTTTAATTTAAACTGCATGTAAACGAAACATTTTCAGGAATGCTAAAAATCAGTCAGCCCTTGAAATACGTTTAGACTTTACAGGGAAAGGCATCTTATAAAACTGAAAAAATGGCTTAAAAGCTGACAGCTCTCATGAGGTAAAGAGCAAGTAAAGAGTGGAACACAAAAAGTGGAGGAAAAAGAAAACAGAGTTTAAGAGAACAGAAACGAGACTTAGATTTTGGTTGTTAACATGCTTCAAACTAAGAGACCTATGGTGCCTGATTGAGAAGAGGAAAAATTGTTTCAAGCAATTAAACCAGCTTCCTCCCTAAGGATTTGCCAAAATAGCTGTCCCTATTGCAGCTGTCAATAACCTGAACACCTACATCGGTAATAATTCACAGCAGAATGAGTGCCTTGCTGCAGGCGTAAGAAAGGACATGAGGGTTACACACCCTATGCAATACTTAATCAGAAGAACTAATTAAACAAGGGTTGTAATAAAGGGAAAAATATTCAGCTTGAAAGTGGGCTAGAAATAAGAGACAATCAGAGACTTGAAAAAATGAACCTGGAGGCCAATCTGGGGACCTCAGCAAATGCATTCTGCCTCCGGAATTGCATTCTCGCTTCAGAAACTCCTGTTTCTTCCCTTTTCACTTTGCCAAAACTTTCAAAAAATGCTGATTTGTCATTACACAAATGTTTGTGCAACATTTTGTCTTTTCTGTCTTGCAAATTTATCTGAAGTACAGAACAAACAATCCTATCCAAAAAGAGGATATTATTTGGACTACCTTAGCAGTTACATTCAGCTAAAAATGTCCCTGCAGAGATAATGAAAGACCAGGGCAGGGAGAAGGATTGGCAGGAGAATCACTGTGTACACACAGTACTCTCTATAATACAGAGAAAGGCTGAGTTACAAAGGAAGTTTATTTTTGAAGCAAAAATCAGACAGCTGAACTTTAATATGTAAAAAGAAAGAAAAACCTCCAGTATTTTAAAGATCATATCCTAGCAGTTTGAATTGAACAAGTAGGGCTGTCTTCCCAACAACTAATACATGGATTTTTGCGCTTGCTTGGTACCAATTAAATATTGGAGGATCTGGGCTAGCAACAAAACAAGCAAACACCAGTTTGAACTATTGGCAGCATCTTTTATCATTTAACAGGAAACAGCAGGGTCAGTAAAAATGCTTACAAAAAGCTTTTATGTTGTTAGGTTTGAAACCCAAGGCCTTCAACTCCCCCAGTGAATGCTGAGACTGGATACAGGAGCAATTGTTAAAATATATCCATGCCACTATAAAAGTATTTGATTACAACTGGCTGGCCACACTTCAATCAACTGCAGAGACAACAAACAGCATATGAAAGACACAGGAAAGAATTTCCTTCACTAGGAAAATCCAACCTCTAAAATACTGTCAAAATTAAAAACAGAAAGAATACAAACGAACCAAACCTTGTCAGATGATTAATGGGGAAAAGGAGGACGCTAAGGGGCAGGAAATCAGTGGGTATTTATCTCTAGCATTCTTCTAGTGCAAGGTAAAAAATGTCGTTACAATTCTACTCTCCAGTTTACTTAATAGAATTTACTTTACTTGTATTAAATAAAAGTCACGCAAGGAAAGGGATGCAGAAAAGACACTCCTCTCAATAATGCACTACAAACTTTACCTGCTTTATGCCACACTTTGAAGACCAAGGTTTGCTGTGGATCCAGCAGAAGCTCTTTGGATAATCTGTTGGGGAACAAAAATCATAATATTTTATACAAAGTAGGAAAAAGAACAAGTACAGTAAAATGCCTCTGAAGTTTCAATGCCATTGTATCTATCCACACAGCTCAGTTTCTTTCTGGAATGATGGGGGGGGGGGGGGGGGCAAAACAAAACAAACCCCAAAATCATTGAGCCCTCAAAAGCATAACTATCTTTACACGGTTTGGGCTTCGGTTATTCAAGAAGTATTTCCCTCTCCTCGTTCTTGTTGTAAATTTAAAAAATAGGACAATAAAACCATGAAGAAACGGAAATACAGTTTATCTCATGACTCAGTAATACAGCGACAGCAAAGCACTGGGGTTATGGTTGAAAGCTGTAATGTTTGAAGTTGATTTCTGGGAAAAAAAAAAAACTGAAAATTGAGGCGTCAAATGTAGAACAGCTTTTAAGTTGCTTGAAGCAATTCGGATATGACTCTGAGCATAAGCAACCTCTGAAACAAAACTTTTAAACTTCAGCTATCAGAGTCTTTCAATGGTTTAATCTTCATATTACAAATTCCCTAAAGCCAAAAACCCAACTCAGCAGTCTGGCAGAAAAGCCCACTCCTGTGCAGGCACTGGTATATATTTGTGATTGTCAAAATAAATTCAGTATGTTTTCTTGTTGCCTGTAACAGACTTGTTCCACCTAGTTTAGAATACGCCTTTGGCTGCTGCTTTGGAATTAATTTAAAATCTGGTATAGAAACACTGGAGAAGGCACAAGATTGCAAACACAGGTTTATTACTGAATATTACCGTGTATGACTTGATCTGCTGAGGTTCCTTGGAGCGGTCAATTCATCTGCTCTAATTTAGGCTCAGATATCTAAGTCTGAGCTACGTTCCCTACACTATTTTGGCAGTCACTGGAGAGAAAGAGGCATCCTTAGCGAATTTTGTCCCAAGTTGGGTCTATAACACAGGTCAAGTGACTCACCGTCTGGAGGTGCCTGCGTCTCTCCAGTGACTGCAGAGGAAGCCAAGGCTGAACAGCTCTGAGTCAGATACATAAAGTTTCAGTAGGTGAACCCAATCTTAGAGCTCTGGTCCTGAACCAGGGCATAATTTCTAAACATGAAACAAAGTAAAACATACAGAAAAAGCCAATAAATTGGATCAAGTCTTACTTAACCTTGCCAAGAGTCCTTTAGGAATTAGCAGCCCCTTCCTCTAGACGGGGAAACTACAGACGAGTGGAAATAGACTGCTTCACCCGAGGTCTTAAGCCAAATTAGAATGCAGCCAAGGTTCCACGCACGTCAAACTGCCCTTCCTCACGTTAGCTTTAAGACCAAGCCTCCTCAAACAACTTTTCACCCAATATGAGCACGTGGTGATCGTAAAACATGGAAACAAGCATTTTTAGCTAAGAGTACAAGCCCGGTAAGTAGAAAAGCACCCCCTCCAACTGGGTATGTCCTTTTCACACCTAGTCTAGCTGTCAGATCCAAAGTGTGTCTGTGCGAGTCCACATTGCTTACCTTGCTTGTTGCTGAAAGTCCCAGACCGGTGAGTCCGTATTTTCGATTACTGAAGTGGTTATTGGAGCATCTGCACCAGCAACAGCAAATGATACACAGCTACTGGGTGCTGTTACTTCACGTTCCGTCAAAGGACTCCCTAAAATTATACAGAATTAAATACAGATTTGTTATTAATAATTAAAAAAAAAATCTAAAGGCAGTTCAACAATCAAAACAGATAATTAAAGAAATTCACTATCTAGGAAATACTCCTTTTCATTGGTGGAGCTGAAAATACTTTATATTTACAATGGGAGCAAATATTACGTGAACCTTTTACAGAGCAGAAACCGAAATATTCAAAGGAGAAACAGAAAAAACATTTGCCCAAGATCATCTGAGAAGTCAGAGGCAAAGCTAGGAATAAAACCCAGGTCCCCAGGACCCTGTTCCAGTGCTTGATCTACCTTCCATGCCAGGCCACAGAGTTTGGCAATCCCAGCTGCAAACATAAAAAATATTCAGCATTAGAAAAGGCAGTTTGACTTAACAGCGGGATTGCTGAGAGGAAGCTCACTTGTGTTGACTGAATAAGAAAATGCACAGCCGGTGTTAACAATACCCAAGGATTAATAAGCTTTTTTTGTAGCCTTTATTAGTTCATCTCAAAAAGACCGAAATAGTTAGAGAAACTTAATATTCCTGCAAAGTAGAAAGAAGTACCACTCTCATATCTGTTATGAAGGTTTAAATACACAGGAAAAAGCAGTATCTACAATTTTATTTTAAATTCTTGCTGGCTTCCCTCCTAATTTTTCCCACTGCCCTTCAATACCCATTGCAGAAGTGGGAGTTTGTGTTACAGATCAATTGTCACAGCCCCCTGTATTTTCCCGTGGTACGTGCTTTGAGCAGGGATAGAGCACATGGAAAATAAAATACCGGTCAGTATTAAATGCATGTGTAGCCCCCCAGCCCTGCTCCTGCACCAGCAAGAAATTTGAGAGAGGAAAGTCTAGTGTAGATGAGGCCTTAACATTTTGGCCAAAACATGAAAGTTTATATCAGAGTCAGGGAGGGAAAAATCAATTGCCGTCATGTCCTAGCCCAGGAAGCTATACATGGGGCAGCAGGTAGGCTTTGCTGAAATTGTTTTTAAGTAGCTTCAGAAAATACCATTTTTAATCTATGCACAAACTAGACCTTTGTGATTGCCAAGCTAAGTAACGAGGATGGCATTCACTCTGCAACGCACCAGTGAAACCTTTACAAGACTCCGTGCATAACCATAGTTCAGGGCTGGAACCATAACCATTTTCTCCCTCATTCATCCTGAAATAACCTGGGAAAAGGTTTGTGAGAAAACAGATAACGAACTAACTAGTCTGACTTAACTGGGTATGTTTGCACTTACAGGCAGACAGTTTCTCATCAGAGGAACGTATGGTCAAATTAAGGGATGGAGCTAGACGTTCCCCAGATGCTGCTGGATATTACAGATTAGAGATTGTTGAATGAAAGCTGCAGAAATTATACAATCACCTGCCCTGAATTATAGCCCAAAAAGGAGGGGAGATGCTTGAGGCCTCTTCCCTTCTGCATGTGACCCTTCCTCCAGGCTTGGACCGTCTTAGTCATGTTCTCATTAGCGAGATTAATTTGCTGCAGTGTATCATGGCTTGTAAAGCTGTAGTAGCATTTTACTGCTTACAGAGCTGTTCAGATGGTGAATCTGCAGCTGGCAAAATCTGCTAGGAGAAATGGACTTAGCCAAGGGGAAACAAGGTCAGACTTTGCAACCAACTATCACTCAGTTATTACGGATTGTTTCCTCCTTTCTGCTTTCCAAGGACTCAGCATGTGGCTTTGGACTTTTCTAAGACCTTGCTGGCCAGAATGATCAAAACTGATGAGTACGAAGCTGATTGAACTAAAACTAATTCTCTTCTCTCCTGAAGTCTGATTCTCTGTGAAAATATGATCAAATGTAACTGATTTATAGTAGCTTACTGAGTTACTGCTCATTTATGCCTTGACCATGAGGATTTCCTTGAGAACGAGATTTTTTTTTTTTTTTTTACAATACCCACAATGACTTCAGTTAAAACATGCCACACAAAACTCTTTGCAGTTTGATAAGACTGTAGATATGACAATTCAAAGACAGACGTAAGCAATGTGAGCTCAGCTTCGAGAAACGAGCAAGAGACCTGTCCAGACTAGCTCACCATCTCCTGCATGTAAAAGCAGACCTAAAAATCAATCTTTGTAGTCAAAGGCAAAACCAGCATTTCTCAACTGTTAGCTTGCTTTTCTTATCATAGAATCACAGAATGGTTTGGGTTGGAAGGGACTTTAAAGATCACCTAGTTCCACCCCCTGCCATGGGCAGGGACACCTTCCACTAGACCAGGTTGCTCAAAGCCCCATCCACCTGGCCTTGAACATTTCCAGGGATGGGGCATCCACAGCCTCTCTGGGCAACCTGTGCCAGTGCCTCACCACGCTCACAGTAAAGAACTTCTTCCTTACATTTAACCTAAATCTACCCTCTTGCAGTTTAAAGCCGTTACCCCTTGTCCTATCACTACATACCCTTGTAAAAAGTCCCTCTCCAGCTCTCTTACAAGCCCCCTTTAGGTACTGGAAGGCTGCTGTAAGGTCTCCCTGAAGGCTTCTCTTCTCCAGGCTGAACAACCCCAACTCTCTCAGCCTGTCCTCATAGGAGAGGTGCTCCAGCCCTCGATCATCTTCGTGGCCCTCCTCTGGACCCACTCCAAAAGGTCCATGTCCTTCTTATGCTGGGGGCCCCAGAGCTGAACACAGTGCTCCAGGTGGGATCTCACAAGAGCAGAGCAGAGGGGCAGAATCCCTCCCTCAACCTGCTGGCCACGCTTCTCTTGATGCAGCCCAGGATATGGTTGGCTTTCTGGGCTGCAAGCGCACATTGCCGGGTCATGTTGAGCTTCTCATCAACCAACACCCCCAAGTCCTTCTCCACGGGCTGCTCTCAATCCACTCATCACCCAGTCCTGTATTTGTGCTTGGGATTGCCCCGACCCACGGGCAGGACCTTGCACTTGGCCTTGTTGAACTTCATGAGGTTCACATGAGCCCACCTCCCAAGCCTGTCCAGGTCCCTCTGGATGGCATCCCTTCCCTCCAGCGTGTCGACCGCACCACACAGCTCAGTGACGTCGGCAAACTTGCTGAGGGTGCACTCGATCCCACTGTCCATGTCGCCGACAAAGATGTTAAGCAGCACCGGTCCCAATACCGACCCCTGAGGAACGCCACTCGTCACTGCTCTCCACTCAGACATCGAGCGTTGACTGCAACTCTTTGAGTGCAACCATCCAGCCAATTCCTTATCCACTGAGTGGTCCATCCATCAAATCCATGTCTCTCCAATTCAGAGACAAGGATGTCGTGCGGGACAGTGTCAAATGCTTTGCACAAGTCCAGGCAGATGACGTCAGTTGCTCTTCCCTTATCCACCAACACTGTAACCCCATCGTAGAAGGCCACCAAATTTGTCAGGCATGATTTGCCCTTAGTGAAGCCATGTTGGCTGTCACCGATCACCTCCTTATTTTCCATGTGCCTTAGCATAGTTTCCAGGAGGATCCGCTCCATGATCTTGCTGGGCACAGAGGTGAGACTGACTGGCCCGTAGTGCCCCAGGTCTTCCTTTCTTCCCTTTTTAAAAATGCAGGTTATGTTTCCCCTTTTTCCAGTCAGTGGGAACTTCACTGGACTGCCACGAATTCTCAAATATGATGGATAGTGGCTTAGCCACTTTATCTGCCCGTTCCCTCAGGACCCACGGATGCATCTCATCAGGTCCCATGGACTTGTGCACCTTCAGGTTCCTCAGATGGTCTCAAACCTGATCTCCTACAGCGGGTGGTTCTTCATTCTCCCAGTCCCTGCCTTTGCCTACTGTGTCTCGGGCGGTGTGGCTGGAGCACTTGCTGGTGAAGACTGAGGCAAAGAAGTCATTGAGTACCTCAGCCTTCTCCATGTCCTGGGTAACCAGGTCTCCCGTTTCCTTCTGGAGAGGGCCCACATTTTCCCTAGTCTTTCTTTTATCACCGATGTACCTATAGAACCTTTTCTTGTTGCCCTTGACGTCCCTGGCCAATTTAGTTCTATCAGGGCTTTAGCTTTCCTAACCTGATCCCTGGCTGCTTGGACAATTTCCCTGTATTCCTCCCAGGCTGCCTGTCCTTGCTTCCACCCTCTGTAGGCTTCCTTTCTGTGTGGAGCTCCTTGTTCATCCATGCAGGCCTCCTGGCATTTTTGCCTGACTTCCTCTTTGTTGGCATGCATCGCTCCTGGCTTGGAGGAGGTGATCCTTGAATCTTAACCAGCTTTCTTGGGCCCCTCTTCCCTCCAGGGCTGTATCCCATGGTACTCGACCAAGCAGATCCCTGAAGAGGCCAAAGTCTGCCTCCTGAAGTCCAGGGTAGCGAGCTTGCTATGCGCCCTCCTCGCTGCCCTAAGGATCTTGAACTCCACCACTTGCATGGTCACTGCAGCCAAGGCTGCCCTTGAGCTTCACATTGCCCACCAGCCTCTCCTTGTTGGTGGGAACAAGGTCCAGCATAGCACCTCTCCTCGTTGGCTCCTCCATCACTTGGAGAAGGAAGTTGTCATCAACGCATTCCAGGAACCTCCTGGATTGCTTATGCCCTGCTGTGTAGTCCCTCCAACAGGTATCGGGGTGGCTGAAGTCCCCCATGAGGACCAGGGCTTGTGAACAACGTGAGGCTGCTCCTATCTGTCTATAGAGGGCCTCATCTGCTCAGTTTTCCTGGTCAGGTGGCCTGTAGCAGACCCCCCCTATAATGTCACCCGTCCCTGCCCTCCCTTTAATCATGACCCATAAGCTCTTGGTCGGCTCCTCATCCATCCTCAGGCAGAGCTCCATGCACTCCAGCTGGTCACTGACATAGAGGGTGACACTCCCTCCTCGTCTCCCCTGCCTGTCCTTCCTAAAGAGCCTGTATCCTTCCATTCCAACACTCCAGTCACAGAAGCCATCCCACCAGGTCTCCGTGATGCCAATAAGATCATAGCCCTGCAGGCGTGCGCACATCTCCAACTCCTCTTGTTTATTCCCCATGCTACGTGCGTTTGCATAGAGGCATTTAAGTTGGGCCCCCGATGAAGCTGACTTACTGGCTGGAGCGGCTGGAATTGCTTTGTGCTGTTCTTCAGGTGCTCTCCTGCTGACCTGTGATCCCTCTCCAGGCTCTGGGCATCTATTGCTGGCACTGGCATCAAACTGGTAGGATTGGGATGGACTGAGGTTCCCCTCCCCTGGCAACTTTAGGAAAAGTTCTTCTAGGAAAAGAAAAGCCTATAATAGAAATAATTGTTGGCTCTAATAAGAAAGCTCAGCCATAATCAAAGGAGTCTTACAGAGCCTGATTTAGCCTAGCAACTCCCAATGCCTCAACTTTGCAAAGAAGTTACACTTAGAAACAGTAATTTTATTCTGCTTTATAAAAGCGGTATTTGAAGGATGAGGTGAGAGAAGGAATTGAGGTGTGTGACCTGCTGGTTCAGGAAGCGGGTGGTAAAACACAAAAGCTTTAAGCCTGGGGCACCTCCTGCGTGACACGGTCCAGACTGGCAGCATAATGTGCCGATGGCTACCACAGATAGAAGAAAATTAATAGACATCTATTCCATGGGGATGCAAGAACTGCACAGAAAAAGATGAAAAACATGGCAGGAAGAGGTTAGGCAACTGCAGATTAAAGTGACTTCAGTCCTTAAAAGATGCATGGAAAATTCTGTTCTAATATTGTTGGAAATAGTGCTCAAAACAGTTAGAACTAAGTTAGAGAAAAGACTTGTTGGTTTTTAGAACAGTTAGAACTTCTGCATTTTGTAGAACTTCTGCATTTTTATAGAATTAATTTAATTCCTTTCCAACGTTATGAAATTTAGGCTATTTCTTTTCTTTATATTATTTGGAAGATGAAGAAAAAGAAAACAGGAAAATTGATTTCAGACCACGAGAAATACGAAGAGGCTTGGGGAAACACTTTGTATCTTCACTCAGTTTCTGAAAATTGTGTATCTTAAGTAATTCTTCCAAAATTGCAGGAAGTTTAGCATCTATAACATACTGTACTGGAAATGTATTCCAGTCTTTTTATCTGTAACACAATAATGAAATTGTTATCATGAAGAATTGAAATTCTTCTTGAAACCAGCTTAGATAGCATTTGTTTCCGTGTATCCATTGCCTCTCAGTTAGTTACTTCTAAAAATCCCCTAAAATGATAAGTTGTTTGAAGATGGAAATATTGCAATAGTGTACATCATCAGAAGAAACCTCCTTTATCCCTTCAAAAGCTTTGCAGTAGCAAACAATGTTACATTAGGTTTCCAAAGACTATGAATTCCAGAAGATGATAGAATCATTATTAAAAAAGCCATCTGTGAGGCTCAGTATGTATCGGAATTACTTACACTTAAATCATGGCTGATATTTGACACTTTTAGTTGTGTTATCACACCGTAAAACGCTGAGTGTTCCCTTCTGGCATATCACCTGGACTGTGAAACAGTTGATCTTAACAGAGACGTTTCCAGTAAACTCACCTCGGGTCAGTTCCTTATTCCTATTTGTATTTAGGTAGCGTGGAATGGCCCAAACAAGATCAGATCACTCTAAGTGCTGAGCAAACACAAAATGATCAACTCACGCAGCGCTAGAGGTGCCCAAGAGCACCTGATGGGTTTGAAAGGGTTTAACTCATCTTTAACAAAGAGATGCATTTACAGACTGCAACTTGAGGGAAAAACAAAAGGCTCCAAAAACCTGCAAATTCACCAAGTGCGTTACATTGCTCAAGAACCAAACATCACCTGCTAGGAAGGAATATTTTAATACGCTTAGCATAAATTTAAAAGCAAAGAGCAATTCTTCGGTGACCCTCAGCACAGTGACTAGCCACCCAACTGTAATTCCCACCCTGCAGAGCGGGAAGCAGTGTGTCAAGGCCGGGTGAGCTCAGACTGCTCTGCCCTTACGTTGCCCTTCCTCACTGCTGTGTCTGGCAGCCTCCAGATAGCACGAGTAAGCCAGCTTTACAAATTGATTATATGCTAAAAATGCAAATTTGCAAGAGTCTTTGAGATATGAGTGTCTTGGGGTTAAGTTATTCAGATAACGCTTAACTTCAGAATTCAGCTGTCATCTCTAACAGTGAACATTATGTTATTTATATTTTGGATTTCGTTACTAGAGATAGGCTGAATAGTTCAACCTCCTGCTTCCCCTGTACTTATACAATGATGCAATGCTCTCGGGGTTGCAACACTATGAAGGCAAGTTCAAAACCCATCACATCCATTCACTGTGCCGGCGTAAGTTTGAGGATTTGTTTTTAAATTGTTCCATGCAGTACCTGTTGTGAACAGATCCCAGGGGAAAAAAAAAAGAAAAAAGAAAAAAGAAAGAAAAAAAAGGGGGGGGGGGTGATGTTACCTTTTAAACTTAGATGCATTGCTCTTTCCACAAGGATATTGACAGCAACTGTGTTTTCCAGAAATATCACGTCTTCTTCTTGTGGTTTGCCACTGGTGATTTCTGAACTTATGATATCCAGTTTCTGACTCGGATTTTCAGAGACCTCTTGGCTCAGATCAGGGGCTTTCTCTGTGCCTTCATCTTCACTGTTGCTGTATTCCTCAGCACAGTGAAGTCTGCTGGGCAGAGCAGCAGAAGTGGAAGAAAGGGCGATGTGAACACGTACAGCAGCTCCTGCTAGGTTTGCAGCATTGCATCTGAACAATGGATAAACCCCTGCAAGAGAATTCACAAACAACCAGCTAAACAAGCCAAAGAAAAACTAGGATCTTGGAAAACAGCTGGTACAGTTCCTTACGGCAGAGATCTCACATCAGACCAGCAGAACGAATTTTGATTTTCAATGTAATTTCTATGCAAGGCATCACCCAGCGCGCTGGTAGAAGTATCAGCTTGTAAAGGTTAAAAGCAGTGACCAACCGCGCAAATTAGGTACACCTTCATTTTCCCACTGGCAGCTCAGATTACTATTTTAAAGCACATCAACTTGCTGAGAGTCCTGGGAATAGTGCCTCTGCACAATTTTCTATACGTATATGGAGAATACAACATATACACAGCATAAAACTTCGTTTTAACTCTTGCTCCTTCTCCCTTCCCTGAGCACACTCAAAAGAAGAGCCAACGACCTGTCCATAAATCTACCTGCAAGCCGGTGGCTGATGGATACGACGTCGATGACAGAAGCCTAAGTAACCGAATAGAGCAGAAGTTTCCACGACCTTCTCAGTGCTCAGTCATTTGCTCTGACTGCAGGCATTCAGCCTCCTTGAGAGACATTATTCTTACTGCTTCTCACTCTACCATGATGCCCAATCCGTAATTCTGAAGAAACATTCTTCATCAATCCATGTAGGCTAATTGCTGTCCCTGTTACTGATCATTACTGCCAATTTTGCACTCATTTAAACTTGCTAAGTTTTGAATTCAGGGAAGGAAGCATTTTAACCTTGTTTATCTTCAGTGAAAGGAGTTGTTGAGTCCGTGTTGCATACAGGACAACACAAAGCTGTAAATATTTTGCTTAAAGTGACTAGAGAAGTAACAAAACTAAAACATCAATAAAGAGGAATGAAACATGACAATGTTCTTTAGGAACTTACCACTAACGCTTAGTGTTGTCCTTGACCTCTCTGCTAACGCTGCGAGGTCGACATAGGCAGATCCAATAAGACGATCTGTATCAAGTGGTCTTTCCCCATCATTTTCTTTACCATACGCCCACCACACCTGGATTTCTAATTTCTCCTCTCTGAAGAACCAAAGCAGTCCTTGGCTCCTTCTGAGAGTCACCTTGTTTGGTTTCTTAAAGTCCACTGTAACGTTCTTTGTGTCCTCACTCAATTTTGGCCTCCGAAGCAAAGTCCACGTGGCTTCCTGGTTATATAGCTTATACCTGAGGTAGCAATAAGTGCTTTTATTCAGGTGCGTCTGGCCTGCCAGCAGCACACAGTGGACTGGCAGCCATACTCTTGGAGTTGAGATGGTCACAGTCACTGGATGGGCACGCTGCTCCCATTCGTCGCTATCATCCATGCTGTCTTCGTGGCTCTCCTCGCTGTTCCATCCTAAAAGCTTAGCAGTCTCCAAAACACGCTCTCTGTCATCCTGATGAGCAAAGGTAACAGAAAGTTCCAGTCCTCCCACAATGGCCTGCATGACGTTTGTGCAGCGTGAAGGCAATAAATCTTCAGATAGGGTAACTGGGTACCAGCCTGTAATTCCTTCAGGAGAAAAGATCATAATTAGACTTAAAAACATCAGTAAAGAATTTTCCACTCTCTGGTCATCAGTCAAGGACGAGTACTTGAAGTGTTCATTTCTTGTGAAAGTTTGGAATTTGTCAAATGATTTCTAACCTGAAAAAGCAGCAAATTGTTAGACCTCAGAAAACCTCACCAGTAGTTCTGATCCCAAAGGCATTTTACTTTCAATTGCATTAACGACACTCATTTTACAACAAAACTATACCCCATGAATCTCCAATTATAAAATCAGGCATTCTACGTTTTTTCCTCCTCTCTTCCCATTAAAAATAAACCCACAATTTCATGTTGGAGAAAACTAGAACTATACTGAGATTAAAGCAGAAATAACTAAGATGATAACAAAAACATTATTATTTCAAGACGTTATCATCACAAACTAACACTAGATAGAGGAGATATTTTACATTTAGTTTAAAAAAAGTTAATCCAACTGCTTTCTAACCTACCTAAGCCTTTGTTTCCAGCTTTGATATCTCAAAAGCAATCACTGGTCCTCCACTGAACACAACTACTCTTGGACTTTCCATCTTAAGGTAGAAAATAAATGGCCCTGAATAAAATACTAAGGAGGTTAATATTCATTCAGCCACTATACATCCTACACCCTGAAAACTGACCTTCAAAACAACAACCCTTATATGAGTTTTCTAATACAGGATTTTTAACAAAGGCATGTGCTATATCTGAAAGAACTTTGGTCTAAAAAAAAAAAAACAAACAACAAAACAAAACCCCCCAAAATGGGAATGAAAATTGTTTTAAGCAATTACTATAGCGTTTACCCAGAACGTCAGCAGCATAACGCTGCTATATTACCTGATCTTCTTCTCAGCAGGTCTCTAGTTGGAATTGTGACCGTCCCAAGAAGATAATCTCTTGATGCCCGAGCTGCCAATGTCTCTGTGGCTGGAAAACAAATCATTTTGCAAATACACCAAACTGGAATGCAAGATTTAAAAGTGATTCAGACAGTATCTCCTTTGAAAGAAAGCTGTATCGCCTCAACAGCAAATAGCTCAGCTGTCATACTGAAAACACTTTAACCCATGAAAAAAGGACAAAGTCGAAACAAATGGCCCAGTACATATCAGGCCAAAATCCGTGAGAAACAGAGGTGTGAACAAAACCTGCCTGTAGGCATTGCCAGTGCACATTCATTACAGGATACACGCTCCACCACCGCTGAATTTGGAGAAACTTTTAGGGAATGTTTCCATAGATGAACATTAAGTAACCAGAGGGGAGCTGGTGGTCAGTTACCCTAACAACTTGCCACTCCTGACTTTTCTCTCCCAGGAGTAAAAAACAATGTCATCTTTAGGTAAATTTTGTTTATAAAATAATTCTACAACATGTTGTTATGTTGTAAAAGAATCCTGCCTATCTGCCACAGGATCATTCAAGGATTTTAAGCTATCATTTCTCTGAACCTCCATTACCTCTTTCATGAAGTGGAGGCAGTAAGGCATGCACATACAAACGCAGGGCGCTCCAAGAGTCAAGCACTATTACTGTTAATTGCATTAGCTTTTCATTTAAAAGGTGACCTCCATCACCTGGAGTCTTAGAAACCTTTGCACAAGGGGAACAGTATCTCCCAAAGCCTTCTCTGAAGGCAGTTTAGGTAATTACATCTATTAGCAACTGCACAGAATAGTCTCTCTTCTAAACTAAAAATTAAGGGGACTGGATCATTCTGCAACAGCGTTCAGTCATTGTAATCACTTGTCCTCCTTACCTGACTTGGTGCTCTGATGGTAGATAGAGAAGACGATATTGGCAGACTGCAAGAGTTCCCCCAGACAAGAGGCTTCTCCGCTACTTTTCTGAATGATGAGGTTACAAGGAAACTCTGCGTGGTGCTCGAACTCTGGGCAGAAAGTACGAGCCACAGCTCGTGTGTTGCGTCTCTCTGCCTCAGGTAGGAAGGAGAGGTGCACAGACACATAAGCATTAACTCCCACACCTGCATAGTACTGGACCGAAGGGTTCTTTTGTGCCACAGCTCTTCATTTAGTATGTAAAAAGAAAAGAAGAAAGAGAATGAATATAATGTAACAAGGAATCTAGAAACCAACGCAATTAAAGCAAAGGTTTCAAGTCTTCATGGTGAAAATATGGGACAAAACAGTGAATGTTGTAAGTCAAAACAGATGTGGGTTCTGGCTGCATATTATTTTTCACCTTTTTTTTTTTTTTTTCCATCTGAACAATACTAGGAACAGATATGAAATGGTGAGCGTAACTATCACAAGGTCCTTCACTGGTGGCTATGCTCTTATCATTGTCAGGATCTGAGACCAAAGTGGTTGAGAAAGTACTCAGCACCTTTAAAAATATCCCATACTGCAGAAAAAGCTGCAGGACAACTTCCCAGAAATCTGCTCTAGAAGGAAGCAAAAGGCAAGCCAAATTATTTTTACAGACTAGTACCGACAAGCAAAAGGAGGTGAAATTAGCAGAAGGAATTATTTACACGTAAAACAGACGCAGGTATTACTCAGGTCATACAGCTGAAGGATGAGGAGTCTGAGGTCATTCCACTTTCTTAACTTCTCCAAGCACCATACGGTAGTGATCCTCATCTTACAGAGTCTACTTGAATTAAGATGGATCAGGAGTTCGGCAACACTGAGAAAGGGTCAGTGAGCACTGCTCTAGAATGACAGGAGCCATCCTTCTCTTATGGAATTGACTCCCTCTCTTCTAGCCCTTTCTTTCTTAATTCTTGAAAATCGCATATTGGAACTAAGTTCAGGTGATACCACACACTTAGAGCAGCAGCCTTCCGGTGAAAAGGAACATGTTTCATTTACTAGTTAGTTTATCAATGTTTCCACAGTGAAATTCAAGAAAACAAATCTCAGCTAGCTTTTAAATAGCATCAGTAACACCCAGATCCAATGCCCAAATAGGTACCCTTTTATATTAGCCACTTTTTATATCAGCCTTTGGTGTAGAAAACTGTTGAAATGTAGAAAAATGTGCCCTTACAATCTTGATCCTTTTGCAGAACGAATGCTACCACACTGTACTGCAGCTTAAGGGACAAAAAATAGCCACTGATGTTCTTTATAAAGTTATTTTCACTTCTGATCAGAATCCAGTTTGAATCTCGGTCTCCGCAGATGGAAAGTTGGCCAGTTACAATTTGTTCTAATCTAATGTCTCAGCCTGCTGCCTCCAGATAAAGCTATTTTAAGAGAAAAATCTTCCTTTTAGAATTAGGCTTTACCTAGCTGCTGCTTGCAAACCAGCTGCTCTGTGTATTTGTACAGAAAGAGAAACAGCTTGAGCAGTTATTCCTGCTGCTGTTTTCATGGATCGTTGGTATCTCACACTCACATCAAGCAAGCCTGGATTAAATGAAAGAAAGAAAGGAAAGAAATGGTCAGCTTTTTATACAGTTATATCCAATATAATCAATACTGAGTTACACCTCTTAATACAAAACTTACTCTATTAATGCAAACAAGTAATTCCATATGAAATCCATTGAGATTGACTGTGCAAGATGCTGTACTTCAGCCAGAAGTCACGGCCTCATACAGGAGGCACAGAAGGAAATTTTAAGGACTGCATCCTGCAACCTGACCTACCGGCAGTCAGATCAGATGGCCTTAATGGCTCCTTCTCATTGGCAAATGTATGGTAGAGTAAAACTGGGAGAGGCTGTTTAACCCAGCCGCGCCCTCATGTGTGCATTCATTGTAATACTTTTAAAATACCCTACTGCAGTATTTCAACACATCTTTTTTATAGCACTGCAGTGACAAAATCTTCAAAGAGATTTTCTGCTTGCTGCACATGGCTAACCTATTACAAAACAACTGAAGCATATATAACTCCCTCTCCAGCCCCAGCGTTTTTTATGGCTATTTTTTCCAAGAAGCTGCCTCAGATTTCCTCAGTGGCCTTCCCAGAGCTGATGTTTGTATCATCTGAAAAAAGCACAGCAGAACAGAAGGACGTCTCTGCCCACACCACGTACCGTAAACAGCCCTTCTTCAAATCGCCCATTCCCTACCTGACATGGGAAGCTTAACTACAGACTGTGGCTTATTTGGCAACTAAGTAGTTCAATACGCAGGGAGGGCTTTTTTAAACTTGTTAGGAGTTTGAGGGTTGCTCATGTTTAATCACTGATGCTTCACTACGTATGGTGACAGTGAAAGCTGGGAGGAAAAACGCTCATGGTTGGTATCAGTTGCCAACACAAATACGTATTTTTATTTGCCTTGGAAGCAAAGACATAGATGTTCATTTTTACACATAAAGTGAAAACCCACAAGCCTTCCTTACCTGAAGACCGCAGATGAAATTCCTCTGAGGAATCAGTCCGGGGAACCAATGGAAGATTAAAAGTCTGTATCCCTATTTCTTCACGATGCTGCATAGTTACCATGGCACATAGCCGTGACAAAGGCAAGGTCCCTTTGGCAACCATCTGATCTCTGACATTTGGGTAATAATATCTGGTAAGACACAAAGAAGCAGCATCAATCACGCTGTTTTGATGATGACAAAATGATCATCATTTCTCTCATGACTGCATGTAAGTGAGCTTTAATAGGTGTGGCTTCAAACACTGGTTAGTCTCCCGATAGCTAAGGGATAAACGCAAGTAAATGAATTTCCACAGGAAAAAAAAAAAACAGTAAGTACTCAAGTAGATAATGCTACAAATTCTTTTGCACTAGTCCTAGCAAGTCAACTAGCAGAAACTCTACTAAAAATTGGCATCCCAAAGAAAAACAAGAGAAGAATCTGGCACCAAATATTCTCCGCTCTCAATTTCCATTAATAAATAAAAATGCTACTTGCAGAACAGATTTGTGTTACCAGTTTGTAAGTGTAAAAAATTACTCTAGACCTTTTCTTACTGTGCTACTTGGCTTCAGACTCATCCTAAAGTGAGTTTTGGCACTGTACCTAATGAACAACAGGTAGATCAGGAGAAAGGCATCCACTGGGATTTCAGTAGCAGTAACGGAGTGATGTGGTAGTGCTATAGACTTGTGTTTTC
Organism: Gymnogyps californianus; assembly: GCF_018139145.2. NCBI lineage: Eukaryota > Metazoa > Chordata > Aves > Accipitriformes > Cathartidae > Gymnogyps > Gymnogyps californianus. Next base: position 1,482,967 of record NC_059471.1, on the reverse strand, counting down.
CTTTCCATTTCGGGACAAATCCTGAACATTAATTGACTGTTCGAGCCTTGGGTAAAGCACTGCCTGAATAGTAGTCCCAACATCTTGGAATATTACACCTGTTGGTTTCTACTTTTTCCCCATACACTTCTAGGAGTAATTCAAGATGCTGAGAGCATCATAGCAAGAACTCTCTGATTTGGAATCTGGCAGTCAGTATCTAACCTCCTTCCTAATTACAAAGATCTGTTGGTAAGCTTTTTCCATTTCAAATATTGCAAACTGGTAAGATGATGTTTACAGAATTCTTAAAAGGCTTCCAGCTCAGTAATTTCCTCCTTTCACCCAAAACAACCTAAATTTACCAGCCACTGTCAGCGAGTGGTCAGGGCAAGATTAAACCAAAGTCTAATTGCCCCAGGAAACTGAGCTAAAGCACATTTTTGAAATGCCAGGTACTAACAATTGGTCACTTCCACTGCTCTGGTCATTACCAACATTAATGTAAACACATCCAGCATGTAATAATTCTCATGTGACTTTGCAAATTTTAAATAACTTGGTTTGTTTACTACAGAATGAACAGATTATTGTAATTATGCTTTTCTAAAGCTATCTGTCTTCATGGTCTCTGCTTTCCACTACTAGTAATTAGCTTCAGTTGCCAAAGAAACTACAATTGGAACTTACAAACATTTTATAGTATTTCTTTTGTAATTGGTGACTTGTATTGGGGGAAAAAAAAACCCAAAACAATGAAATCATACTGCCAGGGTGCTATTAAGTAAAATTTGGATGTGCCAAGCGTTTAAACACTACTTTTAGATCATTATGCTGATAACAAAATGGAAGAAAGCAAATTAAGAGCATACACTTTCTAAAGAAGTTGTAAGAAGAAAAGAGTAATTAGCACTCTTGGGGGGAAAAAAAAAGGCTCACATGTCTTAAATGCAATCTTAAATGCAGATATTCATCACCAAATGTTGATGAGCTCGCCATTTTTTCACTTACTGTTAAATATCCATCCCATAGCTAGAGATTTTTCACTACCAGATATGTCTCTATCTGTATTGCTGTGACATCTACAAAGAATAGGATGTTATTCTGTACCTGCACCAGACTTCAAACTGGACTCCTCCTCCAGCCGCTCCTGGTGCCATAAATGCACTGACCAGGAGCCTCTGGACTGGCACGTCAGCAGGAACCAACAAAGAATGATGATGCTCATCATTAAAGACGGGATCAGGGACGCACAAAGTGGTTGCTGTGCGAAATGGCTTTAATTCGATGCCTACAAGTCAAGCAGAGTTGGTTAACAATGGTTGCATTTGTGGGTTTCAACCTTTTCCTATTTGCAGTCCTTCAGGAGGCAGCACCCGGAGACAGTAACTTAAATCCTCCCACCAGAAGGCTTGCTCTTCTGAGTTTCACTTCACAAACCTTTTACAAGCAATTCACGCAGTCCCATGAACCTGTGAGCCACAGGCTGAAAACTACTGTTAAATGTGGCTGGAAACTGTATAGTCCACAGGAGTTGCTATAGGACAATGTTACTGACTGTCATGTTTCAGAGGAAATATATATTAGTGATTCAAAGCACTCAGAGTCAACACTAAGTCCTTTCCTACAACTGCAATTATTTAAATACTCCTTTAAAATCCCAATGATCTAAAACAGGCAAGTCTTCTCTTCATGTATCCATGAAAATGAGCATCTTGAAAGGCTTGTGTATGTAAAGCCTTCGTTGAATTTAACTGTATACAATCTCAGTATTCCCTGTGAATCTGTTCTTGCATCTTTGCAGAATCAGTTGGTGAACTCCTCTAGGATCTTTAACAAAAAGGTACCATGTGAAGAGATTCAGAACTAGGTATCTTTTTTTGCTGGGAACTTTGCCACCTGCCTCAGTCAAAGCAGGCTTTTAATTTACTGATGCAGCCCAAGTACAGTTGTATGCAGATCTTCTGAGGAAAGCAAGCATTGGCTGCATTATGGAAGCTCAGAGAAATACAAACCCTCACTTAAGCAGAGAGAACATTACTGAACAATATTTAACTAAAGCAATGCTCTAAATAAGGATGTATCATAAAAGAAACTTACCATCCTCATGCAATTCAGTTCCTTGCAGTGCACCGCAACCAGCCTCTTGAACTGGGAAAAAGTACTGTACGTAGCAGTCAGCCTCTCCCCAGACGGTGGACTGTAAGGGAGTGAGTCCTTTCACACTCTCCACGTGGATCTCAAACACATGCTCCATCAGGTCTTCCCCTTCTTGGTCTAACTGCTAATAATACAAAGAAAATCCACGTGGAAAGGACGACTCTTTAGGAAACAGCATACAAGAAGACTGGGAACATGAGAGTCTAAGAAGCCTGAGACAGGGGGCTCAGAACCACTATCTGCCATTTTCCTCCTAAAGTTCACAGAAACATCGAAAGCCTGATAGCAATTTTTTTTTTTTTCTGCAAAAGCCAAAAACCACAGCACATAAAAAGCATGAAAGTTCCTACATATCCAACTCAAAGGTAGTGGCAAAACCTGTATGGTACAGAATAAGGCTGTGAAAATTAAGATTTTCTATAATTTTGGGGGGGGGGGGTTTACTGCGCTTGTCACGTAGATGGAAGCAGTGGATATGTAGGGCAATAAAAAGGGCAATGATGTCGAGACTGGTGAGAGAAAGCTGGTAAGAAAAGAGTACAAACAATATAATTCTGCATAGAACGTGATCATTTATAACAAAATTGGCTACAGCATCAAAAGAGATTGGGGATCACTGGTCCGTTAGTGAACCCACTGGTCAAACCCTTTTCATGTGTCCCTAATGACAAGAATGGGAATTTATTGAACAATACCGTTGTGGGCTTTGTAGGAGGAGGGTCCAGAGAGTGGGAAGGGCGCTGTGTGACGGGAGGTACCATTCCTTCTTCATTTTTTAGCCTTTGCAGTGCCACTATTTGATCAGCTGACCCCATCGCCAGAATAACCCTCAGGCTTCCACTTCTACTGCCAGTAAAAACGTCTATCACAGGCATATCGCTGTCCACAGCAACCACTGGATATTGAGCTTGAAGAAGCAGGTGGGAAATCTTTGGATCTCTACAATAGATTAAAACAAAAAAACCAAAAAAGCCCCAGCATAAGAATGAGCCATCTGAATATGAACACGATCACACAAAGCTCATTTTAGATTGGACTTTCAATGCAGTTAGAAACCAATCTATCTCCATTCCTCCAAAATCCATCTCAATTACATTAGTCTTCACAAAGCACAGATCCATGAGCTATTTTCAGCAATGAGAAAGCACAGCTCTCCAAAAACTAACATGGCCTTACCTATAAGCCAGCCTAGAAATCTGTGAGCGAGGTGATGAACTGGAACAAGACTCCTATTAATATACTGTAGCCATATTACTTTTTTATGAGGCAGTTATGTGCCTTTGGGGACGGAGTTGGGCAGGAAGAAAAGAAGGAACAGGGACAGTCTCCCAGAGAAATGTAAAAACCTCTGATACACTGAAGATATACACAAGTAAACTACAGCGGATTACTGAAAAAGTTATACAAATGACACACTAATAATTAACAAAGTAGTGGTCAGTCAGCTCCAGCACCATCTGATTTCCACCTATCACTAGTCTGATCAAAATAAAAGGAATTAATCCTTTGCATTAGAAGGAACCTCTTCTGTTCACTATTTCCATTAAATTGCTTTAAGCAGGTATATTACTCGACTGAACAAGAAGCCAAAACATGGAACCAAGAAGAACAAAGAGCTCTGGAGAGACCCATCAGATAAGACAACAATTAAAACATGAAGCATTCAGAGACCTTTTCGATACCACAAGCATTATCCTGTGCCGTGCAAACTGACAGCATCCCTAGCAACAGGATCTATGCAGAGCATAATCAGGAAGAAAATCACTCAATCAGTCACAATCTTGGAAAATCCCCAATGGAAAGCCACACTTAATTTTCCTGTGCAGTCACTTTGATCGCTTATAGTTTTACTCCTTCGTAGGACCACAGGTTAAACTGGCTCCAAACCTGATGCAGCACAGTGTCTTTATTTCTCACAGTCTACTTGTATTTCTGTACGAGGACAGTGTAACTTACCCATATACTGCTCAGTGTAGGAAAGTGCCAGAGGAAGCTTGGCAGGGTAAAAATACCCTTTGCTATAAAGTATAATTATGAACCCTTCCATGCAAACCCTAAACACTATCCTTCCCTTCTTTCTCTGAGCATCAGTTAGGATATTTCCCAACCCAATAAAATATGGAACAAAGATGTTTACTTGAACGAGATGTAAAACTGATGCAGAGGAAGTTTCACTAATCCTAGCAGTCTGTCACAGCCAGGGCTTCCCATCTTGTTCCATGCTTCAATAATCATGACGTTGTTCTTCAGCCGCTCCAAGTGTTTGGAAGTCAACGAAAAAGGCATCACCTGAAAGGTTTAATGCAGAATCAGTACACAGAATACACTGGAAGCTATTTGCTAAGTACAGAGCATTCTGGTAACGCTACATTATTCCAGTCTACAGAATTGTGCTCTTCAGATATGGAAATTAAAAATTAAATGCATACTTGCCTAACAAGTTTCAGAAAACTGGTAGGCTTGGAAAAGAGCTAGCCAGGAAAATAAATGCAATTTAGATAAATTTTAACATAAGATCATATGCTATCTTAAAAAACATTGCTTTTATGTTTAAACGCCTGTTTACTAAACAACAGATAAATCATTTCAGACAACCATTTCAGATGTCTTTTACTATGTTTTTACATTTCACCCTTTCTGCTGAAGACTAAGGAGTCTCACAAATCACTAGGTATTGTTAAAAGTAAAACAAATGCATTTGAGCATCCTGACATCTCCAAAGAAAAATGTCCACAAAAAAATTACGAACTCGTAACATTATTAAACGCCTGAAATTCTGCTGTTTGCCGGGGGAAGGCTCTGGCCCGTATTAGGACAGTAACCCACACTTCTGTGCCAATATATCCACTGAGAAGAAAAAGAACACTGAGCAATGGAACAAACCCAAAATTCTACATCTACATATTAGGATGCCATCAACAATATGTTTTCTTGCCAAAATGGAAGAAAGGAAAAGCCAACTTTTTTTCAGTTTTAACCTAAACTTTTCTGACTATTTTTCTTTTGTACTTCAAAAGTCTCATTTATTATTTGGATGATTCAAGGAACTGCATTTCAAACTGTGCAATGCAGCCAAAACAATACTGAAAATACTTTTAATATACTGGATAGAGCCAAGCAGAGAAGTTCCTACATATATAAAAGTAACTTATCTTTGAAATATGTTTGTCAGTGTGGAACAGCACATTTCAACCAGTGTTAAGCGGAATACTTGTGACTCGCCTGAGAAAAATTAAAGGCAGGTTGAGTTGTGCCCCATATGACAGCAGATCTCGTTGCCTCCTCAGTGCTGAGCAGCTTGCAGTTTAAATACACATTGCAAGAACTGTGGAGCCCATAGCCTTCAGCAACAAAATCCTTTCCATCGGGCACCATCAACAGCACATGCAGTAACAACCCATCCTCTTCAGATGCAGTTATTTGTGTCATCAGATTACGGGCTACAGAGGTTGGTACCGCCTGCGGTGGCTTCATGACGTTTATGCTGGCTGCTCCTGTCTTCGGTGAGTCCTCACAGTTGTTCAGTTTCAAGCAGCGAGGGCTTTCTGCATTTACACTCTTCCTGTTGGGTTCCTGGAATTCCAGCCGGGGACTTCTTACAGCATGGGCTGGGACTCGCTGCACAGCCATAGCTGACCTGGCAGCGGTGCGGGTGAAGTCTTTGTTGTCGGCTGCGAGCTCTAAGGATACCTGCATTGTGCAAGACAAAGCGGGCTGATCAGAAGACGTGCCCCATACAAAGACAAGAGACTGCAACATAAACTCAGGAAAACGCATTGCATGTTTTGTTCAAGAACTGTGTTAGATCATCACCCAGAAGGCTTACCTTTAAACACATGCTGGTTACAAGCTACAACTGTCACTGCAAAATAAACTACATGCTATTTTATCAAATAAAGCAGTAACTGAAGTACAAAAACATACAATTACAGCTGAATAAAGGAAAAAAATTAAAACCAATCACAAAGCTGACTGAAAAAATGAACACCTACCTAGCCAAGGTGAAAAATACTGTGACAAAGTATCACAACTGTCATTTGCTCCACTTTGCTACAACACTTGCTGCTTGAGAAAAACTGTAAAAAAGAAGTGTTTCTCTCTAAAAGTTTTCTTTCACTGCTCTTTCACTTCTACATTCTCTGCTGATTTTAGCTGTCCCTAACTCCTCTCCCTTCTGTGGGCTCCTTCTTTTTGTCTCCAACAGTCTACATATTCCACTGCATTTGTCATCTTTTTTTCTGAGGTTGAGTTTTTTGGCTTTTGTTTTGTTTTTTAACACTGTCCTATGTTTGAATTGCCTCTTCATGTTGTCAAGATTTGCAAGAGAAACAGTTAGATTGGCATGAATGAAAACGTGTGTGTGAAAGCAATGAAAGAAACACCAGAACAAGGGTTAAAGGAATTGCAAGTGTTAATTTGCAAGTGTTAATTGCTACCAAGCACCATAGATCTGCTGGATTCATTCACGTGACAAGACAGCAAGAAGGGGAGGAACAAACTGAAGCTCAGAACATAAGGTAACAGGATAAAGACTGGAGCCATAAAATGCCCAAATAAGGAAAACAAAATAATCAGACTCAAGAATCTTGCCTGTGACTTAGGAAGGATGAGACAAGATATTGCGGCAAAAGACCCCAAATGGTATCTACTCCTAAAGGGTATAAAGAACACGTCCAAAGATGAGAAGTTCAAGGCCATCTGTCAGAAAGAACCCAAGAATTGCAAAGTGGACTCAATAGCTGACATTCCTCATCCTCCATGCCCGGCCAGAACAGCTGGACACATGTGTATTGCTGATAGGCAGGTATTACACTGAGCAAGTGACACCTAAGAGACAGGGTGACAAAATCGGTTTTCTTTAAGTACTAGCTTCCCCTTCCATAAGTTCTTGCATTGAACGTCGGTTCATTAATTCCCCACAACACCTCCTTCCCCTTTTCTCCTCTCACACCCTATTCCACTCCTTTCTCTCCTGCACCACACGCTATTTATCCTCCCTGCCTTCAGTTAACTCCTCCCACACCTAACCTCTACATTTTATGTTTCACCCTTCTGCAGCTCCTCTCCTGGCAGCTCTGCTGAATGGCTTCTCTGGAAGAAGTTTCACAGCCCCTGTGACAGAGAACATTGCTCATCCCGTGAGTTACAAAGTGACAGAAGCAGTCCATGCTCACGTTCTCTGGGAATAATTTAGGAGCTCTGAATGTAAAATTCCCAAATACTCTCTTAAACCTTCACTTGCTAATCTAGAGAGCTGTTTATCCTCAGAACTGGCAAATCTCTCCAATGTGCTGTGCAGGACTGTCAATCCTTCTCAATCAGAAGTTGAGCACGCTGGTAGAAACTTTGGCTGGAGGAGATAACTCCTGAAGTGACAAGGTGGTATCAATGACAGGGAGCATCAGGATTCTGCGGCAGAAGAGACCTCAGCTCATGTCACGTGTGGAGGAGAAGCCAAAGCTCCCAGCCCTGAACACGTGCCACTCAAAATCTGCCTGTAGAGTGGTTTCTGTATCCAAGCCCCAGCCTATCGACCCTCATTTTACCCTGCAGCCAGGGGAACATCACACAGTAACATCCTTAGACATGCAGGAGGTTCAAAATATTTCTCCAAAACCCTAAGGAAAAAAAAAAGGTTCACATTATCTTGTAGTGGTCTTACAAACCTTCATAGCCGAGACCTGGCAAATTAAAACAAAGAGAGAAAAGAAAGAGGAGGAAAAATTAAAAAAAAGAGAAAACATGCAGCCAAAATTAGTAACAACAGGTCATTTAACTCAAAGTCTGTATGGTAAAACACATACCTTTAGTGGTCCAACTTGTGTCTGACCTCCCTCTTTTTCCACAGGTATTTCAGAGCTGACAGTGAGCAACTCAGACTGAATAACTTTGCATAACTGAAGTGCTGCTGAGCCAACGGCCACTGGCTGAGGGCAGAAAAAGAATCCATTTTGCAAGATTTCTGTCAGGTTTAAAGAACTAAAGGCATATCGTGAAACGAAAGCCTTCTGGGAAGCCGTGGGCAGCCACTCACCCTCCCCACTCCTATACCACTAGTTTTACCAATAGGGATTTGTAGGAAAGTTTCCCTTAGTTCAAGTATCACTAGGACAACAGTAAGGAAAATTCTCCCAGTACCTACAGTAAACAGTTGCAGCTTAATGCAAAAATGAACATCCCAAATCCCAGTAACTGAGCAAAATTTCCATACTTAAAGATGCAATTTATTCACCCATTAAAAGAAAAGCTCCTATTAGAACAGATGGGCAGATATCCTTGGTGTTGATTAGAAGAAAACATAAGCTGAGTTAACACCTCTCACTGTCTTCATCACATCCAGATGATTATGCAAATATTTTTAGCGAAAAGAAAGATACTTTTTTGTTTTCCCCCAAATGCACAAGTTACACCAGTTTCTCACACCTCACATTATTCCCCTTACCCTGGGCAGAGTAATGATATCAACTGCATCCACATTAATTCATTCTATATTGCTAAACGAGCTGTGTTCTCACTGAAGACTAAGGCTTGTAATTGATCCAATATGCTAAACAGCAAGAGATCAGCTTTAAAGATGATGGAAGGACAATTTTTTTTGCTTGTCGGTCTTGAACTCAGAAAATCATTTAGTTGGGTGACGAGATTGAACAGCAATTAGTTCAACCTATAGTATCGGCACATAATGTAATTTCCCTTTATAATATTTGGCAATGGTGATTAAGAAGTGGCTCAGTCGAGCCATGTTACTTTGTCTGTTTTGCCTCTGATGGTCAAGATGATGGCAATTGCAATGAAGCACTGCAGAAGACTTAAAAAAGCCACTGCTGTCTGCGTAAGTATTTGGAGGAAACAGAAATGCAAAGAATTTCTTTGCTTTTCAATACAAAAAGTATAAATGACTTTTACTAAGTACCTTTTTCTGTGTGCTTTTTCTCATGTAGATTTTAAAAGCAAGGTCAGAGCTCCACCAGTGCTCTATCATCATTCCACCAAAACGGACAGGGAACACAAACCGCTGCTGAAATTTCACCACTGCAAGGAAGACAGAGACTTGTGAGCTCTTAACAGGATTCCGAGCTAACCTGTCTTTTGAGCTTGATCAGGAACAGAGAAATCTTCAGTCTCTGCAGAGAACATGCAGGATGAGTAGAGACACATGAAGTTCAGAAGGTATGAGGGGAAAGCGATGGCACTTCTGAGAAGGATGGACAAACACACAGAGAGCATTTGCACATCTGCCAGAATCAGAGATCAAGCAAGGCTGGGAGCTGAAGAGGGAAGGGCTGTCACTGGAACGCTCAACAAGAATCTCTCGAGGTTTCAACGTATTAAATTATGTTACAACTCTGTAGGTAATTTACTACTTTTTTTTTTTGGTTGCTCACAGGAGCAACAAATATTCAAAATTAACTGAATATAAATAAACTTTTCCATGGAGATTGCTCTGTTACAATCATTTAATTTTGCATTACTTATTAACATCAAGCCCAAAGTAAACTGTTCTTCAGTTTTCTGGCCTTTTCCAAGGCCAGAAAACAGCAGGAGGGCAGCATGACAAAATTAATACTATAACAGCATCTAAAGGCTGCACTTGATACCAAGTCTCTGTCATCCTAGCACGTGGTAAGACTTTCCCTTCTTTAGTGGGAGAACCCTGTCTCATTTTGAGCAATATATTTCAAGACATATCTTGAGAGAGTCAGAGCTGAGCTGCAAGAATAATCGTAGGTTCAGATCTGCAAGAAAAGGCTGAATGAATTGGTGTTTAGTTGAGAAAAGAGAAGAACAAGAAGTACAATAACAGTGTTGAAGTAGTATGCTTTCCTTGTTCACAATGGATAAAGTAAGTATTCTTGTGATGACAAAAACTCAGGTTAGACATAAACTTCTCTAATAGGAAGCGCAGCACTTCTACAGCTTGCCTGGGATGGCTACGGAATTCTTCCCATTGGGCATCTTTAATAAATGAGATAAACAGCTCTCAGGAAAGATAACGGTACAGTGGATTGACTTGATGGCTTCTTCAAATTATTTTCAGCCCTATCTATTTTCCTGGGTTCCAAAGAGCTGGAATCTAACCACAGGAGACAAAGTGCAGGAGGCTGTATTATTTTTGTATTACAAAGAGCTGAGGTTCAGAAGAATTAGATGTTTTGTCTGGACACAAATGGAGAATATACAAAAGAACTCACAATTACCCCCAGATCTCTCAAGTGCCATCCAGAAAGATGCAAAGCCAATGAATGACCATATGGGAGAGGCACTTGAAAGCCACCCTGGAATTCCAGTTTCTGGGAAGACTGGGCAGAGAGGATCTTGCTCATACAGCATTCTCTGCTCACCGAGGAGAGAAACATAACATAAATTGCTCTCAGGGATATAAACACTGGTGACTCTCAGTAAAGAAATTAATGTCTACTGATTTGAGCACAGGACTCAAGATCTCTGGGATCCAGCAGAGTCTCTGAGCTCTTGCAGATGTTACATGACATACTTCAGCATCCGGAAAAATTATTTATTTGAGATATAAGTATCTCTGATATTTCTAAAAGTACTTTATCATCTTCACACTATTGCAGACAGGATATTGGTTCTATGCTGAAATGAAGGAATGGGCTTACTGACGTGCTATTATGTCCCTAGGAAAAGAAATCTGAAAATCCCAATATGAATACTTCTTGGAAGCAAAAAAAATAAATCACTTGGCTTCCTTCTCCCTGAGAGGACCATTCCACTACCTGCAGTGCAGCAACTCTGTTGGCAGAGGTGCCACTAATCATACTGTGTTTTTCAGGCAGCAAAGAAAATACACAGAAAATGCTACTAAATAATTTCTAAGAGATGAAGGAGTCAACAAAACTAAACACAAGGGGGAAAAATAATGCTCTTACCATCATCTGTGATTTTACTTGAAGCTATTCGAATTACTTCTGTTGTTATGGAGACCTGTCCTTTTTCATCCTTGCAGGCTCCCACAGGAAAGTGGTACTCAACAAAGAAGGTACTATGAATAAAAAAGTGAATGGATGATCACAATCCATCAAAAATCCAATGTACATAATGAAACTGAACATAGCAGGCAAGTTTCATATTCATAATTTATTGTTACTCTATTTTTTTAGAATAATTGAACTACCTATTTTATGAATTCCTTCAGCAGATTACGTATATGTCAGATTCTCCTCCAAAAAAAACCCCTTTTGTTTCCAATGTACTGCCACGCACAAAGCACATTTGTACCTCCCCAAAATCCCAGAAAAAAGCACAGCCCGAAGTGAGCCCACATCAGGATAAATTATTCACACCTCTAACTTTCAGAAGTCCACGGTATACAATTTCCTGAGAGGAGGAGAGAAATAGGAAGACCTCAGAAGCCGGGAGAGCTTAGGTAAGCTGGACTACACAACAGACATCCAAGAAATGTACCTTGAAGGCACAAGTAACAAGCTGGTGAGAAACAATCCCCTTACCATTTATTAACTGATGCAGGCCTTGGAGGCTTCCCCATTAAACCTTTCTTTCTTGGTGTAATCTGGATGCTCTCAGGAGGGATTTTCAAGCTTTCAATGACGACTCTGGCTAGGTGTATTCTCTCCAGCAATGCCAACCTGTCTGCACTCAAGGATGTGACATGAGCTTCTTCTGTGCCATCTTCTGGAGGAGCAAGTGGTCTAGTAGGAGAGCAGCTGAAGAGATAAAACTGAGAATCAGGACTACGTGAACATTCTTAACACAACCATGTGAAGGGAAAACTGTAGCTTGGTGGGCTATTATTTAAAAACTGCTCGTGGTTCGTTAAAATGTACATTTTTTAACGTATTTTTTACAACAAATTTGGTGGTCTCCATGACAGAAATCTTACAATATACAATATCTAGGGTACATAATTGGGGGGGGGGGAAGCGACAATGTTTCACATTGTTGGAGTTCTGAAAAAAGTTTATGCAGTCTAACTCTTCAAAAAGAAAAGCTTCATTTAATGTCATATACAAAAAAGGGAGAAGATACAGTTATACACATGGACAAGTCACTGCTGCAGAGGAACAGCAACAGGATTTTTGTCAGAATTTAAAATCTCACTTGCACTTTATTTGTAAGACTTGACTTGTAAATGGTTTTGTGTTGGTACCTCTGGAGATACAAATTTTGTCTGAATGTAAAAATAGCAGTACTTGTAAGAAAAGTTTCAGAAATAATTGTTTGAAGCTGAATTAGGAAAAAAAAAGTCATAAAATCTTAATACTAACTGGTATCGTACAAGTGAAGCTTGATAACTGGATTTTTAGGGACACTGTTTTATTGGTTCTGTCACGGAAAAAAGGGAATACCATTTAGATCAGGTCAGAACAGAAGTTTATTTACTATAGCTATAGGAGAGAACACAAATTAGCAGAGGAACAGACTCTGCTGATGTGAACTCTCTCCCTGTAAAGCAGATACAAATTTTATACACAGAGACACTGTGCAAAGACAGATAATAGGATGTGAGTTATTTCATATCTGTTACATACACAAGGCCACAGAACCGCACGAAGTTGGTCTGGAGACTGCTTTTTTTCAGCACAGGGACTAATTTAGCATGAAGGTGATACAGTGATTGTCGTTTCAGGAGACAGGGCGAGAGTTCAGTCAAGAGGCCCACTCAGGCCTTAGCATTTCTGCTTCCACAGTTCAAAACGTTATTACTAGGCTCACTGCATTTTTGGCAAACTTGTGATTTTTAACTAATTGCATCTCAATAGTTTCTTTAACGACATGTAGCAATTCCTGGGTGGTGCTGATGCTCCATCGTTCCCAGAGATGCTATGAAAATTCCCCACCAAAATGGTTATTTGGTGAACTGTGTGGTAATGACGGAGCGTGATAACATAGATAACATTCTTGCTAATACTAACTCACAATGAGCAAGATGCTGCAAAACAAAGCACTAATGTAACTGTTTACCTGGGTTTAATTTCTGTCACCTTCTGATCCTGATCAAAGGCATTAGAATCCTTCTGTGGATTCATTGGATCAGCTTTCTTGAGACTTTCTGTCTTGGTTACTTTTTTAGAGGAGTTAACATCATCATCACTGAGGAAATCACTTAAACTGGAATCAGATTTCTGAAACAGAAATAATGCACATAAAAGAAGTAGTAACTGTCATTGTCAAGAAAGACACATAATGGTCATGATACATAAAGAAAAAAGAAAAACAACTTGCGGGTTGCATAATTCAAAACAATTAAAATTGTATCAAAATTTTTCAGAGGTTTAAAAAAAAAAAAAAAGTCTTCATGGACAGCCTCAATCCTAGCAATTTCCAAACTCACTGCTTGACTTTGTAGTCTTAATAGTATTCAATAATATTAATTTTAAGCAATATTCTCACAAGCTTCTGTATGATACTTAATGCTTATTAAGCCTTACTAATACTGAAATCTGTAGCCTTTTTTTTTTTTTTTGATGCAGACTGCTGGTTTTCTTCACCTTAGGGACTACATATTAAGCACCTTCCTTTTGATCTCCACTTACAGGAGCTGTGTAAAAAAGACTCTCTAGCAGACTCTGGTCGTAATGGGGATCATTGAGTTCACTGTCATACACCTCACTCCCGAGAGAGAGAGAATCCAAAAGGGAACCTGTCCGATCCCAGAAATGCACAGGAGATAAATCAGCACTGTGGACACAAGAGAAAGAAACATAACTTAGTGTTGCAAGTTCTGCAGTTAATTTCTTATGAATTCTGGCAATATTGTCTATTCTATACTGGATTTGTGCTATATTGGCTCCAGATACAGCCAAACTGTGCTTACATAGCACTGTGCCCAACGTAATATACGTCTGTGACCCACCCTGATGGGTTATCTTGTGATAACATCTCTGGACCCAACGTGAAAAAAGTGTGCGTGAATATATAGCCGCAGAATCGCCGAATAGCCGAGGTTGGAAGGGACCTTGGGAGATCATCTAGTCCAACCCCCGCTCAAAGGTAGAGGATGCAAATAAGAAAATTGTCCAGTCGGATTTTGTATATCTCCAAAGCTGGAGATTCCGCAACCTCTTTGGGCAACCCGTTCCAGTGCTTGATGACTTTCATCGTAAAATATATCTGTTAATATCTACCTATAGTTTTTATCCAGAAGTACTTTATAACTTTTGGAATGCTTTAAGATACCAGTAATACTTAAGGACAGTTTACTTTAATAAAAAATAAATACAAGCTATATCTGAGTAGGTAAATACAAGTATCTTTAGAACGTGGTCGGAATAGGTTGGGTTTTGTTTGATTTAAGGGTTTTCTATCTGTGCTGTGAGTTCAAAACCATTTTATGATCTGCAAACACTTCAGTGCCATCCAGTGATAAACCGCAGGGAAAAGTAAGTGCAGGGCACAAGACATAAGAACTGAAATTTTGAACCGTATCTGACACAGAAGCTATTTGCTTCACAGCCCTGATTTGGATAAAGACAACCTAAGCATCGTTTTACTACTCACAAAATGAGAGAAAAAGGTCAATTTAATATTTGGAGAAAGATTAAAAATAACTATTGGTTCTCTCTACTTTTAATTTACAGACTGCAAGTTCTTCAAAGAAACATTGTATTTGTTTTATGTACTACTTAACATTTTAGGGGACAACAGTTACAACTATTAAATAACTTAATCTTATGAGAGATTGTAGTTAATCTTTCTGACATAATTTTTACATCAAGGGACTTGGAGCTGTCTAGGTTGTCATACATTAAAGTTGAGTGCAAGCTGAGGTATAAAATACCTCCATCGCTTGCACATACGATTCACTGGTTACATTTCCAGAAATGTGGAGAACTTGAAGAGCCAAGAGGCATTTTTCCGTATAAAGTGCTCAAATAAGGACAATTTTGCAGTAACCCCCAGCGCATTACACTCACCTGCCCAATAGTAACTGTATTGCTCTCTCTTCAGAGTTTAGGTCAAATTGCTGACCTGAAACTTCAGATGCCAAGAGATGGGGATCTTCAGGAGCGGGCACAAAATTTGAGTGCAAGCCTTTTGGGCTCCTGGATAACAGCGATTGCAGCAGAGAGAGCAGTAAAAGGAAAAATAAAGATATTAAGGCACGTTCAAGATTAATCCATCAAGGATAAAAATCAAAGGTTATGTACAGCCTTCTCCAGTTTGTAGCTTAATCTCTAGATACACAAAAACTTTCTGCAATCCTGCATGCTGCTGCAAGTCACATCCAAAATCTTATGCTTTGCAATGTGTCATAGAATCACAGAATCGTTTAGATTGGAAAAGACATTTAAGATCATTGAGTCCAACTGTAGATCATTGAGTCCAACCGTAAAGGTTGGCCCAACCTAGCAGTTTAAGTGCAGCTGCTGCAAGCAAGAGGAGAGGGGGCCTGAGAAAGGCAAGCAAGACGTTTATAAATGATGCTCTATCAATTCTTCCCAGAAAGGCCAAAATCATCTACTTTTAAACAAATTGGAATAGTTTGAGCAGAAATAATTTAAATTGTATTTGCAATACCATCATTGACTGTCAAAGACAATAGCATTATTTTCTGGTTTACAGTGGAACAAAAGGCATTGTTAATCTTTTTCCAAAAACAAGGAATTGAAGTTTCTCCTGTAAAAAACATGCATTTGTCTTAATACTTTTAAATTTCAGTTTCACTGAATTGAGAACATTTACTAAGCCTACTACTAAACAAAGTGGAGTCAGAAGTTGAAAAGGCACAAACACTTTTTTTTAATTTCAATCTCCGAAGAAAGATCACGGAAGAAGATCATGACTACTAATTCTGAGGACACAGTTATAGATGCAAATTTTCTGGGGTATTTTGGCACCAAGAGATGCAAACTAGAACATGCAAAAGTGCTCAATTTATGTCACTAATTACTTACATTTCTTTGAAAACCTGTTCTCTGTGATGAAGTACCATTTAATTTGCTATGTTCCTTACATTACTCTTATTCCTTATCAACATTCAGTATTTCCTTATCAAATAACCCTGTACTAAATACAAATATACTGTGAAACAAAATCAAAATCAATGACTTAAATCAAGGCTTACTACATGATGGATGATTAAAATCCATTCACAAAATGTGGGCTTTTATTCAGAAGTAGAAATTAATTGCCCATTTGAACAAGAATCCTAAAATACATCACGTGAATCTCAGTATTTCAAGTTTTCCTGGTAAGGTCTCAAAATTTATGGTTTGGAACTTAATACGACTTCCCCCTTTTCCAAGCTCACTTTGCTGGTGCTTTGAAATCATCTCTCTCTATAAAAGGAGGCACTTCATTCAGTTCAATCTCCATGTCTGGGCTAGACTTCATTGCAGAAACAACCATGGCATCACGGAGTTTATTGCCTTGATCCAAAAGAGCTGAGAAATAAGCAGAAGGATTAAATCTCAGCATTCAAATGCAATTTAAAAGCAATCTGTAAACACAATAAATGTGCCAGCCACAGTCAAGAAACTTCTGTTTTCTGCTGTTAGACAGAGATCTTGACATACTGGAGATTAAGGGCGTGCTATACACCATAAAACAGACAGCACAGCTGGGAGTGAGTGAGAGTAATCCTCTGTCAGTCTCCCACTCAGAGCCATACAAATAACTCATCTGCGCACACCGAGTCAGGCGTTAGAGGGGCATTATTAAGATACAGCAGCAAGATTAATTTATGGAAGAGTAGCTTGTCACCTTAGGATGTCTCAACAGCAGTCTAATTTTAGGTCTTCTCTGTAAACATAAAAAATAACTCAAAAGACAACACATATGGAAATGTGCCCTACTTTGATGCTCATCTGAATCCAGTCCAGGCGGTCTGTGATCTAAAAGGGATGCTAACTGGCAGGCAATGGAAAAGAAATCATTTTCCATCTGAAAATGCCAATGGCATAGAAACCCTCCCAAGACCTATTTGAACATGAGTGGCACCTTTGATGGCCATCTCGGAAGAGATGTCAATGATTAAACAGCCTGTGAAGCTGAACTTCCTTTTCTTTTATCCCTCCAGGTCAGAGCTCAGGCACACTGCTAGGGTAGCATGTTTTGCCTGATCTGGATACTCAAGCCACCTTCCAACAAGACTAAATCAGTACTTTTTAAGTAAAGACCTTTTTATTATCATGTTCTGTTCGAAATAATATAGTGAGAGCGTGCAAAGTATCACTTTTCCTTAAGTCTTTATCTCCAGATAGGCACCTGAAATATTATGAAGAACTATTTATTGTGAAATCTAAAAGATGATGCTAATTGCATACGAACCTGAAAGCAGGTCTTTTGTAGCCGGGTTATGCAAAGAGAGCACCCGCATGTTTGTTGCAGCAGGTGCTTCAGGATCAGTGCTGGTGGGAAACGACACTTGCCGGTTTGAAGGATTCACTTTCAAACATTCATCTGGTAAAATCAGACGGTGATGAGAAGCAGAAAAAGTGTCCTTTATGTTTTCCAAGTTCTCTTGAAAGAGCAAATGGTCCTTTCCTCTATTGAAAAATGAAACATTATTTCAGTAACAACTAAAGTGGATCAGTAAAGGGATTCAAACCTCTTCAAATTCTCCCTAGCACTGCAGCTGCCCCCCTTCAGTACATGCTCCAAAAAGAAATATGACGCTTTATTTTAATGACTCCTCATCTTCCACTTACACCATCAGAGAGACCGACTCAAGCTGTAAGTAAAAGATTTGTGGCACCTCTTGTGTCAACTAGCATAGCTTGAACTAAGTCAACATAGGATGCAAATTTATATCAGATGAGAAACTGTCCCTGTAAGCTCTGAAATGCTGAATGTTCTGGATTTCATATAAAATGCACATTCAAAAAGATCAAGTATTCCGTAACTCACAAGTGTATAGCCATTACTTAAAAAAAGCGTGTGAACTGCGAAATAAACCAGAATTTTGTCGTGGGGAAAAAAGATACCTGGGAGTTGTGGCTCCGCTATTGTTAACAGACTCTTGGCCAGCAATAGTCACCCGTGTTTGCCTGGACTGCTGTGATGGAGCAAGAAACTGAGGCTTGCTGCTTCCCTGAGCAGGAGCGGTATCTAAACTTGCATCTGTGGTTGGGATAAAGGTGCTGGTGTCATACAATTCTGGCAGAGGTTCTAGAACTAGTGAGACCTGAAAGACAGAAAGTGAAAATAGTATTTCATTCTCTTCTTGATTAAGTGCAACACATACTGTAGTCAACTTTACTTTTCACGCTATGGAAAACCGCTGCTTTTCTATACAAAGTAATATTTATATCATGCAGTTATGTAACATCATAAAACTGACATATTTACAACTACTTATTTCGCATTCTGTGTTTTGAAATCACAGGCAACTATTTATCAGCATAAATTGTCCAGAGCCACCACTGCAAAACAGAACACCACCTTCTTAACCCCAAATTTCAAAATCTTCTACAATTTCAGCCCAGCGAGGCTCTGGAGAAGTGTTAGAACTGAGTATCCATTTTTAAATCCACTGTTAAAACTCACTCTCAGCGTAGAGACTACAAATTTTCTTTATCAAGTTGAACTACCAATGCCACACATCCTTCTAAACAAAACAGAGTCAACACCGTCTGTATTCATTTTTCATTTGCTACCTTAGTTCACGAATGTCTTGGACAGAGACCAGGGCTGCAGTGTACCTAGTACAGCTTGATCCTGGCACCTGGTTATACTGGTGTTACAGCAATACGATTTATAATAAAGAGCAAAGACATAAGGACTACCTGCAGCTCTCCTAGTTTATCAGATGCTGGTGAAACTACGGCGAAAAACCCATTGATCGGATGGCTGGGAGAGAGCTGGGACAGCCCGGTGATTTGCACTCTGCCAATTGGAAGATGGTCAAGTTTGGTCATTACCTCTAGGACAAGCACACCCATATCTGCAAAAATTAGGAACAGCTTCATTTCAGTCTCACACAACACGGTCACAATTAACACTTTTTTGTTAAACTGACAGTGATGCTAGAGGTTAACACAATGTCGTATCATGAAATTATGATAATGAGGCAGCAGGTAAAGAAGTGTTAGACTGATAATAAATTATGATAAATACGTACAAGATTACCACAAAAGGACTACTTATGATAGGACAAGGGGTAACGGTTTTAAACTGCAAGAGGGTAGATTTAGATTAAAGGAAGAAATTCTTTAGGTGAGGGTGGTGAGACACTGGCACAGGTTGCCCAGAGAAGCTGTGGATGCCCCATCCCTGGAAACATTCAAGGCCAGGTTGGATGGGGCTTTGAGCAACCTGGTCTAGTGGAAGGTGTCCCTGCCCATGGCAGGGGGTTGGACTAGATCGTCTTTAAAGGTCCCTTCCAACTCAAACTATTCTGTGATTCTACGAGTAGCAATAGCAAGCACAGGTTTTACGGACAGACTCCAGACATCAGGCTTGCATTAACTTCCTGCAGATCTTTCACTAAATTAAGTGCCTTAATAACATTACAAGCTCATCTGAGTATCTTTTCATTCTTCACGCCCTTAGAACACTGAAATGCATCTTTAATATGGTAAGTGTAAGACTGAAAGTCATCTGATCTTGACACTATGGGGACTACAGGACACTTCAATAGTTTGCAGACCTGAGCGCTAAATCTGACTACTAAAGAGACTGATGCCAGCAATTCCAGGCTGAGATCAAAAGCCTCCCGAATCAGAAAAAAGACCTAAAAAGCTGTAAGTGAAAACAGGACGGGGGTTACTTGGCGGGTGGGTAACTCCTCGGCCTTTGCGGGTCTCCCCGCGGCTCCGCCCTGACCTGCCTGACCAGGGCGAAGCAGCTCTACCTCTCAGGTAGGCAGCGAACTGCCTGGGTCCGCAGCGGACAGCGTAGCGGGCGGTGGTTCTCCCCGCCGGCTGCCCCGGCCGGGAGGCGGGCTGGAAGACGGTGCCGTCGGAGGTCTCCCCCCACCACCTCAGGCGGACGAGGGCGGCAGCGGCGGGCGGCTTAGGGGCCGTCCATAGAACTCGGGAGACGGTGCAGCGGAGGAAGCAGCGCAGCGGGCCCTCCACGAGCGGCGGCAGGCTGGTGGAAGCGGGGATGTCGCCGATACCTGCGGGGACGAGGGACCGAGCGGCGTTAGCGGCCCGGCGCGACGCAAACCACGGGCTGAGGCGCGCTCCCAACCGTCGTCGCCGCCTCCCCCCCCCGACCCTTCACTTCCCGCCCGGGAGCGGCCCACCTCCCCTCCGCCGGGAGCCCCCCGCCGCCGGGGCGAGCGCCCTCGGCCTCCTCTGCCGCATCCCGCCTCGCCTCAGGCCGCGCCGCCGCCCGGCAACGGCCGCCTCGGCGGGAGCGGGACGCACCCCCAGGGGGCGCCGACCCGCACTTCCGGGACTACAACTCCCGTCATGCACCGCGGCCCATAGCACCCTACAAAGGCACAGACTACACTTCCCACAAGGCCACGGGAGGGCTCTACGGGTGCCCGCCGCGGCGGACTGCGCTTCCCGTGGTGCCGCGCGGCGGCGCTGTCGGAGGCGGGGGGGGGAGGCCGCTTCCGGTGGGGCGGCGCGGAGCGGGGCTTGGCGGCGGCCGAGGCGTTCGGCGGGGGCGGTTCGGGGGGGGATTCGCGGTGTGTCCTTGTGTGTCGGCGCCTCGTTCGTCGTCATGTCGGCCCTGGAGAAGCAGCTGCACCTGGGCCGTCTCCCGCCGCGGCCCCCATTGCCCGGTGGCGGCGGCCAGTCGGGCTCCAAGATGCGCATGGGGTAGGTGGGGGAAGGGCGGGGGCGGCTGAGGGGACTGGGGAGGGGGGGGGAAAGGGTTGGGGGGGACTTGAGGGGGGGGGCAGAAGGGGAAAGGGGCTAACAGCGGCGTGGGAGGGATGCTGAGTGCTGGGGGGGGGTGAGGGATGCTCGTTGCTGTGGGCCCGGGGGTCTCGCTGGTGGGGAGGGGGCTCTGGAGGGAGGGGGTGCTCGTTATTGGGGGGTCTGGAGGGAGGAGTGCTCGTTATTGGGGGGGGTTTAGGGGCAGGAGGTCCTCTTTGCTGGAAGGTGGCAGCAGAGGGGAGAGGGGCCACCCTTGTGTGGGCAGGTTGGGGTGCCCTGTACAAGGGGGGTGCTCTGTCCTGAGTCGAGCTGGGGGTGTACTTTGGGGGAGGGGTTACTTGTTGCTGGGGGAGATCGGGGGCTGGGGTGTTTGCTGCTGGGGTATTTGAGGGTGGGGGTGCTGATTGTTGGGGGGGGGGTGTCTTTGGGAGAGGGAACTTCGTGGGTGGGGTGCTTGTTCCTGGGGGGGGGTTGGCAGGGAAAGGGAGAAAAGTGGGTGCTATTTGCTGGGGGGTTTAGGGTGAGGGGATCTTTGTGTGGGGGTGGCAGGCCAATGGAGGTGGCCAGCAGCATGGTGGGTCTCCCTGGACGGTGACATGATGCGAGAGGCCATCAAGCCCCCCGGGCTGGCCCTGCTGTGTGCTGGATTGCTCACCAGTGCCCCAGGAGAGCAGCACCTGGACGGAGCTTCTCCAGCCGCCTCTCCCTGGCAAGGAGGCAGGCAAAGGTGTTACTGCACGGAAGAGTATCCTCAGTGCTGGGGGAAGGCGGCCAGTGCTAGGATTGCTCTTCAGCAGCCCTTTTCTCTGAGTCCTTTTGCCATCTGCGTTTGAAGGGAGGGTCTAATGCGTCGTGATTTGTCTGGGTGGCACCTCAAAGTCGGTGAAAGCATGGCTGGGGGAGAGAGTATTATGTTATTTCTCAGCAGCAGACACTTATGTGAAGCTGTATAGTAGGTGAGCTCTGCCAAGTGACTCAAGTCCCTGCTTCAGATGATGGAAAATCTGGGATAGTCCGGTACAGGTGTCAAATCTTTGAAGCAGGAGTGAGGACATGTTTTGGAAGCTGTGAGAGAAGATTGACCAGTGTCAGTTGCTGTGTGGATGGCAACTAAAAAGGACTGACTGGAACAAGAAGAACCTCGGCAAAAGCTTTATTCTCTAGCAATGAGTCTGAGGGAGAAAATGGGTTGCAAATGGGATGGCTTTGAAGGGAATTTAGTAATTTCACCTCCAAAGGTGTGAGGGAGAAGCTTGACTTCCAAGCAGGTACCTAGTTATGGTTAAAGGAGAGCAAGAAGATCTTGCAGCAGGGTTATGGCTAGATTGTAGGGAGGGAAGTTGTAGTAGCAGAGTGAAGCAAAGGAAGCTGGCAATAATCATGGGGCCTTGAGCTCAGGAGAGGTGCGGTCTCAGGATGCCGAACAGAACACTTCGGCAGCCCTGTGCAAAAGTGTACATTTAAGCAGAATGGCGGAAACATGGAGATTTGATTAAATCTAGAGAACAGGCTGAAACGCCTGTTTTGTTTTGGGCTGTGTGACTTTTCGTACGTAGCTGATTGTTAAAGTACGAAGTCTGAGGTCTGGATTGTGATAAAGACCAGGGGTTGATCCTCCGGAGGAACGCCAGCCTCCGCGCGAGAGCTAGCCTCTGCGAGGTCCAGGTGTGCGCTGCACAATTCCTGCACGATATGAAGTGCTCTATTTGGAGGTTAAAAATATCCTACAATTCCTACAGGAAATCTCCTTTGCCTTGATGCATGAAATCAGATAACTAAAAGAAATAATGAAAAAGGCAGCTACTCCACTCTGACTGAAATAAACTGTTTAGGTATTTATGGATGGGAGAGGACTAGTTCTCTCCTTTAAAGCATAGTTTGAAAACATTTATTTCATATCTTATTATTTATATTTGGATAGATATAATACAATTGATGTAGTTAGTATATGAACTAATACAAATCTTCATCAAATACTTATTTCTTTTAATATGAATTATTTTAAAGCTAAGCTTCATGTAAGTGTTTAATGGCATGGCTTTGAGGCTAAGCAAAAAAGTTGTATTTAAGGATTAATTTGGACTGTTAGTATAGAAATAGGCATAGAAATGAGAAAGAAGCAGTTTTGGATGACTTTCAGAGGGGGTTGCGCTCTCTCAGGACTGCTGTCTGCTCTCCTGTATCTCTTGGTTATCTGAAGTTGAGCGTTGGGACTCAGGGGCTCTGTTTCCTGATGTTGTGTTGCACTGGGGGGTTATGAGCAAGTCATTAAACCACTAGTTCACCCGTTTGTGTTGTGGAGAGTCTTGTATTTCACAGGAGTGTGCTGAAGGTTACATGGTTCGTATAAGGCTAGATTTAATGTTAAATATGTTATTTAATTATGCTGGCTCTGTTCAGAACAGAGTTAACCAAGCAAACCCTTATGCTGTACAAAGTCTGCCAAACACACAATTTTTCTGTTTTAGGTGAAGAAATAAAGTTTTTATTTCTTCCTCTTGTTTTATCCTGTTTAGCTTCAGAGTCTCATCCCTTGTGGTTATTTTGCGTAATTTTGAATGTACTTTATACTGGTTTCATGTATTGTAAATTTGTCAGCACCCCATCTAGTTCTTTCCGTACAGCAGTGCATACAGCGATGGCACTGTAAACAAACACCATGATGCATTGCTTGTTCAGTTCGGTATTCCTACTTTAATAATAAGTATAAAAACTTCCAGCATTGGTGTTAAGGTGGCCTTAAACAGGATGAAAATCGGTTTGCAGTTTGTCTTGCTGCTGATGTCAGCTTCTGTCAGATATTTCCTGAAGGCAGGTGTCTCCATGTTAAATAAAAAGTCAAAGATTAATTTCCTGCAACACAGGGTGATCCATGCTCTGCTGTGAGGCCTCAGAGTCGGTAAGCTGAAGGAGCTGATGTGTTTTTCATGTGCCTCTAATTGACTGTGTTCTTGCAAAATGATGCCGTGCTGCGGGATGTATTTGCCACGTCGGTGTTGTCGTTTCTGAAATCCATCCTTGTGATAATTTTTATTAGAAAAATAGACAGAAGTAAAGGCTGTTAAGTTACTAACTTAATGAGGTTAAGTTGGGCTGACATGGGGCTGACAGAACCCCCGTGATATTTGTTGCTTCACTTACTCATCGCAGGTAAACAAACAGCTTACAATTGAGCATTTCCAGGGATTTTTAAATGGATTTTATGATGTATGCCTGTGGGGTATTTTTGCAGTTCAGTACTATTTATGCTCGTGCAGTGCTCACTAGTAGCAATCCTATGTAGTCATTTATATAATGCTTCCTATCTTGCTGATCTTTAGAGGGTTTTTGAACACTCTCTGTTAGGGAAATGATTATGAAGGGAAGTTTGTTTTTTATTGTTCTATAATGCTATAAACCTCTTTTTTCCCTTTCAAATACTTTCTCAAAGCACTGATATGAAATCCAGTGTTGCAGTTAAGGATCAAGAATTCCCCTGCCCTCCCCCTTCGAAGCAGAGGAGTAATTCATAATCACATTGTAGTTGCATGGTGCAGTTGTATTTTTGGTTTACCGCTCTGACATCGAGTAAATCGCTTTACGGGTGACGTTCCCATTATGTGAGACACTGCACGGCTGCCACGAGAACGGCCTCACCTGGAGAGACTTGCGACTTAGGCGTAAAAAGGAGACAAGAAGAAGTGGAATACAGAGACAGCGAAGTGCAAGTAACGGTGAGGTGAAGCTGTCGTGCTGCAGACACTTGTATGGGTGTTGTTGCAACAGAGGGCTGGAAGGGAAATCTGGCAGGGTGGTGAGGTGGCTTTTTAAATAGGTATTGACTGTCCTTCCCGCATGGGTAGGGTGGTGTGTAGGAGAGCTTCAACATTTGTCTGAAGATGGAGCGTGGGTAATGGATGCTGGTGTAGCAGAAGCTTTGGCTCAGATTTTTAGTCGACGCGTTCAAATGCCGGGACTGCATGGGATCGAACTCGTCAACCTACGTTTGTGCGACTGTTTTATTTACTTGCCTCTGGTTGCTGATGAAGCTTGCAGGAGATAAGGGTGGCTGGATGTCAGCATCATCTAGACCCTTGCTTCTGAACCTGATTAGTCTGTAGACTCAATACTTTTTTCCTTTAACCTTTTCTTCTTCCCCCAAGATCTCTGATCTCTCCTTGTCTTAAGCTGTGTGTTTATTTTTGGACAGCAGTGCCCAAAACTGGATGTGGAATTTCAACACAGGCTTTCACACACCTGTGAACTGGAAAGATTATTTCATCTACATTTGTAGATGATCACTTCATTCATATATCTCAGCAGAACTGGTTGGGTTTTTTTTGGTTGTATGACTCTGCCCCTCTACTCAGGTTGTGGGCTACAGTTCTGCTGTGTGGCTGCTTGCATCTTGTCTGTGTTCGTGTAAATTATTTCTACCTGGGCTTAATTTAGGCTTAGCTAAGTTTAGTCTTAGCAGGATGCAGTTCAATACAAACAAGTGCAAGATTCTATAGTCAGGCCACCAAAAGAGAACGTGATTAATTATACAGAGAAAAATGAGAGTGTGGCTTATGGTACTGGCAAATGTACAAGGCTATACTGAAATAGTCCTTTAAAATTCAAACTTTTATGGGGGACAACAATAATTAAACTTAGAGAAACGTTTGTTTGCTGTGTTACGCATCTCGTGTTTATAAATCTATTTTATTTCTGTGCTTTGAATTTCTTGAATAGGAAGCAGGGCCATTAAAATGGGTTTAAACTTAATACCCAACAGTGCTGGCAAGCTGACTGTTCCATGGCTAAGTGCTTTGCTTCATATGCACTGATCCTCTGACTAGTGTGTTGGGCGCTCTCTTTTTTATTCCTTCTGTTTTTTATCAACCAGGCAGGCCACGTTAATGTGACTGCATGGTGTGGTTGAAAGCAGATCATAAGAAGCAGAGGGTGGAGCAAGTGAGATTGCTATAGGAAAATAGAAAAATAATTTACTGCAGCACTGAGATTTCTCAAGCTTCAGTCATCCTTGACTGGAAAGGCAAGTTATGGGGTAGGATGCTTTCTTCAAAACATCATTTTCAAGCTTACTCTGAGATTCTTTGTTTTGAAAAGAAGCTTTTGCCATTTATACTGAGGACTTCTTAACCAAAATAAAAGGCTTACATCTTTTTGGTAATACATTGTTAAAAGGTTAATATGTGTTTCGGCAGTTTGTAATAAAATGGCACCTATTACTGCATTGAAATAGGTGAAAGTAGCTTGTTTATCTCTTTTTTTTTTTCTTTATTTTATTCTTTTTTGCCATTTTCCAGTACGATCGCTTCCTTATGTCTCTTTACTGGAGAATGTCATTCGAGAAGTCAAAGTGGCCGAAGCAAATAGCTGTGCTGTGCCCGTGGGACTGTCACACGAGGCCAAGTGCTCTGCTCCGTCACTGTGAATCTTAGCTCTGCTTGCAGCTGCAGCTTCTTCCACCCTTCCAGTTGTACATCAAAGTAATGACACGTGTGAAAATGCAAACAGTAGGGATGTTGAATCCTTGATTGTGTGGAACACTGATATTAATATTTAAGTAAAACGACTGAATAGTTAAAATGGCTGCTGCAACATAGTTTTGACTGGCTTTTGCAGTAGCACAAGATGTACGCTTAGAATTTCATCGTATTTCACAGCACATCGCATTGATTTCTGCTACCTTGCTTCCTCTAAATTACAGCCCCCTCCTGCCTGCAGACACACGTGTGCGTGCACCGTTCCAGCAACACCCGCCTTTGCTAGCATAGCGCTCTCCTGCCTGTATTTAAGTGCTCTCCGACAGAATTGTCCAATTGAATGATGTTACCAAAAGGCTGTTTTTAAGGGAAGATGGTGCTTCTCTTCGACTCGAGCAGTACGTGAAAATCGCACCACTGAGAGGAACTTGAAGTTCATTTTTCAATGTCCATTTATTTTAAGGAGCAAAGCTGTCTAAGGTTCTGTTTGAAATTGCCTGCATATTGGAAGTGATTCGTTTGAATCACTTGGTTGAAATGGAAATAAAATCAAACTTTATGGTCAGAGTTCTTTGGGGAAATCAAATAATGGAGTTTGCAAAATCACTAGCGAAGCAAAAGGACCGAGACCCACAGCAGCAGCTCCTGACAGCTGTAGCAGCTGCTGCATTTGCCGTCTTATTTTCTGTCTTGAGTTTTTCTGCTAGTTTGCTTACAGAACTACCTTATTCAGAGTTAAGGATGGGATTTGAAAATGAAAGACAGTTTGCTATTTTCCAATATGTGAATAAAAATTATGTATGATCTCCTAAGATCTTTTAATTATCTAGAAGGGCTTGATTGGATCAGATCTGTGTAATTCAGTCATGACAGTTGCAACTAATTTCTCCCTTTCTAATCCATTTTTTTCCCCAAAACTTTTTTAATAAAGAAACATTTTATGTATTCAGTATCTTCAAGGCAGGACTTAGAATACTGTCCTTGTCAATTTTTAGAATTTTTAAATAGAGCTTGTCAACTATGGCAGTTCTTACATATAGAATATGTTTAATTTGCTTTGGTCAGGTTCAAATGTGGTGCAAGAATTAAGTGTCTTGATTGATGCACATGGTGTTCTTTAATTGTGTTAGTAGTTTTAAATATGGACTCTCGGTCAGCAAAAAAAGGCATTTCTAAAAATGGTTCTCCCTGCTTGGTACAACCTTTTTTTTTCTTTTTAGGAAAATACCTGAAAGAAAACCCCTTTAAAAATTGGTGAGAGATTTGTTGAGCCACATGAGCTCCTGTTGCTCCGGGATCGCTCGCAGTATGTGCACATTTTCAGTATGTGATGAAGAGGACAAACTGCACAATAGGATAAAACTAGCTGTAGAGGGTGCCCAGAATTTGTTTTGTGATTCCAGTTTAATATGCTGGCTGGCTGGCTTGGAGTTTCAGGATCATTCTAGAAAAGTTATTATGTTGGATTCATTTCTGTTTTGGTCTGCCGGATACTTTAAAAAGCAGTAATTAGTTCTGTCAGTTTAAATATTTGGTCAGCAAAACACTGGTTCAGCATAGGAAGGTGCAAAATCACAGCTGCTGTTTATTGCGCTTGCTTCTAATTTTGAATGTGTGTTGATGTATCGCTAAAAAAAGAAGCTCTACGAAAAATAACACATCAAAGATACTAATTCTTTTCTTCAGAGAAATGTTTCTCTGAAATCAGCTACTGCCCAGCTTCCTGCAGTCACCAGGTGTTTTGTGGAAAACTACATGTTTCTTCTGCCCTTTTTGGGGTTCACTGTTAAATGAGAGGTCACTTATGTTTTCCGGAGCGTTGTTTGGAGACAAGTATTTTGCTTTGAATTACAATTTGCATGTATTTGCATTGGAGGTGACAATAGTTTTTGATTCCCGGCTCCTCTTCACTTTCTGCTCCAATTCCCCTGCAAACATAGGAGTTCTGGTGTATATTGTTCCCAGCTATTTCATATCTGGCACACAACTACTAACATTTTCTCGAGAGGTGTTAACTCTTGTTAAGCTGAATTTGAAGCATTCACTAATGCCACTAAATCAAACAGTATGGCAAGAATTAGAGTGGCAAGTTCCCAGAGAAGGGCTCGGCTCTGATTTTATGGGTTCCTCTTGCAATCCATGAGATATTCTCCATGGATCTGTCTTGGTATTAGCTTCTGCCTGCCTCTTGCATGAAAATTTTAGCATTAGTCCTTGCGTTGGACCTCTGCTGTCAGAAATAGTGTTGGAAGGAGATACAAAAATACTCATAATGATTGTGCCCTTGTTGGTTTTTTTTGTTGTTTTTATTTCCCATTCAGGTCTTCCCCAAGCAAAGTGGCAAGCTGAGCAATCTAATCTCGCTTTTGCTTAGGAATTATGGATGGCTTTTGTGAAACTGAGCAAAGTTTAACCATTTCAGTCAGTAGTTGCTTCACAAATTCAGACTATGGCAATGTGATCAGACCAACCCTGCGTGGGTTTGTGCTGCTACTGAAAGGAGCAATCTGTTCTGCTACTTGTCTTCATCTCCTCCATTGTGCTGTGTTTGGGTGGCCTCGCAGTTAGCCAGGTAGGGAACAGATCTGGCTGAAAGATCTGGGAAAGATCTTTTGAGCAGTTGTGGATGCCCCATCATTGGAAGTGTTGAAGGTCAGGTTGGACGGGGCTTTGAGCAACCTGGTCTAGTGAAAGATGCTCTATCCACGGCGGGGGGGTGGACTAGATGATCTTTAAAGGTCCCTTCCAACCCAAACCATTCTGTGATTCTATGAAAACCATGTTTGTTTTCAGCTAGATCTGTTCACAGGGAGTGGTTAAATCTGGAGGAATGGGGAAGGAAGGAGATGTCTTCTTCACTAGCCTCGCAGGTTTATTCTGCGTTACAGTGACTGTGTATCAGTGCTTTCAGTAACTGGAGGGTTGCCTTTCTGTTTGTCTGCCAGTTCCAGGAGAAAGCTGCATCAGGTCAACCTAAGAGGCTTGAGACTGATACCAGGTTCTCCAGGTTATCTGATCTCATGAAGACATCTGCTTGAGAAAACAAGCTAAAAATCCCCTTCAATCTGAGCAAGTGAGATGAAGTTAACTTAGCTTACCCCTTTACTCCTCCTCCACCACCCCGCCCCACATCAGTCCTGGCATTGTGTTTAACCAGACTGGGCTCTGTAAAGCTTCTTGCTACATGCCCTGTTTTCCAGTCTTGATTATTTCTACACTTCTTTGAATCCTCTTCAGTTATATCCTTAAATTACTGATCCAGCTGCAGGTACAGTATTCCAGACATGGTGGCACCAGTGCCTTATGCAGGAGTAGTAGCACAGTCTGTGCTCCAAGTTGAGGTTGTCCTTAGATGCCTGAGAATCACGCCACAACCCGGGTCGCCATGCTCTCACTTCGGTGTATGCAGTCAGCCAACAAACCACCGGCTTTCCAGAGACCGTGCATCAGAGGACCGTGTGCCCCATCCTGTTAATGCGGTTTCTTGCCTTGTGCCTGGGTACGTGACTTCACTTGGTTAGTTTTGAGATCTGTTCTTCATCTGTCAGAAAAGGAACAATGCCAAGTCTCTCTATACCTGCTCTTGCCCATGCAGGATTAATGAACATTTTCTGTGTGGCTTGGGTATCGGCAGCTGATTTTGGTTAGTACTGTGCTTAATAATGCCTCTGGCAGTCTTGAATGCTTAAAAATCTGCGCTTACTGGTAGAAACTATGACGTGGGTTTTGCTATTTGCGACAGATCCTTAGCCCGATGTCATCAGTGACAGCTCAAGCTCTTTCACGTTGTTGCAGCTTGGGCTTGTAGCATTGGTATGCAACTGCGAGAAGTTCATTTCTTGCTTTTTGTTATGATTAATTTTGATGCTAAATATCCCAAACTTGTGCTACTGATGATTCATGTGATTTCATACCTCTCCTACACAATACGGGTTTAATGTCCTTGCACTAGTCAGCAGGCTACTGTGTTCAGGCTTGTGTAAGTGTGTAAGGCTACTTGCATTGTGTAAGTGTGTCCATACGGTAACCCTGCTTTCACAAAAGTGGATTAATTTGTCACACAACCAAAACTCTTCATCTGGCATGATACAATCAATCAGCAACTTGCTCCACTTAAAAACTTTCCGGTCTCATGATACAGGGGAGGTTACCAGGGAGTTCCTGCTGTTTACCAGATTTATGGATTGTGTTGGAAAGGGTGTAGCCAGGCGGATGACGATATTTGCTAATCACCTGGAATTACTCGGGACAATCCAACCTAAAACCAGCCGTAACATGCTGTGGAAAAGTCTGACTGCGCTGAAATGCTGCATTTTAAAAGGGTGATCAAATTTGTTGTCGCGAACTGCACATCCTACCTATTCAAAGACTGGCGAAGGGAAATCATCCAAGCTGTGGGCAGCTCTCTCCATCTCCAGAAAGAACCAGAAATGGTACGGAGAGAGAGCATGATCAAGGCTGGGATGGCTTCCAGGCAAGGAGACAATCAACAGAGTAGGACTCTCGACTTGAAAAATACATGGCCCAGGCAAGGGAAATACGATAGGGGTGTATACAGTCATCAATACTGTAGAGAAGAACAGGCAAATGTTATCGTAGTGTGGGCTTAAAAGCAAACAGAAGTAATCCTTTTTGCTCAAAGCCTGATTAAATTGTGGCACTGTTGTCACAGATGTTGTGGAAGTAGCTCTGGCTGGAAGTGACTCGTATTTTATGTGATGAGCTAATGGACACTGCCCTCCCTTAATGCAAAGCAGTGCTGAAGATGCAGCCTCTGGAGATCCCCATCCTGCTAATAGTGAAAATTTGGAGGCACGTCATACCCTGTTCCCTACTTAACCCTTTCCAGAGCACTTGCTCTGCTGGCATCTCTCGGTGATGCGTTGCAGAGCTGGATGGGCCTTTGCTGTCTGTCATCATACCAATTCTTGTGGTCCTAGAAGATAAACCAATTGTCAGGTAGCTTGAAGCTCTTATCAATAATACGAGTTTGCTGTATTTCATAGCAAATTCTTGCATATGAAATTCAGCATTAGTTGTTTTTTTTAGTCTTGACCTGCACTGGGAGTTTTCATGTTCATTTTTTTCCTAGCAGGATGTTATATTGATGTCACAGCAGATGTTGTCTCCCTTCCTTGGATACTTGGACACCTATGCAGGTGTGCTTGGTTCTTCCCAATATTATGACAGCTTGTCATCTTGATATTACTTCCCTTTGTACCTCCTGATCTACAGCCTTCTTTGAAAGGCTAAGGTTTGAATGTGATATTTTTTCTTTAATCAGAGAAAGATTAAGCTGAGGCAATAAAAGAGATTAATATTTTCTGGATTTACGTAGGTGTGTGACATCTTATTTAATTGAAACTTGCCAAGAGCAATACTGAAGTCTGGAAACCCACAGAAGAGAATTTGGACCGTTCAGGGGGTGGTTGTTTTATGTTTCCTATTCTAGAAATATCAGGGGAAATAGGAGTTTTGTTTCTACAAAACTGAAAAGCTGCTTTGTCTGTTCTTCTCTATTTCTTTAGGAAGCCAAGAATTCAGGAGAAACTTCCTTCAACAGAGGAGATTTTTATTCTGTGAAGGTCTTCCACCCCCCACGCCCATGCTTGATTTTAATATTCTGTGCTGATTGCCTCCCCCAGAAGAGTTGAAGTGCAAAAAGCCTGTTAAAATGGTGCACTGTTACTCATCCTATATACTGGGCTCGAATCTAGCCTAATTATGTCACTGCCAAAATTAAGCACTACTCTTTTAGCCTTACTGAGTGAATATCAGCCTGAGAAACAGATTTTGCATCAACTGAGTCATCAGGAAAATTCTGATTGCGGAGCCTTTTGTTAGTGATGGGGATACAAGGAGAGGGCACAGCTGCACCTTTTGATGGAAGCCAAAAATAAATTGGTTTGTCAACTGGGCACCTTTGGGAGTCCTGGTTTATACAATGTCCGCAGAACAGGTCTTCTGCATTCACCCAATAATTCAGGGAATTGCGTTCCGTAAGGTGCTGGATACGACCTGATGTTAGTACTACAGGAGCAGCTCCTTTAAGGAGTAATTTGTTGCAGTGCTTTGTGATGTACATGTCAACAAACTGCAGCAGAAATTAGCCTTATTATAAAGAGGAGATGAGTCTCACTGCTTATGGGGAATAACAACTGTGATTCACGTTTTGGAAATATGTTACTGGGAAAACCAGGCTTTGCTTTACTGCCTCTGTTCAGGTATTATTCCCTGGGCATGCGGAGCACTGGCAGGAAGATGCCAGCTTATACAAAAGGAGGAAACCTCTCCAGGTAGAAGTAGTTACTAGACACGAAGCAGTCCACAGGTAGCACTGATGTCCAAATCTTTCATCACACCGAGTCCTCTTTTAACACAATAGTTTTGGTCCATCTCCAAAGCACCTTCTCTTCCCCTGGTGTCCAGCGTTATGATTTTCTTGCCTGTGCAGTTCTCGTTCATCAGTATTTGGCAAATGATGTGATAGAAAAAGAAATCGTGCTTCTGGGCACTAGCTCCCTAGTTTGTCCTGGATAGAATTGGGCGTCCAGAAGTCTCCAGTGATTGGAGTGTGTTTGGCCAGATTTTACCTTCCTGTGTGTTGGGTTTTGGTGTTTTTTGGGTTTTTTTTTGATGATGGTAAAGCAGTGTTTCTGTATGGGTAGATTATGACTTTTAAAGGAATTACAGCAACCTGGGAGTAAGTGCAAAGCCTGGAGCAAACTGGAGCCTGAAAGCCCATCCTCGCGTGGAAGTATTCTGCCGGTATCTGTATTACGCAGTCTTGTTGTTATGATCCTACCTTTTTTTTTAAAGGGTGTTTTGTTTGGGTTTTTTTTAATAACTTTAGCCTTTAGGACTCTCTACCTTTTAGTTGCGTTGCTGGAGTTGATAGCGTCCTTCCTAACAAAATGTTTTTATTATAAGATATTTTCAGAATCACAGACAGTGTAGCTCTAAGAACATGGAGGAAGGCAGCTTGAGGACTGTTTATTGGTCTTTATTGCGATGCTGTTCTCGTGGTCCTTATACTTAAATGAGGCAGGAATTAATTCGGTCTTGTTCTTCTCCTTCACAATCCTGATGTTGCCCTACATACAGTATTTGAATACTAGATCTGTTTACAAATATGTTAAAGTTTTAACTGTTGCAATAAATTCCAGGAAATTTGAGCTGTAATTAAAACTTGCTGCTGTTAACTTAAACCTGGTGGATTTTATTTATTCTGCTCCCAACACTGTTTCTAAGTTTCTTAAATATACGACACTGTTCAATTCTCTCCATAGTTTTTCCACCAGCCACCCAGCCATCAGGGCAAATTGACTTTCTGTTTGAATGATATTTCTTCCAAAAATTAGAGGAGATTTCTAGGAAAGTTGTAATCTCATGACAAGTAGTACATGGAAAATTAGTAGTAGTACATGGTAAATTAGTAGTAACCTTCAGTAAATAGCTGACACACTGCTTTTCAATACTGTGGTGTCAAGGTGACTTCTGAGAGGGACACATTCTTTTTTTAACTATGATTCATGGGCTGAGTCATAAATTTAGGATGGCTTCCTGTGTTCCAGGCACTGGAGTGCTCCCAGTCATGTCAGCATCAAGCTTGCTTTAAGGCTAGAGCAGCACCATTAAATACAAAGGTATTTAATGACTTTTGACTCTGACTTTTGAGGCGCCTGATCTGTGGTCATTGCAAATTGGAAGATTGTACTGGGACAGTATCCCTGTGCCCTGTTCTTTTTCTTTTCCCTTGACTTAGGTCTGTGTAGTCTAAATCACCATTGTTCAGTCTTCCTTGGTATTGCTTTACGAGGAAAATATTCTCTCTCTGTGTCTCCACTAGTTTTCCAGTGCATCTTTGTAATATCCTCAATAGGAGCAACAATGAGGGGAAGAAAAAGGGAGATTTCCTTACTGACCATAAAATTGCTAATATTGTGGTTGTATGGGAATTTCACTGATGGATCATTTGCTTCCAGTCCTAAACTGTTCTGTAACACCAGTGTGTTCTCTTCAATGTATGTAATGATGCCTGTATGCCAATTTAAATGAAAGATTTTAAAAATACCTCTTACTGATTTTTTTTTTTTTTTTTTTTTTCCCCCCCTTGTCTTGCAGCCCTGGAAGAAAGCGTGATTTTTCGCCAGTGCTTTGGAGCCAGTACTTTGAATCCATGGAGGACGTTGTAGTAGAAAATGAAACTGGCAAGGATATATCCTTTTTTCCAGATTGAACTTTTCTTATTCTCAGTGACTGGGGCATTATCATATTTAAGTTTGTCATTGAGTTGATTGGGTTCTCTTCATCTTTTTCATGTATCTCTTCTTATCTTCCATTTTTTTCTTTTGTAGGGATCAGTATCAGTAACTAGAGCAATCCCTTCTAAGCTGACAGTTTAGGGTCAGCTGACTAGCAAGGTCAGTTCCTGGCATTGCTTCTTTAGTAATCATTAGTTTAAAAAAGTGTTTCCAACAGTTCAATAACATATTTTGCAGGGAAATACTCATCAGTTCCCATAGTTTAAACCATATCAGGATCAAAGCTGTTTATTGATTTTTATTAACAACAGGTAGTTAACTGGCTGTCAGTGAACTGTATGTTCAGGATCAGTATCAGCAGTATAACAGATAAACCTCAACACTAAACACTTAAATGTTAATAAATACTTGCAAATTTCTAAATGCCTTTCTACAACTAGTCCCAGGAAGTTCTGTTCCTCTACACACACAAACAAACATACGTGCATGGTCATATGCACCCCCAAGAAGTGTGGGTTACAAGCGCACAATCTCTTCCTGGACTGCAGGATCTCCTAATTGTGCAGCATCTCCTGTGGGAGCCGTGGATGTTACACGTGCTGCCCCACGAATGCAAACGACACCGAGGAAGCACCACATGAGGTCACATACATACACCTGAGGTGCGGGTCCCTACTTGTTGCACCCCAAATTGTCAGTCTACTAGCTGGTGTGCAGACAGGGAAGCTTCTCGCTCTGGCCAAGGCGGAGGTGGTGATGCCATCAGAGAGTCTTCTGGCAGTGTCAGACCAGGTTTTGCCTGCTGCTGTTTCCTCTACAAGATCTCTGCCCCCTTTGCAAAAGCTCATATTTCTTTTATACTTCTTTCCAAGCAGACTCCTCTTTGCCAGTCTTCCAGTTACTGTTTAGTCCAGCTGATAGCAGTCATCCTCTTTGAGGTGCTCAATCCACTGTTGTATCCAGGCCATTTGCTAACTGGGAGCGCCCCGACAAGTACAGTGTGCGAAGGTACTGGGACAAGACTTCCCATCAGTCCTACCTCTGCCTACAGCTCTGACAAAAGCAGGTTTGAGAGGTACTTCCAGGTCTTTTGACCTAATTACAAAATGAAAACATGTTAATCTGTGTTTAAATAACACCACCTTGTAGTGTAAATAGCTGCATGGTTTTTAAGCATGCGTATTCTAGCTTGCCATTAGGAAAAGCAAACTTTCAAGCTATTTCTCTCCAAATACCAATTTAGTAATTAATTCTCTAATGCCAGTAGCATGTGATGCTTTGAAATGAGAAAATTCTCTCTCCTTGTTGTTTTGCTCAGCTTGTCATTATTTTCTGTTTATTAACTGCATTTGTCCAATTCATCCTATGAATTCTTCATGATGTGCACCTTGTCTGCCTTTGATATAAGGGCCGTGCACACCCCTGAGGCTTCATAAATAATAAAATAAAAAGAACAATGGACCTATCTGGATAAGTGGTGTACGTAAGCATCCTAAATTTAAGTTATTTGGGATTTATTGTGTTACCTATGACCTTTAACAGAAGCTTGAGCTCCTATATGCTGAGTTGTGGACAGATGCGTACTGCGGAAGCAGCTGAATTAACAAATGGAGTGGGTGCCCACTGTTCTGCCCCAGCTACCTGTTACTGCTCCGTCAGATCTCCTTGTGTGAACAAACCTCAGCTGATGAAACTGTTTAAGCTGACGCAGCTCGCTGTAACTGAAATGGCGCAGGGAGCACCTGCGTGAACTGTTTGCAACCAGCAGATCTGAAGGGCGCTGCAGTATTCAGCAGAAAAACGATGAACAGCCTCATCAGTAACCGCAGCTAGCGTGGTTACATTCAGAGGAATGCTTTTGTCCGCCCCAAGACCAGAGGGAGAACAGCAGAAGGAGGTGAAGTGACTTGTCTGATCTGTCGATCACAGTTTCGAACACTGAACGCAGATCTCACGACTCCTAGGTCTGTGCCTTTCTCTAAGTGACATTGTTTTTAGCGATAGTTAAACTGATTTTTCAGTGTCTGCATCTATACTGTAAGGGGACTTTAGCTATCATAATGAAACATCTTTGCTGTGTAAGTTCCAGTGAGTAATTATATTGCCTTAAAAATCTTGTTTACTGGCTTATCTGACATTTTTCCTTGGAAATAACAGGAAAATACTCCAAAAGTACATGCCCCAAAGTGCATGCTGATCCTGGCTTGTTTTTTCTTAGTTGTTCAATTCACTGTTGTGCACTGGGGGAAAAGGGTGCGGGCAGGAGGTGTGTGGATTACAGAGGGGAGGAGACCTGGGCAGCAGGGAAACAGCTCTTGAAGCTTAAATAAAGTGGGTTAAGTTTTGTCCAGGTTATGCTTGCACATGCCTGTTGATCAGAGGGAGAAATGAGGCCTTGGGTACACAAGGGTAGAAACAAAACACTGTTGGGTGTTGCAGACTCCAAAATACATTCAGCTAAGTAACTTCAAATAACTCTATGAAATGTCCTTAACTGTTCATACACTTTTCGAATTTACAAAAGCGGATTGGAGGGGCCTGTCTTACTGCTGTTACACGGTGGAGGCCATTCTGCTCTTTCCTGGGCTGTATTTACTGTAAGTAAGGTGCTGCTTTATAGAAGTATATATGTATGCAAATATAGTCCTCTGAGCGTGGAAGGCAACTAAGCATTCAGCTATGTTAAGCACAGGAAAATCAGTTCAGAAAACTGTCTTGTAATCTCCTGGTGCGCACCTGACTCAAGTCTTCTAAATAGTTCACTGTCAGTGTATTTATTAAATAGGCAAAGCACATGCAAAGGTTTATCGTCTAGGTTTTAATTATCAGCAGTAACTAAAACTACATCTGCCAAATAGCTTGCATGTTTTAATGAAGTGCCAAAACATTTCTCATCATAGCGTAGCCATTTTTTTTTTCAGAAGGCTGCTTTTTCATGACTACCAGTGAAAGTTCAACAGCTTTATCTCATCATAGCAATATTATCTTTACATGGTTGAGGTCCTGTTTGACTTGTCGAGAAATCTCATTTGCTGCTCACCCAGCTCTCTGAAACATGAACTGAGGTGATGTCGATAGGAGTGTGCGTGGGGACTGACCAAACCAAAATTCCTCCCTCCCACCCATTCCCTTTAAAAAATGGGAGGGAGTTAAGGAAGAAAACTTCTAAAGGATTTCAAGTAAAGTAAAATCACTTGCAGTGTGTGATTTTTATTTAGGACCTTTTTAATCCAGGAACTCTTCGAGCTGTCTAGTCCCCTTAAGAGAAGGATGCTGTAGGGTGACTTTCATGGAAGTGCGACTGGACAGATGAAGTCTCTACGTCTCCCTGTACCTTTGGCTGTGCCATATTTGTTACCTTAGCAGTTTGGTGGGCTGTAGATCACTTAGCCTTTCAGCAGAGCTTCAAATGAGTAACAAGAGTGAACGTTTTAGAAGAGTCACTACCAACTGCTCTTGAATTCCCGATGTGACTGACTACTGTTGAGTAATCCTGATGGTGTAACCGTAAACCATCTTATATTACGATGAGACACATTAGAAAAATTCTTTGCCAACTGGGCTGTAATTTTGGTATTGAATAGTAGTTTTACACCTAGCAGTTCATTTGTAACTTTAGCTGACCCAGAGACTGGTGCAGATATGGGTCTGCTGAAACTCTTGAACTTTAGGTCTTGTCCCCCTGTACTCAGCACTGGTGAGGCCGCACCTCGAATACTGTGTTCAGTTTTGGGCCCCTCACTCCAAGAAAGACATTGAGGTGCTGGAGCGCGTCCAAAGAAGGGCAAGGAAGCTGGTGAAGGGTCTAGAGCACAAGTCTTATGAGGAGCAGCTGAGGGGAGCTGAGGGAGAAGGGGAGACCTTCTCGCTCTCTACAACTACCTGAAAGGAGGCTGTAGCGAGGTGGGGATCGGTCTCTTCTCCCGAGTAACTAGCTATAGGACAAGAAGGAATGGCCTCAAGTTGGGGGTCGGTCTCTTCTCCCGAGTAACAAGAGATAGGACAAGAGGGAAGGGCCTCAAGTTGCGCCAGGGGAGGTTTAGGTTGGATATTAGGAAACATTTCTTCACCAAAAACATTGTCAAGCATTGGAACAGGCTGCCCAGGGCAGTGGTTGTCAGCATCCCTGGAGGTATCGAAAAGACGTGTAGATGTGGCACTTAGGGACATGGTTTAGTGGTGGACTTGGCAGTGCTAGGTTAATGGTTGGACTCGATGGTCTTAAAGGTCTTTTCCGATCTCAATGATTCTGTGATTCTATGATTCTAAATCTCTATCTTACTAAATCCTGTAGTTACTTGCTTGTAGCTCAGTAGTTGCCAAGATGGACAGATGTCTTTTCCTCTGCTAGTTTAGTGTTTTTGTTATGGTATACAAGTGCCTTCAACAGATGTAATGAACATCACTGCTTTTAATTGGAGGCCGAGGTATGAAGTCACATTTTTCTGAGTTAAGGAAAGGGCTTCTTACAAGACACTTCCACCGTTTCTAGAGCTCTTTATTTCCAATAGCAACACCAATACCATTTTTACATTTGAAAATCTCCAGAGTTGAATTTAGCGGAGTGATTGCAGTCATAACACTGTACCTTACAATTACTGGCTTTTTATGTTCCTGTTAGCAATTAACAAAGTTAGATCATATAAAAGATTCACATAGATTTACACCTTGCACTTGAGACTGCATCTGGAGAAAGAAACTGCCACAACAATTAGCTCATGCCTTTGTGTGGCTGCTATACAATTATTTCCTTTGTGCATTATGAAATGAAAGTTTGTCCCAAGCAATCAAGTGTTGAATGTTTGGCATGAACCAGAACTTAAAAAAAAAAACCAAACCAAACAACCCCTTCCCCAAAAACCCAAGAAGAAACCCAAATTGGGAAGCATTGAGAGTAACCATCTATAAATAAAATAACAGCCTGCAGGAGCGGTGTGCTCCTTTCTTCCTTTGCGTGTTGGCCTGGTAACTTGCTGGATGATGTGTTTGTACTTCTCTTGGCCAAAGTACTCCTATTGGGATGAAACTCAGGGCACTGGAAAGCTTCCCATTCTCTCACATCATGTTGATGATTCTCTTTCCTTACTCCCTACTGTAAATAGTTTGATTTTTAGCGGCAGACTGCTCATCTGACTAGTTAAATTATTGCTTAGGTGCGTAAGCACCTTGCAGTTTGAGGTTTCGGGGTGTCTTTAGGGGCTCTAAAATATTAACTTGTGGATTCACTGGTTTTTGGGAGAGCAACTGCTACAGTCATTTAGGAGCTGGATAGCTGAACAATCAAAATATGAGGACTGGGTAGCTTTCAGATCTCTGCCCATTATGTAGGTGGTTCTATTAAGAATCCCTCAACAAATTCCCCCACTCCTGCAGGGCTGTTATTTAAATAATCAGCGATTCCTTAACACAAAAGTCTTCCTTTCAACAAAGAGTGCCACTTAATCACTGCGATGCCTGAAATAACTTATGTAAATTGAGCTGTCAGGGACAAATAGAGCCATAATCGTATTGCAGCCTTACCTTAGTTTGAAAAGATTCCTCACTTGTTCCCCCCGACCCCTTTGGACTAATCAATTTTTGTACATTTCAGCCTTACTGTAAAATTCTGTTCTTTGAGAGCAAATGGAATGTGTGCTGCAAAGCAGCTGCTTCATCTTCATGTCTGCTGTATAGCCAAGACTGATTTTGTAACATGTGGGGCTTGGGGAAGGGGGGGGCATTGCTTTGGTGTCCATAATCCCACTGCTGCATTTCAGTTTTCAAAGGTGCTACAGAGCTTGAATTCATTATCCTAGGAAACACACGTAATATCGTATGCACAGTGAAATAAATGTCCTCAGGGACGGCATTAATAATGGTAGAAAGGATGGAGCTTTGGTTAATTAAGGATAGTTTATATGGAATATTCTTGCTTGCTTTCTGTGACACCTTGTGCAATCCAGATTCAGCCACTTTGTTGACAGTAGAGGGTTTTTGTCACACCATCCAAGCCTTTGCTGTTGGTTCAGGGAGCGCTTAATGTTGCTAATCCTTTTGTAGATGAGGTGTGGCACTTTGCAAATTGTCTTATCTTTGTCCCTTCTTGCAGTCTGCAATCATTAACAGGATTCAGTGTAGGATTGTGGCTTTAGATCTCCGGGGCCATGGTAAGTAAAATAAATTTAAAATCACATAAGCATGTTATACGCTCTCGTTTTTCAAAGATGTAATGATTCCTTCCCAAGATGACTAAGAAAGCGTCCTTGAGGCATCCCAATTTTTATTCAAAAGCAAGGATGGAAAAGTGGCTTCTGGAGCTCTGCAGCCAGCTGTCCTCACGTGCCAGAAGCTGAGACTCCCTGCGCCTTTGGGGGAGGCAGTGGTGGACTTGTTCCTTCCTACTTACTGGCACCAACCCCCTGCTTCATATTTTCATAACCTATAAGTGGTCTTTACCATTAGAAATAAGGTCTGTTCTTTAGTTTTAAGATACATTGCAAATATGGAACAGTTATGGGGAGCATTTCCTACCCGTAAGCTATAATGCGATAAAGTACCAGCCGTTCCTATTAATTCTGGGTTTCTTAATTATT
Source organism: Gymnogyps californianus (assembly GCF_018139145.2). Lineage (NCBI taxonomy): Eukaryota > Metazoa > Chordata > Aves > Accipitriformes > Cathartidae > Gymnogyps > Gymnogyps californianus. Next base: position 1,441,763 of record NC_059471.1, on the reverse strand, counting down.
CATCTTAACTGCAGTAGGCTCGCTCTTAATAACTGTGCCAAAAAGCTTTGTACAGTTGTTGCTCTACGTCCTAAGGGGTCTGAAGGTTTCCAGCTTATGTGAACTTAACTTTTTTTGTTCTTTCAGGAGAAACAAAAGTTAGGAATCCTGAAGATCTGTCTGCAGAGACTATGTCAAAGTAAGGAAGCTTATGCTCTCTCTTCAGTATTTCACTTTTCACAAACCTTTATTTTCTTTCCTTGATTGAACAATAAACTACTTGAGGACGCACAACCTTCATTCAAGGGAGCTGGAAGATAGTTTCATTTCACATGGTTCTGGTAGTTATCTCTTCTTTTCCTTCCATTTTGGGACAGTTTGAAATTTATTTGAAATTGTATCTCTTCTAGCTGAGTCAGATTCCAAACTGGAGTCGTTCTCTAGGTGCACTCAGTTTTTAAACTCACTTTAAAGATCAGTGGCTTCATTGCAGTGAACGCTTTAAACCTGCAAAACGCTATAACATTTGCTAGAGATTTCCTAATAGAAGGGGAATGCTTTCCTGGGACATAACCGACTGGGGCATTTTAGCTTGAAATCACCAGTTTGGTTCTTCCTCGGCTCCTTGAGCGAGCGTTCAGAGCATGCCTGCCTCGGACTGGCGGCATCCCCAGAGTGTGGGTCACAGACTGAGACTTTCGAGCATGGAGGGAGTTGCTTTTTCAAACTATCACGACCTGCTTTGGGATGCAAATCCCCCTCTTGACAAAGCTGTAAGAAAAGCAAATACCCACTGCTAAGCACGTTACGTTATGTCCACATTTAATACAAAGAGACCCTTTGCTATGACTACAATTAAATCACGAAGGATTTTGTAACCTTCGCATGAACAAATCCACCTCATTTGTTGTGGGGAGGCCATGTGTGAAATGTATTCTGACTTCCATTGTATACCTTATTGCTACTGCTTATGGCTTGTCAGATCCTGATGTGTTATTGTCCTGAGGAGATGCTGTATGAAATGATTAGAATTTTTTCGATCTGGAGCAGCACTACTGTGGGGGGAAAACAAGTTCCTTTTGTTTTTAAACCTTTCTCTCCTCTTAGCAATAACCTTGAAAGTTATTCCTGAATAGCCTTTAAATGGGAGCCTTAAATTATAGCTGTTTTTTTTTTTTTTTTTTTTTTTTAATCAAATCCTCAAGCAATTTTCTCTGACAGAGCAAACAAGCTGGTCAGCCTTTTTTTTTTTTTTTTTTTTTTTTTTTGACTTGTTTTCCATTTTCTAGTTGCAATACTGCTCAGGTCTCTGGTTCCTCTGAATGGTTTTGTCAGGAAAGCCAATTTGGGTGTCTTAAACTACAGTGCTCCTCAGTAGGTTTCAGTCATTAGCTCTGCTGTTTTGGTTTTTGTAAATCACACCAGGTGATTCACATACTGCAGTGACAGCTTCAGTTTAAAGTAGGTGCCTTATGGAAAGGACGGGGAAATTGCCCCTTGCCTTGTAGTATCTGTGCTCAGAGAGAGTCTGAATCTTTTTGCTTGTGCTCAGTGTTGTTTATCTTTGCCTTGGTCAGTAGGGCTCAGTTATTTTCTCTCTTTAATTGCAAACAGTTTCTCCTTTCAGAATGGTGAATCGGTGAATTTCTTAGTCTACGCTTCTGTGCAAGAGGATTTGACAGCTTTTTCTCACCTTTTATTTCCAATTCCCACCAGCTAATGTCAATGTAAAATGTTCTCTTCAGGGATTTCTTTTAAATGAGCATTTCCGTTAATAAAAACGGAAATGACATGCTTGTTCAGGAAAGTATTGGCTTGAATGATTTCCTGTATTGGTACCTAGATGAAACAGCGGTAAGAGAATAAACTTGTCTCAATTACCTGTGGGTTAAATGAGCGTACAGACAGGATTTGGAGCCGGACATCTGTCTTGGATCTGTACTTTCTCCTCCCATTGTACAAATGTGCTTCAGAAATGTATCAAGGTAGAGATGCCGACCACGCTTTTATCTCGGTTTGGCAGAGACGTTGGCAACGTGGTTGAAGCTCTGTATGGGGACCTTCCTCCCCCTATCATGCTGATTGGGCACAGCATGGGGGGTGCCATCGCAGTGCACACGGCGGTCGCAAATTTGGTGCCAAGTTTACTGGGTCTGTGCATGATCGATGTTGTGGAAGGTAAGTGTGTGTACCCTTGGATAGGGTTCTGTACCCTTGGATGGGGTTCTGTCTTCCACATTGATCTTTTTCTTCGGGATCCCAAATCCCTGAATACGGAAAGTTTTGCCCGGTTTTTAAACCAATGCCAATTCCATCCTCCTAACAGATGCTACCTACACAAAAGTGTTTCTAGCGTGACCCCCCCCCTTTGCTTTTCCCAGATGAGCTCTGTTTGCTATTTTCCTGATAATTTTTTTGCAATACTTTCTTGTTAGCGGGGAGAAAGGTGCCTTTTTATAGAATGCATGGTGCTGATGAGTGATTACTGCTTTCTCTTACTATCTGAATGTCCTACCCGTTCAAATATTAATTCTCTAATGTGGGAGCAGGTGTGACTGTGGGCTTAGGAGGACTAAGCTGTACTTTCCTTAACAGCATTAAATCCCCAGTGAGCTCCGGCTTTCTCTGAGGGTGTTCCCTGGTAGCCAGTTCTGTATAGAGGGATGTGGCAGTTAGTTCATCAGATGCCATCAAGTTAAAATACTTGTTTTTAGGTACAGCCATGGATGCATTGAACAGCATGCAGAACTTCTTAAGGAGTCGTCCCAAAACATTCAAGTCACTTGAGAATGCCATTGAGTGGAGGTAATGCATGGGCTTATGCAGTCTCCAAAATCACTTGTCTTTGTAGCTTGACTCCTGAAGGAAACAAAGTTTATATAATTTGTCTGTTTTCTCCTTTCACGCTCACTGCCCCAACTATCGTTGCCAATTCCTTGGCCAATTTGACAGGGAGAGAGAGGTCTGAAAGATAATTAATTTCCTGGGAGAGTTGGCTAGGCATTGGAGAAGGATCCTCTAAGAGCTTCAACTAATGGAAAGCTTTATGGTATGAACTGCAGCTTCCTTGTAAGTGTCCCAGCTATTACAGAAGAAGCTTGAGACATCCATCCCATGTGTAAGAAACAGGACTTATTTCCAATTCAGCAAGAATTACTTACGCATTTGGCAGCTGAGTTTGAAAGGGAGAGGCCTTGTGGTTAAGTTTGTAGATTGGACTACAGAAAGCCCACTTCTGTTGCCAAATACCCATGTAGTTTCTGGCCTGTCCCCTACAATGAAATGGGTTTAATGCTATTTCACTGTTTCCCCACCAGCACTTCTCCCACGTGTCTTTTAAATTCACAGTTACAGTGACAACGGGGGGGTTCAAGTAAGTCGGCATGTAGTGTAAGCTACTCCAAACGTCTTCTGAGAGCAGGAGGTTTGGGAATGGTTTGGGGAAATCACGAGCTGTAAAGAGTTTTTGCTTCTGTTTCTGGGCCTGCTAATTCCTGAATCTGTTTAGTAAATATTTCTGCCCTTATTCTGATTTATTAATTTTTTTTTTCCTCCCCCCTAGTGTAAAAAGTGGACAAATAAGAAATCTTGAATCTGCCAGAGTTTCTATGGTCGGTCAAGTCAAACAGTAGGTGGTTTTTGTTTTTGGTTTTTTTTTTTTTTTAAAGCTCTTAAAATCATCTTGTCTGTTTTACAATACCGTTACTACAGAGCATAAATGCACTTGAAAGTGAAAATTTCTTCTAACAAATACAAATTTATTATCATTTGATCACAGTTGATAACTGGCAGCAGCACTGAATCATAATTATGGCACTTGGAGAAAACCCGGCCAAAATTTCCCTGGGGCAAAATCCGCCAAGAACGGTGTTTTAAAAAGTTTAACTACTGCTGGTTGTGTATTCCTTGGTTTGTCTGCCTTTCTGCACACATTAAGAAATAAGTGTTAGTCTGATGCCTCTTCAGAAAGGTTGCCCTAAATCGGGTTGGCCTTCTGGGTATGGTGTCTTACACTTCCTTTTAGAAATTGTTTAATTATCTGTTGCATTCTGGGAGTGATCTGAGATGGATTTGGAGGGATCAGAGTAACCTGCTTTGCCGCTCTAATCCTTGACATACCTGGAGCCTTTACAAATGTCTCATACTCCGTTAAGCAAAGCTGTTGTTGATTGTTTGACCACTTCTGCCTCTTCTAAGTAGCTGTTTGCGTTTGTATTTGCACTGGGATACGTGTGCCGCGCAGGCACTCGGTCCCATGGCTAGTCATGACTGTATCTTTCATCCACAGCTACTTTTAAACTTGAAGGGATTTTTTTCAGCCAGTATCTGAGAAATTGCTGAACAGTTTAGGTTAAAACCTGTTGGTTTTTTTTTGTTTTGGCAGGGAATCAGTTTCTGGTTTTATTTTCATAGGTGCGAAGGGGCTGCCAGTCCTGAATGTCCTAAAGCCATAGTAGAGGGTATTATTGAAGAAGAGGAGGAGGAGGAAGAGGAGGAGGAAGGGGGAGGCTCTGTCAACAAAAGGAAGAAAGAAGATGACACGGAGGTAGGGAATTTCTTGCTGTGTTTTAAGCTTGTGTTTGCACGATGCTCCCTGCAAGAGTAGCCACCAGTAGTTATCCAAATCATTCTAATATAAAATGGAGCAACTCCAGGGACCAAAAACTTTCTATTGTGACTGTTGTTTTTCTCCTTTGTCTGGTGCTGCTGATTCAATCTTGGACTGTTACCTGAAAGCGTGCGTTTGGTTTTCTTTCCTGAGATGCTCACAGATTTAGCGCATATGGCCTGAAATGGGGCTTCTGGCCTGAATGAGGAATGCTCTTTTCTGAGTCTTTGTGGTATTTTTGTTCGTTTCCAAGGCACAGTAGCATTCAGGAGGTCGTACAGGCAATTGCAACCTAGGAATGTAAATTCCTCGAGGAAAAGTGTTGTAGCCAGCTTAGCCCCTTATATTTCTGTGTCACCTAAGTGAGAGCCAAGTGTGAACGTTCAGACAATTTGTGAGCTATTTGTGCCAGTAAAAAATAGCAAATTGAGTGCCCTGAATACTGCAGCCTTCTCTTGATCGACAGGTATAGCTCCTGCTGACTTTCTTGTTCCCTACTCATGTACTTTGGCTGTGATTTGGAGAGAAATTTAGGAGCAAGGAGGGTCATCCCCTGGAAGAGTGTAATCCACCAGAGGGAGCCAGGTTTTTTTATATATACTTCCAAGTGGCACTCTGAGTTCATTGTATTTCAGCTGTTTTACTGATCACTAACGCAGAGCTCTCTCTCCTCCCTGCAGACAAAGAAGGAGCACTTATACACGTGGCGAATTGAACTGGCGAAAACAGAAAAATACTGGGATGGCTGGTTCAGGGGTTTGTCTAACCTCTTCCTAAGCTGTCCAACTCCAAAGCTTTTGCTTTTAGCTGGTACGTGTCTCTTCCAGTCCTGTTTAGGTTCAGTGGCTGTTCACTTCAGTGATGTCGCACTTGTATTTTAGAGAATAGGGTCAGCGTTTGGCTCATGTCTTTCTCTGAGAGTAGCAGACCTATATATCTTGAAATGCCATAAACCAGTCCATTTGATCCGTGCAGATCTGGAATTAGTTCAGAGCCTCTAATATCAAAAGAGCACATAATGACATACTGTGTATTGCTGCTGTTGCATGGGTGTTTTACATGTATGATGTGGAAGAAGAGCAAACAGGACAGATCCAAGCTGCCCTTCAGCCTCCACTACTGTGATATTTTCCTACAGATATGGGCGTGAACTTTTCGACTGAAAGTCAAATTATCAATGTTCTAGAGCCAGCTGTAGGCCCTTTTTGTACCCTGATAGGAAATTGAGCGTGTAACCAAGATAAGTACCCTTTTAAATTGTAGGGAAGGATGTGTTCTTGCATTTTTGGCTGGGATTCTTTCCTATCACTTTGCTCTCTTGAGGTGCAGCAGTAAAAAGTCCTTGCGGGTGTCAGAGATGATGTTTCTTTTGAGTTTTTCAAGCCAAATGTCTCCTTCAAAATGTCAAGTAAAGCCCTGCTTAGACAGTCATGTTCTCTCTGGCTTTTCTCCAGTACATCTGTTTATTTGATTGTAGGTGTTGACAGGCTCGATAAAGATCTAACAATTGGACAGATGCAAGGTAAATATTTAATATTGTTACTCTATCCTTACTGTAATGCTCTTTTTTTGGATGATAGCTTGTTGCTATGGGTACACAAACGAGAGATAGCTGGAATGGCCTCTTACCAGATGCAGTCTATATCGAAACAAATGTGCATTAAAGAATTAGTCCATCCCAAAGTGTTCTCTTAACTGTCTGTGGTTGTAGGAAGGGTGGAGAAGTTGCGAAGGGAAAGGTTGAATTAGAAGTTGTGAAGGGCTGTTGCCATGGTTTTTGTTCAGTCTAGTGTTCAATGTTTCCAGCAACGGGGCTGCCACAATTCTCTTGGATCAGAATGATTGTCTGTGAGGGCTTCTTTCTAATCTGTTTTCTCCCTTTCTAACTACATTCCTGATGTTCCTAGCTAGAACGCTTGGGACCATCCAAAACTGTCTGGTCTCCTGGTGTTTCTGGCAGACATCAGACCGAGATTCAGCATCTGCATTAATGTTTTGGGGTTTGGTTGGTTCCCCCCCCCCCCATCCCAGCTTCATTGATTTCCAGAGCAACCAGTACTGGAAAGTAGTACTGGGTAGCAGGATAAACATTACGTTAAGGTAGATCTGATAACAGTTCCAATTCTGAAAGGTAGTCTCACCTGCATTGAGAAGCTTAAGAAGTTTAGCTTCATTTTAACTCCTGGGAACCTGCTCTAGTTACACTTGGGGAAGATGAGTTAAGCAGCCGGTTCTTGCTTTCTTTGGAAACTGTCTGCTGTGTGTGTTGTACGGTTTGCCCTAGGCTTCTGTGCCTTCCCCGGTCCCTCTTCGCCAGATGCACATAGCGCGATTTAGTGAGGTTTGTTTGTAAAGAATGTGAGATCCTTTTTAGAAGAGTTCATAAATTCACAGTGCTTTTAAGGGTGTAGTGTCTGATGTTTCCTGTGTACACAAGAACGGCTTGCCTAAACCATTGCTGTTAGAAATCAAGACCACTTACAAAGCCACTCCACTGATGACTCTCTTGATCCGCAGGGAAGTTTCAGATGCAGGTCCTCCCACAGTGTGGCCATGCAGTCCACGAAGATGCTCCAGACAAGGTGAGCCCCACTGGGGGGTTGAAGCTAGATACGTCGTGGTCTTCACAGCTTAAATGCAAAAGGGGTCCGTTGCTTACTGTGAAGCAGAGATTATACTTTAGGGCATTTTTTGGCATGACGTCTTAACTGGCTATTCGCAAAACAGCTTGGATTTTTAAGCTGACTGGAAAGCCTGGGCTAAGATGTTACATGACACAGGGCTTGGCTAGGTTACAGACTTAACTCTCAGGCTAGCGGTGATACAACTAACTCTTACCACGTGGAGTGTGGATTTATCCTCCCTGCCTTTCCTCATGAAGTTCTCCGCTCTCCCTTGTACTAAGCTGCAGCTTTTGGGGTTGGTCTCTGTTCTACTGAGTTGGGTGGCTCACATTTTCCAAATACAAAACAAATGTTACTGAAAGAGCTTACAGACTGACAGAGCAGCGCTGCTTCTGGGTACTGCTGAGGTTAGTGTCCAGATAGAAGCAGGAATGTGGTGCAGCCAGTGGAGCCTGCGGTTGGAAACACGTCTGCTCTTAAAGCTTGTTCTACACTGACCACTGTGAGTGTAAAACTCAGCCTTTCTGTGCTTCACGTTACCAGTCTGAAATAGTATGTTTAGATAAAAATCCCTGAGTTCTTACATTGTTACTCTTTTTAATATACATTCTAAGCCGTATTATTACTGTCAGGTTACTGTCTTGACTTATTCTTTATAGGAATAACTTGCATCGTGGTTTCACCAGACCTTTTTTCCCCTGCTAAACTTAGGCATTGTTTTAAGAATTACTGAAAGAGGTGGAGAAAAAGTTTGATCAGTTCTTGATTGTGAGATCAGTGTCAGAGTAAAGGTGGAAGCATGTAGTTCATTTTTTTAATATAAAAGCGTGTTATACAGAGCTCTTAGTCTTAAAGGAGCAAGCTTGATTCAGCAAGAGGATCCTGAGGACATGAACTGTTGTTGGAAATGCTGCAGGCTTTGAAAACTGACTGGATTTCTTGTTATTTTCGTGTCCCTTTAAATTCTGACCAATTTTTTTTTTTTTTTCCTCTTCCCTCAGGTTGCTGAAGCTGTTGCGACGTTCCTGATCCGTCACAGGTTTACAGAGCCCATCGGTGGATTCCAGTGGTAAGGCTCTGCGGGTGCTGGAGCTGTGCAGTCCTCGAGCAGAGCTCTTGCTCTTACTGCCTGCGTGTTTGGCTCTCAATGTGGGAGGTTGGAGTTTTAGCATAATGCTAAAAACCACATGTAAACAAACAGCTTTCAGTCACAGCCAGTAATATATCTGATGTTTATGTGTTCTGTCTAACCTTCTTGAGTATTAACTTGTGTTAATGAAACCTCCTTCCTTGGAGGGGAGGAGCGAAGCAAATCCTCCCTAGCTGATTCCTTTCTTTACAGCATGCCAGAAGGCAGAATTACAAGCTTTATGGTATTTAGTTTAAATAGCGTTTTATTTAAGTAATCAAGGCCCTGTGTTCTGAAAACAACTTGCACCACACTTCTTTGGCCAAGAAATACTGGTGAGATTAGACAGGTGAAGCTGTGTGCTTCACGTTGCAGACTTTCCATACTTACCTCATGTGTTTTCATATGATAATGAACTGTAGAAGCCTGGCCTCTGCGATCAGCCACACAGCGGTTGAGAGTAGGTTGTGACTGATAAGGTTGATCGGAAAAACTCCCAAAGTCTTAGTTACAGTACGATAAAGCTAATAACTAAACCAACGCTTAGGCCTTATAGAAGGTGCTAATTGCTTTTAGGATCATCACCATCATGAATGGTAAAATAAGCAGGTTTCTTCGGCAGTCCTGAAAAGTCTTACCGCTTTTAGCTAAGAATTCAACAAAAGCTGTAAGCCCCAAAATGCGTAATGCTGTAGGACTGGCAACGCTAAAGAGGTATTGCTGGATGATCTCTTTCTTTTTTTCCCTTTTATCCTGTGCCCTTGGGGATAAAACAGTAGAAGTGTAGGACTGTGGACTGCATGTTTTCAATCCAATGAAAGGATGTAATGTAGGTTAATGTGTAAATGATGAGAGAGGGAGAAGACCAAAGGACTGCACTACATTGTAATGTTGAATCCCCACCAGGTATTTGGCAACCTGTGCTATCTCTGTGAGCCTTTGAAGGTGGCAGCCTGTTGCTCCTGCTACTACGGTTGTAGCAAAAGCAGCTTTAAAACAAGAGGCTTGAAGAAAGCGAGATGGCTTGCTGGCCTTATTGTGTCCTTAAGCCACAGACAGCAACATATTCAGCTTTGTGCTTCTCACTATTACGTAGCTTAGAATTTATTGTTGAATGCATCGACGGTGATTTTAACCTGCATGATAGACTTCTTTTGGCCTTGTTTGATCTTGGGTAATCAACTAAATTTAGGGTATTGCAGAGCCAAATATCTGCAGAGAATACCTTGATTTTAACGTGTGACCTTGCTTCTACTCTCCTTTTTCCCTCCTAGTGTGTTTCCTGCTTGTTAATACCCTGGTGTTCTCCAGCACTGAGTCCTGTTGTAAATAAACTGCACCAGAGGCCACTGTGATGTATCCATATCCTTTCATCTCTCCAGTTCAGCAGCAGTGAGAAGTTGGTGTGAGATTCATCCCCTAGAACTAGTTCTCCAGAATGTGTAAATGCTTAGGGACTTCCTTGCTGGGAAGCAGCTTGTACTGAAGACCATGAAAAGCTCTTCAGGCCCTTGGAAGTGGGCTCCTCTCTGCTGCCACAAGGAAAGACCTCCTGAAATCCCAAGTAGTCAATCATACCGATCTCCATCAATTCTCAGGCTTTCTTGGACCCAACTGCAAAGGGGCCGTTGGCAGTCCAGATCCACCGAGGGCATTGCAGCATAGGCTTCAGGATTTCTCCATGGAATTGTCTAATCGTCTTTGAAGTGCCCCTTAGGTTTGTTTTTTATATACACGTTTCTTTCCCCTAAAGCAGATGAGGAATCGGCTTCATTGGGAGCTCAGGTTTCGTCTCACCAATGCCAGCCTTATGGGTTAAGCTGCAGGAAGAGCCTAGGTGCTACTTTCCTGTGCAAAGTTGGACAGGACTGTAAAACAAAAAGGCGAGGGGGGACCGTGAGCTCCATTTCAGAGTCTTGCAGCTTTCTTAATACGTGTTTCAAGTTCTCACTGAGAAAAATAGCCTGGGTAACTCCGTCTACTGCAGACACATAACAGGCAGGGGACTCTGGGCCTGCGTTTATGGGGAAGACCCAAGAGCAGCAGTAACAACGTGGTCGACAGGCAGTTTGCCTGTTTGGCCGTTCTCTGTGCCTGGAATGTGTTGATGCTTCCCTTCTTGTAGCTGCTACACACAACTGAGCAGAGATCAGCACCTTTTGGATGAAAAAATGCAAAAAGTACAGTAGATAAAACCCTGGAAGAGCTTGGAGTCAGTCCTGCTGATGTTGATGCAGAGGTGTAGGCAGCTGCTGCTGCTGCATTATGCTCCCCCCAGTCTTGGAGGAAAGACCTTGTTTTCACTGTCGCTTCCTAGATCGTTCCGCTGCCTGCCTTCCATATTTCCATGTAAATGCAGTAGTTACACGGAGAGCTTTTCTTCAGGGTTAAATTATCCACAGACAGTTCGTCACATTGCTTTCACCTAAGAATCACTCTTGAGCGTAAGAGCAGACGCGTTTTGGAGCAGTTTTCCTCAATATTTTGCTGGCGGATGTCTGAATTTTTTTTTTTTTTCCTTGTGTCCATAACCCCTTGATGCTGTACGATGAAAGCAGTATTTTAACGCTGTTTTGCTGAGGCAGAGTTCTGTCTTTGGCCTGATTTGGGAGCTGCCATGTGCGTCTGTGCGTACGTCCTTTGACAAGAGCCGTCATGAATTCTTGGCATTTGAGAGGTGCAGGTGGGGCAAAGGGAGCCGGTGTGAAGAGCTGGCAAAGCCCGGTTTAACGTTGGTGTTTACCGCGATGGAGAGCCACTCATCTCCTCTGATTCATTCGCATGCGAGCCCTGGACACAGCAGTCGTGGCTTTGCTCTGTGTCCCTTCCCTGACAACATCAGGGTGAGAAATGCCTGAATTAGAGACAAGAAAGCCTCATTCCAGAGAGCTCTCCTCTCTCCTGGCGCTTTGGCCATCGGCACTCGGGTGTTCAAAGAGCAGTTGCTGGCTCCCGGCGCTTCCCTCCGTAAGTCACCGTGTTAATTATTGCATTAGTTTACTGTGACCTTGATGTAATGTCCGCCCCTGGTTTAGTTGCTGATGGATTAAATGGATCTTCAGCAGTTGAGATGCAAAACAGCACTTTCCCCAGCTGTAACCTGAAGATTGGCAAAATTCTCGGTCCTTTCCAGATGACTCCTGTGTTCAGATTCTTAGAGATTAAATAATACAGTGTGTATGTCCAGAGTCGCACTTCACGGGGTAGTTAAGCATGTGCCTGTTGTCATACTCATGAATGATCTTGGTAAAGTCACATTCCTCCGTGCTGAAGTAACTTGGAGGATCTGGCTTTGAGTGATTCATTGCGGGAACTCCTCGCGTTTGCCTCTCATGTTATCCCTTTCATTTGCTTTTACAGTTTGCGAGATATTAAAAACAAAAACCCAAACCCAACTCCATGAAAAGCATAAGAAAATCAGTTTTGTATTCTGTAGAAGCACCACTGGAAAATGAACGACCGTTTCTGAATCCTGTGGGCTCCCCAGAATTATGTTTTGTTGTTAACATTTGAGAAGTGAGTGAAAAAATAAATATTTCAACAGCCTATTTAATGTGGCGTTGCTCCGTGCCAAGCTCTCAGTCCTGACTTGCACAGAATAGGTAGCCGTTCAGGGACGCATGTAGGGCTGGCTTCAAAAAAAGGTGACTACAGGGACAGCGGCAATAGCGGGGGGGTGGTGGAGGGGGAATTCCTTTCGGCTGTGTCGAGCCACGTACATTTTTGAGACTGTACTTTTGTCTGAAAAAGATAAATGCCCCTGTTGCAGTTTCTTCTCCCTTCTCAGGAAGCTACCGGCAGAGACAAAGGGTATTTAGGTGAAGGATAGCAGAGACCATGGTGAAAGTAGCTGCGGAGAGAAGAAACGTTCTCTTTGCCTCATGAAAAATGAGGACATCTAGAAAATCCCCCCGTAACTACCGGCTTTTCACTGCATTTTTCCACAGCCTGCAGCATGGTGCTGTGTCTGTGTAAAAGCCGATAAACGAGGAGGCGGCTGTCTGAATTGAAAGGATGCTGGTTTTACGCTGGCCCTTTTGATTATTTAGAAATCTCTCTTGCTTTTGTTCCAGTTGTTGGATTGAGGATCGGTGGAAACTTTTTCACAATGGAAAAAACCCGAGGCTCGGCAGGAGCAGCAGATGCAGTTTGGGAGGCTGGTTTGTTGCAGGGTTCACTTCTTAAATTTTTCAAATCAGACCCAGGGCGGGTTTTACCAGTTCCCGGATTACGTGCACCAGGCAAAACCCTCAGTGACTTATAGATTCCAGGAGCATTGAGATTGTTGGAAAAAGACGATTCCTGTATTGCGGAAGCGTGTGGCTTGGCTTTGAAGGCAGATCCTGCAAATACAGAGCTCGGCTGCGTGTCTTTGCACATGCTTAAGCCTGCGCGGTTCCTCCGTGCTGGTGTTTTGAAAACGCTGTTAGTGACCGGGGCGATCGATACGTACAGACGCAGACACTCGGTGTTGAAATGGCTGCTGAATCGCGTTGCTGTACGGAGCTCACTTTTCTTTTGAGCCTTGTCTTTTTTGTCTTCAGCCTGCGCTGGTCCAGATGTGAAGTGAGTGGGAGGTGATACCAGAGCCAATTAAAAAATACCGATGCTTATTGCGACTGGAGGTCACTTTCTGTGCAACCGAGACACCCTCTGAAAAAAAAAAAAAAATAAGCACTACAGTAAAGCACAGAGTGACTTCTAAACTGAGCTCACGGTCGGGGAGCTCTCGGAGGCAGTGGTGTTGTGATCGATCCCGTTGGTAACACCAGCAGCCCAGTAAATACCGCGCTGGGGCAGTTCAGAGCGAACCTCCTTGCTTTTCCTCTCTCTGCAGGGCAGGGCTGAGCGATTGCAATAGGGCCAAGCCGCTCGCTGGCTTCTTGTTCAGCGAGACCATGCCAGGACTCCGAAAACTTTACCAGTGTGGTGCCATGTTCAACGGGGGCTTCAGCGAACGGGGGAGCCGCGGGCAGGTATTGGAGCAGGAGAGAGCAAACAGCTTTGTGCTGATGTTCTCCACCTCCTCGACTTCAGCGCTGATGTTTCTCCTCCCCTCCGCTATTGCCTTTTATCTTGGGTGCCGAAGGGCCTGGGAGGAGAGATGTTGGGAGGTGCCTGGCAATCGGCCATTCACTGGTTTGAACTGGTGCTCAACACTCCCAAAAATCTAGACCTAGATCTTCAGGTAAGGTCAAAAAAAAAATAGCTTATGGGTTGCCATTTCCAAGAAAACTCAGCCCTGGTGCATTATAACACCCGTCTGAGCCTGGCGCTCCGCTCCCAGCCCGGAACTGCCTGAACCTGCCTCCCTTGGCTGTATCGTCTGCCCTGATCCGTCCGGTAACGCCTGTCCGTAAGGCATCCGAAACCTGCGGGATAGTGCTCGAGTGTTTGCTCCGAGCTTTGCTGTTGGATCCTTGGCCGGTTTAGGCCAAGCTTTCCCAATCTGGTGGGGTGACCTCTTACCACATGCTGCTGTTTCCGAAAGGAAAATGTGTGTGTGTGTGTGCGTACGTCAGTTCTCCGGAGACCGCGTTGTGTGTCCTGTGTCAGCCTCATCCTGTTCATGTCTTGTTCGGTGTCTGTTTCTCTCGCCTACAAATAAAGCATTTGTGAAAAGCCTGGGGTAGGAACTTCTTTCTCTTCAGCTGCGGTACTCGGGCTCCTCGGAGCAGCCCGTGGAGGAAGGGTGTCGATCCGGCTGTTCCTGGGCCATCCCCAGGGCCAGACCCGAGCCTTGGCTTTTTCTGGTGACTCACGGAAGCCTCTTGTCATCTGAAATATTCCCTCATCCCTTCTCCGCCCTCCAGTCTGGGGAGGAGGGGGGGATGCTTTAGCCACAGCTTTTGCTTTTTCCCCTCCTCTCCGTGACCGATAGCTCCCACGTGTACAGAAACATCTGAAAGTAATAAACCACGGCGCTCTGGCTGTTAAGTGACCTGTGCTGTGTTGAACCGTCTGTTTTATAACACCCGGAATGCTGGGGTTGCTGTTACTATCTGAAGAGCAGGAGTTTGGGGATATCTGCTCTGAAATTTTGCAGGCTCTTTTACATTCAAGCAGGTTTAACAGAGCCCAGAAGGGTTCCTGGAGCATCCTCCCGCTGCTCCAGCTCCTGTTCCCCTGCCCAAATCCTGCTCACACCTCATTCCCTGTGTGCCTACGGAAGGGTTAATCCGGGGCTGGATAAACGCAGCCATGGAGTGATAAATGCACATTTTTAAACCCAAAGCGAACAGGAAAGCCTTGGGAAAGGTCTGCCTGGTGTTTCTATCCCCCTCCCCAATTTTTATCCTTTTCCTTCCAGCTAGCAAAGAGGCTGAGAGGTGACGGGGTGGCCTGGACCCCCCCTGGGGAGCTGGGTCTCCCCAGGCTGCGGTCCCCACTGCCTCTCCATCCAGGAGGATTTTAATCTCATCCAGGAGGATATTAATCTCATCCAAACATCGCATAGATGGGGCTGGCTGGCTGTGGAATCTGGGAGTTTCTGTGCAGGGGCTGATGGCGTTTTCCAGCTTGACCCTCGCTTCATCCGGGCTGTCCCCATCGGAAAAACCCGGGGAGAGCAGCGTGAGCTCCCTGCCCGATCTCCAGGCGCTGCCGGGGAGCCCCGCTGCCGCCTCTTTGCCTTCCCGGTCACGCAGGTGCTGCGGTCGGCCGGAGAAAGGGAGTTTGTCTGCGGGGGCCCCGGGGGAGCGATGCTCGCGCAAGCGTGGTCCGAGCGAGGGCAGGCTGGGGGAAGGCAGCGGCCGCCTTCTCCCTCCCCAAGGTCCCTCTTAACAGCGACCGCCCTGCAAAAAAGAACCCTGCAAAAAAAAAAACCCAAACCCTTCTGGGGTGCAGAGGAGGGGGGCCCTGTGCTGTTGTCGGGACGAGAGTGGAGTGTGGGGCTGCACAATCAGGCCCAAGATGCAGCCAGGCACTTGCAGCAGGTTTATTTGAGGAAGGATAGCGTACTGTCTTTGCTGTGGTCCTCTAGGGCCATTCTGTTCACTCTGAAGCCTACTGATTACCGTAGAAATGCCGTCTCACTAACTGCCAGTCCTTTTAGCAGAGAGACTTTTCATCTAGGGCTGGAGGAGGGGGCTTGAGGGTGCATTTAGGGTCCAGGCTGGCATCGGGGTGGGGAGGATGTGGGGGGACGCAGACACATACACACCCCCGCATCATCCCCTCGGGTACCACGCCAAGATATTTCCCCCAGACTCCCGTTTAGCGTCTTTTGACTTTATTTTCACCGGATTCGGCCACGGCTGAGCAAGTACCACCGCCCCGGTAGCACCCCACGCGGCTGCCACCCCCTTCCCTCCCTCCTCTTGCTGCCAGCCCTGGGGACGCGCTGCGCCGGGGTGGCTTTGCCACCCATGGGTGCCACATCCTTGAGCCCACGATGGCTTAGTCTTGTGGGTCAGCACTGCACGGCCGCCGAAACTCCTGCCCGTGCTCGTGGATCCACTTATTCGCCACTGGAAGGGACAAGGACAACGGACCCCCGTCTGCCTCCGTCCCCCTGCACCCCTCTCCGACCCCACTCCGGTATTGGTGACGTGGTTTTCCCTATTATCCAGGATTTTTCTGGGTTCCCAGCCCCTCTCGCCTCCCCACCGGCACAGCTGCCCCTCTGACCCCATGTCACCCCAGGGTGACACCGGGTACCGTCTCTCACCCCACTTGTCCCCGGCCAGGACGGGGCAGCCGGCGTGCAGGGTGTCCCCGTCACCGTCCCCGTTCCTCCGCAGGTTCCACCAGAAGAGAGCCGCGTTCTGCGGAGCAGAGAGGAGGTTGGGAACCCCGGGGTTTGGCACCCCCAAAAACAGAGCTGGGAGCCCCAGAATTGGAGTTTGGAACCCCGAAACAAAGCTGAGAGCCCAGGGCTTGGGGTTTGGAACCCCAAAATAGAGCTGGGAGCCCTGGGGTTGGGGTTTGGCAGCCCTAAAACAAAGCTGGGAGCCCTGGGGTTTGGCACCCCTAAAACAGAGCCAGGAGCCCCAGAATTGGGGTTTGGAACCCCAAAATAGAGCTGGGAGCCCTGGGGGTGGGGTTTGGCACCCCGAAACAGAGCTGGGAGCTGTGGGATCAGGGTTTGGCACACCTCAAAGGGAGCCAGGAGCCCCATGCCTTGGGTTTGGAACCCCAAAATAGAGCTGGGAGCCCTAGGGTTGGGGTTTAGCACCCCAAAACAGGCAGGAGCCCAAGGGTTGGGGCTTGGAACCCCTAAAACAGAGCTAGGAGTGCTGGGGTTGGGGTCTCGTACCCCAAAACAGAGCCAGGAGCCCCAGAATTGTGGTTTGGCTCCCCAAAATAGAACTGGGAGCCCCAGAGTTGGGGTTTGGAACCCTAAAATAGAGCTGGGAGCCCTGGGGTTGGGCTTTGGCACCCCTAAAACAGGGCCAAGACCCCCAGAATTGGGTTTGGTACCCCAAAACAGAGCCAGGACCCCAAGGGCTGGGGTGTGACATCCCTAAGACAGAGCTGGGAGTCCTGGGGTTGGGGTTTTGGCACCCCAAAATAGAGCTGGAATCCCCGAGATGGGATTTTGGCATCCCAAAACACAGACATTAGGGTTCGGCACCCCAAAACAGAGCTGAGAGCTGCGGGATTGGGGTTTGGCTCCCCTCGAAGGGAGCCAGGAGCCCCAGGGCGGGGGTTTGGCACCCCAAAACAAATCAGGGAGCCCCGGGGATGGAGTCTGGCATCGGGACAGGCTCGGCCACAACTCCGTGTGAGAGACGAGACACAAGAGAGCGGCGTCCCCCCTTCCCCGCTCCCGGGGGGCTTGCGCGGGTCTCCCTCACCTTAACCACGGGCACGCTGAAGTTGGCGTAGATGAAGGCGGTGGAGCCGCCGGCCTCCACCGCGCTCAGCTGGAAAAGGAGAAAAAATATGAGCCCTCCCCCTGTGATACGGCTGCTTTGCATGGGGAAACTGAGGCACAGAACCTCCTTTGGTCCCCAACCGCGTTTCCCTCGCTACGGCATGGCACAAGCTCTTACACTGCAGACGTTGTCATTTAATACCCACCACAGTCTGATTTAGGGTTGCCTTCACCCGTCTCAAACCCTGTTCACTCTGAACCCTACTGATGACCATTCAAGTGCAGTCTCTCTAGGCCCGGAAATGGCGGGGGGGTGGGGGGTGGGGGTGTGTGTGTGTGTGTGTGTGTGACTCACATAGATCATGACCGTGGCGATCCTGTTGCCCGACTTCATTCTGTAAAGGGGGCTCTTCCTGGACTGCCCCAAGAGCGAGGAGGTGGGGACAGTCAGTCCGGTGGGGACACAGTCCCATGCCAACACGGCTCGGCCTGGAGGCACCTCACACCCTAACAGAGCCGGTGGCTCTGAGCTGCCCCCAGGGAAACCTCTCCCTCTCCCTTCTTTTCTCTCCCTCCCTTCTTCCTTCCCTCTTTCCTCTCTCCCTTCCCAGGCGCCATCCCAGGGATCACCCCGGGGACGCCCCCAGGGACCAGCCAGGGACCTGCCCCCAGGCAACCATCCCAGGAGCATCACGGGGATCACCCCAGGCCCCACCTCCAGGGACATCTGAGGGACCAGCCCAGAGACCACCCTGGGAACTACCCTAAGGACCACCCCAGGGTCCCCCCCTGGGCACCATCCCAGGGATCACCATGGGGACCACCCCAGGGTTCACCTCCAGGGACATCTGAGGGACCAGCCCAGAGACCACCCCAAAAACCACCCCAGGGACCACTTCCGAGAACATCCCAGGGACCGCTCTGGTGACCATCTGAGAGACCATCCCAGGAACCATCCCAGGATCACCCAAGGACCACCCCAAGAGCACCCCAGGAACCATCCCAGGATCACCCCAAGGACCATCCCAAGAGCACCCCAGGAACCATCCCAGGATCACCCCAAGGACCATCCCAAGAGCACCCCAGGAACCATCCCAGGATCACCCCAAGGACCATCCCAAGAGCACCCCAGGAACCATCCCAGGATCACCCAAGGACCATCCCAAGAGCACCCCAGGAACCATCCCAGGATCACCCCAAGGACCATCCAAGAGCACCCCAGGAACCACCCTGGGCACCACCCCACGACCACCCCATGGACCACCCAAGCAGCTCCCTGACCGTGGCATGGTCGAAGTGTGGCTCGTAGTGGCCTCCCAACCCGTAGTTGACCACCTGCAGGTACTCGGCGTAGGGTGGCCGCAGGTCCAGGCCGGTGACGGCAGCGATGCGCTGCTCCAACGCCCGCACCGCTGGGTCGACAGTGTCCTTCAGCCAGGCGCTGCGGGAGCACCCCACCTTCAGACCCCCCCCAAATTCACACGTGGCTGGGCTTAACCCTCGCGGCACGGCTGGGTGTGGAGGACCCAGGCTTCCCCAGCACGGCTTCACTGCCACCTTGGTGGTGGCAATGGGGCCATGGTGGTCCCGCTGGCTGGAGGACAAGGGAGGGGATGGCCACTACCTCTTGCTTATCCGGTACTCGGCTTTCTGCTGCTTCTCCCCGGAGGCGACCACGGATCTCTGCAGCTGGAGGACACACGGTTGGGGGGGTTGTTGCTGCAGATGGGGACCCCCCACACCAAGCAGGGACCCCGGTTGGGGTTGAAATTGGGGTGTTTATACCGGCTGCTGGCCAAACATCCCCACCCCAAGGTGTCCCGCCGGGGTGATGGAAGCAGTGATAGCAGTTGGATCCAACGCAGTTGGGTGTCACCACGTCAAGCCTGGCTGGGAAGGGGCTTAGGGGCATGCATGGACCTGGTTTCTCCCTAAAATCTTTTGGGGGGACTCAGCTGGAGCTAAGCTGGGCTCATCCCTGCAGAAGGCTTTGGCTAAACCCTGGCTTAAAACCCCTCCTATCTCTGCATGCCCCGAGTGGTCCATCCTGGACTACCAGCTCTTGGGGTGTCCTCCTCCAGGAGATGGACGTCCCTGGGGATGGCTCACCCAGGGTCCCGCCAGCCCCTTGATGGTCTCAGCCTCGGCATCGCTGATGAAATCGTGGTACAAAGCCACGTAGGGCCGGATCCGGACCGTCTCCTTCTTGGCAGGCTGGAGTAGGAGGTAGGGGCTGCCATTGGTCTCGTAGGAGCAGCTAAGGTGCGGAAGCTGCTCCGGGGACGGCTGGGGAGAGAGAAGACCAAGGAGGGCGTGAGGAGGGGGACAGTGGTGGGGTGGGGGACCATGGCACCCCCCTGCCAGCCCCACCTGCCCCCCTGGGCGCTGGCACAGCTCCTCGTAGGCGTCGCGGCTCTGCAGGCGGGTGCCGTTGGGGCGCCGCAGGGGTCCGGCGCTTGCCGCCGTCCCCGTCTCCAGCAGCTTCTCATACTTGGCCACGTTCCTCGCCACCCTTTGGTTACTGGGGTCTGCCGGAGAGGTGGTGTCACCCGAAACGCCGTGTCCCCATCACCCCCCTTCCCCTGGCATCAGTCCCTGGAGAATTACCCCATGTGGGGGCAAGAAATGGGGTGAAGGAAGGTGGTGCCGTGTGGAGGTGATGGGGACTACCCCAAAACCTCTCCCCACCTCCTGCCACATCTGAAGTTGCGCCACGTACCGTAGTGGAGAAACTCCTTGGAGAGGCTCAAGGCATGGGAGATGTTTCCAGCCTGGATGGGGAGAGTGGAGAGCCCGTGAGCATCCCCCCGCCCACGGTTCGGCTCCACCGGGCACCGGGGTGATGAGGATGGGACTCGCAGCCATACCATGAAGTAGGAGAAGGCGAGATGGTCCAGAGCATCCTCCAGGCTGCTCCGGTCCTCCAGGTTCCAGCTGCCGTAGGAGAGGCGGAAGAGGCTGACGGCCTCCTCCAGCCACGCGATGGAGTGGTAGTAGTCGCCCGTGTCGTAGGCCACCTGCGAGACAGCGCACCGCCCGGACCCGCCGGCTGGGCCAGCCTGGCCTGCATCCCGTCCCCACCCTGTCCCATCCCATCCCGTCCCCACCCTGTCCCATCCCATCCCATCCCATCCCATCCCATCCCATCCCCTCCTGTACTATCCCATCACATCCCCACCCCCATCCTCATCCCTCCTGACCCATCCCATCCCCTTCTCATCCCACCCTATCCCCATCACCACCTTCATCCCAAACCCACCCCTATACCCTCCCATCCTGTCCCTGCCCTGTCTCATCCTGTCCTGTCTCATCCCATCGCATCCCATTCTATCCCATCCCCATCCCATGTCATCCCATCCCATTGCAATTCCCACCCATCCTGTCCCATCCTGTCCCATCACATCCTGTCCCCTCCCGATTCCCATCCCCATCCCCATCCCCATTCCCACCCATGCCATCCCATCCTGTCCCATTTCTTCCTTTCCTGTCCCATCCCCATCCATCCTGCTCCATCCCCATTCCCATCCCCATCTCCATCCCCATCATCTCCATCTCCATCTGCACCTCCACCTCCATCTCATGCCATGCTCTGCCATCCCATCCCATTCCGTCCTGTCCCATCTCATCCCATCCTATCCCATCCCACCCCACCCCACTCTGTCCCGTCCTATCCCACGCTCTAACACTCCATCCCACCTCTGCACCGACACTCAGAAGACTCCGCCCTGAACAAAAACCTCTATCAAAGCACTCAAATCCCCTCCCAGGGATTTACGGACCCACTTTTACCCCCGGGTGGGGGCCGACCCCGTAATCCACCGGGATACTGGGGCGGGAGGTCTCCCCCAGGCCACCGGCTCGGCTCTTCCCTTCCCTGAGCCACGAAGCAGCGAGAAGCCCCGTTATTTGGGTGAGAGCCGAGAGGCGATGGCAGGCGGGCGGATGCCTGCCGGCTGAGTCAGAGGGGCCCCTCCGCATCCACGCAGGAAGAAAACCCAATGTCTATCCCTACGGAAGCAACAACCTGGGCTGGAAAAGCTTTGCGGGGGGCTTACGGGGCTCGCCCTCACCTTGCCCACATGGAAGCAGTCGTCGGCGGAGAGGGAGATGCGCCGGCCGGGGCTGTAGAGGGGCGGTCGGCCGGCGCCGGCTCGCTGGAAGACGCCGTTGGCCATGCCCTTGACGCTGAGCGCGTAGACGTCCTGCAGCCGCATCAGTGCCCGGGCAGCCCCATCCAGGTCCTCGGCTCCAGGCAGCTCCTGCTCCACCTCCTTGAAGCCAGCATGGAGTGCTGAGGGCAGGTAATGGGGTGCACAGAGGGGGATTAACGGGCTTTTGGGGTGCAATCACCCTTATCAGCCCTCCTCCATCCCCGGGGACCCCGCATGCTGCTCCTCCATCCATTCTCCCGCTCCTCCATCCATTCGGGCTTGGGCAGTGTTAGGTTTACAGTTGGACTCGATCTTAAGGGTCTTTTCCAACCTAAAGGATTCCATGATTCTATGATTCCAGCCATTCTCCTGCTCCTCCATCCATTCTCCTGCTCCTCCATCCACTCCCATCACCTCCTGGCTCTCCCCAGGTGACAGAGGGGACACGCGGCCGAGCATCGCCCCCGTACCTTGGGTATTCTCGGTGGCCTCGTCGTTGTAGACGACGTTGGGCCAGTCGGAGTGAAGACGCTTGATGAGGCTGAAGGCCAACAAGGGGTTGTCCACCGAGGCCTCGGGGTCCTGGTGCAGCGCCTGGACCTTCTCATAAAACCTGCAAGGCACCCACTGGGTGACACTTGGGAGTGATGCTCCTGGGTGGTGACACCCCTGGGGTGGGGTCCAGGGTCTAGCCCCCCCCATAGTGGGGCAGCTTTGCCCCAGCACCCACTTTTTAGCCAAGCCAGGGGTGGGGAAACCCCATCAAGGGTGGTGGGCCCCATCCCTGGTGGGTACATGGGGATGGCCCGTGCCTTGGGGGTGCTGTGACCCACGTCCCTGGTCCCCAGCCCAGGGTTGGGGGGGACCGTGTCCCCCTCCTGCGACATGGCTGGGGGGCCTTGGCAAGTGTCCGGACTGTGCTCCCCATCCACCCACGATGCCCCAAGCTCCTGTTTAGGGGCACCCCCAAAAAATTGGGGGGGGAGGCTGGGTTAACCCCCCCCCCCGCCAGGGCAGCACCCACCCTTGGGGGATACGGGTGCCTAGAGGGGAGGGGATGCTCCCAGTGCTGTGTGGGAGCACCCACGCGTGACCACGACGCGGGGGGGGGGGGGGGGGGGATCGGGTACCTGGCGAGGCGGCGCAGGCGGGCGCTCTCCTCCCGCAGGTAGGCTCGGAGGCGGCGGAGCAGGCGGCCCTCGGAGCCCAGCGCCCTCCGGACGCTCAGCATGGCCGTGTAGGTCTCGGCCGGGGCGGGGGGGGCAGCAGCGCCAGCAGCGCCCCCAGCCCCAGCGCCCCCAGCGCCCGCATCCGGCCCCGGCCCCGGCCCCGGCCCCCGCCCCGGCCCGGTCCCCGCCGCAACCGGGAGCGGCCGGGGGAGGGCGGAGGGGGAAGGGGCGGGGAGGCCCCGCCTTGGGGGGGTGGGGGGGGTGGGGGCGGGGGGGGGTGCCCCGGATCCGCCACGCTGGCTGGGGGGGGTGGGGGGGTGGTGCTGCTGGTCCCCATCCTGCCTGCCCCCCTCCTGCCTTGGACTCATCCTGCCTGTCCCCCATCCTGCCTGTCCCCATCCTGCCTGTCCCCCCCTCCTGCCCGTCCCCATCCTGCCCGTCCCCATCCTGCCTGTCCCCCCTCCTGCCTGTCCCCCCTCCTACCTGTCCCCATCCTGCCTGTCCCCCTCCTGCCTTGGACTCATCCTGCCTGTCCCCCATCCTGCCTGTCCCCATCCTGCCTGTCCCCCCTCCTGCCCGTCCCCATCCTGCCCGTCCCCATCCTGCCTGTCCCCCCTCCTGCCTGTCCCCCATCCTGCCTGTCCCCCATCCTGCCTTCCCCCCTCCTGCCTGTCCCCCTGCTGCCTGTCCTCATCCTGCCCGCCCCCCTCCTGCCCGTCCCCATCCTGACTGTCCCCCCCTCCTGCCTGTCCCCATCCTGCCTGCCCCCCATCCTTCCTGTCCCCATCCTGCCTGCCCCCATCCTGCCCGTCCCCATCCTGCCCGTCCCCATCCTGCCTGTCCCCATCCCATCCTGTCCCCTTCTTGTCTGTCCCCATCCTGCCTGTCCCCATTCCATCCTGGCCCCGTCCTGCCCTGTCCTCAGCCTCATCCTGCCTGTCCCCCTCCTGTCTGTCCCCATTTTGTCCCCTGTCCCCCTCCCATCCTGTCCCCCTCTTGTCTGTCCCCATCCTGCCCTGGCCTCATCCTGCCTCTCCCTGTCTTGTCTTGTCCTGTCCCCATCCTGCCTGTCCCCCTCTTGCCTGTCCCCAAACTGCCCTGGACTCATCCCGCCTGTTGCCATCCTCCCTGTCCCCGTTCCATCCTGTCCCCATCCTCCCTGTTCCCATCCTGCCCTGGCCTCATCCTGCTTGTCCCTATCCCATCCTGTCCCCATCCTCCCGGTCCCTAATTCCATGCTGTCCCTCTCCTGCCTGTCCCCATCTTGCCTGTCCCATCCTGCCCTGGCCTCATCCTGCCTGGCTCCCTCCTGCCTGTCCCCATCCCATCCTGGCCCCTCCTGCCCATCCCCATCCTGCCCTGTCCCCATCCTGTGTGTCCCCTGCTGCCTGTCCCCACTCTGTCCTGTAATAATCCCTGTCCCCATCCCGTCCTGTCCCCATCCCATCTTATCCCAGTGGGGTGTGGGCAGTGGGTTGGGGACGTGCCGCTGGGCTCCCACCAACACTGCGGACACTTTCTCACCCTGGAAAAACCCCTTTTTGCAGAAAATCTCATCAGAGTGGGCGCTCAGGTGCCCCGTCTGCGGGGACAGCACTGCGATGGCACCCCAAAATACCCCCACCCCCCCAAGCTGAGCGCCCCCAGCCCCTGGCCCCCCTGGGGCATCCTGGGGAAAATGGGCCGGAATCAGCTGAATTCCTGAAGGAAAGGCCAAGAGAATTTGGGGAATGTGGGTTTCTCCGACGGCAGCCGTGCCTGTGCCAAGGGGCCGGGAGGGGCCAGCCCTGTCCTGCACCACAGCGGGGGTGATGGGTGCAAGGACACGATGGGTGCAAGGACATGATGGGTGCAAGGACATGATGGGTGCAAGGACATGATGGGTGCAAGGGCATGATGGGTGCAAGGACATGATGGGTGCAACGACATGATGGGTGCAATGACATGATGGGTGCAAGGACATGATGGGTGCAAGGGCATGATGGGTGCAAGGGCATGATGGATGTAGGAGCATGACGGGTGCAGGGCTTGGGGCAAGCATTGCTCTGAGATCCTCTCCTTCAGGGTCTGGGTACCAGGTTCCATCGCTCAGCCGTGTCCGATGTCCCCGTCACTCAACCATGTCCTTTGTCCCCATCATGCCATGTCCCATGTCCCATCACTCAGCCGTGTCCCCCTCACTCCACGTCATAGGTCCCCATCACTCAGCTCTGTCCCGCGTCCCCATCACTCCACCATGTTGCATGACCCCGTCACTCAGCCATCTCCCACGTCCCCATTGCTCAGCCGTGCCCCATGTCCCCATCACTCCATGTCACATGTCCTATCCTTCAGCCATGTCCCACATCCATTGCTCAGCCGTGTCCCATGTCCCCATCATTCCACGCTGCATGTCCCCATCACTCAGCTGTGTCCTACATCCTCATCACTCAGCCGTGTCCCATGTCCCCATCACTCAGCCATGTCCAACAACCCTGCATCGCTTCCCCCCCCTCCTTCCCCCCCCCCCCCCCCCCGGCCGGTCACCCCAAGAAGCCAGACAACCCCCCAAACCCCACTGATTTCCTCGACCCCCCCACCCCTGCCCGCCTTCGCATGGGTCCCCTCCCGGTCCCCTGGGTCCCTGCCGGCAGCCGCCGGAGCAGGCCAAGCCGTCGCCCATCGCTAAACCCCATCCAGCAGCACCCTCTGCCGCCAAACCCCACCTCCCCGGTGCCAAACCCCATAAATACAACCCCAGGTGACACCGGCGTCCCCACACCATGCCCATCCTGCACCTGGCCCTGCTGCTGGCCCTGCTCCTGGCCACCAGCCCCCCCCGGCACCCCACTGCCGGCATCCCCCGGGGACCCCTCGGTGACGCCATCCCCACCAGCGCTTGTCCTTGTGCCCAGCACACCGGCCGCTGCCGCCGCTTCTGCTTCGCCCACGAGACCCAGCGGGGACATTTAGGTTGTCCCCGGCGCTACCGGTAAGACAGAGATGCTGGGACCAACCCCCCCCCCCCAAATAACCGGTAACCCCACGACCTTGGGGGGGTCTTCTTCTCTTCCAGGTGCTGCGTGCCCAAAACGTAGCGGCGGGATGGAGCAGGAGGTGACGATCCTCGGGGCCATCCCGCATCCTTCCCCGGCAGGGTCATCTCCCTCGGGATTTTCCCAATATTGGTTGGATTTCACTCGTTATGGGAGGATTTTATTTGGCAGCAGCACGGGGATGTGAGGTCGCTGTCACCGTCGGGATGCCACAACCTGTCCCCTATGGAGCTGAATAAAAAAACCCCCAAGATTTGAGTGCTTTTTCCCATGGGAATACGGGGCGAAACTCAGCCTGAACCAGGAAAGTGAAGAAAACGGGATAAAAAAATGGTAAAAAAGGGGAATTCCCTCTCTGCCACATGGGGGGGACACAGGAATTGCTGATATTTTTAACTAAACCACCATTTTTGGGTATTTTTTCCCCAGGGGACCAGCTGCTCTCGGTGGCGCCTTCTGCTTTTTTGCTGCTACCAGGTGTAAAATGCCGATTTTGGGTGAAGCAGCGGCGTTTCGGGTGCCGTGCTGGCATCCCCCCAGCCAACCCACAGCAGATCCTCCACTCCCCGCAGGTTGCCAACAACATCTATCTGATGGGTGATTAAAAAAACAAGTGTTAATTAAATAAAAGCTATGCGATGCTGAGCCTCCGGCACATCCGAAACGTCCCCGGTGAGGTCCCGGCGTTGCCGTGCACGCCGCCTCCGGCCGCCGGCGGTCGGGAGTGATCCCCCTCTAAAATGGGTCAATTTTAGGAAGCCTTGAGGTTCTGCTCGCTGCGGTCGGAGGTGTCCAGGGTGAAGAGGCAGAAGGTGATTTCCTCGCAGGCGCTGGTGGAGCCGCACTCGAACAAGCAGCCGAAAATGCCGCCGGGGCAGACGGCCAGGTCAGAGTAACCGGCCGGCCCTGGGTGCAGCACCCATGGGTGCCACCAACCCGCTCCGTCCAGCGGCGAAGGGTTGAGATAGATGCCCAAATCGCGCCGGCGGTGCCGGTCGGTGGGGTGGGAGTAGAGTAACCAAGTCGGTGCATCCCCGGTACCGGTCGGCGCGGCAAAGCTCACCACGCTGCCCTGGCATCCCCGCGGCGGTTCGCCCAGCGCCTTGCACTGTGCCGAGCGCTCGAACCGCAGCCCGCGGTCGACGCTGAACGCCACGGCCCGGCAACCTCGCGGCGCTCGGGCGTTGCAGTAGAGCAAGGGCTGGCGGGCAGCGCTCCCACCGATTTCGGCTACCTGGCACTCGCCCGTCTGCCCGCCGCTAACCAGGGCACCCTTGTGCCAGCTGCACCCGCCGTCGTCGCTGTAGAAGACGAGGGCGTGCTGCCGGGTGTAGCAAGGCAGCGGCACAACCCCACACAAGCACCCGTGCATGTAGTAGGCGTATGCCGGCACGACCAGGCGCCCCGAATCCAGCTGTACCCCGTGGCCCGGCCCCACGGCGAAGGTGGCCCAACGGGACAGGTCGGCACCGACGGCTTCGTCCGTCACGTCCCGCAGCGGGGTCCAGCGGCGGCCGCCGTCGGTGCTGGTGGCGTAGCAGAGGCGAGCGGCGCTGCAGCCCCTCCAGATTTGGCATCGCTCCGTCTTTCCCCGCTCGACGCAGATGCAGAAGAGGAAGACGGTGCCGCTCGTCGCGTCGTAGAGGGGACAGGGGTTCATGGTGCGGCGGCCGGGCAGCGCCAACGCCGACAGCTCCTCCACCGGACCCCACTGTCGGCGAGGAGGAAAACAAGGCTCAGCTGCGGGATGCACCAGTGCCGCTGTACCCCGAAATGGCCCAGCATCACTCCTGGGGATGGAGGTCGCAGCTTATTCCTACAGCCCAGCTTGGTTTTTTACCTCGACCGAGGAGCCGTGCCGGCAGCCTCGCCGCAGCACCAGGTACTTGGCGTCCTCGTCCCTGGCTGAGGAGCGCTTCTCGGCGAAGGCCAGGAAGGTGGCGGCGGGGGGGATGTAGAGCAAAGCCGGGATGCGGTAGGTGACCCCGCTCGCCTGCTGAAACAGCGTCTCCCTCGGGAAGACGAGCGGGGATCCCGGTGGTGGTGGCAGTGGCGGGCTCTCCCCGCCATCCCCCCGCTGCTGGCAGGGGGCGAAGGTCAGATGGTAAAGAGTTAAATGCTTGCAAAAGAGGGGGGGGTGGCCCTCATGCCCCCCAGAATGGGGGGATAGGGATGAGGACTCACCTTGAGGCAGGTGATGGCCCGGGACATGGTGGCCTCCCCGAGGGCCCCGCTGGGGCCTGAGCGGGGCAGAAGGTGGGGGGGTGAGAGCAGAGCCCCTCACACCCCACTGTCCTGCCCCACCGTAGTGTCCCCGTGTCCCTCTGTCCTGCTGCGCCGCAGGGGCTCCCCTACATCCCCCCCAGCACCCACCCGCCAGGCTGTCCCCGAGGGCTCTGCACCCCCCAGGGTCCCCAAGCGCCCAACCCCTTTAGCACCCCTGGTGTCCCTAGCCCGGAGTCCCCGTGCCCATGCACCCCCCAGGCCCCTGTCCCCCTATGCACCCCCCCATTCCCCATGCACCCCTCCATTCCCCATGCACCCCCCAGGCCCCAATCCCCCCATGCACCCCCCCATTCCCCATGTACCCCCCCCATTCCCCATGCACCCCAATGCCCCAATCCCCCCCCATGCATCCCCTCCCGCCTGGATTCCCCCCTGCACCCTCCATGTCCCCTCACCCCGCACCCCCCATAGCCCAACTCCCCTACACCCCTGCATGCACCGATCCCTCGGGCACCCCCCCTGATACCCGATCCCCCCCCCGTGCTTTCCTCAACGCCGGGACCCCCCTTTGCAGCCCCTATGGCCTGTCCCCCCCTACACCCCTGCATGCCCCAATCCCCCCCATACAGCCGCCTGCACCCCTCATGCCCCGTCCCCAACTACAGCCCTGCATGCACCGATCCCCCCCCATGCCCAGACCCCCACCCCCACCCCCCCGTACATCCCCCTGCAGCCCCGCCGTGCACCCCAATAACCCAGCTCCCTGCATACACCGATCCCCCTCCTCCGTGCCCGGACCCCCCCCACCCCCCCGTACATCCCCCTGCAGCCCCCGCCGTGCACCCCAATAACCCAGCTCCCTGCATACACCGATCCCCCCCCCCGTACATCTCCCTGCACCCCCCGCCGTGCACCCCAATAACCCAGCTCCCTGCATACACCGATCCCCCCCCTCCTCCGTGCCCGGACCCCCCCCCACCCCCCCGTACATCCCCCTGCAGCCCCCACCGTGCACCCCAATAACCCAGCTCCCTGCATACACCGATCCCCCCCCCGTACATCCCCCTGCACCCCCCACCGTGCACCCCAATCACCCAGCTCCCTGCATACACCGATCCCCCCCCGTACATCCCCCTGCACCCCCCACCGTGCACCCCAATCACCCAGCTCCCTGCATACACCGATCCCCCCCCCGTACATCCCCCTGCACCCCCCACCGTGCACCCCAATCACCCAGCTCCCTGCATACACCGATCCCCCCACACTCCGTGTCCAGAACCCCCCCATCCCCTGCACCCCCCCACCGTGCACCCCAATAACCCAGCTCCCTGCATACACCGATCCCCCCCCCCTCTCCGTGCCCGGACCCCCCCGATCCCCCCCCCCCCCAGCCCCGCGCACCCCCCGCTCCAGCGGCCGCCGCCTCCGCCGCGCCGGGGCCGCCCCGCTCCGCCCCGCCCGCCCCTTCCTGGCGGCGCCCGGCCCGGCCCCGGCGGGGGGGGGGGGGGGGGGGGGAAGGGGTTTAACGGCAACCCCCCCTCGCCCTAAGCCGCGAAACGCCCCAGAGATGCTCCGGCACACATCTGACGTCTGTTCTTCCCTTTTATTGGGGGAAAAAAAAAAAAAACCCAACCAAAATCCCCCAAAATCTTTTTTTTTTTTTTTTTAAGCAAACGCCGTTTTACAGAAGGGACGCGTGGGATGAGAGATGTCGATAGGGAGAGGCAGAGCTCGGAAAAGCCCTTCGCTTGCCTTTCTTTCACCTTGTAGGCGAGCATCGCGGCCGAACGTACAGAAATAGCGTGTTCGACTCCCGCCCCAGAAAAGGCTTTTATATAAAAACAATCCCCCACCCCCATTAGATAACCACAAAAAATTAAAAAAAACCCTGTTTGCGAGCAGACGGCTGTTTTACGGAAGGATTTTGTCCTGAATTCCTCACACGAAGGGGAAAGGTGACGTTAGTGAAATGGGAATGGGAAACCCCCCCACCGCCCCTCCCACGGCACGGAGCTGTTTGATAAAGCACTGCCAGGTAAAACGGGAGGAATGGGTGACAAGGCTCCCCTCCCGAGGGTCCCCAGGGGCAAATCCTCCTCCATGGCTCGCCCCAGAGGTGGCAGAACCAGAAAGGCAGGCACCCAGACCAAGGCTTTCTGTAGCTTCAAAAATCTTGGATCCAAGATTAAAAATCCCGCCGATCCACCATGGAATAGGATTTCAGGACAAAAACAGAGGCAATGATTCACTTTCTTTGCTATTTTACTTTATTGGTGTTAATTTAGCACGTTCCCAGGAGGCCGGCGGCGTCTGAAATCATTTTGTTTTCCTCTCCAGGGCCAGACTATCGTGCAGCTTGGACACCTCCGGCTCGTAGGCCTCCATGACCAACGTCCCGTTGTTATCGAAGAATTTCGCGATGGATTTGGTGAACTCTGCTTCCCTCTGCTGTTTGGTTTTCCCACTGATGAAAGTCAGCTTCAGGGTGTACTTATCATCAAACCTGCAGGAAAGGCAGAGAGATTTCAGAGAATTTGTTCAGTCTGGCTCAGCTGAGACACCAGCGAAAAGCCGACGAGGAATCCCCGCCTTTGTTAAGGGGAAAGCCCCCAGGAGCGGAGGTCCCCACACACAGTACCCCACGTGGATGCTAACAGCTACAACGTGCAGGCGTTAATTATAACTCAATTAAAGATTTTTATACTCTTCGTGATTTATTTTTTTCCCCCTCTCTCCATTTAAAGAGAAGGGAAACGTGAACATTTGCAGCAGATAACCGCTCGGCGCCGCTCCCATTTCTAGATCGGGATGTCGATTTTGACGGAGCGAAACAAATTTGTAGGTATAAAAAATAAAGGAAAATATTTAGGGTGATCCTACGGAGAGATAACGGATGGAAACGGTGCCCACAAGACCGGCGGGTGCTCGGCGAGCCCGTGGCAGATGGCTGTTACTTCTGAGTAATAATATTCTGCGGTGAATATTAATCACGAGTTGCCTGGGAAGCCGCAAAGATCACGGCACAGCAGCCGATCTTTTGCAGAAAGCTCACATCCCCGGTGCAGAGACACCAACGTTGCAGACACCTCAATATTTCCCCCCCATTTTGTTTAGGAGTTATCCAAAATGCAGCTTTTCTGCCCCGCCGCGGAGCGCGTGGTAGCTACAGGCAAACCGAAGCCGCGCCGGTCCCGCACCGCCACGCTCCCGTTCGCTAAGCCCGGACTGCCGGAGCAACCGATACCGTTTGAGACTGGAGGAGAGCTGCCAAACGTCGTCGGGGTCCATCCCCGCGGGGTCTTTTCTGTGAGCTACGAGGAAAATACTCTTTTCTTTGTATGAGGTATAGATAGTCAGGATTCCCATCATCACAAAATACGTGCCAAAAAAAAAAAAAGTTAAGGAAACGAAGAAGTTGCAATTAGAAGTAGAAATTAGGCAGAGAAATTGCTTGGATCCCCTCAGATACCATCATTTAACCACTTCTCATGACATTACCATTCCAAACAGGATGCTTGGCTAATGCCTCATTAGCACGAGAACTGAAATAATAATTGGGACACTTTCTGAAATCTTTGCCGTAGCACAAGAGCATTGATCAATGCCTGGAAGCGGTGGGGAAAGCGACAACTCCCTAACACACTCTCCTGTAAGGGACTTCTCCAGCCACATAAAATGCTTCGTTCGTGAAACCATGAAGTAAAGCGGAAATCACCACAACGAAATACTGTTTTCAATTACTTTGCTAAATTTTTGGAGCAACATCTGTTAGGAGATAGCGGGAAAACGTTGAGACCAAATGAGCCACAGAATTAAATCGCTGTGCATTCCTCCTAAGCACAGATCAAGCAATTGATCTTCCTCATTTTTGGAATTAAGTAATTTTAAGTGCTGCAAGACGAATTATCTCAACGTTTGCGCTGAAAGCCAACCAGAAGAACTGCAGCTTGGAACAATGAAATAACTTGCCCACGATCACGCAGCCGTTAGCTGTACAGTGACTCCCAGGCCGGCAATAAGTTTCCAGGCTACCAGTTCACGCTGATTCGCCGGTACCGTCGAAACCGCCCTTGAAAGCGGGCCCGTCGGCAGCTCTGGGAAAGCACCCCTCATCATCTGTCACGTACGGTTTTGTTGTAAAACCTCAACAGGCGTCCGTCTTGCTAGAAGGAGCTGCAGGGAAATCAGCGCCACGCTGACCCCCTGAGCCCAACCAGGAAGAAAAACCCACCCAGCCGTGCTGTAATACTGGAAATGTAGCAGTTGACTTCTGAACAGAGTTGACATCTAAACGTTTAAACCCCCGATTTGTAGCGCTACCCTCCTAAACGCAGCGTCTGCTCCTCCTCGGCGGAGGTGCTGGCAAGAATTACCTCCATTTTACTCTTCACTCTTGGTACCTGATCTGTCATATTAGGAAAGAGGAGATGTCTCTGTAACCAGGCTATAGGTACAATTAAAAAAAAATAAATAAAAATCACCAAAACACAAAGCAAAGCCCTAAGGCTTTCAAGGGCTGATCTTAAGTTTGAGATTAACACATCTAAGCGGAGGAGTCTCCGCGCAGTCGGTGTCTGAGATCTGAGAAATCTGCCCAAGACAGTCGGGAGCCTGGAGAGCAGATCAGCTGCCCAGGCAGCTGCTGACTCCTCTGACGTGAGCTGAATTGCTGTCCAGGCTTCCACGCCGCTGCAGGGGGAGGCTGGACCCCCAAGATCACCTAAATTTCGGTGCGTGACACCCAGACAGGCAGGAATTTTGCCATCACATGAAAACTGTTTGATCATCAGCTGATCTCCACACCGCGGGCAGTAAAATTCCCACAGGCCTGAAAACGGGAATACAGAGAAGGTTTTTCTTGTGCTTTACGGGGAAAATAAAACCCTTTCGGTATAAACGAGACAACGTCTGTAAAGGATATGATACAACACAAAAGGCAAGAACAGGTTTGGATTCAGGAAAAGGGTGCAGGTAATCCCAGATCAAAGCTACAATCGCGAAGAGACAAGAGATTGTGCAGATGATGAGGCGGCCGTCGATCAAACGGAAATTTTCGACGTACTTGTATTTCTCCAGGAGAACCTGCGGGAGAACCATGCAGCCGAGTTTATTTTGTGCTTTTCCTAAGTTTGACAAACTTCTTCTGGAAAGGATTTAGAGAAAACAATCTCGATTATACGGGTAAACTGAGCAGAGACTTTATGCAGAATTAATGTCTGCATCAGACATCGTAATAATTCCTGATGCTCTAAGCACGAACACCGCTTTAGTCATGGGAATCACCAGAGATGCTACAGAACCAGCATGGATACGGGCACTTCACAGTCAAACCAAAGGAAGTTTACAGAGTTTTTAAACTAAATGTAGAAACCTAAGAAAACAGAGCGTTTCCCAAGAGGGAGAAATCAGCAGTCACAGAACGTACCTTTTTGGCAGAATCGTCCAAAGAATTTTTCACAGCTGAACCATCCCATTTGTCAATTTTTACTGGCTTGTCATCGATCTTCCACTGCAACGGAAACCAAACGGAGTTACGAGCGTTTGGCATGGGTTAGCCTTTCATTTTAAGACGCTTGTTCCTGTCGTGAGCACAAAGATAGGAGGCAACCCAGAAAATACCTACCTGTTTGGGAAAACCTGACCAGAGACGGAGGGAATCCGGGGCCTGTCACACAGCCGTATCGCACCAAAAGCCACCTCAGCACCAACGTACCCACCACCCTTGCAGATTTAAGCTTCTACATCTTGTCACGGGTACTGCAGATATTTGGCGAAGTGACTTTTCACATCAGTTTTATCCTAATTTCGAGTCTGCGTTTGCTGCTGCTGCTGCCATCCACAGAAAGCGTCAGTTTTGACTGAATTCTTGCCTTTGAACGTATTCACGCCTTTCAGCCAAGCTGTTACAAACAGACTCTTTGGGGGCTGATGAGAGCAGGAAAATTTCAAGGCACCCTTAACAATCCAGGTACAAGAGGAGAATATAAAGGCACGAACAAGAAACGAAGTTTCAGTCAGACCATCCTCCAGAACGAAACCAAACGACTCTGTCGCTCTTCTACATTCAGATTTTCCTCAGAAGCGGGTCCTTCATCAATAATGAATCTCAGATACAATGGCTCAGCTTTTCAAAGGGGTTAACTTTCCTCTGAACTATATTATTTTTTGGCGACACTATTCCTTTTAGCCGCAGTCAGATGCGTGAGTTTGAGCCCTGTGTATTTTAAGTCAGAGTTCGAATTTTAGTTGCCGTTAGAAGCAATTCTTAACTTCACTCGTTTTATTTCCTGCTCCTGAAGCTCACAAATTGGATTTATTAACTACCTGTCAGAAGAGCTCATTTCCCTTCTCCGGCAGGAATGAAACCATTTTAAAGTAAGATGTAAAACCCGACCTACTTCCCCTACACTCGCACAGGGAAAAGCCTGATCATCCTTCAGGTTCCGCAGGTATGAATTATTAGGTGCACAGTAAACGTCACTGTGTGTGCACATGCAGTAGCTGGTTTACGAGGGACAAAAGCAACAGCCAGAAGCATTTAACAGTCACGGACAACTGGGAAAGAGCTCTCACATCAGTGTAAGTTACACAATATTTCAGGCGGCTACTTTTTTGTAGCATTTTTTCCTAGGGTTAATTAGCACACATGACAATTGAAAGCCAAACCCTTTGCCATGAAAGAATACAGAAGAATTCTTTCAACTATTTATTCTTCCTTATAACAGCATCTACAACAGTTTTATTTCTTGCCCTTTGGAATTCCCAAAGATTAAAGTATCAAGAGCTAGACTAGGGAGAGGAAAAAATATACCTTTTTTTCCTAATTAGTGAATTGGAAGTCAGAAGTCTCTAAGTATAAACACCAACACCCAATCCCTCTTTCCTTATCCCACAGATAAATCAAAAAGGCTTTCAAGAAATCCATTCCGACTTGACCTCACCGCTGCCAGGTACAGCCTCCATTTCTCGCGAGGCGGTGGAAGGAAAGCCAAAAAGCCTGTCGACGTGGAAATGTACTCCACTTAGCAAACCCCTAAACCAGAGTACTTTCTTGAAACAGCACCAGCTACTTCTGCTACAGAATTATTCTTGTAGGGTGCAGAAAAGTCCTGTTATTTTTAAAGACAAAAATATTGACTAGTAAGACACGTGCAAGACGCGGCACAGCTGGATTCGCTACTGGATACGCCAATAACTGAACCCTGAACTCAGATGTGACTGTGGGGAAATATTCTTCATATATACGAGTCCTTTATTGTACTCACACAGCTCAAGTGAAGGCAAGCCTTACCCAGGAGGGAAGGCATCATTCAGCCTGCAGAGTTTATTTTTGTTATTGATAAAACGCTGTGAAAAGGCTCAGTCTTTATAGCTGGTCAACCCTTTCCCCTGCTGCTTTTTACAAATAATAAAGAACAAAATGAATGAGAAGTTTTTAACACCACAAGGAACCTCAGCAGGCCACGTGAAGCCTTCCCTCAGACCAGATCTGCCTTCTAGTACAGTTGTGATTTTTTTTTTTTTCTTCAAAGGCCACTAAAGGAATCTTTTTGAAGTAGTAAAAAAAATACATCTGAGCAAATATTTTGAATAAGTTTTCCTCATTTCTAGGGCTAAAACAAGACAATCCTTAGTATAAAATGTGACGGCGTTCTCCAGTTTTTTCCTAAGTGAGAGCAGGAATCCAGAGATACTTGAGAAGATATCACTCAAGTGATATTTTTGTGACATGTCTTATGATTAAATATTTAATATTGGAATCTTTGCTTTTGGCAACAGCACGGTTTACCTGGTATTAAAGCACAATGCATCTATCTCATTGTCGATGCTCAATTTTTTAATCAATCTTGTTATGTCTGTTTTTTTCTTCCTAAAGCCCAAGAGGATGGAATCAAGGCTTACACTAAAATTTCTTCTCTTCTCCTCCCAAATAAAGCCAACAGCTTTCTGGATATATTTGAAGACAGAATAGTTGGAAAACACCAATGAGAAAAGCTCAGGAATCAAGAAAGAAATGAAAATAAAGCCCCAGCTTTTTTTCTTTTTTAAAAAAAAAACAACCTCAAGATTTTAAAGCTGTTTTATAGGCACCCTGGAAACCAGCCCTGGAGGCACAGGACTGCTAACACTTCACTTGCAGAAGGGAGTTGTGCAGAGGGGAATATCTGTACGTAAAATGAGTTGAGGCACTGCCGTAATAACATATATGAGACACTGCCATAATAACGTATATCCAGGAAACCCGTGACAGAGCGAGAACTGGACACTCGCTTCTTGCTCTCTGTCCTGAACCACCTGACATTGGAATTGCCAGATAGCATCAGTGATATTTAACTGATACCGATCTCTAACAGAGAACCAGCACTTTCAGGGGTAGACGTAAAGCCCACATGACATATTTTTTGAAATAAAGCTGTTACTGGAGGGGGGGTGGAATCTAATCTGAG
The DNA here is from genome assembly GCF_018139145.2 of Gymnogyps californianus. Classification (NCBI taxonomy): domain Eukaryota; kingdom Metazoa; phylum Chordata; class Aves; order Accipitriformes; family Cathartidae; genus Gymnogyps; species Gymnogyps californianus. The sequence goes on along the minus strand of NC_059471.1, from coordinate 1,405,576 downwards.
ACCGTCTAAAGGAAGGAGCTGAACCAGCAGCTCTTCAGTTCTTGTTCAGGCTTCCCTGTGACTGAGGCTGTTCTGCTTCAAGACAGTACCAGCTTGATAATGCCAGCGCGGTTCATGTCAGAAAGGACCTTGTAACAGGGACACATCTGCAGTTTGGGACTTCAGCCAGGGAGAAGGTTTAGCCCTCCCTTTACCTTGGTCGTGACATTCCCCTGAGGTTACCTCTCCTAACACGGTACAGCACCGCAGTGCTGCTGCTGCTGCTTCTCTTAATTCTTCCAGGCTGATCTGCAAGGACCAAAGAGCTAGGGAGAGGCTGGGACGCTGCGCTGGCACTTGGAGTGCCAGGGCTGTGGAAGAGGAGCAGAAGGAGGTGCTCAAAGAAAACGATCAAGATCCATGCTACCTCTATGTCCAGATGTGCACAGAAACGTATGCACATCTGTACATTGATGTCTATACACCAGTGCAACTGTGGGCAAAACCTTTGACTGACGGCCATCCCCACGTCCAGCTTGGAAGACAGCCAGAGATTTGGCCCCTACCACCAAGTGCTCACCCTCAAACAGGGGGAAAAGCCTCTACCCCATCTTGGGTCTGCAGAAACAGCCCTGCCTTGCCTACAGAGGTGGGGAGGGAAGGTGAAGCTGCACCGATGTCCTGTGGAGCCTGGCAGATGCAAACACGTCTGCTCCCCTGGCTAGTGGATGGTATTTTTCAACCAGTTATTCATTTTGAGCACTTCGGGTGCGAGCTCCAAAGGCTTCAAAAGAAAAGCTCAGATTTTTGGTTCCAGCCTGATGGAGGGGAGAAAAAAAAAAAACCCAACCAGTTCAAAACAGTTTTTTAGTTTGGGTGTGTTTTGACTCCTTTGTTTGAAAAACCAAGTGAAAGGTTATCATACTTGTCCTGAACACATCCTATACTATGAATGGGAAGCCAATATGGTGTTCTATAGCCCGGCACAGCTAGGAAGTGGATTTGGTACCCGAAAGCATACCCATGTAAGAACAAGGCTTCAGAGCAAAAGCTGAAATATAGCCAGTGGTTACCTTACTGAAAAACAAAGAACAAAATCAGAAATGCAATTTCAGAAAGCCACAAACCCAATCTGACCCTAGCAGCACACAAGGGCCCCAGCTGTTCACATCCGAGTAAAGATGGTGCCTGCAGCTGGATTGCGGCAGGGGAGCATTCTGCTGTTAGCTCCAAAAAAAGGGACGGAAAACAAGTGCTTGCTTTCACAGCAGACACCGCAGGATCTGAGCGCTCGCAAGGCTCGTTTGTCAAGCTATCACCTTCATTTAAATCCCTTCACAAAGCTCCCTCATAAGCAGGAGGCACAGAAAAATCCTACGGGAGAAATTTCAAGATGTTCACATCTCAGAAAAAAGACACAGCACAAACTTAACTTCTTTTTTTCCCCCCTGCCTTATTCCTTCTGCTGCTACTGTCAGCCTCATTTACATCACGTCCAATTTTAGCCTGCAACGTCTTCTGGGTAGCTAGCTTGTCTCTTCAAATATTGCTATGAAGTTTATGGCGCACTTCGGGTATTACAAACATAAATAATCAAGTTGTACAGTAAAAAAGATTTGTTGCTACTGCAAGAGGAGCACCAGTGTCGACTACATAAACTCTTCAAGGGGAATAATGTTTCTGCATCTAATCTGTGTTTTCTATTACAATGATGAAAAGAAAGTAACTTCCCCTTCCTAAAACCTAAAATCTGAAACTCTTCAAACCGGGACACGCAACGCCGCAGCTGAGGGAGGTTGGAAGAGCCTCAGCAGATGATGCACACCGACTCCCTCAAGGCATGTAGCTGACACTGCAGCTGATTGCCTTTTCCTGTAGGTCGGGCTGCAGCGGACAGAGCAGCGAGTTCCAAACCGCAGGTCTCCACCCCCCCCACATAAATTCTAAAATAACGGCGACGCTGCACACCAGGAGCCTGGCAGAAGCAGGATTTGCAACTGGCAGAGTCCAGGGACACCTCGCTGCACATCAGTTCCCTCCTCTTCCTCTTGAAGGAAGAGTTGTGACAAACCAGCAAGTCAGCACGGCCGTTCTCAGCTCCAACTAGCTCAGCCTCTGCCTCGGAGGAAGGAATTCTGGACCTCACTCTCCCCAAAACACCAGTGCTGCCTGACTGTACTCACAGTCAACTTCCCCTGGTAGCAGAGAGCTCCTTCTGGGGCACAGGAGTGGAAGGCAGTCACAGCAGTTGGTAGCCAGGAAGTGGTTTTAGTCCTGGAGCTTGCAAAACCTTCGGAGGTTTTGCTCTAGTAGGGGCAGAGTGTGCTTAATAACTTAGTGTTGTGCTAAATGAGTGAAATCTCAAGGTGTTTGAGAGGACTGCAGCCACCGCTGCACACCATTTTGAATTCAGTGGGTGTGCACTCTTAGGTGGTCCTGGTTAAGCGGGGAGAGGTCAGGAGGAGCTACCTGACTACCACAAACACTTAAAGAACATGAGAAGGACAAAAAATGGGATAGTTAAAACACAAATCTCCCTACACTCACCCTGAATTAGCTCACTAGCAATGTACGAAAAGATATGCTAAACAAGCAACCCGTCCTAAGACTTTAAAACCTTGCTGATAACCCATTATTTCTCTGTTTGAGAAAAGCTTGAGCAAATTACAGACCTAAGGCCACATTTCTCCAGATACCTCAGCAACATATACACTGCTTCACAGAAGTGACCAGATTTCATTTAAGTCATCCAGGGGGAGGAAATGAGGGCACACAGATCAACATGGGGACAGAAGGAAAAGGCGACAGAACATTATCAAGTGTGTGTATGTACTTCAGGTAGAAGCCCTGCTGAAACTATTCAATGGTTTCTCACTGAAGGATTCAGCTCCCACACCAACAGCGTATTTCCCTTACCAACGACTCCTTTTCCTTCTGAAATAACTACACCTCAGCATCCGCAGAACGCGGCAGGAACAGCAGGAATGCCTCGAGAGCATGATACTTTCCAGAATTCGTGAAGTTTAACCACAAAGCACTGTCATTTCAAAACCGAAAGCTAAGCACATTTGCAGAAGATACGCAGAAATATTTCATTAGCGCACCTTCCCCTAAAAACACTTCCTCAACAACTTAATCCACTGTTCTAAAGAAAAACCACCAAATTCTTAGGGTTAGTAAGGATAATTTAATCTCAAACAGGTGCAAGAAAACTATACTCTTTAGAAATTATGAAAATACATAAATCAATGAAAATCAAAGTGTTTTCAATTGCTGTCATCCGTATTTTGAAGTTCAGTGACAGATGCCAAATACAGCACTCTGAAGATACATCCTCTTGCACCCATAGACACAGACACCACTGTTTCCATCTTCTCGTGGAAAAAAAAATGCCTCCAGGTCTTTAGTTTCAGCTACCAGACTGCCAAATACCGCAGAGAGCTGTGACACAAACACCTGACCGCTTAAAACCGAGCTAAGATCAAAGCCGCTCTCCAAACAAGTTCCTTTAAACTACTGAGACAAGACTGGGCTTATCAGCAGACTTTTACGGTATGCTCTGCTCCACTTGACAACTCTGCCACGTTCAGCGTTACTTTCCTGGCAAAACACCCACCGGGAGGAGCGCGGCTGTACCGCTAGCCGGGCTTTTGTCAGGACGGCTAGGCTAAAACCAGCCACGCTGGCAAAAAAACCGAAAACAAAACAAAGAAGCGGTCTCACAGGCGGCTGCTGCTACTGCTGCTTTCGCGGCCGGACGTGCCCGCCCGGTGCGGCGGCACGGCCCGCCCGCGGGATGCTGCCTCCCTCCCCGCTCCCCCTCGGGGCCTCTCCTGCCAGTTACTACCCAGCTCCGACAAGGAGGTAGCAGCGGGTGGCCGCGACGGGGCGCGCTGCTGCCGGGCGGAGAAGCTCCCCACAGCCCCACGGCTGAGGCGGGGGATACCCCTCAGCAAGGCGGGGGGGGGGGGGGGGCTACTGAGGCCCGAGCTCGGGGTAGCTGCGGCTCAGCCCAGCGCCGGGTCAGCTCTAGGGACACCGCTGAGGCGGGGGGGCGGCACCGCCGGGAAGGGGAGCCCCGGGAGAGCCGGGCTCCGGGCGGCCCGCGGCACGGTACCTTGTCGAGCAGCCCGTTCCTGCCGCCTTTGGCCGCCATCTTCTCGCCGCCCTCCACCCCCGCCCTCGCCGCGCGACCTGTTCGCTCCTGATTGGCCGCGCGCGGGGGCCGACGGGAGCGGGCGGGCGGAAAAGCCGCCCCTCCCTCCCTCCGCCGCGTTGCACACTGGGAAGCGTAGTCCGCCCCGCCCGCGTTCCCTGTTGCTATGGTGACGGGGCGGCACGGAGGGAAGGCGGCGGCAGTAGCGGCGGCGGCGGCGGCGGCGGTGCGGGGCCCGCTCGGGGAGCGGGGACGGGCGAGCGGCTGGGGCGGCCCCCGGCCTGCGGGGTGAGGGGTGGGCAGCGCCGCCCCGCCGGGCTGCCTGGGCCGGGGCGCGGGGAGGGTGAGGGGGGTGACGGGTGCGGGGCCTCTCTGGGCCGTGGAGGACCGTGAACTCTATGGTTGGGGGGGGTGAGGGGGTGTGTGTGAGGAGTGGGAGTGTCTGTGGTGTCGTGTATGTGTGTGCGAGTGGGGTGTGTGAGGGTGCCCACGGGTGTCTGCGTGGGGTGTATGTGAGGGGTGGGTGTATGTGGGGTGTGTGAGGGTGTTTGTGTGGGGGTACGTGGGTGTGGGTGTCTGCTAGTGTCGGGAGTGGGGGTGGGGGTGTACGTGGGGTGTGTGAGGGTGTTCAGGTGGGGTTACGTGGTTGCGGGTGTCCACCAGCGTGGGGAGCGGGTGTGGAGGTGTGCGTGGGGTGTGTGAGGGTGTGCGTGGGTGTTTGTGTGGGGTACGCATGGGTGTCGGTGTTTTGGGGTGTTAAGGACGTGGGTTGTGTGCCTGCTGGGGTATGTCTAGGAGGTGTATGTGAGGAGTAGGGGGGGGTGTTTATGTGTCGGGTGTGCGCGGGGTGTATATGTGTGTGAGTGGAGTGTGTGAGGGCGTTCATGGGTGGTTTTGTGGGGGTGTGTCAGTGTGGGGGCTGGTGGGGGTGTGTATGTAGGGGTACATGTCAGGAGGGGGTGTGTTAAGTGTTTGTGTCTGTTATGTGATGGAGGGTGTGTGGGAGCGGAGTGTGTGAGGGTGTTTGTTGGTGGCTGGGGTGTAGGGGTGCATGTTGGGGGGGTGTAGTTACAGGAGGGTGTGTTGGATGCATGGGTGTATGGGCTCACATGTCGGGGTGTATCCAGTACGTGTGGGGCTGTGTGTGAGTGGCGTGTGTATGGGTGTTCATATGTATGTGTGTATACGTGCAGTGGTTGTATATGCCGGTGTAAGGGAACAGGTACGGGGGGGTGCCAGGAGTGAGGGTGGTGTGTGTTCATGCTGGGGTGTGCGTGTGAGTGGGGTATGTGTGCAGAGCATGTGTGTAGGGGTTGTACAGACACGTGTAGATTTTGGGCTCTGCGTGTGTATCAGAGTGTGTACCAAGGCATGTGCCCCGGCCGGTGTCCTGGTGTACCCTGTGCCGCTGCCATCTCGGTGTACCGGCAGTGCCAGCGTCCGTGTTGCACTGAGCATCGCTGCGCGGTGGCAAAGCAGCGTCTCGCCCGGCTGGTGCTGGTGCTGTGCCACGGCAACGTTGCACACAGCTGCCCTCCCGCTTCTATCGGTGCGTGAACACACAGCGTGCGCCTGTTGCAGGGGAGAGCTACCCCAAATACTGGCACCGTGCGTGAACACCGTAGTCAAACTGTGCCGTAGTGTGTCAGAGCGGTGGCCGAGTGTGGAGACACCATCAGATGGCACTGGGAGACCATCTCCTGCTACAGGGGCACTGGATGAGAGCGATGCAGTGCCTTTGAAGTTTATTTCCGAGGTTTGAGGAGCGGTGACCGGTGTGGCTCTTTTCCCGGAGTCTCCACAAGTGACAAGGGAAAGGAGAACAGGGGAAGGACGAATGAGGGGTAAAGCAGAAATCCCGTGAGTCGTCATCCATGCAGACTCACGCACACACCGGTGTCTGCGTTTTGCTATCTTGAGCTGGAAAATAACGCGCGTACTCCTGACACCTCATTTACTTCTCCATTTTAGGAGGTGATGCTCCTCAAGTGTCCCTGACAGCGTTCCTTTGCCTACAGGCTGACACTTCATTTGAGGCTACGCTTGGAAAGAGCTGTGTAAAGCAAAGCAACGTTAGAGCCAGTGAAAATTTTAACCCATTTATTTCTTTCCCACTCTCCCCAGGAACGCTGCAGTCAAGATGGCTACTACAGGACTGTATAAAATGGGTGATGGAAGCAACTATGCAACTAAGTGCTTCCCTGCCAGGAACATTTTGCGCGCAAGTAAAGAAGGTGACACTGCTTCGAGTGCTGCTGGTGAAGTCGCCCTGCAGAATGATGTCATGTCCATAGGGGCAGGTCCACCACCCACCCTGTTGTTGGGCCAGAGAGAGCGTACATTCAGCTGTGGTTTCCTGTATCAACATCACAGCTGATAACACAGATAACAGTTGATAACAAAACAGTGCCCAGAAAGTCTTAAAATTGTTTAAAGCTTCATTGAAATGAAGAAGGCAGGATGTCTAGGGCACACGTTAAATGAGGGGTCCAGCAGCCATCTCCACATGCCAGCAGGAGGGAAGCTTCAGGCAGGCATGTGGATAGCACAGCATGATTCTCCATCAGCTACTCAGAGCTAAAGCTTCTCCTTTTACTCTGCGCTTTGAAAGTCACGTCTGTGAAATGCTTAGGAACGGCAGAAATGCCTTCTAACATTTGGGAAGTGGTGGAGAGGTCTACTAGGCTGGTCAGGGGTCTGGAGCACAGGACCTTCTAGGAGAGGTTGAGGGTGCTGAGCTTGTTTTTTATCTGGCCAAGAGGAGTCCAAGGGGAGATTGTGGCTTACAGCTACGTGAAGGACAGCTACAAACTCTTAACAGTGGCAGATGGCATAACTAAGCCAAAAATTTCACCTTGGGAGGTTTAGGTTGGACGTTAGGAGGAACTTCTTTGCTGGGAGGAGGTGCAGCTCTGGGCCAGGTTACCCTGGGAGGTGGTGGAATCGCTAGACAAAGCCACGACTGACTCATCGAATGTTGCTGATGGTCCTGCTTTGGGTGGGAGGTTGGATTGGAGATCTCCAGAAGGCTCTTCCAGCCCACGTTTCCATGTCTGCAACCTATGGCTCCATTAGCATCTACAAAGTAGCATGTTTCTCCCCTTCCATGGCTCTGGCTGTAGCTTTAATGTTCCTATCTTAAATTCATGGTCACTGAACATTTTATACTTCAGTATTTCCCTGTATAGGGGATTTTAAAATGATGGATTTCAATGCTGGGCTGAAACATGAGGCAGAGCGCAGCTACTTTGAGAAGGGCGCATTTGGAGGGTTGCGTGCTCCCCTTGTCATCTCCTCTGCCTTGGTCCGTCGTCATGCCAGGGTCTGGGCGCTGGGTGCTGACACGCAGAGCTACCCCGAGGGCTTGGACTGAGAAGGGGACCACCGGGGAGACACCACAGCAGAGGAGAAAGCCCCCAGAGTCTGCCTCCGTGGAAGAAAATAATGAAGACAATGTCCTAGATGAGCCGTTTCTGGTGAGTGCAGATTTCCTCTGTTATCGCCTAAACTTTCTGGTAGCGCTTTGTGGAGCTGGGGAGATCCTGCTGGAGAACGGACTCTGAAGCTCCCTCTCCCTCCCCATCTCCGTGCCACCTTCTCCCCTCTTCCCACGATCCAAGGCACCAGGAACCCCCCTCACCTGGGGGCAGCTGAGGTCTGGTTTTGGGGCTCAGGTCCCAGGGCACGACATACAGGATTGCTGTAGGACTAACCAGTTGTGTTTCTTTTTCTCTTTTTTTTTTTTTTCCCCCCTCCAGATGAAGCACCACTGTTTGAAGAACCCCTCTGACCTGTGCTCTGTGAACATAAGCAGCCAAAATCTGGTCTCTGTGAGTATCAGAAACTCACGAACTGTTAGGGAACTGCCTTAAAAGTTGAAAACTTTACTACGGTAGCACATGAGTATCCAGAGATGAGAGAAGACACACATTAGAAGCAGGCGTATTTCCTGCACAGGAAGGTGAGCCAGCCAGCTGGGAACAGGCTTGGAGGATTTGTCCTACCAACTTTTGGATCGTGTCTTCATAACCAAATGAACTTGGTCTTCATCGGTTGTAGCCCTTTCCCCCCTTACATCCCCTTGCAAAATGCTGTTCTTTGGGTTTAGGGATGTTTATCTTGGCTACGGTAGGAGTTCAACTGCAGCTTGAGAAGTGACTTTTATTTGGGTTCATGACTTTGCAATGCAAAGAGAAAATGAGCTGAGGCGCTGAGAGGTTTTTAGTGTCTTTTTAGGGTTCCCTCCTGGTGCTGTGAAGGACAGATGTGCTAAATTGTAGAGTGGCTACGTTTGCTGGGTCACACGTAGGTATGAGATGTGGCCCAGGAGCCCAGCGACACACGTAGGGGAGCAAGGTCAGCAGTGAGGACACGGGGGGGCTTTGCTTTGGGGCTCAACTAATCCAGGTCTTCTGGATGTTGGTCGCTGAGGCAGCTGTGCGTTAAACGCATACTCTGCGGGGTGCTCTCCGTAGTCAGAAAAACAAATGAAGACCCAATTATGGGGAATGCTATGATTTAGGCATTCAGAGAAAAGGAGAGATCCAGTTGTTTCAGATCAGTTTAGGGCTGGAGTGGAATGATTTTTTTTTTTCCCCTGTATTTTTCAGGCTAAAGAAGATGATTTTGAGAAATTTGATTGCGTTGCTTTTATAAATGCTGCTGAGAACCTGCTGACACTAGGTAAGGGATTGCATTACCAAAAAATAGACGCTGCTTTTCAACCCGGGGAAGCTTACACTTGTCTGAACAAAGGTCTAGAGCTTTACAAAGAGTTTTAAGATACATATGCAGCACTTCTTTGCAGAAATGTTTCCTTCCTGTTACTGAGCTGAAATCCTTGTGCTAATTCCCTTTATTGTAATGATAATTGCGTGCCACTGTGGTATCCTTTTTCATTATTAGAAAACTAAGCTCTCTACAAAGAAAATCTGCGTTTAATATATAGAAGTGTGGAATAATGAAACAACTTGCCCCAAAGGCTCAGAAGGTTAATGGTGGAGCCGGGAGGTGAATCCAAATCTAGTGTCATGGGCTCAGTTAATTTGAAGAAGAAAAAAAGAAATGCATTTATTACTGGTAAAACATACAAGCTAAATGTGCCATCAGTGGCTTCAAGCAATAATCCAATTTGGGGTGGGAGCAAATGCATGAAAGCAAACCAGATGGCTGGTGGGGCATCGTGTATTGTACAGACAACCATCTAACTGAGCTGGCATTTTCTTTCAGACGTGCCTGCTGATAATACTAGCCCTCTCATTCTTGCTGGTTTTGGTCCATTCCAGACCCGGATAAGACACGGTTTGTTCTGTTACTGCTGTTCCTCACTCACTGGAGCGTTTTCTTTTCCACCCTTGCAGAGCCGTTTCGGAAGTTTCCAGGACTGCGGGAACTGGAACTTTCCTTGAACGGACTAAGAAATCTGAAAATCACCGCTGGAGACTTTCTGCATTTGGAAGTAAGATGAGGGGGCTCTGAGAGCTTATTCATCCCCTCCCAACCGTCATGCTGAAGCCTACACGTAGCGTTGACTTACGTCCCTGCAGCGCAAGTTCTCTGAAACTGCAGGGTCATTCTCTCTTCCTGCTTCCTTGTGACTCCAGGAAGTCCTTTCCGCTGTGTCCCTCAAGGACCTCCACATCTTGCTTCCTCCTGCAGAGCAATCCCTCACGGATCCCCGTTGCTCAGCCCCTTGCCACAGGACTCCTTGTTTCCCCTGTGATGGGCCACCCCCTTTGCTGTAGGATCCTCTCCCTGCCGTGTGTCAGTCACCCGTGGCATCCCTCACCTCCCTGATGCTGTGTGGTCCCTGACAGATCCCCATCCTCCTCCACATTGTGCTCTACCTCTCGGCGTCCCATCCTCCTCCTCTCCAGATAGGCGTCTGCAGTTTCCCCAACTTATGGGCTGCCTTTCTTAACACAGCAAAGGGGTCAGTTTGGCTTTTTCTTTAAAAAAAGAGACAAAGTGGATCCTAAGAACAAGCAACTGTGCCTGGTATGATGGCTCTAGTTGTCCTCTCCCTCTAGCTGGGAGTGGGTCTCTGCTATAGAGAGCTCAGGCTCTGGCTCAGCTGTACTGACTTTATCCAGGTTTGCTCTGAGGAGGTGTCCTTGCCTGGATTTCTCTCATTTCTGATTGCTGCTGGATATAAAGTTTTGTCTTAAAAGGTTTCTTTCTTCTTGTCTTATTCAAAGAATTGTTGGTGGCTTAGCTGTCAGCTCTGTACGCTCGGATCCTGGCCTCCCTCCTGCCTGCAGGCTTTGGGAGGTCCCCAAATCCATGAAATGTAGGAGAGCTTCTCCCACGTTTCTCCCATGCACTGTTGGTAACCCACTCAAGGCTTTGACTCAGTCAGTGGGCACGTGCCCAGGTGATGGGGAACCAAATTTCCAAGGCTCATGAGGCCAGGGTTGACGCTGTCCATCCCTGTGTGCCTCTGTGTGAGCAGCCCTGTTGCTGGCATCAGCTACGAAAGCTGGGGATGGGACCTACCTAAACTCCCCTTCCTGCCATGCCCCTGTGGATCTCAGCTTCATCCATGACGAGTGTCCAGGATCTCATTTGCTGACAGCCCGGAAAAATCAGCCCTGGGAAGGCTGATTGGAAATTCATATTAAATTGATTTGGAAAGTGCTTTGAGCTCTTCCTAGGAAAATGCAGCCTACTGTAATGCCCCGGCAAAGCTATTCCTGTTGACATATCCTAGAAACCCTCGTCCTTGCTCCCAGCAGGGTCTGCTCCTTGGCTTTCTCCTGGCTGTTGTCCTTTCGGCCACATGTGTGAGTGGGGGACCAGCCCTGAGCACTTCTGCCAAGGTGCAGAGTCCCACCGCTGTAAGTGAAGTCCCTGCAATTCAGAGACGCTCACAGCGTCACCCTAAGGCAGGTGGTAGCATGACTGAAAGTCTCCTGTAAATAATATCTACCTGGGGAAAGCCAACAGAGATTGTTCTTTGCTCCAGGGGATTGTTTTTTCTGTTTCCTTCAGGATCTGGATCTCTCCTACAATAACTTGTCCCCCCAGGACGTTTGGACATTGGGAGATTTGTCCCAGCTCAAAGTCCTTCGCTTGACGGCCAACGGGCTTTGGTCCCTGCCTCCGGACCTGGCAGGCTCACGGGAGTAAGAGCACACAGCAAGCGATGCTTCGGTTTGGTGGGGAGCTGCCGGTGTGCCGGTGGGATGCTCCGGGCAGGCAGGCAGGGTGATGGAGCGGTGGGGGTGGGCAGCCTGGGATTTACCAGTTCAGGCAGCAGAGCTCTTCCCTTGCAAACTGGGAGATCCAATAACCTAATGGTCGGTGCTGGGTGGCAGGGAAGTGTTATCCCAGCTCAGCCCCAGATCACCCAGGGTATCTGCTGTCATCAGCAGCTAGAGAGGAAACTGGACAGTGATTCAGCGGCGCTGTCGGGTGACTGAGCCATGTGAGTAGGGTGCTATTTATTCGTCATTAATTAGACCCTTCACGTATAGCTTAGCCACAGTTGCCGTGCCAAGGTATCCACTGTTTGCCATCGTTGGCGATAAGATGCTGAGCTAGATGGTTGTTTGGACTGATGCAATTTAGCTGCTGTGAGGTAGGATATCGGTTTTCTATTTAAAGAATGAAAACAGCCCCAGCCCAGTCTCCCAGTGGATACACCTTCCCGCGGTGACAGCAAATGATGTGTTTGTCACCCGTCTTCGCTTGAGCGTGTTATTAATGAGCCTCTTTGTATCTGCAGCTCTGCTCATTTAAGGTTTCCATCTCTGGAGGTCTTGTCGCTGGATGACAATCGTCTGTCAGACCCGAGTGTCTTTGTGAGCCTGTGTCATCTCTGCAGGTAAGGAAGCGCCTGGCAGCAGCCGGCGCTGGCTTTTGGGGGCTGGCGGCTGCCTCTGTCAGCTGTTGCACAGTAGCAGGCTTAAAACGAAAAACAAAATCTTCGTGATTCACTCGGATACTTCCCTGTTTAGTCTCTCTAGCATTGCAACTGGGACTGAACGGAAGCAAACAGCCTGCTGCAAAGCGCAAGCTGGCCAAACCCGGCAGTTGGCTGGGAATTCAGCTCCTGCCCTGGGTGTTTGCTGATCTCCAGGTCTGATCTGAGAAATGGCAGTTGCTTCCTCCATTTTCCATTCTTCACTCCAGATTCATCATTATTTTAGCGCAGCAGCACTAGGAAAGGCTGCGGATCAGCTCCCTCTGTTTAATGTGGGCTTTTGTGATTCAGCTAGAGAGGAGTCACTAGGAAGGGAGGCAGCTCACATGCCCCTCAGCTGGGCTGTGCTGGGTTTGGGGACGGCCCAGAGACCTTCTGATGTTCCCCTGGTGCTTCCAGTGCTGCAAACCGGAGGTGGGAATTGGGTCTGGCTGCTTGTCCTGGCTCTGTCAACACATTCCCGGAGGAACCTGCACATTGTCTGCAGTGTTCGGGAGAGAGGAGGGGGGAGTGGGTGAGGTTTAGGCACGAGACTGCAGGGCTGGAGTGCGGAGGTTTGGGTTTCTGTTCTTCCCTAAGCTGTCTCGTGGCCTTGGGCAAGCGCGTTGGTGATGTTATACTTCCATGGGAAGGTGGAACGTTGTTAGGGAATCCCAGAAGGTGGAACGTTGTTAGGGAATCCCAGCAGGACCGCAGCTCATCAGAGCCCTGGGTGATTTAATGAACTGCCAGGATGTCTCCTTGTCCGTTAAATTCTCATCAAGAGGTAAACTTAGAGCTAGGTGACCCTCCGGCTGGTGTGGGGGACCGAAGTCATGAGCCTCAGGGGCAACGCCGGGCTGTGCCAAGAACTGAGCCTGTGGCTGGGGTTTGGAGAGGAGGGGGAACAGGGCAGCGAGACGCGGGTGTCACGGATGTCTCTGCACTGCTGCCGAGAAGCTGAGCGAGGAGGCAGGTCGAGGGCCAGCTCCCTGCCCTGCGGGCGCCGGGGCGAACAGATGGCCGGGTGCGTACACCGATAGCAATCATGGAGTTTCTCACGCATTTCCTCTTCCGATAGCCTGAAGGAGCTGAATCTGGACAGGAACGGGATTTCGGCTGTTCCCTACCTGCACCAAGCAGAGAGCAGGCAGTTCTTCCTCCACCCAGCGCTGGACGGCGACAGCTTCAGGGCAGAGTGGTACAAGTCCCTGAGCAGCCTCTGGCAGCGGCCCCGGCTGCCGCAGCAGGAGGACACGGAGGTGCCAGCAGAGCTGGAAGCGAAGAAAGGACAGCTTGAATATGTCGTGTTACAGAACGACAGGGATCCAGACAGGACGGGTGAGCAACGCCTGCCTCTCCCTGCCCGCACTGAAACCGCGGGGTGTTTCAGCGGGAGAGGGCTCAGTTATGTCAGGGTGAGGATCTGCTGGATGTTTACTAGTAAGTGAAGCCGCTCAACAAAATTAAAACAGTGAGGGAGGGATACATGGGACCATTTTAGGCAGCTCAGCGAACCTGTACAGTCCCTCTGTATTTACTGGGAGCAACGGCTGCTAACTGGACATGAATCACCCTAAAGCAGACATCTCCCACGGTTTGGATAGAAGTGCCCCTTTCTCTCTCCTGGCCTTCTCCAGGGTAGCTTGCTCCAAAGGAGGCATTTCATGCTGACTGGGAGGAAAACTGGCAAAAATGGGGAAATAATTCGGGTTAGGAAGTGGATTACTGCAGATCCCGGACAGGCAGAGGGCAGGAAGGTTGTGTGAGTAGGTAGGCCATGCACAGGTCTGCGTTCCTGGGGTAGGTCAGCTCTCCCCTCTGGATGTCCTTCCTGAGGCATGATGCACACACCGTGCTGGGCCACACCATGGGATGGATCCAGAGGCTGCCTGGTGTCTCCTGTGTGGACTGGGCTGTTGGTGGAGGCTGCTGGTGGGGCTTCTCCAAGCACTTCTCCTGTCCCCTGGCTCGCTGCAGCAGTCCCTGTCGTTAGGTATTTGTGGAGCGGGCAACGGTGCAACTTGTGGTGCTGGCCTGGCGGTAGCAGCATGATGTGGGAAAGGCCTCGTGCTCATGGGCGAGACTCCAAACCAAAATCTACCTGCGGGGAGCTCCTGGCTGCCCTGAGGCCAGCAGCAGGGGTTTCTGCTGTGTTTGAGGGATGTGGACCTCACCTGGAGCTACGGGGCTGTCAGCAAGCCTGCTACAGTGGGCCTGATCCCCCCTCACCGTGGGCACGTCTCGCCATTGAGCCAGATCCTGCCTGATGCCGATTTTCTTTTCCAGGGTAATTCCAGCCTTGCCACGGCTGGGGCTGGCCCAGCGCTTGGCTTCACGTAGAAACCCTCACTTTGCTTGTGTTTCGTTGCAGAGGTCGTTTTTAATTCCGGCTCTTGGGAACACCCAGCGCTGGTAAGAACTGTTGACTGATCTGTGATTTGGGGTGTGAGTTCCAAAATTTCCCTTCCCCAAGCCTCTCAGCTGAGTTTCAATAAGCCTGTGGGTACAGCCGGCATTCTGGGTGCGTGCAAGGCTTGCAGGGAGTATCGTCTCTCATCAGGGAGATCGGGAGCAAATTTTCCCATAACCAAGGGACACCAGAGCTTAAATTTATATCACTTTCAAATAAAAGCTGGGTTGCCATTTGCTCCTGCGTGCCCTCCCTGCACGGGGAAGTGTGTTCTGCAGCTCAGGTGGGGACTGAAGCTCAGGAGCTGGGAGTTCATTCATTCTTAGCCCTGTAATCTTTCCCCCCCCCATTTATTTACATGATGCTCTTCAGAATCAGACGTTTGAAGCCAAAGACGCTGATTTTTATTAGAACCTGAGTAAGGGGCTGAGCCTCAGAGATGCTGAGCACTCGCAGCATGTTCTAGCGTAACACACACGTGTGCACATACACGCTCCCCGGGCCCGCGCACGTTTTCAGTGCTGAATGGTGGAGTTTGGTGCATTTGACGTGACTCCCTGCAGGGCTCCCACAGTAACGCAGAGGCCAAAGCAAGCTGCCAGAAGACAACCTCCAAAGCGGGTCTAAACCAAAAGCTCTTCAAATTATAGCTCTGTTTGGGCTCAGGAGGGTGGTATCTTGCCACTGGAGGTGTCTCCTGCCACCGGAGCCTCTGGAGCGGTGTGTCTGCTCACCCTCTTCCTCTTCTCTTTAAGGTGGTTCCCAGGGAGGGAGAACCATCTGCCTCTAAGACTCTGCCGGCTCCCTCCACGCGCAGGGATGTTCGTGCTCCCTTTCCTGAACTGAAGCATCTCAGCCTGGCCTTCAACAAGGTGATTTGGGTCCCGTGGCTCCAGATAGGTATAAAGGTTCAGCTGCCTGAGCTTGGCATTAGTGCCTTAGGAGACACCCTGGCCTTTAGCTGCCACTGCAGAAGAGCACAGCTCTCCCGGGTTCCTGTGTCCATCTGCCAGCCCAGGGGAATATGTCGGATATCCAGGATTTCTCGGGTGGGATAGGACGTCTATTTAGGCAGCTGAATTGCACCCAGCTTGTCTATACCTCTGCAAATTCGGGGATTTCATCAGAGAATATATGAAGGGTTGCCCTCCCCTGGACTGATCCTTTGCCGGAGCTGCCCGGTGGATGGTGATGTCTCATCGAGGACTTGGCTGTTTTAGTGCCAGGTTATACCTGTCTGCTGAGCCACATCGGGTTCTCAGCGTGCCCCAATCGACAAGTAACACGCAACAACATTTAAGCTCCTCTTCCCGGTGCTTTTGGCTCCTGCCCAGGGCTTAACTCACGCTGCTTCCCAGCCGGGTGAGCTGGCAGTGCCGAGTTACCACCGCTCAGCGAGGGACGCGATGGTGCGGCTCTCCTTGCTTGCAAAGTGAGCTCTGCTGCCGTTTCCCCAGATATCGTCACCCTGTTTTAGGTCACTGCTTTGTCGGTGAGCTGGTTTCTGGCTGCCGTGCCCTGGCCAGGCTGTGGTTTGGATTGCAGGGTAGAGAGGCAGGACTTTTTTTTTCCTGCTCGGAAGAGCTGCAGCTGCAGCCCTGGGCTGCAGCTGCAGCTCTTCCGAGCAGGAAAAAAAAAGTCCTGCCTCTCTACCTTGCAGCTCTTCGGAGCGTTGGAGGCACCAGTCCTCTGGCTGCAGCGTGCAGGAGGGAGAGGGGAGCGTTGCCTCTGTCCTCTATAATCACAGGCAGCAAAGCTGCTGGCTGTCTCCGGTTAAGTGATGCCACCTCCCTCCTCCTCCTCCCCGCCACACATACCTGCCCAGTGTCAGAGTCCCCACGCATTGGAGGGACGCGCTTTGGTGGGAGGGTTGGGATTGAAACTCGACAGCCTCCGGCGTGACTCAGTGCTTAGAGCAAACAGTAAACTATTTTTATCTTGCAGATCGCAGATGAGACAGCTCTCTTACCCGTGGCTTTCTTCCCGTGCCTGAAGGAGCTGACATTTCACAACAACCCTCTTACCACCACCCGGAGCGGTACAGTATGAGCCCAGCTCTGCGGAGCATTCCTGCTCTGTCCCTCCTTCGCTGTTACCTCTCTGGGACAGGGACCACGTTGCTTTTTGGTGTTCGGACACTCCTGCCACGCTGGCCCTGGCCCCTGAGGAGGTGCTTTAATCGTTTCTGCTCTCTAAAGAGCAACGCAGATGAACACTGCTCTTGCAAACACTGTTAATGCCCTGCTCCTGCTCCCGGCCCCATCAACATCCGTAACAGTCCATCCACGACTGCGGCAGTGCAGTCCCAGGCTAAATTTTGCTCTCCAAATGGTGTTTATCCCACAAAGGGCTTGTCTGAAGCTGGTCCAGGTTTCCTCCTGCGGCAGGTTTCTGAGCAGGGGGGATAAACCCCAAATGTGCCCATGGCCTCGATAGACGACGTTTGAAGGTAGCCAGAAGGACGCTGATGAAACGTTGCAATGATGTTGCTCCCTGCACAAGCTACGTGTAGACTAGTAAATAAAACAGGTCAGGGATGCTCCTCTGGCCTTGGTGGCACGTAGCCCAGTCCGACGTATGTCCTTAGAGCTAAAGCATCTCCCTACAAAAGCGGGTGGCTTCTACTCTGGTCCCTGAGCTGAGCCTGGGGTTAGTTGGCACAGCGTGCTGCCAGTGAAGGAGCGGGGCATGGGCTCTCCACCAGCTGCCTGCAGCTCTGGTGAAACCTCTGCTCCTCCAGGGCAGCCGCCTCTGCTGACCCGGCTCCTCCAGCACAATCTGGGGATTAAACTTGTCCGACAGAAGAGCCTAGCCACGGAGAGGTGGCACTTCTCCATCCCTCTCAAAGCCAGCCGCAAGGTAAGGAGGGAGGCGCCGCGGGAGCGTGGGGTTTTCCCTGCCTAAGGCAGGGATGAAACCCTTGCTGCAATACTCAGGGCAGGATTGCCCAGGAACCAATTTGCTGGGGAGCACGGGAAGAGCTGGTGGGACACATGGATCCTGGCGGGGATGGAAGGATGGAGGGAAGGGTGGGAAGGATTGGAGGTATTTCGCTCAGGATGAGGCTGGGGAGTCCAACCACCTCCTTATTGCTGCCCCAGGCAGGGTTTGTCACTGGGTTTTTGGGTTCAGTCCTGCCCACTGGCCTTGGCTGAGGGATCCTATGGGACTGAAGGTGCTGCCAGTGTGTCCCTGGAGCCGGGGCTGCTCCTTGGCACTCCGTGTCCCGTAAGGACCGGCCTCCAGCCGCCGGACCTGACCCCAGGCTGCCACTCCTGGCAGCGTGCATGGACGTCTGTTGTGCCCCCCCCCAGGTCACATCGCGTCTCCCCAAAATCACGAAGCGGCCGCTGATGCTGGAAGCTCCTGCCAAGACCTTTCTGTGGAATCAGCTCCCAGCTGCGGTGGAGGTTGCAAGAGATGCTGCACCTCCGAGTCCGGCCCAGCCACTGCCTCCCATCAGCTCCGTGACCCCAGCCGGCAGCCGGCGGACGGCGCTGGGAGAAGGGGAAGCCGAGTCCAGGCCTTCTCCTGGCCCAGCTGCGGAGGGCACTGCATCCTTCTTCATGACGCAGGTGAGGTCCGGCCGTGAGTGTTCAGGACTTCAGGGCTTGTCACGCACAGATGGATCTTCGTTTCCCAAGTGAAGGAATGGTGTGCACGTGCTGTGGACGCCAATGGTTATAACCCTCCTTCGATTGCAAGGGATTTAAGGGTAGAAGCACTAGCAAGAAGCATAAATGCAATGTTGTGACCAAGAACAAGAATTGGTGGCCAAATTTTCCTGGGTGGCACGGGGCTGTGCTGGCTCGGTGAGTAGCCCCACGTGGAGGAGCTCATCAGTCCAGCATCGTCCCTGCAGCATCTGCTGGAAAACTCCCTCCTAGAGCTCACCAGGGCAGCTTTTTGACTTGATTTCCCTGAAAATCTTGGGATTATCAGGGGAAAAAAAAAAAGTCTGCGCCGGGATGGGGATGGCCCCTCTCTCCTCTGCGCCCAGTCCCACTGAGCAGAGGTGGGATGAGGTGGTGGCTGCGTGGCTCGGTGCCACCGGGAGAGACCTCTGGCCACAGCAGGACAGGCTCTGGCTGACTCCATCAGCTTGACTGGTAAGAAAGGACTGCTGTGAATTCCTTTATTTTGCTGCCTTGAGGTGGAGGATGTGTCCAGACCACTGCTGAGACCCGTGGCAGAGGGCAGGCTGGAGAAGAGGAGTGAGCAGAGGAGGGAAGGAAGCTCCCAGGTGGTTCCAGAGCGATACAAAGGCTACGAGGAGCTGCTCGGTGGAGACACGGACCCAGATTTTATCGAGCCAATTGGTGAGTGAAGATAGCAGAGGGCTCTTGCTTAGAAAAGCCTTGGCAGGTTGATGAGCAGTATGGTCCGCTCTGACCAAGAAAGAAGCAGCAAAGGCTTTTGTTGTCCCGTTTTCCCTCTGGTTCACAGGGATACAGAAGAATGTGCAGGCGCTGTACTACATCCTGAAACACCCCTTGGTTTACCGGGACGCTAAGCCACAACTGGACAGTATGCAGAAGCCCTACGTGCCTCGGAAAAAGGTAAAGAGCCGAAGCTCCAAAGGGAGACTGGTTGCATCTGTTTCTGGATCAACCCACGTGTTTGGATGGATGCTGAGAGCCTGAGCGTGGGCTTGGCCCCAGTTCCCGATCCCAGCGCCTCGCTGTTCTCTCTCCCTCGTGGTGTGGTGCATGTAGCCGCCACGGGAACCGAACTGCCGGCGTGGGGCAGCTCAGCACACCGGAGCTGATGGACGGCCAAGAGCCGTGCTAGCCCCTGGGCAGCGCGGGGGGAAACGCTTGTCACCAACCCCCTGGAGAAAGCCAGCCCTGTCCCAAGGGAGGTGGAAGAAACAGCCTCCGAGCTGCGTCTGCGGGGTGGGTTGTAGTAGAAACGCAGTCCCTGAATCCACTGCACCGCTCCGGCGTTGCGGAAAGCTCATCCAGTGTTGCTCAATAATCTTAAATTGGTGTTCAAACCGGACCAGCTTGGTCAAAAAAAAAAAAAAAAAAGAGACCATCTCACCTACCTCGTGCAGAAGCACGGGCCCATTAGTTTGGGAGAGGGGGCAGGAAAAGGAGGTGGAGGATTATCAGCCTGGAGGGTGGAGGGGAGGCACGCTGCAGCCTCCTCGTCTTCCTTGCAGCATGGGAGGATGCCTGGCCCTCCCGCCCGAAAGACAAGAGCAGAGATCCTGGAAGGAATCCTGATGGCCATGAGAAACACCTCGACCATCACTGAAGTCCCCTTGGGTACGTTCCTGCATTCCCAGTCTCTCCTGTTGACGGCACCGCAGAGGCAGGGGCAGGACCTGAACATAAAGGTGTCCCTGAGCTGGTGGGGCCCTGGGGCGCGGCCAAGCTGGGAATGAGGGTCCCCCCATTGCAGCAGCCTCCCCCCATGTCCCTGCGGAGAGGACAGGGGCTTCACCTGCTGAACGCCCTCAGCCCACCACGAGGTTGGACCCCAATGCTCTGGCTACTGGTTAACAGAGGGGTAAGTGCAACACAGACGCTGCTGCGATCCCTTGGATCCACAGCTGGATCAACCCCAGCCCAAACCCAGCTGTCGGGAGAACGGTCTTGGAGTAAAACTGGTTTTGTCCCCTGCCCTGAGATGAAGGAGGACTTGGGCCTCCGAGCACTGGCCACGTTATATCTCCATCCCAGCCCCGATGGTGGTACAATCCTGAACTGCTAGCGCAAGCAGGACCTGGCTACTCCCCGGTGCCATCCCTTTTTTCCCTGCACCGACCGGGGAAGAGAGGAGGAAAGAGAGGCGAGAAATTAAGGCACTTTTTGCAGGCTACAGTAAGAGCCGCTGCCCAGGCTTGAACCCAGCACATCTGTCTTCACTCTTGAGTTGCTCAAGACCGCCGGTGCCTTTGCTTTTGGGGCTCTCGTGTGTTGTGTGGGTGCCAGGATAGAGCTGGATCCCAGCAGCCGCCTTTGCGTCCCTGCCACGGTGACGTGCCCCGTGCTGCGGGGATGGGAGAGAGCTGGGGCCGCTGGTGGGCAAAGGCATGGGAGGGAAGGTCAAATATTGCAGCCAAGGAGCCGTCCCATTGCTCTGCTCACACCCCTGGCCTTTTCCAGCATCTGTTTTGCAAATGAGGAAATCCAGCCCCAGGGCGTACCGGGAGGCACGGAGGCTGATGGAGGAATTCCAGGAGGTGTTCGAGATCCCCCCCGCAACCGTCGGCGAGGAGATGGCCAGGCCGTCGGACGAGGCGCAGGTGGTAAAAGCCCTTCTCGCAGAGGCAACATCCAAGCAGGGGAGCCCCAAACAGCTACAGCTGCCAGAGAAGAGAGCGGCCAAGAAGGTGCCCAAAGCTTAGTCCGCAGTTTAGCCAGGGGTTGAATAAAGCATCCCATGCCTTGGTCCTCTTGGATAAAATGTATGTTATTTTTTAACTTGTTTGGAGCCGTTTTTCCCCTCCTGAGGTTGGAAAAATCCAGTGCGGTGACAAGATTCGTCTCAGGCTTTCAGGCAGCGACTTCCAGCTTGAAAGCACCGATACAGCCACGCTGCTGCAACGACAGCACACGAAAACCCATGCCTGCTCGCCGTTGCGCTCCGCAGTTCCTGGAAAATAAGGTGTGTGCTCACCCATCCCTGCGCAAAAACCGACTCGTAAGAAAAACTACTGCACCCTCTGGGCATTGCAGGGAGGTTTTGGCCAGCAGCGAACAGGGCGGAGAGCGCTGTGACCGCCCTGTCCCATGGCGAGCACAGCTCAGGATGGGGCACTGCCTGCGCTGACCGACGGGTCGCACATGGAGGGCTTGTGGGCGAGCAGCACCACCACTGCCATTAACGGAGCGGCAAGCTAATACGAGCTCCCCGGTTCTCTCAGCTCTCGCCCACTGTCCCAGCATCGGTCTGTCCCGCAGCCAAGCGCTGGGGAAAATCCGTCTCACGCCGGGGCAGCGCTGCCAGCGCTGCTCGTGGCAGCTCCGAGCACGGAGCCCCATCCCGCCGCAGCTACGTGCTCGACCAGCCGGACCCGAGAGCGCTCAGGGAGCCGAGCTGGGCACAAAATAGTTATTAAAAACCCAAATCCATACCCAGGTCTGGCACCCCTAAGAACAGCTGCGTCAGTGCAACCGGAGGGGTTGGGACAAGCGATGGGCAGCGACGGAGGGTGCTCACTTCCCACTGGCTGCTTACCTACACCAAAAATATGTCATTATACTCACCTTCACCTTTTTTCCCCCCTGCGAAACATTAATCAACCACCTCATTCAGCCAGGGGCAACTGTGACCCGTTCGGGATAGGCAGCGGTAGGATCCTGCTTGTTTCCAAGTGCAGAAGAAACAGGTAGTTCACTGTCAGAACCTGGTTTTATTCTGTTTTAACCTCGGCCTTTGTCCTGCAGTTAAAGTCCTCGGTGCTGTTAAAACGTACACGTTATTTGTACACAGTTGGCATATTTCTGGTTTGTGACAACTTTTTCACAAGCAGGATTTACTCTGTTCCAAATAACAGAAGCCACAACATGACAGACGCCTGCATGTCATTTTACCCACACATTTTACACATGCAAGTCAACAGTCCTTCAGTAACTTCCATCCCTTTTTAAAACATTCGGATGAAGCCACGCTGGTTCAGCTGAGACCCAAAACGACCGTCAGTCTTTCACCACCCCGGTGCTCCGCTGGCGAGCTGAGGAGAACACGAAAGCACAACGATTTAAAGCGTTATCGGGGAAAAAAAGTGTAGCAACATCTAGATTTGTTTTCAACAGTTTGACAGTAAACACCAAGGAAACCAGGCATACACAACCCCCCTGTAACCAGCTGAAGGTTTTTCTGTTTGCATAGTGAAGAGCTAATTCTAGAGCTGATGCTTCGCGGTGTTTTACAGACACGGGGAAGAGAAAGGTTTGTGTCAGATGCATGCGACACGTGGGGATCATCCCAGCTCGCGCGCCGTAGTTCAAACCAGCTTCACGTCCCAGTTCCACCCAGCTGCCGTCCACGGGGACATCCCACGGGTCTCCATCACGGTGCCGGGCGAGACTGTCGCGTCCAACGGTCGTTAGTTTTCGTCTCGGGTCCCCCACCGGGCGAGAGGGGCCGGGTTTTCGTCAAACGCTTCCCCCCCGCGCACGGGACAAGCTCCTTGTCAACCTTTTGCCGGACAACCGGGAGACGGCACAGGGCTGTTGGAGGGTCCCGGCGGAGCCCTGGGGTCTGTCCTTGGAGCATTGCTAAAGGCTTGTTTTTAAAATCAGTGATAGTCTTTAAGGCTTCAACCTCCCCCTTTGCTTTCATGGAGAAAATACAAAGAAGTGCTTGTTCAAGCTACACTTCATGACTACTGTGCACTGCATGTACAATAGCATTTGAAGAAAAATACTGACAATTATAGAACAACATTATACAATCATCTGGCACGATCCCTTCTTTTGGCACTTTTCCTTCATTTATCTGATCTCACTGACTCCAAACACGGACCTTTCCGTACGGCTTTTTCCGGGCCGAGAGCTCCGGAGGGTCAGCAGAAAGCAACTTTCCGGAGTCGGTGGCATCTTTGGCAGACACGGTCCTTCTGTCGTCAAACCAACCCCAGCCCCTCCAGCGCTACCGGCAGTGCAATCTCTTGACCTGGTTTTTTTCTCCCAAGAGAAGACAGCTTCACATTTTGGGAGGATGCTCGCCCGCCCGTGCTGTCCCACAGCCGGCAAGGACTGCCTTCATCCCGGAGAGAAGGTGGCTGCAGAAAGGAGGAGGGTTAGAAATGAATTTCATGTAAGTGTAAATAAATACTTGGTTTCATCTTAGGGCCTCTGCAGATCTTGTGCTGCATCCACCGTTCAGCAAGAGGTATTTTACTTCTCAGCTGGCATTATCTGTGGCAAAGGTAGCGTCATACCTGACCTTTAAAGGGTAGAGGCTGGGAATTCCTGCTCTGTTAAGTGTAATTATATACAATTTTTTTTTCTTTTGTGCAAGCTTACACAAACTTACAGAGTGTTAAATTAATAAAACATTCATCCTAGCTTCACATCGCCTCAAGTCTCGAACCCGACGCCGCCTCGGGTGGATTTCAGCCGAGGGCAGTCGCGCTCTCGCTAGCTCAGGAAGAAGGCGAGAAGGTTTAGGCGAGCCGGCTGGAAAACAGCCCACGTTTTCCTCAGTCCTTAAGCAACTAGATGGAGAAGCGAACGTAGAAATGCAGCCAGCAGCTTCATCGGACTAAAAACCTGTGGGCGCACAACCTCATGAGAAAAGATCGATCCCACCCTGATGCTTTACTGAAAGCTGCTACGACCGCAACCCTTCCACGACATGATTGCGACGCCACATCCAAAGGTCTCCTTCAACGCGGACACCAACGGACCGTGCGTGATGCTTAGGGAGCCGAGCAGCACTGCTGGGACGCGGGCTCTCTGTTTTGGGGGGAGCCGGCTGCCCGGTGAAGGCGAGGTTTGGGAAGCCAGGGGCGCGAGGGGTCCCATTAAGCGTTTTTTGGCCGGGGACAAGCTCCAGCTCAAGCATTGCCTCCCACGCTTCCGCCCTGCTCGGATTTAGGAAGAGGAAATTAACACACAAAAAACTAAATATTTATGTAATCTTTTAAAAAGAAGATATTTAAGACACTGGCCTGGTGCGTTGGACTGCGAAATCTATTTTAAGAGGGGAAAGAAAGGATACATTCAGCATGTAAATCTAGTTTTTTGTGGTGTAGGCTTGCTCAGAGAGCACCCGGCAGCTCAAGCCTGGATGAAACCCACGCAAGCGCCGCGAGAAAGAAGGAAACTGTTTAGGGAAGTCTGATTCGGGCTCAGTGGATTAACCGTGGGGAAGGGGCAGGGAGAAGGGGGCCTGTAAAAATAATTATAAATCTAAATGCACTTGGGAAGTGCACGCTTTAGTTCAAAATGTCGGGAAAAAATGGCATGAATTCTGAGTAGAAGCTGTGGGTTTCCCTCCTGAGCTTATTTCACTGCAAAGGGCAGATCCAGGCCATCGCTACTTCTCTCTGCGCTGCTCTTCTAGGTCCGGTCAAGGCTCCAATTACTTGATTTCCTTCCAATTCACAGCCGGGTACAGGAGCAGGATTCGGTTTGGGTCAAAAGCCCCTGCTTCAATCAGCACCTAACGAGGCTGCGGCGCGTGAGAGGGCACAGAAAGCCATCGCCCACGAGCCGCAGCGGGTAGGCAGAGCAGGCCAGGTCTAGCCAGCCCTAGGTACGACTTTAAACATCCAGTAGTTTGTGTGTTAAGGAGATACAGAGATAGATATATATATTACGGAATCATTGCTATAAGATTTCTCAAAACGAAAGTGTCAATCTGTTGAAATATAGTATTTAAAATATATAAATTTTATCCATTAAAATATAAGATTTCTTTTTTTTAAAAAAAAAAATCCAGTTCAATTAGGAAAAAAGCGCCAGGGTCCTTGCAGTTACGCAAGTATGCCGGGAGAGAACGAGAAAACCAGTTCCCACTTTTTTTTTTTTAACCATTTAAGATGGAGGGAGAAATCCAACCATTTTTTAGACAGAGGAAATTGGGCAACAACCGTTCTCGTAGATCAGATCCATCTGTTTCAATGCATCGGCTGTCCTCCCTTCACGCCACGGGTCACGGCAAGTTTGCCCCAGCACCGTGCTTCAGTTACGTCCTGAAAATACCGCTCGTCGTCCGGCACATGGGTCAGCAAGATCGTTAACGCCGCAGGCTCTGCCCTGGACGAAGGTCCCTGTGGGCACCGAGGGTCCCCAGCGAATACACTGCAAGGCAGCTTTTCAAGTATCAAGTTGAGGTGATGTTTTTTGAACCCGATTACTGGAAATAATTAACGAAATTACTGCGCTGCTAACGGGTGATGGGGAAGAGCGTTAGAGACACGAAGAGCCCAGAGGATGGGCTGCCACTGAAGGCCACATCTGGGTAGGCAACACACTCTCCACCAAGCCCAGGCTCCGAGCTAGCTCTGGTCCAGGCTGCCGTGCCCGACTTTATGCCTTTAAGTGGAAATTTTTAGTGCATCGCTCACCTGAGCGTTCTTAGTGGTTTGAACCTGAAGACAGCTAGCTCGGAGCAGGGGCAGGGCAGGCTTGCATCGCCCTGAGCGCCCGCGTCCGTGTGCCCGCGGGCCGGGAGGGCTGGGCTCCTGTCCCAGCTCTACCGCCAGCCCATCGGGTGCCTGGGAGAGCACGGCGATGCGTCAGGTACCTTGGGATGCCTCCTCGGGCCGTTCTTGGACATGTAAGGACAGGTCTTAGGTGTGCTGAGAGATCTCTTAACTGAGCGAGAACCTGCAGGGTACGTGTCAGCAGGGAGAACGTCCTTCCCGAAATCACCAAGCCAGCGTTTCCCTTTCTAGATTTCAATGTGAGTGGGAAGAACATGAAACCCTCTTGCCTCTGAAGAGGCAGGGACCGGGAGAAAAGCTGCATGTGCTCCCTGGGTCACAGCGCCCAGAGCACGGCTCCCAGCTGCTCTACCCGAGCTCTCTGCTGTGTCACTAATATGAATGTACAAGTTCCTATCAGGCTTTTCAGCAAAATCCTTATCTTGTGTTTTTCTTCACTGCATTTGGCTTTCTACTTAAAGAAAGTAACCTCTAATCTGTACTGCTGGCGCAGCCAGTGAGATACATTCGTTTCTAAGTACTACGGGTGGATCTATCTGGTACTTCCTAGCAGAAATACGGATCAGCCTCCCTCCCCAGCAGCCCTCAAGTCAGGTCATTCGAACGGGCTGACGTCAGGAACGGTCTGACCACCGCAGCCAGCTGCAGCGTGAGGAAGAAAACGGGGCAGGCAGAGAGGAGACGACCGTTTCTAGGACAGAAAAAGCCTCCTTTCCTCTCCGCGAGTAGAGCTCTGATTTTTCTTGGCATATTGAAGCGGCAAGGCAAGGAACGGACAAGGTCCTTATCCCGTACCCCATGTGCTGCTCACACAAGCCTCCCAGCCAGGGAACCCAAACGTCACCGACTGCATGTAGAGGCATTGCAGTGTATTCACGGGGACGACGGACACTTCTTTCAGACGGATGGACCAGAAAGGCTAGAGGATTTTTTTCTCATTCTCTCTTTTTTTTGTTAATCTGTAAGGACTCTGGCTTCAATCTGAACTGGACCTACAAATGTCTTACCACCAAAACGAAAAAACACTTGTGTGGGTGGAAGTATGACAAAAAATAGTTTTCCTATAAGATAATCTGATAAACCTCATCGTCCTCTAGAAAGGCAACATCGTCCACCAGTGCTACTTAGCACCCAGAGTGCTCTTCGACCGCAGCAGATACCGATCGACTCTGACTTTCCGCCTATCCACTGTCCTATTCTCGCTGTCGAAAATCCGCTGCAGATGCAGGGCCAACCTCCTGTCCTCCTCCTCTTGCTGGAGCTTCTGCTCCATCTCCCGTACCAAGCGATCCTCCGGAGGCAAGCCCACCTCCCCTGCCGCGTGCCTCAGTCTTTTGACGGAGCCGTTGTGCTCCAAGTGCTTCGTTTTGCAGCGTCTCTTCCGGCCCCGTCTCAGCGACGGGGGCTGTTCCCCGATGATGTTCTCAACGGAATTGCAGGTGCTGTTCTGCACGTTGATCAATTCGCTGTTGTTCAGGTATTTCAGCTGCTTTTTTCCCGATGTCTTGATGGGGACTCCTAGCGTGCTGTTGTCAGGCAGCGATGCGCTGACACCCATGAGTCTTCTGCTCAGCATTTTCGGGCCAAGACTAAGACAGGATTTGTCCATGAACGTGTTCACTTTTAGGTCAGGGATTTCGGACACTCGTGTGTTTAAGGAGGTGACATTTGATCTCGGATCTGGTTCGGCAGCGCTGTCATCTGTTGTTAAGGCCTGCGAATCTCTGTTCTTCTCGCTCCCTCTTCCCAGCTTCGTTTCACTGATGGAAGGAAAGAAATCCAGCTCGGGGCGAGGGTCTCCTGTCGTGTCAGGTGGAAGGTGATCATCCTGCATTTGCGGCTGCTCTTTAGTGCAAGTGCTAGAGTTGGTGATGTCAGGAACTATAACGTCTTCGCCGGGCTCCGAAGCCAAGGACGTAAGGGTCGCTTTAGAGAGAGTCTTTTTGATCTGGCGCTCTTGAAATATCTGCTCCCATTTTTTCAGTATTCTAGGACTGGCCTCGTAGGTGGTCGGCTTCTGCAGGCTCCGGTTCAGGTTTCTCGGGGTGGACTTTATAATGAGAGGGCTCAGGACTCTGCCGTCAGGAAGCCTCTTTGGAGGAGTACACGGGGAGCAGACGATAGGCTTGAAGTGGTTGAGCTCTTCCGAGATGCTGTCATTGCTCTCGGGGCTGATGGATCGCTCTGGCTTGTGCAGGGCCGAGAGGGACGAAACGGGGTTGAGAACCAGGCGTTTCTCTGCCGTCAGGTCTGGGGCGGAGAGGCAGCGGTTGTTTTGGGTGGACGACAAAACTCCAACCAGCGGCGTCGACGTGCTGGTGACGGGTGGCACCTGCAAAGCAAGGCACCACAGCTCAAAAAGATTGTCATTGAGAAGAATACGGACAAGCGTGCAGGAGGAGAACAGGAGAACGTGTGGCTACCACGCTCGGCTCCTGCAGCAGACCAGCTGAAGAGCGCTCTGGAACAGCCGTGGCAGCCTCTGCTGGTCACGGCACCTTTCGTGGCTGATATATAACATCAGCAGAGGACACCGGAGTCCAGCACAATCTGGGTCTCACATTTATTTCAGTGTAAGAGCTGTTCTTGCCACAAGTGGCAACCACTCCGATGGCAAAATGCTTGAAGCAAGGCAAGACAAGGAGAAGCGGAGAAGCACTGCACCACCATGGCTGAAGGAAGCCACGCTCTTCAAGGGAAATGATCTCCAAAGGTTTTTTTGCTCCCTACCAAGCTGTAGGAGAGAAAGAATAAATACTTGGCCCAGGTTTAACACGCTGCGCTGCAAAACGTCATGAGAAAAGGTGTGTATGCGCCTGAGGCAGAGCGGTGGAACAACCTTGATGAGTGGTCCCAGACCACACTGCGGCCACCACACTGGACGCTGCCTGAGACGGCCTCTAGCAGCGCTTAAGAGCAACATTTCTTGTCACCTCCACAGCCATCCCCTAATGCTGTTACATTTGCAATGCGACAGAATCCAGCCACAAATAAATCAGAAATAAAAGCTGCACATACACAACTGCAAATGGTGTTATTCTTCTCTAAGATGAAATTATTTTATCCAGCAGCTAGTTTGAAACAGTGATAGCCTTTCTCTGCTTAGCCCGAAAGAGAGTTGTTTCTACTAGCTTATTTTGGGGTCGAAACAAATTTGTGGAACACCCTGGTAGTGCAAGTCTTAATTGGCCAGGTCCATAAACTATCTACTTTCAAAAAAAAAAAGTCCTGAGGGGGCAGGTCAGTTCTAGACCCTTGCTTTGAGCTCAGTCTAGCTCCTACCAGCTTAGCTGGGAACTGGACCATGGTCCGTGCCCATAACCTCAGGGACGTGTAGCTAGGTGATCACTGGGGTCAACTTAGTCTGCCCGGGGGGGATTTTACCATTTTTCAAGCAACATCCCCCAACCAAACTGCCCTTCCAAAGGATTGCAGAGGCTTTTGTTCCTTACGGGATCTCTGGAATTGAACCCGCCCCTTCTCCATCTGGGATGAAACTGAGCCCAAGAAGGAGGGGCGTCAGCACGAGGAGGTGGAACGTCCTAGCAAGCGGCCCTGGCGGAGCAGCGCTGGAGCTGTTCCAGGCTGAGAACTCACAGCTCTCATGATTTAAGCTGCTGCTGCCAGCCACCAGGATCCCACGGGCCGGAGAGGCACATCGGAAAGGAGGCAGAGCACGGCCCCGGAGACAGAGATCAGTACAAGAGCGAGCGTGCAAAATTTGCTTCTGCTGGCAGGGCCAAACAGAGGGGTCAGCGGTGCTGCCAGGCACGGCGCAAGGAAAGGCGTTTGCAAAGGTCATCTCCAACGAGTGGAAGGTACCCAGCGATTACTGCTGGAAGAGCCTGAAAAACCTCCGGCTCGGATTTTCAGCGGTGCTTCGCGATCACCGCTCATTTTGAAGCTGGCAGTGCACTGAAAAGTCAGGCCTGTTGCACAGGGTAGCAGATACGGTCAATTCACTCGGCCTGCTGGATGCGAGGGGAAGCAAGAGCAGGCCAGCTCTTCCCATAGCCTGGAAGTGCAAAAGAAAGTATCCTAACATCAGGAGAGCAATGAGTTTTGCTCTGTTTAAACAGCGTTGGAAAGAACACGAGAGAAAGGGGGATTAAGAGAGGTTTTTTTTCTAAACTTCTAAAAGATTTTTCTTTAATTGGCTGGGGATTCAGCCTTGAAAAGAAAATTAATTACAAAACAAAAGCATGATGAGTACCCTTCCAACTTCCAATTATCCTCCAACGCTAACAAACAACTCTGTAAGCTCTCTACTTTCCTGCTTAGTAATTTCTAACCTAGCAGGTTTTTATTGTGAGCTGCAAGGAAATGATTGGCCCCACGGCGATAACGCAGCACCAGCAGCACCACAAACACAGTATTTTATATCTCCAGATTACCGGCGCTGTGTAACCTCAGATAAGAACATTTACACACAGAAACCCTGTGTTTCCAGACGCAGCCAGTACCTTTGTTTTGTTGGCCGGGACTGATCTCTGCCTGCTCTTCGATCTCTCCTGAATGGTGTCGTTGCAGCTCCGACTCCTTTCCACCTTGGAGGTTAGGTTCCTGAAAAGCAGATGGGTGAAAACAGGAGATTGTTCATGACCTTAGGAACAACCAGCCCAACAGCCCTGGCAGCAGCTACCTGTGGGGGAGGCATCAGCCTTGGCAGCGCCCGGCTCTAAGAGGCGCCTGCCTCCTATTCCCTCGGGGTAAAGGGATCCAGGAATCTTGGATCTGCCGCAGAGTCCTGGTCTGTGTTCAAGGGCTCCGCACGAAACACACTGACACCTCCACCTACGGCTTACAACTGACTGAGGTCAGAGCTAATGACGATGCTACGGAAAGCCCTGTGCTTCTCATGTGAAAACACACTTAGTTACTCAGCTGCTTCCACTGCATCATGCAACAGCTCTCACTGATAAGCTCTTCGGGGCTGATGCTATCTCTTAATATCTGTGCTGGAGAAGGATCCAGCACTCTTGAGTTCATCACACAGAATTTTGTACTTCAACGATTTCTGTCATTTAAATCTACAGACAATGATTTTTCTGCTTCACGGGATGAACACTAACTTTGTTAATCCCTAGGATTTTATACCATGTAGGAGGTCATCAGACAGATGCTATTTTCTACCAATTAGTCTGTTCTAAAATTCCAGAAAAAATATTACTTATTTTGGATTGGAACAACCATTTTAATTAAATTTAAAGCACCTCAGGTATGTTTAGAACAACAGTGAAAAGAACATCTGTAACGGACATTAATCGGCTTGGAATAAAGTCTCAGCATCTTACCCTGAAAGGAAAGCAAAGGAGTAGGCACTGGTCTTGGAAACAAAAGCCGACCGATGTGTTTGCTTGCCCTGGAATGGTTCTTCATTCTCTGAATCCGAGAGACGCTCAGGAAACTGAAGTCAATCAAGGAAGAGTTAGCTGACACGTACAACAAAGAGAATCACTTGGAAAACAAAGCTCTTTCTTGCAAAGATATGAAAGATTCCAACAGCCCCCGTCCTGATTACACCTAGAGGACATAAACCGAGAATGCAACCTGCCAGCACATACACACGCTCATGCGGCTGTCTTCACTGGAGCTGTAACAGCTCAGAGGCTGGCCTCAAAAGCATAAATAATGCAAAAATAAAGACACAGCTTCTATGTACACCTGTCAGTTGTTGAAGAAAGTTAATTTATTGATCAAGGAAACGTGAGAAAAACCTACAAGAAAGGTACTCCTGCGGAGTCTCACAACTGAAATAAGAAATAGGCAAAACTCAGCATGAAGAATCTGTTGGACTACAGTATCGTACACCTACACTGTAGAAGATTCATGGAGAAATGTTCATGGAAATGCATATGTGCCTGAAGACCAAGGATACACAAAGCAGAACGGTTACCTCTACAGATTTATCTGCTATGTTTGGAAGAGCTGCACCTTCAGTCACGAGTACAGTGGGTAAAAGTGGGGACAGAAACCTCCAGAAGAACATCTGTAGTCATAACAAACCTTAGAAGACAGTTCTCACTAACATGGATCTTCATAATCTGTTAGCTCATAGCCTTCAAGGGCTATAAAGAAGTCAATCAAATAATCCTGGAAAGCTCCCAGTGTCAAAGGATGAAAGCTCCCAGTTTCAGTGGGCAGGAACAGGAGATACTCAGCTAGTCAAGGTCTTAAAAAAACTAGTTCTTGTTCCAGGACTGAGTCTGAGCAGCATTTCACCTCCCAGTCAGAGTCTATGATGTGGATAGGAAAGAGAAGCACAAGCTTACTTACACACTCTTGGTTCACTTTAAGCACTAAAGATTCATCTTTTTTCTGCTGCTCTTCCATTTTTCTTTTTCCTACTTCCATGTCATCTAGAATGAACTTGTGAATCAGATCCTCGGAAGCTTTTTCTTCTTGTAGTTTTTCTTCTCTCAGCTGGAAATAATGACAAAAGAGACAGCGTATTTCAAGTGTTTTAAGTCCTACACCTGGTTGCCAAAAGTGATTTTCCAAGAGTCTGGCCACATAATTTGTGTCTTCATTTCTCTACTCTAGAGTCACTGCCTCTCTCTCACAATAATGTGAACATTGGTTCGTTTCTACAAGGCTTTCACGTTCATGCACTCTACACAAATATCACGGGTATTATCTTCTTTGCAAAACAGCAAAGGCGCTGTTAGGTCCAGGGTTTGACAAAGACTTCTCTGCCACACTATTGTCTAAAACAGAGAGACAAAAGCTTCTGTCTACTCGTAGATAATCATATTACAAATAAAAATGTGCAAAACAGTAGTTGCATGCAAGCTATGCCATTTCAATTTTAGTCTTCAAATGGCCTGCAACACAGTACACACAGTTTGGCAGACATACAGACAGCATCACCTAAATTAGAACTGGTTAGGTACAGCAATTCCCATGTTGAAACCTACACGCTGTATGAAATCCTATTGCTTCATTGACGCGCTGGGATGGAGAAGATCCAGAGAGATTACCTAACCCTCCGATGGCCAACTGGAGGCCCAAAGCTTGAAGTCAGTTTATCAGCTGAAGTGCAAATGCAGATGAGAAGTGCAAGTGAATGCCAGGATCTAGGACACAAGGAACACGGATCCACGGGATCCTGCCTGCTGCACATCGAACAGCCGCTGCCCGCGCACCACGCTGGACAGACTTGCTTTTACCTCCTGGCCTCCTACCCTGCCCCGTGTAGTTAACCTGTTATTGAAATCCCCTTGCTTTTTTAATACATTCCTGCAATTTAAGAAGTCTGATCCAAAGAAGGCACCGAGCACTTTCAGCCTTTTTGGTATCACCTCCTATGAGGAATACTTGCCCTATATTTCCTTTTGTTTTTCTCTAATTCTAATGCATTCTTCGATATTTTCTTGCTACTTTTTACCACCCTGGCAAGTCAAAAAGGCTACGATGCAACATTATTTTATCCACATGTGCTGCGCTACTGCATTTCACAAACCCAAAGGCTGCACAAGAAATCCTACCGAACTGCCAGAGCAGCCCCAAGCTGCGTCCTGCTGCACTCCCCATCCTTTTTCTGCACTGAAGGCTTTTTTGCTGTGCCTTCTGAAGCGTGCCTCTTCCATTAACTGCCAGTCCCCAGATACTCCTTTATCTTCCCAGGAGATCCCCTACCCATTCTTGAGCTTGTGGAAGTCCAGTAGTAAGAAAAGCGGATTTCAGAGAGGTGCAAACACTTTCCTTCCCTCCAAAAAGCACAATCCATCACTTTATGATCCCTTTTAACCAACCAAGGTCGACTTTACTGTCCACAAGCTCCTCCTGGCCAGGCTCTCCCTGCAGAGATTTCTTTCCTCGTGAACCAAAGGATTATCCCCAGCACGATCCATGACCCTGAGGGGCTGCCTGTCCTGCTGCATTATTTTGCCCCCCCCCTTACCTAAGGCATCAAACTCCCCATTTCTGCCAGGACCTCTTTTCTGCAGACTTGCTACTCAAAACCAACAAACCCCCTTTTTTCCTCCTTTCCACCACCTTTTCCTGATGAACAGGCTCTGCATATCTGTACATATTTCAGATAACACCATCGGATCGTCCCTGCCCAGGATAACATCACCCAGCTCCCTTCTCGCTCATTACCCAGCCATTCACCCAGCTTGTCTCTCACCTCTTCCTCAACTTCAGGCTTACACATAGGCCACGAATAGTCTACATATGTATGTATATATACCAGGTCCTCCCTCCTTCCTCCGCCCAACCTCTGTGCATAAGTTATCCTTGTCTGGGACAACAAGCCTGACCTCTGACTGACAGATCTCCATCACGCTGATGAATCACAGCTATGGCTAAGCACTCGGAATTCAAATACTTCTGTTTATTCCTCCCATTTGAGCGTAGGCATCTCAGATGCGTAAGAAGCTGCCCTGTTACCGTCCCTCCTATCTTCTCACACTGCCGCAATTTCCCCGTCGCCTCCCAGGAGAGCAGTGCTTACAGGAGACCTGGTGCCCTCCAGTAAAGCTCAAGGCATCCACAGCCAGCTCGAGCACCGATCCTACAGCACTGCACATAAAGGCAGTGGGCGACATTGCAACAACTCCGCATTCTTCCAAAAATATTTAGTATTTTTTTTCCCTGCCGAAGCACGGGGGAAAAAAAAGCATGGACATGCGGATGACAAAGAAAACAGAGTTCATGATGTATTACACAAAAAGCACGTCATGATTTTCAGGCTGGGAAGAACGCGAATCCTACCGAATCCGAACCCCCAGAGAGGAGGAAAAGAGAGGTAGGAGGAGAGAAGGTAGAAACCAGGAAAAAATCCCACTGTTTGGCTGATTGTGGGTGTTTAGCACATGTTTTCAAAGACTGGTCTGACTTCTCATTTAGAGTTGTTTTAAGATGTATCTTGAAATTCCTGATCTATTAATAACCTCAAGCAATAACTACAACACAGTGTCTGACTAAGATAGATTATGGCCACATGATGCAGACATGATGAATAGTCTGCTGTATGTTTCATGAACAATATTTCCGCACTTTAAGGAGCCTTTTTTAAGTATCTGAAAAACAAGTTCACATCAAGATTTATCAAAATGATGACTTTTTTTGGCCAGCTGAAATACTACCCAACACTTGTGTCCCTTCCGTATTTCTCACACGGAAGAAAGCTACATGGAAATCCTTGCTTTTTTGTCTAACTTACAAAATTATACTCAATTCTGAAATCTAAAGCCACAAACATATCTAACAACATACAGGAATATTTAAAGATTTTGGGCAAACCCAGGGCACAGTTAATGTGAGATGCAAGCACAAGCTCTGCCGACAGTGAATAGTGAAAAAAGCAACAACAGGATCCTAATCCTAATTAACAGGATACAAAAAGGAATTTAGGTTCAGAATTCAGGTTGCAAACAAAAGCAAACTCTAGTGATAAAATTTGTACTAATTAAAAAAAAAAAAATTTAAGTAGCCTAATGTAAATTATCTCCCAGAGAATTTACTTACAAACGTGGCAATGCTGTGCCGGGACGTGAGGACTAGAAACTGAAACAAGCTGGTGTGAAACATCTACCCTGGGAGAAGTATCTTACGTTATCTGAGTAGCACCTTTGAAATACTGGATGCAGGACCGTCAGCTGCTGTTAGCAGTTCGGTTATCAGAAAATGCATTTTAACCTGTCTGTAGCCCTTTCTGGAACCGCAGGAAAAAATGCTGCACAAGCAACCGCTAATTTTTTGCTCAAGAATTGCTCAAGAAATGAGAATTTCAGGAACATCATTCTTGATACTAACATTCATTTCCAAAAGTTTGGTAAACTCACGTTTGACATCTTCTCTTCACTCCGTCAACTGTCCAGGTTTGCTTGCTCGCTCCCCGAGCCTGCTCTGTCTACCCATGCTGCTGGAAAGCTGCATGTCAGCACATGCCTCAGGTAGGAGTTTCCCTCCTGATGGCGTGTGATTACAAGCAATAGACTGCTTGTGATAGAAAGATAGTTTAACAGGATGAGTTAGGTTTTTAGTACACAGAAACGATATCCTCCTTTGGAAAAATATAAAGTACAAGAGCACCAAGTGCGCTGTGTAAAAGAGGGAAAAAAAAATCTCGCTATCCTGCACAGAGAGCAAACATTTCATCTCATTCTGAAAGCCATTTGAGAAAATTACACTACGAGATTATCCACTTCAAATAAAAATTCTTCAGTACATAATTATGGTAACTACTTTGTTTTCAACTGCAAAAGGCTGGGAAGCAGGTCAAGAGCTAGGATTTATAAAATAACTCACATCTGGGAGATGTAAAAGCTTTTGAACGCTCCAGCCCGGGTTATCCCCGTTTCATGTGCAGGGAAGCTGAGATGAAACCTCGAGACACAGAGGGAAGCCCAGTTATACACAAGCTTCAAATACTCCTAAATACTTCAAATACAATACTCCCAAACCTGAGTTCTCGTCTCCTCCTGCCTAATTCAGAAGTTCAGAGACACCAAGAAACTCTCACTAAGCGGCAACAGTCACAATTTTGCCTGGAATAAGGAAAAAGCGCGAGTGCATCATCAGTTGCCATTTTGTCAGCAAAATTACACTGCCCTTTCCTCTTAGATGATGATTCAGAGAATCTCCCCCCCCCACCAGCTCTTTCAGACGAGGTTCATAACAAGTGAGTTTAAGTCGGCAGGGGAAAGAAACCTATCTCCCATCTGCCAGTGAGCAAAAAGGGGAAGGCAGCAGGCTGAACAGGAACGAGACAAAAACATGCCCAAAACGCCAGAAACATGTTAAAGTATTTCCTTTTGACTGCTGGGGAAGTGAGAGGTGTTGGCACTGGACTGCACGTGGTATCTTTTTGCTGATGTCAAGCGGTAGATGCAAAAACCTCTTCAGCTGCAGTCTGACTATGCTTCAAATGTGCTATACTTGAACTTTATATATAATATTTAAAGTCGGTAACGGAGTGATCAGGATTAACAAGCGGTGACAAAGTACCCGCTTTGTCCTGCACGGATGCAATGCTCCTATAAAAGTTTTATGGACCACAGGAGAGAAGGTGGTTTAAGTCTTCCAGAAGATCCAGATATGCATCAGTCCGGAGGCACTTGGAAGAACTGCAGAGCTAAGATCCTGCCTCAATGAACTCAGGCGGTTCCTGCTGCTCCGGACACCTAGGAAATTCTGGCCTTGCAGCTGGATTGAAGACATCAAGCAACAAGTCTGGCAGGATCAGTGATGAGTTAGCTCCAATATCATCGTGGAAAGTCTCCCACTCACTATTACGGAGAGGTTTATAGAACCTTAGCAAGGCTTACAGTTAATACTTATATAAAAAGCTTTATTTCTTCTTTAAGCCAAAGATACCCTGAGTATACTCATCCTGAAGGTTACAGTGAAAAAAAATTAAATTGCCAAATACAGTGATGCACGTTTCAGTTAATTAATAAACTAGATTTTTATATGAATAAGATTTCTGTGCACTTAAGTCTTACACTGCCGCCTACACCAACTGCTTCTCAACAAAGTGTCTCACCATTGCTACAAATGCCACAAGTCACAAGACTTTACACACAAAGCGTGCTTGCCTACCTAGCAAAAATCACCTGGACCAGAGAAGAGTCTGCATTTCTTAAGATCACTTAATGAAAGGTCATAGTCAGCCAAAGTTATCCTAATAACCTCTAGTGACACTGCCCATCAGTGTTGCTGCTAATTCCACACATGGAGAAGCAGGAGAGAAGACCCTTCCACATTTTCAATTGTCTCCTCACATACATGCATTTCCCAGACGAGTTATCTACCTTAAATATCATCTAAGCAGTACTTCCCTACTGAGCATCACTCAGTGGACAAGGCTATTTTTCTAACTAAACCTCAGCTTCCCAGCCCTTTCTACGGTTGTTGAGATCTTCAAGTGAAAACCCAAAGAAAATTCTTCAATGATGAAACCCGCCCTGTTCCTTTTCCCCAGCAGGTAAACTAATCAGCGAGAGGTTGGACCCGTCTCAAAGCAAAACACCATCACAGAGATCAAGGCCCCGGGACAGTGATTAAATCTATTGACAGAGACACCAGCAGCGGGGCAGAGTCCGTGTTTCGGCAGGGCGGTGCGCAGGTCCCGGCAGAGGAAGGGAC
This sequence comes from Gymnogyps californianus, assembly GCF_018139145.2. Lineage (NCBI taxonomy): Eukaryota > Metazoa > Chordata > Aves > Accipitriformes > Cathartidae > Gymnogyps > Gymnogyps californianus. The sequence goes on along the minus strand of NC_059471.1, from coordinate 1,367,901 downwards.
GCCAGACGCAGGAGCTACGAGTGGCAGCATGAATGTTTTAGCAAGTTACGGGCAACTCTCACGAGAGGGGTTGCAATAGAAATCGTGATCCGCTCGGCTGCAGCAGTCATTGCTTTCACTGTAATGTTTCTCACTTAAAAACCAGCCAACTTCCATAAATGACTAGCCACCGGAGATATTTCAATGATTTAGATTAAGAAAAAATCCCTTTTTAAATGTAGAAAATATTTTCCCAGACTTTAACTCCAAAACAGCTGAAAAGCTTTTCTTCCCTTCTCATTTTTTTGTCTTTAAATGACATTTTTTTCTTGCCTAAAAATAGACAGAAAGCTCTAGTTTGGAATAGATTGTTTCTGAGAAGGATGTTACTGTAGGAGATGCCTTATGCTGCAAAAGCCTTTATGGAATTACATCCACAAATACTGAATGCTCTAATAAACCCTGTACAACCAAACAGTCGCTCGAGGTCCACCAAGGAAGGTACATTTCCATGTCCTGGAAGGCAGCCTAAGACAGCAAAATCTGGCTTCTACGTGCTCGATTACTGCCAACCTTTTCCTGAACTGGCTGAACAGCATAAAGGGAATAAATGACCTTTGTTACAGAGCAGAAATAAAAAGCCCTTCGAGTTTCCTTACAGGTAGGATGGCATTCCTGCAGGAAATCCAAGTTATTCTGGAAAAAAAAACGCAATTACACAGAATACTGTACCTTCCTTAGCTGGCTTTCATATTCTTCTCGGAGTTCCCCTGGTTTGCTTAATTTAATGGGTGCTCTGAATATAAAGTCTGGAAAGAAAAAGAAAAAAAAAAGGAAACACTTTTTAGTGTACAATGACAGGGGTTGTCCATTATTTCCCAAAAAGGGTAAGCTCTCCACGGACTGCACAGGAGGTTCTGCAGCATTTTTTCAAGCACATATGTTTATATTACGACACTGCTATCAAAGCTCTGTTTAACATACAGAAACATTGGGAAGAGGATGGCCAAGTAATACCATTTTGCACTTCTGTAGTTTCTTTTTGAGATTCTCAAGAGTTCTTGACAAGCAGTTAAGCAATCAGGGGAGTATTAGGAGGATGTAAACACAGAGGTTAAGTAACAGCCCTGAGATGTCACAGGGAATCTCAGTCCTAGAAATAAAACCAGGCTTTAAGCGTCTGCTCCAGCCAGACACCCAAGAAACACAGGCTGACAGCAGTAGGACAACACCCCGAATTCACACCCGTGCCCTTCTGCCATTTAAACGAACACATCGAGAATGTTATTTTCTATATAAATGGTGTTTTTACTCCTCCATGTCCCCTTCACCTTCGCAGCTGTCTGCAGTGCTGTCCTGCCAGTCCGGAGCAAGCACAGCTTTTATTCCGCTTGCAATGCGCTCCCCGAGGTCAATATTTCGAAGCCGGGTGGGCGGGCTGCTCCGTCCGGCAGGAATTCCCTGTCCTGCTCCCGCTTCCTCCCTTCCCCCTCGGGAATTCAGAAAGCAAAAGCATATTGGCACGGGGTTACAGTTTAACCTCCATCCCTGGAGTTTGTTACTCCCCAAATGACTCCCTTCTTTACGTCGGCCTCAAAGCTCTCTCCCGCTTCTGTGCAGTGCAAGTCTGGGCAAGTTGCGCTACTGTTGGAGGAGCTTGGATGGAAAAGGGAACAACCGGAATAAAACAACAACCCCTGAACAACTGTCTGCGCTCAGCCCGTATCAGTACTCCAGGCAGGGTGCAGCACAGCTCATCATCCCAACATGCTACGCTCAGGATGAAACGGGTACAAGCAAGAAGGAGACATCAGTAGTATTTCCTTTTCCCAGCTTGCTAAAATAAAGGGATATAAACCGGCAGCTCCACTGCATGTTTTATTTAGGAAGCGTTTTTATTCCTCAAACACATTGGCTCGAAATGAAGAATTCACAGTGGGGGAAGTAAATCAAACATACAGCAGCCGGTGGCTGACTGCCCTGGCGGGCATCCTCCGGTTCACGGCCGTGTTTGCCTCCTCCCTGTGGACAGGTCACGGCCCTGGTGCCGAAACATGCCATGTAAAGACTGACTAAATCCTGTTTTCACCTGTCCTGCTTTCCACCGGTTTGCTTTAAAGTTCTTAGAGGAAAGTCCCATAACTTCACTCCCACCCCACCGGTGAGTGCGAGTGCAAACTCCGGAGCTTCCTGCTCAAGGTGCTCCGGAGAGGGAACACTGCCAATGCCAGAGCTGAACAGATCACAAAGTATTTCTTTAATACTTGCTTTAAAAGGGAGAAAATAAATCTCTTGTAATCAAACAACAAGCATATAGATTATAAGGCTTTTTTTTTTTTTTTTTAAAAAAAAAGAGCTGCTATTCCTTCTTACTCGAACGCCTGTGCAAGCTAGGCTTGTTTTTAAAGGAAAACACCCAGAATGTCCCAACACGTGTGACAGAAATCCCAAGTGGTGGCGATGCTGGGGAGGCCAGGCTGCATTCCTCGCTCCTGCTTCTGTGCCTGCAACCGGCTGCGCTGGAAACCTTCCACCGGCTTCTCAAAATGTTTTTTCAATTGTGTCCTTGAGCAGTTCCCGTTCTTTGTGAATTTTATCAAGCTGAACTTCCACGGAGACAGTTCCAAGAGCAGCAGCAATCTGTAACATGCCCGCAGCAAACTTCAATTACTTCTGAATGTTTAAGGCTTGTCTCAGACCTTATCTTCACAGCTAAAAAGGTGTATTTTTTCCCTCCAGGGTAACAAAAGCGTACGAGCTAACCCGAGGGAAACATGCAGCAGTAAAGACAAGCCACATCAACTGTTTCATTGCTTACACGGGTTCAGCAAGCCAAAAGAGATTTTAAATAATGGAACAACATTCATCTATAAAGTTGTGCTGGTTTAGCTAAAGTGGTCCAACACCAGGCGAAGGCAATTTTATCTATAGTATCTTTATGCACCAACTTGTGTATTTTACAGATGGGTCAAAAGAGATGAGACCTCAAATTTCTAACTCCGTGTAGAAGAGATGAAAACAAAAATGCAGGCACAACTGTGTATCTACGTTTACAACACCCCACTACAGTTTCTGCGGTAGAGCGATGCCACATGGTGGCTGCCCCCAGCCAAGGATGCTTCTATCGGCACAGAACTGCTGCAAACTGAACCAGACCGGTCCTCGCACCGGGATGCAGCTGGGGAGGAAGGCTAGATGAACAGAGCATCAGGCGTGTTCCTCCAGCATGCCTCCGCGTGCTAATTCTGGATGTTCAGGTCCAGGACAAGGCTGCTCGGCTGTTTCAATGTGGGCTACAGCCTAGGAGAACAACGGAAACGGGTAAGATGATGGAAGAAACGGCCTTTTACTTGATTATGCAGCAAAGCTCCTGCTTGCTCTTCCTCTTGAGTGAGCTGCGGGTCAACAGAAACAGTTTCTGAATGAAGCTGACTTGGAAGGGCTGTTGGGAAGGTCGGCACTGGCCTGCTCCTTCCAAGCAGGGTGAAAGCACCAAAACAGTCGCAGTGGCAGGATCAAACCCGGCATCTTGCTCTTTTATGCTGGCAGACAAGAGTTTCATCCCATTGTGCTCAATCTTGGAAAAAACAATTGATTTCTGCACTATTTGAGAGGACAAAAGATTTTCTGATTATTTAACGCTGGTTCTCAAAGAGGCATTTGCCTCATAGCCTCAATCCCCCTGAACGACTCCATCCTTTCAACGTTAGCACACAGAAGTGTGCATTACACACCGTCACCGTTACTCCGCACTCCTGACCAGCAGATTTTATATTTACTGGCAAAAGATTCAGAAACATCCATCTGGTGAATTCAGCAACATGGGTTGAATAAAAATAAGTTGAACTCGATTCAGAAACCCTTCGGTTCCCTGTCTGTCGTTCAGAGGCTCCTGGGTTTTGCCAAATTGATGCCATCCGGCAAGTCAAAGCTCTGCCACCTGCGGCAGCAAATCCCCCTCACCCTCAGCTTCCATGGAAACTTTCAGCAGACTTTGTAGCTTCCTTCTCCCCTTTATTCCTGGCAGGGATAATCAAAACCTTGAGGTTTTCACTGTTTTTCCTTTTAACTTCCAGCAGTTAGTGTTTATACTTGCAGATGAAGATGAGGTCTTAATGTTTTCAAAACACAAACAAGAAGTTAGAAGTTTTCTGACTACGGAGAGGTTTGGCAACAGTTTTCCAACAAAAGTAGTTACTCTAGTTCTTTTAAAAGGATGTTAACTAAATTACATGAAGATATGCCAATGGCATACTTCATATATATACTTCGGCATCAGTGGATCAGGGCATATTTGGAAACAAGAAATTAAAACTCAGAACATTTCGGCCAGAAATCTGCAACTCTTTCATAAGTAGAAGAATCAGTAAGGTTGGAGCTATAGGAAGACTTCGGGCTGTCACATACCGGTAGGACAACACGTGGCATCGCCAGCCCCGTTCTCCTGCCCTGCCGCAGGCATCTGTGGTCACAGCAAACCAGAGACAGAAACTGAGTCAAGCTAAGACCAACCTACTGAAAAAAAAATGCAACCCTCCAAAAACGTTTTTTCACTCCAAAGCAGCTCCTGTACCACAACAGGCTCCAGACCAGTTCTCACACACAGCCAAATGGGACAAAAATAGACTTAATCTAGTTCTGAGCCTGGAGTTCCAGCTGAAGCAGGAGATGACACTAGAAAAACGTTGATGTGGTTGATAGCTATTAATATACTGTCATTTCTCCCTCACTTGCTACATCCTAAATAGGCTAGTACCAACAATTTCAATAATGTCCCTGAGACAAATCTTCCCAGCAGATTTTCATAGAATCACAGAATGGTTTGGGTTGGAAGGGACCTTTGAAGATCATCTAGTCCAACCCTCCTGCCATGGGCAGGGACATTTAGTGGTGGACTTGGCAGTGTTAGGTTTACGGTTGGACTCGATGATCTTAAAGGTCTTTTCCAACCTAAATGATTCCATGATTCTATGATCTTTCACTAGATCAGGTTGCTCAAAGCTCCGTCCAGCCTCACCTTGAACACTTCCAATGATGGGGCATCCACAACCTCTCTGGGCAACCTGCTCCAGTGTCTCACCACCCTCATCGTAAAGAATTTCCTCCGTATGTCCAATCTAAATGTACTCTCTTTCAGTTTAAAGCTGTTGCCCCTTGTCCTGTCACTACAGGTCTTGGTAAAAAGGCCACAACAAGGTCTCCCCAGAGCCTTCTCTTCTCCAGGCTGAACAACCCCAACTCTCCCAGCCTGTCCTCATAGCAGAGGTGCTCCAGCCCTCTGATCATCTTCGTGGCCCTCCTCTGGACCCGCTCCAACAGGTCCGTGTCTTTCCTGTGCTGAGGACCCCAGAGCTGGACGCAGTGCTGCAGGTGGGGTCTCACCAGAGCGGAGTAGAGGGGGAGAATTACCTAATTTTGCTTGATTTGTGTTCCAAACGGAGCGACCCGGCTCCCCTAGCACTGATGCCAGGGCACAGAAAGCATTGCTTTCCCCCGCACCTCTTGTTCCGTTTCTTCATTTTCAAAAGCTTGCCTTGGCGAGCTGGGAAAAGGCACACAAAGCCAGCAAAAAGTGAATCTAGACGTGCATTAAAAGCAAGACAGAAAACAAAGAAGTCCACCAGTTAATGGGAAGAGGGCAGAGAAATAATTGACACAGTGAAAGCTTAAGTGTTCAGAAGAGTGATGCTTTGGTGTTTACCAAAAATTAGCTGTGATCAGGTACTTTAAGAAACAGGAGTGCAGAAACAAGAAGTAGATAAAGATGGCACAAGAAGTGCAAAGGAAAGGTATTTCGGAAGAACCCTCTTGAATACTGTTTCTCATCCATATGAATCATCTGTCTTGCCTGGTTTCTATGGACAGCTAACAGTGAATGCAAGGCTGCGGGTTTCACATGATGCACGTACAGTAAATAGGTCTTACGATAGGTTTCATAAAATTTGTGAGTCGTACAGCGGTATAAATAGATGAAAGGCCATTTATGCTAAAAGGAATGTACCAAGTTCAAGAATACAATAGACTGTAAATGGAAAGACCTCTCCAGGGACGCAGCCGAGAACCGGTCGATGCCTCTGCATCATGTGTTGAGAGCCAGTCTCGGCGAAGATGGGAGTTGTTCGAGCCATATTGGGTATAAATCCAAAAGATGTGTTCCTGCTGGTAGCAACCCCCGGGAAGAGGCTTTGAATAAAGGAAGATGGAAGATGGAGAGGCTGTCTGGGGATGCGAGAGGGAGAGAGAGAAGAGGTGGCTTTAGAAAGCTGGTGAAATCCACCTTGGTAAGTTCTGAACTGTTTGTGGTTGTCTTCAAGGTTTCCTGGAGCAAAGGGGTTTTCTTTAAGGTCATGGAGAAGTAGGGGAACGAGAGGGGAAGCAGCTACTTGAAAACTGTAAAACAGCAGGCTTAGTTTCAATACGCGAACGGGTACTACAACCAGTTGTTAGTTCATTAGCAAGTATCTAGAAGGTAACAGGCAGACAACAAAGTAACACCAACTCTGTAAGAACAACTCGCATTAATTCAATCCAATCTCCTTCTTTGATGGGATAATTAGGGGATGAGGGGGAAACAAGCAACAATATGAGTTCATCTCTTGGGGGTGAGAGGGTATTTTACCTGCTGTAGAGACCAAGATACCCACAATTTTTCTTTACAGAGAACGTTAAGGACTAGCAGGACGCACCCTGTTAGGGGTCACCCGTGTACTTTTGAGCAGCCCATGCAGGAACTGCCTCCTGCACTGTCCAAAACTTGCTCTGGACAGAAATGCATAAGGAAATAAAGCAAGAAAATATGAGGGTAGGAACCACTGCAAAGAAACTCAAAATCCTGCCCTTATGCCTCTGTGCAGAAAGGAAGAGAAGAGCTGGCTGGGGAGGTAGGAGTGTGGCAGGAAGGCATCGGAGGGAAGAAGCCCAGAGTCCTAGATGGAGAAGCTGTAAGGAGTGGGAGTGGGGCAAGGAGCAATAGCTCTCAACGTCATGAAGACAGGTTAAGAAATTTTGCTAGGTACGGTTTAGTGCCAACACCCTTTGGGCTCATGGAGACCACTTCAGCTCAGGCGCAGCATTGCACAAACACAAAAGCTCGCACACTCTCCTGGAGCTGCCAGAGACCCTCACGCAACCCCGCAGAGCTGCCAGGTCGGGTACAGCAGGGCTGGTCCTGAGACGGAGCTGAAATTCCAGCAGACGCAGGCTCATTCCATGAGGTTTCCTTGCATGCCAATTCCCAGCTCACTCTCTAGTTCCCGTATTATCTGGATATATCCCTGTTTTGCAGGACCTCGGCACCCTGAGTAACAGTATGCCAAACATATTTTGTCTTTTTCATTTGGAAGCACATAAAAAAAACATTCTTAGAAGCACAGTGGGAAAAAAAAAGCTAGTCTAGGTATAACCACTATTCAGATAGATGCACAACTAGCTGAAAAATTATTTTCCAAGAGTTAATGATCCACTGCCATGCCAGGACAGCCTCTCACATTGGCCACTGGGGCTAGCTCTGGGTCTGGTCCTAATCACTCTCTTCATTAACGGCTTGAATGGTAAATTAAAAATAATTTAAGTATTGTGGATGACTGGAGAGAGGACAGCGAGGGAGGAGACGGAGGTGGAAGCACTCTGAGAGTCTCACGGCACAGTTGTTACTGCCCCTGAAGAGGCACCCCTACCTTATTTCTTTTCCCGGGCAATCTTAAATTTAACCCATCCCATCAAACAGCCATACAACACCAATGCTGCAATGAGGAGGAAAAAAGTGGTGGTGTCCACTTTAATCAGTTTGACGTGGGGACTAAATCACTGCTTGTCACGTAGCAGGGAAAGGCTTCATCGGGATTGCCGTTTCTAAACTCTTAGCACTGTGGTCTTGAGACAAAAAAACTGGCGACAGGCTACAGAACAACAGAAATGACAGGAAATTAAGGAATCACCAGGAAATGCTCAAGAACTAGACTGGTCTGGTCCAGCGGGGAAAGAGGGAAACCACAGCCAAAAAAAGACTTGGAGGAAGGAGGGGGAAGTCATGTTAGAAGTCTGGCAAAAACACCCCACCCCTCTTATAAAAGCATCAGTTATTAATTGTTCTGCATAGCTACCGGGCAGAAGAGAAACAAAAGAAATCAGCTGTGTTTATAACAAAGGAGATTTTGATTAGATATTAGGCAACATTTTCCAAGCGTTCAGAGGCTGAAACAAAGGTGGCTGTGGGATCCCCTTTGGCCATCTGTGTATGAACGGACGACTCAGATGTCTACGAGGAATGGTGTAGGTACACTTGATCCTACCTTGGCATAGGGGAGCAGATGCCCTGTCCCTTCCAAAAACACTTGGGGGTCTATTATATAAGCAGTCATTTATTCTTTCCCTCCCAGACCACTTTCATGTCAGGAGTTTAAAGCTCTTGACCAGCTTAACAAGCCCTTTCCTTGGAAAATTGACTTTCTGTTTCCCAGTTCGTGAGAGAACACTTGTCCTTCAGCAATTTTCCAGGCTCCCTAAAGTCATCTATAATCTGGGACGGTAATGTCAGGATTGATAGGCAAAAATCTATCAGCGTGGGTGAGTATCTGATACTGAAGGTGGACCTTGTGCCTGCTGTCTGAAAAGATACAGCCATGATCTCATCTGCTTGTCCTTTTTCACAAGATCCTTTTCTTTCGTCTTGATTCACAGGGTATTCCATCTTCCTTGGGAAAAACGTGAATGTACTTATTTTCTTACAAAGCAGGCTGAGCACCTCGCTGTGAACATGTTATATTCTTTCTTCTTCTTCTTGGCTAGCTGAATCCTCAAACACATACCCGCAGTCTCCAAGCCTCCCATCTGCTGCACCTATCTGCCTTCCAAGACTTTCACCAGGCAACTGTTTTAATGTAAGAAACCTTACTTAGCAAAGTATTACAGCCAGTACCGCATCTTTAGCTCAAAATTTGGTTTTACAACAGCATCTAGGGTGCCTTTCCAGGTGCTATATGGTACTTATGCCCACAGAGCAGGCAGAGAAGATGTGGGACCTATGGGCCACCCACATCCTTCTGGAGCAGCAGCTGGAGGCCAGGCTGAAGGCAGCAGGACAGCTCGAAGGGCATCAGACGCCCAGGGGCAGCCAAGCAAACCCAGCCCACGCTAAGACACAACACAGGCAGCGAGTATGCGTTGTCTCCGCTTACTGCTATCCAGTTTTGTTTGACAAGTGTCGTGACAAGGACTTTGTCTTCATACGTATTTGTATAGCACCTAATGGAGAATCCCCAATCTCAGCCAAGGTCTGAGAGCTCCTCAAGTCCGCTATTATGTACAAATCCCAAAGTGAATGACAAAAATTGAGACTTGAAACCGTGATTATTTAGCCAATTTAAGCCGGAATAATCAAGGTATGTCAAGAGGTCATACCACATAGTTTTTAAGATTTTGCAGATTTTAAGTGATTTAATTAAAAACATCAGCTTATTCAGTGTTTGATAACAGAATCACAGAATAGTTGAGGTTGGCAAAGACCTCTGGAGACCAAACCCCTCTGCTCAAGCAGGGTCACCAGGAGCAGGCTGGCCAGGTCCATGTCCAGTTGGGTTTTGACTATCTCCGAGGATGGAGACTCCACAACCTCCCTGGGCAACCTGTGCCAGTGCCTGGTTTACCTTCACAGTAAAAGGTTTTTTTGTTATGGGAAGTGAAACTTCTTGTGTTTCAGTTTGTGCCCATTGCCTCCTGTCCTGTCACTGGGCACCACTGAGAAGAGCCTGGCTCCGCTGCCTTTACTGGCTCCTCTCAGGGATCTATATACATTGATAAGGTCCCCCCAGGTCTCCACCAGCGTGTCAGTGCGGATGTTACGGGAGACAAGAGTCAAAAGGGCGAAAAGCAAATGGACACGATGGGCAAACAAGAAAAGGCTTCTACAAGTTCATCAGCAGCAAAAGGAAGATGTGGGTCTGCTGCTGGGTGGGGCAGGGGACCTGATGCTGAAGGACACAGAAAAGGCTGAGATGTTCAATGCCTCCTTTCCTCAGTCTTTACGGCTAGATCGGGTCCAGAGGAGGCCACCAAAATGGTCAGAGGGCTGGAACACCTCTCTTGTGGAGAAAGGCTGAGATAGTTGGGGTTGTTCAGCCTGGAGAAGAGAAGGCTCCAGGGAGACCTTACAGCAGCCTTTCAGTATATAAACGGGGCTTTTAAGAAAGATGGAGAGAAGAGTTTTTACCAAGGCCTGTAGTGACAGGACACGGGGCAACGGTTTTCAACTGAAAGAGGGTAGGTTTAGATTGGACATAAGGAAGAAATGTTTTACGATGAGGGAGGTGAGACACTGGCACAGGTTGCCCAGAGAGGTTGTGGATGCCCCATCCTTGGAAGTGTTCAAGGTGAGGCTGATCTAGTGGAAGATGTCCCTGCCCATGGCAGGGGGGTTGGACTAGATGATCTTTGAAGGTCCCTTCCAACCCAAAACATTCTATGATTCTAAGACCAGCTTCAGGAATCCCAGGCCCCTGAGACCAGGGGGAAAGTCTGGAGCAAGGAAGACCCATCCTCGTTGGAGGGAGGATCAGGTTAGGGAACATTTAAACAAACTAGACATATACAAGTCCATGAGACCTAATGGGTTGCACCCACGAGTGCTGACAGAGCTGGCCAACATCATTGTGAGGCCACTCTTGATTATCTTTGAAAGGTCATGGTGATTGGGAGAGGTTCTTGAGGCCTAGAAGAAAGCAAATGTCACTCCTCCCTTCAAAAAGGGCAAGGAGGAGGAATGACAGGGCCAGCCTCACCTCGATCCCTCGGAAGGTGATGGAGCAATTATTCCTGGAAACCACTTTTAGACAAGGACAAGGAGGTGTTCAGGAGGTAGTCAGCTTGGATTTACGAAAAGGAAAGCATGCTTAACCAACATAGTAGTCTTCCATGACGAGATGACTGGCTCAGTGGATGAGCGGAGAGCAGTAGATGTTGTTTACCTTGACCCGTGAAGGGCCACAAAGATCATTAAGTGACTGGAATATTTGACATACAAGAGGAGGCTGAGAGAGCTGGGACTGTTCAGCCTGGAGAAGAGAAGGCTCGGGGGATCTTATCAATGTGTTTAAATACCTGGTGGAAGACAGTAGAGAAGACAGAGCCAGGCTCTTCTCAGTGGTGCCCAGTGACAGGACAAGAGGAAGTGGGCACAAATTGAAATACAAGAAGTTCCATCTAACATAGGAAATCACTTTTTTACTGTCAGGGTAGTCAAGCACCAGTACAGGTTGCCCAGGGAGGCTGTAGAGTCTCCAACCTTGGAGACAGTCAAAACCCAACTGGACACAGTCCTGGGCAACCTGCTCCTGCTGACCCTGCTTTGAGCAGGGGTTGGGTCTCCAGAGGTCCCTGCCAACCTCAGCCATTCTGTGGTTCTCCGATAAGCCTCACTAATGTCAAGATAAACCACATCCACTGCTCGCTTTCTGCACGTAGTAGGTTACCATTTGTAATGGATCAACTACCTTTGATTTCTACACTATTAGCCCAACTTACAACATAAGTGGCCAATTACCTTCACAGCTTTTAGCGTGAAGCAGCCATCCGGTGCTGCTTAAGGACAAGCTTGAGCCTAGGCTAGAAACGCAGCAGGAATGCCGTTCAAGATTACAGCTCATTTTAGCTCACCTCATCGGCTGTTAACTCAACCGCTCTACAGCTTTAAGTGCAATTTTACGGTGGCGAGATCTATGGTATGAAACGCAATCAGAGTACAGCGTGAGTAGGGGTTAGGCTAGCCCAATTTAGAGTGCCCACAACAAAGCCATACTCAAGGTGTACAAGGTGACACTCAGGCGCAGGTGTCCATCTGCATTTGGGGCGCACACCCCACATTTCTCGGTGCTAAGACCCTCCACGATTCTCTCCAAGACACTTTCAGAGCTTTAGGAAGTTTGGGCAGGCAGTAAATGACAATCAACATGATGACCACGTGCCTTGCTGCAAAATATACACATCTCAGACAATTCAAGACAAGCAGAGAATTAAAACTAATTTTTCTTAAAGAAAACAACCAAGGCACTGCATAAGCATTCCTGCAGCATGGCTGGACATTCTCATTTAAGCTGGGTTGGACCAAGCCGAGTATATTTAAGCATGACTGACACAACTACCTTGGAGCAGAGATCGACTCAGGGAGTTTCTGTTGTCCCTCCTCCGGCTGGGCCGGGGAGGAGGAACCGCTCCCAGCCGTTTGGCTCGGCTCCCTCCGGACAGCCCGTCCGTTCATTGATTCAGCAAATCCTTCTGCGCGAAGGCTTCCCAACTCGCTTCCAGCAAAGGTTAGCGGGCTTAGTTCAAACCACCAATTTAAGCTGTTTAAGCTCATCCTGCCAATTTTTCCCGCAGCAAATTAGAGGGTGCTGACACAAGCATGAACTGGGAGACCAGTAACGCGCTCGAAAAGGAACGGTTAGGGCACGGCTCGATGGCTAAAAGGACATTTATCCATCGCTTAAAGCCTCGTCTGCTCTACAGGGCTCCCACCAGCGCCGCTACGTCGGTGAAGCACTCGTGTAGGTGCAGCGGAGGCGGCCGATCTCTGCCAGCGCTGCTGCATCACCTCTCCAACCAACACGCACCGCGGCACCAGCAGAAGATCCCGGCGCACCGGGAGTTCTGACAGCAGCAAGGTGAGCATCTTCCGCAGCGCCTCGGATCCCACCGGGAAAGAGCCACACCGCCGGCTCAAACGAGGACGTATTTTAAACGAAACGCAGGGAGCAGTTTTCTAGGAGTTGAGGAAGGCCGACGGCTTTTGAGACAGGGAGGAAACGCGTGACAAAAAGCCATGAACTCAGAAACGATGGACTTTTTTTTATGACAACAAAGGACCGGGACTTCCCATGGCGCAAAAGCTTTCCTCTCTCGATGCGGCAGAAACCCGCCTGACATTCACCAGCCCTTCCGACGAGCAGCACCATCGTAACCATTCACTTTTTGGGCAATGTTATTATAAAAATAATTGGCTGTTCGCCATTTTGGGGTTCAAGAAGGCGCTCGAAGGAGAAGCCAGGCCTGCCCCACGCAGGGTGTTTTGTTAAAACCCGTGGATGAGTGTGGGGCTGCGAACGGGGTGAGATGCTGCCGGCAGCCTGCTCCCACCCCACCTTCGCGCCTCCCCAGCCCGCCACCTTGCGGTGCTCTGTGGAGGGGGGCACCGTCCTGCTGCTCCCACTCTTCCCATCGCCGATGCTGTCGGCGAGGGGAGCCCCATGGCTGAGCCCGGGCGCACTCAGTGCACGGAGCAGATGTTGATCCGGGCATGGCGAGGTGGGGAAACGTTCCTCCTCCCCCCGCCCCGGCCTACCCCTCCACGGCCCATCTCCCGCCACTGCAAAGGAGGGTGGGCTCAGCCCCACCGCCCCCCACTCCCCCCCCCCCCCCCGACCCCCGCTTGGCCCCGCAGGACGAGGCTGAGCCCCCGCAAACTCAGCGCACCCTCCTGGCAGGCCAGGCCGGCCCCGCCCCCTCGGGGCTGAGCCCCCGCCGGCTCATCGCACCTCCCGCGCGCCGGCCCCGCCCCCTCGGGGCCGAGCCCCCCGCGCGCGCCCCGCGGCCCGCCCCCCCCCTCCCTTCGCGCCGCCGGCGGCGGCTGGAACCGGGGGGAGGGGGAGGGGCAGGTGCCCGCCGCCGCCGCCGCCGCCGCCGCCGCCGCCGCACCTTGGTCCGGCGGCCGCTGCTCCCCGCCTCCTCCGGCGGCCGTCGTCGCGGCGGGCTCGGCGCGGGCCTGCTGGCGGCGGGCCCAGGTGGAGAGGCGGCTGCGGCAGAGCGGGCAGCAGAGGCCCGGGCCCTGCAGGCAGCGCTGGAAGCAGGCGAGGCAGAGCGAGTGGCGGCAGGGCGGCGTCACCGCCTCCACCAGCGCCTGGCGGCATACCGGGCACTCCGCCACCGCCAGCACCACCTCGTCCTCCTCCGCCGCCGCCCCGGCCCGCCCCCGCCGCCGCCGCCCCCGCCGCGCCGGCACCGCGGCCCGGCCGCCGGGACCCGCCGCCGCCATCTTCTCACACTTTGAAGGGACAGAACGTTGGGGCGCGCGGCCCCGCCCCCTACCCACATAATTCATAAGGAGACGCGCCCCCCCTCGCTTCATATTCATGAGCACCGCGTCGCGTCCGTACTCACGAGCCCCGCCTCCGCATCGGCCACGCCTTCTTGTTGAATATTCATGATAGCCACGTCCGGCTATATAAGGAGGGGGGGCCACCTCCCCGTTCCCTCGGTAGCCGTGAGGCCTCTCGATCAGGTGGAGTCGGCGCTGCCGGCAGCTCCCCTCATAGAGCCCGGGCCCGGTGTGAGGGGCTGCGTGGCGGGAGAGGGGCTCTCCCCTCACAGAGCCCGGGCCCGGTGCGAGGGGCTGCGTGGCGGGAGAAGGGCTCTCCCCTCACGGAGCCCGGGCCCGGTGCGAGGGGCTGCGTGGCGGGAGAAGGGCTCTCCCCTCACAGAGCCCGGGCCCGGTGTGAGGGGCTGCGTGGCGGGAGAAGGGCTCTCCCCTCACAGAGCCCGGGCCCGGTGCGAGGGGCTGCGTGGCGGGAGAAGGGCTCTCCCTCACAGAGCCCGGGCCCGGTGCGAGGGGCTGCGTGGCGGGAGAAGGGCTCTCCCCTCACAGAGCCCGGGCCCGGTGCGAGGGGCTGCGTGGCGGGAGAAGGGCTCTCCCCTCACAGAGCCCGGGCCCGGTGTGAGGGGCTGCGTGGCGGGAGAGGGGCTCTCCCCTCACAGAGCATGGGCCTGGTGTGAAGGGCTGCGTGGCGGGAGAGGGTCTCCCTGTGGAGGGGCACTGGCCCCAAAGGAGGCCTGTGCCCTCTCCATTGCCCCAGGCAGGGCCGTAGGGCATGGTGGCTGCATGCTCCTTCAGCAAAGTGCTGTTCTCTAGGCCATGGCCCGCCATAGGGAAGACCCTCCACAGTTGGCTGGGGGGGTGGGTATCTTTTTATTTCAGCCTTGCTGGATGCTTCGGTGAAGAGTGTAATCTTGGGTTGTTCCCGCTGGCCTGAGTTTCATGGAGCTGCTTCAAATCCCTGTGGTTTCTCAGAGGGTTTAAGACCCTCCCTCTGTGTCTGCGGGGCACGACACAGCCCTCTGGCTGCCTCCAGCCACTGCCAGCCTCCTCTTCAACCGTCTTCCAACCAGATCCAGTGGTGGGTCTTTAAAGACACACCACAGAATCCCCATGTACTAACAATGGTTTTCTATCTTGATTTGCTGTTACTTACAGCTTTTCTTCCTTATAGCCACAGTGCATGATCCTTTTTGGACTTGTGGTGGGTTGACCCTGGCTGGATGCCAGGTGCCCACCCAAGCCGCTCTATCACTCCCCCTCCTCAACTGGACAGGGGGAGAAAAAATAAAATGAAAGGCTTGTGGGTCAAGATAAGGACAGGGAGATCACTCACCAATTACCGTCACGGGCAAAACAGACTCGACTTGGGGAAAAATTAGTTTATTACTAGTCAAAAACAGAGCAGGATAATGAGAAATAAACCCAAATCTTAAAACCCCTTCCCCCCACCCCTCCCTTCTTCCCAGGCTTAACTTTACTCCTCATTCTCTATACTTCCTCCCCCCGAGCGGCACAGGGGAACAGGGCATGGGGGTTTGGGTCAGTTCATCACACGTTGTTTCTGCCGCTCCTTCCTCCTCAGGGGGAGGACTCCTCACACTCTTCCCCTGCTCCAGCGTGGGGTCCCTCCCACGGGAGACAGTCCTCCATGAACTTCTCCAACGTGAGTCCTTCCCACGGGCTACAGTTCTTCACCAACTGCTCCAGCATGGGTCCATCCACAGGGTGCAGTCCTTCAGGAACAGACTGCTCCAGCGTGGGTCCCCCGCGGGGTCACAAGCCCTGCCAGCAAACCTGCTCCAGCCTGGGCTCCTCTCTCCATGGGGTCCCAAGTCCTGCCAGGAGCCTGCTCCAGCGTGGGCTTCCCATGGGGTCACAGCCTCCTTCGGGCATCCCCCTGCTCCGGCGTGGGGTCCTCCATGGGCTGCAGGTGGATATCTGCTCCACCGTGGACCTCCATGGGCTGCCGGGGGACAGCCTGCCTCACCATGGTCTTCCCCACGGGCTGCAGGGGAATCTCTGCTCCGGCGCCTGGAGCACCTCCTCCCCCTCCTTCTTCCCTGCCCTTGGTGTCTGCAGAGCTGTTCCTCTCACATCTTCTCACTCCGCTCTCTCTGGCTGCAACTGCAACTCCCCTGTAACTTCTTTTCCCTTTCTTAAATCTGTTATCCCAGAGGCGCTACCACCGTTGCTGATGGGCTCGGCCTTGGCCAGCGGCGGGTCCGTCCTGGAACCCGCTGGCGATAACTTTATCGGACCTAGGGGAAGCTTCTGGCAGCTTCTCACAGAAGCCACCCCTGTAGCCCCCCCGCTACCAAAACCTTGCCACGCAAACCCAATACAGGACTCCTCAGCCCTTGTTAAGCACGGCTTGACTTGGACATCAACAGGCCAAGCAGTGGAGAACTCCTATTTGGCTCTCCGGCTGGCTGTAAAGGTCCAGGAGCTTCACAGATGAGATTAGCAGGTTATAAACTCTCTGCTGCGCTAACTGGCAGAGCACAGGGGCCAGTACCACACCGACCCTTTAGTTTAACCCTTTCTGGGTAATATCTGCTTGTAGGTATTCAGCCAGCATTTTTGCTCGGTGGCCGCAGCGCTCAGTTCCACGGCCACGGGGTATAGAGGAACCCAGATCCCCAACTTGCAGCCTCAGGCTA
This sequence comes from Gymnogyps californianus, assembly GCF_018139145.2. Lineage (NCBI taxonomy): Eukaryota > Metazoa > Chordata > Aves > Accipitriformes > Cathartidae > Gymnogyps > Gymnogyps californianus. The sequence goes on along the minus strand of NC_059471.1, from coordinate 1,351,182 downwards.
ACCCCTTCCTCCCAGCCCCGCACCCACGTCCCAACAATTTCAGGTCACCCCCAGCCCGTTGTTTCTGTTGCTGCTTGAAACAGGGACTTAAAATTAATGTCAAGTCTTCTGCTTCTGCTAAATAACTTGCTGAGGAGGGGTGAAAGGGGTGGTGGGGCAGGTCCTACTCTTGCCTAAGTTAGGGTGTGAGCTCCTGGGAGGTGAGGGGCAGGGAGGTTTAGGAAATCACATCATTGAAATGATGCGCTTCCACACAGAGCCCATGAAGCTCTGTTCCTTGTGGATCCTCCAGTGTCTAGTAATGTATCCCATTTAGTGCAGGGCACTAATTTACATTTCTCATACCTAGCTCCTATTTGCACAGAATATTTTGATGTGCAGTATCTGTGAGATTTCTCTCTTTCCGTCAGGCTGGTTGAAAGGTCCAGCTGATTAAGAAGGGATTAGACCTGCAAGGCCTCCTTAGCCCAAGCTAAGAAACCGGGCTAAAAATGTTACGAAGGCGCAATCCTACCCGTGGTGCTGTATGAAGCCTTGCAGCTGCAGGGACGGCACTGCTGTACATCCACTGCTGTCAGCGTTGGAAGGTTTAGCGATGCAGAGTTGATTATTTTCATTAACAACATTTAACAAATGCTCCTCAGAGGCTTAATATGACGAACAGTCATTTCTGAAGGAAGACCGACAGCGTTTGGCCTGCAGCGCTAAGCGATTAGCAAACGAGGAGGAGAGCTTCAATGCTCGTGGAACAGACTGACGATTTAAGAAACAGCTTTTACCCAGAGAGAAAGGCTTTGAACTATTTTCCTCCTGAGAGGTGCCGCATCCTATGGGGGAGCCTCGGAGGAAGAGATGCAAAATCACATTTAATGATCGTGGGGTTTTTTGGGAGGAAGGGAGGGTGTGGGAAAGAGATTGCAAAACAGAGCTGGCATAGAGGGGATGTGCACCCAGAGCGGGGCGGGCAGGGAGAAGGAGGCAGCGAACAGCCAGGCAAACAGGCTTTGAAAATAAGCAAGACAGTGAGGCGTGGGTGTGAGCAAGGGGTGCTGCCTGCCAGCCGGGATGAGCTCGGTGTGTACAGCGAACCCCAACTCCATCCCCGTGGGGTTATCAGCTGCCTTAGGAACAGATTCCGGGGATCTGTTTTGCAGTGGCTCCACTTTTCCCCTTCCTCCTCCGGGCAGGGTTTGCAGAGGGACACTCTTCCAGGAGGGAAGGGATGAGGAGAGGAGCTGTGGCATCCAGATGCATGTGCTTTCCTCGGGAATTGGGGGAATGCAAACCTCCCTGCCATGTTGCTGGTGACAGGGGACTAAGCTGAGCGGCTGGTTATTAAAGACAAATGCTATGTGGAGTTTCAGATCCTTGTGATATCACGCCCCGGCATTGCCCAAGGGGGTGCAGGACTCATGGAAAATCGGGCTGGCAGGGTCCCCAAGGGGTTATTCAGTCACTCCCTTTCCCTGCAGCGGGATCAGCTCAGCCCGAGTCATTCCTGAGCAATGCTTGTTCATCCTGTTCTTAAAGACGTCCAATGCTGGCAACCCACCTCCCCCCTGTGCGACTGGCCGAGCCTATCCCTGTCATCAGAAAGGGTTTTTTTCTTCCGTTGTCAGACATAAATCTTCCATAATTCTTGTCTTGGTGTCCCTGCTGGCCCTGTTAACCCACATCCCTTCCTCCTGCCTGCCTCAGGCTAGTAACGGAGGAGTCTAGACTAGGAGCTACCTTAGCACAGCTGCTCCCTGAGTCTGGGGTGAGTCAGATCCCAGGAGAGGGGTTTGTTTTACACCCCAAAGCCTGGTTTTCCCTCTCCTTCCCTGTGCCAGAAACCGGGGGGGAAACAGCCTCCTTATTGCTTCCAACCCCAGCCAGGTCTTCCCTCGGCCATCCGGCTCTTTAAGGCCACATCTGTACTAGACAAGTAAGCAGTATCAGGGTGCGTCCCCAGTGAATTGTTAGAAAGGTCCTTTTGGCCTCGAACAACTAGCCCCAACCCTAACCCAGCCCATCCCCAGGCACGGTTTTGGGGTTACTGGGGCCACAGCTTGTTCTTCAAAAGTAGTTTAGATGCGGCCACCCTGTTTGGGAAGGACGAAAGCACTGGATAGTGTGGCTTTAGCCTGGGTAAGGACTATTTAATTTGTTAGCAGCTACAGGCTCTGTCTGCGGAGCCACGAATTGCTGTGACACGTACCGCAAACGGCATGGCACCCCGGGAAGGGGTGGGAGCGGGTGGGTGGGAAGGGGTGGGAGTGCGTGGGTGGGCAAGGGTGGCCACGCTGGGCACGCTGTCTCCAGACACCTAAATTCCTTCAAAATCCGGGCTCCTCGTGGTGAGTCTGAGAGGGATATCTGCTTGGAAAGCCCACCAGCACACCTCTGAGCTGGCCTGGCATGAGCAAGGCCGCGTGCAGGCTCGTGAGGTTGGACCACGGCTTGTCGGGGTGTTAAATGTGAGGAGTGGGAGATGCACAGCACCCGTGCAGGCAAGGAGGCCTGGCCATCTCACCAGCTCTTCTGCTTTCCAGGTTATCGCATGCGCTGGGTCAGGAAGGCATCTCGTGTCTCTGCTGAAGTTGATCCCGGAGCCCTGCTTCAATATTTGTGCAGCGCCAAGCGCACAGGACACTTGGTAACATCTCAACATCCTGGGAGATAAGTTAGCAGGGAAGGAAGAGGAGGATGAACCATCCCAGTCACATTGCCCTGAAACTTCTCCTGGGGTGAGTTTGCTCTTTCCTGCACCAGCTGTGGGGGCTGAGGTTGGGGTGTTAGGACTCACATGGGGAGCAGGAGAGGCTGTTTCTTCTGCCAGACTAGGGAAGGGGAACGTGGGACAATCTGGACTTTGTCAGTCACCTGCCACAGGTTTGACTGTTCTCATGTGCCCTGGGAATGAGGGGAAGATGGGTATAATAGAGATTTAGGGATTTTTTTTTCAGGAGATTTGTTCTCTCTTGGTTTTAGGTCACTGTGGCCACCAGACCTCTCTGCTGCCTCTCCATCTTTCCGATACCTCCAGCACTTCCTCATCGCTGCCATATAGTTGGAGTTTATTTATCTGCAGCTTAGCAGAGCGCTCAGGTTTTGGATCAAGGGTAGCAGAGCCTCCGGGGACCTCTACATTGCCAAGACAGTGCTAGTGGGAGAGACACCCACTCACGCAGGGACATTCAAAGGCTTCAGGAAGCCATTGCGGAGGGGCAGGGCAGAGGGTTCAGATGGGACACGCGTGAGGTAGCAGTAAATGCCACCAAACCATCAGCTCATGGGCGTGTTTTTGGGGCATCTGCTTGGGGAGTTACTTTTTTTCTTGCAAAGCTGTGTGCTGAGCAGGAGAGAGCACAGAGAAGCCATGCCTTGGGTTTGCACATCCTGTTTTCTGATGCCTAACGCCCTTGACAAGCAGCAGCAAACATGTTTAAGGGAATTTCACCCCAGCCCAGACAACCAGGGTTGCTGGATTGATTTTTATGCAAACTCCCTGCTGCTTCGGGGCTGTAGGTGCAGGAGAGGTCTTTGAGCTCAGGGGCACTCCCTGGTGTGTTAATCTCTTCGTCAGGTGGGATGTTGGGAGGTGTTTTGTGTCCCAGTGTGGCACATGGTGTGGATGCCCTGTTGACCATCAGAACTAAACCTCTGTTGCATGGCAGTCTGCCGTCAGAGGGCTGGACACGGTGATCCAGATTGCTCCTACGCTGCGGTCCAAGGTGAGATCAGCTCTGCGTATGTCATCGCTGAGAGATGCATTCAGCCTCTTCTCAAAGATCTCCAGCAGTGGGGACCCTGACGCCTTCCCAAATGATCAGTCCCAATCTTTTAGTATCTCACTCTTTTACCTGAATTTCTCTTATTGAAATTTAAGCCAGGGATTTGTCCGGTCCCACTGGAATGTCTGCCCCTACCTGCCATACTGTCTGAACAAGTATTTGTTTCTCTTACATATCTCTATGATAAGTAGAGGAAGAAATCTCAAACACCAGCACAGCTCGGAAAACATGTTTCTTCTCACAGGACTGACCCAGCCACAGTCCTGCTTTGATTCCCCCGGTTGCTGCCCCTCTGCTCTCTGTGCTCTCCAGCCTGGCTGCTTCAGCAGCTTCCCTCAGGACACTGTTTTCTACCAGGTTCATCTTCAGGTGTGCAAGAACTTCTTTCTTAGCCCTCAGCTTGGCCAGGGTGACTTTATGTTTTGTTTTTTTTTTTTTTCTCCCTGGGAAGACCAAAGGTGCATCGAGTCTGTGTGTGGCTTTGTTTTAAAGTCAAACAGAGCTCTCGCCTTTCTGTGTACTGCCTGAAACGCAGATGGTAGTAGTGCTTGGGCTGGATGTCACCGTGATGGCAGTTGTACTCAGGGCTCTGAGAGCATGACTTGGCTTTGCAGGTTTCCACATTCAAGGGCTTGAATCAGCTTGAAGAACTGATTTTTTTTGGCATTTTTAAGCAAGCCGTAGGTTCAGAATCCCCCTCCAGATGAACTTGGTGCTTCCTTTGGCGAAGGAGCCGCTGCAGGGGATTTTGGTCCGCCTGGCTCCACCATGCGCTTGCTGCACCTCCTTTAAGGCCATCCCTTTCCAGCGGGGTCAGTGATCATACCAGCACCCGTGGATTATCTGTGTGCAGGGAAGGGGAATCAGAGAAAATCAGAGGAGGCAGAGCCTCTGCACTGGTTGCTGTGGAAATCTCTTGTGCTTCTCTTCTGCGTTTCATCTATTTACTGGGGCACTAAAACGATCTGTCTTTTCACCATATTTTAGTGTCAGGTCCCTCTCTGATGAAGGCTCTCATCTACCCTAGACATTGGGTTGGCGGCAGAGAAAATGTGGCTGCAGAGACAGAGGTGAAGCCCTACACCTGTGGGCCTCCTTGCAAGACCCACGGTTGGAGAGAGGAAGGGAAGATCTGTGCCCAAGAAACAGCCTCTAAATGTGTGCCAGGAACTTGCTAGGGGTTATCATTTACTTGCTATCTCACCCACACTTCTATCTTTAGTTATCTCTAGTTTAGCTGTCAAATGACTAAAAGGATAACAGTGCATCAATCCTCGCTATTGTGGGGATCCACAAAATGCCGGTTGACAAAAAAGCTGATTTCCAGGAAACAAAAAAATTGTAGTGACTTTATTAAGACGAATGATGACGCGAAGGAGGCAGCGGTTTGATGCTGGGACTGGACTTAGTCCAGCAACTCGGGTGCCTGTCCTGTAGATGCTGCTGCCAGACAGAGTCAGATGGGGCACGTTATTCCCACGGACGCCCTGGCCCCCCACAAAGTTGCCCGCTCCCCGGGATCAGCCTGACCTGAGAGCTGGGGCCTGGAGAGCCCTCGGGGAGGAACAGAGAACATGGGAAGAGGAGACAGTTCCCCACCAAAGCCACTTGTGGGACAAGCCACCATGCAGAGCTTTAGCTCTCTGCAGAGGTCCTAGCGACAGTGGATTTGGAAAGGGATCTCTGCCAGATAATTCTCCCCAATTACTCCTGCACATCCAGCCCACCCTGGAGAGAACCTGGTTTCTGTGTCTCCAGCTCGTCTTCCGACCCAAACCCCTGCAAGGGGCAACGGTTTTAAACTGAAAGAGGGTAGGTTTAGGTTGGACAGAAGGAAGAAATTCTTTACTGTGAGGGAGGTGAGGCACTGGCACAGGTTGCCCAGGGAACCTGTGGACGCCCCATCATTGGAAGCGTTCAAGGTGAGGTTGGACGGGGCTTTGAGCAACCTGGTCTAGTGGAAGGTGTCCCTGCCCATGGCAGGGGGGTTGGAACTGGATGATCTTTGAAGGCCCCTTCCACCCCAAACCATTCTGTGAGTCTACAGTTCGGGACGTGCGGAGCTCAGCGCTGGCCTGCAGAGGGTATCCTAAGCCCGTGCAAGGCTCCAGCCTCGCATCCCGCCACCCCGAGCCAGAACCTCTGCCTTGCCCAGCCTGCCGGGGAACGTTTCTCTGCTTCTCACCTCTCCGGAGGAGCTGGCAGGGCTTTGCCACCAGCGTTTCTCTTTGTGGCCCTCCCAGCGATGATGCCGGCTCTGGCCAGACACTTGCCACGGGGTGCAGGTGGGGATGTGTCGCAGCGGAGACAGGAGATACGGACAGGCCCGTGGCACTGCGGTCCCCCATTTTTCCTCTCTGTCCTTCCCCCTTGCTTTGCCCAGCCTCTCTTCACCTCTCTCTCTTATTTGATTGCTGCTCTCCATCCGTGGAGGGGAATCTCTTACTCACTGTACTTTCTATATCACTAAGTATAGACTATTTGCCATGCGTTGGTCTTGTGCCTGGCAACACACTCAAATGCTAAAAAATTACCGAATTTCCCATGCCAGATTGTGATTCCATTGGTAAACTATCTTTTTAAGCCTCATCAGTCATTGACTGCCTTAGACCCCCAAAGGTGCAGCTTTAGAGCTCTTGAAAGTCCTTCAGCACTCAGATTCACGCAAAAACGACCGCTGCCTGCAGTAGTTATGGCTGTTTGCATGGGGAACAGACGTTCTCAGATGCTGGCAACTCAGAGCTGGCACGTGCTCTCGCAGGGTTTGACTGGATCCTGTTGCAACTCCACAAAGCCCTTGGGAATGCACTTTGCATTCAAGGTGCTGTAACAGATTATGTTGCCTCCAGCACGAGTCCTGCAGGTCGTTAGATCGCTGTAGGGTGATGGATGTAAAGGCTGCTCCTCCTTTTCCCCGGAGCATGAGTCAGGAGAGGTAGGGTGATGTCCTTAGGAGAGGTAGAGTGATGTCCTCTGTAGACAGTCTTTGTAGCTCGAGGTGTGCTATGAGACGCAACAAAGCTCCCCAGTGAGGCTGAGTTTCGCGTGTGGTCCGTTGGGCAGAGCAATCTCCGGGACTGCTCCACGGTGAACGCTCTGCTTGAACATCCCCCAAACACAGTTGCCTTCAAGAGACCTTCAGGAGGAGCTCTCGCCGGCGTTAATCTCTCATCAGGATGGGAGCAGGAAATCAGATGCTGGATAAAGTGACGTCTGTATTAGAATTGCAGCCGGAGGCAGCTTCCCCGAGCTGCTGTGTCATGAGGAGGTGCTGATTGCTTGCAGGCAAGGTGTCTCCTTGCAGCTCCAGGAGACATTCAGTGCTGATTTCTAGCTTGGAGGCACATCTCCTGTCATCACAGAACCAAAGCCAGGCCCTGGGTCGGGGCAGCACAGGAGACTGGCTGCAGAGGTGGCTGCAACGAGCCCATGGAGGAGTTCAAGGGTTACACTGTGAGTCGTGGGAAGGAGGTAGCTCCTCTCCTGTGGTTTCACTGCTGTGAATTACAGCATTACTCCACCGCTGGTTTAATGTGGGAGAAGGAACAGCATAAAAACAGGCCAAGGCTCAGCCCGAAGGATCCTTGCCAGTTCTCCTCTTCCCACCCCAATCGGAGCTGCAGAGCCAGCGGTGAGAGGAGCTCCTGGGCCATTGTGCAGGGAGGCAGGATTGACTCCGCACCTCGGAGAGAGATGTTTTGCCTCCTCATCCAACTCTCCGTCTCTGCATGGTGCCCAGGAGGTCCAGCGAGAAATGGAGCCACCGTCATCCCCAATTACCCAAATGTCCTTTCTACTGCCTGGTGGCTTCTGTGCCTGCAGGGAGGAGGACTGTTGAGCAGGATGGGCCGGGAGTAAGGAGTCTTACACTCCTGCCCAACCCATGTGTGGGCTGAAGGCTTTCAAGGGTGGAGGAGACCAACTTCTCTGTGGTGGCTGCTCTTGGATATGGAGGAACATTCATAGCTGCTGCCTGCTGGAAAGGCCAAAAAGAGAGACAGATAGGAAAAAGGCCGACAGGAAGCATTTCCAGGGTATCCAGCTTGTGGCTGATGCCCTTTGAGCAGGACAACATCCTTCTGCAGAGAGAGAGTACAACGGCGGCGCAACGTAGAAGTGACAAAAGCGACAAGACCCCTCCTTGAGGAGGGCAGCAGGAGGGAGGGATAAAGCCCACTGAAACAAGGTGGTGTGGGAAAGCAGATGGAGGGGATCAGTCAGGGCTGTGCCTCAGCCCTGTTTGAACTCTGCAGCAGGGCTCAGGCTGGGCTGCCAGTGTTGGTGGCACGTCTTCTGCTCTTGGGGGGCTTTGAAGATATGACTCTTGCCCTCCTGGGAGGCTAGGCTGGAGCTGGGGGCTGGGGAGGTGCCGTGAGCTTGTGTCTCTCTGCAGAAGTGGCATGAACCAGCTTTGAAATCCCCCGGCGAGGTGAGGAAGCCCACGAGGCTCCAAGTACAGGATGGGAGTTTTGTGAAGTTGCGGTACAAAGGAAATTTGGATTTTCCTCAATTTAGCCATACCGTGTGGAGTATGGTGGAGAGACATCATCCCACTTCATGTCCGTCTCACTGGGCCGGGAGGGCTCCATCATCTCCACTGACTTTAGCTTGGACCTCTGGCATGCTGATGCGGGATGCATTGACTCCTCCTTGAATGCATGCCAAAAATAAAGGACATGGTTGCTAGTCATCAACGGGGATGGAGGAAGACCATGGAGTTACAGCAGGAATCTCGCCTCTGCTTTGGACAACCCCAAATTCATGTGCCAGCGCATCTGCCCTCCCACCGGCCGCAGTTCCCACGAGGCTGTGGTGGTTTTGCTCAGGATCTCATGCCACAGCCTGTGTTTAAAAAAGAAAAAGCAGAATCCACTCATGGGAGGTGATTTTCCCTGTTTGATGAAAGGAGGTTGGTGCCAGCTTGGATTGTGTAGCTCGCTGAGGGTCGGTGGGGTGGGCTGGCTGCGGGGCTTGAATGGGGACTGTGGTTTTTGCTGTGGGATGACTGATAATCAGGATTTACTCCTGCATTCCCCAGGATGGGCAGTCTTCATGCCAAGGCAGAAGAAACCACATCGGGCTACGTGTTTTTGCAGCCTAATGTCAAGTGAGGCAGCAGCTCCTCCGTCCCCAGGACAGGACTTACTCCTGCAGCCGGATTTCTTTAGTCCAGCTTGCAACGGTTCACGGTCCTGCAGGTTTCCAGCTCTGTCGCCTGCAGCTGGCAGCCCTCGCATGTGCGTTTCTCCTGGCCCGCAGACGCGCGCCGGATCAAGCGTCGGGGATATTGGGCTACAAACTTCCAGGGAAAAGTACGGTGCGCAGCCAGCTCCTGCAGCCTGCAGTCTGGCCAGCTCACGATCCTGCCATGAGGCTTGTGTGGCGGGGGATGTTATTGGAGCCCACGCTGTTTATTCAGTAGTTTGTAGGAGAATCTCAGTTTTCATTCGAAAAAAATAAAAAAAGGAATCGTCTCCTCTTCTCGGTTGCCCAGAAAACATGAAGCGAGTTTGACCTAAAGGCTCAGGAACCAGAATGCAAATAAAAAGGACCCAAGTTTTATTATTTGCAAGCCAATCCCATGGTTTTTGGAGCCTGATTCATGATCGCAGATGGATTGATGTTGGCAGTATCAAACTGTCAGCCGGATTCCTTCGCAGATGCAGATAAAGAGCCTCGTTTTTGCCAAAGGGTGAATGTATTCTTTATGAGACGCAACAGAGATGTAACACAGCACCTTGCTCCTGACAAGGCTGGCCTTTATTTCCTGGGTCTGCGCTTAGGACATGGCTGAACTTTCCCATAAGTTTTAGCCCTGATGCAGGGCCAGGATCTACAGTCCTGAATTCAGCTGTTGCTGTTGCAGCGGAGATGCAAAATAACTTCATTGACTTGAGCTTCGCGTCCCCATTTTTCTAAGCGCTTTCATAACTTGCCCACAGACCTACGCTACAAATGGGCTTTTCAGGTCTGCCCTGTGCAAGGGAAGAGCTGGAAGAGGAGGTACTGGCTGTTCCTAGTGGGAGCTGGAAGGAGCCTGCTGTTTATCCAAACCCCTTTAATATCTTTATCGAGGCAGGAGAAGAAAATAGAGGGGCATTGCTAGCAAAATTTGCAGGGAGCTGGAAATGAGTGGAGCAGTGAAACAAGGGAAGCTGGGTTAGATGGTGAGAAGCTGGGACCATTGGGTGAGTTGAACCTGGCCGGCGTGAATCTGCACTGCACGGAGCTGTCAGCGCACAGATAACGCAGCGGGGACAGTAAGATGGGGAAAAAAATGCGGGTCCTCCAACCACAGCATGGGACATCCCCATCCCAAGACCTACACGGAGGCTGCAGGGGTGCCGACCCATCGCTCAGAGGAGTGGAGGGCAGCGTGGACCATCCCGGGCTTTGGGTTGCTCTGACACATCAGATATTGTAATCCACAAGGCATGTTGCTGCCTTCTCTAAAAACCAACTTTGTAGTTTGTCTTGAGGGTGTGTGGTCATGTCAGGATTGCTCCGCTTAGCCCTGAAATGCAACAGCAACGGCACTGCTTGTGCTTTCTGTAGACGGTAGGTGCCAGACGATGTGCAGAGCAGCCCTGGGTTATGGGCTCCTACGTTCCCCTGTAGCGACTTGGTCCTTCAGCAGAATCGTGCTCGCAATTTGCAGAGGAGGGCACTGAGCGGTAAAATTATTTTTAGAGCTTGTAAACAAGTAGACCTGTGATGATCTCTGCAGACGACTCAGCTCTGTCTCCTGCACTGCGCACAGGGCTGTGCTCTTTGAGGATCACAGATATTCCCGCACCAGAGAGTCAAGGTGGGGTGAGGACTCGTCTGCATTTGCTAGCCATGGTTCAGTGATTGCCACCTTCTTCCCAGAAAATGCATCCAGCCCATGCGGGTGCAGAAATGCATCTTGACTTCTTGTGCTCAGCAGCTTAAAGAGAAAATAACAAAGATGATGATTTAAACTGTTACTAAAACAGGTTTCTTCTTATTACAAAGGAGATTTCCCTCTCTCATACCCAGCTCCAGGAACAGGCACCTGCAGACGTGGTTTGGTACAGCGGGATGTGTCTGGCTCCTGGGGAAGGGCTAGAGCCAGATGGAAAGAAGAGATGGATGGAGAGAAGAATTTTTGCTGCAGAAATTCCCCTTGACTGCTTTCCTCTCCAAGCCAAATGAGGCACATGGCTGGTGTGACCAGGATTACGGGTTTGGGGACACCTTGGAGCTGTTGGCAGACTGGTGGCTTGGTGCCACTCTCAAGTGGGTTGGCATCGGGCACAAAAATCTCACACCTTGGAAAGCCCGATCCCAAGCTTGAATTAATGGAGGAAAATAAATAATAACTTGGCTGATGGAGGAGATCTCCGGTCACCTGAGTGCCAAAGGGATCGCAGGTGGTGACAGTCTCTCCCCGGCCAGTGGTGCAAGGAAGCTGAAGGAGATGAGGGGAAAAGAGAGCCCTCGTGGTGTAGAGATGAAGCCATTTGCAAAGGAGAAGCCCAGGGCTCCTGCAAGGTCTGGGCCCTCCATCCAAGCCTGCCCGATGGGGGAACATGGGCATGAAGGTGTCCAGCGCTGCGTTAAAGACTGTATTTCTTGTGCTAATAAAGTGTCTTGCTCTAAGCACCCCTGGAAGTATGAGTTGTGAAGGTGGAGCTGGAGAAATGGGTAAAAAACCACACAAAATCTGGCCTTGGGGGGTCTAAGGAAGGTGCAGGAACCCATCTCCATGATGAACTGGTGGCCCTGGGTTATTTTGGCCATGGGAAGCAGCGCTGCTGGCTGGACATGGCTGCTCAGGGAGGATCCAGTGCTGCCCAACTTCTCCACGAGGGTCCTGGAGAGCAGAAAGCTGAGCCCCACAGACAGGCAGAGCAGAGCTGGCAGCCAGAGCTGGACCACTTCATGCGGGATTTGGGGAGCAGCGGGAACAGGAGCAACCTGCGTGGAGGTGAGGTGGCTTCTCCAGGGGTGACTGCGTGACCGGTGGCTTTCCAACTGATGATGTTTCATGCCCAGCAGCTCCATGTTGTGGAGACGAAGGGCAGCCGAGGTGTGAGTGCTGCTCTTTGCTCTGCTGGGGTGGCGGGAGGGCGGATTTGGGATCGTGGTTTGGGGCCGGGGAGGGTTCCTGCAGGCAGGGGCTACGCTGGTCGTGTAAGATGGCTTTATGGAGCTGGAGGAATGTAAAGCAGCTGGTGGGGAGAGCGGGCTGGACTGCTTTGTCTTGCTGAAACCTCTGCACCTGCGTGCTGCAGGTACGGTGGGGGATACCTGCATCCTATGCCCCGCTGCCCCAGGGAGAAAGGAGCCCATCCATGGCACTGGGAAGGGAACTGGGACTTACTGGGAAAGGAATCAGGGCACTGGGGGACCTCGGTGGTGGAGCAGAGCCCTGGGAGGGGAGGCTGCAACCTGGATTTCTGCTTTGCCCCACGTGGAGGGTGGGATGCTCGGGGCTGTGCCAGGGCTGGCTTCGCCCCGGGATGGGGTAGATGCATCTGCGTGGGCTCAGCCCCAGCGTGGGGGTTTAAACCTCTCCCGGGGGGGCTCAAGCATCTCAGGGCTGGGTGTCCAGGTGGGGTTTATGAGGGAGAAGGGGTGCAGCCGGGCCTTGTGTTGGGGGGGTGATATATCCCATCAGTGTCACCTCCCGGCTCGTAGCACCCCAGGAGAGGGTCCAGCCCGGCAGGTCCTTCCAGCCCCCCTCCCCGGGGCTGTGCCCCCGAGCCACCCCACGGAGCCCCGGCCAGGCTGCAGGGAGGCAGGGGTTAAACCTGCGGCTCCCGCACCCCCTCCCCGCCCGCCCTCCCTCCGCCCTCCCGCCGCCGAGGAATTTCCTAAAACACCCAAAAAAAGTGGGAAAATAATAATAATTAAAAAAAAAAAACCCACCCTGCGGATCCCCCCCCCCCCCCGCCCCCCCTGGCCCCCCATCTCCGCCTTTAATACCAACAAACAAACTCCTCGGCTCTCCCTAAAGGAGGCGCCTTTGATCGGAGCGAGACGAGCCCCGCCGGGCACCGGCACCGGCACCGCGGCACCCCCGGGCACCGGCACCCCCGGGCATCGCACCGGCCCCGCGGCACCCCCGGGCACCGGCCCCGGCCCCGAGGCATCCGACACCGGGACCGAGAGCGCGGCACCGCCGGGTACCGACAGCGGGAGCAAAGTCCCCCCGGCACCGGGACCGAGACATCACCGGGCACCGCACCGGGACCAGCACCGGGACATCGGGCAGCGGCACCCCCGGGCACTGGGACCGAGGCATCCCCGGGCACCGGGACCGAAGCCCCTGGGCGCCGATCGCCGGGCTGCGATGCTTCCCGGGGCGGGTCCCCTCGCCTTCCTCCTCCGGTGCCTGCTGCTCCTCTTCGCCTCCGAGAGCCGAGCCCGGGCTAGTAAGTCCCCCCCCCGCTCCCCTCCCGGCTGCGCTCGGTCCCTCCGTGCCTCAGTTTCCCCATCGCCGGGGTCCCCAAGAATTTGCGGGGGGGCTTTGCGGGCATGGCTAGGGACACGGGGAGGCTCCTCGCCGTGGCAGGTGCTGGTCCTCCATGGCCAGGATGTCCCAGGCCATGCAGCAAGCCGGGTCCCCCATCCCACACTGGTGGGGACACAGCTGTGTCCCCCTCCACCCGCTGCTGTCCCCGGCTGCTTTGCGGGGGCTGCGTGCTGGTGAGGGGGCTGTGGGGTTTCGTGGGCTGGCAGGGATGTGCCGAAGGTCTGGGATCCCCCCTCCCGTGGGCTAGAAATCGCACAGGGCAGGGGGGGTGAATTACAGCCCTTCCCCTGCGCGGATCCCACCCCACCTGGGTGTATCTCCCCTCCGAGGGTGGACGGGGACACGGGCAGTTTGGGGAAATGACCCCTCCAAACCAAAGCTGGGGGCTTTTCTCCATATCCATCCCTTGTCCATCTCCATGTCCATCCCTTGTTCTCTCCTTGCTCCTGCTCCCAGCCGGCTGACTGGGGCAGAGAAGATAGGAGATGGGGAAGGGAAGGGAGGTTCAGCACTTCCTTGTACAAAAAGGCTTGAAGGACTTGGCCAGGGCTGTTTAGCAGCTTGGAGCGTGCTGGAGGTGTTAATCGAGGCCAGGAGGGGGGTTTGGGTTGGGCAAAGCACTGGGACCCCACCAGCGGGTGCTGCGCACCCCTACAACATCGCAAAGCCACCTGAGCGCCGAGCAAACCAGAGCAGGACCTGTCGTGTCCCTACATTTTTTCTCCCCTTTAATCTCCCCAAATCCCAGCAGAGTCTGTCGGTGGCTGCATTAGGGTGATTTACGACTTGCCCGCTGCCAGCAGTGCATTAGGCACTCGGCAAATAATCGTCCTCCTGCAGCGCCAACCCAAAATGTGAGTGCTGGATTGCTTGTCCCGGCGGTGGGGTGTGCTGGAGGGGAAAGGTAGGCGGATGGATGGGGCTGTGCAGAGCCCTGGAGAGCAAAATCTGGGTGAGTTTGGCTCCTTTCCCTTCCCTGGGCTCAACGAAAGCTGCCAAGCTCAGACCATGGCATCCGTTTCTTGCACGAGGGATGTGGGTCTGACTCCTTGCCTCTGCCAGGGCTGCGTTAACCGTGGTACCCAGGTTAGGAGGGGGATGGAGACACCTCCAGAAGGTGAAACAGATGCTAGGTGAGGTGTTTGCTCTTCGGAGGTGCCTGCTGATGGTAGCAGAGCCCCTAAATTGGGCATAAACCATGATGAATGGGGACAGTAGGGGTTTGTCTGTTTTGGGAGGAAGCGCTGGGGTCCATTTGTGGGATTTATAATAGCGATAAAGGGCTGGGGACTGCGGGACAGGGACAGGATTGGAGCGGGATCGCCCCCCAGCTCCACATCGCTTTGGCTCTGCTGCCGGGCACATCCCGCAGTGCGGGAGTCTTGGCTGGGGCTCCAGGTGCCCTGTGGTCAAGGGCAGGGGCGTCTTGGTGACAAGGTCCTCATCAAATTGTGGACTTTTCTCCACCATCCACCTCTGCAGCTCACGGCCTCACTTTTTTCTCGGGGCCGAGCGCTCAGGGAGAATGAAGACAGGAATAAATTAGTTAGGAGCGGGCTCATCAGCCAAGAGACCTACAGTGTCGTGGCTAAAAATAGGTGAGAAGCAGAAACTACGCTCGGGCTTGAAGGCAAGTCAGAAAAGAAGAATTTGCCCACAGAAACAGGCTATTTTAGGGGATTTACACTCTCAGCTGAAAAAATATCAGAGGCACAGGTTACTGGGCTGAGTGTGCTGCAGCCCGTTAGCTACGAGTAATTCAGCGGCGATAGTTGAACACAATGATGTTTTGGCTGGAGGCATTTAAACACCAGCATCTCTGGAGAGTGTGGGGCAGTGGTTTTCCCCAGGAGCTTGGAAGTTGCCGTTTCATTTCTTTTTAATGTGGTTCCTGGAGAAAAGGGGGTTCGTGGGATCCGTCTGTCCTACGAGTTCGGATCCAGCGTGACGAGGGACTGAGCGGTCCAAGATGGGAAGGACTGGGATGAAAAGCAAATCCTACTGGCAACCACGGTAAGGGAGAGGTGAGGGCTGCACACCCCGCTTTAGACAACCGAGCATCCCCTGGGGAAGGAGCTCGGGGAACCGGGGCCCCGTCTGCTGCTCACAGAGCCCATGGGGATGCTCTGGGTGTGGGACTTCGCTTGGCTCCTCCACCCTGGGGAGCTCGGGGATGCTTCATGAGGCTGCGTTTGCAGAGCTGCAGAGTTTTCCAGGCTCCCAAAGTCCTGAGAAGAAATTCCCAGCCCAGGACTGAGTGAGGCGAGTGCGTGGGAAGTGATCTGGATGTGAGCAGAGTCCTTAGGATGCCACATGTCAAGGGCCCAGTGTGTTTTAACCAGTCCTTCCTCAGCTAAGTTGCATTTTAAGCCCTTCATAAATACAGGGCTGTCATAGGAGCGCCTGGACTTTCTGTACCAGACAGTGCTTTTTACACTTTATTTATGGCCGCTCTTAAAACTTGCAAACTGGTTTGCATAAACACACCCCCACACGCCCGGCGCGGCGCTGGCTGGCAGGTGCGTGACCTCCAAAAAAGCTGTCGGGGCCGGGAGCCCAGCTCAGACATGCCCTGCTTGCGGGGAGCTACAGGGGGATCGCCCGGGGATGCAGAGATGGGAGAAAACCCTGGGCCATGAGATAAAATGAGGGAGAAGTGGGGTGAGACCTGCGGGATGTTTCGGTAGCATCCTTGTTGGAGCCAGTTTGGTACTTGGAGTGAAAGTCCCTGCTAGGGAAACTGAGGCACGGGGCTTTCCATGCTTTGGGGTCTCGTGGGTGCATTAGCCCCTCTCTAGCCGCGAGTCAAGGCTTTACCTGCAGTGGGGACTCGCCTCTGGGGACTCCTCAGTGTCCTGTAGCGTAGAGGAGCTCCAATGTAAGTCAGGGTTGATGCATGGTGATCCCACGCGTGCAGAGACCCGGCTGGGTAATGGGTGTGTGAATGCGAGCCGTTCCCTGGGCTGATGGAGCAGTGATGTAAAAGCAGCTTAAAACCAACCATGACCCATCAGGACCCTCAGGTCTGGGAAACCCTGACGTGGGAGTGGGGGATGTAGGGACAGGGTCTTGCATGTGCGTGTGTCTATGTGGCTTGACTTTGTTGAGCACCAGTCCCTATATCCAGAGGGAGGTGAAGTGAGCACGGCTCAGCCTGAGCCGAAGGAGGATTTGGCAGCAGAACATGGTATTTCAGTAGCCATCATGCGTGCAAGTTTAATAGCTCACCTTGGTTCCTGCTGCCGTGCTCGGGATCGGTGCAGGAGACCATCTGACCTGTTTTGGCCCCTGGTTCAGCCATGGTCAAAGTGCCCAGGCAGTGGGACAAGTCACATCACGTTGGGAAACCTGTGGGGACGTCCTTGTCCCCTGCAAATGTGGAGGGGTGCAAGGAACTGGCTCAAACGGGCTGTGCCAGCGGGTGGGAGAGCTTCAAGGGACAGGTCTCATGGCTGAGAGGCTTGTCTGCATCTGAGATGTCCGGGGGTGGTCTGACCAACATCGGCCAGTTTGATGGTTCAACAAGGAGGCTGTGGGGTCTTGCTTGTCTCCCCTTGTTTTGTGGCCTCTCACTGGAGCTAGAGCAGGTCACGAAGACATGGGATGACATCTCGTTGGTGGCTGGTGTATGAAGCTGTTGACCTACATCCTAAAGAGGCATTGGGGCCATTCTAAGAGCTTGAGAGAGACATCAGCAGTCACTGAATGCAGCGCAGGATGGGTTTCTCCACGCCATTCAGTTTGTCACCCTGGGTTGGTGTCTCTAGACCATCTTGTGAAGATGCTGCTCCAGTGGGTTCATAGAGTGTCTCAGAGCCTCTGTGATAGCCTCTTCTGGGGTTTCAGTCTCCTGGTAGCCAGAAAGCTTCCCGCAATACCTATCCTAAATGTTCCAGACTTTGCCCCAAACTGATTGCTTCTTGTCCCTTCCATGGCCAGAGATCACCCTTTTCTTGCTAACAGCCCTCTCTTGCCTTGCCCTCCCCGTTGTACTTTCCGTCTTGTATTACATACCCTCCTTGCCGTCCAGGATGCAATTAGTGATAATTAATGACAATTAATGATAATCAAAGTAAACCAGGGCCTGGGCATAGCCTCAAGCATTGTCCGGGGGTGTCCAGACTCTTGCTGCGGGTGCACTCCCCAGCGTGGTGTTGGCTGGTGCCAACTTGGGCTTTGCCAAATGCCTGGGGACAGCTGGGCCAAGGCGGTTCCTGCAGGTGGGTATGGACATGAACAGGGCCAGGCCACGGGCCCCAGACCCTGGCCTGGGATATTCAATGATTTGGCTGTACCAGGTGGTTCTCACCCAAGAAAACACTGGAGCCACAGCAGAAAACAGCTGTTGGATGGGGAGGCAAGGAGAAACCTTCCTCCTCCATGATGTCCCCAGCAGAACCCTTCAGGGTGGGCAAAGGCAGAGCATCTCCCACGCGGAGGAGTCACTCTTCGCAGCATCTCCCACTCTTCCTCTGGGCATGAGGCCACAGGACTTGCTGCTGGGTGGCAGAGGAATCATTTCCATGGCTTTCAGTTGGTTTTTCTGGTTCATACAACCCATAACGGTACTCTGAAGAGCAGGGCCTTGTCTCGGGGGCTTCTTGTATTTGAGAAGAAACTGGTTGGATGGGACCTGTTCTTGGAGGTGTTTGCAATGGGGAACTTGCCTCTTTCCACCTCGGCTCCTGCTTCCAGGTCCCATAGGGCCACCTCCAAGCATGGAGCCTCTGACTTGCAATCAGCAAGCTCTGGTTGTGTCTCCAAGGTGGTGTGGACCAGGCTGGCCCGCTGTCTTCTCCTGCCCAGGGATGCCGTGGTCCTCGGGAAGGAAAACAAGGTGCTGACTTCATCTGGATCTTTGGTGCTGCAGCCTTGAAAATGCTCCGCAGCTCAGGAGCCCTCTGTGGAAAACAAGAAGTAAAACAACGTGACTTTTGTAAGCGTGCTGTTGCTGAAGACGCAATAAATAAGGAGACTGAACGGCACGGGAGCAATTTACTGCCACAAATGGCTTTTCACTCTGAGTGAATTGGGAAGATATCCAAAGTTTGACCTCTGAAAATGAAATTATTAGCCTGGCATGGGAAAAAATGATCCAGAGCCTCCAGCTTTTAAGCCTCCTCCTTCCATCCATCCTCAGCCTGCTTTTAACCAAACTTGCCGGTGCCTCTTGCCAAATACGTGGCATAGCACTACTGAGATGTGGACAAGTGTCTGCTGCTGCCCAGCGCTGCCAGTCGTCTTTAATTTTACCAGCGGGCCCTTTGCAGACATGAATCAGGCTGCTTTCGAGGGCTGGACCCAAACCAGGGCTCCACTTGTGATTAAATGTTTGAACGAAGCAGCCAACTGGCATGGGAGCCTGCAAGCTGAGCGGGGCTGTCTCACATGAAGGCAACTTGATTTCTTCACCCTCAGCGTAATTCATGAAGATGCTGCAGGCAGGGAAAAATGAAGTCATTTTCTCACCCTTTTGCAAATTGATGATTTTTTTTTTTTTTTAGTTTTGTGGATTTTTTTTTCCTTCTTTTCTGGGTTTCTGCAGTTTCCAGCCACGTGCTCCCCATTCTTGTGTGGTTTGCTGTAAGCTCGTGTCGTGCATGGCCAGGAATATGAGTTTGCTGACTTGTCAAGAGATTTGGAGGAAGGTATGGGGACGGTGTAAAGACTTGAGTAGGGAAAAGGAAGGAAAATGCCTCTGCCTGTCCCTCTGATGGCATCCACCCCAAAATTATTGCAGATCTCCAACTCTGCAGATGCAATGCTGGCCCCACACCGCTGTGCTTGGGCCAGGTGGTCTGAACAGCTGGTGACCACCTCCTTTGAAGGTACAGCTTGGAGAATCTTGTGCTTGAAGCCATCAACTCAACGAGGAGCTCAGGAATGCTGGCAGGCCCGTGGGGCTTGAGTTGGAAGGGACCCATAAGGATCATCATAGACCCGTAGGGCTGCCCTTCCTGATGGCCACAGGATCTGGCCATGGTGGAGCATCGCTTGGGTTCATCCTGAGGATGGTCAGGAGCTGGAGGAGGGACGGCAGCCCACCACAGCGTATTTGTATGAGTTTTGCCTGGTTGGTGGGAGAAACACGTTAAGCAGGTGGCATCTCCAGCTTTGGCAAAGTGGGACAACGCTGGCCGGGCTCTCTAAACCACTGCTTTGCCCCAGGTGACAGAGTGGAGCATGGGAAGGCTTTTAGCATCATTGGGGTGGTGAACGCCACCGAGCTCATTTTGAGGACCCTCTGCTATTCATCGAGGAGTCCTTCCAGCAGTGTAGTGGGGTCAGCACCCGCTAGCTTGCCCGACTTCATGCGGCAGGAGCTGGGCACCATGCCTCGGAAAACAGCCCTCTCCCCTCTCCCCGCATCCCCAGGGCACTGCAAGGTTTTAAAAGACCCATAAATGCTTCAGGGAGTGTAAATGTCTCCGCTGCCTTCGAGCAATGTAACCACCCAAACTACCTCAAATTCCCTCGATGACATAACCTTTTAAATCACCTTCAGTTTTTAGTGGGGCTGTAAGCACTGAAACCACTAATAACACACGCGGGCAGGCGTGTGCTTATTCACGAAAGAGCTTAAGCCCCAGTGCGTCCCTCTGGCTGGTTCGGGGCTTAGGGACGCCACAGGAGAGCGGGAGCAGCTGCCAGGCTGCGGTGGGAGTTACGGGGTCCGGGTTCCTGCAGGTCCAACCGGGGTCGGAGCTCGGTCCTGCAGGACCAGGCGATGCTTTTTGATGTGAACATTAAGGATGACTGAATTGGGCTTTCTGGCCAAAGCCCGGTGGTTTTTGGGTGGTGATTATGGCCACGGTTTGTCCCACAGGTCCTGGTGCAGGCTGGCCTTGTCCTGCCCAAGGGTTGGTGTGTAACCAAGGGCTTGGAGATGGAGGGGGTTGATAGGAATCTGCTAAAATCTGGGGAGAGGGGAGATCTCCAAAGGGGATCTTCTTCACCAGTCATGCTGGGCACCATCTCATCCCTCTCCCTGTGCTGTGGCAAGGTTAAACCCATGCCAGTGTAGGCAGGGCCGGATGGTTTCTGGGACAGACACCTCCAGTTCAGGAGCATGGCTGGAAACTGGCTCTTCTCAGGATGATAGGATCAAGGAGGAAGAGAAAAATACATGGTTTTATGCTTTTCGGGGCAAAAAGTGGACGAGGTGGACTTGGTGTCCCCATGGACAGCCCCATAAATGAAGAGCATGGTTCAACTCACTGCAGCCAGACCAGTTCTGCATGGAGCCCGGTAAAGCCAAGGGGCTGAGCATCCCCTGGTGGCATGGAGCAAGCCAGCCCAGTCCTGCTCCTTAGGGCTGATGCTCGGCTGCCTGTGTGCTGATAGCACTTATCCAGGGATCCTTGACAGAATGAGCTGAAGCTCTTAGGGGGAGCAAAAGGTTTTCCTTCAGAATGTGTTTCTACCCCAAAATATCTTTTTTTTTTTCTTCTTCTTTTTTCGGGTAACAGTGAAAATGTCTCCTAAATTCAGACTCTCCTATCTCCCCCACCATTCCCAGACCTTCTGGTCTCCCTGAGGGAAATTCAGTCCCATAGCATCACCCTGAAATCACCTGTCCATCTTCCAGCGTGCACTTCTACTGACCTATTTTAGAGTGACAACTCTAATTTTTGCCTCAAAACCACCCATTCTGTTCCTTGTTTGCAAAGGGAGTCCAGCTTGCTCAGAGGAGTTGCCATTTGGGTGAGATGGGTCCCAGCCTAAAAAACCACAAATCATGGCAAGAAAAAAGGCTTTTGGGGATGTATTCCATCTGAGGTTTGGTGGATGGGATGTGGCCATCAGCTACTCACGGGAAACAGCATGAAGGCACAGAGCTGTCCTTGCTCTTCTCATCATGGAGGGAGGAGAGCTCTCCCGAGGACCATCCCTTTCTCTCACGTAACTTCTCCTGGTTGACTTTCAGGGCCGGATATGTTCTGCGACTTCAACGGCAAGAAGTACAGCCCGGGCGAGAGCTGGCACCCCTACCTGGAGCCGCAGGGGCTGATGTACTGCATCCGCTGCAGCTGCTCCGAGGCACGTCCCCCGTGAGGTGCCGCGGGAGGTGGTGGGGATGCTGCTGCGTTGGGGCATTGCTTTGGCAGCTTTTAAGCAGATCAGTTGTGGTGTCTAATTTGACCAGAGAAGCCCTTTCCAGTCCCATAGGGACGTTGGATTAATCTCTTTCCTTTTGAAAAAGCCCCCCATTCCCCTGGGGGTGTTGGGTTGACCTTGTGAGGGAGCTGTCTCAGTAGCGTTGGTGGGCTGTAGGTGGAGATGGCTCAGGGCTGCTGTGGGACCATGGGTGGTCTTTGATGATGAGAGATGAGACCATTGAGCCGGGGATGGAGATGTCCTTGGCTGGGTGAGCTACACCAGCACAATCTGTCGTGATAATGTGGCCATCATCCAACATCTTCCTCCTCGTGCAGGGGTGAACGTGTAACTGAATGAACCATCTTTCTCTCTGTCTCTCCCCAGAATGCCAACATCAGGTGCTACCGGATCCAGTGCCCGGCTGTGCAGTGTGCCAGCCCCGTCACGGACCCCCAGCAGTGCTGCCCGCGGTGTCTCGGTAGGTGGACATCCCGCGGGGAGGGGGTGACGAGGTGGCCGTGGTCCTGCAGGACGTACCTCAACTGCAGTCACTTGAATGCTCACGCCTGGGGCAGCACAGCGATGCTGGGTCTGGCCCTGCTCATGGAGTCAACGGCAGCAATGGCAGCTTGGGCTGCTCTTGTTGCTTCTTCCCCCCAAAAATGTCATTTTGATGGAAAAGAGCTCTCTACCAGACCACTTTCTCCAACTCCCCTCCCATCCCAAGAGCCTTGTAGGGACAAAATGTCAGCTCACAGCTCAGCGGCAAAGCAGAAGCTGGCACTTTATTCAGATCATTTGCCAGAAAAATGTGTTGGATCCAGGAAAAAAAAAAAAAATTTGAAGATTTTTGACAAAATTCTTGAATTTTTCCCTCCCCTGCATGTAATGACCTTCAACATCAGATGGAGTCAGATAAGAAGGGCTTCTCCCATGGGTAATTAGCTAAAAATTAAAAATAGGAGGGGGGGTCCAATTTTTTTTTTTCTAATTTCTCAGATCACCAGTGGTTTTTGACTAGCTTTGCCACCACTCTGGCATGGTGGGGGACAAGACCACGGGAGGTCAGACTTCCAGGTTTTACCTCTGTGCTGAGCTCAGCGCGGTCAGGGCAGCCCCATTCTCCAAAAGCTTTTGGGCACATAAATCCCCATGGGTCATGCGATGCCCTGGCCACTTCTTCATGATAATTGTGGTGTGTAAAGGGCTTCTCGTCCTTTCGAGTCGGGCTGATGGGGAATATGCTGAGCACCCACGCTACATGGGAGCCGGGTAGGGGCTGGCTCTCACCCTGCTGCTTTCTCATTTTCTTTTCCAGAGCCACATTCCCCTTCTGGCCTCCGGGCACCCGTCAAGTCCTGCCAGTACAATGGGACGACGTACCAGCAAGGCGAGATGTTCACCACCAGCGAGCTCTTTCCCAGCCGCCAGCCAAACCAGTGTGTGCAGTGCAGCTGCTCCGTAAGCTACCTGCGAGCCCGTGGGAGGCGGGGAGGGCTCGGGGTCTGCTCCTGCACCCCAACAGTGTCCCACCAGGTCAAAAACCTCATGAGGACCATTGGGTGGTACCAGCCCATGATGGGATGGTTTATCATCAGCATCAGGTTATCAGTGCAGGAGATTGAGCTTCCTCTGAAATGGTTCTGGGTCCTCCCTGCCCAGTGACTAAGGACCACCACAGAGCTGGGTGCTTCCCCCTCTGCCTGGGTGCGTTGTCTGGCCTCAACCCAGAGCAGGGAGTGCTGCAAATGTCCGCTGGGCCCTGGGGTCGAAGCACAAAGCACTTGCCTGCATCTCCTCCGCAGTGGGAGCAGCGTGAACGAGCTGCTCCAAGGGTGGGTTATTCACTGGAGATCCCACGGGCCAGTTCTGGGTGGATCCCGCTGGGGCTCCTTGGGGTGGGCAGGGGGACAGCCCTGTCCCCATTGAACACACCGATGGGTGCGTTTGCCTGCTGCAAGGACCAGTGCTCTGGGGCTGTCCCCACAGCATCCAGCTATCCCACCTGCCCCACTGAGGCATCGCATGGCAGATGGCCAGCAGAGAGGACAACTGGGAGCCTTTCTTCGTATGTGCTTGCTGCAAAGCAGATGGGGTTTGTAGCCAGGGGAACCTGGGGGAGCTCAGCGTGCCTACAAGGCAACATGGACGTGAGGTGCCAGCTCTTGGGCTTCAGAAGTTCTTGGGATGTTGAGCCCGGTGTTGAGCTGGTGAGATTGAGCTGAGATCCAGAAAGGATTTGGTGGCTCCCAACCGCTGCTGGGTGCCTGGGTGTTACGGTGCCTTCAGCAGCCAGCTCCTGCCCTGCATGGCTGGAGCTCACCCCCTGACGCAGCCAAGAGATGACAGCAGAGAGACAGGGGCAGTGGAGCCTAGCAGTGAGAGATGGCAATGGGCAGGCACCTAGTGATCTTCATCCCCCTTGCTTGGATTTAAGTGGAAGCTGAACCGAGGGCTGAGAAGTGCTTGAGCACCAGGAGCTGGTCTCATCTGGAAACTCCTGCAGTGTGTTCACCAGCCCTCTGGGCCATTGTGTGCAGAGCTGTGCCCTGGAGAAGGGCTGTGCATGTGCTTTCCAGGCTGTCTACAAAAAGCATTTGCAAGAAGCATCTGCCTTTCACACGGAGTTGCAATGACCTTTGCAGGACTGTTGCATGCCCGTCTTCCTTCATGGTCCTGATTGCCCTACCTGAGGGCTGCGATGGCGGCCAGGATGCTGTGTGGTCCTCAGCGTGCATCCCCATGATGGACTGCCCATCCACCGCCCATTGCCAGCACCAGAGGGATGTTCCTTCTCCGTGAGCCCCCAGCAATGCCCTGAGACAGGGCTTGGCTCCGCTCTGCCCAGCACTCTCCCACAGGCTGGGATCCTGCAAAAAAAAAAAGTCAAAACCGAGTCCTGACGCTTTGCTCGGGAGGCGCGAGGCAGCCTGGCCAGCAGCGATGGGGAAGGTGTGCGGAGCGTGAGGCCGTGTGTGCCAGGAGCTGAGTGTTGGGAGATAAATGGAGCAGCTCCTCCTCCTTGAGAGGGATCGAGGAAGGGGGATTGAAAGTGCTGATGCTGGACTTGGACGCTGTGGGGAACTTCTCATACTGGCTCCAACCTCTGCCATAAAAAAGAAGAGGGTTGCAGACGTGGCTTTCACCACCCATCATACAGAGCCCTTGGATGGGACCAGGCTCCACTGGTCTGTGCTTTGCTTGCAGCAAATAATTGGAGTAAGCTTGGCCAGGAAAGAAAAAGGGGTGAGAGAGGCCAAACTACCTCCCTCTCTCATGCTAAGAGCACGCACACAGTGGTTACAATCCGCTGATGTAAAGTATCCATGACACCAGGATAGCTGGTCTGAGCCTTTGGTGCTTGTGCACGCCTCGGAGCTAGGTGGCTTGGAGCTAGGTGGCAAGAGGAATAGCTTAGACGTAGAAATTACACAGCTTTTGAGGCTGGTTGCTCTCTTACGGACGCCGGGAAGGAGCCCTCAAATCCGACTGTACGTGCCCACCTGTCCCTGCTTTCCCACCCCATCCGCCACCATCCCCAGGAGCCTGTGTTGCTCCGACTGCCTCTCGGAGGCACTGGCTTTCGCTCAGGCTCTGTTTATTCGGCAGGATAATGCCTTGGATACGAAGGGGAAAATAAAAGGATGGCTGTGGAGCCTTGCAGCGGCGGGGTCTCGCCGGGCTGTGTCTGATGTTGTCAGCTGCTAGAACAGCTGCGTGAACAGCTGGTCTAAACCTCTTTGAAAACTGCCCTGAGACCAGAGCCTCTGGGATAAATCCTGCTTTTTATGACGTTTGCTCTTTCCCGCCCGAGGCAGGTCTTTGCCGTGAGCTGCCTTTCAGAAGGAGAAAGAAGGAAGAGGTTGTGTGGCCAAATCCCGCTCCATGCAGGTCTGGACCCCGTGGAGGTCCCTGAAGCGGAGAGCAGGGTTTGGTTTGCAGCGACCTCCACCAGATCCTCTCATTTTCCAAACTTTCTTCCTCCTCTTCACATCCCCTGCACAGCGGCTTGGCTTCCTGATGGTAGAAGAAGCTGCTGTGGTTTGGTTTCCTAAGGATATCCTTGGTTAACCTCTTGGTTTCAGTTGACTGAGAGCTTGGGGATACCCCAGAGAAAATTGCTGCAGGGAGAAGAGGACCTTGCTGTTGAGGTCTGGCTGCTGCTGGGCTGCTGAACATCCTTTTTTACCCTTCTGCACAGCAGCAAAAACTTAGCCCTGCAGCAAATAGGTGCAAATCCATTGACTGAAGCGGGACTGGGATGCACTAAGGTCAAGACTGGCCTTGAGTGGTGGTTTTCAGCTTGCATCACTACAACAATGATGTTTTCCAAACTAACCACCGAGCCAGTGGAAGAAGGTCTACACCTGAACATCCACCCACAGCTCTCGACCCAGCATCTTTGTGTGCTTGGCTCTGGTGTTATCGAATAACCCAAGACAGAGGGAGGGCAGAGCTGTGGCGTGGACCTGCGTCTGGGTTCAGCATCACGCTACCCCTTTCCACCTGTCTCTTCCAGGTCCTTGTCCTGGGAGATGTTAGAGAAGAGGTTCTTGTGCCACTTCGAACTGGTGGGTGTTATGCAGAGTTTACAGGTGTGTGGTGGCTATTTCAGATCTGGTAGCACTAACGACGCCTGAGAGGAAGGCACTGCCTCCCCCTTTTTGGGGAAGACCACTCCACTCGTGAGCATGTGGACTGGCAATCAGTGAACCAGCCATGCTGGGAGAGGACGCCATCCACCATGCTATACCCTGCAGGATGGAGAGCGCGGCAGGGGCAGATTTTTAGCTTTCATCGGTTGCTAGATGATTGGTGATGTCTGAGGATGGACTAGTGGGGGGCTTTTGATTTATGCTAGATCTGCAATTTGAAGCGCTGGCACCCCAACACGGGGGACATACAGCCCTGTCCGGATCTTTATAACGCTGGCAATGCTTTTTTTTCCTCCTGCCCTCCTAGGAAGGCCAGATTTACTGCGGCTTGGTGACCTGCCCGGAGCTGTTGTGCTCCTCTCCCCTAACCGTGCCGGATTCCTGCTGCCAGGTCTGCAAAGGTAATGAGGGGCCCAGGAGCTGCTCCTGAGCGAGGGCTGGGAGACCCCAGCTGGTTGCCACCAGCTGGCAGGAGCCATTTCAAGCCATTTCAGCTGGATTTTGGAAGCCTGTGCTGTAAATCAGCCCACTTGCTGTGTCTTGGTTGCACCAGGAAACAAAAGATGAGGGCTCAGGTTTTTTTCTTGCATGGTTCCCCTCCCACACCTAGTTGTGTCCTGCCTCCCTGCAGCCCATACGCTGGCTAGGGCTGAGCTCTTTGCTCTGCCACTGGTGCATTGTGCAAGAGATGTGACCTGCATGGAGGGCAAAGTTCCCCAGACCACTCACCCACCATGATGGAGACGGTTGTATGGACCACGTAAAGATGGTGCATGCTGCTGTTGCTCCAGGGAAGTTTCCAGGACAGTCAGGGAAACCCCCAGCTTCCACCCTAGTACAGCGTCACTGAGTTTCACTCCCACAGCTCTCCATGGGGGAGAAACTCTTGAATTTGCTGCTGTTTCCCCTGGCTCACCCCGGGGAGGGTGAGGAGAGAATCAAACTCCATGACTCCAGATGAGACAGAC
The DNA here is from genome assembly GCF_018139145.2 of Gymnogyps californianus. Classification (NCBI taxonomy): domain Eukaryota; kingdom Metazoa; phylum Chordata; class Aves; order Accipitriformes; family Cathartidae; genus Gymnogyps; species Gymnogyps californianus. The sequence continues at coordinate 1,324,181 of NC_059471.1, read as the reverse complement.
TCAAGAGCAAATGGGCAGGTTCACACCTTGCTGACAATGAAGTCACAGCATAAAATGACTCTTTAATAAGAGAAATATTTATGAAGCTGGAAGGCCATGGCGGTCTCCTGGCCATGGCCACATAATGACCTCCTCCAGGTGCCTCCTCCAAACTCTCCCCTTCTGCAATTTGTGCTCCTCTCTCCCAGTTTTCTTTGGTGCAGTTGGGGCATGTCATTGACTCGGTGAGAAATGTCTTTGGGTTTGTTTTTAATGCCAGATCATCCCCATCATCTCATACTCTACTCTGGGGTGTTTTCATGCCACCTAACTTCAGAAGTCTGCAAAGCCGTGTCTTTCTTGGAGATGAGCTCTTGTTAATAGTCAGTGGAGATAAAAGGGGTTTTGGGGTACGGCTCCCATTTGCTTTGGGTGATGTGACTTGCATATTCGAAGCTCTTCTTTCTCCAGGCCTCGCAGGTGGGCCAGCACCCTGAAGAGAGCTGCTTTTAGTCAGCTGGCCCCCAGAGAGCAAACCCTCATTCAAGCCCTGCAGCATTTCACAGGACAATGTTTTTTCCTTGCAGATGGCTCATATGAGAAGTCCACGGAAGAGGAACCCCTGCAGTTAAACAGAGGTGTTGTACGTGACGTTTGCATTTTAAAACTCAGATTATTGCCTCCAGCACAGCCCCCTTAAACAGCTCAAAGAAAGCCATTTGCCCTTGGCCATAGTCTTCTACAAAGCAATGACCCACAGCAGCTCTAGGAGGGCAGGCAGTTCCTTGGATAGCAGAACCACAGACACCTGGTTTGCAGATGAATTGTGTGTGGGAGTTGACTTTAGGTGAGGGCTAGCAGCATAGGCTGAGACCTCAGACCACCAGGGAAAGACTCTTGTCCTCTTCCTCTGAAGCATCTCTGATGTCTTTGGAAGAGCAAGAGACCTGCGGGAACAGGAAATTTTGGGCACATCTCCTCCTTGTTGGCCAACCTGGCTGAGGTTGGCCAGCAGGTTAAAAAAGCTGAGGAACATGGACAGAGCAGACTCAGAGGTGACCAACAGCCAGATGTGACCCTTACCCATAGAGTCAGATGGCCCAAATCTCTCTTTGGGGGATTTTGCTTCAGAAGATGGTGTCTCCTCTCCACCCTGGGCTCAAAGGTGTCCTGCCTCCCAGTCCTAGCTCCCACAGAGCAGCCAGCGCTGGAGTTGGCCACCAGCGTGCTTTCCCCAGGCTGTTTTTATCGGCAGCTCCAGCAAGGAAAAAGTGACTCCTTGGCTGCCGAGGGTTGATTCACGGTGACATTTCAGAGCCAGGCGGCCCATGCCAGGTCTGTGGGATTAGGTCACTTACAGCTCCTGGCCCTGCCCTTTTCCATACTGCTGGGTGAAATGCCAGCGTCACATCTCCACCATCTATAAAACCTCCAAAATAGACACAAGGGCACCCTTTGTCCTGCATGTCTTGTCCCAGCAGTTTGCTCTTGGAAGCCCGGGATGTTCCCGGGATTTCAGTCCTGCTGGCTGGCAGCCCCACACCAACCCTACTGGTGCCAGCCAGGTGAGAGGGCAGGATACGACCCGTCCTTACCTCTCTAATCCTGGTTGGGTTGCACTGATGCTGGTCCTCAGTTTCCCAGCAGGCGTCTAGAAAAGACCAGCCCGTTTCCCTGCCTGTGTTAGTGATGCAGGACCTCACCTGAGGGCATTGGGTCGAGCATGGGATGAGAAGGGTTCTACCCCAATGAAGGTGACCCACTTGCAGCATAGGGTGGACATCAGTGTGGGGCATTGACACAAACTGCTCAGCACCCCTTAGGTGGTGGCAGGCACCGAGATGGCTCCTGGGTCATTACTCATCTCTGTGGTCTCTGGACCTTCCACTCCCGATGGAAGGTGTGCAGGACACTGCATGGCTTTTCCCAGCATGCTTTGGAATGAGAACAACCCAACTGCCTGGGTCTGAGTCCCCTTCTTTTCTCTGACTGCTCACAGAGGCACTCGCAAGACCAGTGCTTGGGGGAAGCGACGGGCAGGAAGCCACCCGGAGCCACCGCGTCCACTGTTCTCAGTTCTTCCCTGGAGTTCATTCCCAGGAGCTTCAAACCCAAGGGAGGAGGTGGCACTACCGTGAAGATCGTCTTGAAAGAGAAGCACAAGAAAGGTAAGGGATGGAAGGGCCAGGCAGTCTGTACGTGGCCTAAGGTGACTTCTCCAGGACTTTGAATTCTCCAGGGAATCTGTTTCAGCAGCAGGTTTCCACCACCAAGTCCTACTTCCCAATCCTCCACAGCCAGCCTCACCCAGCTATCTCAGCCCTGGTGGCCCACAGCCCCTTGGCTGCATGAATCTACCACTTTCCAAAAAGGGTTGGAAGAAGATTGGTCCTGGGGGTGTTTTGGAGATCTGGGACCTGGGAAGGGAGGTGCTCAGCTGGAAGACTCCACGTGGTCCTTCCAGGGCAGTGCCGCAGAGGGACAGGATGTTCCTCCTCGCACCTACCCACCAGGTGCTGGGTCTGTCCCAGTGCTGTGGTCTTCCTCCTGGAGGAGAGAGTACAAAAGTGAAATGAGGAGGCAACCCCATGGAGCCAAAGGGGAAAAGACAGGTCCCTTCTCCTCCTGGGGGCTCTCCCACCGCTGTGTCTCCAGAAGGGCTCTTTCCAGTCCTTGGAGATGAAGCCCTGGATGAAATTTTGGGACCTCCAATATTTTTCATGGAGGAGTCAGCAGGTGGCACTCTTCACTGTGCTTCATGCCCGTGGCAGCCTCCTGAGAGACCCTGGGCTTGCAGAGGCTTGGAGGCAGGTGAGGTCCTGCCCACACTTACCACTCACCCTCACCAGGGTGGTTGATCCCAGCAGCCTCCATCTCCTGGAGCCTGGTCCCCCTGCCCCATGGCACCTCCTGGGTGGGGTGGCTGCAATATCCCAGTGTCCGCTGCTGCCGGATGTGCTGCCAGAAGACCACGCTCCTCAAGACAGCAGGGCCACCTGTTTCTGAGGTGGTGAAATGTGTTGAGCTCCACCAAGCCTTGGGTGTACAAAGAGGAGGAGGATTTATTTCCACCAGCGACTCTTTTCTCTCTCTCCTCCAGCTTGTGTTTACAACGGGAAGACCTACTCCCACGGGGAAGTGTGGCACCCCGTCTTCCGGCTCTACGGCCTCCTGCCCTGCATCCTCTGCACTTGCAGGGACGGTGTCCAGGACTGCCAGAAGATCACGTGCCCCAAGGAGTATCCGTGTGATTATCCAGAGAAAGTAGATGGGAAATGCTGTAAAATATGTCCAGGTAGGTGGGATCCCACCTGCTGCCGCAGCTGCCTTCCAGTTCCTTCCTTTAGCCTTGGTTTAAAGCCCCAGGCAGACAGATGTGTAGGGGTTCACATCGCTGGTGACCTGAATTCACACCAGGTGAGTTCAGCAGGGCAAGCACTGATGTAAGGGTTGACCTGTCTTGGAGGGCAGCAGGACTGACCCAAGGTGAGGAAGCTGCACCGATCCCAAAAGGTTGCATCTGTTGGGTGGGTGTAGTCTGGAGAAAGACGCCCAAGGAGGGACATACTAAGAGTCTTCAGACAGTAAAAGATGCTTTCGGCGGAGAGGGCACGGTCTGTTCTCCAGATCTCCAGCTGGGACAAGAAGTCACACAGTTAAATTGTGGCAGCTGAAATGTAGGTTTGAAATTAGGAGGACACTTTCTGGGTGCGGGGTTATCTGTGGCACTCATGGTTTGTTTGAATTTGAGTTGAGGTCCCTGTCCCTGGAAGGGGAGGGTTAGGCACACAACTGTTGGGGTGGGCCAGGTAGAACTGGGCTGCTGCTGGGGCTGGGACGTGGTGGAGAGGACCTCTTTTTTTCATGTTCAATGGGTTTTGGGTCTCTCAGCTGCTTCTTGGTCTTTGGAAAGTTGTTTACCTTAAACCACAGACCTGGCAAAGATGTGGCAGGACATGAGATCTTCTGTTCCCACTGGAGAATGTTTTCTAGGTTATACCTCTCTCTACTGTCATTCAGCAGTAGATGTTTAGATGATGGACCACCCACTGCTTCCCTAGAGAGACGAAAGATACCTGAGTGTCTTTGAGCCTGACTGCGGATGCAGCAGTTTCTGGGTGATCTCCTCTGATGTACACCCTGAAGGTAGTTTCGTGGAGGGGTCTCACCAGGCAGAACAAGCAAGGGGCATTGCTACATTTAAAAATGGGGGAAAACAGGCTACAAAATAATTTCAGCTGGGATTTTCAAGGTTTTCCAGCCTCTGAGCAGGGAGGTTCTGGGATGGCCTCCCCAGGGGAGCGAAGGGCAGAAGCTCAGCTTGTTTTAATAAGGTTTCTGATATGTTTATGAGCAGGATTTATGACGTGGTGCTTGGTGGGAATGGGATGTGATGACTAGGCAGAGCCCTTCCAGTCTTGCATTCCCATTATAGTGGGTCTTTCTGATTTAAAGTCTACAACTTTCTCTGCTGGGATCTCTTGTCTGCTGTTCAGCCTTCATTTATTTCCAGTTAAACACTCTGACCCAGCCAAAATGATTTTCTTCTTGCTTTCCAGTACTCATAGATAGCAATCACACACACATACACATTGCTCAGCCAAGTTACATGCTTGTCCTTTGCTTCACTGCACGGAGGTTTCGCCCATCTTCTTTTTCCAGGCAGTTTCCATGACTGTCCTCCTCTTCCTCCTTTGTACCCAAAGTAGCTTGGAGAGAAATGCTGAGTGATTTCTATTTGCAAAAGGGATCCCGATCGAAGGGGAATTGCTGTGATGCATTGGTCAGATGGGGAGACCGTCGTGGCTGCTGGGGGCAGAGCTAGCGGCCGGGACCCCTGGGTCCTGCTCCTCCTCCCCAACGCTGTTGGCCATCGAGTGGCTCCAGCGTGAAGCTTCGAGGTTGTTAAATACCTGTTGTACCTGAGAGGATGTGTGGTTCCTTCCCTGTCGTGAAGGTGGGGCTTCCTCCATCGATGCAAAGAGCACCCCTGGAATGGGTGAAGTTTAATGGTCTGGGACGGAGGTTTTCCTGCACCCAGACCCCACTGGTGGCAGGGACGAGGGTGGTGGGCTGTGGTTGTCCCCCTTCGCGTCACACTGAGCCTGCAGAGCTGAACGCTTGTCTTCCCATTGCTGAAAAAGCCCTGCTTTGCATCCCTTTAAATTGGGATTTCCATCCCCTCTCCAAGAAGAGTAGCTCAGGACCGCCCCAAAAGGCGCAGGGGAGAGCAGAATCAGGCCTAAAATAACTGTCCTACTAAAATAAACCCCACGCGTCTATTTATAGCCAAACTTTCTTTCGAGTAGTGTAAAAAGCTTCAGCATCCAAAATGACTGGGAGAACAAGGCTAAATTCAGCAGAGCTGGGCTCCTCTGCGTTCCAAGGACCACAACCAAAGGCAATAAATCTCCTTCCAAAACTGTGGGGGATTCTTAATTACTCCAGATACATTAAAAAAAGTTAAAAAATTAGCAGCTCTCATTTACCAAGGATGTTGAAAAAGTCATGTAGGGTCCTGCCGGTGCCCCTGGTGTGGGTCTCCCCGCCGTTGCACCCCATGTGGGGAGGGGGCTCGGGCTGGGGCTGAGCCCACCCGCGGGGCTGATCCGGGCGCGCTGCCCAGGCAGCCCAGCCACGGCGCTGGCTCCCGTGCTGCGGGCTCATCCCTTCGCTTCGCTGACGTTGCTCCTCCGGGACAGCAACGGGAGCGAGATGGGAAGCGGGGAATCCAGCCTGGGCTTTGCAGTGATGATGGCACCAAGGTCCCTGTAGCGGGTACGGGGGATCCAGGTGGAGAAAATCCCCCTTCCCTATCCCCGCTGGCATAGAGGCTGCCAAAATCAAGGGGAATGGAAAATATGGGGATGAGCTGGTCCACAGATCCTTTATCAACATCTCCCTTAGCTGCTGATCTCGGCGCTGGGGATCGGACCCTGGGAGCCAAGGTCCCATTCAGCGACGCGGCTGTGCCACATGGCATCAAACCCAATGAAATGCCTTTCCCTTGACCTGGGTGCTGAGATGGCCTCCTCCAAGCTCCTTCCTGCCCCTACTTAATGAACTCTGTCCTTCTTTTTGCCCAGAAACCAGAGTCAAACCCACCGATGAAATAGTCACTGCCCGGTGTGGCAAGAACCCCAACCGCGTCCTAGTGTACATGTTTGTGCCACCGAGCTCGGAGACCTCCAAGGAGATCCTCAGGACGATCGCGATCGAGAAGGAGGCTGCAGAAGAGGTGGAAATCTACAACTGGAAGCTGATTAAAGGTGAGTATCATAATGAAACCAGCCAGCAACAGAGGAGGTGTGTGTGGAAACCTGATGCTTTCCAAGCTTTGTTCAATTTTTCAGGCTTTTCTAGTGGTGCTCCAGACCTTGTGTAGTGAGTTGAAACCTGCTGACAGCAGCTTGTCTTTTCTAACTCCCCCCTTTTGCACGCTTTTGCTGCAGTTGCATGCAGAGCAGGGGCTGGAAACCACTTTTGGCCCCAGTGTACCCCATCACAAGGCGCAACACCATCCAGAGGCACGGCACGTGGGCAAACAAGGCAAGGGCCATGGGGCTGCTCTTCCAAACCTGCCCGCTTCCATGCCAAACGCACATGGAAAACAAAACAAAAAAATGTTCTGGTCACTCCGTATTTTTGCTTTCGCTCTTTTTTTACCCCGTTCCACCCAGCACTGGGAGCAAAGCTTGCAGAGCTGCTGCAAAGGTGCACACAGTGGGGATGAATTGTCCCCAGCCCACTTTTTGGATGGGTGGATTTGGATGCTCCTGTTAGTGTGTCCTCCAGAGGTCAAAGCACAGCAAATACACTGTCAAATGACACCAATCTCTTGCTGTCTCCCCACACCTTTAGCTTTGCAACACTCTTATGGACCAGAGGAGCCTATCTCTACTAGGGACACTTGGTCCAGTAGATATTTGTGTTGTGTTTCTCTTGGGCACAGGAAAGCATCACAGTGCCCCAACCCCAAGTCTCCATTGGACATACTCTACCCCTTGCAAAAACTTGTGCCTTGAGCACTTGAAGTTGGTCGCACCCTGCCTATGGATACAGCGACCCTCAGCCCGGGTCTTCTGGACATGTGTAGGCAGATATTGTGGTCTCCTGGGTATGTTCATGTGTCACCTCACTCCCTAAGGAGACCTCAACCCTCCTGGGGCTGGCTCTTCCCAGTCGCTGAGGGTGGACACACGTGGATAATAGCTGGAGAAATTAAGTCCAGAGACAGAGCCCTGGCTGCCACCATGTTTCCATCCTCCCCCTGCCATCCTCTGTCCTCCACAGTGCCCCTCTCCCTGTCCTCCCCCCCGCCTCGGCAAAGCCTCCTTCACAATGGCACCTTGTAGCTGGAGGACAGCTCTGAGCCTGCACTGTCTGGGCCCCACCGTTTCCTCTCCTCGCTCCTTGGCAGAGGTCGCCACCCAAACCTTCTCGCCACCTTCTGAGGCCAAAAGCTTCGCGTCTGCACGGAGCTCCCAAGCCCTGCCAGCCAAGGACAGGGGAGGCCCTTGTCCCCGAGGCCAACACAGCTCTTTTGCTTGGCAGAGCGAAGTGTTACTATTGGGAAAGAGCATGAGCTCAGTCACATATGGATTCCACCTCTCCATGGTCCATCACTCTACCAACAGAGCAGCATGTGTGGAGAAAAGAGGCTGCAAGTCGTGCCTGGAGCCCGTCCATCTGCCTTTGTATGGGCTTATGATACCTACGTGGCCTCATCTATTTCTGTGCCGGGACGGTTTCCTCCACGAGGCAGGAGTTGGGAGGAGAAACCGATGCCAACACCCAGCCGAAAGCTTTATTCAGCTTGCTGGTGGTGCACGACCAGCGCCCAGATGAGTTGCAGTGGGGGCTTCCCCATGTTTTTAGGGGTCTGAACACCTCAGGAATTTTGAAAAGTTACTTTCTGATGTTTTAGAGGAGGAAATATCATGGCGAGTGAAGACAACAAAGGAACAGGCAGGATCAGAAAGGGACCAGCACGGTTTGGAGGCTCTGTTGTTGACTCCTGCCCTTCACCCTGCCTCGCTGGAGTCCTGGGCTGTATTGCAGGTGCGGTCCCCCCATGGACCTCTTTCCCACGTTCACCCTACCAGGCTGTTGATTAGACAGTGACCAAAATATTCTTTTCTATCCTGAAAACCTGCAGCTCTGGGACTTTCAGCGATCCCCAGTGTTTCACCACGCTGGTGTACTCTCACACCCGGGCTGGAGGAGACCTGCGGGGTCCAGACCAGCTGTTCCCATGCTCTTCTGGCATGGGAAGATCTCCTGCCGTGGAGACTCTACAGCCCATGTAATCTCTTCCAGAGCCACAAACCCCTTCCTAAGGGAAGACTTTTCCCGATGTGCAGCTTCCCTGCAGCTCAAGCTCATGCCTTCTCATACTCTCCACCACAGGTGTGAAGAGCAGACTCCTTTTCTCCGATACATCTGAAGATGCCATCAGCTCCTGCTACTGTCCTCTCTTACATAGTTTAAGCAGTTGATTTTTTTCAGTCTTTCCTTGATGTTAGAAATTTCTGGTCCTTTGGTCCTTCCCATGGCTCTGCTCTGGACTCTTTCTCTGTCTTTCTCGAAGTGCAGAGCCCAAAACAGGGTGCGAGGCTCCGGGCAAAGGTTGCGTCCTGCTGGGATGGGTCTCGTACACCCATGTGCACCCATGCTCCCGTCTCCATCCACCCGCCGAGGCTTTGTTTTGCAGATGATTTAGCAAGTCCTGAGACCAGTTTCTTGAATTAGACTCACTTCACTCCCCAGCCCACCATTAAGTACCGCGTTTAAAGAGTCATGTTGGTTCCACATGTAGTCAACAGAGAGAAGCAGTGAAGGTATGTCCTGTCCACCCATGTTAGGATGGGCAGAATGGCACTGTGGAAGAGCCTGTCTCTCCCTTGTCCCTCCAAAATTAGGAAAGATGAATTACTCCCTTGGAGATGGGGCTGGTCCTTAATTCATTCCTTGTGCTCTACTGGACTTGCTTGTTTTTTGGTCCTGAGGCAGTGCCTAAAGCATAGAATCATAGAATGGTTTGGGTTGGAAGGGACCTTTAAAGGTCATCTAGTCCAATCTCCCTGCAACGAGCAGGGACATCTTCCACTAGATCAGGTTGCTCAGAGCCCCATCCAACCCGACCTGGAATATTTCCAGGGATGGGGCATCTCCCACCTCTCTGGGCAACCTGTGCCAGTGCCTCACCACCCTCAGCATAAAACATTTCTTCCTTCTATCTCGTCTGAATCTCCCCTCCTTTAGTTTAAAACCATTCCCCCTTGTCCTATCGCTACAGGCCCTGCTAAAAACTCTGTCCCCAGCTTTCTTACAAGCCCCCTTTAAAGCACCAAGAAAGGTGGTAAGTGCCCGACAGCCCCACCACCTCCCTCCGTCTCATCCTAAACTTCGCCAAGAACGATCCTGTCTGTTGGGCAGGATCTGCTCGCCGGGAAACGGCATCACCCTTTCCCAGCTCCATCCCGTAATGCCTCTTTGGCGGATGGCAGGCGCAGTGGGCTATTCTTATCTGCGCCGCCTCGTGCTGTCCTTGTGTGTGCTGGAGCATCGTCTGCATTCCTCCACTGCTCCCCAGCTCCTGGCATCTGTCAGAAACGACCATCCGGGGGGCCAAAGGTCTCAGCCAGCTCTCCCAGGGCTCTTGGGTGAACATTATCTAGGTCGGTTGATTAAAAGATGTTTATCTCTTGTAGCTCTTGTTTAAAATATCCTCTTGGTTACTAATGTACTGGAAAGTGCTTCATCAGCCATGGGGACTATAAGCACACCCTCCTGCTCCTTTCTAAGTATAGACCAGAAGGATTTATTGAACACTTGTGCCTTTCTTGCGTCATTAACAGTTTTATTATCTCCATCCACTATCTTCTTTTGTTACTGGTAGGACTTCTTTTTCTGACCCACTTAAAGGACTTATTAATAGTCCAAATATCCACATATTTCTCCGGATGTCTTTGACTTCCTGTATTAATTTTCCACAGTCCATAACATCTCATTTATATGGATTGCTAGCCGGTTCCCATTCGTTACATACTCTTTTTATGTGTAATTGCTGCTGGGAATCGGGAAAAAGTCTCTTAACCAAATAAGGGGGACCACGTTGCCTCTCACATCTGCCGGCAGCGAGAGGCTGGATGCACGGGGAGCCTGGGTGAGAGGTGGGGAAGGATATGCCAGGCATACCTGCCTGGTTCGTCATGCTTCGCAGGCGATTATGAGTATCGTAACCCCTAATCCCGCAGAAAGGTCGCTTCCGTTGCTAAATGCAGGTTCTGGTTTTCTTGGGTCAAACGTCTGAGTCAGGCACCTCTGCTAACGGGATGATGCTGGCACCGGCAGAAATATCAATCTCTGCTGAGGTCATTTGTGTTTTTTTTCTGTCCTGGAGGAGTTTCAGGGCTGGGGGCAGAGAGATGGAAAACTTTGGTCCCCGGCTGCTTCCAGGAAAGGAAAGCATCCGAGGATGGAGGGGCCTCTGCGGTCGGGGAAGATAGGTGGTTGAGAGTGAGCAGTGGGGACAGGGATCCCAGGATCCCGTTGGTCTCACCTTTATTTCTCTTATGGTTTTAGGGGAGATCAGACCTCCTCCAGCGCAAGATGCTTTTCAGAGCAACAAAATCTTATTGCTTTCATCTGCTTCGTGGTGGTGTCCCTGCCGTGTTCTGATTTAACGAGCAGTTACTGTTTTCAAATGAGATTTCTCCTGGTCCTTGGCCAGCCCTGGATTCACTCCCAAACCCCCACCAGGCTTCGGCGGCAGCAGGTCCTGCACCGAACCAGGACCCCGGGGCATCCAGTGCAGGCAGTCTCCCTTTTGCATCTCAGGAGGGGACAGAGAGGTGTGCATCCAAACCAGGCTGAGCCTTAAATTGAGCGTCGCAGAGTCTGATGCCCTGCGTTTCCCTCTGCAGGGATATTTCATCTGATACAGACCAAGAAGATCAGCAAACAGGAATTCAAGCAAGAAGCGCAGAACTTCAGGCTGATCACCAGGACGAACGAAGGTAGGGAGAGAAAAATCCCATTTCCCCACTCCTCCAGCAGACCTTGCCCCAAACAACCCCCGTGTTTTGCTGCCATGCTCCGGCCGTTCCGCAAAGGCTGCATAAATCCCGGCACGGCGTGGGGACCTGAACCGTAGGGAGAAGGCTTGTGCAAACATAGCCGGGTTGGGACTGACCTGTCTTCACACGCATATGCAACACTCCTGGTTAGCAGTCACATTTTCACTTTATGGTATCGGAAAGGGCAGCCAGCTTTCTAAAAGTGGATGCACGCTTGTGAAATCCAAAGGCTTTGTCTCTCCAAAGCCCGTAAAACTGTTTGATTTTTATATTTAATCCATCTGGAGTAACGGGGGGGGGGGGGGGGGGGGGAAATTATGCAAGGGATTTGAAAAAAATAAACTCCTGAAATATTTTTAAAAATCATTCTTAATGTTCTTGGATGTGCGTAAATGTTACAAAAAGCAGGAATGCCAGTGCACATGCCGAGAGTGCCTGTGCAGAGCAAAACTGCCGTGCTATTTCCCGCTGGCTGCCTCTTCGCCTGGGCTGGGTTAGAGTTTAATGGGTTAGGTTCGGATCGGAGCCATTCCCGTATTGTCCAGCACCCACAGGTCATCGGGTCAGCCCGGAACGGCTCTGCTGCCCAGTGCATACCAGCACACCCAGTGCCCCAGGGAGGGCAGAGATTTGTTTTCACCTCCAATCCGTTCGAGACAACCTCTCTCGACCAAACCCTGGGAGATTTTCAAGTCCCTGCTCCCAGGCTGGGCTTCGCACCCTGATGGGGTCTCTGACACGTGCCCCCTTCTTCTTGCTTCAGTTTCCCCTGACAAATAACCCTGTTGTGAAACCATCCCTCGGCCGTTGCCGCAAGTTCTAGGAAAGCATTGGCCGGTGATTTCTTCACAACAGGAGGTTAATTCAGCCAGAAAATATGCCCCCCCGGGGATGATGACATTAGGGCTGCATAATCCTTGCTGGGATTACGGGGGAAGTGACCACCTAGAGGGAAAGCACCTCCAGCCACCTCCTGCACATACGGGGATGCTGGTGTTTTAGGGGGGCAAGGAGAGGGGTTGGGGAGCTTTGTGCCTGTTTTTGGGGCGCTGCCCAGCTCCCTCCGGTGCATTTGCTTTGCAGGGAGTCTGCAGCTCACCGGTGAGGCTGTGGGGGGACCTGGGGGGGTTGCTTTTCCTTCTGCAGCAGGACCTTCCCCGACCGTAGGTGGTTGCAAAGCCTCGCACGAGGAGCCAAGGCTGGGGCAGCAGCAGAAAAACGAGTATGGGGGTGGTGTGTGTTTGAGCAACCCACCCCAAAGAAATGGGGCTGACAGCCATCGCCCTGTGCTGACAAGGCGAGCAGAGAAGCATACCCCGCCATGGCCCACAAAATGTGAATTTTGGCTTTCTGATGATGAGTCAGAGGACGAGCAAAATGCTTCTCCCCGCTGAGAGGCCGGGAGTCCGCCCGAATCCCAGACGTGCCGGGGAGGACATGGCCCTAACTGCTCACGTTAAAGCGCACTTTGAGGAGGCAAAGGGAGTGATTTATCCCCGTTTCAGACTGATGTCTTTTTTCCTTCTGCTCGCACGGGAGTGGTTTCCAGGGAAAGCATTGGCAATGCTGTTGATTGTGCTGTTAATTGACATTGCAGGAGGTACATCAGGCCTCTCTTGACCTCAAATATCATTTTAATTGCAAGACGGCAAAGTCTAGGACCAGATTACGGGGCTGCCGATGAGCTGCCTTGGCCACGACCAGTGTAGACGTCTCTCCCCACCTCCCTCCCAGCACGGTCCTTGCGGGTCCTCCAGTGCGGAGGGTGCTACGCATGGCGTAAATTGGGTTTTCCTGCTCCAAGGGTTGTCGCTAACGAGTGTCCGTCTCTGCTCATCCAGGTCACTGGAACATCTTCCGAGCCCAGACGTCAGAGCTGAGGATGACAGAGAGCCCAGAGAAAGAAACAAAGAACTTGTAAAGAAAAAAAACTTTAAGCTAGCTATTGATCTATCTACACACACACACACATACCCACATACACATATATATGAAAAACAAAGTTGCATTATTAAATAGACTGGCACAGCAATAAAGGATACACTAGTGTAAAGTACAGAAACTCCAGCAAACGAACCAAATCGAACCGCATTGAAGCCACAGCCGTGGAGGTGCCTCTCTCCAGCGGGAGAGCGCAAGAGGCCGGCCGTCATCTCCTGCTACTGAAGATGTCGGGTTGTGCAGAGGGAGGAGGCAGAGACGGCGGAAGTGTGAGACCTGGTGTGATGTGAAGAGGTAGGATACATCCCTGACACCCCGGCATTTCGGAAGAGCATCAGGAGCCAGCAGTAAAGCAGAACGTGACCATGCTTTTTACCAACCGCCGGCATAAAGATGACCTGCAAGGAGAGAAAGATCATCCTTATTCCTTTTCTTGGAGCCCCCATGATCTGCAAAGGGTTTCTTTGGCTGAATACCCGCCAACGGGCATTTCTTGAAAAATCTTGGGTCTTTTCTCCTCTGTTTCAGCTGGGAGGATTCTTTTCCCTTCTTTGCAGGTCACTTGGAGATGTAGTTTTTGGGAGGACCCGCCTGCTGACAGGGTCTGAGACCCCGAACACTGCACTAAGGTCGCTACTAAGCATGTTATTATGCTATATATTTATATATATCCTACATAATATCTACTGGGCTGTATTCACAGGAGGGGCATCTCCCAAAGGGCGAACAGGACCATTTCTGCAGCGTGGGGAGGAGGGTGTGCAGCAGCATTGCCCTCCCCCTGTCTGGAAATAGCTTTGGGGGATTTTCAGGTTGTTTTGGTACATGTATTTATCCCTGGTTTCTTGTTTCATTCTGTTTTGATAAATCTATTTATTTGGAGATCCAGATCTGTCCGATAAATCTGATTAAAGCATCTTCTTGATTCAGCCTCCTGTGCCGGCTCTCCTTTCCCCGCAGGGTCCGTGTTACGACTCGGGGCGGGGGCTCCATTGGGACCCCCATCCCGGTGGGGTCCGATCCCCTTGCACTCACTCAGGCAACGTCCTCAGGGTTGGGATGCGGGATCGAGGCGTGCAGAGAGCATCCCACGGGTGCTTTGCTCATCATCAGGGGATCATCCCGTCCCACTTGCTTACTTGCAGCCGGTTTGGGGCTAAAAACGGAGCTCGGGGCTGACAGTGGGCACGGGGCTCAGGCGAAGGCTGGGGGCAAACCCGGGCCAGGAAACGGGAGGTGCTGGCGTGCTGGACGGGCGCCCAAGCAAGCTGCTAAGTGAGTGCAGGTGCTCTCTCTTGGACAGGCAACCGCTCACGTGGGGCTATAAAAGGATCAATGCGAGCAGCTCCCACCCCGGGGACGGCCGTGCCTTCCCCTTCTCTCTTCGTTATGCTCCCAAAAAACAGCGGTTGCTGCCACGCGCTCGGGATGTGGATGGAAACCAGGTCTGTACATGGCCAAAGGACAGAGAAGCCAGAAAGCAAAGCGGCCGCAGCTCCGGCGGATCGGCAGCAAGGAGCTACCGGGAGCAGCTGGTGAGCACCGACCCGGTACCGCTCACCGGAGCCGTGCGATGATCCAGGCGACAGGGCCAATCTGGTTAAATTTATCCAGGAAAAAATCCCAGTGGTGCTTTGAGCATTGGAAGTGTCCCCCGTGGACGTGGGGCAAAGGGAGAGGGGCGAAGCCACCCTCTCGCCCCACGGCCGCGTGCGTGACTGTAGCTGCGTGCTGGCAGGGAGGATGCTGCCAGTCCCCGGGCAGAGCCCGACCCCTCACTCGTCAGCCTAATTAACTCGCTCTTGCGTGCTCTAATTGAAGCAGGGCTGAGGCCCAATTTACGTTCATTTACCAGAAGCGGCAGGCGTTTGAAATGAAGCTGCCCTAGGTTGGGTTCCTAGGGATGACCTGGAGAAAACCAGCACAAACCCTGCACTGCCCAGCCCAGACGAGGTTTCCTGCAGGTATCTATAGGTTACCGAGCCCCGTAGAGATTACTGAGCCCGGTATAGGTTATACTGAGCCCGGTATAGGTTATACAGACCCATATAGGTTATACTGAGCCCAGACACAGGCAGGAGACCTCTTGGGTGCAAATCAGCTGAATGCCATGCACACAGAGCTCCTCTACCATGTCCAGGAGGGTGGCGGATGCTGCCGGCTGCTCCACGGCCAGGAGAAACCCTTTGGTGAGCAGCGACAGAGGGACCTGCATGGAATGAGGTCCCTGCCTTCCCTCACTGAGTAATCTCGACCCAGAGCATGGTGCATTATGTCTCTTCTAAAAAGCGCCGCGTGTTTGAAGTAACCACAGAGCTGCATCACCCCTGTGCCGTATCGCCCCGGACCCCTGGCTGAGCTTTGCCTTGGGCAGGGAGATTTGGAGATTAAGAGTGATGTGCAAGAGGGAGTTTCTTTGGAGAGAGGTTTCGTGGAGACACAAGATGGAGATGGAGAAGCAGCCTCATCCCAAGGAGCTTCCCACCAAGAGATGATGCTGCTGCATGGTCCCTTCCTGGGAAACATGGATGGCATTGCCCTGGTGCAAATGCTCCGAGGTGGACTGGGTATGCTCTGCTCCTGCTGCCGCCATTGTCCTTGCACTGAAGTTGGTCCTAGCAAACAGGGTTTGGTGCTGAGCGCATACCCACCACGAAAGGAACACGTGGAAGTCTCCAAAGATGCCGTTTGCACGATGTGACTGTCTCATCCTCCCATAACTTTCTTTATCTCCCAGACCCATTGCACCCCTGGCCCTGGCTGCCTCCGAGCAGCATCTCGTCTTCTCCGGTCTTAGCTTCTCACCCGCCGTCAGGCATTACGCCACTGCCAGCTCTCTGTTGTTGCGAGTCAGGCTTTCTGCTGCCTTTCAGTTATCCCTTTACTGCAGCCCTGCTTTGGGATGCTGTCATAAAAGGCACCCCATAAATTTTATATTGAACAGTAAAACATTTTCACCTTGGCTGCTGTTCCCCCTCACTCGCTGCAGCAGCACAGACCAAAGGGGCGAGCTCCAGTTAGGCAGGAGCCAAGCGCTGTATCTCGGCTGCTGGCTCCTGGCAGAGAAAACTGGGACGACATGGATTTTTGCTGGTTTGGTTGGAGGAATAAGCCTGGAGGCACCTCGCCTTGCACTGGTCCTGGAGCAGCACCGGTGTCTGCCTGGGTGCTGCCTGGCACCCCTGCCAAGGGACACAGCCAGAGGTGGCACAAGATAGCTTGTCTCCACCCAAGGAGACCCAAGAGCCTCTCCTCTGCTCTCTGCAGTGAGGCAGGAAGGGCTCTTACCCATCTGAAGTGATCCCTGAGCCAACAGGGATATGAGGGGTGGGCTCAGCTCTCCCTTCAGATGGCAGAGCTGCAACCATGGGTTTCTTAGGTGGGCTCCTCACCCTTCCCGATCCACCTGTCCCCATGCATCTATTTATCCATCCGTTCATTTATCCATCCATCCTTTCCCATCAATCCATCCATCCATCCATCCATCCATCCATCCATCCATCCATCCATCCTTTCCCATCCATCCATCCTTCCCATCCATTCTTCCCCATCAATCCTTCCCCATCCATCCATCCATCCCCATCCATCCATCCTTTCCCATCCATTCTTCCCTCCATTCCATCCTTCCTCCATCCATCCATCCATCCATCCATCCATCCATCCAATCCTTCCCCATCCATCCTTCTCCAACCATAACCGTTTGGGCCCTCTGGCTTTTCCTTCCCTGCAGTGGCATGGGAGGGAGAAGACATGAGCTTTACCTTGGTTTATCCCGAATGCTGGCCAGTGTCAGAGACCTTCATTTCTCCCAGGACTGTAAAAAGCCATCCCAGAGGAGTGCTGGGGCCACGTGGGCTGGCAACCAACCTCCGCATGTAGCACTGCCTGGTGACATGTGGCCGAGGAGGGGCAGAGGGACTTGCTGTGGGGCTGGAGGGGGCTGCAAGCGGTGGGTAGCCTCCTGCAATCGTGTCAGTGATACGCCAGACCCGTCCGTCCCAGGAGCCTGCCCTAATGACCATACCTCCCCGCGGGGAACCTCTTAGAGGCTGCTTTCCCACGGGGGCATCTCTGGGGATTAATCCTTTTAATTGGATCAGCAGCCACAGATCAGAAGCCAACATTTCGCGGTCGGTGGCATCGCCTCCCTCGCCCTGCTCCTCCTCCCTGCGTCCGTTTGCCTCTGCAGGAATCGCCCCGTTTCCACCCCAAGCCGTGAAGACGGGGTTGATTTGGGGGCAGAGCTGGCACAGCGCCGCAGGACCTTTCATCTTGTGCGACGCTGAGTTTGCAGGGCAGGGCTGGGCTTTCTGCGGAGGGTTTGAGGGGGCTGCTCCCAGGGTCTGCAGGGGATGTCCTCTGGGGACATCCCACGTGTCTCACTGTCACCACTGCTGACATGTGGGTGCCCGTCCCACCATGGCTGGGGGGGCCAGCAGGGATGGGGTCCTTCCCGGCGTGTGCAGGGCTGAGGCCGCCCTTCCCTGCCATGCACGGAGCCAAGTGTCCGTGAACCCTCACTGATGATTGCATTTGCTGCCTCTACCCCGAGGTGGCTCAGCACCTTTGTAGTCTTTCTTTACAGCTGGGCCACCTTCCTTGCAGCTTCTTAACAGGGTTTGCAGCCCTGTCATCGTCCAGTTTTGCTGGTTGTGACTCATTTCTGATCTGCTCAAGGGCTGGGAACAAAACCTTGCAATCCTGACTGTGTTTGCACATCTATGAGCAAGGAGAAACCTCAGCTTGTGGCTGCAGAGATGATGCACGGTTTGGGAAAGATGGAGCTCTCCGAGACCTCCCTGCATAACCTGGCTGACGTCCCCCTGCTCTGGACTGCCTTCCCCATGTTTCCCTTGAATTAGCCACAGAGCATGAGAAGGAGTTTCAGCCAGCCCAGACCTTTGCTGACGTGGATAAAACCCGTGAGCAGAAAGCCAGCACCCGTTGGTGGCACCACCGAGCCAGAGGAGAGCAGCACGGGTCTTGATGCTGTCACACAGAGGCTGCCTGATGTCTTCAGAGCAAAAAAACTCAGAGCAAACACCCAAATGCAGCTTGTATGACACCGAGGGCTTTGGGGCTTCAAATGTCCTGTCCAAGAGAACCTGGCATGGACTCAGATACCGGCCCTGGCCTGAGCCGGGAGGAGAGGGGGACATCAGCGCGCCCAGCCCTGCAAGGAGAAGGGCTCTTGCATGAGGGCTGAGGTGGCAGCGATGGGTTTTGCCACCCTGCCTGCATCTGCCTGGCCTCTGCCAGCATTTTGCATGTGGGTTAAATGCGACTAATTCTGAGCACCGCTGGGTAACTGCTCCGTGGAACTCGCTGTGGGCTCCTCAGGGTATTTGCAGGTGCATCCATCCAATTGGACCACGGCAGCATCTCTCCTGTTGGAAAGGATTTGGCAACAGCAACACACAGGGGTGTTTAATGCAGCATCCCTGCCTGGGGCAGTTGTCCCCTCACCACAGTCCCTTCTCGACCTCAGGGAGAAGAGGTTGTGATTTAATTGCATGCTGCTGCTGCTTCTGCAGGACCTGCATCTCCTGCCACTTCTTCTGCAGGACCCGCATCTCCTGCTGCTTCTTCTATGGGACCTGTATCTCCTGCCAGCCCTCCTGCACTCCCTCTCTTCTCTTGCTATGATCTGTTTTGTGTGCAATAAGTGCATCAGATATCCCATGGCTGGTGCAACCTGTGCTGAGACACCTTTGGACTCTGCAGAGAGCATTTGGGCACTGGGTCCAGTTTGGGTCCCCAGTACCAGGCAGGCAGGGACAGGCTGGACACAGTCCAGCTGGAAGATACGCCAGAAAAGTTTTCCCCTTCAGGCTGATCAAATGCTGGAAGAGGGACCAAGGAAAGGAGGGGCATCCCATCCTTGGAGAAATTCAGCCCTTGCCTGGATGCAATCCTGAGCAACCTGATGTAACTTCAAAGCTGTCCCTGCTTGGAGCCGGAGGTTGGACCAGGGACCTCCTGGGGTCCCGTCCAACCTGAATTACCCTGTGGCTGCGTGCTCCGGGACGGACAGCAAGTCACCATCAGAAATCTTGGCTCTACCTCCGGGGTCTTAGGGTTTTTTTACGTCAGAGCCATGCTATTTCATGCTCTATTATCAGGTTAGTCAAAACACTTCTCCAAACTATATGTCTATATAATTGCCAGCTACACTCACTTCCTTGGCTCCTGCTGTTTTCCATTGCATCGGATTTTCAGTCATGCAAAATATCTACTTTCACCTTAATCTGCATGAAGCCCCCCTTCCCCGCAGGCGGTTCAGGAGCGAAAGGGAAGCCAACACCTCTCGGCTATGGTCGCCAGAGCCTCGTTCCCCACCGGGCAAGACGGGAGAGCCAGTGCTGGTGACGTGCACCACTCGATTTGGGGTGTCACTGCACCATTAAGGCTCTGCCATGGGGAAATTAAGTCACATAAAAGAAGGTTTTGTTGGGTTTGGTGCTGCCCTGAAAGTCCTGTATGAAGCCCACAGCTCTGGAGGTGGTTTGAATTTTTGGCTCGTAGATGAAGCATCTCCCAATGAATTGGGATGTATGTTCTCATACCACCTTCCCCCAGCCAAAGGGGGGGATTTCTCCCCAAAGGGATAGGATTTCTCTTAAAAAGGCACTTGCAGCTCTCCATAGAGACCCACGTGCCGTGTCGGGCGACTGTTTCCCCTGCATCCGCTGTCCTCTGCACATCCCTTTCTTTTTCGGCAATGAGAAATGGAGAAACCAGAGGATCGTCCGTGCTGCACGGCTCACGGGCTGTTCTCGTGCCACCGCGGACCTGTCTCCTCTCCAGACTAAACAGTCCTAATATTTCCTGTCTCTTCTCACATAGAAATGTGCCTGTAATCACTCTTTTCTCCTGTTTCTGCACCTTTTTGGATGCCGGAGCAGCTCAGGACGTACCTAATCTGGCGGGTTGTCCGAGCTGCTGGGGAAACGAGATTGCACTTCCCTGCCTCCAGCTTTGTCGAAGCTTGACACCCCCAAAACTGGGAAACAAAAAAATCCCTGCAGAGAAAAGCTTTGCCAGCGAGTCAGGACTATCCGGACACTGGAAAAAGCCCCCAGCTGCCTGGAAGACGGGTGCCGAGAAAGGGGTGATGAGAAAAACAGGGAAATCCACGGAGACCGTGGCTGGTGCGGCTGGAGCCGAAGGAAGGATGGGAGGTGGAGGAAACATGACCGGCGCAGCACGACCGTAGCCCCGGGGGCCCTTTCCTCCGGTGTGATGCTTGGCCTCTGTGCCCTCTATGTGTTACGTGGCCGTCCCCAAACGTGGGGTTTCCAAAAGGGGAGGTAGGCCAGACCGATGGTAGAAAGGAGCCGGTGGAGCATCCCGTGGTCTTCCTGCCCTGTGGGATGCGGGAGAGCCACCCACGCCGCCTCTGCCTGCCCTCTCCAGTGCACCGGGGTGGTGTTTCTTGCTTTCCTATTTTTTGCCCACGGGAGCACGCAGGCCCCGGCGGAGAGTCCTGTTTGTGCGGGCTCGATAAATCCGAAGGAAGCTGCTTACGAGTCCTTCTCACCAGCATTGCCAAAAGACCATGATTCAGTGCTTTTTTTTGGGTAGAAATTAATTAGTTCAGGCCCATCACAATTATCTAACTCAATGAGCACAACAATAACCCACTGTTTAAAGGTTGTTCATGGCCATTTAGCACCATCTGGGTCGTCTGATCAGGGGCTTTGAAAACAGTTGAAAATGAAGTAAGAAGGATTGCTTGGCCTGGACACCCCTTTTTGCCTCCCAGCTGCACAGACAATGAAAATAATCCTGATGGACCCATTAGACACAGGGAGAGGGGCTGCGGAGCAAACATCACCCTCTATCTCACCGTGCCCCTCTGAGCTGCAGGTCGGTGTCCCCAAATGGGAAGGTGGTGGCCTTGGAAGGAGCAGGGGAGAAGAGCTTGGCCACATGGCCAAATAGCAAAGAGTTCTGCCCTGGACATGCTCCTCTTCAAGCTTTGGGGGTTGAGTTTGAGTCATCCCCATGGAAAGGCTGGGGTTTGCAGAGGTCTCTGCTGGTGCTCAGAAGGACTTGGAGCGCTTTGGAGATCAGGCAGTTTCTTGTGCGTGCTGGAAGATGGATTTGAGGGTTTGCCAAGTTGGGCTTCCCCCAAGCTGGGAAGGCAGAGGGGAGCACCGTTGATTTTTAAGGATGAGTGGCTGCTCACCATGTCCAAAGCTGCC
The DNA here is from genome assembly GCF_018139145.2 of Gymnogyps californianus. NCBI lineage: Eukaryota > Metazoa > Chordata > Aves > Accipitriformes > Cathartidae > Gymnogyps > Gymnogyps californianus. The sequence goes on along the minus strand of NC_059471.1, from coordinate 1,302,973 downwards.
CCAAGAGGGGCTCAGAGCCTGCTGGAAATTTGGGACAGTCATGTATAGTCCATCCCGGGTGGCCACCTGAGAAATGAGGCTCCCCACATCGTGTAAGTTAGGAGATGCCACATCTGGTAGCCCATGTACACCCTGCATGGCCCTCCCAGCAGCCAGCCTCCAGGTCCCAACGGTCTCTCCAGTAGCTGGCTTGGACCTCCCAATCCCACCAGTCCCAACTCGCAGCCTCGCAGTCTCTCCAGTATCTGTCCCAGCCTGACAGCTTCTCCAACACCTGGCTGTGACCTGTGGTCTGACCGTGTTGCTGGCACGCAGACCCCCAAACACACGTGCACACGCAGGAGGGAGCCGGAGCCTCAACCAGGAAAACAGTTAGAAATGGAGCTTGATGAGGAAACAGAGTCTAATTAATGAGACAAACTGCACTGACTGGGAACAAGTGCGGTGACCATCCACCTGCTTAGACAGAACCGGCCCATTTATCCCCTTATCCCTCTATTTTCACATGCTTGTTCCTCCCCAGACTCCCTTCATCCCTCCCTTTGCCCACCGCTGGTCCATCCCCTCAACATTGTCTTCTACAGTCCCCAAATGTTCTTCCCTTGGGGTCCAAGCACCTTCCCCCATCCTCATGCCTGGACAATGCATCCCGGGGCCCATCGACCCCTTCCTGCATCGTGGGAGAGGCAGTGGTGGCACCATGGGCTTCTGCGTCCCCATCACCACCACCTTGTACCAGCCACATGAGATGCACTGTCCCCCGTCTCCCCCAGGCTGGGGGGGGTCTGGGTGTGGATGGAGCCTTGGGGAGGAACAACGCATGGATCTGTAGCCCTGGTTTTGCTGCAATCACTGCTGTGCAACATGCTTGCCGTGCCCATGGGAGCTGGGTGTCCGGCCATGCCTGGTGGAGGCTGTGCTAAGCACGGACACTGCCATGTCTTCTGCAGAGAGGCACCCAGCTTTCTACACCCTGACGTAGCCACAGGAGCACTGACGTGGGGCATATCTTCCTCCACGGTGCACTATCGTGGCCATCACAACTTGCACCAGGAGCTGTGCCAGCTGGATGCATCAACCTCTTCTCGTCAACGGGGCAATCACTTGCATGACAGGACGGCAGCACGACTCGTGCTCAGATCTGATCATGCACCCATACATCTCCTCAGGATAGACTGGACATCCCTGAAATGTGGCAGTGTGACACATTTTTGGTCTGGAGGCCCAAAGGGGTGGATTTTGGGTGGTCAGAGGAAGGCAACTAACCTTCTCTGCCCTGGGAAGGTGCAGGTCCCAGTCGGGCTGGGGTGGTGAGGTTGAACCCATGGGCTGGAATGGGCACCATGGCTTCTTGCGATGGCCAAGAATATAGACATGAGTTCAAAAAGGGACAGAGACAAAATGACGGAAGGGTCTGCTGTGAAATGTGGCCGTCCAGTGGCACGAGCTCTGCCCTTTGCAGCACCGCTTCTCCCTGCGGGTCACTGGGGGAAGCCAGTGTGACCGGCCTGGGAGGGGACATTGCATTTGGGCATGCTTTTTGGCTGGGTGACCCCACTCATGGTGTCCCAGGCCACCCGGCGAGGCAGGGGACCCACGCCTCAAGGGTCTTCCCAGGCCCTGAGCAGCAGGGCGAATGCTGCAGTGTGCGTTGGGGACTGATTCGTGGCATGGCTGTCCCGATGGCTTCCTTCCCCCGTAGCACTGCATCTCACCAGCCTCATCCAGCAACCTTGGGATGAGCTTGTTCTCCTCCGCAGGGGGATGAACGACATCGTTCCCAACCCCTTGTCCCTCTTGTACCATCCTGAAGCTGCCTGGCAGCGCAAGGTAGCTCTTCTCCTCCTGTGAGATGGAAAAAACTGTCTTTTAAGGAGTGGCCATGCTAAGGACACGTGTGTGTGAGTGATCCATATCAGCAGGAGTCCTGCTGCGCTGGGAAGGGATGCCTCCGTCTCCGAAATGGTGTCTGCGATCCCTGTTTGCAACAGAAAATGAGGTGCTTCTTGCTGTTTACGCTCAGCGATGGCTCTCCCAAGCACTGCTAGGGGTTGGAGAAGGCTGTGCTCTTGGCATGGGGTTCCCACCAAGCAGCGCGATGACCGCTGAGGACTGGGTGGGAGACGTTTTTCATCAGTTGGTCCTGTTGCTGCTATGCCACGCATCTTTCATTTTTGCATGGCGTGAAGACCCGCATTTTAGGAAGGATCCAGTCCGGTTGCCCTCCAGGACTTGGTCCTGCTTGGAGAAAGCCGGACATGTCACCGTGGGCTTGCATACTGGCTCCTGTCAGGTGGGAACCCATGGCCTGTTCCCAGCCCCAACCACAAGTCCAGCTTTCATCCCAGGGGAGGAACGTCCTGAGAGCCCGCTCCCATGGTTGGGAGCTCTTTCTTGCCTGTCTCCACGTCTCTCCCACGCTGGGTTGCACAGCCACTGGCTGCTGGAGACCCAGGGTGGTTATTCCCCCAGTGATGGCTGTCATGAGATGGGTCGGGGATGCAGGAAGGGCTAAACTCCAGGACAACCTCAGCAACCAGTCCTCCGACCTCCAGGCATTTGTGCAAACAAAGGGAACCACAAGATATTAAACCCCCAGGTCCAGAGTGGGATGGACAGGCAGGTCTCCAAGAAACCTGTCTAGATGGGAAATGTAGGCAAGTGTCCCTCACCAGCGTTCCCTGCCACCACCACCTACCATGTCAATGTCCATCCAAATTTAGGGTTTTTCAATTTTTTTTTCCCCTGCCTGTCTCTATGGCTGGTTTTTGCTGGGTACCGAGTTTACTCCAGGCGGCAGTTTGCACAGGAAAACCTGGTAGAGCTGCGTTTTGCTCACCGGTGGGCTGCTCGAGACAGCAATTTGCAAGCGGGGTTTGGCAGGGGGCTGCAGAGGGACCCGCTGAGGTTCCTCCGAACCCCGTCAGGCTTCCAGCTCCCGTTCCGTGGCAGGAGGATCGGCACTAAATAATGAACAGAAACACTGATCCCCTTCCAGGCTGCTTTTAGCACGTCCTGAGAAGTTACGCAGACACCGGTGCGGTGTCGAGGGAATCTGGAGCCTACTGACGTAGCAGCCCAGATGTGACACAGAGGAGAGCTGCACATTGTCCTTCCCTCGATGACCTTCCTTGGAAGTCAGGAAGACCCAGTTACACAACGGGTGACGGCTTTCAATACGTGCTGATAGCTGCATCAATACGTGATGCGGCTGTTAGCGATCGCTACCTGGGCCAAGGGGTTTCCAGGGGAAAACTGCAAATTGCTTTGCTGTCTTCCCGAGATGGATTATTGGCATTTGAAGCCGAATGTGAATCACCGAAACCAACAAAAAAGATCAATTAGGGGTGAATATAATTTGGCCCTTCATCTAAACGACCACCAGCCTGTGATAGATACCCAAAATTACTAGAAAATTACTCCAGACAGCATTGACCTGCTAATAAGCAAGAGATCGTATGACGGGCGCTGGATTTCCAGATCAGCCTCACCAACCATCAGCCCAAGATGACCAGATCCCTAAAGGCGTTTGGCTGCCTCTTGCCCTTGAACCTGCCCTGCAGATCTGAGCAGCTCTGGGGAAAATCAGGGCTGGAATTGGAGAGAGTTTTGTTCTTCAGGTTGGCGTGGCCAGGGTTTAACCTTTACGCATCCAAAAGGATTTTGAGGGAGGTTTTGTCTTTGAAATGGCAATTTAACCCTTTCTAGCTGGTCATTGCCTTGGAGGAATCATTTTCCCATGACCCAAAACTTGAGTTTTACCTCTCTTCCTCAGCCAGGCAGCATGCGTGCTGGTTGGGATGGGGATGTCTGGGTTGACTTGGCTGCCGGCTAGCTTCCAAGGGACTTGGTGCCCCTTGGGGGTCATGTTGCAGGTCCTAGGAGAAGACAGATGATGGGCTGCACGTGGAGCAGTGGTGGGAGCTGGGACTCGCAGCCATAGCTCGGTTGTAGCTCATTGCTCTTTCTTTTGGTGAGACGAGCAGTAGAGTAGCCCGATCTCTGCGTGGGGCTCCAAAACAAGCCTTGGGTGATGCTCTTACCAGCCCCGGAGTCCCCGTTCCCAGTGGGGATGGTCCCTCCTTCCCCCATGAAGTTTCGCACCCCCGGAGAGCAGCCGTGCTCCCCACACCTGGTCTGGGGAAGAGGGATAACGTCATCCGCAGCTCCTTGGCACAAAAGCGATTGCAAAATACCAGCCAGCAGGCCAGAAGAGAGGCCAGCTGGGGGAAAACTTATGGGTGAGCCCAGCGCCAAGTCTCCCAGCCGGGAATTGGTGGGGAGGGCTCAGGCTCCGCTTTTCACAGAGCCTGCAGTTTTATCCCCTTTACACCAAGGTAAGGGGAGGGAGGAAGCATCTCTTGCAACCAAAACACCCTGGGAGTTTGTTCTTCAAACATCCTGGTTTGGGATGGTGCAGTGGGGTATACGTCAGTGGAAGATTTTTGGGAAATGACATCCTGGTGTCCCCATGGGATGGACTCAGCAGGGCCGGGGTGCCCGTGACTCTGTGCATGCTCCTCTTCCATGTCCTCCTCTTCTTCCCTCTCTCCTCTGTTCTTTTAGACATCCTAGAGCTTTTTGAGAGGCCCAACAGAGTGTTGTGATGGTTCACGAAGCTCTCCTGGCTTTGACGTGGGCTCCAGCCCTTGCTTTGATGCCGGCAGGGCAGAGTCTGCTCCCCTTTCCTGCTCGTGGTCCCTGCTGGGAGAGGTGGGATCTTGGGGAGCAGATGCTGCTTCTTGGGTTTTTTTTTTCCCTGCAGTGAATTTCGAAGCTGCCAAGCTCTGGCCATGGCGCTGCTTAGCCCGCTGGAGGGGAGCGTGCAGACAACCCCCCCCCACCAGCCTTGTCTCCCCAAATTAAGGAAAAACACAAGAAACCAAGAATGGACGGGTGGGAGATGCCCCTTCCTTGGGGTGCCTCCCCCCGCGTTCCTGGCAGGAGGTGGGTCAGGGCTTGGAGGTGGATGTCACATCCAAACCCATCGTGCTCAATAGCCGCCAGCAGCCCCATGTACTCACCTGGTCCCTATTTGAACCCACCCATAATTTTGGCCTCCACAAGGTCTTGCAGAAGGTCTGAATTCACTGCTGCAGACCTGCAGGAAGGCCTTTGGCCCCCAATTACTCCTGATTTGCACCCGAGCGGGTGAGACCCCCAGCACTTGGGGATTTGGTTAGAAATGCCGCTTTTTTTTTTTAACAATGTTTCTGAGTTTCCATCTCAGGAAGCGTTTAGAGGCTTTCTCCAGCTCGGTGGAGCATCATGGTGGGATGGCCGACCAGCCCAGGAGACCAAAACACTGCTTCCCACCCTGCAGGAACTGGATTTTCTCTCCGGCACTCAGCTCTGACCCAGGATCCAGCCAGTCCGGGCATGGCAAAGCCTTTTTTCCAGGGTTAGAGCGCTTTATCCACCCAACTGGCAATGCTGGTGTGGGATGGACTCAGGTGGACCATCCTTGGACCGTGGCAGACAGCGCTGCAGAGCCAGCGGCAGCAGGCACGTCCCCTCCTTTGGGGGGGCAAGGCTTTGTGTGCCCCCAAACACAGACATCAGCACCCCTTTTCTGCTCTATCCCTGAGCGGGGCAGAGGGTTTGCGTTTGGGGCCGAAGCACCGGAGATCCCACTCCTGCCACCACTGCTTTATCCAGCTGGAGAAGGTCACCTCCAGGCAAAGGATGAGAAGAAGATGGGGACAGCCAGCGTGGATCAGGACCGACCCGACCTCCAGCTGCGTGCGCCAGGGGGTGAGCCAGGGATGGGATACACTGGGATTTTAGCAAAGCTTTTGACAACATCTCCACTAGCGTCCTCATGGCCAAAACTAGGGTGATATGGGGTGAGAGGGACACCCCTACAGAAGGTATCCCTGGGATATAAGGATGGGAGCAGGCGAGGATGGCTGCGGGTGATGTTGTTGGGCTCCTTTGCAGCACGTCTGCCAGCTCAGCCAGGTCCCATCCCGCCCAAATCGACTCCTAAAGTCCTTTGAGAAGTGCAGCCCCGTGCTGAGCACCAGGGAACACGGGGAGTGCTGGTAAAGGGCTGGAGAGATGCGGTCCCTTGGGCTTGCGTGTGGCTGTGTGGGACAGGAGGAACACCAGAAATCCATCATTGTAGGAATAATCTTATTATTTGAATATTATTATTTAAAATGTATGGTGAGGATGGCCGCCCTAGCAGAAGACGTTGTGGTGGTGGGTGAGCAGGCCCTGGAGCAGGAGCAGCGATGGAGCATCCCGTTTCAGCCCCGTTCCTGGGAGCGCGGGGCGACTGTTTCGCTGCTGCAGTTACGGTAACATCCCCGTGAGTTCATTCCTGGCATCTTCTGCCTTGGCACGGGGCAGGCACCGCGCGGCACTGAGCCAGACCCTCTGCGATGCCATGCCCGCAGCGAAGGACGAGGAAGGAGCTGCACCGGCAACGGCTGCACCGGGCACCCTGTCCAGGGGCTGCGTCCCCTCCTTGGGGGTGGCTTGGCAGAGGGTGGCCTGGGGACAATGGAGCGGCCATTGGGGACCGTGGCTGGGATGCAGGGGCATTAGAGCGGGTGTAGGGCTGAGATGCTGGATTTGGGGGGGCCAGATCTCCTGCCTGCCTGCCCGAGTGGGTCTGCCCACATCGCTGTCCACGCCAGGGTGTTTCAAGGGCCGTGGATGGGCCTTGGTATGGGGATGGGGCTCAGCCCCAGGGACATGCTTGTGGCCATTCCATGCACCACAGGGGACGTGGGAAGAGCAGAGATGTCCCTGGGGTGGCTGGGACCTCGCAGCCAGTCTCTGTGTCCCCCTCCCCCAGCAGACACGGGTCTCCAAACTAGGGGGACAAGTCCCCACGAGCATCCCTGTCGCTGGGGACCACACGATGGTCCATCAGCAGCTGGCACTGAGCTCTGCCAGCCCCAGCCTCAAGCATCCCCTTCTAGGTCCAGGGCAGGGTGACACCCTTGTGCCACCAAAGCCACCCCCTGGCCGTGGGGCTGACCGGTCTCCCGTGCCGGGGTCCTCCCCGGCAGCCTGCACCCCCTCTCGCAGCAGGGTCGGTAGCCGGGAACCTGCACCGGGACCAGAAGCCCGTTTCATACAGCCGGGGAATATAATAAAATTAAAGCTCATTAAGCACTTAGAGAAGGGTTTGCATTGAGGGGGTGTGGGCGGGGGGCCGGGGGGGCCGTGCATCTCAATACTGGGCTATTTAGAAGGGAGAATTTAATAACAGGGGGGTTGGTTTTTATGGCAATAGATTTATTCCACCTGGGCTAAGAAATACATTCCACATCTGCCGAGCCGTGTAACCAGACTCTAATTAAAATCGTATGCCAAGCGAGGGCCTGGCTGTAAAACACAAAGCTGGCTTTTAGAGCGGCTGGGAACCGCGGCTCGCGCCGAGCCCCGGGCCCGGGGCCAGGCGGCCGTGGGGCGGCGGAGGCAGGCGGTGGTGGCCGGCAGGACGGGCACGGGGCTGGCGGGGAGGCTTTTCGGCTGCTCGTTTTCCCCATGGCAGGGCAGGAGGGGTGCGTGGCTCCGGGATGGGTGGCGGTGGAGGGTGGTGTCCGTGTGTGTGCAGGGACCCTGGGACAAGGTGACATCTGTGTGCATGTAGTGACCTTGGGGACAAGGTGGTGTCCGTGTGTGTGCAGGGACCCTGGGACAAGGTGATGTCCATGCGTATGTGGTGACCATGGGGACAGGGTGACATCCACATGTATGCAGGGACCCTCGGACAAGGTGGTGTCCGTGCAGGGACCCTCGGACAAGGTGGTGTCCATGTGTGTGCAGGGACCCTGGGACAAGGTGACATCTGTGTGCATGTAGTGACCTTGGGGACAAGGTGGTGTCCGTGTGTGTGCAGGGACCCTGGGACAAGGTGATGTCCATGTGTATGTAGTGACCATGGGGACAGGGTGACATCCATGTGTATGCAGGGACCCTCGGACAAGGTGGTGTCCATGTGTATGCAGGGACCCTGGGACAAGGTGACACCCATGGGTGTGTAGTGACCATGGGGATAAAGTGACATCTGTGTGTGTGCAGGGATCACGGGACAAGGTGATGTCCACGTGCATGTTGTGACCTCGGGGACAGGGTGATGTCTGTGTGTGCACAGGGACCCTGGGACAAGGTGATGTCCATGTGTGTGCAGGGACCAGTGGGACAAGGAGATGTCTACGTGCATGTAGTGACCCTGGGGACAGGGTGATGTCCCTGTGTGTGCAGGGACCCTGGGACAAGGTGACATCTCTGTGTATGTAGTGACCATGGGGGCAAGGTGACACCTACGTGTACGCAGACACCGTGGGACAAGGTCGTGTCCATGCGTGTGCAGGGACCCTGGGAGAAGGTGACGTGCACGTGTGTGCACAGTGATCACGGGGACAGGTTGACATCATTGTGTGCACAGTGACAGTGACACCCGTCCGTATCTGGTGACTGTGGGATGGGGCGATGTCCATGTGCTAGTGACACGGGGACAGGGTGATGTCCATGTGTATGTTGTGACCCAGGGGACAAGGTGACGACTGTGTGTGCACGGTGACGGTGACACCCACACGAGGGACGGACCAGGGGGTGGCTGACATCCATGCACAAGCAGTGCCATGGGGATGGGGTGACATCCACGTGTGTGTAGCAACAGCAGGGATGGCGTGACATCCCCGTGTGTCTGCAGTGACGACAGCGAGAGGGTGACATCCACGTGTCCATACTGCCCACGAGCACAGGGTGACATTTATGGGCATAGCACCACGGGGACGGGGTGACATCCGTGCACGTGTAATGACCATGGGATGGGGCGATGTCCGTGCACTAGTGACACGGGGACAGCGTGATGCCCACGTGTACGTCGTGACCAAGGGGACTGCGTGTGCAGGAGCGACGGTGACACCCTCGCATATGTCGTGACCGTGGGATGGGTGATGCCCATGCACAAGCAGTGCCACGGGGACAGGGTGACATCCGTGTGTCCGTGGATGGGGTGACACCCATGTCCCTGCAGCAGCCGGCACTGGAGCGGCCGGTTACTGGGGCTGAAAGGCTGCCCTGTGCGCGCCGTCGCGGGACACCCGCGCTGTAATTTTACGGTCCCGCGAAGTCAAGCCTAATATTTACCGAACAAACAGCGGTTCTGTCTCGGGTTTAATAGAGCGGTCCTCCAGACAGCGGCAAAAAGCGCCAGTTCTGATGGAGAAACTAATGAGACCTTCGAAATAGTTTGTACGGGAGTAGTGAAGAAAAAAAAAAAAAAACCCCAATGCACTTGATGCCAAGGAAAATACACTTACCTAGTAAAGCATGAGTAATAAGTGGCACTTTTTACAGTGTGAAGATATAACTTTTCATGAAAATACCAAATAAGGCTCCGTGCGAAAGGTGGACGGCCTTTCTATTGAGGTTTTTTCCCCTTCTCTTTTTTCCTTTCTTTTCGTTCTCAAGACGCACGTGTGTTTTCCCCAGCGCCCGTTTTGCAGGAGCCTGTTTACGGGGCCGGGCTCCCGCCACCCCCGGCGCAGCCCGGCTTGGGTTCCTTCACCGTAACGTGAAATGAGAAGGGAATGGAAAAACAGGAGCTGCTGTTCTGCGAGACTTTCTATTTTTAAAAGGTTAAAAATATCTATTTTCAGACACCAGCCCAGGAAGCGCTGGGGTGAAGCGACGCGGCGGGACGTGAGGAGTAAACAAGCGCTGGGACGTGCCGGGCGGCGCGGGAGCCGCGGCTCCAAGGATGCTCGTGGGGACGGGGACATCACGGGCCACCATGAGCCACGGACGTGGCCGCGAGGAGATGCGGGGTCACATAAAAGGGCTGCAGGGCTCAGCGCCAGTGGGGATGCTCAGCCCCAAGGGAGGACGCTCAGCATCAAGGGAGATGCTCAGCACCAAGGCGGGATGCTCAGCACCAAGGCTGGGTGATGCTCAGCCCTGAGGAAGGGTGCTCAGCACCCAGGGGGATGCAGTGCACCCAAGGGGGTGCTCAGCCCCCGTGGAGGATGCTCAGCATCGAGAAAGGGTGCTCAGCCCTGAGGAAGGATGCTCAGCACCCAGGGGGGATGCTCAGCACCTGAGGGGGATGCTCAGCCCTGAGGGCCCCAGGGTGCTCAGGACTGAGGTTGGGGGATGCTCAGCACCCAGGAGGGATGTTCAGCACCCAGGCAGAATGGCTTATCTCCCCCAGCATTGTGGTCCTGGTGCCCTTATGAGTCAGTGAGTGGGATGGGATGCCTGGCTATTGCACGTGGTACCCAGCACAGGAGCGGGATGCGGTACCCACCGTGGGAGGGGGGATGCGGAAAAACCATCCCCAAAATCCCAGACGCTTTTCCTCCTTGCAGTTTGCAGCTTTGCTCCCCTCTTCTCTCTACCAACTTGAAGGTCCTGGTGATGCTCTCTGGGCTGGCTCTGTTAGCGGCTGTGCCCCTTGTACTCATCCCTCGGCCCCATCTGGGCGCCATTTGCTGTGTGTTTTTCTGTTGCAGACACCTAACGCGCCACATCGCAGCCCAACAGAGTGGCTATTTCAGCGGACACCCCGCAGGGAAGAGCTCCACCTCGGAGAACACCACACCGGGGCTTAAATATTATTGCCGCGATTTTGCACAGCTGCCAGTTTAATTTCCAGGCTCGCGGATGCTGGATGGGACCCCTCGAGGTCTCCGGTCCGAGCCCCAAAGCAGGGCCAGCTTCGATGTGAGATCCAGCTCCAAAATGAGAGCAGAGGCTCAGGGTTCCCACAGGTGAGTTGCCCCAGTGTGCTGCCGGTTTCCAAACTGGGAGCTTTTGGGATGCTCCAGGCAGCTTCCAGGCACCAAACCCCCTCCTCCGAGCCCTGCAGAAGGTGAGGTTTAAGATGGGAAACCTCTTAAAAAAAAAATCAAATCATGAATTAAGACATGCAATTTGTGCATAGTTCCTGGTAGGACATGGGCTGAAAAGATCAAATAATGGCACGAGCAACCCTGGAAGAAGTTCTGCTGAAACTCAGCATCTCTGGTGTCTCGCAGCCAGAGGACACGAACATGGGCAGAATCACTCATAACCTTCCTTAAAATAGTCAAAGACTGGGGACGGGTGATGAACTGGACCTTGTCAGAAGTCAACGTGGCCCATCTTGGTCCAGGGACAGCACTGACCGCTCTTCCCTGCCCTCGTGGGACGCTTGGAGCTGAGACGAGGATGAAGAGAGTCTCCTATGGTTTGGGTTTTTTTTTTTCCAAAACTCACTTTTCTTCAGCCCCGCTGCCCTGCATTTAACCCCGTCCTTCAACCCAGTCCCTGCCCATTGGCCAAGTGGGATCAGCAGAACCATCTCCGTCTTCTCGAAAGAAGCCACCAAACTATCTGAAATAATCAGTCTATACGAGCAAGTTGTAACCCTGAATTTATCTCAGCTGCCTGCTTTTACCCTTGCATAGTTGTCGGATCGTGAATTGCCAGCTCTTGGTGCCGGGAAGGATGTTTTAGGTCTTTAAAGCATGGTAAGCCCTGAGGGGCTGGAAACGATGGGAGTGCTATCCCAGCCCCCTGTGTCTCCAGTGCCTTTTTCCAAGGCTCAAAGGAGCCGTCGTCGGCCGATTCAGCAGCAGTTTCCTCGGGGCAGCAGCCCGTGCCGCTGGCTATGGCCACGAGCTGCTTTGCTGTTTGCTCCGACGGAGGACGGGTGAAACCCTTGTGCCAGCGAGGAGGGACCGATTTCAGGAGGAGAGCAGAGCAGAAGGGACGCTGGGTCTTGTCTACCCAGTGCCACGCGTACAAACCCTTTTCCCTTCAGCTCTGTGTGCCTTGGGGGGAAAAAAAACCCAACCCAAAGCGAGATAAAGCCAGCAGCATCGCGCCGTGTGGGGCCGGTTTGAACCACTGCTTTTAATGCTTTTTAAATCCTTCCCCCGCTGAAGCAGCCACCGCACGAGGCAGCGCTTGGGAAGGACAGACGGGGCGAGAGCCGCCGTCGAGCTTCCACAGGGATCTCGGCATCGAGGGCCGCAGATGCCACGACCCGCTGCCACCGAAGCGGACCCCAAAGGTGGTAAGGGGGTGCCCCGAATCCAGCCCACCCCGGGGTGCTGCAGCCCGTTCCCCATAGCCGGGGAGAAGCGAGGCGCTGACATACGGCCCTGGCAAGCGCCCGCTCTCCCCTCCGCCGGCTCTCGGCCTCGCCGAGCCGAGTTTTGCTTCCTTATAAGGCCCTGCTGCTCCGCGCTCCTCTCCCCGGTATCTGCGGCCGAGCTGGCATCGCCTGTTCGGAGAGCAAAACAATTCCCCGCACGCCACTGGGACACCCTCCTGCCCGGCTCGGCCGTGTCGCTCGCTGTTTGTTATCCTAGGTTAGCATCCAGCAGCGCTTCCTCAGATCCCTCCTCTGTTTTTCTTTAATTAGATAAAGGCCAGGCAGCCCTGGAGCGGGAAACGCGGAGGGTTGGGTTTTTTTTTTTTTTTCCGAGCAGGCTCTGGCCTGTGGGAAGGAGGGTTATAAATCAGCTCAGCTGTCTCCTGAACAAGGGACGGGGATTTTTCATCCCTAGGAGCAGCGTTTCTAGCCCCTTCCCAGGGCACACGCAGTTGCTGGTTCAGAGGCACCTTGTCCGACAGGAGCCCAGTGCATCAATAGTTTTACCCCAGAGTATCTGACGGCGCAACTTCTTCAGCTTCTCATCCCACCTGGAAAACAAGGATATAGCTCCCTCCGTCTGAAAAAAGGCTTTCAGGGAGCCCGAGCAAAGAAACAGTGTAAAACATGCTACTTAGCAGAGAATATTAAATGAACAAACACCCTCTCCCACAGCCTCTGCTGAAGCATCACTCTTTGGAGGGTGTAAACGTGGTTGGAAGGGAGCTGCAGGGGGAAGAGGAGAGGAAATCCCTAGGCGATTTCTGTGCTCCAGGACGAGGTTTTGGACCCTGAACACCATCAATACCAAGTCTTGAGCCGACTGCGAGGCAGGAGATGTGCTCCTTGCTCCGTGAGCCGGTGCCTGGCTCCAAGCTGCAGGGAGCTGCCGCCGCCTCCCAGACATTTCGCCCCCCACCAGCCGCCGGGTGCCAAATGGGTGACATCTGCCCACGGCAGCAAGAGGGAACCTTCTCCCTTTAACCAGCAGCTCGGGGACCCAGCCCCATTCCTCGCTCCCACGCAGCGCCTGGGGACGCTCCAGCCTCGCCAAGGGGGCATCCAGGGACCTGAGGCCCCCCTGGGGCTGGCAGCCCATGAAGCACAGGAGCGGGGAGTATTAGATCATGATTTTTTGGAAGTCTGAAGTTCGCCTATGTCCTGCTTCTTCAGACATTAAGTCATTTTCCTGAGGAAGTCGCATATGACGTTGATCTGGTTACAGAGGGAGTCGGGGTGGAGCGGCGAGCTCCAGCGAGGCCATGGTAGAGGTGAGGTGCAAGAGCACTAGGACACCATGTCCTGTCAACATTTGCCGTAGAAATAAGACTCAAGGGGTCAATTCAATACAGATCCTGATAGTTTGAGATGTTCTCACTCACATTTCAGATGCCCTAAGATGCTCAGTTTAATGCTTCCAGCCCTGGTTTCGATGGTTTCACCAGTGATATTCTTCCACGCCGTCAAATGTCACAGCAACCACTGGAAACCAGGATGTAGCACATCTTTTAATAAACAGCAAGGACAAAAGAAAAAATCTTTATTTAGTGGGTTTTGTTACTTATTACTTTTCAAATTACACCCTCAATTCTACCAAGAAAAACCAGAAACACTACGGCAGTACTTTTTTTGAACAGTTAAGGTTTCTTTCATAAAAGTCAGAACAAGGTGGTTCATTCTTTCCCCACGGACCTCTGCTGCCCGCATCACTCCAACACACCACGAGAGCATGAAACCTGTTTCAGCTTGTGCAGCAGGCTCTGCGTCTGGAGGCCAGTTCTGCCTTCCCTCACCCATCTTCCCATTATTTTTCCTATAAAAGTCTCCAATTCAGAAAGCCCAGAGTTTAAGTTCTTAACAATTCTGAGGAGCTACGTGGGGAGGGTGCTGAGCTATGAGCAGCAATCCACGCAGCGAGCAGCTGAATCCACCCAGCCAGGACGCAAGGACGGGCACAAACCCAGAGACGTTGCTGGTTTTAAGTAGATCCTCTCGCATCTGCTGGAGGGCGCAAGCTGCCTAGGGTGACGCGACTTCAATCGCGTCAACTGTTGGTCACTATTAGGTGCGTGTTCAGATTTCTCGAGTCACCAACCTGATCTCCTGGTCGGAACGACTGTGTAAATACACTCAGTCGGCCCTTTTCTTCCGCCCACAGGTCGGAATACTTTCAGCTGGGTGCCTGAAGACATTTCTTCCTTGGTTCACACTCTTCAGACTTTATCTACCTTTCTGCCAACCACAAACACTTTATAAACCAATATGTACATACATATCCATACATATGTTGGCCTAACACCACTCAGGAACAACCACTGATGACATCAGTTGCCCATTTGGGAGCCCTCACCAGGCCAAGTTTCAGAAGTGCTCAGCACCCATCCTCTGGAAAATCTGGCCTTTTACATATATCTATCAAATTTAGCACCGGAAAACCAGAAGGCATCCAAAACGACGACTCATTTCTGATTAACGGGACTGCAGTGCTTTATTCATCTCCAATAACTGGTTCCTCAGGACCATTTGCTGTGACACACTTCCTTCAGCAGGCAGATGACGCGATGTCCTAGAAAACAACTCTTCTGTTGTCTGGTTTACGCCTGTAAAAAAAAACTTCAGGCAAACCCAAACCTACAAAACCAAAAAGCAGCGTGCAATTCTTCACAGACAACGACAGCAGGTACCTGACTGGTGTTATCAGAAGTGCCCTCTCATCACCCTTCCCTTTGACTCATTAACTTTCAAGGTTAAAGATAAGGTTGCGTTCCCATTAACAGCGAAGCCTTCCCCCAATTACACTGGAGCCAATTGTGTGGGAAGCCTCAAAGATGTTTTTGCAAAGACAGAGCACCAACAGCGTCCTGGTCTATAATTAGGCATCTGAGCAATTTACAGAGGATATGTTCAAGGAAGAAAAGAGTAAGAGAATTTTATATGCACTGCTTTGACCAAAAAAAGATTATGAAAAGCAGAGCAAAAACTATTTACCAGTCTTAGGGGGAAAATTAAGTTCATTTCATTCAGTTAAAGCTGAAGCAGATGTTCAATATTTGTGTGTACGCCTGAAGACCTGCTACATTACAGCTTCTAACCAACATGAACATTTAGATCCATCTGGAGAGCTGGGGGTGTAAAAACAGGGGAAAAAAGAAATGCCACAACTCAACTCCTATTTTAGTCCCTCTACCACTTGTGGAACAGGACTTCAGCACTGAACAGGTGAAAGGCCATAGTAAAAAAATAAAATTTCATGTGAATAGATTAACAGTCTTTCAAGAGTTCCTCTAGATTTTGCTTCTAGCTGGTGTGTCCCATACTGCTTAGTAAAGACGATTGAAATTATTGCAGTAACAAATAAAACTGTTCTCCGATACAAAATCTAGTCCAGATGGCTTACTTACACAGTAAGCAAGATATCTAACGTAACTGAAGATTGCATGTTGTTCTCCTCCAACGCAACAGCTTTCAGAGAGCCACACAAAAAGAGCAAGACTCCCAAGCTGTCAAGAGGACCGGGAGAAAGACCCAGTTCATTTCTTCTGAAGAAACCCCATGATGGAGACCTGTTTGTTGGCTCTGTTGGCAGCAGCTGCCCCTTTCTTCAGGTTCTTCCTTTCTTCCTTTGGTTCTTTCTTCATAGGCAGCACAGGCTGTTTCTGTGCAGCTGGTGGCTTGGACTTGGTGAAGTCATCCTCGCTATCTGTACAGGATTCACTCTCGTAAACCTTCTCTGTCACTGGTTAAAAGAAAAGAAGAACAGATAATGATGCTTAAGCCTGTGTACCAAAGAGCAGAGACCTCCCCACTGCAGCCTTCCCGCTGCATTTCTGGAAATGAGCATTTTGGGTTCAAGGAGTACATGCCAGACACAGGAATTAAGTCCGTTGCTCAAGGTTATGCAGTAGATGCAGATGACTGGACTGGCTTTCCATAGACTGAGTCAAATTGCCTCCCCTCTTTCTTAAGGGTAAGATGGCAGGTTAACGACTCGGGAGCTTTAATGTCATCCAGCTCTTTCAAAATGGCTTGGTGTCACCACACACATTCATTCGCAGACCATATGCACGCTTTAAACAGCAGCAGCCCGAGGCTCCCCACTGGGAAGGGCCCTCAAGAGGACAGTTCCCTTTCCAAACCTATTCAAGTGTTGCCCTCTTCTAGAAACAAGGCCCAACTGTGCTGAAGACCTCCACAGCTAAAACAGTTCTCTACCAGGGACTGGCCTGCAGCCATCAATTCGTCTTGCACAGGCTGACAAGCAGCTATCAGAAAGTGATGAATCTGAACAAGATCAGAATCCATCGTTTAGCACTAGAAGATGGGACATCTATTTTATCGTTAAAAACCCCATCATTCTGACTTAGTCTGATTCCTGCAGGGGCCAAAGCAATCAGATTGTCCTGAAATCCACACAAGACAATCCAGAGACAGACCCAGCCTTCCCTCACCAGCACCATGCACATCAGACGGTCAGGGAAGAGTGAAGCAAACGTAGCACGTCTCAGAGATGAGAGAAGGAGCACAAAACCTTGGGGACAGCTTCTTTCTACACAGGTGGGCACGCAGGGCAAATATAAAGAAATCCCTTAAAAAAATAAAACCAAACCCATGACTGAAATCAAGGACTATGACTGAATGGGATTGCCAGCTCACTGCTGTCAGCGTCCGGTGATGGAAAGCTAAGGGATATAAAACAACGCTCACGGAAATTAAACTGGAGTCAGCTCCACTGATGTAAGCTATCGTTAGGTATTAGTAAATGTTGTTGTATCAGCTTTCCCAGCAGTGCTCTGGTATTCTTCTAGTAAACCATTTTTCTTTAGCAACTGTATTCTTTTAAACAGATGTCCTAACTTCCCTTCTTCTGGGAAATTGGCTTTCACTTGTATTAATGCATCAAATTAAATAAGGTTTTCTATGTAACCAGAGTCCAGGAAGAGGAATGGTATGAAATCCTGCTCCGCAGTGCTAGAGGATGCTCAAACAGAGACTGTAAACCCAAGCTAACCTCCCTTCAGAGGCAACTGGCTTTTCAGCGAGCAGCTTTAACAGACCACTGGCCACTTACTGAGCTTTAAAAAGTTATCACGTTGTCACCCGTCAGTAATTGTTGGTAACTCCAGAAGCATGCACTTAACCCCCTCCAATTGCAAAATAACACAGCTTAGATCAACTTTCTTTTACTGAGATCTCAGATGAACTTAAAAATTCTGTATTTGCAGCAGCTACGGGCACACAGATAGATAGTTACTGATGCTCAGCTCACAGCCAGACTCGCTAAATCACAGTAATGCAAATTATGTGAGCTCTAACTTAAACCAGTGCGGTAAGATGAATTTACCTACAAAGTACACACATATATTCCAATATACAAGTCCATGTGCGTCCCTTCAAGCTTTAGAAAGTGCAAGGTAGAAATGCGCTAGCTTAAACCTCAGTAATTCCCCTTTCCTATAGACTAAGGGCAGGCACTCACTCGACTGAGTCCCAGTTGATGCATGGTAACATGCCTTGTGCTTAACTCCACAGATACTTTAATTGCTCAATTTCCCTCAGGGCTAATCCCTAAATTAGTTTTGCTTTTTGACACCAATTCCTTGCTATTGCAGCTATTGTGAAAACAATCATTTAACATCATGGAGAAATATGAAGTACAGCCTAATCCTCATGTTAGGATTTAACATCTCTTAAAACCTAGTCCTTGTTTCAAAAAAAAAAAAAAAAAAAAAGACAGCAGGAAGAGGGGAAAAAAGCCCCTATATTTCAAAGAATAACAACAATTTACATTAGCCCGGGAGATCTGCAAGTTATTTAGACTTTAAATGATTAGGCCTGTGCATGGAAAGGGTGGAGAGACAGTGGACAATAACCAGACAGCAAGTTCTGCGCAACGGACTGGCAGGTTTTTAAAACGGAAAGCAGCATCTTCTCCCTACCCAGTTCGTCAGTATCCCAGCTCCATCCCTCCCTCCTTCCTAGAGGATCTGTCTCCCAAAAGGCACAACAGGGGCTTGCCTTTCCCTTTTCATAAAATGGTAGTGGATATGAACTGTAAAACCAAAGGTCTGGATGTCACAAGAGGCTATTAAACCCTTTGGGGGTGGGGAGAAGAGAAAGAAAGGCAATCTTCCCAGCCCTGGTACGTTTGGAAAAGGCTAAACAGAAAGAGAAGAACACTCTTTGCTGGAAGCTGAACCCGGAACAGTCATTACTGCGAGCTCTGGACACAGACCTTGTTCAACTCAACTCCCTAGCTAATGCTTCTTTGTTCCATTTTCCTTCCAAGTGTTTTAATGGTTCTATCTGGGATGGGAGAGCAAAACACCCCATAACGCAACTAGCCAAAGCAGTTAATAACTTTGTGCAAGTCCAATTCTTTGACAATAATCCAGTACTTAAGATTTCAGTTACTAGCATAGCCAGTTGCTGAGTGCTAGCTTTATATTTCTTTAAAGGAGACACAAAGTTAATAGGAAACATAAGATACAACTATACAGGCAGGTGCAAACAGACACAAGCTGACTCAGGTCCAGGCAGCTCCAAAGCCGGGCCAAGCAAGCCTGTATCTATCCACCCTTACGCACAATGACAAACCTGTACAACAGCAACAGACCTTCTCCTAGAACTGGCTGAGCTCCCTTGACTTCTACTCAGATCAGCAAGGCTGGACAACGTTAAGCATCCCGTACAATTGAGCTGACAACAGCGCTACAAAACACACACACATTCCACCCTCTTAAATTTTTAAAACCTTTAAAAAAGAAAAAAAGAAAAAGATTCTGAACTCCTGCAGCTCTACTTCAATGTCAGGACATAGAGAACGAAACAAGTACAGCGGTGTTACGTAGTTTTCTCCAGGTCACAGGAGGAAGCAGTGGCCAGTCAGGCTGGAATTCAAAGCCTCTGGCTCTAGGTACTTCTGTAGAGACTCTCTTCCCTCCTGAAAGCAGGGCCGTCCTTATCAGAAACCCTCTCAAGAACTTAAGCCTCAACTTATTCCTTGTTTATCTGGGATATTTAAAGCTTATATTAACATATAATATCAAGCTCTGCCGCACAGCTCTGGATTTATCCCCAAAAGAAAAAAAAAAAACAAAAAACAACCAAACCCAACCCCAAACCAAACTTCTCTCACCCAGAATTTATCCCAAAACCCAGACCTCTCTCTGCACCATTGTTAAAAGTTTGTATCTTTGGAGAGGAGAGCAAATGAAGGAGGTGCTCACGCTGGCAGGAGGGAAGGGAGAAGAACTGAAAGAAAAGCTGTGAATAACCAAAAAAGAATAAGGATTCAGCCACAGCTCCATGACTTCCTACCCAGGCCTTCACCAAAAGGGCAGTTATCTCAATCTGGGAGCACGAGGTTGAAGGGGAATAACAAAGCGATTTTGTGAATCTCTTTCAAAGCCTGGGAGAGGCCGGCCTGTAAAATCTTCAACACATCTTCAATAAAGTTAGTTCCACTGAGGTGTCTTACCCATGCAGCCTTCTTCTTCATCAATAAACATTTTGGATTTCAGCACACGCTTCCGTTTCCTCTTCCTCCCTCCAGCTGAAACCTAAAGGACATTGTAGTATTGTGAGAAATCAAGAGTTAAGGCCCCATGCACGTACACAGGTCATAAAAGCATCAGCCCCAGGAGTGAAATCTAGTCTCTCTGATGAAGCTGAGCATGATTTGATAACTAATTCTGTCCCTTACCAGGATACCCTAGTCTCATTTTTGCTAATGCCACAATTCTCCCCATCCTACCGGGACAAATTTCAGAGAGACAAAAAAATACAACTTCAATGAGACAGCAAGCTTTCCCGTCTGCCAGCACAGCGGGCACATTCCTCTTCTGAGGCATGTGACATTTTGAAATGTGTTTAGTTATGCGAGAAGGTAGCATTGTGAAGGGTTGTCCCGTCATACCTCCGAAGAACAAGGAAATAACAAGGTGTGCAAGACATCAGAACTCCTGCTGTGACAAACAGCTGCACTTTCAGTAAAACTACACGTATTTTCTCAGCTCAGAGGTTAACTTCTTGCCAATCGCAGCCCACCTCCCTTACGCAGCAGCTTCCCTGTGATACAAGGTTGAATACCAAGAGTCTCTGGTTTCATTTCTGGCCCTGCCCTGACTCCTGAGGCCAAGATTCAGAGGGAAGAGCATGCAAATACGAGCCACAACTCATAGAACCATTATGAGGGAAAAAGAGAAGAAGACAGAAAACTGTGCTACGCCAGCAGAAAAGCTAGAGTTTAAATAATAGTCTAGAAAATGAATGAACTAGTGAACATGGCGGATTCTTTCAAGCAGGATGACGCGATGGACTTGACAGGCAAACAGGACCTCTCCCTTAGCATCTGAAACGTGGCTGGGCAATCCCCATCGAGTCAGATAAAACCAGAAGTTAATCACCCTAATATGCTCTTACCTCTGTGGATGCAGGCTCCAGTTCACTTTTCAGAGCAGGTACAGGAGGTGGAGATGGAGCTTTTTCTTCCTCAGGTGTGGGAGACAGTGGGACATCTGCTAAGAAGATGAACATCTCGATAGTACACGGGTCTAATGCCCCCTTGCAGCTACCCTTTTGTCTCAGATCATTTCATTTAACTCTGAGCAATTGCTTGTAACCTGTATTTAGATCAAGGTTTACAAGTTCTCACTCAGATTTGTTTAATTCAAGTCAGGACAAATCGTCCGAAGCGGTTGGTCTCCAGCCAGATGGCTCACCCTGTGCTAAGGTGCTGTGTGCTGCAGTTCCCAAAGGAAGGAGGGTGGAGGGTGGGATAGGATGGGAGAAGTGCATTTGGGATTTTTGGTACGCCAGAATCAGTTCCACCAAATGAAACTTTAAAAAGAGGCACAGAAACTGGCATGTTTTAGCCTTATATTTCACTTGCTCATTAAAAAGAGGAACTGTAATTTGTTTAGAAATTGAAAGAGTCAGGGTTTAAGACTACATATTCCCAAAATGCTGGATGACCTTAGTTTCTCTACCTCTTCCCCATTGGTAAAAAGTCATTGCTTCACAGGTGGTGCTCCACATCCCAAACAATCCATCCTACTAGCTTGGGACTACCTTAATCCAAGAATTAAGTGCAATATACTATTATCCATCCTAAAAGATTGTTAAGGGACACCCCAACCTTTCATTTGAAAAGCAAACAAAAAAAACCCCAAACCACCCCCAAAAACTAAGCCCATTCTCCCATCTGCCGTCATCTATGCTCTCCTCCGAGTGCAAGGACAGAGAGAGTGGAATCCTTTCAATGCCAAAACTGACTGAAATAGTCAAGGTCACCTTCACAAATTTGTTCAGAGCAAAACCAGCTCTGGAGTCTCTACCAGCGATGTCAAACAGGGCCTTAGCAAGACTAGCAGGGCTTACAGACAAACAAGAAAGCCAGGGTCACTCTTCTGGTGGGGCTGGCAGAGCGACAGAGCCGTGACGGTGAAGAAAAATCAGTGCAGGTCAAGAGGGGAAGGAGCAGCACCTTGCACCACGCAGCAGGCACCGTGACTAATTTAAATGGCTTTACGGAATCTTCTCCAAATCCAAGTGAGAAACGCTGCCCTGCAAGTCCTCAAATGTGGGGGAGAGCTAGGAATGTGAGGGAAGAAACTCTTCATCTGACCTATTGCTTAATAATAACAATGATGCCGCTGGACGGGAGGACAGAGTGCCTGCTCGGCTTCTCCTCCCAGCTCTGCTGGCTGTAGCGCTGCATTCATGCTGTCGTTGTAACACAAATTCTGGATCTGTAGCTGTCCCAACCAATTAGGTCAGTGTTAAGAGTTATGACTGTGCCAGGCATACGGCCAACTGACCTTCATAGGTTAAGAAGGGCTCAAGTGAAACAGTGGTTGGCTGCCAAGGCTAAATAATAAATTACATTCTTCATACAAGGACTCAGCCTCCTAACTACTTCAGTAAGCGAGGCACAGAAATGCAAACAGAGTGGGATAACATGACTCGGTATTTCACCTTGCTCCAAAGAGCTGGGTCTGGCAGCTGTGCAAAGATAAAACCAAACAACGGATCTGCTCTAAGGTGCTAACTGCTGGGGCAGCCGGGACCGCAGCCGAGGAGCTGCAGGGAACTCAAAATTCTCAATATTTATCATAGTCTCACAGCAACTGCAGGCTGAAGCACCCATATACTGCACAGCACCAAACCTGCTTCACAGGCTACCCAGGCTGGCTGCATCAATTTAAAAATATTTTTAAGAGAGCATAGGCTAAGAGGGCTGAAAACCAGCCTGGTGAAAAACCGCCACCTCCGCCGTGCTCGAGCAGAGGCTGCTGAAGGTATTTTCAGCGTGTCAACTTCACTGTGCTTGCTTGGGGGAAATTTGGGCTTTTTTTCAGCCTCCTTCAAACAAGTTCCCCCAGCTTTTGGCAGGCAGAAGGCACCTTCTCCCCACGTCAGAGTGTTTCGGACTACCATCAAGCTGCGTCTCTATTACTTTATTATCCTCTTCTAGCCAACACAGCCCTCTGACATGTGATAACTCCTGAGTCAACCTCTAGCTGCTGCCCACAGTTTACTCAACAGCAACAGCTGCATGAAATGGATACAAGTTGGGCAATTGCATGTACCAAAGATGTAAATCCTGGCTTTGTTCGGTTTGCTCTGACCCTGCCTGGAAAAACTGTGAGAAGCTTTAGTGCTTCTGCTGCGGCTCTCCGAAACCGATAGTTTGTAGGTTACAGTGCCACTGAAATCACCCTCCAAAGTGGCTGTAAAACACTTGTCAACACTGCGAAATGCTGCCTGTGTTGGTATAGCTGAAGCTGCCAAAACCTCCTGTCCTCTGTAGACACACTTGTGTAGTTTATTCTGGCACTGGAAGCAAAACAACCTGCAGTGACTAAGGCACCCTCATACCAATATAACTTTTTAATGAAAAATCATTTAAATGGAGAGGATTGTGCCTTATGCCCTCTCTGTATTTTCAACTTGGTACAATGTGCTGACACTCGTGTAAGAAGAGCTTATTTTGGGCTAATTTCAGTACATTAAGAGCAGACTAATATAGAACAACGCAAAAGACTTGCCCTGACATAAAAGCGCCCATACAGTGCTTCGCATCAGTCGTACGGACCTAGTTTCAAACCCACAAAACGTCGCTAAGTCTGCCTGAAAAAGGGCAGTGGTTTTACTAGCAGTTACACAGGTGGAGGCCTGTCTGAACGCCACTCAATCACAGCAATGGCTGCGGGCAAGCGTCCCCTTTTATCTGCAGCTGCACCCGCAGGAAAGGTTAGCACCCCTGCCTGAGGCCGTACCTCCTCGAGCTGTGCGGAGCAGCCTGTGCAAGCACCTCCTCGTTTGCTTCGAGCGGAGGTCAGCCAGGTTAGCGTGGCACGTTAGCATAAGCAGCAGCTAGACTGTTAGCCTTTGATATCTGCTCTGGTGGTGCAGCTTCCCATATTGCATTTTGCATATTTAAAACTTACCCCTCGATCATCTGCGGGTGAATTATGCAGGTGGTGGATGAACCATGCCCTGTCTGGCAGTGATTTCCAAATGCTGTGCAGCATATGGTGCCTTCCTCCCTGCTCCCACAGGGATGCAGCGTGGAACAATGTCACTCCAGGCCCCATTTTGCTCACTGATGCTGCCGATTAAAATTGCCCTTGGTCTCTGGAGAAACCTGTTTCCAACCTTTCCAAGGGTAAACGCTCTCAAAGTCCAGCTGCTGTACTTTTTTTTTTTTTTTTTAATTATTTGTTTCATCCAACTTACATTCTTATACTTGAATACAGAATGTAATATTGCCTACATTACCAGTTTGCATTCAGTATGAATATTTCAAAGAATTTAAATCTATCTTCTTTCATCCGGTTGCATTTAGAAGGGCAAGCAGCAGAACCAAAAGGCTGAATGCAGACCTCATCAGGGCAGTTTAGATAGCTGTTAGCTTAAAAAGAAGAGAGAAGCTCTCTCGATTCTCATCTTTCCCTTCTGAGAGAGGGAATAGTACTAAGCTAATCTGAGTAATATACAAATCTGTATACACACACTATAATTTGCATAAATTTACAATTCTAATACAGAACACAAAGCCGGTTCTCGAGATAACGGACAGAACAAAGAGGACTACGATGCAGGAGGAGCAACAGCAGTGACAAGAAAATTCTCCAAACAAAGTCAAACTTTCTGCATACATCTCCAGCAGGTTAAATGGGAGTAAACCAAAAACCAACCCTCCCTAACAGACGAGTAGGTAGGTAGCCTTACTTGTACTGTTTTAAATGTCTAAAGCTACTGAGAATGAGGTTAATAAGACAACTGGGCTCCCAACCTGACCGGAGGACCAGACCCATGGTTTCTAACTGTAAATCCAGTTAACTCACACTTAAGAGCACAAATGAAACATGGCACAACAACTAAACAGACCTGCTGCATGCACTGAGGTAGGAGTATACACACAGACTCTGGACCACACCTTGGAATAAATGAAAGCAGAACGCACCACATTCAAAGGCATTAACTATTCAGCTCATGCTAAGGTAATACAGGTATTCAACAAGAGACCAGAGCGCTCTAATATTCAAAACTAAAAGTGGATATGCAGCAAGCAGGAGTTTGCAGTACTCTCTATAGAAAGTGCTCCTCAATTTAGGACAGTCTTATGGCACTGCTTTTAGTCTCAGGAGATTAAAAGAGCTCTAACAGAAATAGATAAGGAAAACAGACTGTGCAGTCACCTCTCGGCTTGCTGTGTGCTCAGAGCACTGTCGTGAACACAGGAGGCTGGGGGGTCCCCAACTCACAGCAGCACAAGGAAGACTGAACCAACAAGCCTTCATGTTTCAAAGAGCAGCCTCTCCGCACAGCCTTACCGTGCGCCTGAAAGACAGGGCTCATTTCTACCTGCTCTCGCTAGCAGAGAACGGATGAGCTGAGAGATTCCAGCCCAGCAAGGGGCACTTCAAGTGGCTAAACTGGCTGATTTCAATCTTCCCTCTTCAGAGCTAAACGCAGCTTGTCAGTAGGCTGAGTGATGAGTAAATGGAAAGATCAGAAAATAGCCTACAAACATTTAAAGAAATAAATACCAAAGAGTGTGGGCATATATATTTTTTTTTATGGCCAAACAAGGAGCTGCACACAGGAATGTGAGGAAATTAAGGCTGATCATGAAGAACAGCTTCCTGAGAGATTTATCATCCTGTGGAATAGTCTGAGTAGAAGTGATGGATGCCTGATGACAGAGATCACTTGAAATTATGCTGGCCAGAAGAGAAACCATGAAAATAGGCCTAAGGTGACATGGAGACTGCTAAGATATCCAACAGTATTTGCCTCTAACTTGTATTAGAGATTCTCGTAATTTCGTGGTTGTTTCTGATGTGCTAGCCACACTAAATAAGCAAACAGCTTCAGCTCTCCTGCTGGAGTCCACCTCCTCGCTAATACAACCTATTTACCGTTTTACCTTCTTTTACTGGAGCTGTACACCAAACTGGTGGTTTCAATTATTTGTCCATAATGATCCCCGAATTCTTTTCCTGATCAGCTTGTTGGATGACTGTTCCATCTAGCACATACTGCCTAGCTCAATCCCAACTTGTTTTCCAGTTATCTATATTGAACGGCATTTGTCACCTCAATTATCCAAATTCTTTGGAATTTGGCCCTGCTGTTCCTCATTATAAGCCCGAATCTTGCGATGTTCTGGGCACCCTACTCCTATCAAAGCCAACAGCCACCGAGGAGACGCAGAGTCGCATCGGATATGGCTCAACTCTTTTGCCTCCAGTTTCTCTATTATCTTTTTTTTTTTTTTTTTTTTTTTGAAGTCTTGCTTCCAATGCTGTCTTCCAAACCATTTCTATAAACAGACAGAATAAAGATACTAAAAATGACCCTGGGAGGGCGGAGGTCACTTTGTGAGTGTTTACTCACCAGATAAACTGGTTACGACCAGTCCTACGATTCTGGAAGGCGTGGTATCTTTCACAAGAGATTTGAGAACCTCCTTCCCACACGTCAGTGTGACTGGCAGCACACTTGGTGAGGAGACAGCCAGATCTGAGCTAAGCTAAAACAAAGACTGAATGACTGAGGCATCTCAACTGTATGCCCAAGTGCTTGCAGCACAAGATAAACAGAAAGCTCAAGCCACAGCCATTTGCACGGTCTTTAGTCCTCTAAACTATTCCCTCAATCGTTGACCAGCAGCCTTGGATAGTAATATTGTCGAAATCAGGCCCCTGACCTACATGCCTCGTTGTTTACATATCTTTTTACCTTCCTCGTCACTGCTGTCAGACTGAAGTTGTTTGATTCGTTTCCTCTTTTTCTTTAGGTTTTCGGGATCTCCTCCTTCCTCATTATCCGACTTGTCCACCCTCTTCATTTTACTGCCACAAAAAGAAAAGGAAAAAAAGGAACGAACACGTGTTATCCCTTGAGTGTGCATGAAAGCATCACGCATGTTCAGATGAGCACATTCCTGATAGAAGTGCTGCTAGCAAGGAAATTGAATACCTCTGTACCTCTTAAACATGAGCATCACATACGCTGAAGTATACTCACCTATACAATCAGGCATAGGTGCATGAGCATTTTCAAGCCTCTCATCCTTACCCACATCCAGTTCTCCAAAACAAGGAGGATTTCTTTAGCCCCTCTGCAGTTCAACGTTTTGCTCAGTACCTCACCTAGCTTGGCCACAGCAACCTGGCAAGAGCGCATTTCTGATCTTGTCTCTATAGCTCAGGCTCCCAAACACTAATGTCCCCAACAGCATTGCTCAGAAGCTCTTTTGACAGACTGCTTGCCACTGACTGACTATGAGGTAGTGTCTCAGAATCCTGGAGCCATTTTTAAAGACTACTGGAAAAATAAAATAGCTTCTTTCTTTTTAATGTTGGCGAGACGTGTCAGACTAACAAGCCTGGAGGCTAAAGGCCCACGTAGCCTCATAGAGCTGGTACAGCCCAAGTGGCCTTCCCAATACCACACTGCCAACATGCAGTTTCCAGGCCCTTGGCTTTTTGAGTAAGATTATCAATAAGACGACCAGTTAGCACTAACTGCGATGGTGGGCTGGGCGGTGTGCTTACCTATTTAGTTAGAAACAGATTGAGACCACCAATTAATTACTCATAGGCCACCAGAGAGCCATCAGACTGTAATGATTTTTTGTCTCTGTCAGTTTGGGTTGGATTAAACACAAAGGGCTGAACTTAAAATTTACTTGGAGTCTCAGCCCAAAGTAAACCAGCGGCATTGAAAGCAGCAGTACATTAGCTATGGAAATCAACAAGCAGAACTTTGTGTGCTGGAAGCTGTGTACATATAAGCTTGGGAATATACTACCTTCCGTGCAGTACAGGTGCTCCTGCCAGCCCCCACAGATCGCCTGCGGGGTCTATACTAAGTCTGCTCACAGCGTGAGGTTGTCTCATGGAAAGCCACCCCCTCCCACTGAAGACTACCTGGCCTGTGTCCCTTCCCATTTGCAATGGCACAAATGGCCCTGAGGCATCTACAGCACTAAATGGAAAAGAAATATTAGGAAAGAATTCTAAGAGAGATAATTTTAGCCAAGTTTAATGCAATTTAGTAGCTGGAAACAGGAGGCGAGCCAGCATTGTATGACCAGCCAGCTCCATGCAGGTCATCAACAAGGGGGTTAACAGATTAGAGGGACCCTGAATGGCACGGCCCACCTTTTTTTGTCCTTTTGTTGAATTCTAGCAGACTCTGTTTTCTTCCCAGGTTTCTCTACTACAGTATTAGGGGATGACTCTGGTTCTGCTACAGGAACCGAAGGCTTGACTACTTCTTTCTCCTCCTTGGGCTGCTCAGGCACAGAGTTCACTTTGAGTTTATCTATGAATAAACCATTAAAAAAGAACAAACACTGGGCATTCAGTATGAATGACAACTTACAAAGGAGTTGGCTAAACAAAACACTGTGCACCAAGAATACAGAAAACACTACAGATGATATATAAAAGCATTAAGGGATCTAGATTGACCAAGCTGTGTCATACGTGAAAAAAGAGCACGCTTAAATTTCTAGCTGATTTACCAGTTTGGTTCTGTTCCTGATGGCACAGCCCAAGCACACTGCAAGCCGAGTGTGCTGCAGCAGTTAAACTCTACAGAAGAGGGCCAGGAGGCAGTGGCAGAAGCCCTGACAGTCACCAGGACCTAAGGCATCGCAGAAGGGTTGGGAGCCCCTCTTCTAGACAGCCCCCTCGGCATAACACCACATCCACCTTTATAGTCAGTTGATCCCTTCTAAATTAGAGTTTTAGTCAAGCACAAAAGTGCCCAGAAACAGGAGAATCAGGACTGATGAAGAGCAACAAGGTTTAACCCCAGCCGGCAACTGAGCACCATACAGCCGCTCGCTCACTGCCCCTGAGGTGGGATGGGGGAGAGAATCAGAAGAGTAAAAGTGAGAAAACTCGTGGGTTGAGATACAGACAGTTTCATAGGTAAAGCAAAAGCCACGCACACAAGCAAAGCAAAACAAGGAATTCCTTCACTCCTTCCCATCGGCAGGCAGGTGTTCAGCCATCTCCAGGAAAGCAGGGCTCCATCACGCGTAACCATTACTTGGGAAGACAAATGCCATCACTCCGAACGTCCCCCCCTTCCTTCTTCTTCCCCCAGCTCTATATGCTGAGCATGATGTCCTATGGTATGGAATATCCGTTGGGTCAGTTGGGGTCAGCTGTCCCGCCTGTGTCCCCTCCCAGCTTCTTGTGCACCCCCAGCCTCCTTGCTGGTGGGATCGGGTGAGGAGCAGCAAAGGCCTTGACTCTATGTAAGCACTGCTCAGCAATAACGAAAACATCCCTGAATTATCAACACTGTTTTCAGCACAAATCCAAAACATAGCCCCATATTAGCTACTATGAAGAAAATTAACTCTATCCCAGCCAAAACCAGGACACACCCCAAGCACAAGATGCCCCAGCGAAGAAAAAGTATTCAACAACGAGATTAACTACATTGTCAATAGGAACAGAGGCTGCCGACAGGGCTAAGACTTCATGCCAACACCTTTCTGACACTGCTTGGAAAACAGGCTGGCTGCTTCCTTGAGCAAGGCAAAATATCTCACACATAAGAACGTGAGTGACAGCTCTCTTATTTATGATCAATAGCAGAAAGCCGAAGGACCCGATTATTGTTAACTCAGGACTTTCTGGCAATGGTGAAATCTTTGAAGCCAGGAGAGACGTACAACACGTAGAGAATAAATCTTACTCCTGGAATCACACTATCTCTTCTATACACATAATAATTTCCAGTTCTGCTCAGTTTGCTCCTTCCCTGCAGCCACCTCACAGGTTTCCTTGAAGTGCTCCCTGACAGGACTCAGCAGAGAAGTGAACCCCACTGGAAATCGTGGAAATGCATCCACAAAGCTTTCTCCATCACCGCTGAGTTATCTTTACCACGCAATTTCAACTTCTCGGGTTTTCAGCATATGAACTTTGGTCGAGGGCTCTCCTCAGCTCTTAAGAATTTACTTGAGTTCATTGTAGTAACTGTGCTTAGGCTTGTGAGGCTTAGGCTGAAAGCATCCTCAGCTCCCTCAGTCTGACAAAAACAGGAACTCAAAGATGCCCAACAGTACTGTGCCTTGTGTGTTCAATGCTGGAACTGTACCCTGCAAACTCTGACAGATGTCTGTTAGAAAGTGAACTTTGCTGTTTACTCTCTCCCAGTAACTCTTCTTTGAATCCTCTTGTACTCGTTATTATAAGGGCATCTTTGAAGAAAGTCCTACAGTCCTTTTCCAGTGTCTATTTAAAAGCCTCAGCCTATTTTCTTTAGACTTGGATAATTTAGGTCAGAAGGGACCTTCAGAGGCCACCTAGTCCAAACCCCTGCTCCAAGGGGAAAGCCACCCCTCATTTTTATCCTCCAGTTATTAGCCCTTCAGTTTTCAGTAAAGAAA
This sequence comes from Gymnogyps californianus, assembly GCF_018139145.2. Classification (NCBI taxonomy): domain Eukaryota; kingdom Metazoa; phylum Chordata; class Aves; order Accipitriformes; family Cathartidae; genus Gymnogyps; species Gymnogyps californianus. The sequence goes on along the minus strand of NC_059471.1, from coordinate 1,272,938 downwards.
TCAACCCCAAATCTAACTATAGACTCCTCAGCAATTTGTGATGAAAAGCAAGCATCATTAACACGCCCTGCGTAACAGGTTTTGGCAAACATTTCACCAATAGCTAATCTTCCAGCCAGAAGTACTCACTTTAAATCAGATTTCTTCTGCACTAAAAATCCTTCCTGGGTTAGTCTGCACAAATATGTCATTTCAATTGATCTCCATCCAGCAAACTTTTTGTCTGAAAAATTCCACTTAAAACTTTTAATTTTTGCCTTAAGAGCTGCATACAAAAACATTAACCCCTCTGAGTCCAAAAGAGTAGAAGAATAGTATGGAAAACTATAAGAGAAGAGAGGATATAAAGAAAATCCAACAAGTTTGGTGGGGCGGGGGTGGGAAGGAAGAGTTCTGCTCCTTTCTGTTTATGCCTCCCATCACAACTGTATAACAAGATGCCTGATATCACTGATATGAGAGAGAGAGAGAGAGAGAGAGAGAGAGAGAGAGAGAGAGAGAGAGAGAGAGAGAGATTTCCAATATCCCTCAGGATTTTTTTTTTTTGAACTACAGCAGGCTGGTCCCTGACCACAATGGTTTCTGAAAACAGATGCATGTTATAAAGCACTTACTCATGGCAGCTTTTCCAAAGAAGTTGTTCATTATGTTGCCCTTTGCTGGTGGTTTGCTGTTTACTGCAGACACCTAGAAGCAAACAGAGGAGTAACCACAGGAATTATTCATGCAACACAGCCCTCAAAATGCATAGTACTGCTTCTGGACAAGCAAAATAAATATGTGTAATTCGTTGACTAGCCAGTGTCTTAGATTTCAGTATCTGTTTAGGAGAATTTGAAGATACTAGATATTACATGCATCAAAGGGTCAAGAGTAAGTTACTCACGACTCCTTAGCTAGGCCTTCAAATCTAACTTGGGTCACATTCCCATCTGATGGCTGACAGTGTTACTGAAATAAGTGGTTGGGACTTGGGTCAGTTCCCAGTAAAGAACTGTTCTTTTTGCAAACTATCAGTGCCTCAATTCACAGTAACCGACAGAGGAAAGAACACAGATTGGCCAAACCATGAAGACTTTATCCAGCTACTCTGGCACGTACACTGTTCCGCTGAGCCGTTTGCAAAAAATATCACTGCTCTATTCCATTAATATAGCCACCATCAAAGTGAAAAATCACACACACACACAACCCCCCACCCCCCCCCCCAAGGAAGCTTGGCCTCCTAATCCCATTTATTTTCATGCAAAAAAAAAGGCAACCAGACGCTAAAGTTCCCAAAACACTCAGACACGCATATTTCACCACTTCTAAATTAAATATAAAAATCAGAAAAATGAACCAAAATGTACTCAGCTCGTATAAAAAAGCCAAACCATATGCAGGGAACATTACCATTTTAATACCCATTTACTTCCCACATTGCTTTAAAAACAATTATACTAATTAAAATTAAAAAGTAATCCTATCCTGGAAAAAACAGCAGTTGAGAAGATAAATCATTTAGTCTTGCACAGGTCAAGCTCTGAAACTTCCCTCAGAGACCAAGTTTAAACACCTTGGTACTTTTAAGACCTGGACTTCTCACATTTCACTTATTGCTCAAAACAAATCCTTTTAAGCACAATGGAGAGAGCAAGATCGTCAACCGGTGTATATATTGGCATAACTGAAGACAATGGAACAATTGTCTCAATAATGCAGCTATGCTGGTTTATACTCGCTGGAGATCTGGCTCAAGGAGGAATGTCAAAGCGTCAACGTTATGGCAAATACACATTTGTGGATAGATCAAGAGTGTGGCACAATATATTTTTGCCCAAGATGACTGACAGAAGGCACGTCTGTACTATACAGTTAAATACTTACAAAACAATGAGTGAGCATTCCCAGTGGACAGCAAGTTTAGCACTAGAAGCAGTGGACGAGGCTGCACTACGGTGGTTAAGGTTATTTAGGTCGAGTAAGAGCGAAGCTAGAAGAGCGGTTCATTAAAGCTATTAACCCAGAGGGCTGCCAAAGGGTCTGAGGTAACTTACACCTGGGGCCTCCTTAGCCTCTGCTTTAGGTTCTTTATTTGTGTCCTGGGGTTTGGAAGCCGCTTTCGCTGCAAACATTCCCATGATCCCTTTGGGCTGCTGCGAGGTCTGTTTAGCAGTCAATGGAGCGTGGCCGTTGACCACAGGTACGCTGACAGCATTCGTGTCACTTGGTGTCTGGGAACCAGCTTGCACAGACGTCTGTGCTTGAGAAACTTCGGCCAACGTCCTGGGGACCGCAGCGGCACACTGAATGGCACTAAACCTGTGTGATGGAGTGAAAGATTTAATTAGCCTTTTAACTTCTTATTTTTCACCTCGGTTTTGTCCCCGGTAGCGCCTTGCTTCTCTAGTCCTGTGTTCTCCTGTTGGGGGGGGGGAGGGGAGAGAGCAATTTAATTTGTGCATGGGACAAGAAAGAAAGGCTGGCACAGAACGAGAGCGATGGAGACCTCTACTGAAAAGATCAGCTGAACCTGTCAGCAAGAGCCAGAGCATTCAAATGCTAAACAAGCTGTTCAGATTTCATGAAGGGGGGGAGAAAAGCCGGTCTCCACACCCAGGGTGGAGATGGAGCGGACTGCATATTATTCCTAAATGGGTTACGCTCTCTAAAGATTGCAGCATAAATTGTATGTCTGTCTGATGATCTAAGACATCTACAACTTTCAGATGCTTTGACAGAGTCCACTACTACTGCTGCAACAAGCAGCCACAATCGTACCGGCCAGGTAAGTAAATCACAACTGAAGCTAAACTACTTAAATGGCTGAGAAGATATCCGTGACATTCAGACTTAACTATATAAAGTCATTTCCATGTAATCACTGGTAGACAGAGATAGATCTCAGCTTGTAACGGTCTGAAACGTGATTGTTTGGGGATACGGAGATATAAGAACTAAATGATGTGCTCACAGTTACAATACAATTCCCTGACAGTCAGGAATAGCAGTACCCAAAAATAACTGAACTCCACTCCCCACTGTGCAAATCACAGGCGAGGCTTTCCAGATTTCCTACAGAAATGCCACAAAAGAGCACAGACTCACGCCTTCCAATCCACTGAATTACACAGTGTATTTTTATTTGCATAAGAAATAAACCAGTCTTCTGCCAATTAATTTCTGTGCCTCAGCATTAGTGGCTCACATGCACAGTCCACTTCTGCTCTGATCAGGAACTGTAACGTATTAACAAAACACCACCATCTCTACAGCATTTCTAGGCTGCAGCAGCAATCTCTTGACATTCAAACCTTTAAAGGAAGGAAAGAAAACACTGAAGAAAAAATATTCCTACTTTTTTTTCTACTTTCAATCTCTTTTCAACATGGTCAACACCACTGTCTGGACAGCTTTCACTCCTACTCCACACATACACATAAGTAACACCAACAACCCTCCAGATTACAAATAATGTTTTATCGTCAACGGTTATGTTAACTGTGCAGCAAGCACATCTAAACCTCACACGTTCCAGGCGCTTGGGAAATTAGCTTGCCTTAATGCTGCTGTGTGACTATAGTTTATGGGCTTGATCCAAAATTCACTAAATAATCACTGAAAAAACAAGCAATGCTTGGACTATGCTCTGCAAACAAGGAGCTGCTTCCGCTTGGAAAGCTGACATTAGCAACATGCATTGAATCCAGTTATTTATATTAGTACATCTAGCTACCTCCACCGTCTTCACAGCATAACAGGTCCCATACAAACACAGAAGAGAATAAGGATCCTTGCCTCAGAGCTTATGAGATATATGGACTGAGAGGAAAGTATAAGAAGCCAGTAGGTTCTGTTTGCTATAAACATGCACATAGTTAAACCTCTGTCCTTTACAGGTACTGCAGGAAGTTTGCCCCAAGAGTAAGAGACAACTCATGTAGTTGACAAGGGAGAGGGAATATGGTCAGTCTGAATTTAGTTCAGCCAGGTCACAAACGAAGAAGCTGAGGTTTTTTTTCAGTTTGCTTGGGAAATTCTGCTCCAAAGCCAGGCAGGAATTTAAACATAGGCTTCAGAAAGCAATTTCAGAATCTGAATTGTCTAAACCGTCTGGACGTACAAGTCTGAAAGGCAGACTCCTCTAAGACACAAGTATCGCCATGCAGGGGTGCCTGAGAGTAAATAGACTGGAACAAGGCAACTGCAGCCAAACCTATGGCACACGTCTTCCTTGAAGCAGGGTTTTCTAGAACTTACCAGGGTATTGACACTCACGTTTGAAACACACAGCTTCTAGGACATTATTTTCTCAGCCACTCTCTTGTCAACATTTTGAAGACAGCTAGGTTTCTACTTTCAAATTCTATACTCTTTCTATGACACAACATTCAGGCATCCCCCTCCTAAACCAGATTGGTCATGGCACTGTACATCCTGATTACATCAAGCTGAAGCTGTCATGGTAGAAACAACATATAAATGAAAAGCCACAGCTGCCAGGCACTGTTCAGGAGGGGAGACAATGACCCCTGGAGACTGAAGTCCCTCTGAATTCTAGGACAACCTTTCTCTAGTTCATCTATGAAGGACACTTGTGCTGCTTGGTCTGTTTTGTATGCTTCCCCTACACCTCAGGCTCTCACCTTCTATATGGAGAATGAGTTCCTGCAAGACATCTTCAGAGAGGTGGATGAGTGCAGTGGATGAAAACAGAGTCTCACAAAACAGAAGGCAAACTCATGTTAGTGCTTTGCTGAGCACATCACTCATGTTTTTATAAGTCTGTTTCAATTTACTCTTCCCGTGTGACTGAGAACTGGATAAAAATGGTGATGAAGTGTGGCCTGGAAATGAGAAAAAGGTTTCTAGCCATCAGAGAAGGTGGTACTGGAACAGGCTGCCCTTGGAGTAACAGAGCAAGTGAACCAACTGTAAGCTGGAAATTGCTCAGTTTACAAAACACACATACAATGTGCTATCTGGGGACTGGTCTGCCATGACTTAGAAGATACCTTTTTCTAGCTTTCTAAAAATCCAGGCATATTTGGTAACCATTGACTTCTGCTGAAGTGCACTATGTAGCAACATCTCATCAGTCTCAAATCACCTAGCGTAAGAAGAAAAACCAAGACGCAACTCACTTGCTGCAGTTGTGCAGGTTTGTTTTGACGATATCGTAGTCTGTGTTGTAGAGAGGCCCGCTGTCCTTGAGCAAGGCTTTCTGAATGCTGTAGACATGCACACTCGCAATCGTGGCTAGTTTAGACTTCATTGCTGGGGGAAAAAAAGAAGAAGGGAAGAAAAAGAAGAAAAAAAAAGTCCTCTGTTAGCACAGCCTTTACAGAATCAGGTGGCAACTTTAAGTATCAGGCTTTACCAAGCATGGAGAAAGACCGACAGACCACTTGACAGCAAGGACCTGAAAATAAAAGTGTATAATTGTACCTTCTTCCAATGCTCACTAAGTGAGAATTCAAGGTAACAGACTCCACAAGCCTGTCAAACATGTTTTCCATTGTACACACTTGGTTCTTACACAACTGAAGTAAGAGCAATCTCTCTGTGTTTACCTTCAAAATATCCAGCATCCGGGATCCAGAATATCTATATGACTACCTAAAGCTAAGGAAGAAAATAGATGGTCATAACTCTACCCTGCTGGAACTGCTCTCTGCCATTAAGGTAGAGTCCACCGTATCAACTAGCATCACAGTGTCTTCTCTAGTAGTCTGCTGGAATCAGTGTTTTGTCTCTTCTATGCTAGTTAGACTGTAACCCCCTTGCGACAAGGGCTGGTCTTTAGGAATTCTTTGTTCATTGCTTATAGTGTTCTTTCCACACAGTCCTGGTCTCAGACAGAGCTTCTAGGTACTGTAAAAATATACACAGTAATCATTTCTTGGGGCCAGTCCTAGACTATGCAGCCCTACTCCCATCACAAATCTCAGCCTCTTCCAAATGTAAGTCATACCTTTGGCCTGTCTTCTAATACAAAAAACATGAACAACCCTTTCCTCCACAGCAAAACAGAACAGTACGCAGCACACATAATTCAACATGACAGATAGTAGTTGCACTGCTTGACAATCTACTACCCTGACGAAGACAACTTTAGCTAGAAATCCACTTGAGATTTCAAAAAGGAAAATAATGCAAGTCTTTCAAACAAAGTTAGATCATTAGCATGGATATTTAAGGTCACAAATGCCACAGTATGTTCTCAAATGCCAAAGACGTTATTTGAAAACAACGAAGAGCCTGCAGTTGTGTTTCAATTGCTACAGATCAGATCTCATCAGCAGGACCAGACCTGGAAAGATGGTAAGACAACTGACAGTGCATGGAGAGCAGTTGCAGGAAGCAGTGTTATACTGGTGGGTTTTTTCGCCTTTTACTGTGAAAGCAAATACCCCAGACAAAAGCGAGAACGTTCTCATGGGAGATTTAACTAATACCCACGTCACTCAGGGCAAACAAAGACTGCAATTGCATTTAACCAATAACTAGAATTACCTGCTTCAGCATCCTTGGGAGCCTGAAGGCTCACAATTGTTCTAAAACACTGTGAGACACTGCTGTACACTACTCGGATATTGTTGCCTTTAAGGAGGAGTCGTCTGCCAGCAGCAGGGAGGTGGAAACGAATCACTGACTAAAATGTTCAACGTAAAAAAAAAAAAAAAAACCCAAAACAAAACAACCCAGACCCAAATCACAAGTCTGAAGTTACACAGCTGTTGGCTCAGATATTCAAAATTCTGAGAAAAAGCTAGTACAAAAAGTACACACCTGAACCCAACAGCCTGACTAGGCATTTACGTGCAGATGGCAAGTTCTGAGCTTTACTCACTTTCCTGTTCTTTCAAAGAAAAAAGTTAAAACCACATAATTTTCACGATCTGCTTACCTTCAAGTTGATCCTCTCTCACTACTGCAACCTTGTGGCACTGTAAAAAATGAATAAGTTGCACTCTTAAAATTTGAAAAGCTCTGTTGTACATAAGACTGATGTTTGCAGTTATCTATTGAATAAGAAAGCCTGCCGATTATAGGTGCAGCTTTATAGCCGCAAAGAACACTGCCAATGCCTTTAAACAGTCATCAGCGACTAGTTTTTAAAGCTCTGTCTTCCTATTTTTCTAATAGACTGTTTCACAGATCACTACAACCCTAAAGAAATCCTCTGTCCTCCATTCCTGACACTGGGAGATGAGACACAGATGAAACGAGAACCAAATAACTGTGCAGCACAGTGGAGAAAAGCAAACTAACGCAGCTGATGACCCAACTGCTAGAAATCTGCCACACCAGCCCACATCACCCATGTATATTTAGATTGCCAGTAAACTCTAACATAGCAAGCCGTAGCACAGACAGGGCACCAGAGAAGCAAAACACCATGAGAAATTAAGCATTAAGTTAAAAGCCAGAAATGAATGTTTCTGGAAATGTGCTCTACAGCCAGTCTTCAAGGACTATACCTGCTCTATGACATTTAACAGGCTGCGGTTAATACAGAGAGTATTCAAAGAGACAGACTGGACAAAACCTAGCCATTAATTTTGTGTTTAACTGATACCACAGACTAGCCAACAAAAGAGGCAAGAAAGTGTAGGCAACCTGAAACGGTAAATAAAGATTGAGAGTCTCAGTCCCTCACTGAGGCTGATAAAAAGCAGCAAGGAAAGACCGTGCACTGCTTAAGACCGATGAGAATTATTTGTGACTGATTTCTATTCAGATCTCCCTTCAGATGAGTCTTGCAGTTGAATCCACAGCCTTGTGGCTACACCTACCGGCCGCAGACAGTACTGCAGGGTTACCAGCAAGCACGGGCTTGCATCTGAAGCACTCGCATCCCTTTCCTACCCAAAATTGACTTGTGCCAGATATCACCCACCAGCTACTCCAATGCCTGCCCGTCTTCTGGAAGTATCTTCCAGATCTGACCTCTTCTCCCACCTGCTGTGGCTAGCCCTCAGACACCCAGCTGGAGGAACTTTAAACTCCTCCTGTGTGGCATTCCTAACCCTGGCATTGCTTCATCTCTGCCCCTAACAACTTTCTACACCTGCAGGTCACCCTTCTTAGCAGGCACTGCTATTGCAGTATTCAAAAATAAGATATTTAAAAACAAGGGGAAAAAAAAAAGTGACCTTGGTAGATCTTGTTTTAAAAATATACAAGCTGCTAAGAGAGAGTTAAAAAAAATAATTATTTGTTCCTATGTCAGAATTCACTTGTTTGTTTTAAATACATTATGGCAAATTTAAAAATAATAGAAAGCGTTGACAAACCTCTGGCCAGTTCTAGTGAGCCAAGAGATGCTACCTTGTTATTTCCAAAAGAAATCGGGGGGAAAACCTGTTAAATTTAGGCTATAAATGTGACACTACCTGTACAGCTTTAAATAAATATGTTCCATTATACAGAAATAATGCAATAAATAATTACCTTTAATTTCAGGCAGATTTGGAGATTTAAAGAGAATATTCTATGCATGTGAACCACTTTATTATTTAGGAAAACAAAAAAGGTTTGTGGTTTGTTTGGGTTTTTTTCGTCCAATCTACACACAAAAGCCAGGACACCCTGAGATGTACTAATTCTAAATGAAGTCTGTGGATTGTATTGTAAGAGATATTTGGGTATCTAAAGATATGAATAGGTACCTAGCAGAATATCAAAGGCATTTACTGTTTGGCTATTGAATTCTTCTGAGAGCAAAGGGAAATGGGCACTCAATTTGCTCATCTTCTTTCAAAAACCCCTGAGGTACCTGTCTGAAGTTTTAGATGACATTCTTGAAAATCTGACAAGCAGCAACGAGAAAAAATAAATACATTAACTGCAAGTAGGGATTCCTTTGCTTAATAAGTCAATGCATTTTAAATACAAAATACTGTTAATAAATTTATGTTTCTCTTGTATACCAGGATAAAAAAGTTGCTTTATTTAACAAGATAACTTCAACTATTTATTTATTATTCTATTTATTATTTAGTATTATTCTATTCTAACAGAATTCCAAGCTCTCTCCAAACACTACTCTCCACTCCACAGCAGACCCTGGGAAATGGATTAGCTGATTTCACAAGGGTCCCTCCAGACTGTTTTAGAAAATTTGCTGCCCACTATTAGTGATAGGATTGAGAGATGACTGGTAACAGGATTTAAGTTAATTAAATAAAACCCCTGGTGCTTCATTCAGCACTGTATTACCAAATCACGACCAACTGATCTTTCCTCCCCATCATTTGTATGCTGGGACAGAGACAGTGCCTTATTTTGCACATGTACAGAAGACGTAGCACACTGTGCCTGTTACTGGAAAAAGAGAGCAAGTTCAGCTTTTGACCCAAAGATTACAAAACAAGATGGAAGACACAAGAACAAAGAGCTCACAGACACCTTTGAGAAATAAAATACTCACAACGTGTCCATTCTGGATGAGGTCTCCTGCTACTAAGTAGGTGACATGAAGCTGAGCTCCTGAATTCTCCTTTCGTTTCCTCTCTACATAATCATACAGCATCCTGCACAAAAGAAACCAGTGTTAATCACCTAGAAAGGAAAGAGCCTGTCGCCACCCCTTCCGTGAAGCTTACATTAAAAAAAAAAAAAAAAAAAAAAAAGTAAAGCCAGCCTGACATGGAAACTTTTCACATAAGCACAGTTATTTTAACCAGGATTAAATTAATCTTACTGAGACACCTTCCTCCTCTGCCACTTTGGAGAATCTCAGTCCAACAACTACATAAACCAAAGGTGAAATGAATACAAGCTCTCAAAGCTTTAACAGTTGGTTGCAGATGGTCTCGCATCCTCTGGGCGGCTTGTTCCACAGTCTCCCCTCAAGAAAGGCTGTTTCCCTTGTTACAGCCCAGCATTCTGAAACACCTGACAGAGGAACTGATGATTTTTGGTACGTGATCACACTGCTGGGTGTATATATACAATCCCAGTTACATCCACTGACATGGTAACCAGAAACAGGAGGAAAGAGGATGACCAGTGATGAGGAGACTGAGCTGAGACTCAAGCTCAGCTTGAGTATAAGCTGTATACTTATATAAGCTCCTGCTTATACCACTGATTTACGATGACTGTCCCACCTAACTGGGCAGAGACACTACCGCACGCTCCATGAGGATGCTATCTGGTAAAGATACTTGAAGATCATTATTGCTACAGAGACAGACTGCAATTACCATGCTGCCACAGCCAGCACAATCACTAAAATAATTCACTTGTGTTATCAGGCACTTTCCAGCTTCTAGGAGAGAGTTTTAAGCACAAAGATGCCACAGGAGTTTTCCATCTCCAGGTTGCTTTCAAGGGTATGAGAAGGTGCCTCCATTTCACCTGGGCCATCTTCTTCACAGCAAAAAGTTCTCTGGCTCCTTCTAGTTTACTGTATGACCAGAATCTTTCCCAGCAGAGCTCTCCAGTCAGGTCTACGCCATCACTGAAGCACACTCAGATTTACACATCATCTAAATTGTTCACAAACACGCAGAGGAAACAGACCAAACAATCTCTTCATTACATTAGATGCCCGAGTTGATATTCTAGTAGTTTGGACAAGACAGGTGAAGCTGGGCTCAGTACACTGCAGCTGAGTACGCAGCAAACGCCCCTTTAGGTCCAAGCTATAGCCAGAAACAAGGAGAGAAAATATTTGTATTATGGGACTTGACACTTTTACGGAGCCTTCAAATCTTATGCTTAACTTTACCTTGCTGTGTAGCAACAGCCCCGGAATCCTTGAGAGCTCATTCTTTGTTTTATAGGATAATTAAAAGGTTACAGTAATCTTTATTCTTCAAAATACACCAAGACAAGGTTACACATTTATGCTAAATTTGAAGAAGCAAAAACATTCTGACATCACAGCTGACTTCCCCATCCTTGAAACATTTACCTGTGCCCATCAAGCCTGGTAAGTAGGTACTTATAATGGGTGATGCACTACGCAGCAGGGTGATCAGCGCGGATGAGCATTTGCCATACACGTGAGCTGCAGTTACCATTAGTGCTGGTTTGCATTTTCCTGACTCTGCTCCCAGCAATATCCATGGATAATGTATGGCATCCTAAGCTGGGTGTATTGGGTTTGCGTGGCAAGGTTTTGGTAGCAGGGGGGGCTACAGGGGTGGCTTTTGTGAGAAGCTGCTAGAAGCTTCCCCTATGTCCGACAGAGCCAATGCCAGCCGGCTCCAAGACGGACCCGCCGCTGGCCAAGGCCGAGCCCGTCAGTGACAGTGGCAGTGCCTCTGGGATAACAGATTTAAGAAAGGGGAAAAAAAACCTGCACAACAACCTGCAGCGGAGAGAGGAGTGAGAGTGTGTCAGAGCAACAACTCTGCAGACACCCAGGTCAGTGAAGAAGGAGGGGAGGAGGTGCTCCAGGCACCGGAGCAGAGATTCCCCTGCAGCCCATGGGGAAGACCATGGTGAGGCAGGCTGTCCCCCTGCAGCCCATGCAGGTCCGCGGTGGAGCAGATATCCACCTGCAGCCCGTGGAGGACCCCACGCCGGAGCAGGGGGATGCCTGAAGGACGCTGTGACCCCATGGGAAGCCCACACTGGAGCAGGCTCCTGGCAGGAGCTGTGGCCCCGTGGAGAGAGGAGCCCAGGCTGGAGCAGGTTTGCTGGCAGGGCCTGTGACCCCGCGGGGGACCCACGCTGGAGCAGTCTGTACCTGAAGGACTGCACCCTGTGGATGGGACCCACGCTGGAGCAGTTCGTGAAGAACTGCAGCCCGTGGGAAGGACTCACATCGGAGAAGTTTGTGGAGGACTGTCTCCCGTGGGAGGGACCCCACGCTGGAGCAGGGGAAGAGTGTGAGGAGTCCTCCCCCTGAGGAGGAAGGAGCGGCAGAAACAACGTGTGATGAACTGACTGTAACTCCTATTCCCCGTCCCCCTGCGCCGCTGGAGGGGAGGAGGTAGAGAATTCGGGAGTAAAGTGAAGCCCGGGAAGAAGGGAGAGGTGGGGGAAAGGTGTTTTTAAGATTTGGGTTTATTTCTCATTATCCTACTCTGATTTGATTGGTAATAAATTAAATTAATTTTTTTCCCCAAGTCGAGTCTGTTTTGCCCATGACGGTAATTGGTGAGTGATCTCCCTGTCCTTATCTCGACCCACGAGCCTTTCGTTTTATTTTCTCTCCCCTGTCCAGCTGAGGAGAGGAGTGACAGAGCGGCTTTGGGGGCACCTGGCATCCAGCCAGGGTCAACCCAGCACACCGGGATACGCAGTGGCAGATTCTCAGAGGCATAGCTCTGTTCGCAGGACTGCAGCCAAGTTCAAAAAACACATCCGCATTTCAAGATGAAAGGAGCTACATAGATTTCTGTAGTAATGTAATGCTAAAACATCTATTCTGACTGAGTATTTACGACATAAAGCAGCATAAGGTGTCCAGCTGAGGCGCTACTATCTAAAGCACAACTCCCACCAAAGTCAAGGCAAGACCTGCCTACAGGAGGAGTAAGGCATGATGAATAACATAACCGACTGTACCTGAGAAGACATGCAGGATTTTTAAGTATTTCCAGAGAGATAATTTTAATGCATTAACCACAATCATGAAAACAGTAATTAACAAGGCTATGCCACAAAACAAAAAGTTTGTGGGATGCACTAATACCTACTGTTTAGCCTGGTTGACGTGAACTCCCAGAGTATAGCTTAGCCATTTGTATGTTACCTGTAACAGGAAAAAAAACTTTAGTAAGCAAACCTCGGTCTCTTGATTTGTTAAACCTCCCATCCTTTGCTTGTTTCATGGGTAAGTCAAACTCTTTAGACCTGCCCCCCCCTCTAAGAAACCCACAGCAAAACCTGTTAGAAGTGAGAGCATACGGACACCCACCCACGCTTTAATGAGTAGATCAGATCCCTGAGACCTGAACAAACTACCCACCCTGAAAGGTGTGTTTCTGGGAACGCCTTCTTGAAATGCCTGCACTGCTTAGCTTCACAACAGAGAGAAAAAATTAAACAGCACAGTCCTTAATTGTGAGAAGCTCTTATTGTTCTCCCAAACAACCACTGAGGAGTTCTTGGATTTCTGCCACCCTCACCTGTCACGGGGATCTCCGGCTGCATCACAAGTCCGACAGCACAGTGTGCCAAATCTCAGGAGACTACAGCTCTAAACCCAGCCCTGCTGCTGACCTGCTGTATTATTTAGGCAAGGCATGTCTTTTATCCCTGTTTCTCCTCCTGCTCTCCCTTTTTAAACTAATCCTCAGGCTAGGGCCTCTCCTGTCTCAAATACAACAATTAAATTGTTATTAGTCTAGCAGTTTACTGAAATAAACCATAACGACTTAGGCAGCTCATGTTAATACAACCGCTTTGACAGACAAGATGCACCAACTTCACTGTACCAGTTTCTAGGCAAAAATCTTTATTTTGAAAAAAACAGACACGCACGCTTACCATTTTTCTGAACTGTCCTAAAAAAAAAGGCAAGGCTTCAAGAAGCTACAGACAGTAAGTAGCAATTTTACTTTTAAGCTGAAATAGTGGTCCAGACCGCCTCAACCTTTCATGGAAAAAAACACTGTTGCATACACTTCTGTCATTTATACCTTGAGCTAAACAGTGCTGTCACTACAGTGCTTTTTTTTTTTTTTTTTTTGAGGAAAAACAGCTCACTTATTAGGGAGCATAAGGAATTTGGGGAGAGCTGCTTTTCCTGTGATATAAATGATGCCATTACCAATTCCCTTCAGAGACATTAAATTAATTTAACGTCAAAGGTGGAAAAAAATCCTGACAAGAAAGGCATCTCCTGTCCAGCTTGACAGAAAGTCCATATTAACTCTGCATTGTGACCTGCAGAAAAGCAAACACCACAAGCGCAGCCAGGCACCGCACACACATCCCCAAAGACGACTAAACCTTGAGCAAACAGCGCTGAGGGGCAAGGCAGCTACAGCTGCGGAGGCCTCCTTCCTTCTGCGCCTGCCGAGAGGAGGCTGGGCACCCACGCGTGTCCCGCAGGTGGGTGTGATGGCGGGGGGGGGCACTGGCTTTGCCTCACCTTCCGACTGCCAACGGAAAGCAGCTGCTCCCGGCGGGTTTGGGCTTCACTAAACCCGGGGGGGGGGGGGCCCTGCACCGGTGTCACCCCAGGCCCTGGCACTGCAGCCCCCCCGGTTCCAGCCCCCCCAGAGCAGGGTTTGGGGCCCAGCCTGAGGGGGTCCCCCAAACATGCAGGCTGACACCCCCCCCCCCAACGACAGCCACGCTGGGGGGGGGGGGAGGGTAGAAAGGGGAGGGGGAGGTTGCTCCCTCCTGAGGGGGTCGCGCAACGGCGGCGGCCTCCCGCAACCCCGCGCGGCCCCGCCGGCGGGACTCACGATGCGGTTCTGATCGGTGACGAACTCGTCGATGTTCTCGAGGTAGAGCTCGTCTTCCATGGCGGGGCGGACCGGATAGGGCAGGGCAGGGCCGGGACGGGAAGGTTCCCGCGCAGCTCAGGGCCGCGGCCGCCTGCCCGCCGCCATAGCAACCCGCCGAGACGCGGGTGGAGGCGACGGCGGCCGCGCAGGGACAAAAAGGAGCGCGCTGGGAGCACCGCCGCCGCGTGGTCCTTGTGCCCGCCCTGCTCCGGCCAGGGCGTGCCCCTCTGCTCTGCCCGCCCGCCTCGCGTTGTCCCCTCACACGGGCCCGCGCTCTACCCTCATACACCCACGGCCCCACGCCATCCCCTCACACGGCCCCACGCTGTCCCCTCACACACCCACGCCATACCCTCACACGACCCCACGCCGTCCCCTCACAGACTCACGGCCTCACACCGTCCCCTCACACGACCCCACGCCGTCCCCTCACAGACCCACGGCCCCACGCCGTCCCCTCACACGGCCCCACACCGTCCCCTCGCACTTCCCCACGCCGTCCCCTCACAGACCCACAGCCCCACGCCATCCCGCTACTCCTCGCCTCCATCGTCCCGTCCGTGGGCTGACCCAGCACCTTGTGCCTGACATCCAGGGCAGGATGAGCCATGGTGTGGAGCAAGGGAGGGTAAACCACCCACTTGTTGGGAATCACCAATTTTCCCTTTTTCTGATTTTCCTTTTTTTTTTCAGCCCTGCCTGATCCTCACCGGAATGGCGGTGGCAAACCAGGCATTGGAGGCTTGCCGGTCCCTCTCTCAAATAAATGCTGCTGTTGTTAAAAGGCAGGGTGAGGTGTTATTTAAAACTGTTCTTATTCTCAGTTAAACTGTCCCCATATTTCCTCTGGTGACCACTTCCAGCAGCTCTCACAGCACCTGCTAAATATTACTCTACGCTTTTTTTTTCTTTTGAGATAAATAGCAAACGCTGGAACACAAGATTCCCAATCTTTGATTCCCAATCCCATCCCATTTGCATCCCATTTTTAATACAGCTTCACTGTAAGCTGAGGACTTCATTGATATATCTATATTGTTTTCTAAATACTTCTCCATGTCAATTTAAAATCTGACAAAATCTATGAGGTGGTTTTGGTTTTTTTTTTCCTTTCAGTGTGAATTATACTAAATTTTATTGGTCATGTTTCTTATTTACCTGTCCTGGCTGGTTTATAGCATGGTCCCAGGCTGGGGCTGGCTGGGGCTGAGAGATTGCTGCTGCTGGGAGAGGGATGTCTGGCATCTCCCACCCTCCCTGGACCTCATCGGCCCGAATCCCTCTGTCTCCAGGACATTTATCAGCTTGTTTTAGCTCAATGAATTGATTTTCCATATACAATCTAGTTAGGTTAGCAAAATGTTGCCTACAAACTGAGCCTAATATTTAAATGGTCGGGAATAGTCTATAACATATGAAACCACCCTGAATCAATTCCACAGACCTCTCCCTTCACTGGGAAAATAAAACTGTTATGGCCGGGACCTGTTCCTTTGTCACTGCACGCAGGTGGCTTTCTTCATTTTACTGACAGTTAAGTACAGGCAACACAAAAGAAATAAGTTCTTAGTGTCTAACACTGCCACAACATCCATTTCCGTGGCAGAGAACTGATGCGTGTTTCCTCTGCTCTCTGTGTTTTCAGGTGGGCCGCAGTGCTGAGCTGAAAAATGTGCTTTTAGGGTCAGAAGTGAGTTCCTCCGATGAAAAGATCACTGAAACATTACCTTTATGAGCACTAGGTGTTCTCCTCATTTATATATTGTCTCTAGGAGTACTGGCTTCAGGAAACTGAGAAGTCGAAATGGAGCGCCGCGGCTTATGGAACTGAACCACTCTCAGGAGAACCTCCAATGAAATTTGGGTGTGTGAGATGAATGTGTTCCTGTATTGGTCCTGAGAGCTGTAACAGAGGAGAAGTAGAGAGACAGACTCTGCTGGTTTGCAAAGAAAGATCACAATATTAGCCTTAACATCTCAAAGGAGTAATCTTCCTCTGGGTACCCGAGGTCATGACACCAGCCTTAATGCTAGTGATGCTGCAAAGTGTACATTTAATTAGCAAATGCTGAGCAAGAACCTTTCACTCCGTGAAGGCAGAGATTTTCTTTCTGATTTCAAAATGAGCAGGAGAAAGGTCAAAATCATTACCCACACTACTCTTCGTTACAAAAAGGCAATGATTTTTTTGCAGATTCTGGGACTCGCTAGTTATTCTTGTCACTAGTATGAGACGTCTCCAGTTCTGCCCAGAGCTGGTGAAGAATCATTATGCAATTTCATCTCGTGAATCAAGTCCTTGGGCAAAAATGTTCCTATCCAACAGTGCTTGAAACACAGCAGCTGATAAACGAAGAAATAAAAATTACAACCCGTGACCAAAGCGTGGAGCAGTTTAATATTCATGTCCTTTTACATTTTTCTTACAGTTAAAGTAAAAAGAAATGGTGATGTGACAGAACCACTTAAACTCCTGAAATAGCACCGCAGAGAGGGATACAAAGAGACTTGGGGTAACTTACGAGATTTCCCTGAGGTTGTACATCAGGTCAGGATGGAGGAGGAGGAGAACCAAGGTGCGCTGATCCCGTTTGTGACTTTATGCTCTGAATGCATTGATTCCCATGCAACTATTGCAGTCATCAGCTGCGCTAAGCTCGAGAAGTGGGCCCGTGCGAACCTCATGAGGTTCCACAAGGCCAAGTGCAAGGTCCTGCACATGGGTGGTGGCAACCCCCCGTATCAGTACAGGCTGGGGGATGAAGGGATTGAGAGCAGCCCTGTGGAGAAGGACTCGGGTGTTGGTTGGTGAGAAGCTCAACATGAGCCAGCAGTGTGCGCTAACAGCCCAGAAAGGCAACCGTATCCTGGGCTGCATCACCAGCAGCGTGGCCAGCAGGTCGAGGGAGGGGATTCTGCCCCTCTGCTCCGCTCTGGTGAGACCCCACCTGCAGCACTGCGTCCAGCTCTGGGGTCCTCAGCACAGGAAAGACACGGACGTGTTGGAGCGTCCAGAGGATGGCAACAAAAATGATCAGAGGGCTGGAGCACCTCTCCTATGAGGACAGGCTGAGAGACTTGGGGTTGTTCAGCCTGGAGAAGAGAAGGCTCCGGGGAGACCTTATCACGGCCTTTTAATCTATAAAGGGAGCTTCTAAGAAAGCTGGGGACAGAGTTTTTAGCAGGGCCTGTAGCGATAGGACAAGGGGGAATGGTTTTAAACTGAAAGAGGGGAGATTCAGACGAGATAGAAGGAAGAAATGTTTTATGCTGAGGGTGGTGAGGCACTGGCACAGGTTGCCCAGAGAGGTGGGAGATGCCCCATCCCTGGGAACATTCCAGGCCAGGTTGGACGGGGCTCCGAGCAACCTGATCTAGTGGCAGATGTCCCTGCTCATGGCAGGGGAGTTGGACTAGGTGACCTTGAAAGGTCCCTTCCAACTTGTCCTGGTTTCGGCTGGGACAGAGTTAACTTTCTTTTTAGTAGCTGGTACAGTGCTGTGTTTTGGATTTAGTGTGAGAATACTGTTGATAACACACTGATGTTTTAGTTGTTGCTAAGTAGCGCTTATCTTAAGCCAAGGACTTTTCAGTTTCCCATGCTCTGCCAGCAAGCAGGTGTGCAAGAAGCTGGGAGGGAGCACGGCCAGGGCAGCTGACCCGAACTAGCCAAAGGGCTATTCCATACCATGGAACGTCATGCCCAGTATATAAGCAGGGGGGAGTTGGCCAGGAGGCGCAGATCGCGGCTCAGGAACTAACTGGGTATTGGTCAGCGGGTGGTGAGCAATTGCATCGTGCATCTCTGTTCCCCCCCCCCTTTTTTTTTATTCCTTTTCATTACTATTATTATTATATTTCATTATTACTATTATTAGTATTATATTTTACTTTAGTTATTAAACTGTTTTATCTCAACCCACGAGTTTTACTTTTTTTTCCTTTGCTTTCCTCCTCCTCACCCCACTGGGAGGGGGAAACGGCTGTGTGGTGCTGAGTTGCTGACTGGGGTTAAGCCACGACACAACTGAAACCATCCTGTGATTCTGTGATTCTGTGATTGTATGATTAGCGGAGATCAGACAGCTTGGTAACTGAACACTCGTGGACCTCATACTCCAGCTAAGCTAACCAGAGATGTGTGTGATAACCTGGCTTGTTGTTTGTGATCGTATCTCTGCTTGCACTTCAACCTGGCACATATTGCCACTTCTCAGGTTGTACGTACTAGATCCAAGGTGTAAACCAGGTGCATCTCCCCAATATCACTGTAGACAGCAGCAATCTCATTGTAAATTAATTAGGTCCCTTCTCAGCCCTGGTGGTTTTGGGAGTCCCAGTTTATTCTCTGAGAATCTGGGGTTTCTTTTTTTTTTTTTTATTTGTGAAAAAGCCAGAAAAGGAAATCTGGAAAGAGATGCAGCAGTGGGGACTCACACAAACCCCGCAGAGCAGTCCTTGGGTCCCAGCGAATTCTCCTGAGGAAGGCGGAGTGTGCAGCAATCACCCTGGTAGTACGCGCAGCCCAGTTTCCAGTGCCAGCACCAACACCTGTCAAAGTACAAAATGGCTTTTAAAACATCTCCTTGCAACCTGGATGACTTTGTCGGGTTTTTTGGATCATAAATCTACCAGATGCTACACTGATCCTGGAAACAAGAACAGCACTAGTGAACCCAGGGAGCTGCACAGATCCTTATGGTCTGTAGCGAATGTTACTTACTGTTGCACATTAAAGTAGAGCCGTGTAGCTGCAGACTGGCTCGTTAACTTGAACAAGGAGCTGAAGACTAGAACCCACCCTGTCTCCTTTCCCTGGATGGTAACACTTGTAAATGATCTTTCACAGCTAAAATACGTAATTTTAAAAAGAAGGAAAAATCAGAACAAGAGAAATAATCTCATTGTAATGCAGCAAACTGACAGATGCTGAAGAGTATGTGCCTGGGATGTCTCTTGCACAGCTGGAGATGGTAGGGTGTATGAATCCTAATGCAGGATCTGAAAATATTTTGGGAGTATTCCCTTAAAAGGTCTGACAATACTCTTTTGTATCGGATTTGCAGTACTCCCATATGAGGCCCTGAAAAAAGTACATTAAACGTACATTCCTCTTTGAAGAAGTAGAGAAGTGTTATCCCCATTTCAAAGATGACGACACTGAGACACAGAGAGGTTATGTGATTTGTCCAAGAATCTTTCAATACTCGCAGGTGTAAAGCCCAAGTATCCCAACTCCCAAACTTTTTTTCTCAAAGCACTATAAAGGATTCTTTCAAAGGTCGCTTGTTAGTAACAAAATGTCTTGTACTTACAGCTGCCCACAGCCAAAACCACCAGCACCAGCAGAAACTGAGCCCAAGGGCTCATAATAATGGTTGTTTCACAAGCGCTTTCCAAAAACCAAAAAAGAATGGGCAGAGTCTCTGGAAATTTATTATATATAGTTGCTGGCAAGCATCTGCCTGAGGAGGAGTTTGAGTGAAAGGAGTTCTGTGGAAATTTTAATTAATGCCCTATGAGGGGGGACTTCCTTGAGCAACCGAGCAATGCTGAAGGGAGAACAGAAACACAGAGATCCCAGTGTCAAAGCACAGTTAATTGAACGTGTCCAAAAATCATCTAGGTCTTGGCACCCGTTTCCTTTTGGAGCTCATCAAATCTATTAGAGGCTTCTGAAGATCCAGTTTTTGGGCAGAAATGCATCCCATCTGAGCAGAAGTGGAGGATTTTGGTTACAAAATGAAAGTTGTAAGACAGATACGTAAGGAGATACAGAGCCTGACCCTCCTCCTTTCTTCCACCAAGATGAATTACAAATAACCAGGTAGAATTAGTGGGATCTTTTCAGTAGGAAACCTGTGTGATGGGCGAGTCATAGCTAAGGAAGGAGTCAAGGCGATGACTCTTTCCTTAACTATACAAAATGGAAAAGCATAGCTGGAAGACTTAAGATCAAACACTATCAGAAAAACAGTGGGAATTAGAATCATAGAATCATTTAGGTTGGAAAAGACCTTTGAGATCATCGAGTCCAACCGTAAACCTAACACAATTAATTTGCTTCTAGGCTTGCAAGGGTCAGAATCAGTACAGGCGAGTTCATAAACTAGAACAAAAATTGATATCACAGGAGACAGCTACATTTGAGACAGATGCATATGTTTGCACGGCTTAATTGTCTTTTCTATGTTCTTTTCTATGCGCTTTCACAATAAAAAAAATCTTGAGATGCTCAAAGATTTGAGGCAGCAATAATGCCGACAAGGGAGAGGCATCTAAGAAACTAATAAGATAAGTTTCAGGTGGAAGAAGAATATATGAGAAGGAACGCGTCTCCCCTCTGACAGCCAGCGGGGAACAGCAGCGTGACTGCTGACAGCCGGTTGCTGCCTATCTTAGTTAGCCAAATCTCTCCTGGCACCGCTGACGGTACTGACTACTGTCTCCATTAGCGACATGGAGAATTTTAGACACCCAGCATATGTGGAGACACCTAAATTTAAGTGTCTTGATCTGGAGCTGGTTCCCAGTCCCCTCACATGTTTTGTGGTGTGTCACAGTGCCACGTGCCTTCATGAAGAGAAAAGTTGCATTGTTAACGGTACGAGCAGATAGATTTATACTTTGTACAGTCTTTTGTGCCAAGATTTCTTGTACTTTTGTATTACGAGTCCCTTCTCGAAAAATAAAAATGCAAGGTTTAAGCATTGTAGTAGAAAAAGGCACGTGTAGCCATCTGGGAATGTATGAGCCAGAAGAATATAATCTCTGCTACCACCAAGTACACGTTATCACATCTAAACAAAGATGAGTGACGTGAACGTCTTCCCATGTTGAGTCACATTAGTAGCTGGCATTTCTGACTTCAGGTTATTAACTAATACCCACATCTCATTCTGAGCATGTTCTCGGGGCTGTTTGCATGGGAAGATTGATGGAATAATTCCCCCATGGACTCCTGTTCTTGATGTCTTTTATTTCAAGATAATTAGTGTGCCTCAGCATGGAGTATTTGACATTTATTCAACAGTAGGATGGGCACAGAAGGAGCTGTGGCAGAACAGCTTGTTTTCTAGCAGGTATGCGGATCTGTTTCCGCAAGCAGACAGGCTATTAAAGAAGATAAACAAGAGCAACAGCTAGGAAATAATGAAAATCCTCTGAAGAATGACTACTGATAAAGCAGAGATGAGAATGAGCAGGAAAGCATCTCCCCGAATACAGGGCAGTGCACAGCTACAGCATCGCGGGGACAAGCAGGCAAGGAGATACCGGGAGCAAACTCTTAGGCGTCAGCTCAGCCGTGTCACATAGTGTGCCCAGGGTGAGAAAACAGGGCCACTCCTTCCCTCCTCCCTGTCTTACACCCTAGCCGATGAAAGTAATAAGAAAATTTAAGCTACTCCTTCCACTGCAAGATCTGAGCTCTAGGAATGGGCTGAAGATGGGTTCTTTGATGTCTCCGTACATCTTGACTTTACTGCTAGCGAGATTCAACGTCAAGAAAAGGCTGGTTAGTAGATTTGGGGGAAAATAACCCATAACAGAGCTGATAACTGGCAGCAAGAAACAGCAATTCTGAAAAAAGACCCACTACAGTCATGAGAGGGGTCACCTACTTAACAGAGCTTGCAAACGGCCGAACAGCAACGATAGCTGATGCGGTCTGCGAACGCATCGACCTCGTATCGCGGCGCGGGCACCGCATTTCCAAAACCATCTCTTCTTGTGCAATTCCCTGTCTGAGTCAGCAGGTGACAGTTGGACACCACGCTTGCCTGGCAGCCCTGGAGCTGCAGGCTGCCAGCCTGGGCGCTGAAGCTCTGCTGCTATTGCTGGGAATAGCCAGAGAGCTACATTACTCTTCAGCTTGTGCAAACCAGAGCTTCTGCTGCTCTTCCCTGCCTGCCTCTCACCACCCACCGTCTCCTCCTTACTGCCAGCAAGAGCATTCGTGCAGCCATGCTGCGAACTGGGTCAGGAAAACCAACTTAGGTTAAAACAAACTTTTTCCTGCACTAATTTTAGTCTGGATCAATCCCCCCAAACCAGCTCGACACCCTGTCACACAAACACTGCTGCTGAGGAGCGGCGGGACGGTGGCACTGCTGTGTCCGACAGCGTGCAGGCTGATGCCGTTTTAAAGTGTCGATGGAGTGGCAGCATGAATCATAGAATCATGGAATCATGGAATCAGTTAGGTTGGAAAAGACCCTTCAGATCATCGAGTCCAACCGTTAACCTAGCACTGCCAAGTCCACCACTAAACCATGTCCCTAAGCGCCACAACTACACGTCTTTTCAATACCTCCAGGGATGCTGACAACCACTTCCCCGGGCAGCCTGGTCCAGTGCTTGACAACCTTTTTGGTGAAGAAATGTTTCCTAATATCCAATCTAAACCTCCCCTGGCGCAACTTGAGGCCATTTCCTCTTGTCCTATCGCTTGTTACTTGGGAGAAGAGACTGACACCCACCTCGCTACAGCCTCCTTTCAGGTAGTTGTAGAGAGCAAGAAGGTCTCCCCTGAGCCTCCTTTTCTCCAGACTAAACAACCCCAGCTCCCTCAGCCGCTCCTCACAGGACTTGTGCTCTAGACCCTTCACCAGCTTCGTTGCCCTTCTTTGGACGCGCTCCAGCACCTCAATGTCTTTCTTGGAGTGAGGGGCCCAAAACTGAACACAGTATTCGAGGTGCGGCCTCACCAGTGCCGAGTACAGGGGGACGATTGCTTCCCTAGTCCTGCTGGCCACACTACTTCAGATACAAGCCAGGATGCTAGTGGCCTTCTTGGCCACCCGGGCACCCTGCCGGCTCATCTTCAGCCGGCTGTCGACCAACACCCCCAGGTCCTTTTCCGCCGGGCAGCCTTCCAGCCACTCTTCCCCAAGCCTGTAGCGTTGCACGGGGTTGTTGTGACCCAAGTGCAGGACCCGGCACTGAGCCTTGGTGAACCTCAAACAGTTGTTGCTTCACAGCAGCTTCAGCTCATGCAAATTGTGGCTGAGATGGGCCCCCTCCCCTTCATCCCCACTGCATAGCGTGCACCGGCACTTCGGAAATCACCTGCTGCAATGCCTTAGAGAGCTGAGCAAGCTGAAAAATAACCAATTATAAACAAATACCTGTTTTTTTGGGTGAACCGGGTTGCGTGATCCCAGGAGCAACTGTGCTCTTGCACAGCTCCAACAGGCGCAGAGCCCCAAAGAAGAATCACTGGCTGGGGAGGGCACACAGCGATGCCACCCGACAGTAGCCACGTTCAGCAGGAGTGCACCTTGCTTTGGGCGAAGTCACTCACTCCACGAGAACTCCAGGTGGGTACAGATCCCCAGCTGAATGCAACGATTTTTTACCTGGCAAAGGTCGGGGATGGAAATTGCGCACATTTAATAAGTGTTAAAATAAACTCATGTGACGCACATGGCCCCGCAGTGTGCTACAGCGTTTTTCTAGTCATCACAACAATCGCATTACTCAGCTGGCATCGTGTTCGTTTTGCTGGTAACAAAATTATATATATCCTCTTCCTCCTGCAGTCCCGTGCACTTTCTCTCACACTTTTGTTCTCCTTTTTTCTTTATTTCACTGTAGCTATTCCTGTACTGCGACATTTTGCTCCTGGATTGACATTTGCGTTTGGTTTACGGAAGGAGTGTGCAAGTCTTTATACTTTACTCATCATTTTTTTTTTAAAAAGTCTCTTTTCATCTTTTGTTTTTTCCTCCTTTAAGTTTCCTGCTTTGAGCTTTCTGGATGATTTCCTGTCCTGGCTTAACGTGCCTGGTAACTGTAAAATCACAGTTTTCACCTTCAGGGCACAATGTGTGTGCGCCTTGGTATTGCAGATTGGCTTGAGGGTAAGAATGAATTTATTGAAGTTCTTAGCTAAGGATTTCTTTTCTGTTTATGAAAATGCCATGGGATCTGGTTCTGATCTCACTCATACCTGCTTTATACTCTGAGTTAACTAGATGGGCATAAGTTGATACAAGAGAGGTTCAGACTGGACATAAGGAGAAGCTTTTTCTCCATGCAGATGGTCAAGCAGTGGAAAAAAAGTGGTTGTGCATCGCTGTTCTCGGAGGTTTTCAAGACCTGACTGGATAAAGTCCTGAGCAACCCAGCCTGATCTCAGAGCTGACCCGGCTTTGAGCAGGAGGTTGGACCCGAGACCTCCCGAGGTCCCTTCCAACCTGAATTATGATCCTACGAACCTCTGTGATACCTGCTTGGCAGCATGGAAATGAGAGAAGCAGCAGGTCTCTAGTACGGAAGAAAAGAGAAGAAAGGATAAGAACTTCATTAATGCCTGAAGACTTGTGCTTTTGAGTTTAAAAAGGCCTTGAAGATACCGAGCACTGCTAAACAGCATTTTTAAAATGTTAAAACTCTTTCCATTCAGAATCTAAAAGCATTTAACAAATAAAGGTAAACACAGTTGTTTCCACATCACACGTGATTACTCGCATCTTCTGACTCCTAACTAGTCTCCTGCCTAGACTGCGTCCCAAATTCCCACAGCTCACACCTCTCCTGGCTCGTTCTCCGACAGAAGGTCACAGACCACAGAGGAAAAAGATCATCTGCCGTACAGTCATCCTAAAGGGATTCATCCCAGCGCTTCCCGCAGGAGCTGACTCCCTGCTGCACAGCCTCTGCCTGCGGCTGGCTGCACCAGAGGGGTAACACCAGAGTGACCTGCCGGCTCTGCAGTAAATCCAATGGCGTTTGGGGCTCTTGTGGACCCCAGCGCTGCATGGACTCCTTCAGTGGAGGCAGAGCAAGCAGTGGTTTGCTGGGGAGGCGGCGGATGTCTGTGAAAAGATTGTCTGCATCACCCCAAACTGCCAGCGAGGGAGGATGGGGAGCAGGGAGGGTGGGAGGAGGTGGCCGTAATTCAGAGGAGCCGGCCCTGACCTGCAGAAGTCCTGGTGGGGTGAGGAAGAGACAGGAGGAATCAGCATCTCGAGCTGGTAAGACAGAGGCAGCCATCGCGTTGCTATCTGGAGGGATGCTGTGGCGGGTTCGTGGCCTCCTAAGTCCTGCTTTAGCTCAGATTTGGGGAAAAAGGCGGTGCCTGACCCATACCTGTCCCCTGCGATGCCAGCCCTGCTCTCCTTCTAGTGACGCTCAAACAGCAAGTACACGGACAGTATAAACTGCAAACCTGCGCCTGGAAGTAGCTGAATTCAGCCACTCTTTTATATTTTAAAAGAATATTATTGGTTTAAACACAACTAGAACAGCAACCGCTGCAAATCTATGTGTGCCAGTAAAAATGGAGTGGGTCTCTGAGATGTCTTCTCAAACAAGGTTCCCTTACTGCCGCTGCAGCTCACAGCTCCCGGATGGACGTTTACGGGTTCATCTGCTCCTTGTCACGGAAGGCAAAAGCACCAGGTCTGACAGTTGGAATAAATGATCATTTTTCCAGTCTGGTGTCTGAAATAAGACCTTTTAAAAGAGACAACTGCTTCAAAGCAGAAATAACTTCTCTCTGGAGATTAATCCCTGAAAAAACATTCTGAACTGGCAGGTTTTTGGCAGCAGAAAGAGAAGACAGAAGGAATAGCAATTTTTACCATCCCAACTGTCACTTTTCACATATCTTTGCATAGAGCACAAAGAGACCAGTATCAAATCAAAGGCAGCTCAAAATTCATGTTGGGTAGAGATAAAAATGAAGAAGCCGGTACTGGGGTGTGAAGAACTTCACTCACCAGGATGGTGGCACCAAGCCTTGCTAGGCTAGCCACGAGCACACACTTCTGTCTTCGTAACATTAACTCCTGTCCAGTTTGTACTCGTTTTATTAATCCCCTTGCCCACATCAACCCCTGCCTGCAACAGTCCCTGCCTGTACCAGTCCCTGCCTGTACTGTGATTGCCAGAGCAGTGTAGTCTGGCACAGCATCTGCAGTGGTGCACAGAGCTGCAGGCAGCGGGTTCAGGACTGGGCTCTCCTCCCGGTCCTGGGTTGTGGCACAACCATGGCTCCAGTACGATTTCTCTCTGCCTGTTTTCCCACAGGTAAAATGGATCCTGATCTCCTCGGTAAAAGATTTTGAGATCTATCGATACGCACTCACTCTGCCTTCTTCTTCCTCTGCTGTGCTAACTCTGAAGTTTAAGCGTCAGCTCCTCCAAGGTATGAAAAGCAGAGAGTCAACAAAACAAGGTTACTTCAAAAGAGCCGAGTTCCTAAAGGACACACTGACAAGCAGGTCTGACTCCCGGATGTCGGAGATGAGTAACAGCCCATCGGAGCAACTTCTGCTCTTGCCTCTTGAGTCAGAGGCCGTGTGAAAGTGCACTGGAGAGTTCTAATTCTAGGACAATTTGAGGCTTGGCTCTACATATGACTTGTACTGAGGCATTCGGGTCAGGTAGCCAAGACACACGTTATTTGAGGTGACAGATGAAGTTGGCAGTGATTTCAAATCAGCACAGCTCGGAGGTAAAATGCCCTCGGTGCACTAAAATGGCCGTCCCTTGCAGCCGGCCTTGCTCTGATCTCTACAGGTCTGGACTGCGGCTCTGGAGAGATGTCATAGAATCATAGAATCAGGGGATGGTTTGGGTTGGAAGGGACCTTTCAAGGTCACCTAGTCCAACTCCCCTGCCATGAGCAGGGACACCTTCCACTAGATCAGGTTGCTCGGAGCCCCGTCCAGCCTGGCCTGGAATGTGTCCAGGGATGGGGCATCTCCCACCTCTCTGGGCAACCTGTGCCAGTGCCTCACCACCCTCAGCGTAAAACATTTCTTCCTTCTATCTCGTCTGAATCTCCCTCTTTCAGTTTAAAACCATTCCCCTTGTCCTGTCGCTACAGGCCCTGCTAAATACTCTGTCCCCAGCTTTCTTAGAAGCTCCTTTTATATATTAAAAGGCCACGATAAGGTCTCCCCGGAGCCTTCTCTTCTCCAGGCTGAACAACGCCAACTCTCTCAGCCTGTCCTCATAGGAGAGGTGCTCCAGCCCTCGGATCATTTTTGTGGCCATCCTCTGGACGCTCCAACACGTCCGTGTCTTTCCTGTGCTGAGGACCCCAGAGCTGGACGCAGTGCTGCAGGTGGGGTCTCATCTGGACGTGTCCCCAGTGTCCCTTCTGGGGCTGCTGTCCCCAAAGACCTGCCAACATCACTGCACGCCAGCCCGCTCCCTAACTGAGCTCTTCCAGAGGATCCTTCTTAAAAACAATGCTGTGACGAGTGTTTAACCTGACCGGGATGGTTTCAGCAGGTCTGTGAAGTTGTGCTGGTTGACCAGAGGGAAGGGTGACCTCTGGCAGGGTGGCTGGCCAGCAGCTGGGGACAAACCAGAGATGAGAGCACCTTTGCTGGGATCGATGAAGGCCAAACAATGCATCCGAGCTTCGCGAGTGGAAACACCAGCTCCCGGCGGCACGAGAAGCTCGGAGGAGCGGAGCTGCCTGCCACGTTGGCTTCAAGATGGGTCAAAAGATGACAACCGCCAAAAGAAGCACAATCAGCACAGAAACTCACACCGGCTCTGACCCGTCTCCCCAGGCGCAGCAAGGAGCTTCCTTAACTACTTCCTTAATGCACCCCGCAGTGCATGCAGCCCACGGCACAGCCTTTCACGTGCGTTTCCTTGTTTTTCTTCCCCTTTGTCACAGCCTCGGGATTGTGCTTTTTTTTGAGTCAATGAATAGATCGGGGGGCAGGAGAGGTTCTGGCTATGGGTCACATCCACTGAGATCCTGCCTGAATGGAGATCTCAGCCCGAACGATTCCCTCCCAACACCCTCAGGGAAAGGTTTTTTATGGAATAAGATGCAGTGAAAATGTCTGTCCTTCCAAATAACTGCAGGACTGGTAGCTGGTGTTTGCAGGACTTGATTGATGCTGGTGTCCTGTGTAGGGAATTTGGCTGACCCTTCCAAGGTATTGCACGGGAACCTGTGGGCATACAACTGGTGTAATAGGTATCAAGGAAAAATAAATCCATAGCTTAAGGCTTCCCAGCACCACCTCCTTAGGCACCAAGGCAGGAGACCTCTCCATCACCGGAGGTCTTAGAGATCCAGCTGGATGTCAGCAGGGAGGGCCAGCCAGGATCAAACCCTGCCAGGGTGAGGGCGATGGAGGAGGTGACCTCCGAGCTCCTTCCAGCCCTATGGGAGAAGGGAGGCACACAGCGATGAGTCCAGAAACACAGCCAGGGATGCTCCGATGTCTTTGGGATAGGCTTTTTCTTCTGAGCTTGTGCAGCCCGTAGCACAGCTGGGCTCTAGCCCACGCGCCGAACTCCTGCATGCTTCAAATAATTCATGCAATTGGTACACGCAAACAGAGCAGCGGTTAGCCCCATCGCTGCTGTGGCCCTCGAGTAGAATTCACTTGGGGGAAAAAAAAAAAAAGGGATTTTGCTGAAAGGCTTGGGGCTGCGTGAGGAGGGGGATGCCGGCCCTGGAGGTGCGAGGGGCAGCTCAGGCTGGGCACTCCGCTCCTGGCTCTGCCTGTGACGCCGGGACAGCTCGGTCACCTCTCTGTGACATCCAGGCCTTGCCAAAGCCAACAGGAATTTTGTCCCGGACTTCACAGGAGCCAAGGTGTTGCCCTTCGCATCCGTCTGTAGCTCTCTGTGAGCTGTGACAGTCCCTCTTGCCAGGCACCTGTTTCACAGCCACCACCTTTGTCCTCCCCTCCCCTTCCTGCTATTAAGCCCTGACTTGCATTAGCTCTAAAGCTCCCCGAGGGAGGCTCTCGTGCCAGAAAAACGGGCTCTGCAATCAAAGGAATTGGTGAGGATTCAAGAAACTTGGCTAACATTTAAGGTAGCCAAAGGAAAAGGTACGACAGAACAGCAAATTATCATACCGTGAAGAAAAAAAAACCCCACTGTAAAAATACTCAAACCCTGACAGAAGGATAAAACGTGAGCCATCTGTGGCTCCCTTCCATACAAATTTCCTCCGTGCTTCAAAAGCAGGATATCGACAGTAAATACCTCAGCGACACAACCACGCTCATCTCTGTCGTCTTATTTACGAGGATCCCAGACCTATTACACACAACTCTCCTCATCTTACGCATGCAGCGCTGCGGCAAGCCAAAAAGGAAGAGCATTTGGCTTTGATCTCCAGCAAGAAGTTGATGCTTAATCATAAAAAAAAGGAAATAACTTGATACACACACAATGTTGGTGCAAAATACGAGTGTCTCCTGCCAAGGGCAGAGACCCAGAGCAGCTCTCCTGAAGTTGGTGGGTGAGGCGATGATCCCACCCGAAGCAAGGTGGGTGCTGCTCCGTGTGCTCGAATACGAGCTGACACGATGACCTGGTGAGGTTGATGGTGGTTTTTTCCTCTTCTTTTTTCCCCCAGGCTGTATTAATTTTATAAGCCATTATAGGGCTTGCTCCTTTTCATCAAGAAAATGAGTAAACAAAGGGAAGTGCCTTCCCTTCCTTGCAAATACCCGCACAGAAGTTAACGCTGTTGTCAGATGCCAGCTGAATTACCTGCGGCAACCAAGGGCAGATTACCAGCGAGGCATAATTTTGATAAAAACAGCAGTTTATTAACACAGTCGATTGCTCTATAAAATCAAAACATACTTTCACACGCTTAATCTGGCCGATAAGTTGGAAGGACTGCGGGCTGGGAACGGTTTGCTCGGGTTTTAATGGTTGACTCATTAGCAGTCCGACCAGACTTGTGTATTTTCTACATTTGGAATAAAAAGCGGAGGTGGGAACGTTTTATCGCTTTCAGAGTCGCAGTGTGACTAATTGCAGCGCACATCAGCGCTTCAGCAGTACAATAACTTTATTTACCGTCCACGACCTTGACATGCCACCCCAGAATCCCAATTTTACCCCATTTTGAGCAGGCCTGTGATCGCCCAGCCCACCCCGACCCAGCCCCACCAGGACGCCCCGTCCCCTCACCGCCTGCCTGTCTCCCACCCACCACCGCTGCGCTGTCACCCCCCTCGCCCCGTCCCCCACCCTGGTGCCCTGTGCCCTACACCCTACGGCGACGGGGGCCCTATCTCTCCTCCCCATGCCCCCTCTGCAGCCCTGGGCCCTATCAGCCACCCCCAGGCCCCTCACCTCATCCCCGTGCCTCATCACCCCTCCCCAGGCCCCGTCCCCTATCTCCAACCCCTGTCCCCAAGCACGATCCTCCTGTCCCCAATCTCCTATCCCCCACCCCAGGCCCCATCCCCGGTACCCCCGTGTCTTGGGCCCTGTCCCCCATGTCCCAGTCCCAAACCATCCTCTATCCCCCTGTCCCCTCTCCCCCGTACTCCATCTCTGTCCCCATCCCCCGTGCCTGTCCCCCCTCCCCCCACCCCATCCCCCGTCCCCATCCCCCGTGCCTGTCCCCTATCCTCCATCTGTCCCCTCTGCCCTATCCCCCCATCCCTGTACCCTGTCCCCCATCCCCCTGTCCCCATCCCCTATCCTCCCCCACCCCTATCCCCTGTCCCCATCCCCTGTGCCTGTCCCCCTTCCCCCACCCCTGTCCCCATCCCCCGTGCCTGTCCCCATCCTCCATCTCTGTCCCCTCTCCCTTGTCCCCATCCCCCGTGCCTGTCCCCTCTCCCCCATCCCTGTCCCCATCCCCCGTGCCTGTCCCCCCTCCCCATCCCCCGCTGCTTGTTCCCTATCCCCCCCCAAGTTCCCATCCCCCCCTGCTCGTTCCCTATCCGCCGTCCCCCCTCCCCATCCCCCCTGCCTGTCCCCATCCCCCTGTCCCCATCCCCATCCCCTCCTCCCCGCTCCCCCGCCGCCCCGGGGCTCCCGCCAGCGTGTTCCCCCGTCCTCCCCCCCCCCCGCCGCGGAGCTCCGCGCCGCCCTCCCCGCCCGGCACCTCCCGGCGGCCCCGGCGGCCGCGGCCTACCCGCTCCCTTCTCCCCGCGCCGGTCCCCGCCGCCATGTCGCGGGGGCCGGTGCGGGTGCTGCGGCTGGGGCTGCGGCCTTACGCCGAGGCGCTGCGGGTGCAGGAGCTCTGCGTGGGGGCGGCGCGGGCGGCGCGGCTCCCCGTCCCCGTCCCGGGGGAGAGCGTGGTGCTGAGCGAACCGGCGGAGCCCGTCTACGTTTGGGGGCTGCGGGGGGCCCCGGAGGCGGAGGTGGCGGCGCGGCTGCGGGCGCGGGGCGCGGGGCTGGCGGCGGCGCGGCGCGGCGGGCAGATCACCTTCCACGGGCCCGGGCAGCTCCTCGCCTTCCCCGTCCTCGACCTACGCCGCCGTCGCCTCCCGCTGCGGGGTTACGTGGCGGCGCTGGAAGCCCTGGTCCTGCGGCTCTGCCGCCGCCTCGGCCTGCCCGCCGCCCGCGCCCTCCCGCCGCCCTTCACCGGCGTCTGGATGGGCGACAGCAAGCTCTGCGCCATCGGTGAGCGCGGCGGGGGGGGGGGGGGGGGAGCGTGCACCGGGGGGGGCGTGCACCTCGGGGGGGGTTGTATGTGTGACACCGGGGGATAAATGGTGCACCGGGGACATGCAACGGGGGCGGGGGGGCACGCAGGGAGATGCATGTCCGGGGAGGGCATGCACCCAGAGAGGGCATGCACCGTGGCAGGGGTGCTGCATGCCCTCATGCACCAGGGATGTTATGGGAATGCACGGGGGAGTATGCACCGGGGGGGGGGGGATCAGCACAATTTCGGGCCCCTGCAGCCCAGCCAGGGCCTTGCACCCAGAACCAGGGCCTTGCACCCAGAACCAGGGCCCAACGCTTTGCACCCCTGCACCTAGGGCCTTGCACCCATGGCTGGGTGCCTGCAGCCTGGTCCCCAACCTTGCCCCCCTCCCCAGGCCCCGTGCTGTTCCCCTGCAAGCCAGGCAGGCCCTGTACTGCAGCCCCACATCCTGCACCCTTTCCTGGAGCCCTGCACCCCCAAATGGGCTCTGCAGCCTGGTCTTGGGGTCCCGCAGCCCGGACCACCCTTTGCACCACAGCCCCACCACTTGAAACTCCAGTGGTTGGGAGGTGCTGGGGGACGCAGGGCCGGGATGGAGGGAGCTGGACATGCTGCACCCCATCTGCCCCAAATTTGGGGAGACTGCCTGTGGGTTAGGGGTTTTCCCTGGCAGAAGCGGGGAACACGGCATGCAGGGGACGGTTTACAGCAGCCTGAGCAGCGCGGTCACTAAATATCTCACGCTTGGGGCATCCCTGGGGATGGGTGCTGACGGGTGGGTGCTTTGGCCCCCGCAGGGGTGCACTGCGGGAACCACATCACCTCCCACGGGCTGGCGCTGAACTGCTGCACCGACCTCACCTGGTTCGACCACATCGTCCCCTGTGGGCTGGAAGGGAAAGGCGTCACCTCACTGAGCCGCGAGCTGGGGCGGCACGTCACCGTCGACCATGTCCTCGAGCCCTTCCTCGACTCCTTCCAGGAGGTGTTCGACTGCACCTTGGTCTTTTCGGAAGACCCCGGGGACTAGGAGAGCCGCGGCGCCTCGGCTGGGTGTGTCGGCAAACCCTCGGCACGGCCGACGAACAGCGCGGCAGCCGCCTGGGGCTTTATTGCAAGACAAGAGCTCTCGTGCCTTTGCCTATAGACGGTGCGTGAACGGTGGCACAGAGGTTCGGGCTGTTGCTTAAACATCCAAACCTCCGTCGGGGCGGCTCTCCCCAGCCCCGCGGGTCTCTGTCCCTTGGCTGACACCTCTAAGGGTACCACGTCCCCATCACTCGCTGGGGAAATGCCCAAACAGGCACTTTTGTCTGTTTTTTTCTACCTCTCCCCCCCAAAAAATCCGAAATTCGGGTGAACGCTCCTGCGCCCTTTGGACAAGAGGAGGAGGGACTGGTTGGTTGAGCATCCTTCCCTCGTTGCCGCATAAAAAGAGGCAGATTTTCTATAAAGAGAGTTGCTGGGAACTTCAGCTGCTGATTCTTTGCTCATTCATTTACCCCAAGGCTTTATGAATAATGACCTTTTTCTCGCCCTGCGCCTGGAGAAATCCTCACACGGCGAAGACTGGTGTCAGGGCTGGCGGAAAATCGCTGATAAGAGGCTGTAAACGGTGGTTAAAAGGCTGCCGGAGCGATGCCGGCGTGGTGGGGAAGCGGGAGGAGGACGGGAAGGGGTCAGGGTGTGCGAGGAGAGGAGCCACGGCTGTCCCGGACCCCGTGGGACCATGCAGCGTGGGGTCAAGCGTCCCGGCTGGGCGATGGAGACCTGTTCCCGTTGGGTCCATGGTGCTGGATGAGCTGCTGCCGTGGTCCGTGCAGGCGGCGTTAGCTCCTCCAAAATCGCTGTCCTGGCTGCAGCATCCGCGTGGGCTCGCAGCAGCCAGCCCGGGCGAAGGGACACGGCCACCCCGGGGCTGCGATGGCACTGAGGTCCGTGCCCATCAATGCAAACCTATAGGCAGACACATATAAACGTGATTTTAATCGACAGGTTTCTTACGGAGTGAGAAGCCAACCTGCGACTGAGCTCCCCGGAGCTGCCTGCCACCCCTCAGGGATGCTCGCGGCTCTCCCGGTGTGTGGGCAGGAGGGGCAGCGCCCGGTCTGGGCACCCCAAAACCTTCCCCCGTTGGTGCGTGGCCCGGCCACGGCCATTTCTGAGTCACCCCTGTTGCTGTCAGACCCAAAGCCTGTGCCGGAGGCACGGATCACAGGCAGCTGGGAGCAGCCCCGCAGCCAGACGAATGCTTTGGGGTCAGGAGAAATGGAAAATGGCAAATAAAGTCCCCACGCCCTGCTCGGAGCAGGACCTGACCCCCACCCGCAGCCCCTCACTGCTGCTCCGGGCCTTCTTTCTGCCTCATGAGCTTTGGGGTACCTCTGCTGCTGCGCAGTGCTGGTGGGTCCCCATGAGCCACCCGTGGGTGCCTGCCCACGGGCCCCCATCCCCCCGGGGTTTCGGGTGGGCAAAGGGTGCAGTTGGGAGCAATGGGGCTGGAAGGGCCCTGAGGGGGGTGGCACTGGCTGGGGGGAAATCCCATTTCATGGAGCCGGCTCAGCTCCGAGAGGGGATGGTGAGCGGGGACGGAGACGCCCTGGGCAGGCTCGGTGCCCGGTGTGAGGGCTTGGGGACAGCGGGGACGGACGGAGGAGGGACAGGAAAGCGTGACCGGCAGCGTGTGCCGGGAGGGAAATGCAGGGTCCGGCTCTCCCGGCCCCGTAAGGCCTCCAGTATCCGGCTGGGGTGAGGGGGCCGTGGTGGGACCCGTGGGGTTGGGGACAGGCTGGTGGCCTGTGTCGGGGCTGGGTGGCTTTGGCAGGTGGCTCTGCCCCGGGAAGGGGAGGAGGCTGTGCGGCACTCCCAGCCCGGCCGGCATCCCTCGCCACCGCCCCGCGATGCTCCAGTCCCGGCTCAGCCTGGCAGCAGCGCAGGCAGGGAGGGCACCCTGGGTGAGTGCGATCCCCCCTTCCCACCCCTCTGTCCCCCATTCCCCTCCCTGGCCCCAAGCCCCCCCCCCACACACACAACGCGGGTGCCCCCATGCCTCACCCCATCTGTGGGTCCCCTCCTGGGATAAACCCAGATCTTGCCCTAAATCTCCCAAATTCAGCCTCCTCCTGCTTCAAACTTGTCTCTTAAGTCAGGAAGACAGCCGGGTCCGAGCCCATCCCCATGGCTTCATGGCTGCTCAGCCCCTTCCTCCTCCTTGCTGCTGGGGTCTTGTCCTGGGAGGTGCACCGGTTTGGGGTGACCCTTTTTGGGGGGGGGGGTCAGCTGCCTGTGCATGGGGCAGAGCTGCCAGTGCTGCAGGCACGGGGTGCTCGGGAGCAGGGGGGGCTGGGGTGGATACCCCAGGGGATGACGGCGGTTTGTGGGGCTGGTGTGTCCCAAAGGATGGCACACGTGGGAGACCGTGTCCCTGTGTCCCTTCCCGTCTGCGCCTGCTCCAAGGCCCTGGTGAGGCACGAGGGTATGCGAGGGTGCTGAGGGCACATGGGGGTCCAGGGTGGGCTGGCAGAGGGGCACCGTGTCCCGGGGCGGGGGTCAGAGGGGGTCTGGGACCCATGGGGAGGGAAATCCCTGGGGTGATTTAGGGCAGTGACCCCTCGGGATGGGTCCACAGGGCTGCATGGGGAGCTGTGCCCCCTGCCAGGGCGCTCACGGCTCCTGGCCCGGGCTAGGACCAATGGGGAGAAAAGGGGGTCCCCGCTCACACCGGGGGACCTGGCCTGGAGCGAGTGGGGTCGATGCATGGCAGGATCAGGCCCGGAGCTGTTATTTAGGATGGGGGACCCCAGACAGCCCCCCCAGGGTCCCTTGCATGCCAGCTTTGCACCCTGCAAGGGTGCAGGACACGGGTTGGTGCCCACCGTCCCTGCACGTCCCTGGGGAAAGCAGGCTTTGAATCCAACCATCCCAGCCCGCCGGGACAGCTGTCCCCCTCCATTGTCCCCAGCCCCAGGGAGGAGAGTGGGGCAGGCAGCTGCCCTGAAGCTCCGGGGGGTTTATCCCCTCCGTGGAAGGAGGGAAATTTAGGGAGGGGGCTGCCATGAATGCAAAGGGTTTGGACACCCCCGCTCCTGCCCTTGCTGTGTGGCAGAGGAGGCGCTTCAAGGACCACTTTGGGGTCATTGTTAGGTCTGGCAGGACATCCCCGGCATCGTGCCAGGGGCACCGCCGCTGCGAGGGCAGCCCCGGCTGAGCCTCCCTGTCCTTCCCTGCAGCCTGGAGGAGGTCATGGAGGAGGACAACCGGACAGAGACCTGGCACCGAAGCCTCCAGGCAGTGCTTAATGCCTTGAACCAGACGCTGCACGGGGTCATCCTCTGCCCCACTGACCGCTCTGCCACCACCGCTGCCGCACGCAATGCCAGCGCCCGCGCCAGCCGTTCCGGCCGCAACGACAATGCCTACATGTACATCCTCTTCGTCATGACCCTCTTCGCCGCCACGGTGGGGAGCCTCATCCTGGGCTACACCCGATCCCGCAAAGTGGACAAGCGCAGCGACCCGTACCACGTCTATATCAAGAACAGGGTCTCCATGATCTGAGCCCGGCCCCAACGCCTTGTCCCCCGGGAGCCGGTGGGTTTGGGGTCACGTTGCTGCTGTGCATCCCGCTGCTTGCGGGATGGGGCAGCGCTACCGGCCAGCCCAGCCCCAAAGCTGCTGGGAAACCCCTCCCCGGTGCCCCCATGGAGGTGCTCAGCCCCGATGTGAGCAGCACGGGGACGTCCTGGCCGGGCCACGGCTCCCGTCTGGCAGGAGCTGGCAGGATGCAACCCACGGGCAGGTCCCGGTCCCGCAGACCCACCTCGGCTGAGCCCTGGGGGGACGGGGATGGCAGAGGCAGCTCCTTTCTCACTGTGGCCTGCTGAGGCTGGCAGGGGTCTTCAAGGAGAAAAATTCACCATTTCCCCACTCAGATCAGCCAGCGTTGACCTCCATGGGCTCCCAGCAGCTTCGTGACACAGGCTAGCGGGCTTTTCTGGTGCTAAAACCCTGTAATTTTTGAGCCGGGCTGGGCTCCACTTTTCTAGTGGGGAATTAAAGGAGGTGGTGGTTTCCAGTGGGGTTGCGTTTGCTTCTTCTCCAAGCAAAGTGCTCTCTCAGCGTTGGGGGCGATCCGTGGGGCACCTCTCTGTGCCGGTGCCCTGCCCCGGCTGCCGGAGCCCGGGGGATGCTGTAAGGGCTAAACATGCTCCCTGTGTGCTGCCGAGGTGGCTTCAAGGGCAACTCCTTGGTGGCATCGCAGCCCCCAGCATTGCAGTGGGGCAAATCCCCCACGATGGAGCAAGCTCTCCCGCCGGCATCGCAGCTCCCATCCCAGGACACGAGATGATTCCTCCCCGCTGCCAGCCGAGGAGCATCGCTCGAGCCACGGGCACACACTGTGAGCATGGCCCGAGCCTGGCCGGAGGCATCCGGCTCCACGCGTCCCTGAAGGTCTCTCCGGGCTCCGGACGGTGATGCTGGAGTTTTTCCTGCTTCCTTCCTGCTGTCAGCTGTAGCTTTGGCCTTTTGTACCGCAGGTCCCAAATGTGTTTTCCAGGGGGCGAGGGCGCAGCGGCAGACGGGAAGGGGATGTTCTCGGGTCCTGCTGGGCTCCTTGGCTTCGGCTCTGCTATTAAGCTGCCCGGGTTTGGGACTGGCCCGTGGAGTGGCCAGTGTCCAGGACAGTAAATGTCCCCGTCCTTCAAAACAGGCTGTGGGGCAGCGCCGGTGACCCAGTCCCTCGCACGTCTTAACCTGTTAATAATGGCATAATTAATGTCTTTAATTGCAGCTAGATTAGCTGGCCCATAGGGCCCTTTCCGCTTGCATTCAAAGGTTAAACACGGCTGCGATGCCTGAGCCCAAACAGTGACGCCAAACCCTAATCCAAAAAATAATACTGGATGTGAGCGCATTTGGGGTAGGGCTGGAAACCTTGGCACCAGAACGGCAGCAGCTCAGCGACCAATTCCTGATTTCCCATGCCCTCGGCTTGGGCACAGAACCCAAGGTAGGGGGGTTTTGGGGAGCCCCTGGGGGCTGCGCGCTTTGGGGCTGAGCCCACTGTGAGTTCTGAGCCGGGCACGTGGTGCCAGCAGGGCTTTCTGGGGGCACGGGGGCAAACGCCACCAACGTCTCCTGGCACCTGGCTCAAGCGGGAAGTAGCTCAAGAGGCTTCACCGTGTTTGTCTTGCGGTTGCAGCCCTGGGAAAGGAAAATAAACCCTTTATCTGCAAATAAATCAGGGGAATCGGGCCAGGCGGGGACAGCCGAGACAGCAACCCTCCGCCGGGTTCGTTTGTGCAAGCACACACCATGCTTGGGTTTTCTCCACCTCCCCGGTCTTTGTCCTCCTCTAATACCGGCTCCTCCGGTGGGATGAGCTATGGAGCAGGCGCTCACGCCAGAGCCAGCATGGCGATCCCCATGATGGGACGGGTGCTGAATGGTGAGCGTGGCACCCCAACCCCCCCCCCCAGTGATGTGGTCTTCTTGCCTCTCCTGATGGCCACCAGCCCTCCCAGGAGAGGGGGAGGCTGGCATGACTCTAGTGACCCCAGAGTCCCTCCTGCTGCCGTGACCGGGTGGGACAAGTCTCTTACAGGGTGGTATGTCATAAAAAAAATTTAAAATGCTGCTTTTCCCTAATCCAGAAGACCCTAAGGGGGAAAAACCCTCCTGCAAAACATAGCTCCTGCGGTGATCATTATCCACCCCATTTCCGATCCATCGGCAGCTCCTCCTGTCCGTACCCACAGTTAAATTCAGACCAGAGCCTGCAGCAGGGCTGGGGGGATGCCCTGGGTGCCCCCACCCTGGGGCCTCTGGCTGGATGCCACCAGGCTGGGTGACAGGGTGCCAGTGCCACCTTGTGGCAGCTGCCTCAGGGTCCCTGCGCCATGGGCACCTGCTCCTTCCCCAGAGCACCCTGGGATCTCCGGGGCCAGAGCAGCCAGGCCTGTCCCCACGGGACCCATGGCTCCAGGCTGGCTGGTGTCCCCTTGGGACCCACGGCTCTGGGCTGGTTGGGTGTCCCCGCGGGACGCACGGCTCCAGGCTGGCTGGTGTCCCCTTGGGACCCATGGCTCCGGGCTGGTTGGGTGTCCCCATGGGACCCACGGCTCCGGGCTGGCTGGGTGCCCCCGCGGGACCCACGGCTCTGGGCTGGCTGGTGTCCCCTTGGGACCCACGGCTCCGGGCTGGTTGGGTGTCCCCACAGGACCCACGGCTCTGGGCTGGCTGGTGTCCCCTTGGGACCCACGGCTCTGGGCTGGTTGGGTGTCCCCGCGGGACCCACGGCTCTGGGCTGGCTGGTGTCCCCTTGGGACCCACGGCTCCGGGCTGGTTGGGTGTCCCCACAGGACCCACGGCTCCGGGCTGGCTGGTGTCCCCTTGGGACCCACGGCTCCGGGCTGGTTGGGTGTCCCACGGGACCCACGGCTCCAGGCTGGCTGGTGTCCCCTTGGGACCCACGGCTCCGGGCTGGTTGGGTGTCCCCACGGGACCCACGGCTCCAGGCTGGCTGGTGTCCCCTTGGGACCCACGGCTCCGGGCTGGTTGGGTGTCCCCACGGGACCCACGGCTCCAGGCTGGCTGGTGTCCCCTTGGGACCCACGGCTCCAGGCTGGTTGGGTGTCCCCATGGGACCCACGGCTCCAGGCTGGCTGGTGTCCCCTTGGGACCCACGGCTCCAGGCTGGTTGGGTGTCCCCACGGGACCCACGGCTCCAGGCTGGCTGGTGTCCCCTTGGGACCCACGGCTCCGGGTCGACTCGATGAGCTGGTCCTCAGCAGGGAATTGCGCTGGGCTGCTGACGATGCTCGGAGGGGTATGGGAAAAGGGGGTTACGAGGGAGGATGGCTTTGGGAGCCTCCCAAAATGGGTTTGCTTCAGCTGCCAGAGGAATGATTTCGAGACTGATTAGCTGCTCATCCCAGAGCTCAGAGATTCCTCATCAAAGCTGATGGGGCTCTGGCCTCCCTCCCTGTGCTGCAGCCCCAGGAGCAGACGATTTCTGGGTAATGCTCATGCAGTTTGTTTTAACAGCAAGGAGACGCACTCAGGCACACCGAGAGAAGAGCTGGGGAAGCGCTGGCCTTGGCTGAATCACTAAATCCAACTGTGCAAATTGTAGCTGACTACGTTTGGGTGTTAAGCAGTGCAGCTAGGAAAAAAAATAGGGCTCATGGGAGGCCAGTTTATTTAAGATTTTTTTCTTTGGCATGCAGCAATGAGTCACAGGTGAGACGATGTCTGTAGCAGTTTGCCTGGTGCTTGGAAAAGGATATTGAAATGTTGTGTGTATGGGAAGTTCAGGCTGACCTTGGCTTAGTGAATCAATGGTAGGATTGTGGGAGCAACAGGAATCGGAGAGGCCTGTTTCTGGAACTGCTTTGATGCTGGGCATTTCGATAAGAAATGTGCAAGGTGAAACGGCAGCAGTGCAGGGACTGATAGCGATGGTATCGCCGCGCGATGCCAGCAGGTATCAGTGAATGTTTAGCTAACAGCATGAGGTGCCTCCAGCAGTTTGTGGTATACTGGTTTTGAATATGGGGCACAGCAGGACTGAGGTATGGGAAGCTGCTTCTCCAAGACAGTTGTCAGTTCTCGGTGGGAATCCTGTGCTGCTGACGGGGCGGGCATGCAGGGGAGGAGCAGGCTGCTGGCCTGGGAAGGGCATGCTGCTCTCCCATCAGGTGTGCCAAGCCAGGCTCACACGCACGAATGCTTATTTGCAGCCCGTGGTAGACAGGGGTCATGATGGGGAAAGTTAATCTTGGGAAATATTAAAAAAAAAAAGGGGGGGAAGGGGAAGGGAAAGGGAAAGCACTCCCAGTTCATGGCAGGGCAGAGAAGTGCTGGACGAGCATCCCCTGCACTGCAGCGGATGGATGCCAGACAAGCATCTTCCACGTTGCAGCAGGGGGTTCCCTTGTGCTTTCCCGGGGTCACTTCCCCAGGCCCCTCTCGCCCTCCCTGTCAGCTGTTCTTGCTGGTTATGCTCGTTCTGCTGGCTGGAGCACGCTGTGATCTGGGGCAGATGCTGCAGCACGATTTGGCTGATAGGTTTGGTGCATAGATACCACTGGGTGATGTTTATTTGCTAATTAAATGACTGTTAGCTACTAAGGAGTCCTAACGAGCTCTGTTTGCCCCATGCATAGAGCTACAACTAAATGCTACAAAGCGAGGGGTGGAAAAGCTGGGGAGGGGATTAAGGGCAGTTCATGCATCAGTGGCAATTGCTACCCACAAGAAATCGGACATGAAGCTGTAACGGTGTCCTGGCTGTGCAGGTGCAAGGCCGTGGGGCTCAGTGCTGCGGGTGTCGGACAAAAGCCCTGCGGCACAGCTCACAGCACCCTACGGAAACACAAGCGGTTTCAAGCAGTGACATTACTTATTCATTATTGCCCATCTCCCTCCGGAGGGAGAGCAGAGGTGATGTCCTCCTGTGAGGTAACTCAATCAGCCTTGCTCGGAGATGGGGTTGGCCGTTGCTTGTGCTACCCTAAAAGGATTTTCTGGGAGGTGACGAGGTCATTATTACAGGAACGGGGCCGCTCCTGGACACTCAAGCTCTTCCTTCAGCTCAGAAACGCTCACTGTCCAAAATACATCCATTTCTTCTAAGTATATCAGTTCCTCTCACCAAAGACGCAGCCTGTTCCTACAACCTGCCTTGCTGACAGCCCTGTGGCAATCACGGCTGGAGCAATACCCTTGTTCAGAGGGACGAGAGAAACAAAAGTGACTGAAACCAAAGAACCAGACCTGTTCGGAAGCTCTGCAGGAATTGCCACGCAGGGTCAGTTGCTTGAAGTCCTCCATGGGCCTTCTCCTCTGTTTTCTGTCATCCTGCTGCAATGGATGTCTGTCCATCTGAGTCGCCTCTCTCACACCGGGCTGGTATCAGACGCTTTAGATAAAGATGTGCAAAACCAAATTAATTCTGTGCAGGCCTGAAAAACATTTATTCTGCCCCTCTCAATTTTCTGCCTGTCTGAGCTAGCCCCCTCTAGCCCCTCTGCGAGGTCGGGTTTGCGTGCTGCTGGCAGTGTAGGATGCATCTCGGCGGCGGCAGAGGGAGCACCGGTTCCTGACGGTGCTTCTCCAGGGGATGCTCAGCACAAAACCCACCTCTGACATATCCCTCTTCCCTAAAGCAGCTCTGATGTTTGCTGCTGCAGCGTTTTTCACTCACAGCCCTTCACCGAGCAGCACTGGGCGCAGCTCCCACTCTTGCCTAACCCAGATAACTCATTTTACAAGCTTTTTTTTTTAAAGCACACAACGGAAAAATGCAGCGTTCAGGAGACTTTGGCTTTCTGAGCCTCTGTGCAGAGCACCATCTTCCTTCCCTGGTGTCCGGTACTGCCGTGGCCCGCACGTGCGATGGCACGGCTGCCTGCGTGCGCTCCCAAATTGGCACTGAAAGCTGCCAAATTGGCACTGAGAGCTGCCAAATTAATTAGCGGAGGAGCCCTCAGCAGGCAGAGTCTGGATTTGGGGGCTACACTGGACCCTCTCTACATGACATCTTGCACTCAGGGGTAAGACCTGGCCCCGACCCCCTTTGCACCACAGCTCTTCCAGCAACGCAAGTTTGTCTGTCTCCCCATTTTCTGCTCCTTTTTTTCCTTTTCCTCCCCTGTTCTCATCCAGGTGAGGGGAAAGGGAGACCTGGGGTCAGTCCAGCTGAAGGATGATACGCACATGCTGGCGATAAGCTATAGCAATGTTATCAAAGGTCTGGTCATAAAACTTAATTGTTGGGACTGGGCAATCACGGGGCAGTTCAGTTCAGCTTGACTGCCCTGTGGGTACCTACAAAACTTGCACCACATGGTACAAAAAAGCAGCATTTCTTAATAAAGATCAAAGCATCGTTTATTTTTACTGACAATCAAGAAATCCCAGACACCCGGGATCTCACGTACTCTCCTTGCAGAAAGTTTTCAGTACAAATTTTCTCAGTTCCACACAATTTACCCCGTACTCTGGGATTAACTGAGGGGATAAATTGGGGTGAAAAGCCTGATCCATACTCCTTTCTTGTTCTCTCACCAGAGCAAACGGGCCCATCACATCTCTTTTCTGCAGATGGATGCAGCTGGTGGACAACTGCTCAGCAGAGCACGCGCGTGCGCTATTAATACCTAGAGGGGAGGATTAAAAATAACCAGGTCTGTGTTTGGTTTCTGGTTTGTAAAGGACAGGCGTTGATATACGAGGGGACTGGTGACTGAAGCCAGCTTCCCCGGAGTGCCGAGGCCCGAACGAGCAGGAGGTGCCGAAATTTGTGAAATAGCAGCCCTGGAAGGAGTCCGTGCCCCGAGCGAAGGGAGGACGTGGAGAGCTGGATCACTGCCTACTCCAGCGGGGTGCTGGGGACGGGGATGCTCACCGCAGCTTTCCCACACCTACGCCTGGCACACTAACCCACTGCGCTACTCAGCCTCAGTAAATACCGTCATCCCTACGTGCAGTAGTTGATTAAGTCCTAGATTAAATGTTTAGTCACCGAAGCCTATAATATGTTTTTTATCAGCTAGGACAAAAGATTAGGGTGGGAAGAGGTGATGAGCCCGAATTCCTCTCTGCTTGCTGGCTCGGGGCTGCTGCCTCAGACACGTGCCCGCTGGCAGAATTGGACTTGTGCTGTGTTTTTGGCTCCAAGCTGCCCGTTATGAAAGATCTCACCATCTGCGTTTGCCGGCTGCGGCAGGGCCCGCAAACCGGAGAGCTGAGACTGTGGCAATGGCGAGGAGAGCTGCGCCCTGCCCTCCCTTTGGGCTGAGAGCAGAGGTTTTTCCAGCGGCTCTGAGCTGCACGTTACATACTGCTTTTAAAGCGTGGGTATTCAGGGTGTTATGCTCCTGAGGAAGCCAAGGTTTGTGCTGTCAGTGCCAGAGGGTGCAGGATCAGGCCCTCCCAGGGCTGACATCGTGAAGCGCCAAGCCAGGGGCAGCTGCGGAATTTGAAAGCCATTTCCTAATCTCAGCGGTCCCTGCTGCATCCTTCCCACCTGCCAGCCCCGCTCCCTTTCTTCGTGCTCTGCCTGCAGAGCGCCTGCGCTTCTTCAGGACAAAGCACTTCGGCTGCTTTAACCCCAGATCAGATTAAAAACAGCATTCAGGCCCAAAAAGGCAACCGCCCCTCCCCGTGCAGCACGCTATCAACTGGCAGGGATGTCATTACTGCCTGCGTTTAGAGTTGCACTGCCTTTCTGGCAATACGCGACTCAGAGAGAGGGAAATGAAAGGATGGGGGTTGTTGTGTTATTACCAGGTAACCCAAGAGGCACAGGAGAACAGGCTGTTCAGGATACATAAATAATAAAACAAATAGATGTGCCGCAGAGCAAGGGCATGCATAGTGCCTGCTGAGAGGCTCGGCAGCGAGCTCGAAGGATGTGCTTGGTTCATCCCGCGTGACCCCGGCTCACTGCAGAAACTGGGGGCAGAAAAACAACCTGGAATATCATGGGAGCCCTGGGCTGTTTGCAGGCGATCTGGAATAAACTGTGTGCGGTAAAATTGCCATGGAAACACTGTACGGGCTGGGTTCAGCCCCGAGGCTCTTTGGCGCAGGGCTGGGCAGAGCTGTGCGATCGACAGAGCTAATCCGGTTTGTTGTGGTTGAGGATTTGGTCTGCGGTATCAGATTGCTGAGGATGCTGATGTGACGGTACAGATGTTCTTTAATTCTGATGTGCGGTGACATCACTGCGTGCTTAGCCCTTCTTCTGCGGAAAAAACCATTGAACACATTGGTAAGAACAAAATATGTGCATCATTGTTCCGGGGTACAATACTGAGACACTGCAAATCCAGCCCTGCCAGGAGGACGGATACATTTAACCATGTAAAGGAGAATGGATACGCTCTTTACCCCCGCATTGCATAACTGCAAATCCTAAACAGGAGCTATGTGTTACTAACGAGTCCCTATTAACTTACATGATTTTGTTTACATGAGAAGAAAACTCTCATTTGGGGGGCACAAACAGTTATCTGCCATTTCATAGTTGCAATTAGGCTACATGTGGGCACTCTGGGTTTCATAACAGCAGCAGAGAGAGCAGGGCCTTTCCCTGAAAGCAGGAGCAACGCATGCAC
This sequence comes from Gymnogyps californianus, assembly GCF_018139145.2. Lineage (NCBI taxonomy): Eukaryota > Metazoa > Chordata > Aves > Accipitriformes > Cathartidae > Gymnogyps > Gymnogyps californianus. Next base: position 1,228,011 of record NC_059471.1, on the reverse strand, counting down.
ACAGTCATACATATGCATATGTGGATGCACATGCTGGTTTTGGCTAGGAAGAAATCACTCCCCCGAGCTGAGCCCCGCTACGGTCCCCGCTGGCTCTGGCAGCAGCCTGTCAGCCCTTCTCCTCCCAGCCTGGCTCGTATTCATCGCTGGCAATGTGGCCTCTCCCGTGATTTTTAGCCCCCAGACTGTTTGCTGCTGCTCAGTTTGGTCTGAGCATGCTGTGCCTCAATTAGGCGAAACGATACATGAGGGTGAAAACTTAGAAATGTTGGCTTTCCTTCACTTGCAGATTAATTTCCTGTTTTCTGGCTTTCCTCCACGGCCATAAGGACTGGAAATTTTGTCATTAGTAATAGATGAAAATAGAGACTTCTGCTGGCAACATGCATGCCCAGTGAGTGTGGGGAGACTCTGCAATCACCCCAAGGTGCCTGGGAGAGCTGTGATGTGCCGGGCCCCAGCGCAGCGCAGTCCAGAGTCATACTGGCTTCTTCGCTATTGCTCTCTGCAACAGCACGAAAGCAGATGGGACTCAGTTTAACTTTGCTGTAGCAACATAATCAGCTTTAAAAATTCTTCTGGTGGCTGATTAACCCTCAGATACATTGGACTTAGTTGTCATCTCCCATGAGGTCAGTGTTTTCTCCAGGCGAACACAGCAAATCTCCATAAGCGTGATCTAAGCAATATCACCTATAATCTTTTTATATGATTGCCCCGCTCCGGAGTTGCTCGGGCTGCCTGGCATCTGCTATATGCAGTGTGGTGCCTCGGAGCTAGCTAACCAAAGTCCTCTCACGGCGAAATATTTGGAAGCCAGATCGTCACTCTCTGACTTTGGATGCATTGGCGAGATCCTGCGAAGTTTCAAACCCTCCACGTTGTGGTTATTCCTGGTAAAGAAATAACAGGAGGAGACTTTTACCCTCTATGAGGCTGTTTTATCTGTTCTCCAGGGAAATACTTATGGAGGAGCATTGACATCCGAGAGAATGATAATTCTCCTATCTATGTATCTGAAAGGAAAATCCTGCTTTTAATCATGGCTACAAAGCTGAGCGCTGATAATGCAGGGTGTGGATATGGATGCCAGTGTCCTGCATGAAACCACTTAATGAGGTTCAAAGTTTCAGGTACAGAAAGAGCCTGCCTGCTCTGATGGCAAAAAATCACCATTCAGAATAATTTAAAGCTTTCATTAAGCACATAGGGAAAAAAAAGGACGCAAGAATTGAAGCATTTGAAGTATGAAGTTTCATTTTAACAACATCTCTTACTGCCTTTCCAAATAGCTACAGGGTTTTTCTGAGAAATGCTCTTTGGAGAGGTATTTAACATGGCCATTGTCCTTTTTGGGGGGAAAAACAAAGGTTTTGTGGGCTGGAGCTCCTCTTATGCTGGGTTCTGGCCTTCTTTCCTTGAAGACAAAACACAAAGGAGGAGAAAAGAGCAGCAAAAGTATGAAAAGCAGGTGCTGTACCTCATGCTGACTCTCAGGTGCAAATTCACTGCAGGAGCCACCCTTATCAGCTATTCTGAGATCTGGAGAAATGTGCCGGCATCTGGCTGTTTGGGACATGGTTTTAATCAGACTGCTGGGCTCAGGATGGCATCAGCGCTGCTACAGATGCCACCTCTTTATGCGGAGGTGTACAAGAAAGAGAAAGACTAAGAATGGGAGAGGAAATAACATGGGGGGTGGCTGGCATCGGGTACAGAAGCCCATGGGGTGAAGCCAGAGCTGGTGGGAAGCGTGGAGCTGCGTAGTCCTACTCTCAGGTTGGGCTGGCAGGGTCACCTCTGGCTCGTAGTCCTGCAAGGCCCACAACATGACAGCTCTGGTTGTAGGGCCCTTCCCTGCTGCCCCACAGGCTCACTCCTTCTCCGAGCATCAGTACCAAAGGATGGATCCCCCAAATCTATCCGGAGATGGAGTATCCCACTTACTGTTTGAGTCCTTTATTATGCCTGATTTCCTCACACTAACTTTATCAGTGTCCAGACTCTTCTTCTCCTTCTATACCAGAAACAACCTTAGGAGAGTCCTTTAGTGATAACAGAAGACTTATGTTGACTTACTTCCTTCTTATCTTTATCTTCTGTTGACTTCTATCAGTAATTTACTGTAACAGACCAATTTAAAGGTTCATTTCCACACACCCGAGTCAGACCTCTGGACGAGAGAATTTGTTTACATCTGCAGCCAAGAAAGAGGTCCCTTCAGGACACCGACTTGAGAGCTTCGAAGAGGAGAGAGATTAAACTGAGATTTCTAAGCTTTCTTATGATGAATAGTTCCCTTCTGTATTTACAGTTTTCAACAACATCCTTTGCTATGCTGCTTGGGTACCCCAAACCACCTCCCCACATCTTTGTCATCCCTCCATTGCATCTTCCTCTCCCTTCAGTCTCTCTTTCTACCTCCCCCAGGAGCCTGTGTTGCTCATAACCCCGGTGTTTCATACCTCTCTTCATGTCCAGCGTCCCCTGGGCAGCAGTCCCACCACCCTCTGCCCATCTTCCAGAAGCCTCGCATCCCTCTGCAGTGCCTGCTGTCACTATGGCAACCTCTGTGGGGATGAAGATGCTCTGCGGGATGAGGATGCTCTGCGGGATGAGGACATGCTGCGGGATGAGGATGCTCTGCGGGATGAGGACATGCTGCGGGATGAGGATGCTCTGTGGGATGAGGATGCTCTGTGGGATGTGGTCACCGCTGTGGCCTTCTGCTCAGGGACAGGCAACTCAATTAGAACTGAAGCAGCCTGGGAAGGGGAGATGAGGGTTCCGATTTTCCTCCTAATGGCAATGTAATTGCTGCTGAAGCCCATCTGGAAATGCTTCTGAACGATGAGTTCATCACCCGGGGTAGTGCCGTTTCCATTATCCTTTCAGAGGGAACAGATGACCCACTCGGCAGTGTTGAAGTCTGCCTCAGAGGCTGAAGGAGGGGCACAACCAGGAGGGTTTTTAGCTTTTCCCTAAATCACCCAGGAGGCAGAGAGTGCCTGTTCAGTGGGGCGGTAAGAAATACACTGTACATTTTTGTTTGCATCAAGTGAAAGGAGGGAGCCTCCACCCAGCCCTCTCTGCCTCCACCCTGACCCTGCTCAGGCCTCATCAGGGCCAAGCGCTGCGTGACACTGATCGCCGACGGCTGCCTGCCCGTGGGGCCGGTACCACCACCCCGGAGCCGGGGCCTCTCTGACGGGAGAGACGCGGCTACCGGAGAGGGTATGCGGCGGGAGAAGCCGGGCCCCCCACAGCTGGCCCAGCTGAGGGAACCAAAGCCGCTGCCCCCTCAGCCCTGTCCGCTTCCCCTCACCCTGAGGCGAATTGGGCGCGCCGCGAGGCCTGCCGGGAGTTGTAGTTTCTCCCCGCCCGCCAGACCCTCCCTTCCGCAGCCCACGGCGGCGGTCGGACTACATTTCCCGTCATGCATTGCCGGGCGCCTAGCCCGGGGTGGGTGAGTGTGTGTGGGGGGGAACGCTCCCCCCGCCCCTCCGGTGGGGTGGGCGAGGCGGGATTGGCGGAGCCGCGGCGCGGAGGCGGGGCCGCGGTTGTTGTCGATGGGCGGGCGGTGCCTGGGCGCGCGCGGGGCGGGGCGGCTGGCGGGGGCGCGCTCCGAGCGTTGCCGGCTGAGGCGGCGATCGCCGTTACTCGCCGTTGCGAGCGTTGAGCTGAGGTAAATAGCGGCCGCCGCGGGCAGACCCGGGTGCCTCCCCGCTTCCCCCTGCGCCGGGGCACCGGCCCGCCTCCTCTCGCTCTTTCCCCTCCCTCAGGCGATGCGCCGTGCCGCGGCGGGCGTCGCGAAGTGAAGAAGCGAAGCCGTCGTCGTCGTCGTTTCCCCCTTCCACCCGCGACCCCCGCAGACGGCGACATGGGCGAGTGCGGAGCCCCCGGGGACGTCAACTCCAACGTGCTCGTCGCCCGCAGCACCGGCGACGCGCAGCTCGACAAGGCGGTGTGGCAGTGGCTGAGCTGGGACAAGGTGGGTGTGTGGCGGGGGGCGGCGGCGGCGGCGGGGGGAACCCCCCCCCCCCCCCCCCCGCCCCTCCGCACCCGGTGGGGGCTTCTCCGCCCTCCCAGGGTTGTTTTGTCATCGGTCCCATCGCGTATGCCATCTCCTTCCCATCCCGCCCGGTGCCGAGGGTGACGTTTGGTCCCTTCTCCCTGCCTGGGGCCCTCTGTGTTCCCTCGGCAGGGCCCTTGCCCCCGAGATCGGGGGTGGCAGGTCCCCTTCAAAAAACAGCTGTCTGGATCCGGCCAAATCTGAAAAGGCTGCCGTGACTGAGAAATTGTTAACCTGTGAGAAGGGAAAGGTGAGGCATGCGGCCATCGAGGGGCTGTATCTGACGAAGGGATGGTATGATGTCATCTTACTGGCACACGGAGTACGGCACCTGCTCCGTGTTGCTGCCGCTTCTTCGTTAAGACAGAAACGTGCGTCTTGTGAAATCAGATTCAAGGAAGGATTGTTTAATGGCTTAAAATGCAGTTAGAGTCGAATGGCGTAATTTTGTTTTCCTTAGCTTCCTGAATTTAACACCCTCCCCAGGAAAGAAACAGGCTCCAGAGGTCTAAGTTCTGGCATGCTCCTTTCCTTTTCAGCTCCAACAGGGTGTCAAGAGGACTGCAGGCTTGGTTAGTTCTGATTAAACCATCCAAGCAAATTTGGGGCGACAATAATAATACGGTACTGGAGGTTATTTTGCTTAACTTGTTTTTGAAAGGGTTACTTTTTTTTCAGCTGGTTTGTCCAAACATCGTGGCCTGTGCTTTAAAAAATATCTTGGAAACGGGGGAGGGTGAACTACCAGTGCACCGGTGGTTTAGATTTCTGTCTGTGGCTTCTTTTTTCTTTTTTTTTTTTTTCTCTTTTTACTTTAATGAGAGTGATTGTCAATGTGTTTATACTGTTTCCCCTTTAGTTTCATCTTGTCAGGATCAAAGCAGGAGGGCTACAAGTAAGCTCTATGTGACAGCCCTTAGATGAGCTTTCTGCTACTTGGAAATACGCTCTTTTCTTTCTTTTTTGCAGGAATTAACACTTGCCATCTGCACATTCTGCGCTCAGAGCTGCTGTTGTGAAACTGTCTGGGAATAGTGGCATGGGGGAGGGAAGGAGTGGAAAAGGGAAGTAGCATTCCTGATGATACACTTGATAACCCAGATTGAACTCTGGTAAATAGTTTTGGGGTTTTTTATATAACTTCTGGTGAGTGTATTGAAAGGTGTGGTGTGTGGCTTTTTTTTTTTTTAAAAACAGTTTAATATATGTTTATCCTAAAAATGGATGAAGTAGGAGAACTTACACTTTTTAATGTTAAGGTTACTGGGGAAAAATACTTTGATTAAAACCAGCAATAGTGAAATATTACAGTTTCTATAGCTCCTTCTAAGGCTGAAGTTAACCAATAAAGTACGAACTGAAGAGTCAGTTTGATTGTACCTGTTTACCCTTGCTTCCCTGGGTGATGATCATGACTTTTCCTACAAAGCTGCTTAAACGTATTGCTTGGAGAGATTTCAAAGAGAGTTCCTGTGAATTTTGAAAACTCAAAATCGCCTGGAAAAGGCGGACTCGGTGCTTCTGCAGGAGTGGGGGCTGCATGGCTGGGGGCATGGATGGTTCAGAAGCACTTGCAGTCGCTCTGTAGAGGATGTAAACAAAAGAGGTAAAGGTGGTGTGGGACTGGAAGGCGAGGAGAAACCAGCAAGTACGGCATGAGGAGGGATTATTTGTCTGATGCCCTTGTATTTCACCACAAACCTAGGAAATGAGATCTCTAGGTTTGCTGCTTATCAAACAGTTTGACAGGGAGCTGTCTCTGTCCAACCCCTTCCCTGCCCCCCAGCTTCCTGAGCCGTAGGGGCTTTCACTGCCTCTGACCAAGGAAAAAATCTATGTGCTACAGTCACAGCTGTATTTAGCTGTGGGGAGCTTTTGTCCTCTAACTTAATAGAAAATTACTTGCTGTAATTAATTCTTAGAGCTGTGCTATTCGTCCTTTTTGATTTGGGTATACATGCTAACCTCTTCTAAAACTGTAACTGATTATGGGCTGGGAAGTGGATGGGTGAAGGAAACCTGACCATATGATGATCTTTCTGTTTTCTTCCTCTCTCTTACCAGTATCCTGCATCTTCATTAATGCTTCTAGCAACTGGCTTAAAGGAAGCTCACTAACTAAATCTCCCTCCTTTCCCATTCTCTCTCCTTAATTGCTGTGTGTTTGCTTTTCTCTTTGAGACAGTCTTGGAGGCACAAGGCACCCGCCTTTTGTTTGGTCCTCATTGGTAAATTATGTGAACGATTAGTCATTGTTCTATATTTTCTCCCTTTAATTCCTCTTCATACACACTCCAACTTTCCTATTGTACTTCCACATCTGCCTTGAGTCTCCTAAGGGAGTCTGGCTTGTGTAGAAAGCTGTGTCAGAGCAGTTGTCCCCAAGAAAACTGCTTCTCTTTAGAGCAAATGTTAGAATTTTGGACTTTGGTTGTAGTAATGACTTTGTGTGCTTGTCTTAGGTGGTTTTATAGAGTGGCAAGAACGTGCCACACACAGAGTGGCATAAAAATGAGGTGTGCTCAGTGCAGTAGCCGAGTGTTTGTTGTATGTGGCAGCAGAGGAGGTTTCAGTGTCTGAGGGTCAGATACTGGCTCAGCAGCTGGTGGGAGAGAACAGTATGATTAAGATCCTGATCTACTTAATCAAAAGCCTGGTCCCAAAGAAAGATTCACAGCTTTGCCTGAAAGTCAGAGTAGATAACAGGTACCCTCTTGCTTTCCCTCAGTAAGTCCTCACTCTGTAAAAATGAAGCCTAAGCTTGAGCTGTTGGCTGTTGGTTTATTAATTAGCCCTGTAGGATCACTGACAAGACTCCTGTTCCCTGGGCATGCTCAGTGTAGTGTAGCTTTGCCATCTTCAATAAAGAGCTGGAGGAGTGTTTGTACACAAACTGTTCATGGGCTGTGGTTGTTGTGGTGGAGTGTACCTGGGAGAAGAGGATGCTTTGTGGTTATTACAAAGGCACTGTTAAAACATCACATGGGGGGAAAGACTTGATGTAGTTCTCCAGGACCTGTTTGTGCAGGCCCCTTTCACTGTACTCTCATTTTATTTTACTAGTTCATAGGCTTGTTGTCAGTACACAAATGTAGCATGGATAGCTTCCTACTTGCTAACAAGGTGGCTTGGTTGGTTTTAGGGCTTTTTTGGAGTGCCCCTCAGTGTTCTTTTAATTTTTGTGGCTTTTAAGATGCGTTTCAAGAGGAAATGGACTTGGTAGTTAGAGACGAATAACCTGCTCCTGTCATTCAGCTTGCAATATTTTTTCTTATTAAGACTTTTAAGTGAATTTTTAAGACTAAAAATGGGAAAATAAACTCTAGGAATTGGCCACAAGTGAGAAGAGGAAATTCTTCAAAATTACATGTATACATTGCAAGCTCTAACATTAAAACATGGAAGATAAAATTGTGAATTATTGAAATAGTTGATTCTGGGTAGACTGGGGCACAAAACCTGTCTTGGTACAGCCAGTACTACTGAGAGTGCGTGAACAACTTTGTGAAATGGGAGAAGCTCTGAAATAACACAAGTACTGTGGTTTAGTGCCTGTTCTGAGACATTAAACTATATGAAGTCTGTCAGGATAGTCTTGAAACTTATACTTCATGGCATTACTGTCTGTATTGATAAATCAGCTCTGTTGCTGTTTGTGTTGTTGTCATGGAGGCAGGAAAGGGTATCACTGTTCTGTGTTTACACACTCTAACTTTCAGATATCAGAAATAAGACTTGAGCGTTAAGACTTGCTTTGTATAATTTGGAACTTCCCTTTGTTACTTCCCTTTGTTAGGTACCTCTGAGTTCATAAATGTAAGTATTCTGTGTGATGTAGGATCTCTTGTGGTTTTTTTAACTGCTGGTCTACACATATTTGGGTGGTTTAATGATTTTAAAATGTTCTGAGAAATGGTTTTTATTCTGCATCAGATCGTAAGGAGAGAATTGCAGAAAGAAGGTAGTCCCACCCTTTCTCGTTGCTATACTTCCCCCTCGCTACCTGCCTGAGCTGGCACAATCTTCATGCAGTTGTTCAGGGAATGGATCCAGGGTGGTGGGGGGAAGGGAGTGGATTTGGTATTGATCAGACTCACTGCAGCTGCATAAATGTTTTTTCTGACACAAGAAAGGGGCCAGCACGTTAGTGGGAGCAGTCTGGGAAGGTGCAAACTGCCTCCTTCAGCAGCAGTGAGCTATAAAGCATTACTGCTATAAGTTTCAATCCAGTTTATTTAAAAAGATATGCGGAAATGACTGTAAAAAAGCAGTTATGTAAGGTTTTTTGTTTCTTGTTTTGTATTGGGCCAATATAAAAGAGGTGGCTTGTCTGCTGGCCTGTGCAGCTGGCTCGTGGGGAGCCCTGCAGCACCCAGCCCTGGTGCCTTCCACCCACCCGGGTTCCTCTGTGCAGCTCTCAGATTTATTTGTAGGTACACTTTATATATGTATATTTATATATGTGTGCATATCACATACATATATACACACACATATTTAAAGATGCATAAATATAAGGAAGCAAGGACAGCAAGGAACAACCACAAAAGGTTGCCAAAAAAGACAGCACAAACTGGAAGAACCAGCCAATGGGTTCATGAATCAGAAACTTTATTTTGAGGAACTGTATGTACTTAAGGTGGGTGGTGGGGAGGTTACTCTGTTCATGGCTGTGGGGATTCTCTAGCTGCTGGTACAGAGACGGCGGGTGGTGGGGAGGTTACTTTTGTCCATGGCTTTGGGAGGCTTCCAGCTGCCTGTAGGACAATGATGAGGTATGGAGGTGGTGGAATACAGAGGTGGTAGGTGGTGTGGAGATCCCTCTGCCCATGGCTGTGAGGAGCTTCCAGCTCCCTGCCTGACTGTGATGGGATACAGGCAGGATACTTGTCTCTGGAGGGAGAGGACAGGAGCGTGCTGTGGTCCGGTCCCATCCCTCTCTGGGTGTCCAGCTGTGATGCACAGGAGAAGCAACAAAGGAGGGACAGCCAGCCTGCCCTCCCCTGCCTGGCACAGCCCTTGGTGTGCCCATCTGGCGCTGGCTGTGTCACCAACTCCCCTGTGACATGGGCCACCACCAATGTTCTGCCTGCTGTGACATGGCTGTGACATGGCTGTGACATCACCAGGGCTGGTGCATCACTGTGACATAGACTATTCAAGCAAGAAGAAACAAATATTAATAAAATAGTAATAACTGATAATGCTGGGGAGGGAAACTGAGTAGCTGTAGCAGCAATTTAAAGAACAGCAACTCAACAAATGTTAAAATAGAATTAAAAGCAGCAAGTCCTATCTATTGCCCAGTTTTAAAGACTTGTGCTGCTGAGATTTGTGGGTTTGAAGGCTAAATTCTGGAAGAAAAATGCTTGTCAAGTTGACTGGAGGTAGTATTTCACATCTTTGAGATTAAAGACATGTCCAGTGCCAAACCCTGCATCCATGAGTTGCTAACGGCACTGAGGACATCTCTGCGAGTCCTGTGGTTCACACTTCTTTCTCTCCCTGGCATGAACCAGAGATTTTGCCAGGGACTGTCCCATGCTATGCACTTCAGACACTGGAACAAAATACATAAATTAACTTCTGTCTCCTTTGTTCACTGCAGAAGTATTACATACCCTTTAACTGACAGGACCAGAAGCAATGGGCACAAAATGAAAGACGGGAGGTACCCTCTGAACACCAGGAAACAATTTTTTACTGTGAGGGTGACTGAGCCCTGGCACAGGTTGCCCAGGGAGGTGGTAGAGTCTCCATCCTTGGAGATATTCAGTAGCTGTCTGGACAGGGACCTGGGCATCTGGCTCTGTGTCCCTGCTTGAGCAGGGGGGTTGGAAAAGATGACCTCTGGAGGTCCCATTCTGTGAAACTGTGGTGGGTTGACCCTGGCTGGATGCCAGGTGTCCACCAAAGCCGCTCTATCACTCCCCCTCCTCAACTGGACAGGGGGAGAGAAAATAAAACGAAAGGCTCGTGGGTCGAGATAAGGACAGGGAGATCACTCACCAATTACCGTCACGGGCAAAACAGACTCGACTTGGGGAAAAATTAGTTTAATTTATTGCTAGTCAAATTAGAGCAGGATAATGAGAAATAAAACCAAATCTTAAAACACCTTCCCCCCGCCCCTCCCTTCTTCCCAGGCTTAACTTTACTCCTCATTCTCTCTACCTCCTCCCACTGAGCGGCGCAGGGGGACGGGGAATGGGGGTTTGGGTCAGTTCATCACACATTGTTTCTGCCGCTCCTTCCTCCTCAGGGGGAGGACTCCTCACACTCTTCCCCTGCTCCAGCGTGGGGTCCCTCCCACGGGAGACAGTCCTCCACGAACTTCTCCAACATGAGTCCTTCCCACGGGCTGCAGTTCTTCACAAACTGCTCCAGCGTGGGTCCCATCCACGGGGTGCAGTCCTTCAGGAACAGACTGCTCCAGCGTGGGTCCCCCGCGGGGTCACAAGCCCTGCCAGCAAACCTGCTCCAGCCTGGGCTCCTCTCTCCATGGGGTCCCAAGTCCTGCCAGGAGCCTGCTCCAGCGTGGGCTTCCCACGGGGTCACAGCGTCCTTCGGGCATCCACCTGCTCCGGTGTGGGGTCCTCCACGGGCTGCAGGTGGAGATCTGCTCCACCGTGGACCTCCATGGGCTGCAGGGGGACAGCCTGCCTCACCATGGTCTTCCCCACGGGCTGCAGGGGAATCTCTGCTCCGGCGCCTGGAGCACCTCCTCCCCCTCCTTCTTCACTGACCTGGGTGTCTGCAGAGTTGTTCCTCTCACATCTTCTCACTCCGCTCTCTCTGGCTGCAGCTGCAACTCCCCTGTAACTTCTTTTCCCTTTCTTAAATCTGTTATCCCAGAGGCGCTACCACCGTTGCTGATGGGCTCGGCCTTGGCCAGAGGCGGGTCCGTCTTGGAACCCGCTGGCATTAACTTTATCGGACATAGGGGAAGCTTCTAGCAGCTTGTGACAGAAGCCATCCCTGTAGCCCCCCCGCTACCAAAACCTTGCCACGCAAACCCAATACAGAAACAAAAATCTGCTTTAACTTGTTTATATAAACTGTACAAAATCTTCCACAAAAATAGAAGTCTTGCAGTGAATGCCAACAGAAAGATATTCTCTTGTTTACTGGATGCAATCTTACCATGACCCTCAGGAAGAGCAGAGAACCAAGTGAAATCCATGTGCTGTGAACTATCTCAGGTTGTTGAACAGCGCAGTGATGTGACCTGCTTTGCCTGTGACTTCTTTGTGTTTTGCACACTGAGCCACAGAATTAAATTAAAGGATGTTGAGCTGTACTTCTGTTTGCTCCTCTTGCCATTAGTGTTTGGTCTTGTGTTGTCCGTTTTTCTGAAACGCGACTGTGGGTCTCTAATCAGAGAATTGCTAGTTTGGAGCTTTTTACAATACTTCCTCACAGATACAGATTTCCAGGTTTTAGCATTTCTGAAAAGACAGCACGATGTGCCTGTCCCCCTCTCTCGGAGGGAAGTAGCACGTCAGCAGTGCAGTCTGCATGTGCTTTTTGCAGTACAGTGTGGCTGTAGTCACGCTGTTTGTGGCCTCGTAGCCTCCAGGGTGGATGGGCACTATTAATGCTACGTAGTGCTTGGCTGAGGCCCATCTTGTATGGTACATGCAACCTCTCTGCCTCAGAAACTCATTGCTTTTGTTAGTTCAAAGTGCTGGTGGGGTGGTGGTTTTGGTAGCGTGAAGACTTAAGTCCTCTGTACATGGGTTGCATGATGTATGGGGAAGGTATAGGGCCTTTGGGGACAGTATTGGAGGACTGGTTTTGGTGCATGGAACAAAACTATTCCACTGTTCACTCCAGACAGGCAGAATGGATGTAGACTGTACCTAAAAATGTTCTTTCAGCCTGGCTTCCTCCACTCTTATGGGCTCTCTACCAAAAGAAGTTGACTGTTACGGAGGCGTTGTGGCTCATTGAGGGACCAGGATTTGGGAAGAAAACAGAACAAGACAAACTCGCAGTGTAAATGTGCCCCCAGTGGGTTGGCAGAGACAAGGGATGTTCTGTAGGGAACCTTCTACCTCTCAAGTACAGTACCTACAGCAATATATAGAGGCTGTGACTTGCTCTACCATCACCTTTCCCTCTCCCACTGCAGTAACTAGCCTGAGTAACTGCTTGCCTGCAGTTACCCAACTGATTTTCACATAAAAAGGTTGGTGTGATTACTGACTAGAAAACAAACATTTCTTGCTTAATGAGAGGAAATGAGAACCTACAATTTCTAAGAGAAATTGCAAATGAAAACTTGATGCAGGTGCCACTGCTGGTCTTAAGTTGTGTGTATAAGGTGATTAGCTATGCTACGGACAATGCTCTGTTTCTCTTTGTTAGGAGTTCCTACAAATAGATACTCTGGTGTGTTTGGATCTTAGTGACTGACCCTGATTTTATTTGAAAAAAAAAGCTTAAAACAATTGCTGATTTAAAAAGCAAAGGCTGGCTGGCAAAGCTTGATGCACTTAATTCGTGGCTGTCAAATTTGCCGAATTCTAAGCAAATTTGAGATTCCCCCCCCACCTTCTCCCAGGCTACATACACAAGGAGTGTCTGCAAAACAAGAAATGATTGCTATGAGAGTTATAAACTGCCACTTATTTTGACAGGATATTAGCTTTGAAACCTAACTCTGGCAGTAAGTGCACATTATTAACATGCTTGAGAGTGAAAGAACCGGTACGAAATACTCAGGTGATGCCCTTGTAGTTTAATTCTCCAGTTGGTTCAGATGATGTATCCTGATGAGCTACAAAAAAAAAGTCATTCTGTCTCAGTAGGCAACTGTACAGTACATGGAAAACTGAAGATGAAGAAGCATAACACTGAATTCAGCAGAGAATATATTTTGTTTAATAAAACCTCAAGCCTTTCTTCAACATTTTTGATGTTACAGAGTCTCAACTGCTACGTTGGACTGCTGCAGGATATGACCCCACAGTTCTGCCCAACACCTGATTCTGGCAGTAAATTTTTATAAGTAGTTGTTTAAAGTATATCTCGCATACTCAGCAGGCTCATCCCCTTCCCTCTTCTTAAAAGCCATTATAACCACTTTAAAATTTAACTCTGCAGGACCACTAATATAGGTTATGTAAAGTTCCTGACTGAGAACTAAAGTCAGAAACAACACGGGTAACTTGCAAAAAAACATTTTATGAGGAAGTAGTACTAGCTTTCTAGAGATGGCATGTATATAATGAGTGTAATAATTTTATAGGAAAAAATAATGCAGAACTTATTTTGATTCTGGTGCTCAGGTAAGTGCAGAACTATGTTTAGACTCTTACCTATGCAGCAGCTTGTCTGTCTGTCCCAAATGTTTCTTGTTTCCATTTCTTTGTGACAGTGAATCTGAAGTACTGAAGGGGAGGTTCTGATAGTCTCATTCTCTCTCCTCCCAGCCTGTTAGTAATGCAAAACCCCGTGCTCTGTGAGAATGAGAGGACTCCGTGAATGTACTTGGTAGAGTCTACTTGAAATGGGATAGGAAAACATTGCCTGACCTCTGGTTGCTCTTTATTTCCCACGTTTCAAATGGCAAGCCTCAAAGCTATTTAAAAATTAAGAACGCTTCACGAATTTACATCTTAAAATGGTAGATTAATGTTTCTGAGGGCACTTGCATCCTGTTTGTAGGTGCTGCCAGATTGGGAAGTAGACAGGTGAGGGCAGAGCTGCCATTCAGGGGGAAGTAGATGGGTCGGGGGAGTGGACCAGCAGGGACATGCAAGTTAAAGTCAGTGAGGACAGGCTGCACTTGGAGAAAGAGGAACCCCCTGTGCAATGCAAGCTGGGGCTGGGCTCTGCTGAAAGGGCACTGAAGTCTCTGTAGACGGCGTGCTGAACAGGACCCAGCGGCCCCACTGACAGCGGAGGAGGTCGACAGCAGCCTGGGCCATTGTGGGGAAGGAATTATCTCCCTTTGCTCAGCACTTGTTAGCCTACATCCAGATACCACGTCTGGTTTTGGGCCCTCCAGTACAAGATAGGTATTGACAAACTGGTGCAAGTTCAGCAGAGGGGCTCCAAGATGGTCAGAGGGCTGGAGCATTCACCCTGTGAGGTGAGACTGAGGGAACTGGTGCTGTTTTTCTTACTTACCCTCTCCCTGCTGGACCAAGGGGAGAGCCACAGTCAGCAACCCAACTCTAGCCCAGTCACCAGCCAGAGGCACCTCTTTCCTTCCCTGTCCTTTTTCTGGCCCCAACAGTGTATGTCCAGGTAGCACGAGCCTCTTCTTCCGGGGCCCTCCTGGCCGCTGTCACCTTATCTGCTGCCTCCTTGCACACTGCTGGCAGTGGCCAGGACCCCTTCCCCACCCAGAGCAGGAGGAACAGCATCTGTTGCTTCTTGATTGCTGCCTCGTCCTGCCTCCTGACCTATATATACGTGTGTGTGTGTGTCTGTGGCTGCAAGGGCTGGGGCCCTATGGCGTGCTGGCTGCTTGTCAGAGGCATGGAAAGCTGTTTGGCTGGCAGCGGAGGTCTCTCCCTCCCTGTAGGATGTGGGTCTGTGTGTGGGTCTTGCCTCCCTCCCCAATGCTGCCCTCTTCCCTGCCCTCTTTGCCTTTGGGGGGTTGGTCCCTGTGGGCTTGAAGGACCCCGCTCTCTGCCAGATGTTTTTTCCACCAGTAAGTAATCCTCTGAAAGCCAGTAGCAGCGTGGGGCTCAGAGGCTTTGAAGGGTCCATCTCTCCCTTCTTTGGGGAGAATCAGTGCTGCTTCTGCCAGACATTGAGCCCGGTGCTGGGCTCAGGCCTGTGCACATGCGTTCCTGTCGCAGCAGGCAGACCCCGCCGAAGCCATGGTACCGCAACGGACTCAGCCTCTTCTTTTTCCCCCTTCCCTAACCACTTTCTAGTGTGGGATAGCAACTGCAGCCTAGTTACTGGGATATTCCCTGCTCAGCTTCACAGGGCAATGAAGGAGAAACCAGTACCTGGCAGGCAGCCCCTGAACCCCTTGGGGTGTTCCTACCAGACGAGTCACCAGTGCTTCTGGGGCATCTGGGGGACCCTAGGAAAGAGCACAAGTCACGTTGGTGGGGTAAGGCTGCAGGCACTGAGCTCACTGCAGCACCTTTGCCCTCATCTCTCACCCTCTGTGCCTCCAACAGTGATGCCACACTTGCTGGCAGAGTGGCTGGGGTCCCTACCCCGACCTGCGTTCCCTGAGCTGCGCTGCTGTCTGTGACTGCTTCAGCTGCTCTTCCAGAAAGGCTTGTTGGCCAGCAGTGCGGAGGTTTGGTGTGTTTGGTGGGTACTGAAATAAATGCTCTTTTCATATCATTGACGTTCACGTACTGCTTGACTTTAGGTGAAGCAGTAAATTCTGTGGGCTCTTCAAATCACTAAATCCAGAGAAGAATCTGAATTGTTTTGTTAGAGCCATTGGGGATGCAAGCATATCGTAGAGCATTGCTTTTATTAAGAAATGACTAGTTTTGTATGAAACAGCCTAGTTCATTTCTGCTTAAGATAGGAAGCTTTAGGCAGTCTTGTGGCTTGGGTTTGTTTTTTTTTTGAAGGATATTAAAAATAATATCCAAACACTGTAGTTGATAATCTCTAAGGAATTTCTCTTTTGCTTATGCTAGGCTTCTGCATTGTGATTAACGGGGCTTACTGACCTACTAATCCAGGCAATGGTTAAGAGTGGGCACTTCAGTTGTTCTGAGTTTGTGTTTCTAAGCTAATTGAGTTTGGTGCTAACACCACGCTGCTGCCTTGCTTGCCTTCAGAAGCTTGAGAAATTCTTTTCTAAGCAGTGATCTGTTATAGTTATTTTTGAATACATCGGTGAACTACTTAAAGCTGCTAGTGAGCCTCTCTCCTCAATGTCACGTAATTGCATCCATAGGTGGGATTGATGGTATTTCCTTGGAATTTAGAAATACAATGAGTGCTGCATAGCTTGACTAATCTGATAGACCCTCCTAGTGCGTCTTGCTTCACATGACAGGAGAGTTAGTGTTGATGGAGAGGGTGGCTATGCAGTGATACTAATGACTTCAGAAAACATGCTTTGCATAAAGGCATACTAGACTTTCTTCTTCGTAATCCCAGTCTCTAATGTTAGTCTGTTGTGTGTGTTAACATTACAACTATTCTGCTTTGAAAAATGAACCTTCATAAGAGCTACTGTGAAACTTTCAGATATATTACTTTATTTCATAACTGTAAAGCAAAACAGCAAAAAACCCCTGTTTTTTGAGAATTTGCAATAGGGTTGAACTTTAACGGTGGAAGCTATCATCATCTTTTAGCCCCACCTGACTGCAGTGCCTTCTGAATTTCTCAGTTTAGTATGGTAAATGGTGTTCATACCCAAGCGGTATGTTGCAAGAAGCTAAACTGGTCCGTAGGCTTTGAAGCTCCAACTTGGAGAAAAAATGAAAAGCGGGAAACGATGAAAAGTGGTAAGGATTGTGCCACAGATGGTTGTGGTAACAGCTGGCTTGAGATCAGTCTTCTAATGCTGTTGAATGCATAACCCAGAGCGTGAGACAGACTGTCACCACATCTGAATTTATACCAAGTCTTGTAAAATTCCTTCTTTCTGTTGCCCCAGGAGTTTTGGGTCATCTGTGGAAAGCGCTGAGATTTTCTTCTTTAGCTGGTAACTTTTTTTTTCTCCTTTCTTCTTTTCTGATTGCAGGAAATTTTAGCTAACTAAGTGCGACCTGAGCAAATTAAAATGTTGTTTGGACGCTATTTTGGCTGACTCATTTTTGTTCCCTAGGAAATAAATAAGGTAGCTTCAATCAAAAATGCATGTTAATCTATTTGTAAAATAAATGTTTGCGCTATTGCTTCAGGAAAGTCTTGCCTCAGTTCTGCAAAACTCCAGACCGTAAAGTGTGTAACGTACTATACGTTATTCTATTTTTGCAGGCAAGCAATACAGTGTATCCTAAAAAGCTATTAAAGATGCTGTGTAATTTAATAACCTTATTTTAAAGCAAAATTATGTATTGAATTATGATAGTGTGAAATGAGGTTTTCATGTGCTCTTGCCTCAGACTCTTTTCAGATTAGTCATTTGTTTTCTGGTTGACTGCCTTTGAACAACTAAAAGAGAAGCTTTCGCTTCTGGGATTTAATATTTGTTGTGCCCCATTGTTTTGGGTTTTTTTTAATTTTATTTTTAGGCCTTTTTTTAGCTGTGTTGTGAGTAATGGCTTGCTTCGGTTGCAGAGCTATCTGAGAGCCTGAACAATAACAGTTTGCCTCTTTATTTTAAGGCGCAAAGAAATTAAAATTTATTTTAAATTCACATGTCTCGTCCTGCTAGTGTTCAAGATCTGTTGTCAAGCTGTGGAAATAGTTTCAGATTTTTCAACAAGTTTTATTGAGTATTTTTTCCTAATGAAAGTGTGCAGCTCGTACCATTGTGCTTTTCCCAGCATTTTTCAAATCCTCCTGAAGAACCTCCCTCTGTGCAGAGCACGTTTCCCAGTGCTGCAGAGGCTGCCTTGTGGCAGGCAGTGCGGGAGCTGAAGCTGGCTGACCTCTATTTTAAATGTCAGAGGTGCTTCACCCTTGCCTTTCAGATTCCGTTTGCCTTTTTTAACCCTTCCTTAGGACCCTGCTTGAAGCAATGCCGTTTTAGAGAAGCACTTGTGCAGCCTGAGCTGTACTGTTACACAGCTGGAGTCATTGTTTTTTACAGCTGTGTATCGATTGCCTTCTACACTGTCTGTGGTGTTGGCAAGCCTGTCTGGGTTGTGCTCTGTTTATAGGATCTGTGAAGTGTCTTATCCAAACTGGATGTCAGTAGACAGGCTGAGTTTCTTGGTGACCAAATGAATTTATAGAGCCTTCAAAATCGCTATGTTATAAAATGTGGGTACTTACTCATCCACTTCTTTCAAAACAGCATCCTGTGGGTGAATTGCTCCCTGTTAGTACATGTTGTAAAAGGACAGGCATCAATATTCTTCTGTCGTTGTTTTTCTTTGTCAAACTGGACTCGCCTTCTCTCGCTTTCCCCCAGGTCTCCCCAGGCATGTCCAGGATAGTGTGGCTGGTATTACCATGACTATCTAATTCTAATCGTTGTAGGTAATTAATATTAAAGTTGCCCTATTTTGTCCCGTTGTTTCCTAGCCTCAGTATTAGTTGAGGGTGCAGAATAACTATGAAGAACAAATAGTGTGTGTGTACGTGCGTTTTGTACACTTGGAAGTTCATAGCTTCGGCAGTGATGCAAGTTGAAGAAAATACTGAACGAACGGAGGGAGATTTCAGTAATCAGTGTTTCTTATCCACCATGCTATATAACATACAGTGAGCTGCGTAGGACTGACTTTAAAACACTCATAGGATTGTAGCATTTCCTACCTTAAGGTAAATACTCGAATTAAGCCTTTCAGAGATGTGTATAATCACTCCCTCAGCTGAACTATGAGTGAAAGTAAATGTATTCTCTATACATGGAAATGACAAACAGATATTCTTTCATAAAAGCAATGACTGTTTAGGATGGAATGGGTTTCAGATCAGAAGAATTGCTTCCTACTGTTCTATTTAGCCAAACTTTTTCCTTGTCAGGTGGCCGTTCATTTTAGTCATGGGTTTTAGACGATAAAGGCATGGGATGACAACATTTTTTTAAAAGGTTCTGTCCTGACTTGTGTGGTGTTTGTATCCCTTTTGTTGGTACAAGGAGCCCTCCTGTGCAGACCAGGAACTCCCTACATAGGAAATACTGAGATCGCCCTTGCATCTTTGTCCAGCTTCCTGCCATGATTGCGCTGACCTTATGCCTTTTTTGCAGCCCAGAAAGCCAACCGTATCCTGGGCTGCATCAAGAGGAGCGTGGCCAGCAGGTCGAGGGAGGGCATTCTCCCCCTCTATTCCACTCTGGTGACATCCCACCTGGAGTACTGCGTTCAGCTCTGGGGCCCCCAACATAAGAAGGAGCGAGTCCAGAGGAGGGCCACGAAGATGATCGAGGGCTGGAGCACCTCTCCTATGAGGACAGGCTGAGAGAGTTGGGGTTGTTCAGCCTGGAGAAGAGAAGGCTCCGGGGAGACCTTATAGCAGCCTTCCAGTACCTAAAGGGGGCTTGTAAGAGAGCTGGAGAGGGACTTTTTACAAGGGCATGTAGTGATAGGACAAGGGGTAATGGCTTTAAACTGCAAGAGGGGAGATTTAGATTAGATGTAAGGAAGGAGTTCTTTACTGTGAGGGCGGTGAGGCACTGGCACAGGTTGCCCAGAGAAGCTGTGGATGCCCCATCCCTGGAAACATTCAAGGCCAGGTTGGATGGGGCTTTGAGCAACCTGGCCTAGTGGAAGGTGTCTCTGCCCATGACAGGGGGGTGGAACTAGATGATCTTTAAAGGTCCCTTCCAACCCAAATCATTCTGCTGACAGCTGCTGTCAGGGTGCTGGATTAACTGGCCCTTTGGTCTGACCTGGTGCAGCCTCTTTCAGGTGATGGCAGAGCAGCCGACAAGCAAGTCTCTGCTGCGATATGTACTGTACAAACATTAGCACGTAACTGCAGGGAGCTTTTGGTTGTAATAAGCTATGCAAGCGTAGGTGAAGTGGCCTAACAGTTGGCTAACAATGATACCAGAAAGGGAGAATGTCTCTGGCTTTTCCATATGAACCGTAAGACTGTTTATATATTGATGTACATCAAATTAACTGATTTACATAGTATTTTCTTTTTAAATATTTCCTCTGAGTAGCTTAGTAGGTGTATATTTTGCTGGTTTTGGGGGCAAATCATAAAGCAACTGCTATCTTTGTGTTCTCTAAGACCAACAATAAAGTCATGTCAGTGAAACATAAGTACTACTTTTGGGAGCAGATTTTTTCTTTTCTTCAGGAAGATGCTAGCTCTTAAAGATACATCCAGTGACTTGTTGGGAGAAGTCTTTGTTTGGTGGCTGTATCGTGTACTGTGTGTAAAATGCATTCTTTCTGAACTTTTAAACAATGGGGGAAATTTGTTTCTAATTCTCTGGGTTTTGCTGACAAGATTCTTGAGACCCTCCTAAGTACAGTTAAAAATCTAAGTTTGGAGAGTAGTGAAAGTGGCTGTTATAATGATGCATGTGAAACTTACCTTCAGGAATAGGACTTTTTTTTTTTTTTTTTTTTTTCAACCCACTTGTATCTGGTGTATATACTGAGAAGGGAAAGTGTCAAAAATGGCTGGGATTTTCTGACAGAAATACCTGTCTTTATTTGAGAGTTTGTGGTAAATAAGGGCTTTGACTCTCTTGTACCCACCTCACTAACGATTAATGTCACTTGAAAAGACAAGCTTTATTTTTGGTTTTACAATGTCAGCTTTATTTTACTGTGCCTGTTTACAGACTTTTCCTGCGGATGGGGAGGAAGGAAATACTGCTTTGAAGTTAGGATTTTTGTCTGTCTTCCAGCAGCACAGATCGAGAATTAACTTGTGCTACTTGCCTTGGAAAAACCTGTTCTAAAGTCTGTGCTCTTCACTTACAGGCTTCATGTAGCTGGAAGGTGTATTAACGACTAGGGAAACACATCAGCATATCAATGGCAGCAAGAGCTCTTGAATCTTTTATAAATAAGGATGATACAGAAAAGAGAATATGATAGAAATGAGAGTTACAATGAAGGCTACTTTGTGCAGACAGGCATTTTATGGGATAGGAAGAACTTGTTGCACTGCGGAATGAGGAATTATTTGAAAACACTGACCATATAGTTCAGATCCTGATTTCAAGAACTAAATGAAGACCTTAATCTTCTTTTGCAGAACCAAAAAACAAAAGAACAGATTGAAAGCTTGTTACAGAATGGAAAGCATAAAGAGTTACGGGATCGTCTCTGCTGCAGGCTGACCTTTGGGACTGCCGGGCTTCGCTCTGCTATGGGAGCAGGCTTTTGCTACATTAATGATCTTACGGTGATCCAGTCAACACAGGTAAGCTGAATAGTTGTGTAGGAGAGGACTGAATGGTTTCACAGTAAATGTTTGGGTTATATAGTGTACCACTGAAATACAAGCTGAGGGTGAAACACAGCAGCCATTCAAGAGTAGAGGTGATAGCATGAAATGTTTAGTGCTGAAAGAAAATAAAGTAGCTTGAACAGGTTTAACTGGGCATCCTAGGAGGCTGGAATTTGGCCAGTAGTTAAAGTCTATTATACTGCTCTGTAGTTGGAAATCATTAGCTGTCATAAGAACTCTTAGTATTTGTCAAAAACTAAACAAAAAAATAACAAGACAACCCAAAAAGCAAACCCACCCCCAACCAAACAAGCCTTTTCTTTCATTTTTAGCCAAAGTTGTGAATAACTATACAAAACCAGCAGGTTTTGCTAAGAAAATGAATGGGAAGTAAGATGAAAAAACAAATGTAGACTGACTGTGAAGAACATCTGTATTGTAAACTGTTTAACTTCTGGGCAATCCTTCCAGTAACACTGGTTGTGTTACCTACAACTGGATTGGATAGTTGTAGAAAATATTGTGGTTAATTGCACTGGCATTACTGTAGCTCTGTCTGTAGCTCTTGACACTTTTTAAAGTAGAGATGCAAGAAAGTAATTTGCGATACAAACTTAAACTCTCAAACTGCAAATCTTATGTTACATATTGCATCAGAGAGGTCGATGATTCATGGTTTATCTACGATTTAATATTTGTGTATTTGGGTTAGAGATATCATGGAATTATTTGCTAAGAAAACATTGTAAACAGATGTTGATCTTTTTGAGGACTAGTTCTTTGAAGTTTGGAGTATTTTGAGATGGACTTCTTGATTTGAATACGGGCAGGGAGATCTTGGAACTTCGACGTAGCTCTTGACTGCCATTTTGATAGTTGTATATTAGTGTTGTTGGAAAGAGTCTGATGGGATGGGTGTGCATGTCGGGTAAAGTTTTGGCCAGAGAGGCTTTAGTCCTCATTTCCTGCTCCTCTGCCGGAGGTTAGGCTCTGCTTGGTGGCACTGCTGGATGTACTTTTAGAAGGGCACAGAAGCTGGTATGTGGAGTTGAGGAGCTGGGTAGAGGCTGCCATGGGGGCATGAATGACATCAGTGCTGTGGTGGGGAAGACTGGTGGCAGAGACTCCTCACTTGACACATCTTTTCCTTGAACCACGTTTTAGGTTCTTTTGACTAACTGTTTAAGTTGATTAACAACCAGAAATACAGTTTTCTGGACTTGTTTCTTCAATATCTTTTACCCTCCTTTTTTCTGCTGTTGATTTTGGTCTTGCATGCCAGAAGAGGGCTGGAAAATGATCACTCTTCTCCGTTTCCCTCCCTGCTTCTCTTTCAAGCCATGTTAATGAGTTGTATGTGTGTTGATTGTCTGAATAAATCAACCTGTTGATTAATATAAGGCGTAATCATCTCTGCTTTTCTTTGAAGCGCTGTTTTGTTCAAGGGCAGATGATATATTCTTTCTCAAAGAACTTGGTCCCCAGTTGTCTCACTTCTTTCCCCACCTTTTTGATAAACACCTTTGGAAGGAACAGTTGATGTTGATTTAGTTTTTGATCAAAAGTGATCCATGCTCCTTTTCTATCTTGCTGTCTCATAGTGGATTTGTTCTTAAATCTGCTTATTGTACAGTAACAGGGTGCTTTTCAGCTGGTGTGTTCCTCTATCAATTTTTCCCCGAAACAAGTAGATTAAATAACTTCACATAATACTCTTCACAACTAAACTTCAGAAGAAATTAATTGAGAGTACATTTGAAACTGATCTGATATTATCCAGACTTTGAGCATGTGAAAGAAGAGCCTGAATTTAAACACTGATTTATCTAGGGTTGTAGTCCTGTTAAACTATCATTCCTGACTTTGATAGTCATTCTTGCACATACTTTATTATGGTAAATATTAAGCAAAAAGCAGTTGGATTCTTAATCTGCAAAATACAGCTTTCTCTCACCCCAGTGAAGGTAGTGGGAGGCAAGGAAAGCGTTGAATCCTTTTGAAAATGAAGAGCATGAGTCAGAAAATGGATGTTCCTTATTTCCTTTCCTTATGAACATATAAAATACAAATGGGTTTGGACTGTGTATATTAAATATACTTAAACATCTTATCTGTTCCCACCTTTAGTCTTGACTATTGAAAATATAATGAGCTGATATATTTGTAACCATTGTACTTGGAACATCAATAAAAAGTTTTTGTTTTGACAAACCTTCTGAATCCTATCTACTTTGTCAAGTACTTTTTTATAAACGGAGCTTCAGCCATATGATAAAAGGTGTTTTATTACATGATTTACAAAAGGTTGATTAAAATCTCTCATTTAATACTGTATACTTAAACATTTTAAAATAGTTGTCTCTTTGCAGGTTAATGCTCTGATAGAAGTCCCTCAGTAGACATGACTGAAATAATTTGTTTTCTGTTGGCTCAGGATGAAGTGGTGTGCTTAAAACTTGGAACAACCGGGACTCTATTAAGCTGTTTGACACTGCTAATGTCTGACTTGTACAACTGGAGCCCAAACTCTTGCGGTGAAACCAAATTCCAATAGCTGTTTATACAGGCTTTGAAAAGAAGAGAAGTAACATGTTGGAGCTCACTGGTAGCGTTTGAAACCCAGCCGTATATCTGCCCATTTTTTCTCTTCAGTTTTGTCTTGGGTCTAACATAAAGTTTTCTTTCGGTTTCTAACCTGTAAACTGGACACACCTTGGAATGATGCTTCCTTCAATTCTAGCCTTACTGATCTGAGTATGCCAAACTCATCTGCTACAAATACTGTAACGGTATGAACAAAACTTACTGATGTGGTATAGGTGGTCCCCACTGATCCAGTGGGAACAAGCTGAAGAGATTAAGAAAAAAATAGTTTAAAAACTAGTAGTTTGTTGCCAGTGATGTAATTGTTAAGAGTAGCAAAGTTGCTTTAAACAAGTCCACCTTTCTTTGAAGCACAGTAAACATCTTGATAATGCAGAGGAAGTTAATAATAGTCACTTTACTTTTTGGCCTGTGCAGTCTGTTGAATTTGGAGTTGCTCGTGCTCCGAGCGCCTGAACATTGCATGCTGCCTTTGTGTTTCCAGTCTCGTGAAAGCGTGACTGAGCTTGGATCGGCTGACTGATACGCATTCTTGGCAGAAAGTGAAAAGTTTCATTTTGGTCAGCAGGGAATGTGTTTGCAAGTTCAGTTTCATGGGCATTACCGGTTTCTGAAAGTAAACTGGGTTGTACTCATTTGCTCCCTCTGTGGAGCTTCTATTTTTAGTTGTTTATTAAAGCCATATATCCAGTTAGAAAAAGCAATCTCTGGGAAGCGGATTAGAACTTGTTTCTGAAGTAAACTGCATCAGATTTAATCTCTTTGAGTACTCTTGTTTCAGAAGCTAATGACATTAGCAGTTTTGCTGAACCTAATCTGAAAATGGGTAACCCTGTCTGTCTATATTTGTCCTTACCTGCTACAGGAATAAATGGTCATTCAAAAAAGTAGACTTCAGTGTAATTAAAATATTTCCTTCAATTGAAATAAACCTTAGTTAAGTTGCATGCTTAAGCACATGCTGTGTTCTTCATTTGCATGATTATATTGATATCATGGAAAGTCAGATCTGGAAAGGTACAGAATATCCAGACTCTTCTGCTTTTGACTCTTCTGAAGATTGTAGGTACGTAACCTAGGCATAAAGCCTAGATTTTTCTTGCCTAAGTATTGCTTCTGTCCTGCTGAACCAATTGCTTTTATTAATAGGTAAGTAACCTGTCCCTGACCTCCACAATGACAAAACCAGTCATCTTTGCATCATGGCTATGAGTTTCCTGTTGCTATATAAGCAAAGCTAAAGATAATAGTTGAAAAATTTAAATACTGGACTTCATAAAGCTGTTACTATCTCTCTTGATTCCATCAGCCAAAAATCTTTCCATCCCATTCTTGATACCATTGCTTTCCCCTCATTTCTCTCTTGAAATTGATCTTAAGGGACTGGACATGCAAGAGGATTATTTAAAACATGGCTGTAGAAGCAGACTAGATCTGTCCGTGAATTTTATATAGGGAAATCACCTGAACTGTGCAGTGGTATAAATATTTCATAGAATCATAGAATGGTTTGGGTTGGAAGGGACCTTTAAAGATCATCTAGTTCCACCCCCCTGTCATGCACAGGGACACCTTCCACTAGATCAGGTTGCTGAAAGCCCCATCCAACCTGGCCTTGAACACTTCCAGGGATGGGGCATCCACAGCTTCTCTGGGCAACCTGTGCCAGTGCCTCACCACCCTCACAGTGAAGAGCTTCTTCCTTACATCTAATCTAAATCTCCCCTCTTGCAGTTTAAAGCCATTACCCCTTGTCCTATCACTACATGCCCTTGTAAAAAGTCCCTCTCGGGCTCTCTTACAAGCCCCCTTTAGGTACTGGAAGGCTGCTGTAAGGTCTCCCTGGAGCCTTCTCTTCTCCAGGCTGAACAACCGCAGCTCTCTCAGCCTGTCCTCATAGGGGAGGTGCTCCAGCCCTCGATCATCTTTGTGGCCCTCCTCTGGACTTGCTCCAACAGGTCCATGTCCTTCTTATGTTGGGGGCCCCAGAGCTGAATGCAATACTCCAGGTGGGGTCTCACCAGAGTGGAATAGAGGGGGAGAATGCCCTCTCTTGACCTGCTGGCCACGCTTCTCTTGATGCAGCCCAGGATATGGTTGGCTTTCTGAGCTGCAAGCGCACATTGCCGGGTCATGTTGAGCTTCTCATCAGCCAACACCCCCAAGTCCTTCTCCACAGGGCTGCTCTCAATCCACTCATCGTCCAGCCTGTGTTTGTGCTTGGGATTGCCCCGACCCGTGTGCAGGACCTTGCACTTGGCCTTGTTGAACTTCATGAGCTTTGCACGGGCCTACCTCTCCAGCCTGTCCAGGTCCCTCTGGATGGCATCCCTTCCCTCCAGCGTGTCGACCGCACCACACAGCTCAGTGACGTCAGCAAACTTGCTGAGGGTGCACTCGATTCCACTGTCCATGTCGCCGACAAAGATGTTAAGCAGCACCGGTCCCAATACCAACCCCTGAGGAACGCCACTCGTCACTGCTCTCCACTTGGACATTGAGCTGTTGACCGCAACTCTTTGAGGGTGACCATCCAGCCAATTCCTTATCCACCGAGTGGTCCATCCATCAAATCCATGTCTCTCCAATTCAGAGACAAGGATGTCGTGCGGGACAGTGTCAAATGCTTTGCACAAGTCGAGGTAGATAACGTCAGGTGTAATATTTGTAATACTTCAGTGCACCTAAAGAGAATTTTGGTTTAGATCCACTGAGGTGGTTATACATTTGTATGCTGACACTTGCTAATAAGTTATTAATTATCACCAAGTATGTGATGGCAAGATATTGACTTGGATATCTTCAACTTAGAAGCAGTAGCTATCCCAGAAAAAATTAGAAGTGGACACTATCAAAACCTGAGTCTTGTAAAAAGGAAATAGAAATTCTTTAAATTGAGAAACTTATTAAAGAGAGGACTTATCCCAAGAGGTGCTGGAGTTACTAACTGCCCTCTGAGAAAGGGAGAATGACACCTGGGAAAAAAAAAAGGTGTGAACTTGAGTAGAGGGTTCATATAGTGGAGAGACTCTGCATTCACTTCCTCTCACTGTCATTTTTTAATTCATTTTTATTTCCTGCAGCTTTAATAAAGGTATTTGGGTAGTAAACAAGTCCAGTAGGGCTGGACTAACTTCAGCTGTGGGATCTTTGGCTAAGCTTAAGGTATTTTGTTCTTGTACTGCATATCGCGTTGTCTTTACTTTCTGCCATGGAGAAGTTTTGCTTAAAATTAAGAGATTCCTATTTTTCTTCATATGAAATCTTTGATCTCTGTCAAACAGTGAAGCTGGTTTAAGAGGATGTCCTAGGAAAAATCTCGCCTCACCCTTGACGAGAGTGTTACTTAGATTGTAGTGGCACCTAATAGCTGCCAAAAATGCTCAGGCAGAAATAGCTGGGACGAGGTGCAGGGGAGAAAGTACAGAAGATCAAATCTACTAAAAAAATCAATATAGGCCCTTACCTTGCAACAAAAATAAATCAGCTCTTTTGTGTTTGAGGATTGGAGGGAATAGAAAGCTGGGAGATGTATAAGGGTGCGGGCATTAGAGCCAAAAAGCCAAACCAGCTATGACGGTTGTCACTGGGAAGTAAGGGGTGAAGAAGAAATTTGATGTGCAGAATCCTAGAGATGCCAGGTTGCCAGAACATTCAGGGGATGCCTCTGCTGTGTAGGGAGAGCTCCTGGGCGGTAGATGTGAAATAGAAATCGTGTGTAATGCTTTTACATTTGTAAAGAGTGTTTTGTTGTTTGTAATGTGTTGACTTTCTTATGTGAACAGGAGTGTTAGTTGTTCTATCTGAACTTACCTTGATTCACGCTGCTTCTGAAAAAGTTTATATGCCCCTGTTTTCTGCTTCTAATTAGTACCAGTTTGTCTAATAGGGTCCTGTTTCTTCTGTAAATTTTTTTTTTTAAGTGCAGTTTCTTGATGTTTGAGGAACTAGTACGGCTAAAACTCCGCAATGTCCTCTAATCTCAAGATACCGCTAGCCTAAATAAGGATCTGTTGATAAGAAATCTGTTGTTCATCACTTTAAATGTTAGTCAGCCTGTTCAAGTCAAACTTGCACAAGTTTTTCCTATTCCTCTGTCTCGTATCGCTTTAAAACTGTGAATTAAAGTTCTTGAAGTTGTCAGGGCGGTGTGAACATGTTTGTGTATCAACACATTTCAGTTCAGTGTGAAGGTGACTTCAGCTGGCGATCATGCCATGGTGCAGCTTCCAGTTCTGTCAGTATTCAAAGATTTTTTTTATTTTGAAGTTTTTCGCTCTCTGTGAATCCCTCTATAGAAACACTACATCTGTGGCTGAAATGGTTCTCCAAAGAGAAGCTAATATCTACTTGCTCATGTTTGAAGTACATTCTTTGGTGGAAAGGGAAATAACCATCAAAAGACTTGAGCTCAACTGAATTTCATGGGTAGGAGCCAAGCTAGCTTTCCAGTTGAGAGATTGCTTATTGGTGATATTGAGTCAGATCCGGATAAGGACATTGCAAAGAATTGCATTTAATACTGGAGGAAAAATCTGTTTAATTCTAGTACAAAACACCCCCACTCCTTCTATCAAAAGGATAGTTCACAGTACTGTGTTTGTCTCAGGGAAGGCTGCTTTCTGATTGTGGTGAACTGTAGCCTCTGGAAACTTCCATTGACAATAGTGCTTCCATCTTTTTGTTTA
Organism: Gymnogyps californianus; assembly: GCF_018139145.2. Classification (NCBI taxonomy): domain Eukaryota; kingdom Metazoa; phylum Chordata; class Aves; order Accipitriformes; family Cathartidae; genus Gymnogyps; species Gymnogyps californianus. The sequence goes on along the minus strand of NC_059471.1, from coordinate 1,199,667 downwards.
AAACCGCTGATCCATCCTGGGTTGTGATGGATCTCCAGAGAGATTTGAACTGGGAAGTGAGTGGATGTGAAGGCCACAGGGAAGGTGAAGCTGGAACACATGTAATGCACTATTTCAGAGAGCACCTATCGCCTCCTGTTTTGAAAAGGAGTGGCTGACTGAGAGGCTGTTTGTTTTTCTCCTGTGTATGTTTCGGTGCATGTTTCTCCTCACCCACAGTGTGTTTTAAAAATTTACTCCCTTCATCTGCTCCCCTTTCTTCTCCCTGCACGGGGGTCTTCTCTGATATCTTGCCATTGGAAATGTTCTACTTTGATGTATAGAAGACAGCTTTTATTTGTGCTATTGTATCTGCATAGTATATAAATCAAGGACTTTAATCTGTCCACCTGGAGCATGTCACTAGTAATAAACTTCCATTTGAAAAAGTGGGTAAGGATGAAGCATCCTTTTCATGCAAATTTAGAACGAATGCTTTGGAAGCAGTGCTGAAAAGGTGTCTGACTTGTGCTGTGAACACAAGGATAAAGACTAGCACTGACTAGCACTAGCCTTGTATTGCCTGAGTGGATGGACTTTCAAAAAATGGGTTTTTCTCAATTGGGTCTTTAAGATGGTTTGAATACATAAAAGCACAGTATGGATTGCAAACAAGTGTTTGCTGCTTGAGGATTTTGCTGGCTCGAGCTTTGTGTTTATGATGTTTGGTCACTTACTGTTGTACGGCTTTTATTTCCCACAACTGTTTCTCTGTTTGCTTTCTTTGTTTATGTGAACACTTTGGGGAAAAATAAATATGCTGCTTTTGTGAATATCATTATTGATGTTTTTCCTGAGCTGTATTTTGCCTACTGACATTATACATCCTATGTGAAAGATCATTTTTAATGTTTGTGTGTGCTGCACTAGAGCTAATTCTTCCCTACTTTTTTTTTCTTCTGTTTTTTTTTCTTTCCAGGGGATCTACAAGTATCTTGAGAGGTGTTTTTCAGACTTTAAGCAGAGAGGCTTTGTTGTTGGATATGACACACGAGGTCAGGTGACCAGCAACTGCAGCAGTAAGAAGTATGAGTATTGATTACATTTGCAAGACTAGAAATTAAGTTGTGGCTTTAAATGCATTCTGTTCTATCAGAATATTTTTGTCATGAACTGCAGACACTCTTTCCCCTCCCTTAGTCCATTTAAATAGTAATGAAGAGAGGCATGGACTAAAGCCTTTATAATACCAGTTGCCAGCAAATGTGGAATGTAAGAATTTACAGTCTAAATGCACAAGAACATTAGGCAGACATTAAGAAGTTGATATGCCCGGAGAGAAATTTGAATGTGAAGGTAAATTCAGAATACTAACATCTAGCTTGAAATCACTAAATATTAACTATTGTTAACACTGTTGTTCTTTTGTATTACGCATCTGATGTCAGCTTGCTTGGGGGAGAAGAACTCTACCTGCAGCCTGCTGTAACCCAGTATTTTGGTACCCTTATGCTGGTCTGCGATCTCAGTGTATTTCTACTTTGGGAATATTTTACCTGGAATGCTTAAAATGTAAGCTTCCAGTGATGCCAAATGCTGCTCTTTGCAAGGAAAGGGGAGAGAGGATCTGTAAAGGAACTGCTTTCTGAATTCTATAAGGAATCCTAATCCCTTGTCATTCGGGGAGCAAAACACACGTTGTAATGGCATGCCTTACAAAAAAGCCAACCCAGTAGCTAATTATTATTTAGTTAATCAGTAGTTAATTGTTGTAGTTAATGTAGTTACTGTATTTAATTGTTGTACCTAATGTAGTTTTTTATTTTTGTCAACATTTAATATTCTAGGGATGTAAAAGTTCTTGGTATAATAGAGCACAGAATCTAGTGACTGTCTTCTAAGAGTTTCTCCGTCCCCCTGAAGTCTGCCTCTCCACGCCTTCCTGTCTGGTCTTCAGATATGTGTGGCACATTATCCACCAGACTTTGGCATAAGGGTTTTAAACTCATCTGTTACACTGTGTTTGCAAGGCTGTTACACAGATTGTCTGGTTTATGCACAGTTTAAAAATGTGGAAGCGTAAGAACAACACTCCTTTTCAGCCACACAAAGCTTGGAATTCAGACTTGATGGCAGCGCAGATGTCGTGTTTCACATGTCAAAGGAGCAAATCAGTTCTCGACTACATGTTTCTTTTGTCCCCTTGGGATGGCACACAGTTACAGTAGCACTAAAAATCAAATTGAACCTCCCCAGAAGAGTGTTTTCAATTGGAGCAGCGTGCTTATCCAGCACTATGTGAGCAGGAGCACCCCTTTCTTTGCATCAGTTCCAGTGCCGAGGGAGGTGGCAGACCGTCTGGCTGTATCCCGTAATTAAGTTGACATCAACCATTGTGATACACGAGCAAAATTTCAGTAGCTTCAGCTACAAGCTGAGCTCTCAAACTCTTTGAAGTGGTTTCAGGTTACATTTGATAGGTGCTATAGTGAAATTCTGAGTAATTGAAACTTAGACTACAGTATACTCATCATGGGAGATAAGGAAGCAGGTATTAATGCTTGTCTGTAAAAACAAAGTGAGCAAAGCAAACTTACGCTATTTAATCTCTCATCTGTTTTGACTCTGAGACTTCCCATTAACTGCTGAGCTGTGTGTACCCGACTTGAACAGTTACCTGAAAGAGAATGAGTTTCCCTGCTGCTTGAAAGGAAAAGTTTATAATAAGGCAAGGTTTAAAAACATGAGTGCTGTTAATGTTTCTAAACTTTCTGGACAAGAGTGTGCTGGTTTGCAGAAGTGTATTTTAGGAATAGATCTGCTTCGTGGATATTGTCTGAAGCTGCTGAACAAGGCTGGCAAACAAGCTTTGCTGTGTGGGATACTGAATCCTTTTCCAAACCTGCTGTTGCAGACATCTGGCACTTTAAACTCTCTGGGAGATTGCTTCTGTCCTTGAATGAAGGACAAGTGCCACACCAGTAGGTTCTATATCTTTGTTTTTGATATCACTGGTTTATTTACATGGTTGACTGAAGTGCCTTGTGCTCTTCAAGCAACGAATAAAAGCGCTGACTCGGATTCTACAGCCTGAAAACTGTATTACATTGACTGTACAAACTGTAGGATACTACTCTTATTGTAAGCCAAAAAACAATAGAGGGATTTAATGGGAATGTTTTCTTTTTCATGTTGGTAGACTTGCAAAGCTCACTGCAGCAGTCCTACTGGCTAAAGATGTACCTGTATACTTCTTTTCCACGTATGTCCCTACACCGTTTGTGGTGAGTCATCTTCTCTTTTATATTGTTGAAGCATGCAGTTAAGGGAGTATTTGCAAGTTTAGTAAAAATATGAAGTAGCAATTTTCTTCTCAAATTCCATTATTTAAACAGAAAAATAGAGGCTGCTTGGTACACTTGGCTCTTCAAGGAGGCTGTAACAAGAATGTCGCTGAGTTCTTCTGTGTGCAGATAGTCAACAGAATCACATTTCACCCTGGGCTGCTATGTGAGGGCAATAGTTATTGCAGTCCAGGCTTCCCTCTGTTAGTTATAGGTGAAGCATTCTGCTATTCTTTTACTCTGTGCTTAAACACCTGGGTGTCATAAGGGTCAAAGATTATATTTATGCGTGTGAATATATACACATACATAGGGACTGTGTGTTTTTGGACATAAGACTCTGCTTAGAGCGGAATAAATGAAGGGTTGCCTCTACTTTTAATATCTCAAAAAATAGAGCTTTCTGTTCTAGTCACAGAAGCTTTTTCTTGCAGGGTTTTAAATCCATGTTTTCTATTCTGCAAGCTTTTCTAGTGTGCTGTGTATGCTGTGGATCTTGTTTTGAGGGGAGGACTGAAAGGACTGGATGCTCTTTAGCTGGAAATACCTGTAACTTGTTTTTCAACGAGCCTTTTGGTGAATTCCTTCATTCTGTTTCAACCTGTTTTCTCTTCTCAAATACTAGTGTGATTGAGTGTAGACTTTCCTTAGCTGGCCAGTTGACAATTGTGTTTATGTAACTGGTAAATAGAATAATGTTCCTATGCCACAGAATAGAACAAGCTTTCTCTCTATTACTAGCTACAGGAAGCAGAATGATGAGCATTCATGTATACAATTTTCAAACAAACTGGTGAAACATTAAGAGCCACTTCTCGTGTAGCATCCTATTGCATAACTGGCCTAGTAATATAATCTTATTTGTGCCAGCTGCGAATCTCTCGACTAAATCGACATTTCTGGGTTTCCTTTGTAGCCCTATGCTGTTCAGCAGCTCAAAGCTGTGGCTGGTGTGATGATCACAGCATCCCACAACCGGAAGGAGGACAACGGATACAAGGTAAGGCTTGAACTTGAAGTTTGTAGCACGTCACAGCCAGCTGCTCTCCAGTATTGCCTACGTGTCTTTGGCATTTAGCAGCTTCTGGAGTGCGTGTGCGTGTACATTAGAAGGAGAAATGGTTTCAAGTAATTCATCCTTCTATAACCTGAATTACACACACTTTCTTCTGTGACTAGAACTTAAGACCACACTGCTTATGTATCTTGAGCACAAGTGTGTTGTGACATTCCATAGAGTCTAATCAGCAGCTGAAGAAATGCTTAAGCAATTTATTATGTGTTCACTTCTTAGACTTAAAAATGAGTTTAAAACTAAGCTACAACTTGGGTGAATTAGTCCACACAGTAGGTAACTGTGCTGAAGATGGTGACAGTTTAAGAGTTGATTAATAACACTTTGTAGTAGAGCGTTGCTCCCTGTAAGGTTGTTTTTCTGGGCATTGAGAGAGAGGTGGGTGGCTTCATTGTGAAAGCTTGGAACAGTGTAACCATCCATAATAGCAAATGCTGCTTATGCAGTATTGCAACTCTATTTCCTTTCTAAACTTTATAAGAATCTAAACTAAACTCTAAACTTTAACTAAACTTAGCATTCTAGAAGCTTAGTAACAGGTCAGTGAGTAATGGCAATGATAGGAAAACCAGCCTTAACTCTGCACAGAGATAACTCTCGGAGGTGATTGTACTGCACTTTTCCTCTGTGGAACAAGTTGTAAAGTACTTCACCAGCCTTTACTTTTGCTTAGCTACAGCAATGAATAAGAAAATAAGCCACATCAGTTTTCCAAGTACTTCATTTATCAAGAAGCTATTACGTTTGTGTTTTCTGATACGAAGCATTTTACTTTTGTCAGGATATTGTTTTTTCTAGTCTTTCACAAGAATTGTTTTATCTTTTCCTATTTCCCCTGTGAATTCAGGAGCTTCTGAAGGTTTTGGACAATTTTAACCAAACTTGACAAACCCATAGTTCTGAAGATACTGAGTACCTATTGGTTTCATGAAAGCCAGTGGACAAGAAAAGAGAGACAGATTGGTCTGAGTAGAAAGTCAGCACTGTGAACTCAACCATGTTATTGGAAACAAACTGTGGGAAAACTAGCATCTAAATAATTCTTTAACAAAGACTTTTTATAGTGCAGGGTTTGATAGTGTTTCCAGCTGAAAGATTACAGTTCAGTTACGGAAAAACATGTACCTTGGCACACTGCTTATCTGTTTTGCCTTGATTTCAAAAACAAGTCGTGCTTCTTTTTCAAAAGGAATGCCAGACTATGTAGAAGATAATGTTTTTCTTCTGTTACAGTTTGCACAACACTCAAATGTAAGTGCCCAGTTTCGGTTTCTCACGTCCTGATGATTTCAGTTGTAATAGTTGACTACCAGCTTTTTTGAAAATAGGTCGTGTTGCTGAGTAGCTGTCATTACATAACTGAAATAATAAACTGTGATTCCAAATGACTTTTGAGAATCAAGCCAGTCTGATACTAGCCTTTTCTGTATGACTTCAAGAAGCAGGAAGTATGTGGAATCCTATAGCTAAAATAATTTATCAAGTTAATAATCTTTGTAAATAAACGGTGTCTTGTTTTCCTTGAACTTATACCAGGTTTATTGGGAAAATGGAGCACAGATCACCTCTCCTCACGATAAGGAAATTATAAAATGTATAGAAGAGTGCGTTGAACCATGGAACGGCTCTTGGAATGAGAATCTAGTAGATACCAGTCCCCTTAGACAGGATCCTCTGAAGAAAATTTGTGATTGTTACATGGAGGATCTGAAAAAGATCTGTTATCATAGGTATTGTATGAAACAAAATGTACTTAAATTATGTTTTTAAGTAAGCTCTGGGTTACATGTGGAAAACTGCTGACAGATAGATTTCAATAATAAAGCATGCGATACTGCCATATAAACATTTTTGATTTGGGTATAGGGATTGGGCTGTCTTCCAAAATTGTAATAGTTTCGGGCCTGCCTGTGGTGATTTTTATCGTCACAAATTATTGACTTGATTTCTGTCTTTACGGTTCACAGAAGCTGGGTGCTCTGCTCTGCCAGACATCACTGTCTGCTTGAGGCCATTGCTCTGTGCTCTTCATAGTGGGAATAATTTTTGGTCATCTCCCCATTCTGTCTCACCCCATCCCTTCTCTAATGTGTCATTAAATTAGATGGTCACCATCATTAGGACTAAACCATACTTCTTGACAGTAAAGCAGCCTGCCTTTGGACACTAGGCTACAGTGAAGCACCATGATGTGAACCATTTTATGCAAATGAATACGCTCAAAGAGTTCTGAATGAAATGCAGAAATTCAGAGTAAAGATGAGGTGTACATGCATGGAATAGAGATGAGAAGATTAAGTTTAAAGGTTAGATGGGGCAGAAGACAAGAATAAAAGGAGGAGGATGAATAATGTGGGTAGAGTAGAGCCAGAGTAAGATCTTCAGGGTGGTGGAAGAGCTCAAGTTTGATGCAGAAATTAACAGTTCATCCTTGAGGGACTTTCAGCCGATTCAGCAGAAGGTAAATATCTCATTTTCCAGGAGAAGAAGCTTTAAACCAGCAATTTCTAGTGAAAGTCCAAATGAGCACTTTTCACTCATTCCTTCTTTGAAATTAATGCAGAAATCGGCAGAATAGTACAAAGTGTAATTGCATTTTCTTTTGCTTTAGCTTTCCCATGTGAAAGTAGTCTTGTTAAATAGCTAAAATCTTACTGAAATTCTTTTTTCCTTCTCAGGGAGCTAAATGTGCAAACAAATTTGAAGTTTGTTCATACCTCTTTTCATGGAGTTGGACATGACTACGTGCAGTTGGCTTTCAAAGCATTTGGCTTTCAGCCCCCCATTCCAGTACCTGAACAAAAAGATCCAGATCCAGACTTCTCTACTGTCAAATGCCCAAATCCTGAAGAAGGAGAATCTGTGCTGGTATTTTTGTTTCTACTTCATCAGACTTCTATGAGCTTTCCTCTGTTTGGATATGATACTGTGTTGAAAAACAAATCAAGGAAGAGAACAGGGAGTACCTGGCTTTCAGCTGTGTTAATACAGTGGGCAATCCATATGAGATTTTCTTTCACTGCATGTTATATGTAAGTAGGAAGACTGTGGGTTTATTTGCTCTTGTGATTTTATTTTTTTCCCCCTCCCTCTTCTCCGAGCAGGAGTTGTCACTGAGGCTTGCGGAGAAAGAAAATGCTAGAGTAGTAGTGGCTACTGATCCCGACGCAGATAGACTAGCAGTGGCAGAACAGCAGGAAGAGTAAGTGATGAGGCCTTTTATTTTATCTCTTTCTGCAGAAGAGGTAGTGAAAATTGCAGAATGTCCCCAAATGGTACACGGGCACACACCTTCAGCCCACTCTTTCCTGTTGTGACTTAGCTATTTGGGTATTTTTCTTGCTAGCTTCATCTTTTGGTATAGCTCCACCTGAAATAATGTATTTTGAATAAAATCAGTTGATAACTCAGAAAAGATTAAATACTTACCAGTGTTACAGTAAATGGCCAAATAAAACTTAACTGAAAAGTTGAGTGGTTGCTAAAGACAGTAAAATCTTGTTGTTACTGTTTTTTCACTTCTATTAGGCAAACAAATTCTACCTTGGGACAGTTGGCTGTTGTGGGGGTTTTGTTTGTTTTTTGTTTGTTCCCCCCCCTGGTTTCTTCATATTGAATAGAAATTATTTTTCTCCCACTAACAGGCCAAAATTCTGATCGTTGTGTAAGTAACTGTCTGTAATGCGCAGTTGCGCAGGCATTGCCTGACTGCAATGTATAGACTGCTATTCTTCTGTTCGATAAATTAAAAAGACCTAAACTGTTTTGACAGTAAGGATACTTAATTGGTATCTTTGCTTGCTAATAGAATGCACTGGGCTTGTAAATCATGGAGACATGATAAATGTGGCGTCCTGTTAGTATGGTGGCTTTGTATAGAGCAGCTTGTCAGTAGTGTGCTCAGATTCCTGTTGTTCTAGTGACTGCAGAAAACATCTCCCCCTGAGTGGATGCTCCTGGGAAACCTGAAAAAGCTTTTACGTTTTCTGTCCTGTCTGCAGTGGCTGCTGGAAGGTGTTCACTGGCAACGAGCTAGCAGCTTTGTTTGGGTGGTGGATGTTTTCTTGCTGGAAGGAAAACTGCTCCGAAGATGCTGATGTGAAGAATGTTTACATGTTGGCGACCACAGTCTCCTCGAAAATTTTGAGGGCCATTGCACTTAAAGAGGGATTTCACTTTGAAGTAAGCGTGGCTTTTATGATGTCGCCTTGGGAGAGTACAATCCAATTGCCATGTTCTCCGCCTAGGCCTCCCCCCGCCCCCCCTTATGACTTTACGAAATGAAAAACAGACAGATGACTTCCAGTCTTTTGGCTGGGAGTTTTTAATGTGTTCCGACTTGCAGAGAATGCTGTTTTACCTAGACAAGGCTGCTTTCAGCATCTGCGGTGTTTCTCATTCACAGTGAATGCAGACTGTGAGATCAACTTAAGCAAAGCTGCAAGGAGGCTGTAACAAGTGAAAACCTGAATTACATATAAGAGAAATGCCTTTGTCTTGGTTATTTTCCTAGAGATAATTCTTCTGTGTGAGAGAATGAAAGTGTGTGCAACTTGGTGTGTTTACTACAAAAATGGAGTACTTTTTGATGGATTTGTAACAAACACTTACAGGTTACACGATGTTCCTTCAGGTGCCCAGATCACTAGTAGGTTTTAAATTTGGTTTTACTTCAAGTTGTGACAGACAGAGGAACTCTTACGTTCAGATCTTTAATGTAGTTTTATTAAGGACTTTCTAAAAAAGAAAATGGGGAGTGCCCCTGCAGACTGACAGTTATGATTTTTAGGTCCTGCATTCAAATTAAGTACTTGCTCTGATTTCTGAGACTGTTGGATGTTAGCCGTAAGAGATGCAAGTGCTCTAAAGCTTAGCACAAACATACAAAGATCCAGGTCTTATTTAATACATGTCGTAATTAAATCCACGTGCGATAGGAAAAAATATTTTGCCAAACAATGAGGAACTAAAATAGAAAGCAACTCTGAAAACCATTTTGAGTGACTGTCCAGATATACTTAATCAGGTTGAATATCACTGCCTTGTAGGGAATTTCATTATCTCACTAAATACTGTTCCTTTTTTTTTTTTTCTTTTCCCTGGAAAGGGACACATCTGACTGAAAAAAAAGCTAGGAATTTACAGAACCCCTTGGTCTCCTCTAAAAGCTTCCCCTCTTTGTACCTTCCTTCTCTCCAAGAAGGACGGCTTCTAAGCTTTTGACTGCTTTTGCATGATTTGAAGAGCACAAGCAGTGCTCTTCCCTCCCATCACCCAGAATTGCTGTTTATATTTCTGTGACTTCTCCTTTTGAATAACTTTGTACTGTTGTCTCATCTGATAAGCACCACGGAAGATCTTATCTGATCTCAGAGATAACCACAGTCTCTCAAGTACGCTTTACTCCTTGATTTGATATTCATGTCCTAGTTGAGTATTGACTAGTAAAATGCTGTCCAGTGACTCTGCCTTAGATTCATAATCTAAACTGAAGATGTGACTTGTCTAATGTTTGTCTTTACTGTCCCTATTCTGTTTGTCAATTGATTAGATTTAAATTCAGGGAAATTATTTCAAGAAAATCAGAAAATTGTCCTTATTTAGTGTTTTGACTCTGCAACAGTCTTTCCCATTGACCTAAAATTCAGAATGCATCATCTTTTTTTTTTTTTTTTTTTCCTTTCTTTAAGTCTGAAGCATCCCACAAGTGAAGGGAATAGTGGCTACACTTTCTTCTTTGACTTGAAACTAAATAGAAAATGTGTATTTAATGCACTCTTCCCCCCTCCCTTTCAGGAAACACTCCCTGGTTTTAAATGGATTGGAAGTAGAGTAAAAGATCTCATAGATAACGGAAAAGAAGTTCTCTTTGCATTTGAAGAGTCTATTGGTATGTATGTTAATATCACTTTAAAATGTTGCGGACTGTGGGGGGGAAATGCACTGTGGGGGGGAAATGCGACTAAAAAGAAATGGTCTTAGTTACGAAACGAAACACAAGTACTTTATTTTTGTTCTTGTAGTTACTAGTATGGGTATTTTGCTCTCATCAAATCAACTTGCCAACTGTCATAATAAATGAGATATGAATTTCTGGTTCTGGTATTGTGCTTGTGCAGTTTCCTGATACAAACCTGTTCTGATACAGGTTGAAAGTCCTGAGATGCCAGAGCCAAACTGCTGTTGCTTTGTGGCCTTTTAGCTGAGATTAAGCATAGGATCTAGTCTTAATCAGTTTAATATCTTACAGGCCCTCTCTGTGAGGGCTCACTGTTAATGGCTGTGTGGAACTAGGAGGTGGCTTGCTTCGGTCATGCTGTCCGTCGCACCAGTACTGCAGTTCCTCCGGGAACTGTACACCGTCCCCTCATACTTCAGAACAATATGTGAGGAATCCAGACGTGCAGGAATAGCATTAAATACCTTATGGAAGTGTGTGAATATTCCTGCTGACCTTGCCTTGGGCACTCTATTTGTCTTGGTAATCTTGCTGACACCACTGATGTATAGACAACTGTGTAGTGAATGTTTCAGCTGTAGGAACTCTCCACTTCTTAGGATAAATGGCAGCTTTCTGGGACAGCATATTCACATATAATACGGCATTTGAAAGTGAAGCACACGCTGAAGAGGGTGTGTGTCCATGCCAGTTTCATTCATAAAATTAAAGAAGCTTTTAACCATAAGGAGTTAAGATCTTGCTCATGCATCCCTTCAGAAAGAAGGCGTCTTGGCAGTCCTGTGGAGCACTGGTTTATGGGTTACCAAGGCTGTGTCTGGGTTAGTTTGATTCAGATTACTGGCAAGACTCTGCAGTATTGGTGTGCTTGCACAAAAATAGCAAATTTTTATGTTTAGCACTGTAATATGAGAGATCTCCTCAGAGAGCTGATGTTATCAATCTGAAATTAATTGATTATAGCACATATCTTTCCAGCCCTATAACCCCTAAGTTAATTAGATTTCTTAGAAAAGGGGAATGCATGTGCAGTAATAAAAAACAGCTTACATGTATTGGCCAATTTTCTTTTACAGGAAAAAGGTTAAAACTTCAATCAAGTAAATCAGTGTAACAGTATGTCAGGTTATTTTTCCACGGTCAATTTTTTGTTTCTAGGCTTCATGTGTGGCACATCAGTGTTGGATAAAGATGGTGTAAGCGCAGCTGTGGTCATAGCTGAAATGGCAACCTACCTGGAGGGCAAGAACCTAACACTAGCACAGAAACTCATTGAGATATATGAAACGTAAGTTGTATTTTTCATTAGTATGTTCTACTTAACTATTTTGGAGCTGGGAATAATCTAGTAAATATTTTTAATGCATCCCTCAGATGTTTTCTCATTGTAAGTTGTTTTTTCTGATGCTATGATGGACTACAGTCTTCAGTATTACAGATACCACTTGAATACCATATCTCCCAAAGGACCAAAGAGGCCCTTTCTATCGTGTTTGCGCAATAAATTGTGAAAGAGTAGAATTTTGCATATGGATCCACCAGGGCAAACTTTCCTCTCTTATTTGAGTCATGTTATGTTACTTCTCTTACCTCTGATGGGTAGCTATATCTTAGTTATGGTCTGTGTGCCTCTTTTTAAACGCTTACTATTTTCACTTAAGCATGCTCTGGGGATTGTTAGAAGATCACATGCTGTTCTTGCAGAGACTTGTAACAGAACAGAGGTTAAAGGAATGGCCTGCATTCAACAGCTATGGACACAGTTCACGGCAATAAAACAAGGAACAAGTTTATGTCAGAATTAAGTCATGTACTGTGATAAGCCCAGTTCATCAGCAGAAGTTCCTGTGCTTTAACGGAACTGGTGGCACAGTTACAGCAAATCATATATGCTATTCCTTTTCCTGCTGGCCCAGCAGAAAGAGTGTGGCCCTTAAACTTGGAACGAGGAAGCACAAACGATGGTCAGCATTTATCTCTACGGCAGTCAGGGGTTTGCTCTGTCATATGCAAGCCGTAGCAAAAACAGTTCTGCACAGCTGGATTGAAAAGCTGTCGATGATAGTGATAACGGAAGGATTAATCTTCCAGTCACGCTTAATTTTTTAAGCTGCAGAGAAGGGTCTCTGTAGAATGAGAAGTGGGTGGAATATAATGAAGAACAACTTAAATTCCAAGGTGCAAACATGGTTGCTGCACCTAGTAAGTGCTTGCATTAGGTCTGATTGGGGATGATAGTTTTAACTTGGATGAAATAATCAGTCGCCTTCCTCAGAGGTGGTTGAAATAATCTGTTGTTGTGGCTGCTCGTGTGGCTATGGCAGACAATTTTTGATGGTGTGGGAATGATACTGCATGTTAATTTCCTGAGGCCTACCAAGGCTGCACTTAGCCAAATGGTTGGCTTTTATTTCTTCGGAACTGAAACCTTTGCTTGAATTTAAAAATAGCTTAAGATGGTCTGAGTAATGCAGTGAAATCTGCTTGAGTCCAAACATTTGCCTATAAATACCTGTTTCCACAGCTGTGAGAACTGCATTCTTTTTCTGTTATTGCTTTTCCAAGCAGGGGCTTTCTTTGATACCAAATGTGCAGAAAACTTCCAAATCTTACAACTGAAAATGTTAATCTGCTTGTTGTAGGTATGGATATCACATATCAAAGACTTCCTATTTCTTGTGCTATGATCCTCCTACTATCAAAAGGATATTTGAGAAACTTCGGAACTTTGATGCCCCTCAGTCTTACCCAAAACTTTGTGGTATTTACAATATATTACATGTACGAGACATTACCACTGGCTATGATAGCAGCCAGCCAAATAAGAAATCGGTGAGTTACAAAGTATTTTTGCAGGAGAGGTTCTGTTTTTGAAGAGACTGAAAGTTAAATACACCAAGAACTATGCAGAAAGATGTACTATGTCAACTAAGATGGCAGTATAATTACCATCATCTATTAAGATTGCTTAACAACATTTACTGGGGAGAAAACTGCTTAAATGTGAAATGGCTTGGCTATTGTGTTGACTATTTTGATATAACAATGAATGAACTTCATTGGTTGAAGTGGGCCTGATGCTCCTGCAACTCTTAAGCTGTCTAGCAGGCTTCCAGATGTTGGAATCCCAATGGGAGTAAGAGGCAGTCCCGTTATCTTGAAATATTGGGTCTGATTGGGTATGCCTGTTAGGCTGAAATGACTTGTTCCAGTCTGTTGCACTGGCTGGTGGATGTATACTGCAGGGGATTTGAGCATGTTTGTTTAGCTTTGTATGTAGTGAATGTTGTATTTTTAAAAACAAACAAACAAACCCTACTTCTGTGTTAGTTGGGGTGTTCTGTAATAAAATGTTGTTGTTTACGTAGGTGCTGCCAGTGAGTAAAAGCAGTCAGATGATCACTTTCACATTTCAAAATGGTTGTGTTGCCACCCTTCGGACAAGTGGAACAGAACCGAAGATCAAGTACTACGCAGAGATGTGCGCGCTGCCCGAACAGAGGTCAGTAGCAGGTCTGCACGCACACGCTGCCAGATGCTTTTGGGCTGAAAGGTCAGTACGCAGGAATTGATTCCCTGCCTGGTGGGGGATTCCTCTGCTGCCTCCTTGGAGACCTGAGCCTCAGCTAACTGTTCCAGCCTGTTAAACTGGCCAGAGTGACACACATTCCTGCTCATAAGGGATCCTCTCTGTAGTGGAGAAAACAAAGAATTGAATTTTCAGCATCTGCTACAGTAGGAGACTTCTCTTATTAACCCAATTCCTCATTCACTTAGAATTAAAAAGTGACGAAGTTGTGCTGCTGCTGGCAAGTATTCTTAAATCCAGGTGGATTCCTGTTGCATTTGGGAATCTGCTGTGTTGCTCTGAGCTACTGGATAGTTACAAGAGGTCTGTCCCCTTTTCACAGCCACCTGGATTGAGCTTCTCCCAGTTTAAAAGGGAAAAAAAAATACAGGGTATGTTTACACCATTGAAATCAGGAGTGCAAATAAGGAGCCCAGGTTCTCAGCGTAGCTAACGGAGAGAAGCAGGCTCTTGAACTGGATTCCTAACCTAAATTGCATGAGTATCCCTCCTTTTACACTCGTGTCCCAACATTCCTGTGGAGCAGAGAGTTGAAAATAACAGAGGCTTCTGATTCGGTATTTATTTCTACTTAGTGGCAGGAATTCAGGGGGAGCGTATTTTTATCACTGAATGTTTTGGTCAGATTTAGGCAGTCAGTGGATAGTGAGCGGTAGATTGCCTCTGCTTGTAAAATGTGCACGTGAGGAGCTACACAGATCCATGCCTCGACAGCTTTCCACAGGTTGCTGAAGTGTTCTTTAAAACATAATTTATTGCTAAATGAAGTGTATTAACACAGGTACGGCCCATCTTTTGAATCATGTTTTTAATTTGTTCTGAATTGACCATGGAATAACAGCAGGTCAGAGAAGTGGTAGGAGTTCTACATCCCAGTTTTCTGAATGGCAGCTCTTGCCAGAAGCTTGTGTTTATTTGGTCAGAGAGCTTTCTGATTGTCTGGCACATGAATGCACTTCTTTGTTACATGGGTACGGAAATTCTCACTTCAGTTAGAACATGCTTCCGTAAACCTGGGAGTGGGCAAGGTACCATTTGGTGTAAATGCTGAAGAAAAGGTAAGATATACTTGAGGCAAACGGCTGCACCAACAAGGAAGAAATCAATGCTAGAAATATTGCCCTTAATCTAATCGTAACACAAGTGAAGGCCAGACAAGTAAGAGTAGTGGGGAGAGCAACAAAGTACCTGAGGATGCTTTGATGCATCATTTGGGCTTCTGCTGCTGTTCATTCTGGTAAGTCAGAAAAATACATCGACCTTTAATTTGAGTAATACGTATGGCTAATGGCAATTATTATCTGGAACATGAAATTGAAAAGCTTTCAAGCTTCCCTGGTTCAAGGCATAAAATGGTCTGTAGGAACCTCAAAAGGCATTCCTCTCCGTAATAGCTTTGCAAATATTTCTCTTGAGTTGCTGTTTATTGATTATTCTTAAAAGCTGAACATCAGGAAAGTCAGTTTTATTGCAGCATTTTTGGGTGTTTTCTTTAAAAGGAAGTGGTGACCTGAAGGGCAATGATATATTGCCAGTTCCACAAATGAACAAAGCAAATGTAAATAAGCCTGTTTTGCCTATTCTGTGTTAAAAACAGACTGAGTTCCTCTCCCTCCAGTGAGACTTCTGGGGTAGAAGAGGGATTAGGCATTTTTAAAGGAGTGTTGCAATGCATTAATGTTTGTGCATGTGGATGTTTTATTTTTGCTCAAATGAAGGTCTGGGCATTTAAATAGGGGAAAGGATCAGTATATTACTGTGTCCTCTCGTGAGCCGTGACACTGTGCCTGATTACTCAATCCCCTTAAATTGCACTTTAGTCAAAATACAATCAGATACCCTAGATGGGCATCTGGGTGCCGTGTAGAGAAGAATATAGGGTATCTACCTCTTCTGTTAGTAGCTCATTCTTACTGTTTAATCCCTTTACAGTCTGTGTCTGACCAGTCTTGCACTGGTTTTGCAGTCATTAGTTCTTGCGTCCCCTCTGCTAGCCTAGAGCCCTCTAGTGGCGACGATTTTTTTTTTCTTTAATTAAATTAATTTAAATTAATATTGCAATAGTCCCTACCGAAAAGTAGCTTGTTAAAGCAAGGAGGTTGGAGTCTCTACACGTTGATGCTGGTAGGAAACATAACGGAGCTAGCCCATCACATCAGATCTTGCTATTTATTTATTTATTTTTTTTAACATAGATGTTTATCAAACCTCTGACACGGTATTGTTCTCTTTCTAGTGACAGAAGCGTGCTGGAAGAAGAACTTCAGAAGCTTATTGAAGCTTTGATTGAGAATTTTCTTGAACCTGATAAGAATGGACTGATCTGGCGCTCTGCTTAGATCTCCTCTAACTGGTGTTCAAAGAAGTGACTGCCTGCACTGCGTCATGTGAAACAAAGGAACCAAGAACAGAACTCAGTTTAATATGTGTGCGTGTGTGTATGTGTGTTAAACAGCTACATTTTTATTCTATAAAGAAGAAGCATTCTTTTGTCAGGCTTTTCACCAAAGTCTGGGCTAGAAAATTGGGATAAGGCGAGGAAATGAGAGAAAAGGATGGAATTTATTATTATAATTTTCTGTCCTTTTGACCAAAAGACTAATTAACCCGCACCAATGCAAATGAACTACCCTAGTAGGTTTAAGGCAGCTGATCTTAGCCACTAGATCTTGTCTTAAACTAATTTCAGGTACCCAATACCGTTTGTATGAAAAGGTTTTAAAATCGGGTAGTCGTAGTGTTTGAAGGAAGCGATCACTCCAAACTGACAAAAAAAGCCTGCTTCTTCCTAGCTGTTGTGCGTGAATGTAGGTATCGTTACAGGTCTTAATTTCCAAAAGCGTTGAAGTAGAGTTCAGTGCTTAGCATTTCTTGTTTAGGCAAGTTGTTCAATATGATATTTTTCAGCTACTTAAGTATCCTTCTGTTGTTTAAAGGTGCTCTTGGTGCATTGTATCTTTCCTGTGTGTATCTTAAAATATTTACTTGACAGTGAAACAATAGTGGCAACACATGCAGTTCCACTTGCAGTCTGGGTTTTGTATTCCGTAGTGCCTTTCTGAGGCTTCCAAAGGAGTAGAAACTTGTTCATTCCTTGGTTAAATTGCCCATTCTAACTACTATAGGCTTTGTAACCATTTTTTGTCCCACATCTCTGGAAGGTCTTAAGCTTTTTTCTTTTTTTTTTTTTTTAATGAAGGTTTCAGAAATTCAGTAACTTTGTATGAAAATTCCAGTTAGTGGCTTTTTTGGCTTTGATGGCTTGAATTCATACTGTCTGGGTATTAAAAAAAAAAAAAAAAAAAAAAAAGGAAGACAGTGGAGGAGAGATGCTGACACCATTATTTTTTTTTTTTAGTTACTAAATCATGATTTTTTTTTTTTTTGTCATGCCTTATAAGCTAATTTCTGTTAGAATAGCAGTTTGCAAATACTAGTATTCTTTCTCTTTTAGGGCAAATTTTTAACAACTTCCCATTATCTGTTTCCTACCTTTGCTTGAGTAGAAAGTGATACTGCTAATCATTTTTCCAAAAAATAGACTGATACAGAAATTCTCAGGTAGACACCTAGGATTTCAGAAAATAAAAGCCATGTTTTTGGCACAGAAAAGCTGTGGAAGATACTTTAACTGAAACAACACTAAAAGAAAAACTGCATATTGATTAACTGAGAATAAAACTTGTTAATGTGAGCTACTAAATTCCTAATATAAGCCTTCAGAATAAAGTCAGTGATATTGTGGACACCTCCCCGCTATCACTTTACAGAAATTAAATCAAAGAAATAGATAAAACTGAACACTTAACCGCTGTATTGAAGGTTACATGAGAAGAACCTAAGATGCACTTAAGTTAAAGCCATTGTTTTGCCACTATTGTTAAATCTCTCAATTTGTCCTCCCTCTTATTATACCCTTACAGCTTGATGCCGTAGGATTGCAGAGTGTTTTTGTATGTGTTGCATCTAGATGGCTTTAAAGAGCACCAAGTTTTCTGTGTCTGTGCGGGTATTGGGTATTTCATGCTGACAGCAGCTTTGCACTATAACCGTGGATAAGTATTTTGCTGTATATGAATGTACATGTACTGCAGAAGGTCTGTGTTGCACAAATTCTTATTTGCCACTGAGACTTATTTATTTTTTATGTTAAGAGAAAATATTTCCAAATTGTTCTGCAATTGAGTGAAATGTATCTAATGCCAAAAACCTTTTTTTTTCTTTTTTTTTTTTTTCTTTTTCCGTGATTGTACATTTGACTGATGTGGTAAGGAAAATGGGTGAAAGCATTTACACTTAGAGTACGCTCATGTTAGTGTACAGTGCTGGGTAGGTCTCGGAAGGTGTGAAGGCATTTCTGACTGCTGCTTTGTCTTCAGTTTTCACGAAAAGGTGCAGATCTGGATCCCGACTGCACTGAATTTGAAGGAGGTCTTGCCGTTTGTTCTGCTGGCGGCAGATTAAAGCCTTAGGTGGTTTTGGATTTTGTTTTTAAATAGCCTACTAGTAGTACAGAAGAGAACAAGTGACTTGGAACATAATTTTGAACAAAGGTAAACACTGTAAAAAGCGTAGCGTGTGTGATGAGGCCAGCTGTGTGTATATTGTAGCAGTTAGCGTTAGGAGTTACGTCTTGTGAGTTAACTTTGTGCTCCTACAAAGAGCAGGAATCCGCAATTTCCCAGAGAGATCTGCTTTATATCAGTAGGCAAGTGTTACAAATGCAGTATGGAAGAAAATCGTGATTATGTTTTCAAATCAGCATTCTTAGAAGTTGGTAGCTGTTCATAGTCTAAATATCTTTAATAAAAAAACAAATTCGGGGAGTTAAGTATCTGGGATTCTCGTAAATAGATTTGAGCAGTAAGTTATAGATGTAGTAGTGCTTTTGGAATGACAGCAACAGGCACAAATGTGTTGAATGTATTTTAAGGGTATAATAGCTATTGCTGTTTTTAAACTGCTGCTACCGTTGTTTTCCTACTGTATTTGAACTGTTTGATTATATTTATACTGTTCCATTTGTGGAACTCTTCCTTTATCCCCTCCCTCTGATCTTGCTTCCCTTACTTCTGTTACTGTGAAGGACTGGAATTCTCTTATTTCATCGCCCTGTAACTTTGTTATGCATTGTGTTAGAGTTTGTTGGGCTTGTGCACAACTTCCTTTCAGTTGTCAGCTGTTCTTTACTACTTCTCAGATAAGAACAAAGGCTTCTCAGACTTGAGTAGGAAGCAGATAATAGATCAAAGTACGCTGTGGATGTTGTTTACTAGGCGCTTCCAGTTAAAATATGCCTTTTCAAAGGTTGGTCTACAGCAAGTCATTTGCTTAAACTGTAATCGTACAGCCAATGATTTGTTTTTAGCATTTGATAAAATTAGGGGGGCTTGTTTTTGTCTCTTCCCTTTTTTGATGTGACAGGCTTCATCTCTGTCTCGCTCAGATATGTGGTAATGTTGTGTTTCCGTGGGCCTAGGATAGGACCTTTGTAAGTACAGGACACTTGCCAGGCAAGGTTGAATGTCTACAATACAGAGCTTGGAGCCGAATTTTTTATTCTAGTTGTGATATAGAGTCCAGTCTGTGGTTTAATTAGCTTCAAGTGCTATTCATGTCTCTCCTCCTGCACCTCTAAAGGCATGAGTGAATCATAAACTCTTGCACGGAAGAGAAGGAGGGAGCATGTTTGACTGGAAGCTTCAAGCACAACTCTAGCTATAGCCCAAAGTAGCGTAGCCCCTGCTTTGTGTTTGCCATTGGCGCGGTGTCCTGTTCAGGTGGCGAGCCAGTTCTGCTTCACTTGCCCTTCCCTTCGCTTGCATCCCCAGCAGAGTGCAACTCGAAGGAGCCAGGTTTCCCTTGGGCTGCGGGAGAGCTGGGATCTTCCTGAGTAGGTCTCCTCATTTCCTTAATTTTAAATACCCAGCTCTTCCTTCTAAGGAGGGGAAATACTTATTTGTGTCATCCGCAGAGTAAATTAAGAATTAATTTTCTACGTGTTTCTGTTTCAGACGTCGAGGTGAGTTACAGCATGCAGTACACACTGCCTGGGGCTCCTTTACCTGCCTTGGGCAGTTCTTGACTGATCTCAAGCTGTTGCTGTATCTTTGCTTGGAGGATACCCGCGTCTTGAAATTTCTGGCGTTATTCCCTGATTTAGCGGTACTCAGGTAGCACTTTGTGCCCCCTCTCTGCCTGGCTCCTGAAGTATTAGGGATTTCAGCTCCTGTCTTATTAAAGGGAGTGTGTGTGTGTGTGAAACTATCAGAGTATTGAGGGAGAAGCCACAAGGTGGAATGATGGCTTCTGGCACTTGGGGCAGGGTGGAACGTGGTCTGCTTCAGAAAGCACTTGGATGTTCTCTGTAATTTTGAAACTAATATTGTCATCACTTCATTTTGTCTCCCACCTCCCCCCCTTTTTTGCCCTCCTCTCTCCCCAGGTAAGAGAGGGGGGGCTCTTTCCATGGTGACGCCTGGATGGTTAGAGTCCATCTTGATACCCAGGACACTTTCCATCCTCACCCGCCCTTTGCGTGCGCAAGAGTAGCTTTGTACGAGGTGAGTGAAGTACCTGAAGTTGCATCGTTCTCCTTGTCTAGAATCCTGGGGAGTTCTGGACCTGTACTCCTGTTTACCCGATGTCTGTTCTTCTGTAAAACTAGGGCATATTACAAATACAGAGTGAGAATTTGCACTTTTCTGAAGAATTTCTGTGTGTATTGCTATGTGGATTTAGTTGAATGAAGTGTTATAAGTAATAAAATACTCTCTTCGTAGTAGCAATCCTTCATGTTTCTTCGGTGGTCTTTAGTCAAACACTATTGCCCCAAAAGCTGAGCTGGTGGATAACTGTTCCTGACTTGGTGTGGGAGGAATATTGACCGTGTGCCATGTGGATACCTAAAGCCCCAGGAACAACAGCGTTCCCTGAAGAAGCTGTTCAGAGGCTCATCCTTCTGATGACGCTAAATGAGATCTCGCCTGTCAAACTGTGATGCCCTTTCCAAAGGGCTCAGCACTGAAGGTCTCCCAGGGCAGAGCACCGAGGACTGACGGGCTTAGTTGTGACCTGAAGTCACCACTGATGCCACCACGGAGCAGGCAGGAAGAGTGTTGGATGTTTGGGGCCATAGGACGGGCGGGCACAAGCCAGAATGAGGAGAGGCTGGAGTTTTGGGGGATGAAGTTGCTTCGGGGAAAAGCAACAGCCTAGAAGGGAGCAGGTGAGGGGGGCGAGAGGGTCCCTTTGTGAGCCCGTGGCGGGGGAAAGGGGACCGGGGGAGAGGAGCGGCTGTCATTGCAGGTGAGCTGAGGTGGGTGCTGTGCAGGTAAGGAAGCGGGTCTAGAGCAGAGGGTCCAACCCGGGGTGACACTCACCCAACAGAAAGGTTTCAGCTCCATACAGAAAGTCCCACCGGGGAAGGTGGTGAGGGAGGGGGACCCTCCTCTTGCTGGTCCCTCTCTCCTCAGGGGCTCACCCTCTGCTCGGGATTTTATGGGGTTCTTATGCTCACTGTTAAACTCTGAGACAAGAGTCGATTTCACCCCAGCTTGGCTTTAATATTTTAAGGCTACTTTAAAGCATTGGCAGGGTTGATATAAGATGGTTCCTGGGGGCACAGCAGTGTGTCCAGGAGGGTTCCCGTGTTCCTCCAGCGATGGCTGCAGGCTTCATCCCGGGGGGGTCTGCATGTGAATCGTCGGCTTTTTTTTTTTTTTTTTTTTTTTCTTCTCCTTGCCAAGGCTGAAGAGCCCCCCTGCTGCACACCGGGGCTGTGCTGCTCCTGCCAGCTCACCAGAACTGGCTCTGAATTATCCCCCGTGCTGCGCTGACAGCGCAATGGATGCTGCTTTCCAGGGAGAGACTTGACCGTAACCCCTGAAACCTGCAGAACTGGTTGTTAAATGAGAAAACAGCAGAAGGACGTGGAGATGGAGGGCTTTATTTGGGCCGGGGGTGAGGGGAGCAGCGGTATCACCCACGGACACAGCAGGGCAGGGACCGGGGGGGGGACAGGACCCGGAGAGGTCAGCGATGGCTGAGCCTCCGCTGGCTCCATCGGTCTGTAATTGCGGGAACCGGCGCTGGATGTCACCACGAGCCCGTGCAGAGGGACCGGAGCCCCGGTGGGTGCTGCAGCTGGCCTGCCAGCACCCTTCCCAAGGTGCGGGGACAACCAAAGGACGGGCTGGGCACCCCCGGGGTTTGGGGCTGGGGTGCAGAGCAGCCGGGCGTGCTTCAGCAGAGAGGGGAGGACCCCGGGGCCGGGTTCTGCTGCCCTTATCCCTGATGAACAGGGACATCTCTTCCAGGAACAGCATGACCGGGCCGGCACAGCCTCTTCCAGGGCACGTGTGCACAGTTTGGGGGACCAGAGCATCGCGTGGAAGCTTTGGGGTTCATCTGTGCTGCTGGCCGAGCACCGGGACCCAGGGACACCAGGCTGGGAGCAGCCACGGTCGCTGGAGGCTGGTGCATCCCGGCAGACAGCAGTGCCTGGCTTCACGTTCAGGTCTTGGCATGTTGGTAATTAATTTAGTTACTAAATTAACATTTAAATTGACAAGTCCAGCCCATGTGGCCTGTCCCTTGGGCTCAGTTCTTTCTAGTGGACTCGGTGGAGCGCACCTGAAGTCCCTTCAAAGGACTTGAGATTGGAGCGGGGCCAGCAGCCCCCAAAACCCGGTCCCTGGGGTCAAGGGGAGGCCCTCAACTGTGCTGCTCCCTGAAAGGGAAACTGAGGCACAGAGCAAGAGAGAAACCCCACCCAAAAGCCCAGCGGTACAGCCAAATTCAGCCCATGTCCCCTGAGCGCCAGCTCTGGTCCCACGGGTGATGGACCTTGTTTGTGGGTGACTGACCAGTGGGATACGGGGTCCTCGGCAAAGGGGCGGCAGTGATGCTTCTTGCTCGGTGCCACCGCCGTGCCAGGCACAGGCAGCCTGGGCAGCTCTCCCTCTTGCCGAGCTGAGAGGGACAGGGCAGGAGGTGAAACCCCCAGGACCATCGCTGCAACCTTGGGTCCCCTCAGCCTTCAGGGTGCTTACCCCAATGGCACAATGTCACCCAGTGACTGCTGCACTGTAGGGATGTCCCCTCGTGCTGCAAGGGACAGGGAGCTGGGCAGGACCCAGCTGAGCTCCTGGGGTGCTTGTGGTCCCCAGCTCTTCTCCTCTCTCAAGCCTGAGCCAGATGGCTGCAAGTGGCTGTCAGTTTGGGCCATCCCGAAGGGAATGGGGATGGAAAGGGGCTGATGCTGCCTATGCAAAGCAGAATCTCTGTGGGTTTGGGGCTCACCGTGCCCATGCAGAGCAGCATCTCCATGGGTTTGAAGCGCAGGTTCTCCACTTACACGTTACAGAGATGATTTGGGTTCTTCTTCATGAAGAACATGGAAACCTCCCCCAAAAGGGCATCACAGAAAGGTCCTTCTCAGGGGCTTCCTTTGAAACAGGAAGGTTTGTGCAAACTCTACCATGGTGGGGAGGGAACGGAGCTGTGAGCAGATGTAACACGGCAGCATTACCAAGGCTGGGGCCAGTCACACCGGTGTAAAACCGCAGGGAGGGGAAGGACGGGAGGGAGGGAACTGGTTTTGTCTCCATCCAAGCTGAGGATGTGTCTTCTGAGGCTGAGGAGCCTGAACCATTAGAAGTGATGAAGATCATCTAAAAATAGGTATTTGTAAATGTCAGGCTGGCAAGTGCTTGGGAAACGTGCTGGGAGGATGGAGCGGCTCTGCGGGGTTATCTGTGCCGGCGCATCCTTATGCAGGATGAGGGACCAATACTGATCTGCCCTGGGTTGATCCTGCTCACCCTGGCTCTCTGCGGGACCCCCCAACCCCCAGAAACTGGCTGACATGGGTCATCCTGGACCTCCGTGGCCAGAGGCATTTTCTGTGCTGTTCTATCCCGACGGGAGCTACAGCAGATCCCAGCTCTGCTTTGGATGGGAGATGGGGTAGGGAGAGATGGGTTTCGGGGCTGACACCATGTCCCTCAATGTAAGTTATTTCCTAGTGGCTTTTGATAGGGGAAAACTTCAGTGAAGAAGTTCCAGTAAGGCACTGTGGGATGATCCCAGCCCTGCGCGTCGGGTGATGCGCTGCCAAAACCACCTCAAAGATGCTCTAGTCCCCGCTGTCCAAGCAAACGATGGGAGCCTGGTGGCACGGGGACACCCAGCAGCCACGTTCTCCCTTCCATCACCTCCACCCCTGCCAGCTTCTCCCCCATCCCCAGAATGCCACCTGTCCCCAGCATGCCAAAAACTTGCTTCAAACAGCTGGGGAAGCAGGTTTATTTTGAAAAATAATCCAGATTGGGGCAGATTAGTGGGAAACACGTCCTTCCCCATCTGCCCGGGCTGTGCAGTGCCAATGCCCCGCGGGGCTGCCTGGAGCCAGGCTTGGGCGAAGACACACGCAAGGGTGGAGAAACCACCCCGAGGAGGATGAGGTGGCCCCACACTGGGGACCCGTGTGGCAGGGAGGGCAGGAGGCCATGGGGCTGCAGCCTCTGGGGGTGCCCTGGGCTGTTGAGGTGAGCTGCCGGGGTTCAGACCCCTTTGGAGGGTGTGGGGAGCTACCTCCTCTCCAGCTCAGCTCCCATCAGTCCTAGGTGCCCTGCCTGTGCATCCCTGCCTGGGCACCACTGCCTGACCTGGCCTGTCCCTGCCTGTCCAGGTCCCTGATCTGCCTGTCCCTTGCCCGCCTTGAGCCTGTCCATCCCTGCCTCTGCATCCTTTCCCTGCCTGGCTCTCTCCATCCCAGCCCATACAAGCCCTGCCTGTCCCTGCCCTGCCTGTCCCTGCCACCCCAGGGCAGGCTGCAGGCAGGGAGGGTGACACCGCTGTTTATGCTGGGGGCTTTAACTTGCCACCCTGTGCCCTGGCTGCGTTCCTCCCCACCAGCCTCTCACCCCTAGGTCAGCTCCCCAGCCCCCCTCCCCGCCACTGGGGGCTCATCGCTGTGCCCAGTGGGTCAGTGCTCAGCCACACAGTGAGCCCCCCGTCCCCCAGCATTATCCCAACACAGCTAATGAGAAGCACTCACAGATAAATAGGTGGGATCCTATTTAATCCCAGTTTCTTTGGCAAGGTGCAGGGGTCACTTCTGAGCCCGAGGAAGGACAAACAAAGCGAGGACTGTCCCAGGCTTGGAGGTCCCAAAGCTGCCCAGAGTTTTAAGTGAACCCTGCTGAGGTTTGAAATCCATTTCTGTGGTTTTTTTCTGCCCAAACCCTTCCCTGCTATCAGGAACTTGGCCCTGCTTTGTTTGTGCCTCAGTTTCCCCAATGCATGAAGGTGACAGCTCCCACTTGCTCTTCCTAAAGGAATAAATGAAAAGCAGAGGGGTTTTTTTCCTCCCTCCGGAGGTGGTTTGGGTTAATCCCTGCTAACAGAGGAGGAGGATGAAGGAGCCTGGGCTGAAGCTTCCAAGGGGTGAAGCCACTTGGGGAGAATTAATTGTTATTAATTCTATGTATTTTTGGAAGGGGGAGGCAGCCGGTGCCTGATTTTCTTCCCTGCCTAAGTGCCGGGGTGTCACAGCCCCGCGGTCTGCGGCGATGAGGACGATGCTCCAGCCCAGTTACTTCCACTTGATAAATCTTGATAAACTTCCACCAAACTTGAGCAAAAATGCTTCTCAAAACACACCTGGGATGCCCTGGTCCAGCAACACGAGCACCTAAAACCCACAAGGACGTGTGCAGGGGGAGGATAGATGCAGGCAGGGCAGGCAAGGTTGCCTGACCCAACTCCGGCTGCACTCACATCCACCTCCTCGGCTAAATCTCACTGCTTGCCTCTTGGCCGGGTTGGCCCAAGAAACAGCTGAGCTCTTTGGGATAGAAGGAAGGAAAAGCGGAGCTGAAAGACCATGCGGGTTGCAAAGCACCGGTGGCTTAAAAGCATCTCATACACAGGGCATGTAAACAGCCCTTTTTGGGTTTTTCCCCTGTTTTTTGGTGGCGAGCCACCGCAGCGGGCTCTGAGCATCCTTCGCTTGATTCGTATCACAGATGCTGTTTATATCCTGCATTTCATTTGGCTCAAGGAGCCGTCGGGATAACTTTCCGCTCAGGCAGCAGCTCGCTGCCGAAGGCTTGGGGCGCCGGGAGGTTCGCGTCCCCCTCGCTGAGCCCTTCGGGAAAGGGACCGCACGGAAACATGACGGCAGCCGGGTTTCTCTAAACACGCAGCTGTCTTTGGGAACCCAAAAAGCACATTTTGAGTCTCGGCTCGGTGACAAGTCTTGGTTTCACTAATCCAGAGGTTCCCTAATCCTGCTGATTTGTTATGCATGGGGTATGCGCTGTACAGAATAATATTAACGTTAACAAGCCGCAAGAATTACGCTCCTACAGCTGGTTATCTACCCAGCCACCCACATCTGACCGCTCGCACGTCACCTTCGCCGGGCTGACGGGGCTTTGCCTCCCCGGAGGGGGTCAGCGCACGCACCCCGGGGTCTCGGTGCACCCACCGAAGATGGGGAGCACGGTGCTCTGAATGTCCCACTGCTCGGTTGCGAAAGGAGGAGTGTCCTCATCCCTGGGGACCAAAAGTCACTGCATCCCTCCCTTTGGCCTCAGGAAAGCCGGAACAACCAGCTGCCCATGCCGGCCGCCCCCTTTGCCAAAGGGATTCGGGACCAGGATGTGTTTGGCCGCTTTTCTGTCTGCCCGGAGATGATTTCCTTCCCATTATCTATCGCCAGGCACCGGCGGCCACTGCCAGGCAGATGCTGTGTTCCCTGGTCCAACAACCACCCATCTGCCCGCAAAGCCCTCCAGGCACTTCTCCTCCTCGCTGCAAGATGTTAAATCTCGCCAGGACTTCCCAGCATCGTCCCCACAAATCGATGCTGCTCCGGTGGAGTCGCAGCCCGGAACGACCCGGGATGCTCAGCAGCATTCGCTCCCGGCATGGCGTGCTCTGCCAGATGTGGCTGCCAGATGTGCAAATCCACCCCGTTGCCCTTTCTCATGCTCGGGGGCTGCGTTTTGGCTGCACGGGGGTGGGAAATGGAGGGAGGAGGTGGGAAATTGGAGGAGGGTGAGGGGCAGGCTGAGATTTCTCTCCCATAAACCTGCCCGGTAACTCATGGCATGGGGTGGCGAGGTGGGGCTGGAGCCCACAAGCTCCTAGGATGGGGAGAAAACCTCAGGAAAAGGTCCCTGAAAGACAAGAAGTTTCTGCCGGAGCAACTCATCTCTGATGAGCTGAGCCGTGGGGGTCTCTGGGGCTTCCCTGGGAACCGGGACAGAGCCAGGACCCGGCTCCGGTGGGGAACCAGCTCCTTGCTCAGCAGGACCAGACCAGAGCACCCAGGAAACTCATTTTGACTCCCAGTGCCATATCCCTACCTGAATACAGCCCAGACGCATGGCTCTGCACCAGCTCTCCTTTCCCGGCTTGCCCACCTCGATACCGGGCTTGCAAGGGGAGGAAATGCAAAGGGGGAAAATGCAACGGGAGAAAAAGCAAAGGGGTAAAATGCAAAGGACCTTGCAGCAGGTCGCATCCTTCCCGGGGCCTCCGGGCACGCCTGGGATGGAAATAACTGGGCTTTCCCCCAGCAGAGCTTTCCACCCAGTGCAGGAGCTGAGTACGCACACATGCGCAGGCTCAGGGGACGATAAATCCCACAAAACTCTTATTTACAAACCCAACATGCTGGGTACCTGCTGCTCCCCGCATCAAGGATCCCAAAGCACCGGGCAAACACCGGCGCTGGTCCCAGCACGGCTGCGGGGCAGCGAGGATGCAGCCCCCGTCCTCACCCCTGCCCGGCTCACCCGTGTCAGCCTCCCAGTACAGAGAAAGGCAAACACAGACATATCAAAACGCAACACTGAAGTTTTCAGCCCGGCACTGAAATTCAGCATTTTAAGATGCCACATTGCAAAAGCTACAGCTTCATTTCGGGAAATGCTGCGAGTCGCAGCCCCGCGCTGCCTCTCTCCGCATCTGTAGATGCTCAGCACTCCGGTGTCTCACGAATTAGGTACCAAAACACCCAGGGGATAAAAACTCCTTTAGAAACCTATTACCTGGATAATTTTCCTGAGCCCCTGTCCCCACTACCAGGGAAGGATCAGGACCGGCAGAGCCTGAGCTCTCTGCACAAGCTGTGCAAAACCTCTCTGCATCCCTGGCCACCAACCCAGTCCAGGAAAAGTTTCTAAGCACCAGCAAAACTACAGAGGAGCCCACAGCTGCCTTCCTCCGGCAAACCAACCGCAGTAACATCGCCTCAGCCAAGGGGATATTCGGAAATCATTGCAAGAAGCTTTATAGAAAATAGACGATAGAGTGGATGCAGCTTTCAATATATTTGCTCTAGTATATAGTAACAGGCACGGTTCTAAAGCAAACACGGGCGGGTGAACTAGGTCGAGAGCTTTTGCTTTGCTCGTTTTAAATTACAAAGTGCTGAGACAGCCTAGTCTAGGATATATTTTAGAGTCAGAAAAGGGCTACCCCTGCGTGCCCTGGGGAACATGCACGCAGCCGGCGGAGGCGTTTCCTACACAGCTGCATCGTTTTGTGCCTGGAAAGAGCTGGAAATGTCATCGAACAAAACCAAATGGATAAAAGGGCTGGGAAAAGCACATCGCTTCTCGGGGGGAGCGGCCGGATGGTGTGTTTTCCTCTGTGTTTGGAGAAAAAAAAAAAAGGAAAAAAAGAAAAAGAAATCAAGTTAAGTTTTGCATCTGTCAAATAGAAATCTAATAGGAAAGAGAGCTGTACACGGTCAAAGTCAAGTCCAGGCTCCAGGAACATCCAGGAGGACAGTTTCAGGTATTGCCTGCTGCTTCCCGGGATGTGCGAAGCAAACACTCACGTGCGTGCGGTGCCGAGCCCCGCCGGCAGCCTGGCATCCCGCAGTCCGCCGAAGAAACCCGCCGCTGGAGAGGAGGCGCGGGAAGCAGCTCGTAATCCTCCCGGGAGCATCGGGGCTGCGCGTGCCGGCATCCCGCGGGGCCGATCCGGATGCGCTTCCCCCTGCCCGTGGGCGCTGGGATGGGGGGAACGGATCCAGCCTGGTCCCCTGCGGGAATCAGCGCTACAGGGTTGATTAGGGCACGGGCAGGGAGAGCCAGTCCAGAGCCCTCCAGGGAGGGTGCACCCCACTCTGAAGCACCCCAGCACCCATCCCTGAGGCCGGCTCGTCCTCAAAAACTAATTTTCGGCGGTGCCATGGCAAGGGGACGGGGCTGGGGCTGGGGCGAGGTGGATGTCAGGAGCGGAGGCGTCGAGGGGCGGCATGGCGGGCAGATGCCGGAGGGGCGAGGGTGGGATGCCGAGGGTGCCGTCAGAGGCCGGGGGTGCCGACGGCGCTGGTACAGCGGGGATCGGCGTCCTGCTCGTAGCGGTAGTGGTAGCCCTCCATCTGGTCGCGACAAGCCTCGCGGAGGTTGTGGAGCCAGCGCTTGATGCCGCGGCGGTTCAGGTAGAGCACCATGAGGAAGACGATGCCGATGAGGGCCAACACGATGCCGAAGAAGACGTAAGAGGCCGTCTCCAGCCGACCGGGCTCGCCGCCCTCGGCGGCCGCGCAGGCCAGCCCCTCGGGCCGCAGGTGCAGCAGGGTGGCCCCGCGTAGCAGGGGCGGCCCGGCGCAGTGCAGGCTGCGGGCGTCGGGCACGCGGGCGGCGGCGGTGCGCAGCCAGGCGAGGAACGGGCGCAGGGCGCAGTCGCAACTCAGCGGGTTGGCCCCCAGCGTGAGCCGCAGCCCCCGCAACCCCGGCGCTTCCAGGCTCCGCAGCTCGGCGGCCACCAGCCGCTGCAGCGAGTTGTTACGCAGGTCCAGCTCCTCCAGGCCGGCGGGCAGCAGGGTGGCCGGCAGCGCCCGCAGCGCGTTGCCCGCCAGCTCCAAGCGCCGCAGGCTGAGGTTGCGCAGGGCCAAGGTGAGTTGCTCCTCCAACGGGGCGGCCAGCAGCGCCTGGTTCAGCTGCAGCGTACGCAGCAGCGGCACGCCGGCGAAAGCGCCGGCGGCCACCGAGAGCAGCGGGTTGTGGCTCAGGTCGAGGGTACGCAGGGCGGGCAACCCTTGCAGGGCCATGTCCTCGATGGTTTGGATGTTGTCGTGGCGCAAGCGGAGCAGGCGGAGGTCTGGCAGCGGGCGGGCAGCGAAGGCAGCGCGGTGCAGCACGCTCAGGTTGCTGCCGGCGATGCTGAGGTTGTGCACGGTGGCCGGCAGCTCCCTCGGTGGTTCCTCCAACCTCTCGTACCGGCACTGCACCAGCTCCGGGGTGGCCACGCAGTAACAGGCAGACGGGCAGCCCCCGGGGGCGGCGGCGGGGGGCACGGCCAGCGGCAGCAAGGCGAACCCCAGCCAGGGCAGCCAGCGCCCGCTGCCCGCTGCCCGCGCCTGCCTGCGGGCCATGCTCGCTGCCCGGGCATGCAGGGAGGGGGGGGGGTGGGATGGGGTGGGGGTGGGGTGGGGTGGGGGGGGCCGGGGAGAGCGAGAGGGCGCGGATTGGGGCGGGGGGGAGGATGATGGAGGGGTGTGGGGGGACAGACCTGCCTCCCTTCAGCCCCCCCCCGGGGCTGAGCTGCCTCCGGCGCGGCGCCCGCACACGGCGGCTCTGCTGGGAGCGCCGGCCGCGCCGCTGCCCAAATCAGGCTGGGGGGGGGGGGGGGGGGGGAGGGAGGGAGGGAGGAGGGGGGAGGAAGGAGGGAGGAGGAGGAGGAGGAGGAGGGAGGGAGACGGGTTGGGGCTGCCTGGCGCTGCGGGCTGGGCGGAGGAGCGCCGCGGGCAGCTGCCGTCGGGGTGGGGGGGGGGACGCGGCTCGGCTGGGCTCGGCTTGGCACGGCTGGGCTCAGCTTGGCACGGCTTGGCACGGCTCGGCTCGGCTTGGCACGGCTCGGCTCCCTTCAGCTCGGCTCGGCACCGCTCGCAAGCGCCGGCCCCCAGCGTGCCCCCGCCGCTGCGGGGGGAAAGAGCGGGGGGGGGGGGGGGGGGGGGGGGGGCTGACGCCGTCCCCTTCCAGCCCGGGGAAGGGTTAGGGGATGTCGTGGTCCCCGTCAAGCCCGGGGAGGATTTGGGGGGTGTCCTGGTCCCCTTTCAACCCGGAGAGGGATGAAGGGATGTCGCGGTCCCTTTCCAGCCCCGGAGAGAGGCTGGGGGCTGTACCGGTCCCCTTCCAGCCCGGGGAGGGGTCAGAGGATGTTGCGGTCCCCATCAAGCCCGGGAGGGGTTCAGGGCTGTCCCAGTCACCCTCCAGCCCCGGAGAGGATTTGGGGGGGTGTCCCGGTCCCTTTCCAGCCCCGGAGAGCGTTTTGTGACTGTCCCGGTCCCCTTCAAGCCCGGAAGGATTTGGAGGCTTTCCCGGTCCCTTCCCAGCATGGGGGGAGTTGTGGGCTGCTGTGGTGCCCCCCACCCCAGCCCTGGGGAGGGGATGGGGGCTGTCACGGTCCCTTTCCAGCCCGGGGAGGATTTGGGGGATTGTCTCAGCCCCCCTCCAGCCCAGGGAGGATTTGGGGGCTATCCCGGTCCCCTTCTAGCACTGGTCCCCATTCCCCGACCTGCCCCGCAAGCCGGACACCCCGCAGCATCCCTGAGCACTGCAGCCTGGAGAGAGGCGCAGGCAGGATTGTCACCGCTGCCTCCAAGTTATCGCTGCTTTTGCTTTTTTGGGACTCGGTCGCATCGACCCTCGTGGGTCCCCATCCCCTTCCCAGCTTTGCGGGGAGCCATGGGGTCCAGCCTCCGGGATGGTCCACGCTCCCGGGAGAGGTCATCGCTTTTATTAGACCGGCTTGGAAAAAACCCAACGGGCACCGGGCACGCAGCGCTGGCCCGTTGTGTGCTCCCGGCTTTATTTTCTCTTTATTGTGGCTAATAAAAGATATTACCTCTGCTGCAAAGCCTGCTTTGGTCTCACCACTGTCCTGGGGGGCTGCCCAGGGCCGGGGGGCACAGGCTGCTGTGCTTAACAGCAGCCAGAGAAATCAGGGAAGCTTGTGGGAGGCGCAGGGGGAGAAGAACAGACTTGGGAATATGTTAAATAATTGTGTGCCATCAAATATTGAAGCGTGGGGCAGCATCCACGCTCGCAGGGAAGGAGGGGGAGTGGGGAGAGCCAGATACGCACAGTGGGTCGTGCTGAGCCAGCGCTGCAGCACTCATGGGTGGAGCCTCCTCTCCCCCAAAATAGCACTTTGGGGCCCATTTATGACATTTAATTGCTATATTTAATGAATCAATAGCGCTTTGAAAAACAAGGCATCTGGTGGGCCGGGTCCACCGCTTTGCGTGGAGGTCCTGGCAAGCTCTCATCCGCCGGGCTGCAAAACTCCCGGCACCTTTTAGTCCTTCTCCGAGGCTCCTCGGAGAAGGAGCATCTGCCATAAAAACCGAGGCTGAGGCAGGGCGCCTTCGCTCCCTCTCTGAAAGCCATAAAACACGGTCGGTGAGTGACAGTAGAGGTTATGGGAGAGCAGAAGGCTCTCTGCAGCTGAAAGGGAGCCGAACCCTTTGACTTTAAAGGGTGGAGGTGCTCCAAAGTTTGGAGGGGATGTGTGCTCTGGTGCCGTACGGCTGTGGGGCGGCCTTGGGGACGCGGAGACTCTTGCGTGGTGGGACGATGGTGCCCTCCTTGCCTGCTGAAAATATCCTGGACTTCCCCAGGGACGGCTGGTGTGGGGCCTGGGGGGGGTGACGAAGTCCCAGCACGGGAGGTGGATGCAACCACCATCTCAGCAAAGCTGTGAGCCTTTGGGGAGCTGGGGCTGTGCCAGCATCTGCAAGTGTTCCTCCCCTGCACCTCGCTGTCCTTCTGCTCCTCCTTTTCACCTTGTAGCATCTCTGCTCCTTGTTTCAGCCTGGTCCAGCCCAAAACCAGCTCAAGACCTCCATCCTTTCAGATGCAGGAGTGGAGGACAATTTTTCCCTCTTTGTCTTTGCAGCCACTGTTTTCTGGCCTCTCTCCAGTTGGGTCACAGCTTTCCTGAAGTGCAGAGCCCCAAACTGAGCCTCCCGGCACCCCAAGGAGCAGAAGGAGAGCCCCATCTTCCTCCATCCCCAAAAGAATGGGCCACTTTTGGATTTATGGTCTCCTCTTGCCATCCATCCTGTCGGTCCTGTGTGTTCATCTCCTCTCTAGCAACATCCCCGTGTCCTTGCTGGATGTCCCCGGATCAGTTTTCCATCCCTTTTACCAGTCTGCAGTCTCAGTCCTGACATCTGGGTGTTGACCACCAGGTTGATGCTCTTCATTCCCAGTTGTTAGTGGTCACACTGGGTCCTGGAGCCCCTCAAACATGTGCTCCCCTTCAAGCCTGTTGGACTTGGATCGGTTTTGGGTCCTCCCACACCATCTCCCCCAGACCATAATTCTGCATTTGAAGCAGCATCAAAGACTTCTTGCCATTAAAGGCAAGGCGATCTGCATCGCCCCGATGCCGGGAGTCCATCGCCATGTCGCAGGACAAGATTAGGTTGGGCTGATGCGATTTGTTCCTACAATTCAATACAGACCGTTACTCATCGCCTCGTTATCTTCTGGAGGCTTCCAAAGAGAATTGATTACTTGCACCGTGTCTTCAGTAACCTGTGTAAAGCCACCTGCTCCGCGATTTTGCTTCTCCTTCCCCCTCTTCGATGATGGCCCATGTTATTTTTGGTTTCGCAGCCCGGGGATGTGCAAGCATGGGTCTGGTTCAGAGCTGAAGCCCTTTGGGCTTCCCAGCTCCTCTCCCACCGCGTCCCACCTTGGTTTCTTTGCTGCTGGTGCTGCTTTTGTTGGCCAATTGCAGACGGCCTTTTAGCGAAGGCTGGAACAAAAAGGCATTAAATGCTTTGGCCGACTCCTTCTCGTGGTAAGGGCATCGTTCTTTCCCCCTCCATCCCTCTTCGCTTCCTGCTGCTGTGAAACAAGGCTGAAGGCTCTCCTCCTCCTCCTCCCCACACCGCCCCAGGGTCTTGGGCTCTGTAATCGTCCACGTATTTTTGCTTGCGTTTTACTTGCGGTTTGTGGACAACGTGAAAGCCGCAGCTTTGGGTGTAAGGCATCTCATGGTCCCAGCATTTCCCTGCCGACACTTCCATGACGGAGGAGTGCTGAGGGCAGTGGAGCAGGAGACCGTGGATGGCGCAGAAACGCTCCTGGTGCTCAGCAGCCTTAAATTGGCAATTAACAGCATTAAAACCACGACCCTTTGTCTCCCCTGTCACACAGTCATGGGTAGAGGGGAAGATCTGAGGACATAATAGACGATATTAAAAAAAAATATTCATTTCCTGGCCTCTGCACCTCTCCCGGGCACGTTTTCAAGTCTTACCCCACAAGCGCAAAGGCTGAATTGCTTTTGTAGGGGGATGCGCTTGCACAGCCTTGTGCCACCCGAGGCATCGGCGGTGGGGAAGAGTTGACGCGCTGGTTGCAATATCATCGTGAGATGTGTCGGGACATCAGGAGGGGGAAGGAGCAGAGCGGAGCTCGCCATGTGCAGCGGCTCTCTGCCTCCTGTGCCCTCTCGGATGGGGCGTTTCCTTTTCTTCTGGCTCCCTTTTGGGTTTGGTTTTTTTTTTTGCTGTTCCTGGTGGTCCTTTTCAAGTGGTGGTTTTCTGCCCCGGCCATGTGCTTTGGGGCAGCGTGAGAGCAGCCCTTTCGCTGCTAAGAAATCCTATAATCTGTAAATTGCAGCGTTTGAACCCGTCTCTTAACCTTTGCTCAGCAAACGCCGGCAGCAGCAGCAGCCGAGCACAGCATCCCTTTAAAATCCACACCTGTGACACTGGAATTGCTCATTTCTGTGTGGGAGGATCCTTGGAAAAATGCCGGAAAATGGGGAATATTTTCTTTTGACGTTTTCCACGTGAAGCCATTGGAAACGACACTTCTTTCACTTAGGAAAATCCTCCCACCTGTATTTGCAAGGTGTTTGGCACTGAAGTGAGAGGTCCTGTTTCAGGTTTTGCTTCGTCCCGGGTGATTTCTTTCCCTCCCTTGCTTGCACCCTCTTGGGATTGCAAAAGGGTTTTGTAAAAACCTGCTTTTAGCCCAACGTGAGACAGTCCGCAGGATGCAGGAGAATAATTCCCAGATTTTGTGGCTTGCTCCAGGGGTGGTGCAAAGACGCGATGGGTGCTGGGACTGGAGGTCATGCTGGGATTCCCCAGTCCCATGGCCAAGCTGTTTCCCCATGACCTGGCAGAAACCGCCTTCCCCCGTCCTGTTTGCTCAGCACGAGCAGATAAGAGGTGGGAAATAAAAGGCAGGCCAGGACGGGCAGACAAAACAAGGTGGGGACGGCATGTCCCTGCAAGTTGTGGCTGGCTGTGGTTATCAGTGCAGGCACAAGCTCATCCCCGGGATTGGCAGTCACCGTCAGAGACCCACCGCTGGCTGGGTGCTTCACACCACCTCCTTTTCTTGCTCCACGGCTCCCGTGTCCGTATGTCCCGGCTGGTAGCACCCAGATCCTGTATGCCACTTGGTTAGAGGATGGTGAGGGTCATTTTGGTAGCGCAGCCACCATCCGTCCCCGCAGGGTCCCAGCCCGCCGCATTTCTGCTAATTGATTCATCGGCACCCAGAGAGCCAGGTGGAATTGGACCCTCTGAGCTAACGGGTGCATATTTTAAGATGGTATCAAAGATTTTGCATGTAAACATTATGGACTCGCAAATGCAGCTGCGGGTGGGCAGGTCTGCTGGGGCTGGTCGTGGTCATCGTGGTACGAATTGGGTTGCAGAGATGATTCCTGATGAGCTGTGGAGGGAGAGGCAGGGGGCAAGTGAAGGCAGTGAATCGGGACCCCCTGGGCATGGGACCTGGACTCATCAGGGTGGTTTTTCACCCCAAATAAATGCAACCCTGCGGCACTGGATGGTGATGGCCAGCTTGCTTCGCTGCGTTGCAGCCCCCGGGTTGAGAACAAGGGTGCAGATTAATGGGCTTCAGGGAGCAGGTGCTTTGGGTGCCCGCAGCCAGGCTTGGCTTTGCTGTG
Organism: Gymnogyps californianus; assembly: GCF_018139145.2. Taxonomy (NCBI): domain Eukaryota; kingdom Metazoa; phylum Chordata; class Aves; order Accipitriformes; family Cathartidae; genus Gymnogyps; species Gymnogyps californianus. The sequence goes on along the minus strand of NC_059471.1, from coordinate 1,163,746 downwards.
TATCTAGGACCCAACAGATGCACGGAGCGAATGCTACACCAGCCCAGCAGGAAAAAAATCACTCATGGAAACACCACGAGGCCCAGGAGGGAAGAGACAGCCCCTCCAGCTCGTCAGGGCTAGGGTACAAAGGCAACGGGTCAGCAGAGCCCGTGTTGTGTTTAACCGCTCTATTTATACCACGATATCCGAAGGAGAGAGGACCTTTTCCCCAAATGTCTGCAAAGCACCGTGCGTGCTAGTAATGCTCTATAAATACATTAGCAATAAATAATGAATAACCTGGATGGGCATTAAAGTGTAAACAGGAGGTGAAGGGCTCTCTCCCATTACTGGTCCCCCGAGACCCACGCGCAACCCTCTCTCCAACTCTGGCTTGATGCAATTCCAACTGCAGAGTCACAGCAGCGACAATATCATAGATCAGTGGCTCCATAGTTAAGAAAAACAAGCCAAAAATAGTCCGGAGTGCACAGTCTTCCTCCTGACGGCGTGCTGGATTTGCTTGCATCAGCGTTTTTGCCTGCAGTGCCTCTCTGCCTGCGTGGGCTGACCCTCCCAAGGAGTCAGAGTCCTCTCCACGGCACCCTCCATCCCCGGAAAGCTTGGGAGCCCCCTGGTTTGGGAAGTTTTAACCCCCTCAGATGTAGGAGAAGTGGGGAGCTGTGCCAGCTGGATGCGGTCCCCGAAAGTCACTGCCCTGTGACTCAGGGTGGCCCCATCCCCGGCACGGGGTGGGGGGGATTTGTCCCCATCGCGATGGGGTCGAACGGGATCATTCCCGCAGATGGTCCCAAGGGGCGGCACAGACACCCACCCAAGGTGCAGGGAGAAGAGGAGATGAAATGAGTTTATGGATGTGACATGGGGTCATTTGGGGAGGGGACTCTTGTGCTACCGAGGTTACAGGACAATCACGGGCTGGGGCTGACCAGAGGCATTCAGTCTGTGCTTGCGCATCAGAGGGTCCCATGCTGCTTCAAAAAGGGTCGTCACAACCCCAAATAAAAGCAAACCCTCTTGCTGCCAGCTGTAAATGATTCATCCCAGGGTCCTCCCGGTGAGGACACCTTGGTTGGGGCTTGGAAAACGGGGCTGCCAGCTCCGAGCCCTTCTCCGTCGGCATCCTTGCTCTGCCGAAGCTGGGCATTAATACATCAACCGGCTGCAAACAGCTCAGAAGTGGCTCTGCTTCAGGAGAGAGGAAAGGGATGAGCTCTTCGTCTACCCGGCTTTCATGGGAGCCTCGCGCTGAGCCACGGAGATGTGATCTGGGAGCTGTGCCAGCCCGGCTCCGGGCTTGCAGGGTCAGGTACCAGCAAACCCAGTGCATCATGGTCTGGTTGGGTTCTTTTCTCCAGTTTTGCTCTTGTCTGTGGCTCTGGCAGCGAGCAGGCTGGCCAGCCAGTGGGTCCCACAGCCCCACGGCAGCCCTGCAGCAAGTCTGGGCTCGGGAGGCGATTCATGGGGTGGCATGGCAGCATCGGCTGGGAATGGGGCGATGGCAAGGTTTTCCCTCATGCAAAGGGGTGATGCTGGAGGTCTGGCTGGTGCTGGGGGCTGCTGATCTGGACATGCAGATGTGACGCATCTCAAGGATCTCCTAAGTTCTCCAGCTGCTAAAAAGAGCTGTAGGGAGCTGGAGGGTTTGGGGACCAAGGAGCTACGTGTCCTGGAGTAAATTGCTTTGCTGGCGCTTCTGCTGCCCCGTGTTTGGGGTAAGCTTTACATCTCACCATGCTGTGCAGCCCCCCAGCTGGTGGGAGGATGCGGAGCGTGCTGGAGATGGAAACACGAAGGTGGGACCTCGGCTGGAGGATCGGGCCGCCCATCTCCATCCACCCCTCGTGAGATGGGTCTGTAGCAGGACCTGGACACAGGTTGGGGAGGCCCCATCCAGGATGCTGTATGCAAGCCTGGAGGGGAGCAGGAGCGGAGGGGAAGGCTGTTGGAGGTGTGGTCGAGGTCCACCTCTGTGTGGAGAAGGATTTCTTCATCCTGACAAACAGACCCCGTTTGTGTATTCGAGCTGCCAAAAGGGGGGAAAAAACGTCCCCGTAAAATTCCATGTGCATTTTATCTACTGGATCTCTCCCACCCATCACTGAGACCAGGGCCAGTCTGTATCAGTGAGAGTGCGTATGGTTAATAAGGCAACATAGGCCCTCAACGTACATACAAAAAGGATAACAAGTAGGATTGCTGGGCTGCAGCGGAGAGCCACCTCCGTCCGCCACCGATTCCCCCTCTCCTGGTGCGGCTAAGCCGGCCGATAACAGTGATGCTGTTTGATTATCTGCCTGACACTTTCTGGCTGCTGCGGGATGGGTAATTAGGCGAAGGGCTCCGAAGTGCTCCTCGGTTGTATTGTCTCTCTCCTCGTTGCAGAACCGCCCCCGGAGCCCTTCAGGCCTGTTTATCTTTTTGTATTGCTTCGGAGAACTATTATTTCATGCTTTTCAGGGTGTCAAATCCATTTCCAGAGTTTAACGAGTGGGTTGGAAACCACGTTAATGACGTGGTCTGCTGGAGAGGGCGAGCGGTGGAGCTCACGGGGGGAGCCGACCTCCTGCTACCCCGCGCCGCTCGGGGCTGAGCTTTACACCCAGGCGATGGCTGATGCGAAGCTGCCTGTAGCATCCCAAATTATCAAGTCAAGTGGAAGCCAAGGGAGTGATGCAATTAGAGAGCAAGCAGCTGATGGGCTACCACGCGCTCCCTCCGCGGCTCCGATGTGTGCTTCCCCTGGATATCTTTCTTTGCCAGCCAGCTGACCTCTTGCTACTGCACCAAGCAAATAAAAAGCTATAAATTTTCCTGAGCTTGGGACTGGGGGGGACCACGATTACTCATATTGGAGCTGACAATTAATAATGGAGACATGACAAATTACACACTCACCTGCGGTAGCGCATGGCACCTTGAGAATATTTAATTAAAGCTCGGTGCTGCGGCTCCCAGACACCCTGAGCATGGAGCTGTGAAGTCCTGGTTTCAATGTCTGATGGCAGTGCTGAACTCAAAGCTCCTCCCGTGGGCATGGTGAGGGCGGGATGGAGGGACAGGCATCCTTGGGGACAGGGCTGTCACCTGGGGACATTGCCATGGGGACACCCACTTGGAGCAACCTGCTCCTGGGGGCTTCCCTCTCCATCCTTGCAGGATGGGGGGTGGCGTGGAGAAGGTTGATCCTGGCCCCCACGAGGCTGTGATGATGATGATGATGATGGTGATGGTGATGGACCTCCCTGCCTGGGGCCGTGGAAATTAGCGCTCGGAGCTGTGAGCGCAGATGGGCTGTGGGCTGTTGCGAATTCTTTTCCTTCCTGATATGGGAAATTAAAAAATAACCATGGAGGATAAAAAAAGCGAGGAGGGAGCACAGGGAGGTCCTGCAGCTTCACCCTCCCTTGTTCTGTGTCTGCTGGGTCATGGGGCCGGGGTTTAACATAAGCCGAGGATGAAGGTGTTGCGTAGTCCCAGCTGGGCTTCCCTTGGGGTGCTCCGTGGTGGCCACCCAAATTTGGTGTCCCTGGAGTGCTACAGACCTGCAAAAACATTTCCCTGTCCCGCCCCATGCTGCAACCCACAGCACAGATGGAGATGTTGGGTCCTGCCTGGACCTGCTCTGGGGGGAGACCAGGTCCAGTGGTGCTTAGGGGAGGTCCATGGAAAAGGCTCTGGGGGCTCCTCCCGCCCAGCAAGTTGATGGCCAGTCCCAAACTGGGGTGCAATGAGCTGGGGAGGTCTCTGCACCCTGCCTCCTCAGGGTATTTCTGTCTTCCAGCTGCTGAAACACTGTGCTAAGACCTGGTTTTGCATTGTTCAGGTGGCATAAGTGGTCTCCTGGGTCTAAGGGGAAAAAAAAGGCAGCGTAAAATGTACTCAGCTGCCATGGCCACGCCGAGGCTCCCTCTTGCAGAAGGTGGCTGGGGGTGACCCTCACCAGTGACAGTGCTGCTCTGGATGGGGACCGGGCAAATGTGGCCTCCTCGGAGACAAGGAGAACCTAATGTAAGACATCTGCAAGGGAGAGCACGAGACCTAAGTGTCCCGTAGTCCCCAGAGACCCTAAATGATAGCTCAGACTTTGTTCCTCATCTCCCATGGGCAACAGGATTTTCATGGTGTTTGGGGGTACTTTGGATTTGGGAGGGACCATGAGTGTGTAGCATCCAGCAGCTCACCTGCGATGAACCTGGGCTCAGCAGATGAGGTTTATAGCGAATTCTTCCTAAGGGAGATTTAATGATGATTTCTCAGCAAGGAGTGACAACAGAGCTAATTGCAATGTTTAAGAACTCCTGCCTCCTGCCTGCAGAAGGAACGCTTGGGGGAAAAGCAGAGGCCAATGATCAGCAGGATTATAAATAACTTGCTGTGGGGACCTTCTACCTTCCCTTCTGTGGCACGGTCATAAATAGTTTGCTTTGGGAAGCACCAGTACATTAGTGAGAGCTGTAAAACATCAAGGGCTTTGGCTTGGCACTGCTGACTGAAACCCCAGCAAAAACCTGGGGAGAAAAATGAATCCCATTTTCTTTTATGAACCACAGTGATCTGCTGGCTTAAAATGCGTTTTAGGAGACTCACGAACTAAAGCCCAGCAAGGACAGACCTGCCCCTGAGTTTCACCCAGGGGATAAATTGTTCGAATAAAGGTGATGCAAAACATGTCCCGGCAGAGCAGTCCGTGAAGTCACCCCAGGTGTTGTCCCACGTTGCAAGGTGGCACAGGGAAGGACCTGCCGGTGATGCTGTGGCCGTGGACACCGTCCTTGGCGGCGTTGCGAGGAAGAGGGGGGTTCAGAAGGGCAACAGGGTGTTTTTGTGGATGCTGTTGGGGAGCTCGTCCCCAAGGGGCAACTTGGGAGAAAGGTGCGATGTGCAAGTGGAAAGAGGAGGTGTTGGACTTGCATGGTTGCGGGCAGGACTCAGCCCAGCAAGGCCAACTCTTTCAGCGGGATAAATGCTGCCCCAAAAGGGTGGCTGGGGGCCTGGGTTGGTCACCAAGCGGTTGCAGCAGAGCTCTGGGTGGGTGTGGGATGGACAAGCTGCCCTGCCACCCCACACGGGCAGGTCTCGTGGCGTTGTGCTTGGGGCAGCCAGCGCCAGCCAGAGGTGTGGTAAGCCCGGATCTTTTTGCCTTCAGCCTGCAAGATGTGAGTGGCAGGGCTGGGGCTGTGCGCTATCCATGCTTGGAGAACTTTCCTGCCTCTCCCCATCCATAGTAATGTCTCCAAGCCTCCTCCAAGTCTTTCCCTGACCTTCCCACACCGTCCCTGGCCAACACCTTTGTCCTTCAGCCCAAATTGCACCAAGAGATCCCATTTATGAGGTCTTGAGGAGAGAGCATGGTGGCAGCCGGCAGGCTAGAGAGCCCTGACTGGTCTCCTGGGCCCTTGATAGCTGTCACCCTTGTCCATGTATAGCAAAAACCGGTGGGGTAGGAGGTGTTGTTGGACAGAGGACTCCCGGCTGGGTGGGGAAGGCGCTTGCAGGGAGGGATTGCTGTCGAAAGCAGCGGTGTGACTCAGCAGAGCCGGCAACCTGATATTTCCCGCAGGAGCATCTCTGGCGCCATGAATCAAAGTCATGAACATCCCACAAGGCAACAGCCCTCCAAAGCTTGCTGAGCCTGGGCTGGGGCAGAGCCCTGGCTCTTCTCCCTCTGCTGCACCTCATGCCTTGCACCCAAGCAGGGTGGGCTTTCCTCTGCCACCCAATAGACCTGTGCCACCATTGGCAGGGCAGCAGAGGTGGTACCTGAGCAAAATGCTGCAGCCAGAACATTTTGCAGGAGAAAATGCAGACAAGGGAGGTGATAACATCTGGTAAATGATCCTTCTGTTATTGCTGTTTTATTGCTGTTTTATTTTTGTTTAATGGTTGACGTATAAAACCCCAACAAGCTTCGTCAAGGTGGCGATGAAACCTTCTGAGAATGAAAGGAAGGGCTGCTCTGAAACTGCTGCGTGGGAGGGGGAGCATGGAGAGCCCCCAACTTTTGACTTCTCAAAGACATTTTCTGAGTCGCCTCTCTGAGGGACCTCTCCGCTGATGACATGGGAGCTGAGGGAGACGTCATCTCCACAGGGTCCCTGCACCAGGGAGGGCAGATACCTCTCAGCAGCCCCCAAATAGCTTTTATGCTGGGCTTAGAATAGAGGTTTTTAAAAAAACCCTGCTACATGGAGAAGATTTTAGGGATGAGCAAGCCTGATGCCTTCACGTCCAGAGTTATTATTAACGTCAGAGCTGCTAGAATTGCTCAACTCTGGTGATGCACCAAGGACGTGGGACCAGCTGGCCTGGGAGCAGAGCCAGCTCCGGTTGCCAGTATCCGTCCTCACCTGGAGGTTGGTGCACATGGGGAATGGGAGCAGGGAAGGCCACCTCGCTGTGCTGGCTGTTGGGGACACACGGCTGTCCCTGGTGTCTTGCTCTGGGCAGGGGGAATTACTTAGTCTTTGGCAGCCCTGCTTCTCTCCCAGCCATGATCACCTCTCCAGGCTGAAAGATGCTCCTTGACATCTCCTTGGGCTGCTCTAAGGAGGGATGTGTGAAACAGCTCTTTCTGCAAGAGGAACCTGTCCGTCCCTCTTTGCCCAGGGTTGTCCCATCCATCTACACACTAAGGGTCTTTCTCCAAGTACCATCAGGGTGTAGGGTCCTGCTCAAAGCAACCATCTCCATCGTCTCTGTTGAGGAAGCATCTCCCTCCTCTCCAGCACTGACCCATGCTGGTCCTTGACCTCTCTCCAGAGCAACCCACCCACACCTTGTCATGGTCACCACTATCCCCAGAGCTGGAAGGAGCCACTCATCCCTGAAGACCCCATGACATGGTCCCTGGAAGCAGCCCCTCAAAGAGAGCCGGTGGGTTGTTTGCGACTGGCAGAAGTGATGGTCTAGCGTGGTGGTTCTTGTTTGCTGGTCTGAAGCCTGCAAAAGATTAGGAGAAAACAGATGGCTCCTAATTGGCAGCGCCAGCTTACTTCCTGCTCTCCAGATAAACCATTAAATTAAGGCTTAAATCAAACTTCGTACAAGTTAGGAGGCTGCTTGTAATTATTTCGAAATCTAGACAGACTTAAAGGCCTGGATTAAGTTTCTGTTTACTGTAAAGGATGAAAAACGCATGCCTTTTCCTGTAAGGCTGAGAAGCAAAGCGTTGAAGATGGGACTAGCAAACTCCTCAGCCTCTGACACCCAAGGTTTTGGGGGAAGAGCAAGAGGTCATGGGCTTTGGCCACGCTTTTACGTGGTGGTAGACCTGTGGGGCCACCTGCGATGGGGCTACTGAGGACCATGCAGCTCACTATGGGGCATGCCAACACAAGCAGGAGACTCTGGAGACCCACGGGGAGCGAGAGCTTGGTGGCAGCCAGGGCTGATCAGAGACATGGGATATTTTTAACTGAAGCTGACTTCAATCATATGCAGCTCAATTAAGATGATAAACAAAAATAAATGAGTTAGCCATCAGCTGAGGCTGCTCAAAAGGGAGCGATACCTCTGGAGCGCCTGTGAGCATCCCCCGGCGGAGCAGCGTGTGTTTGCGGCTGGTCCAAGGATGTGCAAGTACATAAACCCATGTGTTTGGGAAAGACCTGTGTCACCCGTGTCACCTGTGTCCCTGTGCCAAGGCAGGGGCATTTCTACCGAGCCATTTCCACATTTCCAGGGTGCATGAAGGACCCTTCCTGGCCTGACTTCAGGTGCATGTACACTTCAGAAAACCCAGGGGACATAAGCACATGCCTGAAGGATCTTCCCAGGTGCTGTGGGACTGCTTGAAACTTCAGACTTTCCTGGATCAGACCTTCAGTTCCTGACCTGTATGCATTTGTAGACGTACACAGCATTTGGAGCTATTTGGTTGTCAGTCATGAGTCCGGCTCCTTTTTCCCTTCCAGGCAACAAGTAGCGACATCTCACTGAAAAACACCAGTCCTCCCCAAAAAGTCTCCAGGAGGTGAGATTTTTGTTGTTTGCCCTAGAAAAAACCCGCAACTCTGACCAAGCGATGTCTGAAACTTGTCCCTCTCTCAGCCCATCCAAGCAGGGAAAATGCCCTGAATTCCACCCCAAAACCACTGAGGAGCTGCTGTCTTTTCCCAAAATTTTGTTTGGGTGCCGACATTTAACCTCTGCAGGGACTTTCTTGGCTTGTTACCGCTACGAGCAAAGCACAATCCTCCAGAAACCTGGGAAGAGGGGAAATATCTGGAGAACGTTGAGACTCATGAAGGATAAGGACCCATCCTCGAGGTATTCAGGCAACCAACTCACTCCGAGTCAAGGCGATGCTTTTTAAGAACTGGGCCCAAAAACCTTGTCCAGGGTCACACTGGGAGTCTGTGGCCCAGCCTCTTATCCAGTGTCAAGGTCTTATGTGCTGATAAAGCACAGGAGACGTTGAGCACAGCAAGTTGTGGGAAATAAACACTACCCCTTCCCTACTTTAAGAAGTTTCGCAGCTTGTGGTTAAATGCCAAGATTAACTGGAGGGTTTTGTAAATGTAAAAGCTTTATTTGGGGGGAAAAAGTGGTTTACTTGAGTATGGCATGAAATTTTAACCTGGATTTTTACATGCTTGGCTACGTTTGTTAGCCAACAGCGTTTGAAAAGCTATAGATGCTGCGATTTGTGCACCACAGCCCCCTCCTCCCTCCGGCCGTGCAGGATTAGTCACCTCTCCTGCCATGTGCTTTACTCTCTGTAATGCCCGTTAATAAAGTTTCTTGTAATCCCAGATGCTTCACAGGCAGAGGGGAGACACAAGGGGCAGAGAAGTGGAGCCGGAGCCTCGCGTGTGGCTGAAGGTCGGCGCGGTGACGCAAGGGGAGATGCATCCCAGGGCTGCTTTTCCTTTCCCCCTAATTGGGTTTAGGGGATAGCTAAGCCTCATCTGAATCCATAACGCTGCATGGCATGGGAAGGAGAGAGCTTGGGGTGGGCTGTGATCCCGCACCACCCTCAGGAGAGGTTTCCCATGGGAGGTGGCACCATGGGCAAAGGCCACCCAACCCTGCGGCATCTCACATCCCCTCCCTGCTCTCGTCTGCTGCTCCGTCCTTCCTCCCCTCTTGCTCCCTCGTGAACTTTCCTCCCAGGGCAGCTTTGCCAAGCCCTGTTTACTTGGCATTCCTGGCTGACAGCTTGCTGCAGCGCTAACCACGGCTCCGAAATGGCAATTAGATTTGTTGTTCATGTGCATAGTACAAGCAGCCAGATTTACTGTCCTCTGCAGCTTCGCATGCAGACACTGCTGCTCTATTTAATCTTCATTAGCAGCGCCGTATGCCACACGGGGTGGGGGGAGAGGTGCAATTACAACAAAATTTAAAGGTGTTTTCCCAGGAAAGGTAAGACCCCCTGGGTTTTCTTGCAAAGGATCATCCTGGGCTCCCCTCCTCTGCAGCATCCATCAGCCCGGGAGGAGGTGGAGAGTTCAGAAGGGAATCACAGGAGTGCTAGCCCAAACCCCACGTGCTGATTTATTATTTACCGGGTCACGTAGTGCAAATAGGAATAATATAATAAGTGATGCTAAGGTGTCACCTCGGTGCCTATCCATGACATGATGGCAGCAGCGGGAGCTTCTGTGCCACCACATGAGCGCTTGGACCCCATGGGATCCCTTTCTAGTAGGGATGGGAAAAATTGGTTTCCATGTCCAGAGAGGTCCCAGCTCTCTCTCCAGCAGGGAAAGAACATGGTGCCGCATTTCCCTGGCTCAGGGGACCATCCGCTGCCGACCGCAGTCCTGCCTCTGCACAGTCACACCTTGCTGAGGCCGGAGCAGGGTATCTTGCTCTCAGCCTGGATTTGGCATCCCGCACTAAGGGATGTTGCAGCTCAGTGGGGTGCTCTGGGTCTGGCCAAGTGACTCACGGCGATTCTAGTGCTGCAACAAGGCTTTGCAGCCATGGTGGCTGCTGCTGGGGTGATGCAAGGCTGCAGGGAGGATGGAGAGCTGCAGGAAGCAGGTTGGGCTTGTTCTGATCTGCCAGGGACTGATGCCATCCTTCCTATCAATGCTTTCCCTGTGGGATCTTAAATCAAGGAGCCGCTTGTTTTTAATGGGCTTTTGAAGATTTTGCAGATTGACTGCACATGCAGCACGTGCCCAGGACAGCCATGTCCACACTGCCATACCTCTGAACACTGAGAAATCCTCCCCAGATCCTGCAGCCCTGGGATGGAAAACTGACTGCAAAAAGAGATTCTTGCCCTCTCCGTAGTTTTAGGCTTTCTCTTGAATGTGAGTTTCATTTTTCAAGTTTTTCCCCATATTGTGCAGATGGAAGGGAGAGAAAGAGTATGACCCCCTTGACGGCCATCCCTCTGGAAAGAGAGGCTGGGAGGAGAAAAGAAAGCATCTATGGTGGCACTTGGGATGAAAAAGAAATTGGCAATGCTGGATGTGGAGAAAATTGAAATAATGGTAGTGCTCACCTGGGAGAGAGGATCTGGGACGTTGGCATTGCCCGCAGAGAGGGAAGGGAGATGGGCTTGTGTCCTAAAGGCCATGTTTCCTTCAGGGGCTGGTACCCTGGCACAGAACAGAGGCTTACTTTGGCCATAATGAATTGCTCTGCAGCCCCATGCCACCCCTTGAGTCCCCATTTCCAGTCTCTCCGGCCATCACTAATCTCAGCTCAGGCTGAGCTGAAAATAAAAAAAAAGGCAGGTTTTGATGGAAGCCACTCTAAAATCTCATGAATAACCCATACAGGGACCGTATTAACCTCTCAGCATGAACAATGTCTATTGCTAATTAAACCTTTTTTTAGAGCAAATGGCTCCCAACGGGGCAAGTGCCACACCACGTGCCCTGCCTCCTCCGAGATGGTGTCCAAGCCTCTCAGAGCCATGGCGAGCCAGCCAAGCATCCTTCGATGGAGGTGGGAGGGAGAGATGTTGCAAGCCCCATGCAGCAATCTGTAATCAGCGGTCACGGCACCTCCGAGGAGAGCGACTGACTGAGCGCTACGATGTTGTGGTCCTCCCTGCCAACCCCAGCCCGTGCTGACTTCCCAAAAATCAATTTAATGGTGAAAGAAAGATTGTGCAGGACACCTCCATCCCACATCTCCTCCAGCCATGGGCTGTGCCTCCCCGGGGTGTGCTGGGCAGAGGGAAGGACGTGAGCTGCCATGCACCAAGGAGCCTGGGGATGAAACCAGGCAGGGTGTAGCGAGAGGGTGACAAAAGCACCAGGAGACAGCAAGGGGACACTGGACGCGGTCCTGGGCAACCTCTTCTAGGTGGCCGTGCTTGAGCAGGGGGGTGGGACAACCAGACATCCCTGCCAACCTCAACTAGTTTGTGACTCTGTGATGCTGGGATCATCAAGGGATGCTCCAGCTCCTGCCAAGCACTGTCCCAAGAACTGAATGTCTCTGAAGGGCTTCTGAGCACACGGTGTCCCTCTGAGCTGAGCGGGTTCTTCACCCAGACCCAGGACTTCGCATATATTATAGCAGGACTATGTATACATTATAGCAGAGTCCCCTGGCTATAAGACAGACACAACTGCCCTTGCAGAGGGCGGGTTACAAACAAAGAGGGGTGGCCTTGCTCCAAGCTGGGCTGTGCTGGGACTCACGTGATGGTGGCCACGGTGGTACATCTGGTGGGCCAGGCTCTGCTAGCTGACACAGTGCGCTCTGCTGCTGCCCTTGCTTCAAGAAGGGGGTGATTTATCCCATGCAGTTGGGGTTCCCTGGGGGTATCTTACCCCGACCCACCCCTGCTTCATTTCTGAGGTCTCCCAGACCTACAGAGGAGTAGGGCAGGCTGATCAGGGCTTGCCCTGCTCCACGTGATGTGGAGGTGATGCTCCCGTGCATCACCAGGCTCGGGGTCCCGGCAAAGCCATCGCCCACGCTCGAGTGACAGCAGAAATGTCCTTGGGAGGCAGCTGCCCTCCTCCCCACCTCTCCCTGCATTGAGGTGCAGCACTGCAGGCACCGAGGCCTTGCTAAGATGGCTGCATTAACGATCCTTGGTGTCTTCTTTCTGCTGGGGGCTGTGGAGAGGAGAGTGTGTTAAAAGCAAGTTTTGATTTACCACTGTGCTGAGGAAGGGGGGAGCCAGGAAAGCTCCAGCGATAGCAACAACAGAGCTGAGGCACCGCTAGCTGCAGGTGTTTAGGAGGATGCTGGTTGTCACTTTAGCCTATTATATCCATGTACTAATTAGCCATGCTATTTTATAACAGGATCTTTCCACTTGAACCATTCCATTTCCATATCCCCAAGTTTCCCTTTTTCCTGTGTCTCCCATTTATTATTTCTTCTCTCCCTTGTATTGACCCCTAGGCCTTATCTGCAAACCAAGGGAGTTCAAGATGGTCCCTGAAAAGGAACTTTGCCTAAAACAGTGAGTTTTCAATACCACAAGCAAATAAAGACCGCAGAAAATCCATGTAATACAGTGGTATGAAACATTTGCATTTGATCCTTGTATGGCAACTGCAGGAAAGTGATGAGTAAATGTAAGAAGAAGGAAAAGATGCTTCGATTAATAGAAAAGATTATTGCAAAGAGGCCTGACAAGGAGTTAGCCTGCTAAAATCTGGGCATCCGCAGGTGGGAACCTCTGCTTGAACTTGGGTTCAGAGCTGCAGGAAAGCTAAACCCTCCTTCCTCCCTCTCTCTGTTATAATCATCTTAACCCTTATAGGGCAACCACATATCACTGTACATCCCATCTGCATCTAAGCAAGGTAAAAATTATCCCTACCATGTGATCAAGCTGGTTCTCTGACTTTCTGCCTCTCACTTACAATGTTGCCCAGTAAATTCATTTCCCATTAAACTAATGAAAACTAATTTGGCTGCAGCACATCTTGTGGGCACCTCTCTGGGAAGGACAAGGCTCTCATTGAGGCTGGAGTGGCAAATGCAGAGATGTTGTTGCAGGCATGGAGGTGTCCCATTTTATCCCCAGCCTATTTCTCATGCTGACCCACAGATGCTCTACTGCAGGGAAAGAGTTTATGTATTTCTGCGCATTGCCCGAGAGAGGTGGTAATACCCTACGCATGGGTACTGAATCGCCGACAATTTCCTAGCAATCTAGAAAAGTATTGATTGTGCCAAACGGCGTATTCATGCTTCATCTCAGAGTGAAAAATTCGGTCCTGCCATGCAGTAAATTCAGCAAAGCATTCACAATTAATGTGCAGTTCCTGGCCATGCCTTTTGGATAGGCTGCCACGGACTGATTGATAATAGGAATTTTGCTAACTGCTTTAAGGAGCAAATTAAGGAACAAGTTAAAATATCTGTGCTTCGGGCACTGAAAAACAGCCTCAGTGAGTAAGCTTTAAGATCGCCTTAGTCTAGATGAGCCTTGCAGCTGCTCCTGTAGGATCTCCCTCTTCATCCATCCCTCATCAGCCCCACCGAAAATGAACAGCATCCATGGGCACGTGCAAAGGCAGACTTAGGGCGCAATTCTTGCTCCCACAGGAGGTTTCTAAATTCAAGCTCAGCTGATGTATGCCTACGCTGGCAGGCAGACAAAGGTCCAAGCTCAACCTGAGGTCTGAACTCACCCGCTAATCCCCCCGTATCTTGCAGACCTATGCTTAGTGGTTGTCTCAGCTGGAGTTGAGGAGCTCCAGGAGCTCCAGGAGCAGACGAGGCTGGTCACCGGCACTGGCTCAGCCAGGACTGAAGGTTTTGTTCATGCACTCTGGATGGAGAGGGCATGGCAGGGCAGAGCAGGCTGCAGCCCTGCAGATACCCCAGACATAGCTCTTCCTGATCCCGGTGCAGATGTTTTGGGGCTGGTTGCCACCCGGCTCACAGGCAACACGTGGAAGGAGACCACAGGAGCCACAGTGCAAACTAACAGGGATGCAGTGAAGGAGAGACCGACACCCACATACTAATTTGCCATTGCAGGAAAGATCCAATCAGTGAAAAACCCAACAAAATAATCATGAAAGGGACTCAAACGCTATTGCTTTTTTAAGCGGATGGATGAGAAAGCTGGAGGTGCACCAGACGCTACAGCAACAGCTAAGTGCCTTGGAAAACAAATGTCTCAAGGAAAGATTGCCTGTTAAACGGAATAGTAAATACTAGTATCAATATTCACTAGAGAGCTCGTGATCGCTTCTTCCCTGTCATCCAGGAAAGGAAGTCAGGCAGAACATCTGATATAAAGAAGAAGGGAAATGTAGAGGCTTAACAAACAAGATCCCTTCAGAAAACACCTCTGGGAGAGTGAAGATGAACAGGACTTCACAGAGAGCAGACATGCAAAAGGCTGGGCAGGAATAGAGACGCCTTGTTTGCATTTGAATGGGCTGCATGGGAAGGGTTCAGGCACAGAGGACTTTGCCAGCCCAATCTCGTAAGATCCAGCTCACAAACCCTCCATTCAGGAGGTTGTTGGGATCTTTCCCATCAAGGTCTATGATTAACTGACCCTCGTTGCCTCTGCTTGCACTCACGCCTTCCTATTGAACAGCACGTCGTAAAATTAAACAGCATTGAGCTGCACTGTGAAGTCCCTGGAAGGAGAAAGCAATTTCAGGCTGACCGAAGCAATGGCTGGTCTACTGCTCAGCCGGCTGTGCTTCATAAACACTGAAGACCGAGTCCCCTGTTGAGTGCATGCACCACCGACGTAACTGCTTTTGAGCAGCAACCAAGAGGGGCTCGGCTCAGCGTGTTTATGTATTCCAAAGACTTTGCTGCTATTCTCGTTTCATTTTGAGAATGGCCACATTCAGCTGGGTGGTAACACCAACAGGAGAAGTTGTGTAACCCCGGCACAGTTAGATGTCTCTGCAGGAAAAGCAGGCAGAGGTTGTTTAAAGAACAAAGGAGCGCTGAAAAGCCTAATAGCATCGCAGAGTATGCACAGAAAAGGGCTGTAAGAGCCCATTGAAAATCAAGTGCCATTAAGGTATGAATAAGCAACCGAGGGGGAAGAAAAAAAAAAAGGCCTCCGTATTATAAAGAGGGATGAGGAAGAAAGGAGCAATTCACTGTAGGGAATGAAAGTGCTGCATCAGTCTGATGGCTCCATCAACAGCCAGAGGGACTGATCCGTATGTACGCTGGGAAACATGCCACCATCCCAAATGATGTCTCCCCAGTGCTCTCCCGGTCACAGCCCCCTCTCCCGAGTTGTGGGGGTGACTGGCTGCAAAACTACCAGGTGCAAAACACCTCCCCGGGCATGCTGGTGTGAACGGACCCCTCTGCAGAAAGGATCTCCCAGCACAGGGCGAGAGGTGGTGTGTTGGCCCATTTATAACTGCCTGGGTTTCCTAGCTGACTTAGAGCTCCATTTCTTTGTTCCCGTGGGCTTGTGCTAAAACCCCAGCCAAGCCTGGCTGGGATGTTGGGGATGGAGGGCTCCCAGGAGATGCTTGGCTGTGCAGGATTTTCTTCTCAGACACCGAGCTCTGCTCAGTATTTTTCTAACATGACATTTTCAGTCACATCATATCCTACCTTCTAAGAGACACAAAAGACGGCCCATCTGGTTTCCTCCTGTAGATGCACCTGATCCGATCATCCCCAGGTCCCCGTGGCTGAAGACCATGTCTTTCCGTTTCCCCGTCATATTTCATTGCACGGTGTCACATCCAGCCTGCGACGCAGAAAACCTCCAAGGCAGAGATTATGTGGTTTTGTTTACACGGTGCACTGTTTTTCCAGTCCTGGCTGGCCTCTGAGATCTACGGATAAAGAGATTTTAACAGCAGACAGTTGCAAAATAATAAAGATGATCCAGATGGGCTGGTTTCCATCACTCTGGCTGGCACTCCCGTGGGTCTGTGGGAAGTACAAGGTTCCTTTGGTTTGTTCCCAATGTCCTCCAGCCTCCCTGGCTCTCGGTTTTCACTCCTGTCCAGCACACATCGTCTATGAAGTGCTACCCAGCTGTATTAGGTGCGTTTCATGGGAGCAGAGCAGCCAAATAAGCACCTTTAAACTCTGGTCCAGGAGAGACTAAAAGCACAGCCTGCAGAGTGGAAAGCAGCTGGGAAGGCAAGAGCAGGAGCAATGAGGCCGTCTCGTAGCTGGGACTAGGCAACGAATCCCTTTTAATTTCATCCAAGGGGTCCATAAGACCCCTTGCACCAGCCAACAGCCTCAAAGCAGAGAGGTTTATGCCATGACTATGGATGCCAATCTGCAGGTTAGAGTCCTGCCTTGGCAAAATCAGCCCTTTAATGCAGAATTGCCTTTGGATTCATGCATGAGCAGACATAAAGAGGCTGTAGCTTTAGTCCTGACTCCTCCGTTACCTTGGAGCAAAACCATCGGCAAGTCACAGTGACCCAAGAGTTCGATCGCTGAGCTCTAGAGGTAGGACTTAAAACAAATATTCAGACACTTTAAGGGAGGGTAATTGCAGGTAAAGCACTGCCTGGAGACCCCGGAGACACGATTCAATTTCCAGCTCTGTCGGTGGGGTACGGTGTGATCAGAACTGTGCAATCTTTCTGGACTCGGTTGCCAAACTGTAAAATGGGGTTAATTCTGCTCTCTTATTTCTTGACCGTTTTATGTAGACTGGAAACTCTTTGGGATCGGTATCATAACAAAGCCTCATTCATCGTGTTCCCTTATAGCATGAGCAGTGAAGGAGGAGCACAAGGAGGACACAGCTGCGTTCAAGTGATACCTAAGCATCACCTTCGTACTAAGGTTCCTGTATAAATGTACAGCACTGTGAATTTCATGGCATCCAGTTCAACTTGGTTGTGGTCCATCTCTTCCCGTCTTTTTCCGAATTATTCCTGTCCATCCCACCCCTGCTTTGTGCTGGCCATTTTCCCAGTGATTGCTGCTCTTTAAGAGGAGTCTGTTGGACTCTGAAAACAGATGATGACGGTAAGGAGAGCATTTCTGTACTGAGGGAGAGGTGATGCTGATGGGCATCAAGGGAGGAGAGCCAGAAGTGCCAGCGGGTGATGGATGGCTGCAATGTGAGGTGCACGACTGGAAGTGCCTCCTTCCCTGGAGCCTGGGTTATGCAAGGGAGACATAACGAAGGGGAAGAAGAAGCAGATAAGTGGATCGAAAGGATTTCCAGCTCCTGCACAAGAATGGGGGGAAAACTCTTTGAGGTCGCGAGGGAAAAGGCAGGGATGATTGCACTTGGCTTTGCAGGTGGTGTTGCGGGAAGGTGACCCAGCTGCCAGGCACCGCAGAGTTAAACAACTTCCCTTGCTTGCTGGCTTCTGACATAGAAATATGATTTATTTGGGGGAAAGCCGTATTTTTACAGCCTTAACATAACGGCGTGACATTCTGGACCTTCAGTATTCCCCTGGCGAAGTGCTGGGTAAATGCCATTGCTGGTAAAGTCTAATGACCTCTCTGGAAATTGAGGGGTAGTTGTACAGTCTTCACTTGGAGGAGGATTTTAAAAGCCTCATCCATCCAGCAAAGGATCAAATTCAGACCACGACATACTGAACAGCAAATGTCCCATGTCCCATGTCCCAACCAATACCCCAGTGCTACCAGCTGAATGCCGCGATCCCCTGACGACTGTGGCTGGCGAACAGTAGGAGAGGAGCGTGGTCATGGTCTGTTGCTGTACAGACAATGTAGTGCATCAAGAAACAGCTGGGAAGAATGTTCTAACATAAAAAAAAAGAGGAATAAAATTGATAAATGCCTAGTGTGTGCACGTAGAGAGATATGGAGCGTGCCCCAGGTGCTAGGGAAGTTATTTGTAAGCAGCCATGACTTATTAAATGAATTTCCCTACATTATCTGTCAGAAGCTGACTGCAGCTTCGTCATCTTTGCTCATGACATAGGATTATTGCCAAATTATTTCTTGCTCCGTTGATGGCTCCTGAGCTGTCAGAGCTTTCCTTGCAAACGATGGCAAGTGCGAAGCTGGAAGATGTTTTCAGTGAACCCTGTTTCCTGCCTGGCTAATTGACAGGAAGCGGACACGGCAGGGACAGTCACATAGCAGAGGGGATTACTGATTATGGACCTGAGTGAAGAGCACAGCAATTTTTTCAGTACAGGCTTCTTCCCGAGACAGATGCATTAGGGACCGTTTAGGGATACGGTGGAGGATGCGAAGATTTAACTACTTAACAGCAGAACAAAGTGAGGAAAGGTTTGAAGGCATCTTTGGGTTTTCTTCATACCTTCAGGAGTTTAGGCGGTGGAAATGAGAGTATCTAGGTGGGGATTCCCTTCCAGGGACATCCCATGGCACTGTGGCTCAGGTATATACCCCAGAGTATCCTCTTCTCTGAGGGTGGCCATAGAAAAAGACTTTCATGGTTTAGGGGGACCACAGAAGCCAGTCTGCCTATTTCAATTGCTTGAAAATGCTTGTGTGTCCAGTCCCCAAATAAGTTGTTGCAGGGCTTCATCCTCTCCTCCTAGGTCATCATTTCTGCTTGGAGCTCCTCACCCTTCGGTGCAAGCAGCCAGAGCTGGTGCACGGCACTGCTGACTGCATGCCTCACCACGAGCTGTCCTGGTTTTTGGGAAGGAACAAGCTACGTTCACCAAGGCAGAGCTCGCACCTCTTCGTGGGAGTCTTGCAGCTCTTGTCCCCTTGGTTCTGCTCTTCTCGAGCCCACAGCCATCATTAATCACACCCTGACCAGCTGCTGGAGGGTTTGTTTTAAATCTCCCCAGACAGCTCTGCAGAGAGTTCATTAAACACGAGCTCTTGCCATCCTGAGAGGGAATTAAATGGGAGTTAACATGTCTTAATGAGGAACTTAATGCTGGGTGTCCTGGTTTCGGCGGGGACAGAGTTAATTTTCTTCTTAGTAGCTGGTGCAGTGTGTTTTGGATTTAGTGCGAGAATACTGTTGATAACACTCTGATGTTTTAGTTGTTGCTAAGTAGCACTTATCCTAAGTTAAGGACTTTTCAGTCTCCCATGCTCTGCCAGCAAGCAGGTGTGCAAGAAACTGGGAGGGAGCATGGCCGGGGCAGCTGACCCGAGCTAGCCAAAGGGATATTCCATACCACGGAACGTCATGCCCGGTATATAAACTGGGGGGAGTTGGCTGGGAGGGGTGGATTGCTGCTCGGGCATCGGTCAGTGGGTGGTGAGCAATTGCATTGTGCATCACTTGTCTTTTCTTGGGTGTTATTTCTCTCTTTTTTTTGTTATATTCGTTTTCATTACTATTATTATTATTAGTAGTATTCTATTTTATTTTACTTTAGTTATTAAATTGCTCTTATCTCAACCCATGAGTTTTACTTTTTTTTTTTTCCTCCCCCGATCCTCCTCCCCATCCCACTTGGAGCGGGGAGGGATGAGCGGCTGCGTGGTGCTTAGCTGCTGGCTGGGGTTAAACCACGACACTGGCTAATAGAAATAACAGCTGAACACTGCAGATTTCGACGCACGGATGGGACACAGGGGACTCGTCGTGAAGTGCCCAGCGATCTTACCTCTTGCTGACAGGTGCCCTGATGGAAACTGTCCCAGAAATGGGGATGATGTGCTGCGCTCTGCCCCTGAAGAGCTGCACCGTGGTGGCCCTTCTGGGAGAGAAATGTCCCTGGGATCCCACATCCAAAGGCGATTTACTGCACAGCGGGGCGCGACAGGCAGCTGGGTGGAGGAGTTAAGCGTGTTTGCAATGTGCTGCTAATGAAAAAGATGGGGAGGGAGGAAGACGGGCGAAGAGAAAGATAAGGCAGGTGGCCAGGGACTGGAAATGCAAGCTGGAGAAATCAAAGGACACGCTGAGATTACGGGGGGAAGCAATGGATGGCCACAGAAACAGCATTGTCCCCTCATAGGGCTATTAATACTTGATATACTTCGATGTTACTGCACTCCTATATTTAATCTAAAGTCAACAAAGCTTAGCAAGGAAGATGCTGGGCTCCGGAGGAGCTGTTGCTACAGTTCAGACAGCTAAAGGGAGAACCGGAGCTATGTCCCCCCCAAACAACTTTTACACCTTGGTCGTGAGGTCAGCCTCAAATGGCAACTCTCCGCTAACAGATTGGCCCAGCTAATCAGTTAATTGGCTTTGCATGTTGTAAAGGGGTTCCTTGAAGTTAAAATCCCCTCCAGGGAGGGTTTTCCCACAAGCCTCCTCCTTCTCGATGGGATGCCAGGGAATTAAGCTCAGGTCTGGGTACGATCAGCCCTTCCTTTTGCTTTGCAGAAGCAGCACAGTCGTGTGAGAGGGCTGTTGCTCTTGGTTTATCAGAAAGGTGGCATAAAAAAAGCAATGAAAAGAAGCTTTAAAATGCTAATGTCTTATTTTTCTGATGTCTATGTATCTGGGGGCTGATAAATATTTGCATTTCCCTTGATAAAAGCCAGTGCTTTAGAACTGTAATGGGACGTGGGTCTGCTTCGCGGTGGAGTATAGATCTCGGTAAATTCTAATCAGCTGCTCAGGAATAGACATGGGGGAGTGGGGAATTGATAGATAAAGCATCAGCTATTAAAAGAAACACTGTACAGCTTCTCCGGGCTGGATAAATCAAGGAGCCCTTTATATTCACGTTCACGTGTAACCAAGGAAGGCAAATTGATGAGGACTTGAGTTGTACTCTCGTGTCGGATTAAGCTTTGATTTATGGCCTGGAAGATTACATTTAAATCTACCTGCTGTGGCAAATTCTTGTCTCCATTTTTAGCCGTGCTTCTTCCCTACCAGCTAGGTGGTTAGTCAAGAAAATAAAAAAAAAAACTTTTCTAGCAAAGTCGAAGAGCCAAACACATATTTCAGCTGGACACGCAGGGGCTAAACTCTGCTCTCCATTGTCCATGTGACTCTGCAAAGATCATTTTGGAAGCAACACGTGCTCGGACCAGAAGAGCTGAAAGCGGCCTCTGGCCACTTTTCTCCTCTGATCCAAAGCCGGTGTGTTTGGTGCTGCCACCCCTCCTTGACTCTTGGGGTCTGACGCATGAGGGTTCACGCGGTCGAGGGAGCTCTCGGTGATGATGCAAACATCAGAGGCCTTTTCTCACCTGCATGTTGACCCACCTGTGATGAAGCTGCCTGCAGTTTTCCTTTCTCAAGTGGACCAGGTCTATTCGTCTCAGTCAGGCTTTGCACCGGTGCCACCAGCAGCGCTGGGGACAGCCTGGGGCTCTCTGCACTGCATCACTGTAGTGCTCCAAGGATTCTCTTCAGCATCGAGCCTGACCTCAACGTGTTGTGGGTGCACGTGATGCCTCTTGCTGCTTTATTTAGCTGGGAACTAAGAATCATGAAAAGTGGCTGCTGGAAGAGCTCCTTCTTGTCAGGAAGGGAGCTGGCAGCACTTAAGGGATCCTGGGTGAATAATTTCTTGGTGCATCTCACTCAGGGGCTTTGCCAGGCCCTGTGACCTCAGGCTTTGTGGTGGGCAGAGAGGTAGGAAGTGGCTGGGGAGATGAACAGCAAGGTTCAATATGAGACCTCGGGGATGAAGTCCAAGTGCCGGTTGCAGGAGCGACCAGAAAGAGCTTTTCAGACAGAAAGTGAAGGGAGAAATATTACTCAGGTGATAAATCAAGAAGGACAAAGCTAGGCAGGGTGACCATGGTGTTGGTCTACGTGTTCTGGTGTGTCGGGGCCAGGATCGAGTGCTGACCTTGCTCCCTTGGGACCAGCTGCAGTGATGAGCTGGAGCTGGGAATTGTCCCCCTTCCCTGGTGCAAGGTGCCTGTGGCGAGCTGACCCTGGCTGGACACCAGGTGCCCCCCAAAGCCGCTCTGTCACTCCTCTCCTCAGCTGGACAGGGGAGAGAAAATAAAACGAAAGGCTCGTGGGTCGAGATAAGGACAGGGAGATCACTCACCAATTACCGTCACGGGCAAAACAGACTCGACTTGGGGAAGAAAATTAATTTAATTTATTACCAATCAAATCAGAGTAGGATAATGAGAAATAAACCCAAATCTTAAAAACACATTCCCCCCACCCCTCCCTTCTTCCTGGGCTTAACTTTACTCCTTATTTTCTCTACCTCCTCCCCACCGAGCAGCTCAGGGGGACGGGGAATGGGGGTTTGGGTCAGTTCATCACACGTTGTTTCTGCCGCTCCTTCCCCCTCAGGCGGAGGACTCCTCACACTCTGCCCCTGCTCCAGCGTGGGGTCCCTCCCACGGGAGACAGTCCTCCACCAACTTCTCCAACGTGAGTCCTTCCCACGGGCTGCAGTTCTTCATGAACTGCTCCAGCGTGGGTCCCATCCACAGGGTGCAGTCCTTCAGGAACAGACTGCTCCAGCGTGGGTCCCCCGCGGGGTCACAGGCCCTGCCAGCAAACCTGCTCCAGCCTGGGCTCCTCTCTCCACGGGGCCACAGCTCCTGCCAGGAGCCTGCTCCAGCGTGGGCTTCCCATGGGGTCACAGCATCCTTCAGGCATCCCCCTGCTCCAGCGTGGGGTCCTCCACGGGCTGCAGGTGGATATCTGCTCCGCCGTGGACCTCCATGGGCTGCCGGGGGACAGCCTGCCTCACCATGGTCTTCCCCACGGGCTGCAGGGGAATCTCTGCTCCGGCGCCTGGAGCACCTCCTCCCCCTCCTTCTTCACTGACCTTGGTGTCTGCAGAGCTGTTCCTCTCACATCTTCTCACTCCTCTCCCCGGCTGCAATTGCTGCTGCGCGGTAACTTTTTCCCCTTAAATCTGTTATCCCAGAGGCACTACCACCGTCGCTGATGGGCTCGACCTTGGCCAGCGGCGGGTCCGTCTTGGAGCCGGCTGGCATTAACTTTATCGGACATAGGGGAAGCTCCTAGCAGCTTGTGACAGAAGCCACCCCTGTAGCCCCCCCTGCTACCAAAACCTTGCCATGCAAACCCAATACAGTGCCAATTCCCAAAATGTTCATTGCAGTCCCCAGCCGGAGGGTAACCGGGAGGGAGTTGGGTGAGAAATGAAGAGATTTTACTGATGCTCATTTCAGATGTGGCTGTATGCGGCTATTGATGCGCTGGGCCTGGCTGGGGGGTTTCCGTCCTGCGGGGAAGGGTCAGGATTTGGGATGGCTGCTTGTAATCACTGAAAATAAAGCAAATACAGACCCGACACTCACCATAGATCTGTTGCTGGTTTTGTTTCTCATTTCATTTCAAGGTTTAATTTATGATCCCTACCTGCCTTCAGAGGGGGATGGCAACGAAGCTGCTGGGCTCTCGGGGCAGCCTGGAGTCTTGATGTGACCTTGGGCACTCCTGGGGACACTGGAAAATAAATTTTGGAAGTAAGCGTTTCCCCAAAGGCACGGACAGGAGTTGGCAGTGTATCCTGCCACCACCAGCCTGGCCTGAAAACAGTGAAGGAATAATTCTTACTGACTTCTAATTTGTGGCTTTTGTGTCTCATGCTCCCAGGCTTTCCTCTGAAAGCAGGCGCGCTAGAGAGAATAATAGTTTTGGCATGGCGACTGCTGTTCTCACATAATCCCCTGACTCCCAGAGCTGCTGCTTTAAGCCAAGTTTTTGTAACGCAGCTTGTGACAGTCCAGGCGTGTGGTCTCGTGCTCCTGCACGGCGATGGTTCAGGTTGGCCCAGGAGGCACACGAAGAGTGGTGGACTGATGTCCCTTCGGTCTGGTCCCCCACATCTTCTAAACCATGAGCCACAGACACCCCCAGATTGCACCTCTCCTCTCCTTGGCTTTGTCCCTATCTTGTCCCTGAGCCCAGATATTTTGTGTGACACGGAGCAGCCCATGAAATGCATTTGCCTGGACCTGGCTGCCCAGCTGATGCTTGCCTGAGCTTTCCATTCCCAGCTTCAGCAAGCCCAGAGCAGGTGCTTTTCTCTTGCTCTGCTGCAGACCACTAGCCTGGATAAAAAACTTGTTTGCAATTACCAAACAGAAGGGAGAGGAGAAAATTGCACAGCATTGATCAGATGAGGGAAAGACAAGAAAAGACGAGGTAGACTGGATATCGTGTGGGGCAGGGTCTATCTCCCTCTCTTTCTGAAATGCTTGGTGGCAGACCTTGCCCACTCGGAGCCAGAGGCACACTGCCGAGCAAATGTCAGTCCCGGGGGGGGGTCACCTATGGGGCTGAGGAGCAGCACAAATCCAATACTTATATCTTTGGGAAAACTGCATTCACTGGAGTTGGCAAAAGCACACATAAACTGCATGGAGTGCAGCATCTAAGCATTGCATGAGCATCTCCTTCCATCCTCTTCTGTCCCTGATTCTGCACCCGTATTTTGGACCTGGTGGCAAACACGCCTGGACCCGGCAGGGTGTACACAGCCCTGGCCCCAGGGTGAGCTTTTCAGAAGGGTTTCACCTGGGATAAAATCTGGCTCCCCTGCCAAAACTGGTCCTTTTCACCCTGCAGGAAATCTGAAGTCTGCATCTGAACTGCCTACAGCAGGTGAAGGTTTTGAATTGACTTGATGGGAGGAAGGTGTTTAGATACCAGCTGAACTGGGCTGGTTGGGTAGCAGCATTGCTTTTCTCTCCCTTTTTCCCCTGGCATGCGTGGACCGTGACATTAATTCATAGAATGGAGCAAATAAACGCATAACTCTGCCTACAGGCAGATCTACAACTCACGGTGAATACTGGCATGCTGAGCCCAGGTAATGACAAACACAGACTTTAATAATTTTTTTTTGCTGAGCCTGGTCGAAAGTGGCTGAAAGCCCGGACAGCCCTGCTCAACTGGAATGAGTAAACCCTGCTTCAGCCTATCACCTCTCTGATGTCTAACTCTGCCAAGGCTCATATCCATCCCCAGAAACAATGTTGGACAGCCATGGTGGTACGTGGGGATGGAGGAGGATGGGGTCACCACCCTCTGTCTACCTGATGCTTTGCACGTCCTGGTGAAGGCGGTGTCATTTCCAACGTTGGCCTCAGCAAGGCATCATGCAACAGCCTGGTCTGTCTCCTCCAGGCTGAATTTCCCTGTTTACCAGTCCCACCAGTTTGCTTTGCACCTGGTAGCGAGAGCAGGTGCTGGATGAGGCTGGTTTTCCTTTCTTGTCCTGGGGCTCCCACCCTTTCCCAGACTTGGGGATGCTGTTGTCAAAGAAAGAGGTCTGTGAAGCATCCAGCTCACACGTGGTCCTCGGAAACACCGCTGTGTCGTTCCTGGTGCTGAACAAGCCCAGCGTATTTCTGAGGCAGCACGAGGGGGAACTCTTCAGAAGCTATTTGGAGTTATTGATAACCCAGGCAGGAAATCCTCATTATCTGATGGAGTGCCAGCAGCCTCCGCAGAGCGGTTTGGAGGAGTGCTACGTGCACGGGCTGCACAAGCACTTGCAAGATCCCTTGCTTCCCAGGGCAGATCAAACCCTTCTGCACTGCTCCCTCCAGCCCCCCGGGGACAGGGAAGGGGGGGAGCGCCAGCGGGTCGCTGGCGTGTGTGCAACCACAAACAAGGTGGAGAGCTGACACGCGTGTTCAGCATAGGGAACGAGGTGGGGAGCAGCGAGGGAGAAGCACCGAGGAGGGAGGAGGACAGCCATGGAGATGCATCATCTCTGGAGGATTCAGGAGGCAGAGAAAAGAGTGATGTGCATTTTAGGGCAGCAATAAATCCATATTCTGCATTGTGTTTACCAGCAGGGAGGGTGCCCAAAGTGTTTAGCTCCCCAAAACTCTGATGTTCAAGCTCCTGAGTAAAGACTGACAGTCATGGCAGCAGTGTCCATGCAGAGGAAAGCCCAACCAGCTCCTGGGCTGCCCAGACCTGGGGCTGTGCCATCCCCACTGCCGGCAGATGCTCAGGCCCCTGGATAAAGCCAGCACATGCCTTTGCGCTGCCCAAGTCCACCCTGAGCTCGGGCAGGGGGAT
This sequence comes from Gymnogyps californianus, assembly GCF_018139145.2. Taxonomy (NCBI): domain Eukaryota; kingdom Metazoa; phylum Chordata; class Aves; order Accipitriformes; family Cathartidae; genus Gymnogyps; species Gymnogyps californianus. Next base: position 1,137,966 of record NC_059471.1, on the reverse strand, counting down.
GGGGCAAACGTCACCCACTTGGTGTCATTTAGTGCCAGCGATGGGAACCACCACCAAAGCCTCCAGTGCAAGCAATGCCCAGCTCTCACCCATCCCCTCAGTCCTCTTCTATGGGGGAAACTGGTCTGAGATGAGTCAGACCAGTCCTGTGACAGCAGCATCGCCAAGGAAATTACAAAACACCAGCCTTGCTTAGAAATTAGGAGTGTTGCGACCAGGGGAAGAAGCTGCTTAGCTGACTGCTGATGAAGAGCTCTCATTTCCACCTCCATCAGTGTGCAAATAGCTATTTGCAAAGCGAACTGGCTCAGAGAGGGACATTAACCATTCGCTTCCTCCCCCTCCTCTTCCTTCCAATGCCTGTAACTGATCCTTCAAGGCACCCACTGCATGCAAAATGCATTTTCTTGCTGGTTTCCAGGTCAAGACTTGCTGCAGTATCAGAAGGTTTTGTCTTTGCTCAGGTCCCGTGGGGAGAAGGGAAGACAAGAAGAGACCAACATTTTCTCTTTGAACCATGACCTTCAAGTCACTTTCGCATGTCAGGGCAGGAAAGGAGCGCTGAATGCTTGACCAGAGCTCACCTGCAGGGAGGGATGACTCTGCTCCTGGATTCAAATAAAATCTTTTGAAAGTGAAAGAGAAAACGCCGCTGTCGTTACCTGGTCTCTGTAATACAGCAATGCACTTTTTGTCCGAGGCAGTTTCCAGGGCCACGTGAGAGGAAGGTAGACTGGAGCAGCTTGAGGCTGGGGATGCTATAAAGCACATGTCGGTTCACCCCACTCCTGGTGGCTGCGCAAAAGGAAGAGCATGATATTACCTAAAAAAAAAGCTGCTCAGTTGCCTGCAAAAAACCCCCCAGAACAGCCTCAGGTGATCTACAGCCCCATCCAGCACCAGGGAGAGAAAAGATCTCACAAACTTGTCAGGAGATGATGGAAACCAGAAGGCAGCTGGTTTTCCACCCAGCTCATATGAACTTGGTTTGCTCTTCCCTCTGAATGCCTTCTCCAAGGGAAACCTGCCGTGGTCCCATTTGACGGCTGGAGCTTCAGTGTGCTGCCAACACTCAGGTGCCACCTCCAGCCCAGGTCATTGAGCACCACCGTCTTCTATGAACCTGGCAGGGACCCCGGTGGAAATATCACAGAATCACTGAATAATTGAGGGCAAGGAAGGACCAGCTGGTTCATGTTGCTCAGGACCTTGTGCTGCCCGGGTTTGAATATCTCCAGGGATGGAGAGTCCACAGGCCTGGACTGCTTCGTCTCCAGCCGCTCCTGCTTCCCCAGTGCAGCCGCCTCTGTCCTGTCCCCAGAACGTGCTTTCTTGGGAACATCTGGGAGATGCAGCACCCTTTTTAATTAAAGAAAAAAAAAAAAAAAAAAGGTGTCATCGTTGGTTTTGGTTGAATTTGAATCATTATCGCCTGTAGACCTGCTGGCTGGAAGTGGAGCTATCAATCAGCAGACAGCCCTACTGCTGAGGGGCACAGAAGAGCTCAGTGCTCGACCAGTGCCAGCAGCAGAGCTGAGAGCAAAACCCTAATTCCCTCGTTCCCCGTGTCTTTTTAACCACGAGATCACTTTTCCTTGAAAAAAGTTCAAAACCATAAGATGCGCTATTTGCTCCATCAGTAGGTAGGGTAGAAATAGGGGTCCCTGGGACACCCTGCTCCCCCTCCTGCCGCTGCTCGAGGAGGGGCAGGGGTCTCTGCAAATCTGGGGTCACAGCAGAGGGATGGGGACCTGCTTTGGCTTTAGGACATCCGTACTGTTTTGGGTCTGGTTTTGGGGGAGATCGCTCTCCTTCTCATTCCCTCCCTCTTTTAGGGAGCTGAGCAGAGAGTACAATCTACTTTGTGAATCCCCTCCAACTTCAGTTTTACCAAAAAAAAAAAAAAAAAAGAATAGTTTTCATCCTGTGAATGCTCCAGGCCTTGAATATTCATTTAAAAGCTTGGCAAAGGAGGAGAGTTCAACTTTCAGCCTCATTAACTAACGAAGCTCCCCACAGCTCTGCTGTCGCTCACCAGCCACCGCTGCCCAAGAGGGGCAGGTCCTCATCGGGGGGTCGGGAGAGGGCTATTTTTGAGCTGCGCTCCTTGTGCATATTAATGAAGCTCAGGAGGGGATGTGACCTGTTTAATCTCTCTTGGGTGGAAATGCAACCAGCCCGCAGACTCAATGCAGTTGGGTGGACGAACGCTGGAGAGGTGAATGGATGCACCAGAGCTCATTTCTCTTCCCTGCCCCGTGGGGAGAAAGCCACCACTGCTTCATCTGCCAACACCCCGCCATGGTGAACTGCCCTCCAGGTGGAAAGGTCTCCGGGCCACGCTTCAGGAGAAGCTGGAGAGGTGCACGTAGACATCACGACCTGTGTCCACCAACAGCCTTGGAGACGCTTGGCTGCTCAGCACGCAGAGCCCCTCGGCCACGGTGCCACCGGAGGTGTTTCTGACGGCAAGCATCCCATCCATCCCCGCGGAGTTTTGTGTCGTGCTGAAGTGCTTTCACTTTTAGCACGGAAAGAGAAGTGAGGCTTTTCACTGCAGGCTGAGGTGACCCAAACTGAGTCACTTCTGTCTGCTGAATCACAGTCCTTTGTTTTTGAGTCGGTTTGACATTTATCAGCAACATTTGCCGTGAGGACGTCAGAGGAGATGAGGAGCTTGGTGCTCCTCTTTTTACCTCCTCTTGCAGACCGGGAGGGGGACCTGGCTGGTCTGCAATGAGCTCCATGTGATGATGTGGCGTGCTCTGAAAAATAGAGAAAAGCCCGGAAAAGTTATGAAGCGCCTGAGTTTCTACTCCTGTGACTTGCTGGAGCGGTCAGACCAATTTCATTCAGGACCAAATAAGCCAAAAACAGACTTTCTGATATTGCTTAATATTTTGTCCTTGTCCTTCTGCTCCATGGGGAGTTTCTCTATTTTGACATTTCCATTAGGGATGAAGGTGGGTGTTGGAATTTCCCGAGGGATAGAAATTCTCATTTTCCCTCAGGCCAGCCCAAATAATAAATCTGCAACCAATTAAACCTCCCACTCATCCCTATTCCACAAACCATGGCCTCTTGGAAGTTCATGGCCCCAGCTGAGATGAAGCTCCTCCATTCCTCTCACTGCAAAGGCAGAAGCTGTTGCTCCTAGGGGACCCATTTTCCTGTCTTTCGGCGATTTTATTCCAGGCATTTACCTGGTCTAATTGTACCACCTCTCATTTCTAGCCCACAACTGCTCTGGTTTGTCTTTACGAGGCTGCCCGCAAGCACTCTTGGATTATTCACAACTATTTTTCTTGCAAACTTCGGTTAGTTTGGTCACAGGCAGGCCATTGTAATCATTATTCTTGCAAGGACCAGAAGCTTTTAGCCTGGTTTGTTTATTTTTCAAATGTCAGAATCTGTGGAGTTTGCAAACACAGAGAGGGAAAAGGTGTACAAATGGCCCACCCTGATGTTAAAGCCAGGAACTAGAAGTAAATTTAGAGACTGACAGGGTCAGAGAAAGGGTTGTGGGTGAGAAGAGGACAGGAGAGAGGAGAAATGGTGGTAGTATCTGACAGAGACACGGAGAAACTTTCCTCCAACAGAATACAGTGCAGATAATTGCTAGGCCTGCCGGTAAATCCCCTGGCACTTCGAGAAGGATCCTTATGATCTTTGCGCTTAACAAGGGATTTTCCTGTTAACAAGCTCTCAGCAAGTGTGCACTCAGGGGACACCAGTGCTCTGCCCTTGGGCAACGGCGAGGTGAGACCTGTGTCAAAAATGCCCCAAAAGCATCAAGTGACTAAGCTGGAACATAGATGCATACATGCTGATGGCAAATATAGATGCGCAGTGCGTAGGTGGTGAGGGTCCTGCCGCCACTTTGGGCTCCCCAGTGCTAAAGGTGGCAGCAATTGGGATGGAGGTTACGGGAGAGCAGGGAGAGCTACTGATAAAAAAAGAGGCACAAGCAAATGGAGAAATACTACATGAAAAAGGGGCTGTAAGGTGCTGTTGATGAGCCTCTGAGACACTCAATGCCCTGCATTGGAAACCGATTGCTTGATGACATCTCTCTATCCAAATCCTGCTAGCAAATACCTCTGCATATGCATAACCTCTGCAGGTAAACCTAAGAGACCCCTCTCAGGACCGAAGCAGCAGCTGGGGCTCATCCTGGGTTGATATCTTGTCTTAGAGTCATCATCTGGAGGAGAAAAGCCATACCTCCTTCTTGCAGAGAATCAGGAACTGAGATGCATCCCAGTAGGGAACTGTCATCGTTTCCGGGGCTGTGTCATCCCAGAGGGAGAACAGCAGCGTGTGGCCGTAGCCCTGTAGCAAGTGTGGGAGGAAGGAGATGAACCTGACTCATGCACTGCTGCTTCTGCTTGCAAATGGGAGCTCACGGAGGCCGCTCAGGAACTAAAAGGATTCAGCGAGGCAGTCAGCTTGGACCTGGGCTGTTAGAAAGACGGATGGGGACCATATGCTTTATTAACACCAGGGACACAGATGAGCAGGTTTGAGGCAACGGATGGCTGTCAGCTCTGTCACGGTGTCAGGTAGTCTCGTGTTTGAAGGATTTCAAACCCATCCTTTATTTCCAAGTAAACAGTAATGCCAGATGGGTACCCTCACTGCCTAACCATCCACCTCCCCAGGTCCTCCTGGGCGTTCATGGACGTGCTGCACAAGCTGTCCCCTTGTGAGATGACTGCAGGTGACTTCAGACCTTTCTGATGCTTGGCTTGCACAGAGTGAGGATAGGAAAGGACCTCCAGGAACAACAAGGGAAAGAAAGAAATCTGGCAAGGGAGTTGTTAGGAAACAACCGCAGGGACAGGAATCAGCCCAGGAATATGGGAAACGAGGAGAACCTGGATTGCTTTAGAAATGAGGGAAGGAGCTTTGCCTGTGCAGAAGGAGGGGTGCCAGAGGGGAGCTGGGTGGGCTGGGGAAGCAGGCAGAGACGCTGTGCACCCCGTCTGTGGGTGCAGCATGAGCTGTGGGAGATAGGTGGGAGCACTGCTTGCCTTTAAATCCATTTTTTCCCTTTGAAACTACGTTCCTACTGTCAAAGATCCCAAGGGGAATTGCTGCTGTGGCTTGAATTCATTTAGACCTCATGGACTTGCTATGCCCAGGGTATACAAGAGACCTGGAGACCTCCAAGGCAGCTGAAGAGTGGAAAATGGTGCAGCTGGTCCTGCTAGGAGAGGGAACCTGTCCAGGGGGACAGAGAGCTATGGGCATGGGGGTGTTACCAGCACAATTCACCTTACGAGATGGCATGGGGCTATGGTGGGCTGCTGGATGAGGGAGATCTTGGGTGATTTTATGAAGGACTCCGTTACCGTGGAGAAGGAGGAACATGTGTCCCTTGCATATACCTCCAGTGTTGACCTTAGTCAACAACCACAAGCATCAGCAGCCTCTGGGTTACGTTACCACCAAGAAGCCTCATTACCTCAAACGTGAGTCTTCCCATTCAGTCCCCATTAAACCACACTATGAAATCCGGCTGCCCTGATTCCCAGCAGGGCTGCGTGGTGGAGGGAGCGCTGCGGGGTCTCCTAGAGCTTCCCGACATTTCATTTATCAGCCCAAAGTGCTGCATCACCATGAGTGGCTTGCGGTTGGTGCAAGCAGAGCACTTGGGGATGTGCAGGTAATAGGTGCTCCGAACGTGCAAAACGGGCCTTTGGCTCCAAGGTCAGGGCTAGGTAAGGATGCGAGATGTACTGGGGAGCTGAAGGGCAGAGGGACAACTCCTTTGCCCTCTCTCTATTGCATTTTGCAAGATGTGGGAAGCGAGCGTGACTGCTCAGCACAGGTTGAGTCTAACCCACGTCTCTAAGGGTGCAGCAGTAGTAGAAAACCTGCAAAACAGCCCTTGCAGAGACAGCAAAGAGGCAGCTCGAGGAAGGGCAGAGGGATGGAGGGAGATGACAACTGATAAATCACAGCGAGCAGATCAGGACTCCCAGAAGGACGCGACGGCTCCGAGACTCGTGCAGAGTGCCCAACTTCCAACCCACCCCAGCTTGCAAGCAGGGTCACCCCCCAGGTGTGAGGCACCTTCAGGGGTAGGAATTCATTGCACCCCAAAAGTCACCAGTCCCAGGCTTGTTTGCACAGGCAGGACCCAAAGGAATGGATTTGGGCGTCAGAAAACTGAAATTAAGGTTGTAGACTGTTCTTTTCATTTTTTATAGCTTTTCTCTCCCAATCTTTAATCAAATGTTTCTTCAGCTCTTTATATAGTTCCTATCAAAAAACTCCATCTGTAGAACAAAATTTCCCTCATTTCTAGTTTAATTTTTTTTCTGCGAGTGGCAAAATGTTCTTGTCTGAAAAATGTTTAATGAATTTTCCACTGTCGCTTGCCTTTATTAGCCCTGATTTCCTATTTCTGGCGATGCGCTCTGCCATTCCCATGTTCCAGAGCCCACTAAATTATTCAACCCATTTATTTCTGACTTTGGGTATTGTTCTGATCTGCCAGTATGCGCTAGTCAGATGGTAATGGGGAAGCTTTTCTTCATCAAGCTGGGGAAATCAGCACAGGCAGCACCCTATGGGAGTGCATGGGGCCATTTCTCCCCATCACACTGATTTTTAGCAGCTCCACTGCAAAAGTCTCTACCGTGCTCCAGTCCCTCCCACGCAAGATGCTGTGCCCTTGGGTGGCAAGCCACGATCCTGGCCGCTTGCTGACTGTGATCCCACTACCCCATGGTCAGAGAAAGCTTATTCTGTATTCGGGGACTTACCCAAGGCATGGATGCTTGTGGGAACAGGCTGGTTTTAATGACCTCCTGTATGAGAAAAGCTCCTCCAGGACATCTCTGCCTTGTGCTATGGAGAAATCCACTCTGTCTCCAGTTTTCCATAAATACGATGTTGTACCTGCTCCAAAAGCAGACCGGGCTGTTAGTATTTATGTGGTGCAAGGGCAGGGGGGTGTTAGCTGGGGAGGGAAAGCAGCCCACATGCGGGAAAACTGTATTTTCACACACTGCCTTTCTGACATTTGTTTGCCAGAAAAGAAATATACCTCCAGGCATGAAACAAATTGGTCCTATTTATTTACCCTCCACCCATAAAGCAATCATTTGCTCCCAAAAATCTCCGCGCTGTTGGAGAAAAGGGCTTTATTACTTTGGGAAGCAGGGCTTCGAGGAGGAGATCATTATCAGAATTTAAGAGCTGGATAGAGACTTATCTGTGGCTAAAAGTCTGGTATTAAATGGGCTTCTGTTTACTGATATTCATGCTTTCCACCTGGCAAAAAAAAAGGCCTCGATTTAACAAAGGATAGCAGTACAAAGTGTAAACTCGTCAATAAGATTTTTAGCTGCATGCTCCTTTTGATTACCCAGTACCCAGCCTTTCATTAAACATACATTACTGCAAGCAGGTGACTGAGGTGGGATAGGCTGAGAGAAACTGGGAGACAAGAGGTCACTGGTCCCGCTTTTGCCCTAAAGCAAAGAAGTCAAGAACTAAATTAATAATTGAAGATATTATTCAGGGAAAGTGTCACCCCTTGCTCAGGGGTTCGTGGCCCCAGACCACAGAAAAGTTGAGTCCTCGCCTCCAGGAGCGCCTTGCTCTCCCACACTTATTCTCTGCCACATCGTTCCCCACCATTTGGAGATGTATCGAGGTCTAACCATCTTGCACTGCTTCATAACAGCAATTAGCATACGTCATGCCTGAGCCAACCCATAATGCTGCTGCACCATTTCCCAAAGCTCTGATTTGACTGCTCTGCCTCACCAAAGCACCACAAGCTGCTCCTCCATGGTTTAAGCCCCTTTGTTGTCTATCCCTGCTCTCCATACCATTGCTTCTCCAGCGTGGAAAGCCTGGCTCAGCTTGGCCTGGGAGATGGCGGGCACAGATGAGTTTCTGGAGAACATCCTTTGGGTTTTGTTCCATTCTTTCCCTCACTTTTCTGCATAAACTTCAGTGTAGCCACATCCTTGGTCTCTCCTAAGTCTCTCCTTGGATGAATCCCGAGCTGTGATGCCTCCTGAAGTCCTAACAGCAGCTGAGTTCACAGGGGTGTGTGACCGACGCTCCCACCAATGGCCAAAACTGCCTCCTTGTAGCTCCACCTGGTTGAAGATGCCGTCTCCATCCGTCTGGGACATTAGATGCCCATTAAAACAACACTGCTTTTCCATCCGGCATTTGCACAGCACCCGGCAATAGGATCAAGTCCCCGAGGCAGCTCCTCAGCACTGCAACAACAGAAACAACTGCAATACAGTTGACCCTCCGTTGTCCGTGGGCAGCTCATCTTGTTTGAGGCTAAACCCTGCCACAGGTGAAGGAGACATGCATGCCATTTTGAACCAAGGAGGGCTGATTTTCTCTGCCCACAGGCAGCTATTCTGTCTGGGACCTGCTCAGGTCTGGCTACGGTGCAGCCCCAGCCTGGAGAGGTGATGCAGAGGCTCCCGGAGGTTCTGCATGGCTCTGGAGGCCTTCGTGGTCAGATCACCTGGAGATCTACGCACCAGGTCCTGGGAGGGCTGCAAAACCGTACGCACTCATCAGGGACTCACACAAGTTATTTCTGAACCTGAGCAGCTTCTTGTGTTTGTGTGATGCAGCATTTGAGATAATAAATCCTCCGGGAACAGGATTGTGCTGCAGAATGCACCAGTGAATGCCCAGGCTGGGTCTGGAAGCAGCAGAGCTTGTATTACCTAGGTTTTTCCTTTTATTTGCAGAATTCAGTCTCCTGTTACCCTGGCTGAGAGAGAAGCTATTGCAATCATAATTAAATGTCACATATATTTAACAGAGCCCAAGTCTCTATTCCACACTCCCTCTTCCATCTGGCTCCCAGCACAGCTGAGATCAGACTCTTCACAGCCTGTGAAATGATATTAGGGCAGTTTCTCTTTATCACAGCCATGATTGATGCCTGCAGTCAGCTCATGATATAATGAAGGCAGTTCAGGCAGTACAATGGGGGTGTATATTTAGAAGATGAAAGAGTACCTTGTGAGCCATTAAGTATCATAACATTAGCACTGGGGAGTGTAAATAAGAAGCGTAACATAAGGGTTGGTGAGTCACCGTATCGGGGAGTTGCTCTCCACCCAATAAAGTACCTATTCTCTGCTAAGAGAGAAGAATTGGACCTGGATGACACTTACTGTGAGCCCTTTCGTACCGGTGCCTTCCCTTCCACAAGCTCCGCAGATGGCTTGAACGAGTGACTCCTTCATTTACCTGCGCCAGATGGGGGAACAGGCTTGTGAGCATGGCTGGTGAGTGGTTTGGCCCCCAAACCGGCAGACTTGCCAGTGGCAATGTTCTCCAAACGCTGCCAAGCCTATCTGCCAAGGGGAGATGAGCGCATCTCCGTAAACAGAGCCTTCCCGGGATGTCCCATCTCCTGCTGGATGGCTGTTTGCTGATACAAGCCATCATGCCAGACAGAGATGGATGGGGGTTTCAAGCCATACGTGAAATGGGCATGTTTTTGAGTACGAGGCCAAGGAAAGCATTATGCATCCTGGCTGTGCCATGGGCAGCAGCTCGTTCTGGTAGGACCTACCTCCAGGGATGCAGGCAAGCTTGGGCGAGAACCCCGGGGAAGTTTACCTTCTGCAGGAAGATGAAAATGGTAGCTAGAAAAAGACTTGGCCTTTTTCATCATCGTTGTTTAAGTAAGGAGTTGTGCAGCCAGGCTGACATGGTAGGACATCTCAGATGTGTGCTGACCTCTTTGGCTGTAGCTCTGCTCTTCCCCATGCGTGTGCTCTTCTCTGCAAGCACTTGTCTGGTGACAGAGTGACTTGTGCAGCTGTGGGCTACTTCTTTTGGATGAGACCTGTCCTAATGATGGTATCATGATTATGGTGTCATGATTACCTGCATTTTTGCTTTGGAAGTACTGCCACAGGCTCACACTTGGTGTGGAGTCAAACATCTGCAGAAGAAAGCAGCAATGATAGCACAGCACATCAGGTGGTCAGAAGGGTATAGCGTTTCCTTCAACATCATAGGCCATCCCTGGGATTATGGTGGGAAATCACAGCCCTGTGCTTCACCCAACATCCCAGGTGCATGCCTAGCACAAGCTACAGATATTCCCAGGACAAAAGTGGAACCAAACTTTGCTTCGTTTCTGCTTCTCAGTTGCCCCAGATGGACGAAAGACAAGAAGAGGAAATCTCCCAAGAGCTTGAGCTTCTGCTGAACTTGCACCAATCCCCTTGCATTTGCCAACTCAAAGCCACCAGCACTGGTTCAGCCCTGCGTTTGCCCAGGACCTGACATCCTCCGTGGGCCCTCCTGCAGTCCTCAGAAACCTGGTGTCCCCTAATCCCGGAGAGCTTACTGGCACTTCTGTGCAGCCGCCTGTTTCCTTGTTCCTGCCAACAGCCTTGTTCAAAACATGTCAGATCAGGTTTGCAATTAAGTTCAGCAGGGGCTGGTTTATGACAGGTAATCACTGGGCTGTTGCTCATAGGTAGTGACAGACCTCACCGATCACAAACAATTGCGATGCCTACCTTGCCGCATGCCAGTTTGTATCTTCATTTCAGCTGCGATCTCCCTATTTGAGCTGACAGCAGCTCTCGCCATCTGGAGAGAGGTGTGCTTCTCCTTGGCTGAGCTATTCAGCATGGAGGTGCCGAAGTATCATTAGCAAACATCAGAAAGTGGAAAACGTCAGGTGTTTATTTCTCCACAAGCTGTTCTGGGATGCCTATAAATAGAAAGTGTGCTCCACAGTGACCTGAGAGCAAAAGCATGTTAGATGCCCATGGTTGGGTGACCTGAGAGCAAAAGGATGCTAAATATCCATGGTTTGGTGGTCCGAGAACAAAAAGCATGCTAGACGTCCGTGGTGCTGGCTCTCTGACTAAACTGGGGCTAGAGCTGAGAGTGTGGTCCAAAGCCACTTGTTAGAGGGAAGTCCTTTCACTGGCTGCGGTGAGCTTTGCAACAAGCCCTTAATTTCTGCCGGTGAGGTTTCGCAGTGAGCTTGAGCCAATGGTGGCAGTGCATGGAGAGTAATGGACTCTGACTTTGGAAAACCTCCTGTCCTGGCATGCCCTGGCGATGCCTCCCACCCAGTCCCTGATCTGGTGCAGGGGTTGGTTTGGTTGCGTGACCCAGTTTGGCCAGAGACCGTATTTTTTCCAGAGGGTATTTTCAGCCACAGCTCTGTGGTACAGGTCCCTGAGCAGCCCCATGGAGAGGAGAGGGGTAGAACAGAGGGCAGATGGGACTCCGCTTTTGGGGTATCAGGTTGTCTTGGAAATAGCAACCTGCAGAGCCATGCACAGAGTCTACCCTGGAGTATCATGGACCCAGAGGAACCTTCTGCTTGGCCCTCCACCTGGGACAAAGCCTATTGACTTGTCCAAGCCCAGCTGGCTTTAGAAGAAGTCTTTGCCCTGCAAACGTCCTGGTCAGAGTGAAGATATCCTCTATAAGCCACCTTGTAGCTGGGAAAAAGCTGTACCATAAGTCTGCCCACCTGGAGGTGACCAAGAGACTCCAGAATCCAAATGTCCATGGATTTCCTCTGTGGGGGAGGACAAGGTACTGAAAGACGGAGATGGAGACAAGGTGACCCATTGGAGCTTTGACATCTCTGGCAGGAGATGTTCCAGGGCCTATTTCCATGATAATGCCAGCTACATCTAAATACGGCTATGTGAAAGAGCTAATCAGAAATGTTCGTAACGATCTTGTGCCTGTAGGGGAATTTGGGCTCATTCAATGAGCAACATTTCACAGATATGTTTAATTTCAACAAATCCTTGAAAAATCCCCAGAGCGGAGTGTTCTTGTAAAGTTGAAATGGAGCAGGCTCATTTTCCCTTTTGGAACTGCTTTTTGGGGGTTTTAATTGAAGCATGTTATAATAAAAAAAAGTCCCAAACCAGACCAGAGTATTGTCCTCTTTAAATCAAAATCAGAACAAGATCATTTGGCTTCCTGACAAATTTTTAGAAACTATTCTGGACAGGAAAAACTACAGATATATAGAATTTCAGAAGAGAAAAGAAAACAGCCTTTGTCCACATCTGGGGTTGGGTATGACCCATGGGCTGGGGAGAACTGAGTGATTTTCCTGCATCAGCCGTGAGACCACGCAGAGATTTGCTACCTGATTCAGTGCAGAAGAGTGAATTATCTCAAGACATCTGTGTCCTTCTGGCTTTATTAAAGGCATCAAACAAGGAACCAGCATTGCTGAACTGCTTTGTCAGAGAGAAGACAACCTCCTAGAGCAGGAATATCGACGGAGTTTATAAACTCCGTCCTGACCTTACCTCCTTCACATAAACTTGCTGGCTGAGTCAGGACAATAAATCTGCTGCATCTCTTTCAGGAAGGGAAATGATTATCCATCTCTCCGTAATGAAAGAGATTTTATTCTGAAGCCTGCCGTGTTGGTGATTTGCAGACCTTCCACGCGGCGGGGAGGGATTTATACAGCAATAACGCGGCCGTGCATCGGGGTGCAGCTGCGTGGCACTTCCACGTCCCCAAAAAGGCATCCAGATGATTGTGCATTTCTGTTGGCCACAGGAAGGAGAAAAAGCAGCAAGAAGAAAGATCTCAGCTGAGGTCTAGAAACAGATGAGATATGGATGAGGCATGGAGAGATAAAGTGGAGAGCGTGCTGGCCCCAGAGCTGGGAAAAGAGGGATTTTGCACCAATACACAATAATCAAACGTAAGAGTAGACAAAGGGAAGAGAAGCAGGATCTGTTTGGAGATTACCAATGCTGGTTCATTGAGTAAAATGTTTTTGCACCTTTCTCAAAGGTCCCTCCCAGGACCTTCGGGGAGTGCAGCAGAAAATGGAAGATGCGTTCACTCAGCCTGGCAAAGCTGAGGTTAGACACGAGGACTCGAACCAAGGAGCTCTTCCCACGCTGGACGCAGCCTTCCTGGAGTAGAGAGGCAGAAGTAGGGTTAATTTTCTCCTTGACAGCAAGAACCAAGAGCTTATTTATGATGGACAGCAGCTTAGTGGAGCCATGTTTAAACAGCCTTATAAAGAGCAGAAGTGGTTTGATAGCTCTGAATGAAAGCCAGTCAATCTTTTTTTTTTTTTTTTTTTTTTTAAAGCCTCAGCAAGCTCTAAGCAGAGTTTGGCTTTGGTGCATGGCAGATGGCTCAGGAGATGTTTCTCTGCTCTATACATAGTAATTTTTGACCTAAATCTACTTTTGCTTCTCCTACAGAAAGCACACGTATTTTCGCTGGTGTGGGAGATTTCCAGAGCTCTTCCAGGACAGGTCTCCTGGGAAAGGAGGGGGCAAAGCCCACTGCCATCCCCTGGCAGGACAACGACCCGTCCCAGAGACCATGCCAGGTCTCTGCAGTTAGTAGGGCCAACAGCTTTCCCCTCACGAGGACATGGGTGCAACTGGGCCAAATCCACTGCACCACTTGAACATCTTTCTGCACTACTCTGATGTTTTGGAAGCCATTTCTAGGGTGCAGCTCAAGGCTCTGGGAAGAAAATGAGCTTGAAGTCTGGCTCACCAGAAATACCTGAAGTGAAGCTACTTGGTCCCTGCTTGTGCACCTCCATAACTATGTCGAAGACAGATATGTCATGATGTGAGAGGGCCTTTGCTCTGGCCACAGAGAAGCTCAGACCAGCATCAGGCAAAACGCCTGCTGAAAAGCAAGATATGTATGAAGAAGGTGGATCTCTGACTTCAGTGCAGCTGTATCCAAGATGAGCAAATCTGTGATCTCAGTAGGAACTTTAAAACCTATTAAAACGTAATGCTTCTTGTCTGCAAGCACTGCCTTTTGGGCCGGTACCTCCAGGGGTTTATTTCCAGTCCTGGTTGCTCACCCACAGTGCCATGAGGAGCCTTAGAAGTGGGACAGGATCTGAGGCCACCTTCCTCAGGCACAGGTGACGTAGGGTTTATTTGAACCATCAGTCCCAAAACCCCAAAGCAGGAGGGTGTGACAGGGTCACCTGCAGTGCTCCTGGCATGAGATCAGGACCGGTGGCCCAGACTCACCCTGCCGCACTGCTGCTTTGCAGCCAGCAGCTATTTGCTTTCACTCTGCAGGCTTTCATCCCCCTACTTCTGCCGGTGTTTAAAGAAGGAAGAAGAAATGAAGTCATCAGGGATGCTGTAACACAGGAATCCTTTCAATGTGTTAATGCACTTGCATTAGCGCTAATGGGCACCACCACCAGCAGGCTCTCGGGAGGAGGGAGGATACAGAGCCCACCCGCGCTGAATTCCTCTAATGCTTCCTTAATCCAACCGGTCTTTAAAAGTGTAATGAAAAGAGCTCCTGTTTACAAATAACCAGGGCATGGTAGGGTTTTGTAGCCATCTTTGGACTTTCTCGCTCTTCACTCACTGCTGCTGAGACAACAGCCCTGGGCTGTGGGCTCTTTCTTGCATTGCATTACCCGATCCCACCCCCAAAATCAGAAATCACGAGTGTGTCCCGTTAAATGACCAGGTTGCCTAAGCTTGGTCTGATGTACTGAAACAACATTTGCAAAGTGCAAATCCCGCTGCCAGTTACGTAACTGAATTATCCTTCCATATGCCAGACAGTAATTCTACAGTTAATTGATTTTAATCTAATCATTTGTAGCCAGTCACCAGTTTTAATCAACCCTGCCCACCTCCAGCCCATCGTTTTGCATGAGCCATCTTTCCAGCAATTACTGTTTTTAATTATATGAAAGTCTGGTTACGTTTCATTAATTCTTGTCACATTACTACAACCCTCCATTTCCACATCCAGAGTCCAGCCACCTCGGCATCATGATCCATTACAGCATACAAACAAGAGCAGATCCTCGTTCCAGTTTCATTAGATTTTGAACGCTAATCAGCAAGATTCAGAGAAGGCAAAACATGGCTACTCACCCCTTTTCCTCTCCCCACTCTCCTCTCCGCAGCCGGAGCAAAGCCACAGCCTGGCTCTGACATTGGAGACCTGCTTTGTGCCTGGTGGCATCTGGTGTGGGGTCATCTGAACCAGGGCAGAGCCCAAAACGGTCTCTGTTTTGCAATATGCTTCATTTTTCCTTGAGGAAAGGTACTCAGGACCTCCCAGGTGAGGGGGAATATCCCGTTCATTTACACTACCCTAATCCCAGCTCTTATTAACAGCATTAAATGCATCCTTGGGGATAGGCAAAGGGAAAGGCACAAAACCTTGTGCTGGTTGGGGTGCAAACACAGCTGTGAGTCACTGTGCAACAAGGTGGATGGTCTCCCTAGGTGGTCAGTGGTGGAGAACAGGGGCAGGGGAAGAAGGACGAGGAGGAGGAGGAGGAGGAGGGAGGGTGGGAATTGACCTCCAGGAGCATTTGAGAGGGCAAATTGCATGCCATGGACCAGGCAGCGCCTGCAAGTGAAGGCAAGGGCTTGGATTTGGTGTAAGGCTGGAGAAGCGACTGGAACTGGGATCAGTGGGACGTATCTGGCTAGCACTCAGGATGTGATCTGTGCCAGGGCAAGAGGCAGGACAGACAAAATTCCCCCTGTTCAGCCTGGTTTGGCTGACTCCAGAGGCTCAGAATGGTGGCCCAGCACATAGTCCAGTTTGAGTGGGCAGGGTGTCCTTGACCTGTCGGGAAAAGCTGGGTTTGGCCAGGAAAACTGCAAGCAGAGCTGGATTTTTAAGCAAGTGTGAAGTTCAGGGGCTCTTGGACGCTCAGAGCTGTTGCTGGAGTGGAGATGTCTGCTCCAACCTGAGCCCACACTCAGGTCCCGGCTTTGCAAGTTCTCAGTACCATTGGATTACTGAGATGTGATTCTCCCCAAAAAGCAGGGACTGGATCCCAGATGCACAAGCAGCCAGTGCCTGTACAGGAGACCCCAGCCTCTCCTTCCCCTCCATATAGCTCCATATTCCCGCCCCGATTTCCAACAGGGACACAAACCCACTGGCTGATGGGGTGGTCTAGGTAGATCCCCAGAGATCGGACCTGTCCCTGTGGTAGGGAACCCCCTTCCTGCTGCCATCACTGACCCAAAAGACTAAGTGATGCTGAGATGGAGAAACAGGCATTTTCCCAAGACCAGGGTTTGAGGGACAAGCAAAGGCATGGGAGGATTTTGGCTCTGGAAACGCTCTACCTACAGGCTGCCCATTTGTCTGGGTGAGTCACCCCAGCCATGGGGTCCAGTTTGTTCCTACTTAAGCAAAAAAAAAAATACCTAACAAAAATGAAGGATTACTCCATGTCTAGTTGGAAACAAAAGCAAACCCTGCTATTCACATAGGAACGTGGATATTTCCTTTTCCTAAAAGCGTCTTTGCGAGGATCCACTTGCTGCAGCCTGCCTGCAGTTAGTGTGGGGAAAAGGAGATGCCGGGGGTCTCACAGGCGTTGTCCCTGCATCCTTCCTGCCATCCTCCTGCTGATGCTGGGGGGACGTGGGCTTTGGAATTGTCCTGGCCGTGGGGCTGGAGCATCTCTCTCCCGTCCTGTGTCTCTCTGGACATAGCAGGGCAAACCCTCAACCCAAGGAGCAACCCCAGCTCCAGAGGGACAGAAACCCCACGCACCCAAAAGGGGCCAGAAAAGGGAGCCAATCACTCCAAATAAGGAGGTGTCATGTATAAATAATGTATTACCAGTGGAATTGTATAACGAGGCTTTTATGAACTACTAATAAAACAAACAGTAAAAGTCTCATTTGCTGCCTAAGGTAATGCAGCCAGCATGAGCAAGTAATTTTGGCTCTGGGGACGACTTTGTGTTTAATCCTCCCTCTCACCGTTTAGGCCAGTTTTATACAGATATGAATTACTGAATCCAGCCAAACCTGCCCTGCACTCCAGCTAGCCATGATCTCCGTTGCTGAAGTCTTGTAGTAACACTAGTACAACCAGCGCAATAATACTCTCATAGGAGTTTGTGTGTGTATATAAATGAGCTAAAATGATATATATGATAACTAGAATGAGATTACAACCTTTGTGCTGGTAATTGTATAGATTATCCAACTTTCATAGCACCTCTATATGTAATATGAGCATTTTATACCATTTATTATGCTATAGATAAACATTGTATTAATTATTCATTTATAATTGCTAAGATTATCTAGCATAAGGCAAAATGGAGAGTACTCCAGTTGAGTGTTGACATTGGAGGCAGACTCCCAGCCATGAAAAGGTGGGGAGCACAGAAGCATTCTTGCCTTCCAGAGGGAGCTTTCTCCACGTCCAAAGGAGAATGCATTACGGTGTCTGCCAAGCCCAGGATGATCCTGATGGCCCAGAGAGGCTCATCAGCTCTTTGTTGTAGAGAATCCTGCACGGCTGGAAGGTAGCTGTTGCAGATGATTAGTGATGGAGACCGACTGGGTACAAGGGATCATGATGCTTGTGCAGGAGAAAGAACCACCTAGACCTCAGTGGCTTTGGAGGGTTTTGTGTTGGACACCAGAAAGCCCCGTCAGTCTCCTTCCCCGCCTCTGCCAAATCCTCAGATGTACTGGAGCCACATGAACCCATTTTTAAAGCAGCATTGCTGGGACCTGATGAATCTCTCCTAGCACACCGATCTCCACCGACCGTGTCCGCCCCAGACCTTCAGTCTTAGGCTCTGGAGAGGTGGTCAGAGCTGGTGAGGAGCAGCAAGCCTCCAATCTCATGTGCTACAAGTCCGGGGGGCCGGACGGGTGGACAGCAGAGGGCTCTCGAGCCCTCAGCAAGAACAGATGCCCAGCTGGGAGGATGCTCAATGTGCGCTTGGCCACTCTGTGAAACTCATTTGGGCAGGCTGCAATGAATCAGCTGCTGGAGATAGCGGTGGTGCTAATAGGAATTTACTTCTGCTGTGGAGGAAGCTCGTTCCCTGATGAAATGCTGTCCCTGTCGCTGCCAAAAAGGTATGGTGTGATTAAGTACGGCTAGGTTTCCCTGCTGGCTCCACTTCTGCCTGGCTGTTTTGCTAAAGCTTTTCTCAATAACTACCCGAGGAATTAAGCATCTTTTGGAGATAAAAAGGGAGAAAAAAAAAGAAAAAGAGAAAACTCTGTTTTCTCGTGCGGAGAACCAGTCTTCGGGGAGCAGTGCTGCGGGTGATGAAACGCTGGGAAGCTCTTGTGGGCTCGGTCGTGCTGGGTCCTCCCCTTCCCACCCCACCACCCCTTCCTGCAGGGACTTGTCATCAGTCTGCCTTTGGCTCGAATCTGAGCAGGGGAAGGAGAAAGTCCCCTCCCTCGGGATGGGTCGGGAAGAACCTGGAAGGTTATTTTGGTATTTCGAGTGGGAGTCGAGGGGGGGATACCAGACTGGGTTTTTCATCCTTCCCACATTCCCCATTGGGGGAGTGTGAAGAGTTTGCATTCCCTAACGCAAGAAAGATGCCCAAAAGAAGCAGGGGTGGGTTTCCCATACAGGCTTGGGAGGGCTAATTCCCCTGGGATTCAGATTTCCATGGCGTCATCCACATCCCTTGTGATCCTGCATCTTCCTGGTGCTTCGGGTCCCATCTATGCGACGAGGACAAGGAGCCATTTGCTTTTTTTGAATGGCAATGGCTATTTAGGAACCCAAGAGAGGGAACTGGGAAGCCCAGACCAGAATTAGGCACTTTTCTGTGCGGGCTCTGCCCTGTGCAAGGCTCAGGGACGCCTGCCAGTCCCTTGAACCCACAGCATGGGCAGCACCAAGGCTCTGCCGTATTCTCTGCGCACATCCCAGTCCCGGAATAAAGCTGTCCCATGCGATGAGATTGCAGAGATCGTGTAGATTCATGCCATTTCCCGGGGCTATATCCCTGCCCTGGTGGGGTGAGGGTGGGAGAAGCTGAGGGTTATCTCCACCTTTGAAAAGCAGGGAAGGAAATTGCCAATAACACCTTGCTCCTTGCCACCGCTGGCATCTATTGTGGAGATTTGCCTTTCTCATTTATGTGTAAATAAGCCCTTTTCTTTCTGACACCGAGCAGGTTCTGCAAGTAACTCTGGGTACCGAGCTCATCCTGTACAGGGCTGCGAGCTGAGGACTCTGAATATGCGGAGGGAGCCTGGGAGAACAAAGGGCTTTCAAAAAACCTCGTGTCTGGCTAATCCCATATGACCTGACATCATCCTCAGCGTGGAGAACAAGGTGGCGAGCCCGGCTGCCGCTGAGCACACCTATTAAATTGTGTCCGCTCTGTCATGAATTATGTATCTTTGCATTTCCATTTCACCACTGCTGCCTGTTTGATGAAATTCTCCTCTGTCGATAAGGATTAAGCCACGTTCTTCAAAGCACAGCACTGAAGCAGCCCTGTGTTTAATAAGCCGGAGAGAGAGGGGGTTGCATTCCCGGGGCAGGGTTTGCAGTGCAGCGCTCCAGGGCTGCAGCATCATTCTCTGGTGCCTCCCAGAAGACGGGAGGAGAGGCGAATGCCAACCAAGGGTGGGCACCCAAGTGCAAAAGGTTTAACAGAGGTGATGGGGTTGTTTTACACGGTATGCAATGTGTGGAGGTGGGCTGAGGGCTGGCAGACCTCATCCTGGGTCTTCCTTGTCTAAACACTAGTACCTGATGCTGGTTGAGATGCCCTGTAGCATCCAGTCCACCACCCAGCAGACACTCCAGGAGCACAGGGGCTTCCCCTGGGTTGGGTACCCTACCTGCCAGCCCGGCATGGTGAACAGAAGTGATGTTTAGCTGCCTGCTCTCTCCTCCTCATCAAACCTTGCAGATAGGAGGGAAGTGATTTACTCAGATATCATAACCTGAGAGGCTGGCACAAAAACAATCACCGTCTCCGTCTTCATCTTGGGTTTTGTCTTCTCCCTGGGGAGAACAGCCTAGTGTCCCTACAAAAGCCACGGCTCTGCTTCGGACAGAGGCCAAGTCTGCCTCTAAAAACCACCATGAGACACAGCACCAATTGCTACAGCTTGTGAGTTAAACAGATGAGATGTCATGCAGCCATTTGCAAATATTGGTCAAATACAAACAGCAGAGCGCATGTGGACCTGCTGCTCTCTTTAGTGACAGAAGCCAGGGAGGGTTTTGTCCTGGTTAAACACTGTCGGGAGAGGAGGAAGGTGTGTGCATGTCTGGCTTGGACGTATTTGTAAGGTATGTGGTGTCCAAAAAGGGGCTCAAGGACGGTCCAATTGCCAGTCCTCAAGAGTTTCCCCTGGACACTTTAAGATCCCAGTGTGCAAAGGCAGGAGCATTTCTACAGCAGATACTACCGAGAAAGCTTTCCACCAGGTAAGAGGCTGGAGGGTACCCAGAGAAAGGAGAAAATAGGGTCAGAGTCAGGGAACACTAGAAAAAGCAGTAACATTTTTGTGGAAAATGGTGATCACTTGTGAAATCAAGAGATCAGGAGGGTTCTTGGGAGCCAAGTGTTAAGATCATGGTGTTAAAGCAGCAAGTGCACATCATCCCACCTGGGATGTAGGTGCTGTGCATCCTCGGAGCAGCATGTGCTGGCAGGGATGGGTGTCCACCCACTCCTGCAAGGAGTTGTGCAGCCTCTTCCATCAGCTTGGCAGCTTTCATCCCAAAAGCTGTTAACAGGCTTTTGCTTTGGGTTTTGCCCCAATACTTTATCTGGAGTAAAAGAAGAAACCACTGCCTGCCATGAGGGTCTTACAGTGGAGAGAAACAGAAGGTAAGAGTGGAGAAGAAACAGCTAAACAAGATATAACCAGACTTGACATCACCCTTCAGGGCAGCGGCGGCCCAGGAGGAGAGGACACGTCTCCTGCCTCCTCGTTCCCCTCAGAGCAGATATTCCCAATGAGCAGCCAGGGTCCACAGCGGGATCATGAATCTGGAGGTGCAAGTGGCAGTGGGAATCTCTGGGAATGGCTGCCTCGAGCCATGTCCACGCCACAGCACTTCTGCAGGATAGATAATTATTCCTTCCTTGAGCGTGCATCTTCCCTGCTTCCCACCAGCTGAGGCCCCCTGCTTATCCCCTCTCAAGACCTCTCATGCATCGACCCAGGCCTACCTGAAATGCTCCTGCTCTATTTCTGGCTTTCTCTGATGGCATCATGACATAACTCTTGAAAAAACACAACGCAAACAGGAGCGATACGCCCAGACAGCCCGTTCTCCATTTGACCAGTGAGCCAATATTTGCTTTGGTGTTTATGTTCTGAGAGGAGGGAAGATTGATGGGAGAACGAGGCATGCCGCTGACGTAACCCCGTTTGCCTGCAAAGCCCATCTTCTTCCTCCGCATGGGTGTGAGCACACACGCAGTTTGTCCAGGGGCTGATTTTAGCAGACCCCCTCTGCACCCTTGTCTCACCAGCCCGCTGCTGGCCCAGTAAACCTTTGAGGGTGTCATACCCCCTTAGAGTTATTTGCCTGCTGAAATTCAGATTACTGAGGCTGGATTTCTCTTAACTTGCATCATTTTGTTTCACTGGTCCAACTTGCTGCCATGAGAGGTGAGCTGCAAAGAAGGGGTGACCAAGGAGAGCCAAGCAGAGGAGGACCTCCTAAATAACCTTTGCTTTCAGCTTAAATATTGAAGGCAAAGTCCTTGCACGGTACTCAGTACTAGCAAGTCATGAATCCCCAAAGTTCTCCCACAGCTCTCTCCAGAGTGTGCCGTAAGTGGTTTTAAGGCTGTCCTTAGCTCTCGAGTGCCTTGCAGCCTTGCTCACACCTACTCAGCCTCTGCGGTTGCTGTCAGTCCCTGGCAAAACTCCCCGTCCTTGACCTCTCCATGGAGCTTTTCTCCTGGCTGCTATTATTTGAGGACTTTTTTTTTTCCTTTTACCAGAAAGAAGCATAACTGCTTCATACACTGTTTCTGAAGATTACCATCTGTACTAGCTTGAGCCCACAAAGTATATGGGCTTAATGCCTGCATAGTTGTCAAGTGCAAGGTCAACAGCCTTCTTTGTATGGATAACATCTGCATGAACATGTTCTTCCTCTCATACTCGTCAAAGGGTGAAAGGTTTGGAACGACAGTAGGGATCTCACAGGGACATGTGGAGATGCTGTCAGATGTTTCTGCAATTGCTTGTCAGCTAGTTAGCCGTGAAAACAGCCACCAGACTGGCTCTCTCCACCAAAGTATGGGCAATTTTACTTAATGAACCCACTAGAAGATGGGAGTGCTGTTTCTGGTGTTGTCTCTCCCTGTCAGTGTCTTGTCAAGCCATGCACAGCTCTGGCACATCCCAGGAGCTGGCTGGAGCATCTGCCCAGCCCTGCCCTGCCCTGAATCTTACCTGCCCTCCCAGGGGCCTCCCTGGGACTGGCAAGCAGAGCCTGAATACAGACCCAGGACCTGCCTGCTGCTCCTTTGCCCATATGGGCAGGGAAACTGGGGGTGGACGACAAACTGGAAGGAGCCTGGGGAGGGACTTGGGCAAAGCACGAGTGGCGGATGCCGGGGAGAGATCAGGGGAAGGCTACAGATTTCCATCTGTATCTTGGAGCTGGTGGTGGCCACCATGAGTAATCCAACAAGCATCCCGGACTCCAAGGGGTAAAAGCTTTTGGTGCAGGCGCAACACCTCCAATGCACAAAACTCCCCCGCTTATCTCCTTTCACCTCCCTATGCTGCCAGATACCAGGCACCGAGCAATTTGAGGCCAGATCCACGGCATTTAGATCACTGCGGACAACCACGTGATGCAAATGCGAGGAGCAAGCTCATCCACAGCCTCCTCCCTGTGCTGTGACCCCCGTTGCATAGCAGAAGCCCCTCTTTGCCCAGCTGCACCTTGCAAGAGGGAAGGCAGGGCTGAGCGAAGCCACGGTGATGTTGCCCAGAAGCTCGAGCAGGGACTTTCCTTGCAGCCAAGGGGCTTATAACAGAGCTGTGCCCTGAAGGTCCTGATGCAGGTAAGGCTGCTTGGATGATTTACACCGAAGGGTATGAAGCTCTATAGTCTCCAGAGGACCTATCCGCATGGGATAGCTGGATGAATTGGCTTCCTTTATCTCCGCTTTCTTTCCGCAGCAGTTTGTCAGTAAATCAGAGAGATGTCAGATGTTATCAGCACCTGCAACTTTTTTTTGGAAGTGATACAGAAGTGCATAGGTGACTTTGAGAGTGCTGAAAAAAAGAAAACAAGAGGTTAATAAATCTTCCTCTTAGCAGTATCCATTCTGGTGTCCTTACCCCATTCCTGGCCTTGCACAGAGATGTGACACCCACTTATTCCTCACCCACGTTACAAAGCCCTGCTCTGAGCTCCTTCCTCTCTTTCTGAAGGAAGGAGAGGTGGGTATGTCTTGGGAGAAGGGGAATCACTCCAAGGATGAGTTATTGCAGGGGAAATCTGATCAGGCTCCCAGTTGTGACCTTCTGCTCCCTGTGCTCAGCGCAGCCCCACACTGCTGTTCATTGCACCGCGTGGATGTACAGCAGCTCAGCTCCGGGGAGGTGAGGGCAGTTCCCCAGAGGGAGCTAAAATGAACCTCCCAGGGCATCTGAGACAGCAGCAGGGAAAGAGGGGAGACAGGACACTCCACAGGGCCAGGAGTGATGCTGGGTACCTGGGTTTAGGCAGCTGCATCCCGCCTGGGGCTGGCAGTCAGCTCCCAGCTGCAGACACCGAAACGGGAGATGTCCTCCTGCATCCCACCCGGCCTCCAGCCAGTCTAGCATGGCACATGTCCCCATAGGTCCTGTGTCCTCTCTGTCACCCCTGTGCGGACGGATGGCTGAGATACCCCAGGGGTCTGGCACGGTTTCAGATGCTCATGTACAGGCAGCTGGACAGAGCCAAGGGATTTAATGGCATATATGGGTGTCTAGAGCTGTGTTGGAGATGCCCCACGTGTGGAAGAGACCTGGAGGCAAAGCAGGATGCTAAGGGCAGCTGAATTGAGTCCGGTGGAGGACAGGGTTATTGGTAGGTAGGTGCTTACTTCAGGGTGAGCAGAATTGCTCTCCAGACTCCACCAACAGCAATGAGTATATCTGCATTGAGTGTAACAGGGGGTTAGACACCAAGCACACACACAGGCACTTCTTCCTAGACACCTCCATTGATGTGTCTACATGCTGCACCCAAACTGTACCCGCATTTTCCACCAAAATGAGATCCCCTAGGCTGCTCCATGCCCGAAAAAACCTTTGAGTGGTGTTACACCTGCTGCCCCAAAAAAGATCTCTCTACTATCTCTGCACCACAGGTCTGACCTGCAATGTATGGGGCTGCCCCAGGTCCAGAGAGCCCATATCCAGACGTGTGCCAGCATGAGCCTACGTCCCCTTTGGTCATGCCACTTCCAAGATGAATGCAGGCTTCTTCCCTTCCACTTGCTCCTCAGCTTTTCCTCTCAAGACAGATGTGGCTGCCCCATCCAACAGTTAAACCTGATCTTCTCTTTCCTTTGCACTTTTCAGATTGTTTTCCAGAAGTGCAGCTCGGCACTGGAAGAGATCTGCCATCTATTAATTAACTCAGTACCTGACGGGTGTCATCAGGCTGAAGGGATTTTTGAGGACAGCATTGAAAATGATTAAGGGTTAGAAGGGAGTGATTTATTGGCAGAAGATTAAAAGAGTTAAATATGTAAAGCTCAAGTGAATGATGGCAAAGGAGAATCTGATGCCTGTGCAGAGTGGTTTGAAGGGTATAAACACCCAAAAAGAAGTGGTGGCATTGCTGAGATGGGGCATTTCAGCAAAAGCCCCTGGGGAAGGCTCAGGGCAAGCAAAGGGAATTGCTCTCTGCGAGCCTGCAGTTAGCAGGGCCCCCGCTTCCAGATTCACTCCTTTAATTTAAATGCAGTGAAGGATTATTGGCTCTAATGCAGCAGAGGCATTGTTAGAAGGCCAGAAACTCATTTTCTCCTCCCTTTTCCCTAGCACGGGCTCCTCAGTGCCTCGAATTGCTCTGTGCTCAGCACTGCTGCATTTCTGAGCACTGGGGAAGCAGGGACCCGCTCAGGACCTTACGGACTTGTCCTGGTGCTGGCACATATTGCAAATGCTGGTCAAGGCAGAGGCACGCCAGCAGTATCTGCTTTCCTCTGAAGCACTGGATTTTGCAATTATAGACTTGCTTGATCAGAAATTTCAATCTGTATGTGTTGGTCAGATGCTGTCTCTGCAGAGCAAGGTAAATGCAGTGCTGGAAAGCCGTAAGTTATCCGGGCTGGAAAAAGCCTCTCACGCAGGGTTGTTAATAGCAAGATCCATCCAAAGGAGCTCTGGATGGGCTGTGTTTCCTTCCTATTCACCACGAGAAATCCTGGTTTCTTGTCTTGCAGAAATACTTGTTTCCAGCAATACTGGTTTCCCCACCTTCCTTCTAGCTGAGTTCGCCTCTGTATCTTAGAGGGCTGCAAAATGTTTATGCGCTGTTCAGATCACGGTTAAATAATAACCCAGCTAATGAGTTCCTTGGTGTCAACCGATGTAGCTGAGAGGTCACTGCCAAACTATTCCAGTGTCTGTGCAATTAAGCATCATGCTTTTCTCCCCTGCTTCTCTGACCTCACTCTTGCATAGAGCTGCGACAATTACCCAAAGCTTCCAGAAGGTAAAAAAAAAAAAAAAAAAAAAAAAAAGTGTCGCAGTCAGTCTAGTTCTTAATCATTTTTTCTTTAAAAAGTTTGTACCTCTTAAACCAATGCTAATTATACTTTTCTTATGGGCAGCATTTTATCAATACAGCCAACTGGGACTGGAACACCAATTAAAGTCAGGGAGAGGAGAACTACAGCTGTAGCAGAGCACCTGATTTTTTCAAAATTATGACATCAACTTAATTGCAACTTTCCAATCCGTTTTCCCCCCAATTAATTAAAGTGCTCTATTCTTTGGAGAATTTTGGAGCTGTGATAAAGCAAGCCAATGACCTGTTTTCTGACCCTCTGCTAAACTGCTGATGACTTTTTTGGTGGGTTTCATCTCCGTTTTAATTGATGATGGACACAGTCAAAACCTGGTTAGGAAGTTGTAAGCAAAGTTGTGCTCTGCCTTTTCCGGCAGGGCCGTTCAGTTTGGCTTTGGATGCAGAGAAAAAGAGTGGCTGGTATGACTCAAAACTAGGATATCGGCTGCAAAAAAGGTGAGCGAGCAGTGCAACTAATGCTGGCAAAAGAGCCCAGCTGGACAGATGGCCCCTCTCCATCTAACTCGCATCAGGACTTTGCTGTGTGGCTTTTTAATCCGCTGTGTTGGGGCAAGGCTGCTGTATTTCCAACAGAAAGAAGAGGGGAGCTGGCGTTGGCAGCTCAAGACATCCCCATCCCAACCAGGCTCCTCTCCCTCGCCCTGCCCCATAGGCATAACTGCGTGGTTGAGACCAAAGGTCTCCTCAGCCCAACGTCCCATGTCTAAAGCAGATGCCAGGTGAAGAAGAGGGCAAGCATGCAGCGGTACTGCCCCAAAACAGACATGCTATTGTCTGTCCCATTCCCTGCCCCTTTGCCTCTTGGTTCTCCTCTGGCTTTCCCTGAAGAGGCAAATCCCACCTCCTCCACGGGGGATTTCCATCACTTGCAGCTTCCAACTTCTGTACTTACCAAAGGCACGCTTGAGAAGGATCCTCAGAGCAGCAGGGAGGACACGTCTAGGTCTGCAACTGAAACAATGCTGAAATATCCAGTTCCTTCGGGGTTAGTGAGTGCTTACAGACTTCTCAGGAATGCAACCTGCAATTATCCACACTGCTTAATTGCTAGCTCTCCTCCAGCCTTTGCCAGCCAGGTCTTCTCCATACAATGCCTGGACACGGAGCAGGGTGGCACAGACCAGGGATTGCTCCTGGGCAGCAAAGTGGACGAACCCTCCAGGTTTTGGGGAGGAGAGGATTCAGCAGCGTGGGCACTGCTGTGCCACGCTGCCTGCCCTTGGGGCTGGCGAGCATCTCCCCGGGTTTCGCATGGGAGAGGCAGCGAGGGAGACTCCCTCCTCCCATCTCGAGGTGTTCATGGACTCGGCGATTTTCATAAGACCACGAGGAACCATTACGATCAAGGAGGGAGACTGTGGCACTTTGAGAGCAATGCATAATTCTTCAAAGCAACGGAAAATCTCCTCATCCTTCCATAATCTGTTGTCGTGGCTAATTACCCTCAATGTTAAAAAAGCGTGGCTTCTTTGCAGTTTGAACATGTGGTGTTCGGCCCTTGTTATCTGCTAGCCGTTAGCTGGCTAGAGGTAAGCCTCCCTTCATATCAGGCATTCTCTGTCTTCATTGGGAAGCACAGAGAGCAATTTAACAGCCTCTTAACCTTTGCCGTAATAATTTCCATAGCCAGGACTTCTTTCATCTCTTGCGGTAGCGCGTGCTTTTCTAGATCCCGAATCATTCGTATAACTCTTCCCCGCAGCCTCTCCCATTTATTTCTTCTGCTCTTTTAGAGCCTGGACACAGGAGCAGATCCATCATTTCAAAATGACTTTCCAAAGAGTACAGCTACAGCTAACAGCACCTCCCAGCTCTGGCACATCTTTCTCCTCTTAGCACATCCCAGAGCTGGGTCACCCCAAAATATACGGTGCTCAGCTCATGGGCTGTTTGTAGCAAACATAGTGCAAACCATTATGGGTGTTTGGGATGTGTGAGACCAGATTAGTAGAAAAGAAGACTGGGAGGGACTGGGAGAGCTCAGCTAGACGCTCACTGTTCCAAAAAGAGGGGCAATGCAATGAAACCCCTCTCGGCTGACACCTGGCTAAAAACCTCCCTCCCTACACAAGCACTCAGCCCCAGGCTGTGTTCTCCTCCTAGCTGTAAAGACTGTCTCAGCCTGGTTCTCCCTTGCTGTAATTTCAGTCCATGACTTCTTGTCCTGTCCCTGGAAGAGCTGTTTATTCTCCCCCTCTTTGCGATGACCTTTTACATAATTGAAGACTGCTATTGTGTCTCCTCGCAGCCGTCCTTCCTCCAGATTAAATGACACCAATTGCTTCCCAATAGCTCATGTTTGCCCGGCCTCTGATTATTCTTATTACTGTCACACGAATGCTCTTTGCGTTGTCCTTGAAGCGAGATGTTGAAACTGGACCCAGCGGTCCAGCTGTGGTCTGTAAGTGGAGAAGAGGCAAAGTGCCACTTCTGCTGTCACCTCCTCACTGTGTCAGCCCCGGAGAGATCACGCAGAGGTCTGTGCATGCCTGAAAAGGGTACATAAAGCCTGATGGATGCCACAGGGTGGTACTGCTCCTGCACTCCAGGAGCCGGCTTGCAAGAATCATAGAATCATAGAATCACAGAATGGTTTGGGTTGGAAGGGACCTTTCAAGGTCACCTAGTCCAACTCCCCTGCAACGAGCAGGGACACCTTCCACTAGATCAGGTTGCTCAGAGCCCCGTCCAACCTGGCCTGGAATGTTTCCAGGGATGGGGCATCTCCCACCTCTCGGGGCAACCTGTGCCAGTGCCTCACCACCCTCAGCGTAAAACATTTCTTCCTTCTATCTAGTCTGAATCTCCCCTCTTTCAGTTTAAAACCATTCCCCCTTGTCCTATCACTTCAGGCCCTATTAAAAACTCTGTCCCCAGCTTTCTTATAAACCCCCTTTAAGTACTGAAAGGCCAAGAGGACGCTGCTTCTGGGAATTGCACCGTACAGGTTTCTCAGCAAGGCTTAATGCTGCAAGATCATGGAGATAAATGGGTTGTGGTTCTCCAGAACCAGTTTCACTCGGGGAGCCATGGTGACAGTCCTGAAATTACTGAGGACATTGCTGTCACAGAAAGGAAGACTGAGGATGTATGACAAGAGGAAGGCAATTAAGATGCTCCCGAGCTATCCGAAAGTGTGATGCGCCATTCATCTGTGCCAGAAGCCCTCGCATTTGTCAAAGCTTAAAGAGAATCAGACATAACTGACCTGGAGGAGAAAACCATCAGCGAGAAGCAATTGACAGTTGTACAAACGAAGCAGGTCAGATTCAATTCTCTGTTCACAAAGGAAACCATTAGAAATCACTGAACCCAAGTTTTGCTGGTGATGGTAGAAGGAACTAATGAGTCTGGAAGTTTTACGAGCAACTACCTGTGCTGCTGGAGCAGGGTGATTATTGGGGAGGGTATGCTATTTGTCATGATAACCATACCATATATTTGAAGATTTCTAAAGGGGAAAAAAAAAAGCTATTTACAAACTGCACCAAATTTTATAGTCTTCAGTCTGTTTTCGCTCAAGACAAAGATCTGTAAGGGTCAAAATTTACGTACAAGCTAAGCTCTTTGTGGTGCATTCACAATATGTCAAAAGCCCCAGCATCATTCGATGCAAAGCAGCCATCTCAGGGGTCTCTTGAAGATTTTGGCTCCAGCTGAAACTGTTTGTGCATTTATTTCTGGAAATCCCCAAAGTAATAGCTGACATGCTGGCCCCAACATGGGCCAGTGCCCAGACACAAAACCCCCTACAAACCTCTTCTGCACCAAGATTTCTCCTTCTTCTCTCTTTCCACTAATCTATAACAGATATATTATTTGCATTCGGAGAACAGACTTGCTCAGAGTTGGCTGGAGACATGACAGAGAGAAGTCAGGAAGGTAATGAAAGCAGGTGGAAACGCTGGCTGAGGAAACAGAGAGAGTATTTTTTTCTTGCAGTATCGCAAAGCCTCTAACTTCCACCGGGAAGCAATGAGGTTGGTCTTAAGGATTTCATACAAAGACAAAAAGGTCATCTGAGTCAGAAAAATCTATACAGGATTGAGGATTTAGCTAGACTAACCTCGACCTTACAGCCTCTAGGGCATCATTGCCATTCCTATTCACGCCCATCCAACCATGAGCACCATAGCCAGGCTCCTGCTCTGGGTGATTCACTTGGAAATAAAGAAAATGATGAAAAAGAAGAAAGTAAAGTCTCAGGAGAGTGCACATATCCTGTGGCAACCTCCCTCTTCTTAAAGCTGGACACAAAAAAATTTCCCGTTTCACATCAGCTGTGACAAACACCATTCCAAACCAGCAGGAAAAAGAGCCGTACCTTCTCCCAGGTAACCCAACGCAGTGGGAAGGACATCCCCATGACCATAGCACCACATGCATGTAGAGCTGGGCGGACCTCAGGAGAGATTGCCTAGCCCAAAATCTGCACCAAAGGGTAGTGGAAAATGGCTGGAACCCTCTCCCTTCATCTCTTGGGTCGGGAGAAGGGCTCTTCAACAACTCTGCTCACCGTAGCACCTTGCTTTGCCCTGCATGCAGAGACCACCCAGCAACTGCGTGCTGGCACAGAGCATCATGCTTTGATGTGAGTGAATAACATCGCAGGAAGGACGGACACAGATTTCTTCTATACCCTCCAAAAAGGGAATCTTTCCCCATTCCTCTTGTTCTTTTTTCTTCTCTACGCTCATCATTGCCCTGGGGACCACTGGCTTGGATTTCCCCATGAACCCCTCTCAGATGTTAGGAATGTCCCTGGAAGATATCTTAGGGTCGGAGAACCAGCTCCCATCCCAGACGGGTCCCACTCAGGCCTGGCACCACCTGCGACGGCACACGGATGTCTCCTTGGCCTTGGATGGAGTCCTTCAGGCTGGAGCTGCAGGACCAGGAGACACACACGGGACTCACAGGGGGTGCCCTGGGCTGCAGGCTCATGGCTTTTTGGAGCATGAACCTCTTGGCAGTGCAGCCATGGAAGTCCTAACGAAAGGTTTTCCTATTTCCCTGGGTTTTTATTTCAACAAAAAAGCAATTTCCCAGTCGGTTTTAGTTCTTCTTGATATGCTGCCTTCATCTTTGGTACTTTATGGTGTTAAATAGCTGCCACGTTTCACTCCAGGAGAGCGCAGATCCCTGTATTTCTGCCCCAAAAAGGCAGAAATAAACGCAGATGTAGTCACAAGTGAAACCACTCGTTCTGTTTCTGTCTCCCTTATCCCTAGTACTTGAACAAGTTTTCTCCTGTGTCTTTCTTCTCCTTGATCTTGTGTTTTTCTGTTCCCATCATCTTCTTATCCTCTTTTCTTCCTTCCCTGGGTTTCTGGAGTCTCTACCTTTTATGTGCAAAACTAGCAGCTCTCTTTAATCAAACACAGCAATTAAGAAACTCTCAATTACAAGTGTCACCCATGTCACGACTTATTCCTGGCTTCAGGATTTTGAGTTCACTTATTATTTCTGTGTCTGAAAAAGTCTGAGGGGAATTAAGCACAGAGGATCGGATCACAGAGAGAAAGCACCCCAAAGAGTAGCATCCCCTGCCTCCAGCAGCCCCAAATTGTTATTTCTGGGGATTCACTGGCTGAGAGTTCTATCCCGACGCTTTTGCAAGCTGACAGGCACCAGATACTTAACAGCTTGCTGGGAAGTCTTCCCTGCCCTCCCCATGGTACATGAAGAGGCTAAGCAAAAAAGAGGATGACTCTTTCCTGGGGGTTTTCATATCCCCATTTTAATACAGAGAACAAAGACAATGATGGAAGTCATGAAAAGAAGAGGTTGTTTCGTACAGGGTTGGAAACCCACTCAGGCAGCCATGCCAAAGCTGTCTTGGCAGAGTCAGACCGTCTTCAGCATCACCTGTTCCCTCTGTGTGCACTCCAACCCTCCTCCTCCTCCTCCTCCTCCTCCTCCTCCTCCTCCTCCTCCTCCTCCTCCTCCTCCTCCTCTCCAGGCTGCAACGACGGGGCACAAATAGATGTGCCAGGAAACACTCCCTTCTCTGAATTCTTGGATGGCTGACGGATGAGGATGTGGGAACGTTGCCCAGAGGGAGAGAGGGCCACGCACATGTCCTATGTGCTGGGAAACTCCATTAGGACAATAGGTCAACTTCTCAGCTGGGTCCTTGTGGTCAAGAGGGACGAGGGCTATCTGGGGTCTGAGCCATCATTTGAGACTTCTGCTTTGGGAGGATGCTAATCCCAACCGAGAAATGCCCATGTTCTCTCCTTGACTGTAGGTTGGCCCATGGATAGCGGCTCTGACAGAGATGTTTCCATGCTGTATTTGGTCAGATGAACCTCCCTGCAATGCTGTGGTCATGCTGTCCAATCCCACCTGCAGCTGATGATTTTGTTTTGACCAAAAGACCTGATTTTACTTGATTTGGAGGGAGATTGTAGCTCACTTTTGGGAAGGAGGTGATTCCCAGAGGAATCAATGCTGCATTCTAGAAGACTAAAAGACACACAGTGGTTTCAGGGTACAACAGAAGCATCTCCTTTCTTCTTTTTTTTTTTTTTCCCCTCAGAAATTAAGTATCCTTGATCGAGCTTCTTCCTTTCATAGAAGGCAAATGTGGAAGTAAAATATCTCAAACTATCTTTTGATAGTTTTATCTCAAAACTAAAACCCTGTAGCTCTCTGCACTAGAAACTAGCCAGGGCTGAGCCATGAGCTCCAGGCTTTGCTCATTATCTCCTAGATTGCTTCATTGTTAGCTGATTCCAAACGCTCTTGTGTTTTTTCTGGACCATGCCTGAGCATGGTTTGGAGGACAACATAGACCAGAGGTCTGATCCAGATAAGCAGTTTGGATGCAGCCCATCAGCCAGGGAAGGGAGCAAGTTCATCTCTGCAGAGGCTGTGCTTCTCACCCTCCTCTTATTTACTAACAGAGACGCAGCCTTTAGCAGTAAGCACAGTTGCACAGGCGTTCCCCGCAGATTAAACAGCTTGCTGTACGATTTAGTTCAGACAACCATTCCTGAGCAGCGAAGTGGGTTGCAGTGAAAATGAGCTGCAGAAAGATCATAAATCTGTGGGCTGAGAGGCAGAGGGCCGTGGAGAAGTTTCCGATGCTGCTGTTTGGGTTGTAACTACCAAACGTGTTGAAACTACCATCTCTCGGGGCCTCAGATTCCCCTGCATAAATAATACTGGTCCAGTTGCCTACCAGAGGTGTCCAGAGCAGTTTGAGATGCCCTTAGGCATCCTGGCAGGACCCCAGCTACCAGCCACCAAGGGCAGAGGCTTCTTGTAGGTCCCGTATCCTGGCTGCTCGCCCCGTTCAAGAGGATTCACTCTTGACCCAAGCTGGTGTGGGCTTACATCAAGCTTTTCATGCACACTCATGTTCATGTAAGACTTTTCATGCACACACATGCATAAAGCACAGCGCCGAGGAGGTCTGTGCAGCCACAGCACTTCAGTGATTCCCTGCAGTCAGGGTGAGGGCTGGCCATGGCTGAAATTTGGGGAAAAGGGAAAAAGGAAGGCCACTGGACTTCTGGCTGTGTTATGTGATGGAAAAGGCTATTTCCCCCTTCATAGGGAACATGCACACATCTATACTATCCCTTATAAATCTGCCCTTTCTCAGGGGTTGGACCCAGCACACTGGCACTTTTATTTGCATTTTGTGCCTCTGGACAAGAAAGAATAAAATAGCCATTAAGAAATGCCAGCAGAGGGGAGAAAATAATCTCATGGCAGAATAACAGCTCTTTGGGCATGAGCTTCCCCCCGCCAAGGTCGAGGGTGGATGTCTGCAGCCCTGTCTACTCCTACCTATTGCACCAAGGCAGCAATGGGATCTGTGAAGCAGGGAGACTGGGATCTGGGCTTCCTTCCTAGAAGATGAGCCTTGGGGGCTTGCAGAGTTCCTGACAGAGCAGGGCTCCAGACCTTCTCCCTTGACAGTGAGTTTGCAGGTGCCCAGCACTGCAGCTGGAGCGATAGAAGAAGTTAGTCAAGAGGAAGGGGGTCCAATTCCCTGCTAGTTAAGCTCAATCAGTCTCATTAAAGTTGCAGCAAGGTATTTTGGTCCCTAAAGGCTCCTATGGAGTTTGTCGCTTGCAAGGCAGCATATGTGATAGCCCTGGGAGATGGGGAAACCGTCTGGCAGGTGCCCACCTTCACACAGACCAGGACACAGCGGGAAACAGCCAGGCAGGTGGGTTTGGGATACCCAGACCTGAGGATATATTTTCATGAGGATGATCTAGTTTTCAAAAAGCCTGGGTGGTCTAGCTCACCCAGAAGGTGCTGCAGGACTGAGGAAGAACTGTTCTCTCCATATTTACATAGGAGGCTCTGGAGCCATCAGGGATGAAGTGACTTATCCGATGACAAGGTGACAGCGATGCAGCTAGGGACAGAGTCCCAGTCCACCCCTTACCCATGAGTCCCTCCAGCCCCACAAAGCCCTTGCCCTATACAGTGCTGCGAACCACGATGCCACGATTGCAGAGCCATTATCAACACCTCCCTGAGAGTTTAATTTCTCATTGCCATCTGTAAAGAAATCTGAATACAATTAATATTACCCCAACTCATTTCTTGCCTTCTCTGCTGAGTTCTTCTCCCACAAGCTGATTGCGTGCTCTGCTCTCACGGCCATCTCGATTTATTATAGCCCATTCACTTGATGGATGCTGAGGCTTAATGATGACTTGTATATGACTGATAGAGAGACTGGAAAGCAGCTAGCAATATTCAATTCTAGATGGAGCCCCACGTCCTCTTGCAGCTGAGTGCTGGAAGGGAGCAGGGAAACTGTAAATAAAGCTCTGAAATTGTTTCCTCAGGGAATTTTTGGATATTTCGCACTTTGTGTCACTCAAAGCTGTCCAGGCAAAATACAGCCGATGGAGATGTTGTTCTATGAACATCCAGTGAGGTTTGGGCCACCTCACTGCTGGCATCTCGACTCATCTGGCTCCTACTCCTGGGCATGGGGAGGGACAGAGAGGTCTGGAGGCCACTTCGTCCTGCCTCAAGATCATGTGTGTAGACCATCCTCTGCTTATCCCTCCCTGCAGACTATAGGGGAAGCCTTGACCCTAGTTTATCAGACACTGAACACGCAGCCAGGTACATCACTGACCTTGAGGCAGTATTGGCTGAGGTATCCACCCAAGCACAATCTCTCTCCACACGGATTTTCTCTCCTACTATATAAACCATGTATGCATTAGCCTAGAGGAACTGGAAAGGGTTATTTTTACTGACATGATCTATAGGCATGAGAAACTGCTTGTCTGGCTCTCCTCTGGATCAAGGGTGATACAAGAAAGAAGTGATGAGGCCATCAACAGGGAGGCTTCTTATTGCTTGACTGTTGCTTTTTCGCTTGTATCTGAATGTCCTCACTCTTGAGGTCGGAAGCAATCGAGCAGAGCAAGCAGCAATCCTTGTTTGGTGGTATGGGTGATGAGAGAGGGTGGACCAGGGTCTGGTGGAGGCTGGGAAGACCCATGGCTCTCATGGGTCTGCAGCAGACCCATCCCACCATCCATGCTATGAGATGATTAGACCCAAAGGCAGCAGCCCAGGTGGTCCTGGGAGCGACGGGACATCAGAGTAGTCAGCAGAGAAGTGGCAGGCAGTCTCTGCTCCTGGCTATGGAGCCACCCCCATCAGGGATTTTTCACAGAATCACAGAAGGGATTCATTTTTAACTAACTTTTCCCATATTCACAACATTAAACCCACCATTCCTAATCCTGAGAGGTGCTGGTAATTGATAGACAAATCTTCTGTAGACCTGCCTGGGTTTCACTTGGCTTGTTCCTTCTGTCATCCATCCAACATTTTAATCGTGGCCTTAACTGATCAAACTGCATTTCTGCCTCCTTAATCTAGTAGAAAGTAAAGAGATATTTTTCGCCCTGGCCTCAAAGCCTCTGACTGTGGCCACATTAACAGTCAAACGCAGGTGGATTCAGGCTGCCCAGAGCATGCTGGTTTCAAGCAACCGCTCTTCATAGAAAATCTGCAAGCAAAGTGCAGAGCATCCCAGCCTGTCCTCTGCAAACAAGAGCTCACAAGGCCCTCAGCCCCAATGAGCGACTTCTCTCTGGGAAGCACCAAGATTGAGTCCTGAGTCCTTTATTGAGTATTTAATATAGCTGAAGCCTTGCACAGCACAGGAAATTCAGACTTAGCTTTGTTTTCAAAGAGTTTGGTTTTTACAGGGTCTGGACAAGGACCTCAGCTTTTGGCTGCTGAAGCTTACTGGGAGCGGTGGATACTCATCGGATTCCCAGCAACTCTCAGAAGCTCCAGGCATGTTCCATCCCTTCTCTGAAAGATCCTGGGTTCTCTGGATATGCTGAGGGTGACACTGATTAGCTCAAAAGGAAAAATCCTTCCTCCCAAGATCCTTTGGCTTATGGGGCCAGGATTCGCTGTATGGTGGACCATTTTGCTCAGAGTGTTGGATTGTCTTGAAGACCCTGTTATGCCCCTCTGCTGATGCATATGACTATTTCCCTTGGTCGAGAGGGCAAGGTCACCCTGGCAAGCCATTGCAGTGCTCAGCCCATCACTTGGCTCAAAGCCACCTTGTCTACACTGCCTCTCTTACAGAGTAGCCCCAGGATTCCCACTGTGCCTTCTCTGCACACGTCCAAGGGACCCTAAATCCTTTTGTCTACCATAGGGTGTGGGTTTAGAGGCGATAGAGCGATCAGGCAACTCAGGAGGGCACAGAGGTCATTTGCTGAGGACTGTGGGACAAAGTCCTCAAAAGCTTGGCTGAAGAGCACAGGGAAGGCACAGTAGCATCCCTCCTCCTCTTAACGTCCTTCTCGGGCTCATACAGCGCCTTTCTCCAAAGCTGGCGTGGTTCTGAAGACTAATAACTGGGGTCTGGGGGGGAAGGAGGGTGTCTTTAGCATGTGCAGGCACTTACACACAGACGCACAACACAGTTTGTGCTCCTCTGAGTTCTTGTGCAAATCAGCCGCTTGCTCTCTTTTATCCCCCGGCACCTCTGCTGCTCCCTCCCATCCATCTCCACTGAACGAAGGGCTCCGTGATACATCGGTGCCATATTGTACTCCTTCCCGCTCTCCTCTTACTTCACGCCTGGGATTTCCCTGAAGGTTCCCATTTCTCCTTGGCTTGATTGATACAGCCGCATCAGAAAAATGGCGCCGGCACCATCCATCCTTGTTATGACAGCCACGCGACATGCACCACGCATTCATTTCTCTCCCCACTGACCTCGCCAGTCTTTGCTGGAGTGTGCTCGAACGAAAAGCAGAGGGGGAGAGCTGCAATTACTCTCTGCACTGATCAGGGGAACGTGGTGAAACAGCGTGGGATCGTAAGCAATGCAAGTGCCCTGGCGATGGATTGTTGTTCCTGCAGCTAATTAAAAAAAAAAGTGGGGACAGACTTTTTAATAGGGCCTGAAGCGATAGGACAAGGGGGAAAGGTTTTAAACTGAAAGAGGGGAGATTCAGACGAGATAGAAGGAAGAAATGTTTTACGCTGAGGGTGGTGAGGCACTGGCACAGGTTGCCCCGAGAGGTGGGAGATGCCCCATCCCTGGAAACTTTCCAGGCCAGGTTGGACGGGGCTCTGAGCAACCTGATCGGGTTGAAGATGTCCCTGCTCATGGCAGGGGGGTTGGATTAGATTACTTTTAAAGGTCCCTTCCAACCCAAACCATTCTATGATGGGGCCCAGGCTTGTTTATACCCATGGATTGTCCTGTGATAGGGATTATCACTCTGCTATCCCACTAAACCATTGTATTTTTGTTGTTGTTTTTAAATGCAGAAAGCACCAAGCATGTGGAATCGGCAGGGCTGCTTTGCCCTGTGTTTGCAGTGCACGTTTCAGCAGTTCTTGGCTGTTCCCAATGCTTTGGTGCTGATGGAGGTGGATGCTGAGGGTGATGCAGTCATCCCAGGGCTGCTGATGCTGCAGCCCAGCTGAGGTGCAGTGGCTGGTCCCAGGTGACACAGGCATGCTGGGACTCCGATGACTTAAATTTCTGCCCTGCTGTGTAAGACAGAGAGCTCTGCCTTGCAGGGATGAGCACACTTTGCTGGCCAGCAGCGTATGGAGGTTATTAACGGATAGAGTTAAAACCAGTTGTATAAAGTGGAAAACTTCACACATCCTGCAGCTGTGGAGGGACATTGGATTTAAAAGCCAGACGAGGCTTTCCCAGCTCTTATTCCTCAAGGTGCTCTGTCTTGTGCAAGGAGATGGGATCCCCATGGGATATTGTGCACAGTGCTTGCTGCACCTGACCCCAAATCGAGCCAGCAACTCTCTGGTTCGTGACAGAGCCCCAGTCGATGAAGCCAAGGAGGACCTCGAGCCTTCTCCTCCACAGCTGTCTGTGGTGTCCTGAGTCCCTTTCCACTTCTCGTTTCATCTGTTCATTTCACTCTTGCCTTTGTTTTTGTTCAATTCTTTCTCCCTCCCTATTGATTATTAATATATACATTTGCTGCCTAATTTCTCCCTTCTTTTCTATTATTTAAATATACCCAGGCTACGGGTAGGGTCCTCTGGCTCAAAAGATGTTTTTAAATTAAAGCTGCAGCCGTGCGCGGACCAGAAAAGATTAGAGGTGTGTTTGAAAGCCTCCATCACCTTCCAGGGCTCAGATCAGCCCCGGCACATGCTGCTTTCCAGCATCCCCAACACAATGGGATCTGAGGGTGTTCAGATCTGCCGAGGTTTACAGAACTGTGTCCTTTAAGACCTGGCCATTTGGTCGGTCTGTGCCAAATTAAACCTTAATAATTACAGCAGGGCTGTTATCTTTGGAAGGGTTTAATCCTGCAGCCTGCAGGGCTATTGTGCTCCTCCGAATAGTTTACATCCTGCATGATTCAGTGGAAAGGGGAGCGAAGGAAGGGGTTGTGTGGGTCATGGGTTGGAGGGGTGGGCTGGGGACCCCGCAGCGAGGTGTGCTCCTGGTCCCAAAGGGATGTGCTGGGGAACGGCGCCTTCCCATGCATTTCCCAGCACCTGCACAGCCTTCTCGCTCCCCAGTCCAGAAACAAGCGGAAGGAGCTGTTTCCCTCCGGGAACCTGGAAAACATTTATTATTTTACATTTCTGGAGAAAAATAAGCATAAGATTTCTTGGTGGAAGGAGGCAGGGCAGGCCGCACATTAACCCTTGTGCATCCTTCTCCCATTGTCCTCTCCCAGAGAGGCTTCGCAGGCAGAAGCCACCCTGGTGCTACCTGACCTGCTCCATCACAACCTCTTCTATGGCCTCTGCTTGGTGGCCCTGCAGCAGTGGCAGATAGTGTGCATCCATCGTGATGTGCCAGCCCGTGGGATGCTCTTGCTGGATGGGGTATGCAGGAACATATTTTAAACATTTAGGACCCCAGTGTCTTAAATAACACTACACAGCTGTGTTTGTATAGCCGAATCTAGGCTGTAATGGGAGCTGAAATACTCAGTGCACATGGAGGCATGTGGACATCCACATTCAGGGGATTTAATGTGCAAGCTGAATCGCATCCCGGCATCTGCATGGGGGGGTGAGGAAAGATGCTTGTGGCTTGAAAATTATCATGGGCCTCATCAGTCACTGGCTCATTGCCCTGCTCTGTGCACAGCTTGCACTTTCAATGCGCCCCAGCCTCAGGAAAACGGGTGTGTGAGACCAGTATCCTAGGGGCAGGTCCAGGGGGGTGGGAATGGGATGGTGGAGACCACACAGGAGATCAGGCATCGCCTTGTTGGGAGATGTTATTGCTTTGCAGCATGCTCCCTGCAGCTGATGCCTTGCTTGAGCTGCCATAGACTCCTGGCTTTTTTTAGATACCCCTCACTCCTCCATCCTCTGTTCCCAGAACATCTTCTGCAAGTGCTCCCTTCAGGTATGAGGAATCCAGGAGACTTTGCAGCTGGGATTTCTGGGAACGACATTGGCATGCCGGGCTGTTAATCACAGCTTTTCTCCAGTTTCCTGGAAACAGTAAAGCTGTAATTTCCTCTGGGCTTGCCTGTCATTATCACCAGGGTCCTAGAGCAATGCGTTGCCTTGTGTGCCTAAACATCTTCAGTCCAGGATGAGCCCCAGCTCAGACCTGGGACACTTGGCTGTGTCACATCTCTGCTGGAGGGGACAGTCACGAGAGCTGTGCCCCTTTCTGCTCTGGCAGTAGGAGACTGATGCAACAAGACTTGACGTGAGACCTTCTGGAAGGGAAGGTTATACTTGTGTTAATCCAGATGGGTTTCAGTCGTTTGCTCCTAGATTTCACCTACTCACCCTCTCCTACCCAGGTGTCTGCCAGCACCGAGGCATGCGTGCCTCAGTCTGCTCAGGATCATCTACGTGCAATGAGGAAGATCAAGGCTCCAAAATTTCTGGTCCTTCCCATCTCTCTTGGATTCCTTTTCGACGGCAATGCCAAACTTTTTTTGGAAAGGGGTCTGTAGGGGGTATCTTTTGCCTCAAAATCTTGCTTATTTTGGCATCTGTGAATCTTAGGCAAAGCTGCTGCGTCTCCTTGCTGTGGGGCTAGGCACGGCTCCAGCCTGTCTCCCAGTGGGATGGCAGGATGAGGGCAGCTCATGGGGCATGAGCTGGCACCTCCTTTGCCACCCTCCCATTGCCAGCGCTGGCCTGCACCAAAGGGCGGTTGTGTGGGGCTGTACAGGAGTGTGTCCGCCGGGCAGAGTGGGAGTAGGGCTTTCCCCAGTGTTCCCAGTTTGTTCGCCGTCGATGGTTTCCCCATCTGTCAGCATCCCATCCCCGTCCACCTGGCTTTAGTGTTTCTATAGGTGCTTTCACACACAGGCATTCCCCATCTCCCTCCACCAAGACCAGCCTCAGCATCTCTGTCACAGACCCCTGGGAGGCACAGGGTGGGATGCACCCGAGGGCACAAAGCCAGCTGGTGTCTCCTGTCCCCATGCTGGAAACACTTAGGGGATGAAGAGAGAAGATCTTTATCCACGACTTGCTTCTCTGGAGGCTCTCTGAAGGCAGAAAGCCACAACAGCTGATAAGAAGTGTTGTCCTTGGCTATCATGACCCATTCCTCTCCAGCACTCCTCCTCCCTCCCCTCCATCTCTGTGGGGTCTCTGTAGGCTCTGACATGCTTATCTTTCTCTCTATGCCTCTGTCTACTCCACCCCTGGAGGTGTAGATACGGTCTCTATGCTATCAAGGTCCTTCACGTTGCGTCCTTGCCCACCGTGGCAGTCTCTCAGCCCCCAGGTCACCGCTTTATCAACGTCTCTCTGTTTTCTCCAGGGTTGCCTGATGGAAAATCTATCTGCAAATATTTGCAGATATCTATCTGCATCTCACTTGCCTCCCTCACATCCCACCTTGAAGGTCTCCCTTGAGAGCTGCCTACAGACAGAGCTGAGACTGAAGCAGTGGGTGATGTGCAAACCCCCCGTGTCTCAGCCTGGCCAGACCCACGTCCTCCCTGTGTGGCTGCTCGTCCTCCTTGCTTGCAAAGATTTCTGAATATCTCTGTATTTGTGCCCAGCCTCTGCTCCAGAGCACTCCTGCAGTCACAAGAAATCAGAAGCTGGGGAAAAAAAGACGAGCACAGAGTCCCCAAAACTTTATGAGCGCAATTTGGATACAACCAGTCGCCAATGTGCAGTTAGGTCATGGCACTGGGAGAAGCAGGAGATGGGAAGGGTGGAAAGGGAAACCTTTTTTAACAGCAGGTATAAGAGCAAGAAGGTTTCAGCAGCAAGTTTAGCTGGGGAATGGTTTTTTTTTCACTGAAGTTTGCTCAGAAAGTTATAATGGTGTGCACAGCTTGGAACCATCTCAGGTTCTGGTCTCTTTAGCAAATGACATTTTAACTAGAAAAGTGAGGTGAGAGGGATTAAAATGTTATGGCAGCCTTTATCAGCGCCGTCTGAAAGCACTTCTGTCCTTCAGCGCCCTGAAAGCAACAGATTAGGATGAAGCTGGGAATATGCTCAATGACGCAGTGAAAGCTCTTATCAGATCCAGAGGATAAAGGATGTTGTTCCCTCGCCACAATAATTTCAGAGCCTTCAACAACAAGCTCCCGCACAACTTCGTTATAAGTACATTAAGCCCCAAAGATGGATTTCATATTTCATGAGTAATCATTACTCAACCTGTCTCTAAACACAGAAGAGACTTCCTGATTTATTCTGCTCTGTTTGTCTTGGACCTTCAAGTAAGCACAACTGGAAGAGAAGAGGGGAGGGCACTCGGCAGTAAGTAGGAAAACACATTCAATTTAGCAACACGAGGAGATAATTTTATGCCTCAAAGTGCAAGGGGTCGCACCTTCTCCGCATAGGACAGCAAGTGAATTCTGGTGAATGCCAATTTAATTTAAAGGGATGATATGAGCTTAAAACTCTTATAACAAAGGCCCAGCGTCTTGGCCAAATCCCAGCAAATTCTGCCTCTTGTGCACTCAGGCAGCTGCCATCTCCCCCATGTGCTGCCGTGCTCTTGGCCAAGGGACAGGGAGGTCACCCCAGAGAAGGCCGCATCCCATGGATGGGACGGTCGTTCTTTGATGCACAGCTTGTTAATTCTTTTTTTTCTGAAAGTAATTTGAGGTTCAGCTGAATCAAGAAAGGTTTGTAAATGGCAGGTCCTCTGTGACCTTCGGTGTCACAGCTCTGTAAGGAAATGTTGACCCAAGTAAGTAGGACTGCAATGCAAGAACCTCTTCAAAAGGATAGTCAA
The DNA here is from genome assembly GCF_018139145.2 of Gymnogyps californianus. NCBI lineage: Eukaryota > Metazoa > Chordata > Aves > Accipitriformes > Cathartidae > Gymnogyps > Gymnogyps californianus. The sequence continues at coordinate 1,095,668 of NC_059471.1, read as the reverse complement.
ATGCCATGCAGCACTTCAGAGCAGGAAACGAAGAAGGGAGTCATCGGATAAATGGCTAACAGGGATGATTTTCTTGGTCTTGGTCTGATGGTGCAATTACTGCTTACAAGAAAAGCCCACCCAAGCAATCAGCAGCATTTCATGGGCTCTGAGATATTTCTTTCTTGGTTTCTGTTGTCTAAAAAAAGCACTATTTTGGAAAGCATGGCTGTCTCCTACCTCTCCCCGCCATGCACCAGGCAGACCCCAAACGGCGGTGGGTCATTGATCAAACCCAAGAGCAAAGCCAACCATTAGAAGATAGCAATGTTTCCTGCAGGACACAGTCTTTTCTTGATGATCTCCTCTCCAAACAGTGGTGCTGCCCCTGCTCTACTTGTGACCTCTCCCAGAGTCAGTGCATGGCTCCAGTTGTTTGTATGAATGCAGTTTGCTTGGAAAACTGAAACTCTAGGTTTAGAGACTCTGTAGAAAGTAAAAAATCGGGGGTGATACCTGTTATGCAGTGGAGAAGCATCTGTGCCACTTCTTGAAGTGGTGCAACAAGATATTGTCGCAGCCCAGAGAAGCAGAGGAGCAGCTCAGATCCTTCCTGAAGCCACGAATCCCTCGGCTTTCCCGTTCCTCCTTTCACCCGGCGTGATGGAAAAGGCAGGTGACCCTTTCTTTGCAATACTTCTGTTGGGCTGCAGCTGCTTCAGCGTGAGACCTTCTGGAAAGCAGCATCAGATCAGGCCACATAGGTGTGATGCAGTGATTCTCTACCTGCTACAGGACTGCAGGGCCTATGAGCCCTCGTAGTGCCTTCTTCATGGACAGTCTCTATCAATCAAGACACTGCAGGGTTTGTGCTAGCGGAGTGGCAGATCCCCAGATCTGCTCCTGCATCTCCCCTGGTGCTGGGGTGGGAAGCCTGGCTGAAACCCTGGAGGCCATGGGCTTGCAGAGCCCCCGAGATGCTGGCTCTGTGCCTATCCCTGGACCCAGACGTGTGGTCAAAACCCACAAAGCAAGGCAGCGAACTGACTGATGGCTGTGCCGGAGGCTGTTTTCATGCTTGCCTGCACAGTGCAGTGATCTCCAACAAGAAGCATGAATTTCTCTTACACATTTCCATGTCAGGGTCTGCTTTCTTTCATGTCGCCAGCCGGGGAACAAGCCACAAGACCGAGGCACGTGTTGTTGGACATGGGTGCTGCCAGATCAAATCACAGCAGTGCTTTGCATTGCTCTATAACCTGTCTCAGATGCTGGACCACAGCAGAAACCCCAAAAGCAAGCTCTCCTGCTCCCCATTTGACAGAAGATACTTTGAAGTATGAGATTTTCTTCCCTTTTACATTTGCAACCATGCCTGATGTAATTCTGGGCATTACCAACATCTATATGAATTTTATTTTTAACGCCCAAATAAGCCTTGGCTTTGGCTCTCCCACCAGCCAGCGAGATGTGCAGGTGAAAAATGTTGTTCTTTGGGAAATTATTTCCTGTGACCGTACTGAACATGTCGCCTGTCAGGTTCAGTCACCGTCACACATCTGGCAGCACCGACACGGCGGCGATCCCGGCAGTGCTGCCAGCTCCCGAGCAGTGCCAGCTTGCACAGCATCCCCGCGGGGTCCCACGATGTCCCCTCCATTTCGCTGCTCTTCAACACTTCGTAGAGCCTGGGAAGGGCAAGTTGGAAGGGGCTCAGCAGCCTCATATATATTATGGTCTAAGAAAAGACTTTGCCTTTATTATAGTCACCCTGTGACTTTGGATTAGACAGATGGATACTTGCATCTCCCATTCCTAAAACCTTCCACCGATGGACCCAGGGCTTTACAGTCTGCTCCTGAGTCGGGCACCTCATTGCAGCTGAAGATTCTTCCTGCTCCTCCACCTACATCTTTTCCCCAACAGATAGTTTTTTCTCCTAGAAACAACTGATCTTCCCTCCTCCTTACAGCTACTCTGTATGAGACGTGGCTGCCACATCCCCTTTCTCGCAGGGCAGATTCTGCACCCGAGCCCTCCTTCCTCGGCACCGCCGTTTTGCTCTCGATGTTGAATCCCAGCATTATCGATTTCAGGCCATTTCTCCAATCTGCCGTGAATGATTTGAATTCTAATCCTGCCGTCGGCAGCACTCGCGACCGCAGGCAAAAATTTTATTAGCTCCTCTTTCTCTCATCATCCAAGTCATTAATTAAAATATTGATTGGTGCCAGAGACAAGACAGACCCTAGTGAGATTCTGCTAGATATATCCTTTTAGGTAGGCAGTAAACTACCTGTAACCCCTGGAAGTGAAGCTTTCCAATTAAGCATGCTCTTTCCCCTTCTTTTTTCTCCTCTCTGCATGATAATTTCATATGGCTGATAATTCATTTATGAGAATATGGTGGGGTAGGGTCAAAATCCTTACTTAAGTCTTCCCCAGATGGGCTAGTTACCTGCCCAAAGGAGAAATTAAATATTTGATGCGATCTGTCTGTGACAATCCATGACATATTATTATCCAAGTGATTGTACATGGATTAGCAATTGCTTCAGCATCTTTCTGGTGCTCAAGGCTGAGCTGGATCTGGATCTGCCTGATTTCTCTGTTTTCCCTTTCTAAGATCCTCCAGAAACCCCCAACCTCTGCGAATTGTGGGGTTAATTGGTAGGAGTTCAGTGATTCCTTGGCTCACCTTTTCAGTATCCTAGTGGGAACTTCCCAGGCCTTCCTAAATTGAGTATTTCTACCTTTCATATACACATATATGAATTATTTGCCTTCCTCTTCCCCAGCTTGGGGACTGGATTTCTTTCGCAGCTCTGCCTCAGTCCTAGGCTATGGCCAGGCACAGTGGTTCTCCGTATTTTTGCCACAAACTGGGTCTCTTCAATAAGCATTTTCTGGGAACAGATTTCAGGTTGCTGGAGGCAGTTTGAGTGAATTTTAACAGAAACATTCAGTGGGTTTTGATACACATTTTTTTGCTGGCATTCTGCAATCAGTCACCAAATCCACCTGGGACCTTCCCTGTCCCCTCTGCTGAAAAACCTACTCCTTTAACAGCAGCAGATGACCAGGAGAAAGACTTTTGGCTTTGATTGCAGCAGAGCGGTGGCCAGGAGCACCCCAGAGAGAGATCTAGCTGAGATAAATAGACCAAGGGGTTGCTAGGTTATTTAAAAGCTTTAGCTTTGCTCTTTTCCAGAAGAATGAGCATTGTGCTTAGCTATAAAGTAGCTCTCAGCTCCGTAAATGCCTTGGATCCTTCTCCGCTCAGACAGACAGCAACGAACCAGGTTCACTGAATCTTTGACAAACTCTGCTGATGTTTTTCTTCTCCAGCCTGCAGAGATTTGAACCAACAGTGAATATTCACGGGTTGGACTACAGCCCAGCAGATAGGCTATTTAGTGGGAAGGGGTTAAAATGCCAGGAACGGCACCAGTGCAGGTCCCTGCAAGATGCAACGCATTGAAAACCCTTATGGAGACGGAGGTTTGGAGTCTGGGTTCCTCTGCCTGAAGCAAGGGCTCTAATCACGGGGCAATTGGATGAAAAAAGAGAGGTGCTATGGCTTTCTAGGCAGAGAGATCCCTCGCACCTCCCTGGTATCTATCTCTGCTGGGTTCAAGCAACTCCCAGTACTGCACCTCAGCTTTTGTGAACCCCATTTTGAGGTGCTGGTCTCCATCCCTGCCTTGTCTAAGAGACTGTGGGGAGGGTTATCCCAGCCATGAGCGGGTCCTCGCCATGTCAAGCGCTGGAAACGCAGCTGTGCCCCTTTTGGAGCCTTCATCTGTGCTTGGTGGGACTCCAAGGCACCCAGCTCCCCCTCTACTGCTGGATGGATGGAGTCCGGGTGTTGGCCAGGGATAACCGAAGAACTGCTGCCTTAAGCTGTCTCAATTTAATACAGTTGACAAGAGCAATTACTGAATTTGCTGCTCTCACCATTTGCACTGCCATTTGTCACTCCTCGGTAATGAGGCAGGCATTCTCCCCGGCTGGGACGTTGATGTCACATCTTCTGCCTGAGTAATTGCTGGCCTCTGGCAAGGGGCTGCTGGGAAGGACTGGGTTGTCTCTCATCAGGGATGGAGGAGGTGGCCTTGGCCCTGCTTTGAGGAAATCAGATGAACCTGGGAAACTTTTCAAATTCCTCCCTATCCTCTTTTCTTCGAGTGTGAGTCTCTGTCGAGTGTTGTGCTGATCCCCACACCCTCTCTCGTGCCACCTCTGCCATTTCCCCAGCTCCCCTGCAGCCGAGTGGTGCCTTGGGCATGCAGACCCTGTCCTGGACACAGCCATGCTCCAGTGCTGTGGGTTCTCCCAGTTGATGGGGGCTTGGGGGGCAAAACTGCCCTCCAGAGGTGTTGGCACTGAGCATCATCACTTTTCTGCTCTGGCCAGTCCTGAAGAAGTCCCAGCTGTGCCTAGCCGAGTGCTGCAGTTTCAGAGATGTATGAAGGAACCAGAGAGAGACCGGAGCAGGCAGTGATGGATTTATTAGGGGTTTAGAAATACAAAGCTAGGAGGGAGAAGTTGAAGCTCTTGGGTTTGTTTACTCCAGAAAAGGGAAGGTCAAAAGGTAATGGATAAGTAAACAAAAGTTGCTGTCAAGAGGACAACAATCCGGTTTTCCCCTGTGTCTCCCAAGGAAAGACAAGAGGAAGTGTGTTAATTTTGCAATGGAGAAGATTTGAGCTGGCTGCTCTGAAGGGCTTCCCAGTGCTCTGACCACTGGGCTGGGCAGCGTGGGCAAAAGGGGAAGGCCAGCTCTGAGAGGGCTGGTCCAGCTTTATTTTGGTGTCTCAGCTCCTTCTGGTTTGAGGATGGCAGACAGTAACTTGTTGAGGTACTTTGGGGTGGTGCCTCACTGTGTTGGGTACCACTGCTCTACCAGCATCGTGCTGTCTTGGCTACCAAGGGATGCTGTGCAGCTGTTGGCACAGAAAGCTTGTCGGGACTGGATGAAAAACGCACAGATCTGGGTTAGATCTGCCAAGAAAATGAGTTCAGGGCTGGTAGCAGAGAAGGAGGAACTGGATCCATCAGGGGAAGGTTCTGGGCTGGAAACCTCAGGCTGTTAGAGACCTGAGGTCACTACAGCAGCAGTGCTCGTGGTTGGAGGCTCCTCTGCAGGACAGAAGCACCTACCTGCTGGCCAGACCTGTCATGCAGGGAGGTTTGCTGCTTGCCTGGAGCCCAGATCCATGATGTTGTGGAAAAATTGCCTTTTTTTCATAACATTTTTTAATTTTTTTTCAAAATTTCCAGCTTCCCATGGCTGTTTTCTATGTGGGCATCACTGACTCAGCCAAGGGACATCGTCAGCAGATAAAGATGAATACAGCACTCAGGGTGTGAGGGAGTGGGGACCCATGTGTGATCTCCATCCTTCCAGCCAAAGGGAAAAACCCAGACAGGTACCAATTTCCTGGTGCAGATGCTACAGGAGCTGAGTAAGGTGATGCTCTCTGATGGAGAAAAACTGAAAGCAAATATGGCCACAGAGGCAGCTGGGGCTGCAGCTGTGATGAGATGGGCAAGGTCAGGATCTGGAGGAAGGCAAGGAAGGTGAACAGCAGTTATGCCTCAGGCCTTCAGGAAAGCAGATTTTTGCTTGTTTGGAGACTTGCTAGGCAGAATCCTCCAGGAGCAGCCATGGAGGGCTGGGGTTCCCAGCAGAGTGGGGCTGTTTGTAAAGAAAACTTTTAAGAACCGAGGACAAGCCATCATCTTGGGCAGGAAGAACAGTAATTTCAGGGGAAGGCTATTGATAAGGAACTTATCAATGAGCTAAAACACGAGAGCACACCACAGGAGTGAGGACAGGCAACAGAGGAGGAGTGCAAATGCATTGCCTGGGCTCTTAGGGACACAATCCAGCACACCAAAGCCCAGCTGGAGATCAGGCCAACGAGGGACAATGTGGTAAGAAGAAGGGATCCTGGGGGATCAGGGGAATCAAGGGATTCTACTTGTCAAAAAAAGATCAGTGAAAATGTGACTTCATTGATCGATGGGGAAAACAGCTGGTATTGGATGCTATGGAAAAGACTGAAGTTCTCAACACACCCATTTAGCCTCTGTTTTTACAGGCAAATCCCTCTGCTAGACCTTTGTGTCTAGGATGGCTGGGGAAGTAAATGGAGAGCCCAGGGAGCAGCAGGACTGCTCAGAGAAGCTGGAGCATTCACATCCATGGAGTCAGATGGATTTCACTGGAGGGTGATGAAGGAGCTGGCCGACATGTTTGCAAAGTCACTCTATCATCTACGAAAATTTGTGATGATCTGAGTCCCAGACAACCAGAAAAGGCTGAGAAGGTGTGGGCTTGTGGGCAAAGGGATGTTAGATGGGCTGAAAACTGGTGGGACTGCCAGGCTCAGAGAGTAGTGATCAATGGCTCCATGTCCAGCTGATGGCTGGTAGCAAGGGGAATTGTTGATCCTCAGGGATCAATACCGGGGCTGATGTTGCCCACTATGTTCATCCATAACGTGTATGATGAGACAGAATGCATCTCAGCAAGTCTGGAGGAGTTACTAAATTAGAAGAGGCGACATGATGAATGGGATAGCTTCAGTCCAAAGGGACCTTGAGAAACTTGATGTTTGAGTCAACAGAAACCTCTGGGAAGTTCATCAAGAAGTGTGAGGTACTTTGCACCTGAGTCAAAAGAAACCCACTCACCGGTACAGGCTGGGAACTGCCTGGGTGAGTAGGGACCCACTGAAAAGGGTTACAGCGCACACCAAGCTGAATTTAGGCCGACGGAGCACTCTCATCATGAGAAAGGGAAACCGCATGCTGGCCAGCATCAGAAGGATCTTGAGGAACGTTTTTATCCCCTATACTCAGTCTTGGTGAGCCCGCATGTGGGATATAGTGTGAAGTTTTGGGCTCCCCAGTTCAAGAGGGATGGGGATAAAATGGAGAGGTCCTGGGGACGACCTGGGGCACATGGTCAATGGGAAGAGGTTGAGGGAGCTGGTTTGTTTAGTCTACCCAAAAGGATGCTAAGGGCGATCTAACACCACCCTACAGATACCTGAAGGGTAGGGAGAATGGACCTAAACTCTTTTCAGCCGCAGTGGACAGCATGACAAGGGGCAAGAACCACAAGATGTGGTTTGGGCTGTTCAGGCTGGACACTAGGAAAAGCATTTTTCACCAGAAAGGTGGTGCAGCCCTGGCACCGGGGAGGCTGTGGCGTCTCCATCCTTGGAGGTTTTTCTAGGTCAGGTTAAAGTCGTGGCTGCCTTCGTCTAGTGTTGGTGATGGTCTTGCTGACTAGATGACCTCCAGAGGTCTCTTAGAACATTTCTGTGATCCTGACCCTCAAGACAGGACAGTTGAGCTCTTGAGGGGCTCCAACAATGCTATATTTAGTGACTGCTTGAACTGGAGGCTGCATTGTACTGGAGACCAGACACCATGACCACATTAAAAACATATGTATAAAGAGTGTCAGCATATGATGCAAAGATGCTGTAGACCACAGATGAATTTGCAAGGGATTGACACGATCAGGGTGATTCAAAAGTGATAACTCGGCACAAAAGCGGCTTCCAGCCTTGGAGGTATTTTCCTGCAGAGCTATCTGTCTCTGCTAACCAGCTCGCTGCCTTTGCTGGAACTGGTGCCACCCACCCAACCTCCTTGCACCTTGCAAAGCCTTCTTGTAGTTGGGGAAATCACCTTGCAAAGCCTTCTTGTAGTTGGGGAAATAGCCTTCCCTCCTGTTTTAATTCCTCCTCTTGACCCTCTGCAATTCTCACCAGCTCTAAAGGCACTGTTCTGTCTTCAGGTCTGTGACCCCTGGTACTACAAAGTGCTGCACAGAAACATCCAGTGCGTTCAGTTCCTGGTCTGGATGTCTTTCCTACACCTGCCTTGCTGTAGGTTATCTCCTTTAGCCTTCCCGGAGCACAAAGGAGCAAGACTGAACAAAGTCAATGGAGTTATGGCCCAGCTGGATTGACTCGTGTTCACCTCCCCTATGCAATTTATGGCTGTTGCCGAAGGTATATCCTTAAGTGCTTTGTAAAATCTATTTTAAGCTATCTCCAGGGGAATATCTCCTCTGGGGAAAACCTGGCAAAGCATAACAGCACAGGGTGGATTTTGCTGATGCTACACCTTCCTTTGCTTCCTTTTTTTGCAATCCTCCTACCTGCCTGCCCCTTGCTCTGCATCAAACACTCCTCGTCCTACCTTGGTGCTGACAGCCTTTTCATATTTCCTGGTTTTTATCTCCCTCCCTGCTGACAGCGGGAGCTAGCCTTTCCAAACTGCTTCTTTTTAATCTTCTCTTGCAAGTCAGTCCCTTTCAACAGTGTTCTCAAAGAGCACAGGGGAGGGGAAGGGGAAAAAGTGGTTTTATTTCTCTTTATAGAAACTCCAGCCCAAATTAATGGAAATTACCACAGCAAAAGCACAATAACAGGCCTACAGTTGACCACAAAGCTAAGACACAGTTTGCAATTGCCTTGGATGCTTACCCACAGGGAACTCTCCTCTGCTGGAGGGGTAATGAGGAAAGGAAAAATTCCGGCTGTACCAGCTTGTGCATTGCCTGAGAAAAATCTCTATATGATGTGATAGGAGTTTTCCAAGTGGAAAATGGATGTAGAGTCCCAAGCCCAGCAGTGAGAACAGGCCATGCTGGGAGTGAGCTGGCCAGGCTGTCCTGCGGCTTGCTTTTGCATCCATCGCGAGCCCAGCAGACTTGGCCATCACTCCAGTCAGACGGCCGAGGGATGGTGCAGCCTGCCTGCTGCCTGAAATAGCACCGCGAATCCAAGGGAGGTAATTGAACTCGCTGTTTATTTTTGCGTGATGCTGTTTGTGAACAAACTTACAAGACAAATTGCTGTGTAAGGTTTTTTTTTTTTTTTTTTCCTTTCCCCCCCTCCTTTCTATAAGCAGCACCACTGCTTTGGTAATCGTGAGGATTAAGAAACAGCTGATGCAGCCTGGGGTGCTTTCAGAAAGGCTCCAGAGTCATCCTTCTGAAGGTCTCCCTCGGATTTATAACAGAAGTCGTCTAGTGCTACGCTGCCTGCTTTGCAAGAACACAGCTACCCCCTGAGCCTGTCCCCACCATTGCCCAACAGCCCGGCGTGGCAGACCCAGCAGCACAGGATGAGCAAAGGCTGGGCAGCAGTTTTGCAGAAGGATTGCGCCGGCAGACCAAAACACAGAGCCCAGGACTCCTTGGACCTGTGCGATGGCCACCAGCCAGGCTGTGCTCGAGCATGGTCTGGTCCCCATCTGAAGTCAGCTGTCCTAATGGTAGGGAGGTGCAGCCTTTCTGACTTTAAATAAAGTCATTCTGCAACCCCATCCAGGGGTATTCCTGGCAAAGCACATTGCAGCTTTCAACTTTTCACACCATACAAAACAAATTGTGTTGTTATTAGTTTGTTGTGGTTTGGAAAGCACCCTGGAGCGACTTGAGGTTGTGCTGAACAAGGCAGGAAACCGCCTGCGAGCCGAGGGCTTGTGCTTAGCCAGGAAAGAACCTTCTTCTCTGCCAGATGCAGCGAAGAGGCCACAAATTCATGGGCTGCCAAGAGCTGGAGGGACCACTGTGAACATCGTGGACCATCTCTTCCCTACTCCTGTCCAAAGAACCCCATTCCTATTCCACACTTGCTAACAGTCTGGTTTAGAAACAGATGCTACCTAGTCATGGCTTGAAAACCGAGAATGGTGCAAAACTCCCCCAGATTTGGCTTTCCGATGCTCATGGTTAGCATATGCTACTCGTCCTTCCTTGAATGGGTCCACCTACATCTCTTCAACATCCTCTCTCACGTCTGTCTTCTAACACCTTATTTTAAGCCAGAAGTCACTTCTGTGTGTAGGCACCTGTGAACGGGGCTGCAGACTGTCTTAACCATCTCCTCAATGAACAAAAGCCACTGCACAAAAATATGAAAAAAAAAAAACCAACCTAAAAAAATACAATAAAACTAGTCTCTCACTATGAAGTATGTTAATCGCGTCTCCCAAAACGGCTGGGCAGTCTGGTGAAATATCTAAACCAGCCACTTACTTAACCACTGGCCTTTCCACCCTCCACCACCATACTTCTCTGCACTCCCCAGACCTTACCATCGGACTATTTGCCAGGGTGTGAGGAGTTAATGAATTTTCTCCACTGTGTATTTCTGTTCTCTTCTGCATATTTGGGCTGAACTTAGAAGTTTTGGCTTCTCTACTGAATTCCACTCTGGAGCCAAAAATTACAAGTTACCCAATGGTCTGTGGTTGCACACTGATGGTATGAGACCAGCAACACAATTTGTGCCGGGGTGCAAAGCAGCCCCGAGATGGGAAGAATGCAGAAAATAGTGGCGGCTGCACCAAAATAACACCAGATTCGACTTTCACCCCGTAATTACAGCTGCGTCTGACAGTAACCCCTTCAAGGAGCACAGCAGGGCTGTCTGGCTCTGTGGTCAAATGGCTTCGCCACGAGCTCAGCCCAGTCTGCAAGAGGGCTGGGTTCAATCTTCCTTTCTGGTCCTGCATCCCTGGGAGAAGGCCTTTCTTAAACTGGAAAACGGGAAGGACCCTTAACACTCACATGCTTCAGTAAGCCCCTGTGACAAGTACTGATAGTGCAAAAATAAGAAATATTATTATTATCATTATTATTACTATTATTATTATTATTGCTGCAAAATATGGCCGTGCCGCCAAAGCGCTACAAGTCTGTGGGTATTGGAGTTTCTCTCCTGGGCTGGACCTGCGGTTCTTTTTGATGTCCTCCCCTCCCCAGCATCCTCATCCCTGCCCCTCGCCGCCGAAGCAGCATCTACACAGCAGCTGGGTGAAGCATGTGAGCTGGTCCTTGCAACGGTCCACAGCCTGGGACAAAAATCCCATCAATGGCAGCTGGAGCTGGATGAAGCCTTCAAGGAAGAGAGACCACCTAACAACACCACGAGAGCAAAAGGAACAAGCACAACTGACATTTTGGGGGCAAGGACAGACTATCATTCAGGGAGATGGATGGGTTCAGTACAAAACCATTTCTTAAAAATGATTTATTAAAAAAAAAAACAAAGGACCCTTCAGCTATATGGTTAACGCTCAGTGCTGGCATCACCGAGACTGTCAGCAGGAACAAATGCTTTGGAGGACATAAATCCAGAAGACTGCAGTGTCCAAAGGTTAATGTGTGTGGACTAATCCATGTGAAGGAGCAAGCTGCACTGTTGAGGTGGAGGCGGCAGGCGTAGAACAGCGTACGGACAGACTCCCACGGCAGTACAGAAGTAGTACATCCCACCCAGAAGATTAGGAAGCAGCCCCATCGTCCATCACTCCAAGCATCCATCCTTCACAGTTGAAGTGTGGGGTGATTCACGTGGCTTCACCTCCCCGGACACGGATCACAATTCACATTTTTGGTGTCACACTTTGGATTCTGGGCACTTTATGGAGTTTCCTGCCAGTTTCTCCTTTTCTGGGTCTGCCTTTGTCTCTGCTGCATTGCTGGCTTCCCTCTCCTGCCGTCTGAGAATCATATACACGGTCACGAAGCACAGGAAAGTGCCCACCTCAAAGAAAAACTGGAGACCAAGATACCTGTGGTGTGGAAACACAACAAATCAGGGTAGCAAGGGCGTTCCTATGTGCACCAAGCACCAACACCCAATGTCCCCAGGCACCCAGGAGACACTGAACATGGGAATGGGCTCCTTGGGCACATTCGGCAGTGGGCAAGCAACTGCTGCAAGCCTGGGTCCCAAGAAGGGTGGCAGAAAGAGGAGGAGTAGCTATGAGGATGCATTTCTTTTTGGTGTTACATTAAGTGATCATATCTCCTGGTAGGAAGGAAATGGCATATAAAAACCTGTCTTGGGGTTGAGGGTGAATAGGACTTGCTGCAGCTACTGGTCAGCGAGTCATCCAACAACGATGAACTTGCAATAGGGATGGAAGACCACCTGCAGCTCCCTTCCAGCCTCCCCACAGTGCACAGGCTGGATTTGGTACCTTCTCCGTGTCGAGCTGGGCCGTTCTGTTAGAAGATGAACCCCAGTGTGCAAGGCACCCTGCACGGACCCTGCACCACCTCACAGGCAGCTTTGAGGCTGGGGTCACCTCTGCTGCTGCTGCGTTACCTCGACGGAGGAGGCGTCAGGACAGGTTGCTGTGTCTATGCTGGTAAAATGATTAATCATAGCATCACACAACAGCCCAGGTTGGAAAAGACCTCAAAAGACCATCTGGTCCAACCTTTTGTGGGAAAGGGAGCCTAGGTGAGATTACCTAGCACTTTGTCCACTCGCATCTTGAAAACCTCCAGTGATGAGGACTCTACCACGTCCCTGGGGAGGTTGTTCCAGTGAACGACTGTTCACACTATAATGCAAGGAGCATTTCTGGAAGTGGACCTCTGTGGTCTATAGCAGCAAGTTAGCACGGTCCTTGGCAGGGTTTTAGCTTGTGCCAATGACTTTCCAAACCATTCCCAAGCACTGCTGGGAGTTAGCACAGGCCAGGGGGATGCAGGTGTCCCTGTTTGCTTACCATGGCATATGCAACAACTTATCCCACGTCGGGGGTGGCCTGATGCCATGTTCCCCCCGGGTTTCCCTCTGCACCCTCAGCCCTTATCCTGACTGCTCATCCCTACCTTTGCCTGAAGAGGTTATTGTCGTAGTATCTGCAGGCTGCCTTCCTGTCGCACTTCTTCTCCCAGAGGATGCAGGTCGTGTCGATGGCGCTGCCGTACAAAACGGGCCCCGGCATCCAGGCTGGAAGGAGAGGGTCAGCGGGGGCTTTGTTATGTTATGGGAGCCGCTCTGCTGGGACAGACCCAACCCTGGTTACTTTGCCATGTGCTAAGGGGGTGGAAAGCGGTTGGGGATGGTCTACTTTGCTGTGGCCCATGAAGCCGCTGGTCCTGCACAGCATGCCGAGGGCTGGCTGTGTGTTTGCACCCCACCAAGATGCAAAACGGTCCTTCTTTCTCATTGCTCTTTGATAAGGGACCATCGCTCATCCCAGGAATGATGCTCACCTCCTTCACGCACTGTGCATGAACGCTCCTTCCCACAACTGCAGTGGCATGTTCTGGGGGCCTCCAGGTGAACACGAATTTTCACCAGAGGACAAATAACTAGTGGGACCACAGGACATGGTTTGCAGCCACCCTGATATGCTGGAGGCAAACATGGCAGTATCTGTGCACAGCCAAGGGCTGCCCTCCTCGACCTAAACTTATTCTATGTCCTCTTTTATTGAGCCATGTAGATGTACTCCCACAGAGATGCCTCGTCCCCTCCCCACCATGTGCAGCCCCCTAGACCCTGCAAGGCAGCATCTTTCCCTGGCTTAGGACAGGCTTTGGTCAGCCTGAAACTCTGAATAAACAGCAATTCTGCAGCCCTGGGGCTGCTCAGGGATGAAATCCCCACGAATCCCCAAGAGCTGCCATGATTTTCCAGGACGGCATTTCGACACGTTTTAATTTACCTAAAACTCTCAGCAGCATGAACTGTATCCCAACCGCAAACGATTTGTCTTCAGGCTGGATGCTCCTGAAAAACAAAATGGAAAGTGTGCCCTCTGGCATTTCCAAAAAGTCATCCTTCAACCCAGCCACCAAGGACCCCAGGCAGTTCCTTTTTACGTCAGCAAAAATGATGAAGTTTCATTCATTAGGGCTAGAAGCTTACCACAGCCTTTTTTTGGCCTGAAAAACCTATCAAACTCCGTAAGAGACAGGGAGGAGCTCAGCTAAGTATTTTTGCTTTTAGTTTAAAGAATCCGTATGAGTAAGACACAAACAGAAACCAATATAGCCACTGGCTCTGCCAAACACCAGCAATACAAGGGATGCTTTTTGTAACGGAAGGAGAAAAGCGATTTAGCCATTGAGGAAGTGGCTTTTTTTGAGGTGGGCCGCCCCAGTGTATATTTTGGTGGTACCCCAGTTTTTTGAAATAAATATTTCAGGCTGTGGTTCCTGCTAGGGTCACACATGGGAGAGGACTGGGTGGCAGAGGACCTCCAGGTCAGTGCATCTCAGGGGACTCAGCTCCCCTTTCCTCTCTGACTGCCTGGTGTACGCATAGCTCACTTAGGGCATAAAAGGTGATTTAATAATGCCTGGGAGTCAATGTAAAAACAGGTTTTAACCACAGCCTTTCCCTAAAAAGCAACTGTTTGGAGTGCTTCAACCACAGAAACGTGCTTGGAAATATCATTTATAGACTAACACAGAGATTCCCCCATGGCTTTCCCCTCTCCCCCAGCACAGACCCAGCCTCAGCCTCTCCTGCCCGTCCCAGGCTCCAGCCCCACCAGCCTGGGGCTCGTGTTGAGGCTGGCTCCAGCCTCCCACTGCCTGCCCCACAGGCACCTTTACAAGGGTGTGGGAAACTAGAGTCCTAATTGCTTCTCTGCACTGGGAAGGGAGGCTGTATTCAAGCGAGATCCATCAGAAGGAAGGAAGGTAATTAAACTTCTTAACTCAACATGGAGCTGCATTAAAAAGTGCCAAAGTACTGCCGTGCTAAATTAATGCTGAGTTAATGGTGCATCTCGTTACTGAAGTATCAGCCGTGGGTGGGGAGAAGGAACAGGATGGCTGCTGGATCTGAAGGTTGTGCTGAGACCAGGAATGGGAGGTGCTGAGGGCAACGTGGGGTTCCTGTGAGCCCCACTGCTCTTAAGAACCCCGCTTAACTCTGCAGGGATCAGCAGCAACAGCCAAAGAGACCTTGGAAGAGCCTTTGTAGTCTTAGGGCAGCAGGAGCTCTGTTAGTGCAGGGTCTTCAAGAGCAAGTCCTTAAAGTCTCTCCTGCTTCAGCATTTGAGACTGGAGATGCTCGATGTTTCTGTCCTGCCCAGCCATGCCAGGTCTTTGCTGGCAAAGCACAGCCTGCTCCCAAGCCAGACATAGCCTAGAAGATGGACAACCACATGCACTGCCAGATGACAGGAGCAGGGAAGCCCCGGTCCCCATTCCGTGCACCAACACATGCAAAACCCGTGTAAAAGCAACGGGAGGAACCGGGCACGAGGTGCAATATAGGGCTGATTTAACCCTCCAGTCCCTCAGCTGGAGAAAACCTTCCTCCTCAATTCAAGGACCCCTTGGTTTTCCAAACGCCACCTCCAGATGCCTTTTCTGGCTGCACCTAGACTGTGGCCAACCCACTCTGCTCACCTGAGGATGAGCATGAAGGACGGCGTGTGGGACGTGCTGGCAAGGATCCCCGCCAGGCAGGAGAGGACCACAAAGGGCAGGAAGAGGTGGGAGCACCCGGTGCCGCAGGTCCCGGGCTTGGCGAACCCCGCGAGCCCGTTTTCAGAGATGCAGCTGCAGTTGGTGTAGTTCTGCAAAGAGGAGAGAAAACCCAGAGGCTGCTCATCTGCTCAAGGCTATGGAGATGCCAGGGATAGCTGCCAGCTGTCAGAGGGAGGGAGGGTGTTTAGGTTTCGTCTGTAAATAGTTACCAGTAATTAGCACTCAATACTTTGGGGAGTAGGGGGAAAAAAAAAGAAACGCATACAATAAAGCTGGCTGGGGATAACAGACTGAGTGGATGAGGAAATACATATTCCCATCCCCACTTCCAGCCTCCAACATGCTGCCGTCTCTGAAAGGAGGTCCCAGTCCCACCAGGTCCCACGGGCATCGCTAGGATGTCACACGGGTGAGCACGCACACCTGATGGGGAAGCTGGGACCACCGCGGTACCTTGGTTCGTCTACAGTGGTACCTTGGTTCATCTCTCTGTGCTTCCAGAGGCACCTGGAAGTGCTCCCAACCCAGACGCATCCTTGCCTTGTTGGTGTGAGCCCCAGCAATGCCTCCCTACTCCCTGCAGCAATCCTTCTATGCTCGTGCTTCCAGTCCCGCGTTTCGTGCCTGTTGTGCACTGAAGATGCTTACTCACAGCTTTATTTCAATGTCATCATTTGCCAGCTGAACACTGTGGCATCCTGCATAAATCCGGATGCCTGGCATGGAAAACTCTCACCCACAGCTGATAAAACATTCAAGCCCGATGTCAGCTTACGTGCCAGTGTTCTATCTTTTGGAGGAAATCTCCAGGGGAGCAGCCTGGGCTCCATCACCTGTACCCAGCTTGTCTCCTGGTGTGAGACCCTTCATCCAGGGGCTATGTGTAGAGCAGAGCTGGCAATCAAAGCCAGACCCAAGCTTAGGCGAGTATTAAATCAGAAAACACTTGCTAGGGGAAAATGCAAAACCCCACCTTTGAGAGAGGGTCATAAATAACGGGCACAGCGTTAGCAAAGGAAACGTGCCCTGGGGCGAAGGATATGGATTTTTTTCTTTTTCTCCAGATTTTAGTCACAATTATCTTTTTTTTTAAACAAGAAACCTCATTTTTTTTAGAAGAGACCTTTAAATAAAATGGGCATGATCTTATCTTTGCCGGAGGGGGACAGATGCACAGCGGGATGGCAGGTTGCAGAAGGGTGATCCCAGAGGCAGGAGCAGCCCAGGGTCTCCCAAATCCCCGTTCCCACATCACTGCCTGGGGAAGTGGCAGGGCTGATGCCCGTAAAAGAGACCCACAAGGAACTGCTCCCGGCTGAGAGCATGGGGGGGGAGATTTGGGATGAAAGGGGACACAATCCCTCCTCCCACCTCTAGGAAAGAGGATCTAATGTTTTAAAGTAAGACCAGGAGTTATCTTCTTCACCCATCTGAAACGAACTAAACCAAACTCATCACCTGGGCTCCTTCTGCAGTCATGGAGGGAGAGGTGGGTCTCCAGAGGACCCACCACAGATAAGTGCCTACGATAGCTGAGATGAATTTGGGCCAAAGCGGTTAAAAAAAATGCAATTAGATAAATTAAAACTCGCTCGATCTGTGCGACCACCACCTTTTACAGAGAATCGGAGTCACGACATTGAGGGGACTCACACAAAGCCAAATGGAGACAGAGGGCTGGAGATGCACGTGATGGAGGCACAAGGCAGGGCTCTGCCCCTTTCATTCAAAACCTCGGAGGATTTTAGAGCAGGGAGCATGACTCCGGTTGGAAAAACCTCCGAGCAGCGGCAACAAGCCACAAAGCTACTGGTGGCCCGTCTCCGTGAGATGCATCATCCGGGCAGCAGTGCCACGAGGCTAACGCAGCACCACGGCTGGGAAAAACCACCCGGTGAAGCAAGGAAAGGAGAATAACCGAGAGCAGCCCAGAAACCGGGGCTGTGGTTTTCGGGCAGGGACGAGCTGCTGGATGGCACACAGCCATCCCCGGGCTTTTCAGGGCTGTGCATCAAACATCCCCAACAGTACCATTTAGGAATTGTTTTCTTAAGAGAGAAAGCTGCTCACATCAAACTCTGCCCGATGCTGTCTTATTTCTTCTTTTTTTCCCCAGCTGGGACCTTCTGGTACCCTAAATTTTCGGGTGTGTGCTGACCAGCTCAGATCCAACCTGCCTGGCAGCAGAGGGATGTCCCCGCTCCCACCCAGGGCCATGCACGATGAGAGCAGAGCGGGGCTCAGAAACCCGGGAGTCCCACGGCACAGAGATTCCCACAGTCCCCTCACTTCAACAAGTCATGCTGGACCCAAACAAACAGCAAAGCACTAAAAGGTTGTCACTGCACGGTCTTGCTCTTGGGCAAAGTTTGCATTGCCCATGGAATTTGTGGACATCAGGCGATGCAAAGAGCAAATCGCTTTCAGTGTAGAAGAGCTTTCAAGTAAGAGTGTTCAAATCAAGCTTGCACTGTGCAAGTCTCTTCTGGAAGGGCTGCAGCAAAGCTGAGCACGAGATTGAAGGTTTTCCTGCACACTGGGAGGGTTTCTAGAAGCCCAGGCGTTTGGGACATGGAAAGTAGTAGGCAACAGGTCCCCACACTGGCAAAGAGCTGCTGAAAATAGTGAGAAAAGTGTAATATAGCAGAGAAAGCAGCAGCTGGAGGAATGCCATAAAATGCAATAATCTCATTTTTCCTTTCCTGCAACAGGTAATACCCAAAACCGGAGAGGGACTCTGCGGACACCCGCTCCTAGTCCAGCAGGATAAAGGAGCAGAGCTCAGCATCTGCAGCCACATCACTGCGTGCCACGAACCCCCCCGTCCCAGGGAGATGCAACGTGCTCCAGCTACCACGTGCTGGCACGTGGCTTGGCATTTATAACAACATACCGAGATACAGTCCTTGTGCAGAAGAAGCTCTCACACAACTCAAATTGGGTCAAGATGCATTAATCGGTGGAAAGAAGATTCAGCAAATTATCTCAGCGCTAAAGGAAGAGCTAATGCTGGCTTTACCGAGTAGCGTTTGCATGGCACCATCAAGGGAGCCCTGATTTTGTTGTAGCTTGTGGCTACACGCAATAATACATATAATGAATGCAGGCGTGTGTCACGTTCGGGAGCACAGGGTGTTAAAGGGCTGGAGGCATCTCTGAGGAGGAAGAAGCAGTTGAAGAGGATCCACTGTACAAAAGGCAGGCACAAGGATGCAGAAGAGCACATTTGGGACTAAGCTCTGGCAGAAAACATAATTGTTATTAAAATGAAGTGTTGTTAATTAACACAATGCTGCTAAAAAGTGCCCAGACAGTCCCAGGCTGCCATTATATCCTGTGCCAAGAACACAGTGGAAAACTACTCACCCTATATGGATTGCTAACATTTTTCAGATAGATATTTGAATTGGCAAAGATTTGCTTACTATTTATTTGTTGAACTGTATTGCTTGGAGACCCAACAGACAATTGGCACTGTGAAAACTCGGTCCTGTTGGGGTTTTGGTGACAGGCACGGAGCAGCAGAGGAAAGAGAAGCACAGGGCAGCAAAATAACCCTGCCAGGTCTGCAAATCAAGGGAAAGCCAAGAGCAAACCCCATTTCTCTAGCCCCCGCATCGGGACTCTCCCACTAAATTATCCTCTCACGCAGACACTTGGCTTGACAACCGGTACTTATGGAGAGGATGCACGCTGCAACTAGATCACGACTTTTTAACCTGCAAATCTGCAGGCTGAAAGGTGGAATATCATTGCTCTAACAACGCCTTCCCAGAGCACGCAGTGAAGGTCTGCTAAATGTCAGTGCTATGTGTACTGGGGCAATGGTGCCTCCAGGCTTGGCTTGCCCCGAGCATACAGAGTTGCTCCCTGAGTGCCCAAAAGCAGGATTTACCTTCCCTCTCTTCATCCCTGTACACGATCTATAGATGTAGCATCACTAAAGCAAGTTATATGATGGAAACACCCAGGCTGCTTCCGCAACTGTAGGTACCAGTTGAGCGTGTTCAGCTGGTATTGGCCCCCCAACTCTGCAGGAGGGCAGTTTGGACCAATTGCAGTTTGGGATCTTGCTTCAGCAAAAATAAATAAATAAATAGTTCATTATAGGCTTTGAGCAGTATTTTAGGTCAAGTCCAAGCAAATACCGTTGGGTGAGCAGTCTGGGTGATACCTGCTGCAAGGCATCGAGGTATGTGAAAATGTGTGCCACCTGCACTGATATTTTGCCTTCACAGCCCTGCGAAAATGGAAACGCTCGGACTCCATCCAGTTTCAGAGAACTTCAGGCACGTGATGCCTAAATTGGGAGCCTGGTTTCCGTAGGTCCCTATGCAAGGAACACAGATGGGGCAATTCACAGCAGGAGCCTGGAGGTGGGCTGACTCACCCCATGGAGAAAGCACCCCTTGAGTACAAGAGGCATCCATGGACTCGGGGTCATGCTAGGTGCTGTGATTAGCCCTTCCCGTACTGCACGTCCTCCTGTCCCACCACAGGAAACACAGCTAAGAAAGGTGACCTTGTTGGTCATCATTTAGACGTGAAGGGAAAGCAGAAGGTCCTTGCATCATCCACTCAAGCTTCTGGGTAGCATGGGAGATATTGAAGCTAGGGTTCGTGGAGCAAAACCTGACCTGGGGTGGAGCAGTGGATGGGGAAGGACATCTTGACATCCTAAAAGGCTGGATGCCTAAAAGGTTTCTGCTTGCTGCCTTGGCCAAGGATCTGTACTGGCAAGGGCTGTGTTATACTGGAGAGCGCTAAGAGACACCATCTACAAGGCGTCTTCCTGGGACATTCTCAACCTTCCCCCCGCTCATCCCACAGGGTCACGCAGAGCTTATCCAACACTAACGAACACCAGACAACCTAATTGCCAGACTTGAGCGCTGCATTGGTCATCCCTCATTAGCCATCCCAAGCCAGGACACTAGCGCAGTGAGAATGACTCACCAGGACTGAGTTGTCTGCATTGATATTTACGACGCTGCAGCCAGCGGAACAGGGTGAGATGTATTCAATAGCGTTAGAGCCGCAGATGGGGTTATAGGTTTTCTCAGGGCAGTTACACTGGAGGTTACACTCCAAGGCGTGGTGTCCAAATTCAGAGCTACGACAGGAAGAAAATATTAATACACGGAATCGAGCATCGTTAATACGCATCTTATATAGAAAATATACTGCATGTATATGGAGATTAGTAAAGAAACCCTCGGTTGCTTAACAAAACCTTCCCCATATGTAAGCGAGGACCCACAGAAATTCCACTATAACCCCCCAAGCCTTTGCTCTGCCTGGGCAAAGCATCCTGACCACAAATGGTCAACGGAGTCACCCACTTCCTTCATATTTGGCCCCAAACGTGGGGTCTTGGGGTATTTGCAACACCATGCTGTGGGAGGTGGTAAGCGTCCCGCTGAGGGCTTGGACCAGCTTCCACCGAGACCACAGGATGCTGAACAAGTGAATTTACAGGAACTTGGATCAAGCCTTGAGGGAAGACAAGGTCCTGCCTGTGTTTAGCCGTGTAGGGAAGCAGCCACGGCTTTGAAGGTGTGATCCCAGGGCTGGCCCCTGCCCAAATTATTTGCCTGTGAGGAAGGCGCCGCACTTTCTGAGAAGAAATTTTAATCTTGCGCTGTTTGTGCCAAAAACGCGTTCACTTCTGGTTTCACCACCAGTCAATGAAGTTAGAAGGAGTAAGGATGCAGCAGATTCAGTGTTTATTCACAAAAGCATTAATTTCTAGCCTTATTTTATCACCATTAACTGTTTCTCAAGAGGGAATAAACCCATTTCTGGGTATTCTGCTTAACTTCCACCTCCACCCAAGGAGTGCAGCTGGGGATGAGGGGTACCCACAGCCCTGGGAACGACCCACCCATGCCCAGCCTAGCTGGAGCTGTCGGTACCTCTCGCTGTAGGTGATGCCTGCGACCTTCTGCGTGGGGCAGCCGAGGAAGAGGAGGGGGAAAGCCACGAGCAGGCAGAGGAACATGCCAAGGACGCACATGGCGCTGCATTGCCTCAGGGACATCTGGAACCTCTTCAGGATGGCACCACCCACCACGATCCCGACCATCGCCCCAGGGATGTTCACAGCACCTGGGGAAAAGCAGGTCCTTGTTTTCCATCCTCCGAGCCGTATCAGTCCCTTCATTACAGTGAAGGTCCAAGAGGATTTGTTGTTGGATTCCTGTTTTTCAGCATCGGTGATCTGGAGGGGACCAAGGTTTTTGCAGGGACTGGTGGAATAATGCTAAGAAAGAGCAGTTTTGCAAAAACAGCGGGACCTCACAGCAAACTGGCTGTCTTACGTATCCATGCATGGAAGATGTAGGGACCAGCGAAAAGCTATGCTTAATTCAGCAAATGTGATTCTTCAGTGTAGACAGGAGAAAATATCAATGAAACCTGGAGAGGATATTTAATTTCTGCGTAATGCAGTAATGTGCCCGCTTCTGTTGTCATCATTACAAAACTGTGAAGGTTTCCATGACAGGCTTGGAGTTTTGCAAAACCCACCTTACAATGGGATACCAAAGAAGTGCAATCTGTTTAATTCAACAAAGAATCAACAGGGAGGTTGCTTTCGGCCCATAAATACCCACACAAGGAAGGGTTTTCCAACTACAGAAAGCTTTTTGATCTAACAGAAAAAGGCAAAGCAAGATTCAGTAGCTGGGAACAAAAGCTAGATAAATTAGAACAAGAAATACGGTGCACGTCTTTAACAGAGCGGGTAAATCAAGCCTGGGAACAACTCAGCAGGGCACGTCAGTGGAGGACACCGCTGCTTCAGCATTTAACCTTTCTGCCTGTATTTAGCCTGGGTTGCTGGGCTTTGCCAGTCTGCTCTGCTCACTTTCTTCTGATTTATTTGTTGCAGACTTCAGAAGACTCTTTTTCTGAGGATGCATGCTGTTTGCTCAAAAATATATTTAAACTACTTCTGTGTCTAGATCTCTGAACTCTCCAATTGATTGTAAGAGTAAGGCTGTATTCTTCATATTTTTATTAGCATGACAAACTCGCACAGGAGGACCTCAGCCCCGGACAGGACATTCTGGATATTATAATACAAGCAAAAGCCATCTAATCTCACGAGCACATATCCTGCTTAACACTTACTCCTTTCCTTCATGACAATACCAACAGCAAGCGATTAGCCCAACTGTTACAAGCAATTAGTCTGCCTATAGAAAACATTTTGAAGAGTTTAGGCACGATCAGTACACCAGCCTGACTGGCCTCTTGCTGCAAAGTGTCTT
Organism: Gymnogyps californianus; assembly: GCF_018139145.2. Lineage (NCBI taxonomy): Eukaryota > Metazoa > Chordata > Aves > Accipitriformes > Cathartidae > Gymnogyps > Gymnogyps californianus. The sequence continues at coordinate 1,073,126 of NC_059471.1, read as the reverse complement.
CGAAATGCATGCATACATTTCTGCAGTTTTTAATTTTATTTACCATCTACTTTTTTAAAGACCCTTAACCAAATGATCGATGTAAAGTAATCCCTGCTACAGAAACATGCACAATTCATATCTGATGTTTCTTTGCTCCCTTGATGCAATGAGTTCGTTTCCTCTCCTTGATTATCGTGAACAGCCTTAGGTAACAAACATTTCTCTAGGTCTTAAAAGGTTTTATTCTAGCAATCTCAGGCTGCAATGTAAAGGAAGGAAAGTAGATAGGAGCTGAGAAATCCTATGGGCAAGGACCTTGTGCCACGTCTGTCTGTAGGTAATGGAAGGAGACTGGCAGCTCCAGAGGAAGAGGTGCTTCTTAGTAATCTCTAGATTATTTTCTAAGAGGTGCTCAAAAGCTGGCAAGCCTTGATAGCAACACTTACCGATGATCATGTTGGCCAAGGATGCCGTGAGGGAGAACTGTCTCTCCAGGAACTTCCCCATGAACGTTGCTAAACCAGCAACCATGGCAGAGAGGTTGACCTGAGCCAACACCACCAGCAGGTAGACGGGATGACGCAGGTTCCTCAACAGGACCAGAGGAAAATCTGAAAGGAAAAGGGGAAACCTGTTGCATGCAGAGGAGGTGTACAGCAAACTATTGATCCACAGAAAGCAGCAAAACCTTGAATTAGCTCTTTAGGAGCGGTGAGCTCTTCTGAACGTTTCATTTACAAAAGCGCAGAATGTGCGCTTTCAGGGTTTATCATTTCAAGGCTTGATTGCGTGACCATTTGGACATTAAAAAGTCAGGATGAAGCGTCAGGACATTGCAAAAATGAAACACCTGAAAATTGCAAAACAGGGTGAGAGAGGGAAGCCAACGATCCCTCACCCCACCTGCTTCAGGAACCAGCCGTGCGATGGGTGAATCAATGGCAGAAGTTAGTTGTTGCAAAAGATGAAGCAAAAAAGTAGTGTTTTCAGTGCAAAGCATGTCCAGCCTCAAAGTGAACGTCAGAAGAGAGCAACTCCTCTCTGGACACGTCCCATCCCTGCAGAGGTCACCTCCATATCTGTTAATCCTTTTGATTTGCTGTTAAGGTCGGTCATGCTTAATTTCTGCTGAAGCCCATGCAGCTGAGACTGGGAACTGCTCTGAACACATGTGCACGCAGGCAGCGTATAAAGGGTCTGTGCCAGTGCAATGGGAAACTGTTGGAGGCGTCAGCATCAGTGGAATAGAATAGAATAGAATAGAATAGAATAGAATAGAATAGAAAGAACAGAATATTTTCAGTTGGAAGGGACCTACAACTATCATCTAGTCCAACTGCCTGACCAATTCAGGGCTGACTAAAAGTCAAAGCACGTTATTAAGGGCATTGTCCAAATGCTGCTTAAACACTGACAGGCTTGGGGCGTCGACCACCTCTCTAGGAAGCCTGTTCCAGTGTTTGACCACCCTGTCGTGGTTTAACCCTGCCGGCAGCTAAACACCACAGAGCCGTCTGCTCGCTCCCCCACCACAATGGGATGGGGGAGCGAATTGGGAAAAAAAGTAAAATTCATGGGTTGAGATAAAGACAGTTTAATAGGACAGAAAAAGAAGGGAAAATAATAATAATAATAATAATAATAATGATAAAAGAATTAGAATATACAAAACAAGTGATGCACAATGCAATTGCTCACCACCCGCCAACCGATGCCCAGCCAGTTCCCAAGCAGTGACCCCTGGCCAGCTTTCCCCCCAGTTTATGTTTATATACTGGGCATGACGTCATACGGTATGGAATATCCCTTTGGCCAGTTGGGGTCAGCTGTCCTGGCTGTGTCTCCTCCCAATTTCTTGTGCCTCCCCAGCCTCCTCGCTGGCAGGGCAGCATGAGAAGCTGAAGAGTCCTTGACCACTGCTTAGCAACAACTAAAACATCAGTGTGTTACCAACATTATTCTCATCCTAAATCCAAAACACAGCACTACACCAGCTACTGGGAAGCAAATTAACTCTATCCCAGCCGAAACCGGGACACACCCTCTCGGTAAAGAAATGCTTCCTAAGTAAACTCTAAACAAAGCCTCTTGACCCAAGAAAATTGGTATCTCACGTCAACACTTGGGTGATCTGCTCAAGTGATCCTGAACATCTGCTGACGCAGAGGACAAATCTGCTGCCTTCTGCAGTGATACCTCCTGCTAAGCTCTTCTTCAGAGCTGCCAGGGTCTTACGATGCCTTAGGAGAAATGCAAGTGGCTCTGCGATAGTTTTTCAGCCTCAGCTGAACCTCTGTAAATACTGTCTGTATCTTCTGGCTTCAACACGTGGACTGTACTGGGATGGGTGAGAGCAACACGGAAACCTACATGTCTTTCCCCCACCACCCATGGGCTGAGGGCTGCAGCGCTGAGTGATTACAGGGGTTGTTGTTACAAACACATATGGCCCGAGTAAACACAGCCTCAGTTCCTTTCCCTGAAGCTTTGTGGCAGGGCTTCTGCTAAAACAAATACGAAAGTAGCTGGGAAGTCATTAAAAGTTAATTTATTTGTTTGCTGCGGTTGCAATTTCAATGTCCTTTTTGTTTCAATCATTAAAATGTATTTTTTTTATTACAGGCAAGAAACACTCCAGCAAATTCCCCTGTGGCTGAACCCTTACTGCTTGAGAAAAAGATATCTTCAGCCTGCTCAGCAAAGACAGCTGCCCCGCTCCCAGCGCCGCAGGAATCGGGATGCCCGATGCTGACACCCGCCAGCTGGGAGGCTGCAGTTCTCCAGCCTGCAGCAATTTCTCCTTCATGCACATCCCGAACCCACCTTCTGCTCATGCCTTTGCTCCCCCTGAACCATTGCCTTCCCCCGTGATCTTTGTCCGGCTTTGCAGCACGCAAGCAAAGGCGCGCATAAGGGCAACTTCCAGACAAACAGATGATGAGTTTCCCAGATGAGGGCTCTGAAAGCCAATATGCTGAAGCAGAGATAAGGAATTAACAGGGAGGATTAATGCAAGGGCCTGCCATAAATTAACGGTGTTAATTCTTAGCGGCTCACAAACAGTTGGGACAATCTTTATATCTGCTCCAGCACAGAGGCGCTGGGAGATTGCAGCAGGGAGAACTATCTGGTGCTTGTCTGGGAGCTGCCCCAAGCTGTGTATTTGTTTTAGCTGTCCTAAAAAGTTATGTGAAGAGCAAAGGTCCCTCCGGGGATGCAAGGGGGTCCTCCATACACAAAAGCAAAGCTCTCGTTCATGGGAGTATCGCCTCTCCAGCTCAGCACTCTGCTCTCAGGGTTAGGCAAGCAGCTGAAGACACTGGCGAGCAGCAAACTCAGGGCACTAGAGAGGGTCCAAGCATGCACGGCATGTTCAAGGACCCTGAAATACTGACACGCTGGAGAGCCGGGAGGCTAGCAGTCCGCCAGAGAGGGAAAGAGCTGCGATGATATCTCTGCGCTAGACCAAGGTGAACCCCAAAGAGGGGAGGTGGTTTTGCTCTTAAGTACCAATAGAGGTCTTGCTTTTTAAAGCATATTCCTGCCTAGTTTACATACTGGAATATCTCAGACACGTTGCAAATATGAAACCTCAACTTGCTTGCTGAAAGATCTCCCGAGAGCTAATCCAGCCTTTTGTGGGAGGTAGGGGGAATCTTCCACCAAAAAGGTTTCTGTTCCCTAGAGTTCTTTGGTCTTTTCAATCAAACGACACCCCTTCTCCCCCCCTCCCCGATCAGAGCTATAAATCTACAACAGCGAGCAGGTCTCCCGCTCCATGGTGGGAGGCAGCAAGATTGCCGTTCTCTGCAATCACCATCTCATTACTAATTCCATCTTCCTTACAGCTTCAGAGAGGAAGCTGGGCAGATACCAAAAGCAAGTGGAAACTTTAAAATAATAATAATAAAATATCCTTGAAACCATCTTTAGGCACCATAGAGAAACAAACAAGTCACAAGCCTGGTGTTTTAATTGCTTTGAAGATCACCTTTAATGGATTAATTCCCAGTATGTGCAACAGAAGCTGCACATCCTCCCAGGTGTTTTCAACAGAAGCCTAGAAATTAGCAATGGAAATTACTTCAGGCTAGCTAAATCCTACTTTCTTGATTACTGTGAGCAGGTCCAATGCCTGCAAAAGGAGCACTTTGTGAGTACGAGGAGCAGGGTGCAACCCAATGTCACACAGAGCATCTGCGCAAGAGCCAAGATCATTCCCCACAGTGCTCTGACTTTCCTACTGTTGAACAACTGAAGCGAGTGGAGCCTGCTCCCTTCTTGGGTAATTGACCTCATTGTTTGGAAATGTCCCCAGTGCTTTGCCTGAGTATTTATCCTGTACACAGCTCCATCCTGTTATTGCTGATTCTGGATGGAAAAGCTCTTCCTGTCCTTGAGGCAGAGTTTCCAGGGCTTTGCAAACTGCTCTCTGCTCATCACACCTTGCCGCAGAAAGATTCAAAGCCCAGCGGCTTCCAGAGAAACGGAGAATGTGAAGCACCTCATGGGATGGGCTCTGACCCATCCTCATTTTGTTCCAAATAAACGGCAAAAATTCCCGCCAGCCTTATTTTGCTCTCAGTTATCTCCATGTGCACTGAAGCAACAGAACAAATGACAAAATGCATTTCCTTCTCCATAATCATGCTTCATTTTGCATCATTTAAGCTGAAATAAGTGACTAAACAGCATTTCTGAACATCTTCCTCCTCCAGGTCAGCTTAGTAATTTAAGGCTTGTCTCTGCCAAGCCCTTAAGAAAATGATAAACGTTTAAAGGCACTCGTCAGCCTTATTCTGCTCAAGGAGCAGCCTCAAGTGCTTTGCTGAATCACAGCCTAACCAGGCAGTGTCTTTCTCACCTGGAGTTTCCCCCAGGCTTGGGCCAGGTTTGGAGCAGGAGCTGGATTTCTCCCACCCGTCAGTGCCAAGGGAAAGCCACCCCTGTTCCCTCCAGCTGACGGGCAAAGGGCCACTTCCCAACAGGAGACGCTGCCTTCCTCCTGGGCGAAGCGTTCCTGGTCCAGGGTTGAGTTTGCAGCCATCCCGCATGGGTGGCCCATGTGAAAGTACGAGGCCAGTTTGCAAAACGCTTTAACACTAGTGATGAGCCAGTTGTCCAAGCGTTGACTCGATTGACTTCAACCCCAAGTGCTTTGTTTGGGCAGACCCAATGCCGATGGTGCAAAGTGCCTTCTAACTGAACGTGGATGAAGATCTACAGATAAGCCAAATAACAAAGCACAGCCCTAATCTCCAGGGCCATTTTACAACCTGCTTGAGATATTCAGACACCTCACATGTGTTCAAACACCTCAACCAGAAGGAGGACTCTGTCTTATGATGGATGTGGGAGGAACAGGACTGAAATATATGGAAAAACCTGAGATTTTGTGCAGTCCCTGTTTGATCCAGTCCCTGCTGGTATCCTAATGCTTTCCTTCATTCCACCCCAAACAGGAGACCCATAGCCATCAGCGACCTTCATCCCACCCTGAACAGGGAACCCATAGCCATCAGTGACCTTCATCCCACCCTGAACAGGGAACCCATAGCCATCAGTGACCTTCATCCCACCCTGAACAGGGGACTCATAGCCATCAGCAAACTTCATCAACCTTCATCCCACCCCAAAGAGGGGACCCATAGCCATCAGCAACCTTCATCCCACCCTGAACAGGGGACCCATAGCCATCAGTGACCTTCATCCCACCCCGAACAGGGGACTCATAGCCATCAGCAACCTTCATCAACCTTCTTCTCACCCCAAAGAGGGGACCCATAGCCATCAGCAACCTTCATCTCACCCTGAACAGGGGACCCATAGCCATCAACATTGGGCAGGTCTGGGGCTGCCTGTCCCAGGGACAACACCAAAGTACCAGGCAGCTCCGGGAAGGCGTAGATCTGCTGGCGGATTGGCACTGCCCATCTCCTACATGCCCATCTCCTGCCTTTCTGCAGAGCGGGCTCCTGCTCCCCACACGGCGTGCAGAGATGCCAGAGGCAATCAGAAAAACCAAGGAGGTACGACTCAAAGATTTCACAGCACAACCCCATCAGTTCCAGCCTCCCGAGACCACAAAGCGGGACCCCTCTCCTTCAGGAGCCGGGTCGCCCTTTTGTACTGGGGTGTGGTGTAAAAAAGGCTCACTATGAACATGGTACAGGGACCAGACTGTCCTACAGCATTTCTCCATCACGTGTGTTTCATTCTGTCTCTCTTTTTAAACAACAGAAGGTATGAAATTGCAAGGCGATTCAGGTTGGAAAATCTCCAAATGCTGTTTTCATAAACTATCGTACAGAAAAGAATAGTAAAAATAGAGAGGAAAGAATGCTTGGTGTCAGAAAGAAGAAACAAAATAAGTAGGGCAGTCACAAAATGGGAGGTAAAATTCTCTTTCCAGTGACCCATAGATGAGCTAGCACTAAAGTCTTCAGACTTCACCCAAATTGTCCCCATCTACACCATCACACACTAGCTATCATCCAGGTCCTGGCTCTAAAACCAGTTTTGTATTAGAAATGCCAGTGATTTCAGCAAGATTGCTCTTCTGACAACAAATACAGACACTTCATTTTTTTCAGAACTGGTCTTTAGAGGATAAATTCTCAGAAATAATGAATTTATTAGCACAGCTCCCGCAGCCCGGACAAGAGCAATGCGCCCTGATGCAAACCCCGAGCCAAACCAGCAGCTCGAGCAGAGGTAAGATGTTTCCTTCTCTCTTCACCCGGGAGCAGGGAGCTCATTTTTATTCATTTTTCAGAGGCACGGAGCAGAGTGTCGGTGTGAAAATCCCATCGGAGCGCTATAAATCTGTTCCCACGCAATCGCTTCCATCACGCGGGTTTTCTAAATGACAGTGCAACAAGGTCGGGCGGGGAATAAACCCCCGACTTGCTCCTCTCATTTAGCATTAGGCTAGCGAGCAAATGGTGCAACTAGCAGAACAAAAACCTGCCCACGCTTGTCTGGCTGTGCCTGCCCCTGCACTGACCTTAATAAAACAGAGAATTTCCAATAAATTAAAGGGATAATATTCAGGAAATATGGAGGAAGCTGACATGGATTGACTTCAGAGGGTCACTTTTCTTAAGTAATTGCCAAGTGCAGAGTATTTCCTTCAAAAAAACCAACCCTGAGCGATAACCTCCACAGACTAAAGCCCAGCTGATTCCCTTCAGCACAAAGAGCCTACTCATTTCTAAACAAGCTAATTGCACTGAATTAAGATCACCCTGTACAAACATGCTTCTGATTTTAATTGCTCAGACCCTGGCTCCAGGCAGCGCCGGCCATCCTCGGTGGGACAGGGAGGGCAGCCTGGCTCAGATATTGTCACCAGCCTTGAAAAAGGGGGTCTGAGGAGGCTTTTTGGGGACGAAGAGCTGGCAGTGCTGCTGGGGGTGGGATTCCTGCTATGACCTGGGAGCTGAGCAATAGCAGCTGGATGCACCTGAGCTGCAAACCTCCCTCTAACTGGGGGGGCTCTTCCCCTTCCCACGGCTCTGCTCCGGGCTCACAGCTTGCATCCCTCTTTCCTGCCTGGCTTTGGGCTCTGATGAGGTTTTGGCCTCCATTTCCCACTGCCCAGATGAGCCGTTAAAGCCACACAACATTGAGAGCTACCGACCCCAGATGCTTTGATCAGCACGAGGTGGAGCCGGGTAGTCTCGACATGATGGCAAGCATCTGCTGTGAGCAGACCAGGAAGAGACCTGCAGATCTAATTAAACCCAACAGTATGCCTAAGCTGCATCTTGAGGGCTTATCTAGCAGGTAAGCTGAGCACAAGGAGGAACATCCCTTTTTCTTACCAGCATTGCAACCCATTGCATTGCCCATTGCCAGGACGTATTTTTTTTTGCAAGCGGAGAAACCCCGTCCAAGTGGGAGGCAGGGGATGCACACACTTACGTTTGATGAACTGGGTTAGAGAGAGGTTTTGTACATGTTCGGATCTTGACCTGAGCTGGCTGAGCACATCCTCGCTCTTCTTGCTGTCGCTCTGCTTCCCACTCACCACCTGGGGACAGAGGAGAGGCTGTCACTGCACCGACCATGCCATAGTTTCCACTGAACTCGCTTTTTCTCTCCCAAATCATGACAGACAGGAGCCCGTGCTTGTTGCAGACAGAGTTTGCAATGTTTCTGGGCTTGGCCAGCACTGTTCATGTCCAGCTTGGGATGTGCAGCCGCCGCCGGACAGGCGTCCTCCCACCCACGGCTGCTGCTCCGTGCCCGCGCCGTCGGGTCTCCAATGAGGCCAAAAGCATCCACGCAGATGTCTGCGCTACAGGGGTAAGAGCCAGCTTTCCCCGCTTTCCCAACAGTAATGAATCACACTTCATAAATATCGAGCTGGGCCATTACCCAGGTACAGCACACCGTGTGCTCAGCTCACACGAATATGGAAATTCAGGAGGTGTAAAGCCTTTGCATCGGGAAAGATGGATACCCTTAGGGAGATGCTTTTCTTCCCCAGAGCATCTGTTTTACCCCTGTGTGCGGGGGAAGCAGGCACAGGAACCCAGGGAGCAATGCACCTAGACCTCCACCCAAAGCAGGCTTGGACACTGGTTTTGGATGGAGGATGAGCATTTCCCCTGTGTCTCCGTGTGTACCGTAACAAGCTGCCGTGCAGGTGCCTTTGCCCCCGTTACCAGCAAGGACAGCGGGCAGCAATTGCAGGAGGAAAAGATCCAGACGAGGAGGGGGTCTGGGATGGAGGCAAAATATTTTTCGCCTCCTAAGCCGAGAAGGGCTGAGCCAGAGCCACCCGGAGCAGGGATGTACCGGGGGGCATGGGGAGCAGCCACAGACCCCTCACCTCTCCCAGCCTCTTTCCATTCTTCTCCTGCTCCTGGAAACCTCGGCTGAATTCTAGCAACTCCTACTCTCTTTAACGCTTTTAATTTCTTCTAGCCACATCTTTCCCACTGAACAGCAGCAGTATGGAAGGGACCTCCTCTCCCATCATGGTCCATGGAAGGGGACAGATCCTGCAGCTCCCTCCCCTTCTTCCTTCTCTATTCAGGGGAACGACACTTTGCAGCTGAAGCTCAGATGGGTCCAGGCATCTCTGCTTAATTTAGCCTAAGCTGGTGCTTACAGCTCTGCGGGACGTCACGCCGCCACTGCTCAAAAGCAAAGAGGTGCTGGCAGAAAAGGAGAGGTGGAAGACGGAGAGCTTGGATCATCTAAGGTCCATTGCAACCTCATCAGATGACTGCATCTCCGAGGCAAGTGTCCAACATCCCATCAGCAATCGGGAGGCCAAGAGAGGGGAAGATTTCTTGGATGTGCATCCCATCCCCTGTTCTGCAGGCTTTTAGGGGAATCGCTGGATGGAGGACATTAATTAGATGTGCTACTATACATGTGTAATAGCAGAGAGTGTTCAGTGGGAGTGCGGTTTTCACGGAAAACCACAGCATATTTTTAGCCAGAAGGACAAAGCCAGCGGCCCCGTCTCTGACATCCCACATCAGCTCAGCAACGGCGCTGTTGCAACTCTTGACACAAATTTGAGTCAGACAAATGAGTTCATTCAACAGAAATTAGATGTTCTTAATTCACAGAAAGAACTGGACAGCTCTTTGGCTAAAATGATCTCTTTTCCTTTGAAATCGAGACTCATTATTAAACATCGGAGAGGTCAAAATGTCCCGTGCTGCGGATGCCACGTTTCCTTTTTGAAGAGCCTCTACAGGCAAAAGCGATAAAACTCCTTTCATGGTTTTTATTGCTAGAGCTCAGGGTTTAATACATTTTTCAAATGCAAAGATAAAATCCAGCTTCCTTTCACTTTTCAATTAGGTTACAGGGTCTCTTCTCTCTGCTCTAAAACCGCTGCGTTTTCCAAAAAAACATTCAAGCTGTTACTGACTGTGGCTTTCTCAGCTTCCAGCTGTTTGTACTTCAGAGAGCTAACAGGCTGCTGGGCACTGTCTGCACATCCAAAAAAAAAAAATGCCCCAAATCCCCCCACATTCCCCAGTCTGGGATGCCTCTGCGTGAGCGTGACCCTTGCAAGCGGGACATTTCTGTGCACATCTGCTGGCTTAGCACCCACTCGAGGAGCAGCTGCTGTCTGCACATGGACCAAAGCCCTCGAGGAGGAGGAAAACTCCTCTCCCCGTGCTGGCTTGGCCCCACGATGTATTTTTTTGCTGCCTGAAAGGATCAGGAAATGCATTCCTCTGGGATGAAGCAGCCACATTCACACGCTGGGAAAGCAAGCTGCAGGGGAACCGGCGCTAATCCTGCCTGCCCGACGCTGGCAGGGAGGTGAACGATGCTGACTCTCCCGTCAGAGATGGTCAAGCCCTGCCAATGATGCTGTGCTCCTGCCGCAGGGGATTTTAACATTACTCAGAGCAGACGATTTGGCAAGCCGGAGTCGGTAGGTGCAATAACATGGGCTGGTTGCTCAGCACTACCCCGGCCGTCTGCCGCAGCATGATGCCAAGGAAAAACACACAAATGTAGGAAACATCTTGCAAAATGCCCCCACGCTTGGACTTTTCAGGGTGATTCCTTAAATGACTCGGTTTCCTGGTGCACTTCCACCAGTGAATGGGCTCACGTTGCATGTCATGTTTTTGCAACGGGATTTTATCTGTTGCCATCACTTCTAGCCTCATGGGGGGATGGAGGAGGCAGAGAGGCTTTTGAGGAAGGAGGATGAAGCTCCTCCATGCTTTCCATTAGAAAGACCACCCCTAACCTGACCTCGACCTGGGGAAAGCCCCCGTTTCCCTGCACGGACATGAATAAATCAGGTATGACTGAGCAGGGCTGAGACCTGGACTTGCTTTGCAGCAAAGGCGAATGAAGGCAGCTTGTCGGCGAGCCAGGCTCCTGCTTTCACCTGCCCGCTATTGCACCTGCGAGAAGGGCAGCCAGAGGTGCTGGCAGCCTGGTTGTATTCAAATACACCACTGGAAAAAGGGATAAATGACCTGCTCTGTGACAGAGATGTTTTCCTTGCTTAATTTGAGGCTTCTGCAGAGTTTTCCTCTGGCTGTGCAGAACCTGGCGCTCCCGGCTCAGTGAAAAATAAGGTCAGAGAAGCTACTTTCGCATTAAACAAACAAAACGTAAAACCTCGTAGCTTGAAAAAGAATTATTTTCCTCCTGACAAGGTCATGCTCCCTACAAACACTTCATTATGCCTCTTCCAGCAAGTGTGGGTCCCACCGGGGACCCTATTTCCTAGAGTGTTAAAATAACCAGCCAACAGGCACCTCGCTCACACGAAATGGTATGATTATTTTTAGCCGCCGCTTGCGCCCATCTTTAAAGCTCCCTGGGGAAAATCTGAACGTAGAGACCAGCCCATTCCTGTAACATGCCAGTGGCACCACCACGCCCCGCCACTTGGCCCCCAGTTGCTCCCCAGAAAATGCCCTGTATCTCTAGACTGCCTTTGCTGGTGCTTTGGGAGCTTTAATGAGGCAGCCTCAAAGCCTCGCAGCCCCAGGAGCAAAGGTTTCCAGATAAAGACTTAGATTTCCCTGTCCCCACTCTTCAACCTTTCCCCATTAACTGATAACCCAAATTGGAGTAGGCGTTTAAGAGAGTTCCCCGTCATTTTCATTTCAGCTTTTCGTGTGCGCTGGAAGAGCACCAGGCCACTGCTGAGTAAACGTAGGAGGATTTGTATAAATGCAGGCAATCTGTCCTGAGACAGAAACTGGAGAAGTTATTTTTCACTTCCCCAGCACCGTTGCACAATGTCTCTGCCTGCACACAAGGGTCAAGTCGCTGCCCCAGCACCGTCCCACCACGCTGGACCTGGGATATCCACTGGGACCCCTGGGGACGACCCCAGACAGAGCTGTCGGCTGTTTGCACCCTGCAAATACGCTCCGCGGGTTGGGAAGTCCCCAGCGACGCCGAGGCGGGGCAGGAGGCTCCTTGCAGGCTTGGGCACGCTGGTGCAATCCCGTGATGTAGGCGAGAGCAGCACCAGCATCCATGGGGCATCCTCAGGGAAGGGCAGGAGGGGTCCTGGCTGCATTTTACCTGCAGGAGCTTCTCCTCGTCACAAACCTTCTGCTTCGGGACTGGAGGGACAGGTCTTGCCTGGACCTTACCAAGCAATGCCACCTCCGGCAGGAACGGCGATACCCAAACATTTGAGATGGATGTGTGTAGCCAGGACACAAACACATCTCTTTCAAGAGAGTGGGGGCTGCGTGCTTGCAGCCCCCTCCTGCCATCATGCACCAGGTGCTTTTGGGGATGAAACAAGTTGATCCAGTCTGCAGGTTGTGGTCCTGAAGTTGCCAGCACTCCCCGCTCCACGGCTTGAGGCGCTGCCCAGACAGATGGGTTTTGTCCTGGGAAACAGGGGCAGGGTGGTGTGTGTGTGTGTGACTTCTTAACCCTCTGCTCTGCCATGTACATCTCCTCCAGGATGGAGCTGCACATCCAGCTCGGCGTTCCCCTCTTTCCTCAAGCGTCTGCTCCAGCTATCCAGCAGGGCAACTGAACGTAAAGTCTGGAGATACTGTACAGATGACAGGGGACACGTCCCCCACCATCCCCACAGAAAATCCCAGCAGATGCACTTTGCTAGGCCACCACAGAGCCATCGCATTGCTGCACACCCCGAGCGCTCCCACAGTTCACATCCCTCCAGCCCTGCCGTGAAACGCTCCCAGAAATCCAGCTCCTCTGTTCTGCAAAGGATTTCATCTCCTAGCCTCTCCCAGCCTCTCCGTCCCATCCCACGGGAGATGACCTTGCTCCTTCCACCTGCCCCATTAGCAATGCCAAGGAAGGAGCTTGGTTCCTTTCCACCCCATTTCTGCAACTCTCCCAGCTGAAGTGCCACACACGTGAAGCTTTAAGACGAAGGACCCAACACGAAAGAGGCATCATCCCGCTCATCTCTTCTGGTTGGCACCCACATGTCCCCCAGCTGCATGGGTACCTTGGGTTAGGGGGTGATGGACCAGCAGCAGCCTGTTCTCCCTCCTCAACACCACCGGTAATTAAATAAATAAAGGGAATGCAGCAGGTCTCATCTCTACAGACCTGGGCAAAGCAGAACATGCAGCACCAACTGAGAAACCATTAGCTAAATGTGAAAATTAGGAGAGTAAACACAACATGGCTAAATGGGAGCAAGAGAATGGAGCATCCCAGAGGGATGTACGGAGCTGCTGGGAGGTGCTGGTGGCTTCCTCGGTGGTTTGGCGCAGAAGTTCCAGCTAATATTTTCAGTAACCCCCTTGGCATAGTGAGAAGACATGTACTACTTAATCTGCAGAGGAGAAGGAAGGTGGGAATTGTCCATACAGAGCGGGCTGGGACACCACATAGGAAAAACTAGGCAACTAGAGGGCTGAAATAACAGAAACCGAAGCAAACTTAGTGCAAAGGGCACAGCCGTGCACTTAGGGTTTAAAAATGATTTCTGCCGCGCAGCTGGAAATGTTGGAAATGAGAGGAGGAGAATGACAAATAGCTCCATCTCTCTCTCTGCATAAGCATATGGTGCAGCCATGGAAGGAGTAAGTATGATGTGAAGAAGAACCGACGACGGTGTTTCCAGGAGAGCTGGGGGAGTGCAGACCCTGCTGCACCACCACTGGAGACCAGATCCAGACTGGTGCAGCACTGGGAAAACCAGCTTGCGGCTGGGATGGGTGATGAGAAGGGCTGCTGGGATGGAGAAGCTCTTGGGCAGCAGAGGACTTGGCAGCCTCCCTCACCCAGCAAAAGGAAGGCTTTCTATAACCACGCCAACATAGCAATGGTTAGGAAAAAAATATTTAATCAGGATTAGGGGCAGAATAACTAACTAAAGACTAAAATATAGACTGGAGATTAGACAAAGCTTTGCAACATGCAAGGAAATAAGTTTTTGAAACCTCCTACCAGTGAGGCTTAGGAGGAAAGCACTGATGAGATGGACTGATATCCAGAGAGGATTGCGTGACAGCGAACCAGAGCCGCCAGGGCTTGGACACGACCGGGACATGTAGACCTGCTTGCCATAAAATCCATCTGAGCTTTCTCACAAGGAATCTGTTTGCAGATGACATGTGCTGACATTACAGGGGAGGCTTTGTCAGGGTGAGGAGGAAGTGTCACCCATCCCCTTTGTACGGCGTTTGGGAGATGTTTGGTTCTACGTGACTTTGGAGTGTCACAGAACAAAACCTGAACTGGGAGATAACTGGGGGTACAAGACAGATCTTGCACACGAGAAATGCTGAGCAAGGGCAATGCTCCTGCTTTTGTTTAAGGTGCTCCCAAGAGCACTTTTCCCCTTTTCAAACCCTTTTCACATCACCCGCGGAGCTGCAGGGACCGGGGAAGTGCTTTACCTGCTGCAATGCAACAACCGGTAAGCCTGAAAGACAGACAGACACCGTGCCCAAGGAAAAGCACAGGGAAAGCCTTTAGCAGTCAGAATACAACTGCCTGGGTTGGGATACGATAACGTCGCCAGCGACAGATGGTAAAGCACAAGCTAAACTTTGGCTACTCAGCAACTGGAAAATGCTCAAATGCTGTAGTTCCCCACAATCCAGGACACAACCCCAAGGAAAGGTTCAGGCTCATGGAGGCAGGATCAAACTGGAATTATTGGAAAAAAACTGGTCTTGACTGGAAACAGTTTGTCCAGTAATAGCCTCATCCTCTTATCCCCTGCCTGAGATCATGACAACTTTATAGCTGTGCTGTGATTGTCCCTCAAACAGGATTATTCAGGATACTTTGGTGCTAGAAACTTACTGATAAGTTTCAAAGCAGAGGAATAAAAATGTTCCGCGTCTGGAGTGATTGATTTATGAACAAAGATCAAAAGAGCGAACTCCTATTATCATTAATGTTAACATTAAGTGCAGAAGTCATTCCAGGAACTTCAAAGAAAGAAGCTATCAAATAAAGGTAAAGCTGAAATGTGGTTGTAGAATAAATAATCTACATCTCTCTTGGCTGATGGGAGGAGGCAAATAAGTCTCCAAATAGACAGAGGGCTGTCCTGTTATTCAGTGTTTGCTGGATGATGCCCGTTGAGGAGGATGGTCCTTGGTCTGGAGAAACCACCAAGGGCTCAGATGAGTTGTATGGAGTGAAGCAGGTGAAAGAAAGGCAAATGAAGGTAGGATGAGAATCAGAGAAGAGGAATAGTGCTCTTGGCAGCGAGCAGGACTGAGCCATGGGCCAGTCTTTGCTACTGGGATCTTGTTTGGTGGACTCTGCGGCAGGGAAACGTACCCACAGCTTGGTGTGGACACGTTATTCCCAGGCAGCCTCATCATCTACTGAGACACGCGTGGTCCCAGGGGTCTGCAGACAGCAAGTGGCACAAGGAGAGCTTGGCCTGGGGCACCTGAAATTCCTTGTTGGCCTCCAGAAATGAAGCCCGCAGCTGGTGGTGCAGAAACATCTCAGCTTCTTCTGTGGACAGAGCAGATCTGTGCTTTTCCCACGTGTTATTATGGCTGCCATGCCTGGAGGTATTTGCTGTGGGTAAGATATTGTGCTGGGGCTTTACAAACATGGTGGAAAAGCCCAGCTGATGCTTCGAGTACTTGCAGCTTATGCTTGCTCTGCTGGTCGCTTTTTTTCCTGCTTTGGACAGGCAGAAACCCTGAAACCGAAGGCAGCCAAGGAAATGCCGACCGTCTCTGAAGCTGCAGCCGTATTTAGGCAGGGTTGACCCAAAGGTTATCACAATGCCCGTTCTTGCTGATCCGCTGGTCTGTAAAACCCTGCAGTGACCCCATCCCTCCCTTCCCCTCTGCAGTGTGTCGGGATGGGGCTTCGTGCTGCAGAGCTGCCGCGGGGCTCCCACCTTTCCTCGCTGCAATGCCGCATCTCCCCTTCTCCATCCCAAACCAGAGCCAAGCACAGGAAGAAAAAACAGCTTTGCCCTGTGCAGTGAGAGGAAACGTGGAAGCAAGCCTAAAGCCACAGCATGAGCCACCGCGGTGCCGGGGACCTACCGGGAAAGGGCGGCTGCTCTGGCTGGGGCAGAGGAAGGCAAAATTGGGGTCAACATTTTACCAGTGCTGAGCTTTGTGCCTGGAAACACACATTTCCTTCCTGTGTTGCATGTCTTACCCACTCTACCCATCCCTTCTGCAGGGTTTTGCAATATATCCCTGGCTGATGCTCTTTTGGAGGGGAACCGTGGCTCTAACAAGTCCAACGGCGGGTGCAGTAATTCGGTGACCTTAGAGACGCTGCTTCCTCCAGCTCACTGGAGAGGAAAGGGGGCTGCCCTTCGTGACGGAAGAGCGGTCGTGCTTATACCCTTCACTGAGCACTGATTTACTCCAAGGGCAAGCAAGAGAAAGTGATTTTTTTTTTTTTTTCTGCTATACCTACAGAAAATCACCCGTGATAATGCAGATTTCCTACAAAGCTTTGAGTGCTCCCACAGCAGACAGATGTTTTACCCAGAACAGCATCTGGCAAAGTTTCTAAAGAAGCTTTTTTTTTTTTTTAAGCAGGGCCCCTTGCTGCTGGTGGCAGTGATAGCCCCATGCGATGGGCACAAGCCGGCTCGGCTGGCCCTGGCGTCTCCCATCCTGCAAGTGGGTCAGAATTTTGCCATCACTTAGATTATTTTCCTGTTATTATTTTTTACTGTAAGCAGTTTCCAAAAGCTTTCTGGGGAAATGGTAAAATGGGGAGAAATTCAAGAAGATCTGGGCTGCAAAGGGATAAATGGGTGCTCAGCCATGTGGGAGCATTCCCCACAGATATCAGCCAGTAGAGCAGGGGGAAATCTTCCTGCTGCTTTTTTAAATCAATATCCAACCAATTCTTCCTTAAACTCTTCAAAACTTCTTAGACTGATCAGAGCGCAGCCCTTGCAGAGAAGTACAGTTGTTTTAGTTCGAAGTGCATTATTTTCTCTCAAGAGCAGTTTATTAAATTAATATTCCCATCAGCCCTAATAAAGAACCTTTCTCCTAAGACGTAGTGTCCCACCCTTGCACACTGAGCAGGTTCGGCTAATATAGATCATCCTTAATGACTTTAAAGCAAACCAAGCTTCACAAGGATAAATCAGGCACGTCACATTCACTATCACCCTCATCCTGCAAAGTGCTGAGCAGTTTCCACCCCATTACCTCGCAGGACTGCAGCACCTTTGCAAACCTCACAGCATATATAACCCAGGAGTAGATCATTATATCCCCAGAAGTGTAACTGGTACAACAGGTCACATTTTCCCAGGCATGTGAAACCCAAATCTCCCTAAGAATCACTCATCCCTGCAGAAATTCAAGCAGCAGCAGGAGAAATGAAGAACTATTCTGCACCAGACAGTGCATGGACTTGTTTAGACAAGAAAGCTTTGACGCTGCCCCAAGGTAAAATATATATGAAAGTCAATTACACAGGCTAGAGTATGGCCAAGACATCGAGACGAGCACAATTTCACCTACTAAGCGCGTCCCAGCAACTTCAATAACACTCAAAACCATAGCATGATGCCTCCTCTAAAAGAACAACTTGTTTTGTATTATTCCTCACGACACGCCGGTTGCCAGAAAACCGGGACCTGCAGCCAGCGAAGCGCTTGGGAAGCTCGCAAGCTGTGTCGCATCTTGGCGTGAGCACTGAAGCACTCAGGAGGGCTCCGGAGAAGTAAAAACCCTGGTAGTAAACACAGAGCAAAGTACTATCCCGCCAGCGGGCTCCAGCAAGAGCCAGGGATGAGCATCCCCCTCGCAAACTGCAGGCAGACAGACGTCGGTTTGGCTTGCAATAACAAGTTCAGGCTGCTAAAGGTTTTTCCCTGCCAGTTATCTCGGAGGACTTTACAGAGCCAGGGTGTTTAGGGGCTGGAAAGTGTCTAAAATCCTTTTGGCCAGCAAAGAGGTCACAGTGAGAAGAGGTGGTGGGTGAAGCTGGATGCTGGAGCAGCAGCTAACCCCAAGCCCCATGGACAGTGAGCGGTGAAAAGGGGCTTTTGCAGTGGAAAGGAGACAAACCACCCTCCAGCCTCACCATTTCAAACACCCCCAGGGTAGAACCCACTTCTAAGGAAAGGCTCCTCACGTATTATTCGTATTTCCTATGAACTGGGACCGATTTCCTCATCGGGCACAGGTAGCTCCTCCTGAAGGGAAACAAGGGCCATCGGCGCAGCATCTCCCACCAGCCCCCAAAAGAGATGCAGCAGAAGAAGCAGGACCATTGCTTCCCTAGGGAAGGCAAGGAGTCCCACCTCCAGGTAAGCCAGGAGGGTGGCTGTGAGAAGGACCTCAATCCACACAGAGCTTGCCCGGTGCTATATGTTCCTGTGCAGAGGAATCAACACACCGGCGCTACTTCAGTGCCCCGCCAAGGAAATCATCGCATCCATGAAGCTGCTTGCACTGCGCTGGGTTTCACTAAGCTTAGCGTACAAGAGCCTCTGACACGGGAGTTGAGAGCAAACCACAGTTCCCATCACCTCTCCTACCTCTTTTGGCATTTCCCGTGGGAAGAAGAAATAAGGCACCGCAGACAGGGCCACGAGACTGGCCGCCACCAGGAAACCAAGCCACCAGGCGCCGACCCACCGCGGGTCTTTGTTCGTGAGCTGGACTTCGTCTGCAACACAAGTGGAGAAACAGGCATTAAATCAAAGGTGAACGGAGGGACCCCAGTGCACCGAAGGGATGGTGATGGGTGGCCCCAGTCACCCCAAACGTCAGCCAGCTCCAAAGTGGTGGCTCCCAACCTGGGGACCATCAGTTTCGGGGTCTGAGCAGCATTTGCACCTGACTCATCCCATGGTGCTAAATCACGTTTCATTCTTTGTTATCACCAAGGTGTCTAAAAACCCACTCAGCCCTTTGGATGGAGACAACTGGGATAGGGATGTCCTAGAGCTGGAAAGGCGAAGGAAAGGTTCCCCATCACAGCTTTTTCAGAGAAGGGACACCCATGTTGTGAAAAAGCTTGGAAATACTCACTCAAGGGGATTAAGTCATGATGTCTGTCAATACAGAGGGAAAATCCTTTCTTAAGATTAAAATGGAGTTAACTACAGTTAACTTTCGGCATCCAAGAGCACTGGTTTAGTTTTTTACAGTCTGCCTACCCACACAAGGACCCCCTGTTCACAGCAGGGCTTGGACCCTGGAGCTGTGCCCACCAGTCTGCTCCATCAGCCAGTGCCTGGTTTGCAGCTCGACCAACGGAAGCCCATCTTTAAAAATGCTTTAGTAAGGATTATATCCCTTTCTCCTGTCTGTCTTCCTTCAGTTTGCCCAGCCTCCTCTCCTGTCATCCTCGGGGCACTCTGCCAAAGACAACGTTTTCTGTGGGGAGGGTACTTGGCATAAATAAAACAGGATACGCAGAAGCCAGAAAGCAAATTCACAACAGGGTGAGTCTGAACCAAGAAATATTTCCACAGAAAAAGGGGATACCTGTGGTTAGATAGTATCCACGAGCAATCCCAGGAAACGAGTCCTCCCAGAAACCTCTTCCTTAACTGTGAGGTTTAACACAAGTGAGCTGTTCTCACTGGGGGGGTGCAATTAAAACCTCAATCAGTTTACTGGATTTTGGTACGGTGGATACTGCCAAGTCTAATCTCCCATCTCTGGAAGCAACAAGTGATAGGTCAAAGAAACCTGATAATCTCCTCCCCGCACGATGTGTTTAGCAAATTAGAATTTTAAATCCCTTCCTGAATAAACATGAAGTTTTCTTCTAGGAAAATGTGAGGTTAAATTAGATTTAGCATTAAGCAGCCACAGCTCGCTAGCTTTTCCCTGTAGGCTGAAGACATCTTTAGGCTGAAGATAGCTCTAAAACTGGGTGTTCTCCAGTTCTGGCTACTCAGGCACATTTCTCATTCAACGTCCATCTGCAGAAGATGGCTTAGAAGAACTGAGCATCAGGGTGTGCAGGCAGACAGCAGACCCTAATCCCATTTCTTCATCCTTCAGAGGCAGCTAAGCCAAGACTCCAGACACCTCGCCAAGGTTCACCCACTGAGGAGGATGGATAGCTGCAGCAATAAGCTTGGACGTCGCCTGATAGGAGGAGGCAGTGTCAAGACTGGAGTGTGCTCTTGTGCTGCAAATATCGTAAATGTACATAGTGACAAAGTCCAGGTGAAAAAGCGTCTGGTGCAGTCAGCAAGCAGGAATGAGCCGGAGGCTCTGAGAAAGAGCCAAAGCTAATGCATCTGTAGTGTCAACACCCGCTGCTCATCCAGCTCCAGACCTGATGCAGTCTGGTCACCACCCAAAGGAGCCTGTCCATCGTCCTCTTCATCACGTGGGGATATGCTGAGCTGTATAATGTGTGTCCACTCTGTTAATAACCAGGAAAGCCTCTTGTTTTCCAGGCCAGAATTCAAGAGCAGCCAAAAAGGAGACGACTACAAATGCTTTAATGGCACGGCTCAGGAAGAGACATTTGAAAAGGAAATCCCTTTCATGCTCCTTTCTTCCCCTATCCAGCATTTCTCTTCTACTTGTTTCCACCTTCCTCCCATCCTACCCTTCCCTCTGCTTCTTCACATCTCAGGGTCCTGGTACCCATTCTCCATTCCTTCTCTCTTATTTCTCCCTTCCGTCTTTCTCTTTCGTGTTTCTCTCTGGGTTTTGCTCATCCTCCACATCCCCACTCTTCCCTGGTGCTGGCTGGCAGCAAAATGCTCCCGCTGCTGTTGCTGGCATATGGCAGAAAATTTGTAGAAGAATGACAATATCAGGTCTGCTCTAAAAGCACAATGCAGGTGGGCATCCCTCTAACCAGACCTGGCAACAGCTCAGGGGTGAGGGATCCCCAGGGCTGAAGGATGATTAAAATATGGGATTCCAGCAGCCACAGACCCTGCGGATCTGTGTGTGTGACACCGACTCGGGTGGGAAGGACCCACTTATTTGGGCTACCACCCCAGCACTGATGGGACCGGTCCCAGAGCATCCCCAAGCGATGGAAGTGATTTAGCAGGGGAGACAGCAGGCAAAGGGAGCCAGCCCCTGCCCCGCAGGTCACACCTTCATCCCCTGGGGGTCGGGATGCCCAGAGAGGGGCTGGACCGCTTGCTGGCTCAGTAAATGGGATGCAGTGCGAAGGGTGCCTGCTCCGAGGGCACGTTCACTCACCTCCGGTGACTTTGTCAATGTCGACGTAAAAACGCAGCATGGCAGAGCCCAGCATGAAGGCCACCCCCGGCCCGATGACGGTCACGGAGAACAAGATGCCTGCAGAGGGGTGAGAGCAGAGAGGGGCTCAGCCCTGTGTGAAGGGACCACGGGGACGGGAGGTGCTTTGAGGCAGGACCGGGCTGGACCAGGGTCCACCGCATCTGCCTCCAGCATGGGCTACTTCCCTGTCAGCTTTCTTATCTCACACCTTTCAAAGGATAACAACCCCATGCTTTCCAGGCTGCCTTCACAGGAAAGGTTTCGCAAAACTCAGATCTTTCCTGCCACTTTTCTTCAGCCTCCTAGAAAGACTGAAATACACCCAGGAACAAGGTGTGCCCCTTGGCACAAGAAATCCAGGAAACGCAAAGATTTTTTTACAAGGTTAAGGAGATAAAAGTTATCAGCAAACTCTCCTATGTGAATTACTGATAAAAAAAATTAAAAACATGTTAAGATTCAACTCCTGTCTTACAGGGGATCCTTTTAAGTATGGTTCAGAGGTTTGGAGCATCTACCAGAGCAAAATTTGATGCAGTACTTCCAGTTTCTTGACAGTAATGACCTGGTTTTGAGCCACCTTTGCTGTCCCATTCAGTTCAAAAGGCCGTCACATAACAGCTGGAAAAGGGCTAGAAGGACCTGCAAGGACCATCTTGTCCATCCCACCACCCTGGGGCATCCCTTTTAGGCGCGTACCCAAGCTGTTCTCCAGCACCCCGTCTGCTGAAGGATACTTGCCCACCTCCCAGATGGTTGATCCTGCTTTTTTACCTTCCTATAATCTTCCCTATATCTAAACAAAGTCTTCATTGCTGCATCTTAAGCCCATAGCTGCCTCTTGTGAACACAGAGAGATCAGATTATTCCTCTTCTCCTTCTTGAAGCCTTTTTGGAGGAGGACACGGTTATTACGTCCCTCTCTGGCTTATCACTCTCAGGCCAAAAATCCCAGCATCTCCCCTAAATCGTGTTTTCCAGCTCTCCTGGTCTGTCTGCAGTTTGTCCAAGCTTGAAGCAGATAAACTATTTTTGCAGAAACCTTCCTAGCCCTGGGCAGAGCAGAAGGGCTATAGCAAGCTCTGCTCTCATTAATGCCAATTAGTACTGTCTGGCCTTGCTATCAACCTAATTCTGGTTTCCCCTCTTCCCACAGCAGCCCCAGCCTTACCCAAATAGAGGGGAGAGTTCCTCTCACTGGCGAAGTCATCGATGTAGGAGATCCCGAAGGGCTGGATGGGGACACCACCGATGCCCAGCAGCGCCTGGGCAACGAACATGACGAGGAGAACCTCGTGGTTCTCCCTGGCGGCATGGGGGGTGCAACCGGCATCGCTGAGGTTCCCCTGGGACCCCGGCACCCCGGGCTGGCACAGGTCGGTGGTGTTGCTGAACATGCCTGCGAAGACAAGGGGAGCAGGTCTAAGGAGCTCGGTCTGGAGAAAGAGCTTCCCTAAGACAGCAGCAAGCACGTAGACATGCACTCAGCAGATGTCAGGCGGGAAACATCGGTGAAAGAAAATGCAAAGAAAGCGCAAAGATACTCCGCAGGTGTTCGCAGCGGACGGATGCACATGCATGAAAAGCCACCTCCACAGAAACAGCAGACCTGAGATCACTTCCAGGACCTTTGATAGATTTTGCAATAAAGGTAAGTGAGCAAAACTGCAGATTTCGTGAATAGCCACTCAGGAAACGAGAACTCATTGTACCCAGAAATGGATTACAACGCTGCCTAAGTGAAAGTGCTGACTCTAGCACCCTTATCTTCCTTAAAATACGGGGGGAGGGGGTGGTGGTGTTTATAGCAGGATTTCCATGGTTATGCCCCAAATCATATGCAACTCTGAGTGCTCGACACAGGGCCACCTGCACCAGCACTCCTGAAACGCATGGCTAATTGTTTCCAAACTGTCATTAGCACCTGACCCCTGTTTGCATCCATGAATTATCCACCTATTAAGACTTCCTTTGGCGGCTGCAGCTGTGTGAGCCAGCTGTGCTCTCTCTGATGAGCCAGAGAAAAGCTGTTTAGTGGAGGTTTCTAAAAGATTTGCTGGAGCTTCATGGCAGGATTTGGGAAGGTAACAGAAAGGGGTTTTCTCCTTTCTTTTCTCATCCCTTCACCTTCCTTTGGGGAGAAAATCCCAAATCCACCCTGACCTGTTCCTCCACGAGTGATTTAGACGTGCACGTTTCTCACAGGAGGTTGATTTTCTGGTGGGGTCTAAAACCTCAAAGCATTCCCTCAAAGACAGCTCAGCCAGACAGGGGAAGACAGGTGGGGTGCCCCACAAGCAGGAGAAGTTAGGTGTGAAACCAACGCTCCCTCATGGCAGACAACAGGGTTTCACCCCCAAAGCTGCCCCGTTGGGTTGAGCCAAGCTCCTTCCCGTACCTCTTGTTTCCTTCCCCTAAAGGGCCTCAGTGTTCCTGAGATCTTATCTTATCTACGTTATGAAAATAAGGGAGCAGTTCATGCGCATGAGGACAACTGGGCTCAATGCACGGAAGATGAGAGCCCCGATGGCTGCAGAAGACCTTCCTGCTACCCGGTGTTTGTCTGCTGCGGGGATTTGCAGAAGACAAGGGGAATCAGGGGCACAGCCTACATTTTGATGGGTTTTGTGCTTTTTCCTGTGGTTCCAGCTGTTCCCTGGCTCTGTTTCCCACCACCAGCTGTTGCCTCTCGGGACTGAGATGATTTCACTCTCATAAAATTAAAATTCCTTGAGGACAAACATACAGCTTGCAGCTCCCAACCCCTTGAGGGAAGGTCATTTCCTTTATCTGTCCCCAAAGGCATAACATAAGTTCCTAGAGTACCTACTGGCAACGGACTGGTCATACTCGTAGGGTCCAGTTATGAAGTGGGGGAGAGACATGAGGAACCCGGCCAAGGAGACGAGGATGGCACCGCAGCCGATGAAACGGGGTCTGTGCACTCGGCTCCCGAAGTAACTTATGAAGACGATCAGCAACGTGTTTCCAACCTGCAGCAGGACACACAGACCAAGAGGTCTCACAAGGGAACGACAGGAGCATGGGAAGAGCGTTCACCAGGTAGACTAGGAGAAGCAAGCTGTTTTTCACCTCATTGAAGGAAGCGAGCAGCCCTGACGTCTGGCTGGAGAGGCCATATCGTCTCTCAATGGTTGAGATGGAGCTCTTCAGATAGCCCGAGACCAGGAGCTGGGAGAGCTGCAGGAGGCCGTGGCAGAAAACGAAGAACTGCCAACACAAAAAGAGAGCATGATTATTGAACATGAACCTTTGACCATGAGCCTTTGAAATATTACCCTCGCTCCTGCAATCAGTGGTCTTCTGAAATTAGGTCAGGGCCGTTAAACAGTCCTCTGCCAAAAATGACAATAGGGTCAGTATTTGCAAGGAGAGTGTAGTTTCTTCAGCTGAGAGGGGCTTTGGACAAACAGATCATTTCAGTTGGGATGCTGCTAGTTTGTGTTGGCCTTGACCCCGAGATCCAGCAGCAGAAGTGGGAGGTTGCACAACCTTCCCTCTCCCGTCCGGCCCGAGGCGGGCAGCCATCCCCAGTGCTGGCAGAAGCTCTTCTGGGACAGGAACAAGCCCTTCCAAACACAGCAACAAACAGCTTCTTTAGAGAAAGTCAGGAGAAGGTCAGGGAGAATAATTCAGACTTTGTGTTTTCCTTTCCTTCTTGTGAAGCCTTGGATGTAAAGGACATATCTCCTTTGGGAAAATGTGATGGTTCTTTTCCACTTCCAGAAGGAAACCTTGTCAAAGACCATCATCTCCCAGAAAATCATCTGACCTCATCTCCTCCAGAGTTTCCGACGTACTGGTGCTCAGCTGCCCAGGCGAACACGTGGATCGAGCTGCTCCACTGTTACTGAGAGCAGCATCCGTCTTCCTTCTCCTCACACAGAAGCATTTTGCAAGTGCCAAATGAACTGTCGCAGGAGGGATGGAGACCACCTCCCCTTCATCCACAGCTCTGCAAAGTACTCGGCAAAGGAAAGGAGCTGGCAGGCAATCTCCTTCCCTGCTGCCATGTGGGTCTCCACAGGCATCCTTTCCAGTCCCCAAATGAGTTAAAATAAACTAACCAACCCAAACCGTCACGTGCCCTAAGGAGACGGACCACTCATCTCACTGCAGGACAGGCTGAATATCCCTGGGTCCTTGCAGAGCTGCTGCCCTCAGCCTTGGACGCTGCCCAAAGCCACGAGGTGCTGCTTTTGGTAGACGTTTTCCCAGTCGCTGGCCAGAGCAGGGCATTGCTCTGGCTCTGCGTGTTTTGCAGCCAGCTCCCACCAGGCAGCAGTCTCGCCGGGACGAGCTGCTCGGCCTGGCCTGGATTTTTGCTATGTCTCGTTCTGATCCAGGGCTGAAGTGGGGTCACTGCCAAACTGGACTGCTCTGTAAGCAGACGGACTATTTACAGCACAAAAAAGGAAAAAGAGGATGGTCAAGCCCCCTCGGCTCCCTGAGAACTGGAGCACTGGGGTATGGGTACCACCACCAAAAGCGATGCGTTGGCGTCATGCAAAGCAGGATGCAGTCCGGACCTTCCCCCTTCCATGTCACCACCGAGGGGTGCAACATGTTTGGACTAGGAAAATGTCACCCAGCCAAAGGAAAGGTTTCCCAGATTCAGCTTGGCTAAAACTATGTTCCTGCAAGACATGCTGGCTGTGTCCAGGCACTGTTTCCTGAATACGTGAGTTCAGACGGAAACGTTGAAGCCAGATTCATTTTTTCCAGGCATCCACAACACACAGCCCAATGGGTATCGAAATTCAGGACCTTCACGGCATGTTGGTTTACATCAGCTCAGCAGCCGCCCGCCACTGCCCCACATCCTCTTCAGCACAGGAGGTCAAAATGGGTTGGGAATCTGCTATTTTATTCTCCCCTGTCTGGGCGGACTAAAGCACAGAAAAGAGAGATGGCCCTGCAAAGGACTTGCAGTGGCTTGGTGTCAGCAGCGGGCAAGGACCCCAGTTCTTCTGGCTCCAGGGGCTGTTTGTTGTTAGCCATCAGATCACAGCACGGCTGGTGATCTGGCAGGAAAAGAAGGAACAGACTCATGGGCTTCAGATCTGCTGGAGAGATACACGTCCCTCTTTGTCTTTGGCTGCACACACGATGCTGCGTTTTGTCCTGCAGCAAAAGTCACTTGTTTACATTTCTGTATCTGCTCAAGACATCTGGCGCTCTAACTTGTATGGTCCGGAAAGATGCTCTTCGCGCCTGGAAGGAGAGACCATTACTGACACCAGCGTGACCCTCGTAAACAGAGGGAGAGATTTCCCTGAGGACCAACTGCTGCAGAGCATAAGCTCAGCTCTGCTCGAGAGCCACAGGGCATAAAAGTCTACAGCATCTCCAAGTTGCCAGAGGTCATATGGACATGCACACCAACATGCTCTTCTCCTGTCCCAGGAGATCTCAGCAGGGCTAACCCTACAAAGCCTGCTTTCATCTAAATCCTCCCCTGCCAGCAGAGCCTGCTTCTTCATACTCCCAGCAAAAGGAGGGAGAAGCAGCAGACAGCAGTGTTGTTAAGAATGAAGGCAACACACTAAAATCAAATTATGTCTGCTTATCAGCTCCCAGGAAACAAACCTCCCAACCTAGAGCATCCCTTTCCACCCTCTCAAAGTACAGGCTGTATTTACAAGCCTTACACTACAAGCCTAACATGGGCTTGAAAGGGGAGTGTGACACCAAGAGCCATGATTCAGGTCTCCTCCATTCAAATGCATGGCTGCAAGCCTAGTTGTGGTTGAGTCCCAAAGGTTGAGTCTATACTTGCCAATGAAACAGGCTGGGGGCCGTTCTCTGACGCCAAGGCCAGCTGGGAACAGAATAACCTCCATCCATCCTACCAGACTCACTGAGCCTTCAAAATAGGGCGGTTTCACCCAAAATGCTAGCTGCGAATGGTCCCCAGTCCTCACCTTCCCAGTTTTTTGGGGAAAGTAGTAGCTGGCCCAGGGCCAAGTCATGGAGTAGGTGATAATTCAGAGGTACAGCCAGATGAGCTGTCATGCTGAGGTCTGCCCGAGGTCTCAGTATGCAAAATGCCCGCTCCATCCCTGGAGGAGCTGATCCGGGGACCGGCGTCAACGTGCCTAGCCGTGCTCCCCCAGCCTGCGCTGGGGCGAAGGTGCAGGGCAGGCTCCGTCCTGCCTTTGGGATGTGCCCAGGAACGCGGCCACACCACGATGCTCATCGTAAAAGAGGGGTTTGGTTTTCTCCCAGCAAGATGCTGCTTGCGGCTCCGGTCACCCAGACCAAAACCCTAAGGATCTCAGTCTATCTGCAGCCCACAGAGCGACCACCACCTGTGTCCCCCCAGTCTGCTTGGGTTTGGGGGGTGCCCTCCATGCCACAGCCTGGCGGGCAGGACTTCAGGGGATGAACATCCAGACTTGGAGTGCAGAGAGCTCCTTCGCTGAAATCTGCAGTGCGTTTTTGTAGGCTTATCTTTCCCTTTTCTGGAAGAGAAAAGCAGTACTGCAGGTCCCAGGGAACACGGAGGAGAGCAAAAGCCTGGGTCAATGCAAGGGTATGAGGACATCCCGGGTGGCAGGACATCCCAAGGGGATTGCAGCAGCTTAAGGAAACCGGAGGCGGAGGACAGGGGGCCTGGGTAATGCCAGGAGCTGGTGGGGTGGTTAAAGACAGCCCAGCAAGAGCCCGCAGGTATGCATCGTGTCCCACCGAGGGAGCAGGGGCAGTGAAAGAGCTGCAAAGGCACCCGACCACAGTGCAAACAGCAGGATGAAACGAAGGGAAGGAAATCCCCGCTAGCCGCCTGGCAGAGCTTCCTAAGATCAA
This sequence comes from Gymnogyps californianus, assembly GCF_018139145.2. NCBI lineage: Eukaryota > Metazoa > Chordata > Aves > Accipitriformes > Cathartidae > Gymnogyps > Gymnogyps californianus. The sequence goes on along the minus strand of NC_059471.1, from coordinate 1,045,164 downwards.
GCTATCGATAGCAGTTTTTAATTAAACATTTCAATCTCTTTTCTTCAATGCGTGCCCTTTTTAAAAATGACTGCTAACAACCAAGCGCATTAGAGGGGCCAACATCTAACATTTCCGCACTGTGCGTGTTGCAAGAGCAAAGACCAAGAGATTTATAAAAACCTGGATACCAAGATGGTAACTGCACTAGTTGCTGCACAAAAGTTTTTAAACACAAGTCAGAACCCTGGAGCAAGCAGGGGAACATTTAGAAAGTCAAAATCAAGATGGAAATAGTTGAGAAGGAAGAAACAAACAGGAACGTGAAGACCGTTGCCTGCATTTTCTCCAACTTCTGCAGCGATTGTAGATCAACTAGTTCTGGGAAAACGTCACAGAAAAAACTCAGCTTTTTGCAGGATCTGCCAGACTTTCTGTGCTTCCCATTTCTCCATCATGGTGATTTACTTTCCTAAGGTAGCAAAGTGGGAGGTCGTGCAATTAAAGCTCTGCAAGGCCAAGTCTCCTTCTTGCTCCTCAGGGAGTCATTGCGGGCAACTACCCTAACCACGGGGCATTTTTAGGCTGGGGAATATTTTAATGAGTGAGAAATAGAGAGCTGGTAATTACTAGCGTGTGATTTCCAGTCTGCCCCATTGTGGCTGTGATGATGGTGGTGGGTGGTCGAGCCCCAGCAGTGCATCTATCACGAGGCTCCTCTGGGACCTCCCATGATATTTGGTGCAGGGCTGACCGCATGCAGACTCGAGTGCCACCCGGCGCCTTTCTCACCTAGATCTGGGAGACAGCCCATGCCACAGGGCAGGCAGATCCTCTGCATCATCTTTCTGGGCCATCTAGTTACTCTTCCCAAGGACGTGAGGCTGGGGTCCCTCCACACCTGGACTGGGTCTGACGGGCTACCCCAGCAGGAGGAGAAGATCAGAAGGTGACCTGGGTCTGCAGACACCAGCCTTCTCCCAAGACCCGGGCCCCGGCAGCAGGTTGCAGTCATGGAAAGACAGGAGCAGCCCCAGAGCTGGGTGCTTCCAGAAGCAATCCTAAGCCCAGCTGTGTGGCACCTCTTTCCCATGAAGGGCCAAGCCATGCTCATAACGTCTCCCCTCTGCATCAACAGAACTAAAACCACTCGGAGAATCCAAACGAGCACTTGCATAGGCTGAGGAGGAAGGAAGGGAGAGGTTTTTTAATGGCTTTTTTTTAATAAACATCTGTGAAGCATTATTATAAGAGCCTGCTCAGGCTCTGTGTTGGGATAACACCAAACATCGCACTAGACCAGGGACGGAGGGTGCTCGGTACTGATGTACCCCTGCCAAAAACAACCCCCTTGCAGTGCCAGAGTGCAGACCAACCTTCCTCCTCTGGAGATGTGCCGCCACCGCTTCCCACCACCAGTGAGGCACGGAGAGTGCCCGAGACATCTTCCCAGTGCCCCAGAGGGAAAAGCAGCATCCCCACCAGGTCTTTGGTGAGGTGCCCTCACCCACAGGCAACGACATCTCATCCCAATGTCTACAACCTCCACAGCCAGCACTGGGATGAGGGCATCTCTGCTCTACCACACGTTGAACGAGGAGCTTCTCTGCAACCGTGCAGTCTCAGAGGAACTCGCTGCTTTTCTGCTTTTCTCTAAATTTTTTAATATATTTTTGCAGGCTTTGCTCTACTAAGCTTTGCATCGTGTCGGCGAGGTATTGCTGGTCCCACTCTGCACGTGTAAGAGAACAGAGAAATGTGCTCAATCCTAAGCAGCCAAGAAATTGCAGAACTAGGGATTAAACACCAATATCTCCTCTCTTGGTAAATGTTCCTCCTCTTGGAAAAAAATTCTTACAAAGCTTCCGTTGCGTTTCTAGTGTTGATCATGCAGCTTGGCAACAAATCCTCCATGTAAGGGCTCTGAAAGCCGCACATGCAGCCTTGCCCCAGTTGTCACAGGGAAGTCCCTATCACGCTGTTTCCATGCGTTTGGGAGACTTTTGCTGCTATTTTAAGAAAGGGTTTTGTGCCTTAGCACATGATAAAATCCTGTGCATTGGACTGTGCTTACAGAGAGGAGAAAACCGGTCTGGGAGGAATCAGCTTGTTCCAGTTTAATCAAAACCAGTTGCGTGTAATGGGGCACAAGTCCCTACCGCTGCGCAGATCCACTTGTAATAAAGGCTTGGAGCAGGGACAGCTCTAGTTTGTTCTCGAACTAAAGCACAGAGCAGAAAACATCAAGGGCTGAAGATCCCACAGAGAGTGAATGTCCTCAGCCAGCTCCTTGATAGCTTTAGGAGGTGTTTATGTGCACGCCATCCCTTGAGGAGGGGTGTTGGATCCATAGCTGTGTCTGCAAATGAACCTGGAAGCCACCTTTGGGGCATTAAGGTCTTTGGGCACGTCCTCGAGGTGCAGGATGGCAACAGGCAGGGTCTGGCAGGGATGGGAAACACATGTCCATGGGACCACAGCATCCCCCCGGGGCTGCTCACCTTCCCATGCGTGTCCCTACTAGGAGGGGTTTCACTGACCTCTTCAACGGCATGATGCCTGAAAACACGTGCACCTCAAACAACCCAGCAGTGACCGCATTAGCAACCACAGTCTTCAAATGTCCAAGTGGCCTTTCAGGTCTTCCAGATATCCCAGTTTTATTGGACAAAACCTCTTTATATTGACTGCAATGGATCACACTACGGACTATGCTTTACTGCCCAGCACATCATCACTCTCAGTCTGCTTCCTCTTCATCTGCAGGTGAACTGTTGCCGTAACACACACGTAGCCTTTCCAAAAAAAATTTCTCCTTCTGTAGCAGTCTCCATCAGAGGATCCCAAACTACTTCTCCACACCTTTGCAAAACCCTGCAGCCAGGCAGCTCTTTGGCAAGACCGCTCTTCCCGAACTCCTGTGTCCAGCATGGGATGCTTAATGCTCCTTGAAGCCAAGACAAGATGTTGGACTTCAATGGAGGCAGCAGCAGACCTGATTTAATCTGCTCTGATGGACTGTAGGTATTCATGCCAGGTATCTCTAAAGGCTCAGGGACCATCAGCCCTGGGAGCGTTCCCCAGAAGGATAGCTTTGAGTTATGCCTCTCAGTTGCATTTTGACACGTGGCAATTAGTTTTCGTGACACTCTCTTTCTCACTGGAGAGATATATATATAGATATAGAGAGAGATATATATATAAAAATCGCAGTGCTGTGATTTTTGGTTCTTCAGCCACTTCAAATGCGTAAACCGCATTGTGCAATGGTTTTGTGTTTCTGCAAGAACCATTCAAACCCTGGTCTCGAAGTTATGTTTTCTTTCTGAGGAAGTCATTCAGAAACTGGAAAGGGTTACCTAACTTCTTGAAAGGAAAAAAAAAAAAAAAGAAAAAGAAAAAGAGATCTGGGGAAAACATCCTGTGCTGAGTATAATTGTGTGCTTGGTGACATGCATGGTCAGGTCAGCTCTGCCTTAGGGGTGAAAACAAGTCCTTCAGCAGTTTAATGTGAAACGTACAATTGGAAGAGAGGATTTGCTCTCCTTGCCCGCGGGCTGCAGGCAGGATAACGCCTGGCAATGCCAGGATAATGCCTGGCAATGGCTTCATTGAGGTTGGTCCCAGCCTGCTGCGATTGCAATCATCCCTGCAGCCTCCTGCGATGCTGCTCTGACCTGGAAGGATCAGCCAGGGCTTCCCTGCTGAGCTCTCCCAGCAGAAACCCAGCAGTAGGGTGTCCATCAAGAGCAGAACTGGTCTCCACCAAAATCCCTCACTTTCTGCCCTTCTCCAGGTGGGCTCCAGGGCCCATTCAGAAAGCAATAGACTCTAGCAGACGTGGGCAGGTTCAGAGCTGCCCGTTGCCCTGCCCAGGTCTGGCCTGCAATACTCCCCCCCAAGAGTCTCCTCTGCATCTACCTTTACAGATACCTTTGCTCAGCAAAACAGATGCTGATTCTGCTCACAGACCTGAGCTGACTTTGCACCTCAGCGGCTTTAATCTTTGAAGTTTCGAACCCCTTTAAAATATCTCTGCAAGGAAAAATCAATGGGATTTTATTTTTAAAGATAATCTTTCTGGCAAGTAAGAAAAAACAACAGCTGAATGGACTGAAAAGAGGATTGGGAGAGAAACCTCAGGACTGTATGGCACCGAGCTCTCCCCTCTCCTGTGCCTCCAGCCTCTGCAGCTCTGGTAACCCTCTGCCTCGGTGACTTCTTCTGAGCTCAATTCCCCTCTGCCACAAGGGATAAGGGTAATTAAATTCACCAGCATTTGTAAAAAAAAAACCAAAACCAAAATCTTCCCCACAAAAGTGACAGAGAAATCTTAAGCCTTTAACACTGGCTGTCATCTTGTGCTCTACAGCCTGGTGAGACCCTCTAACGAGTCAGGTAATTGGCTTCCAACTACACTGAATGTAGCAATAAATGGAAGATAATGCTATCATTACTGATAAAGTGCAATTATTCAGCCAAAAGAGAAGGAACCAGATGCTGCAGGACCGAGGGAGCCACCCCAGGTGCAGCCCGTGGTTCTGCAAAGAGCTCCTCAAACATTCAGCTGGAGAGGACCTGAGGTTGCACTGAGTCCAGCAGCACACTTAACAGCATCGCATTGCCGTAAGACTTGGAAGCAGCAAGGTTTATATGACTGGCTCTGGTTTACGTTAAAATTAAATGAAAAGACAACAGAGAGAATGAGGAATCTGGTCTCCCAGCTTACCAGGTCACTACCAACTCTCCTAAGCACGTGAAAACATCATTTCCCGCGCACGCTTGCAGTGACATGCTGAGAAAAGCCCATGTTAAAGCATGTATGTACATACTGCATGCGTACAAAGAAAATCCCAAAACCTGTGGCTGCGTAGTAACAGAAAGAGCATTTTCCTTCTTGTTCTCGATTGATTCACCCAGCAGTTTTTGATCTGCTCCCACATCATACCACCTTCGGCTCCCCCAGACCTCTGTGTCTCAAGCTCCCACTTCGCAGTAGTCTATTCCCACAGCAGAACTCTCCATAGCTGTCACCTCTGTCTGTTTAAACAAGAGCACCTTGAAAGTTGACGTTCACGAGCCAAATGGCACGCTCCGTTGAACATAGCAATTGTCATCCAGCTAGACCAACAGCTGGCTTAGTTTTATTTTCCAGCTTCTTTGTGATGTGTGAGGAAAGAGCACAAAACTTCCAAAATGTCCCTTTTGTAGCAAAGAAGATGGAAATACAAACTGGATTCTGATGGAAGCTGAGCACTCGCTTTTTCCGACATCGCTGTGGTCATGCTGATTATTATTTCCACTTTGCAGATGCTTGTCTTATCTAAATGTTTACACCTTTTTTTTTCTTTTAGTGTTGCTACACTTCTCCAATAGTACCTTGCAGCAGACCACCAGTTGCAGCAGTGGTGCGATCATCATCGTCACATGGGATTTTTTTAAAATGCCACTAGCACTATACAAAGAGAAAAGGATGCCCTACCACCTCCATAGCCAAGGATTATGGATCCTCCTCCGCAAACAACTGAGCGTGCAGATAACAAGCTGAGGACCCCCCCTGGCACCGACACAGCCCCGGGTAGGAGGCAAGAGGCCATGCATATCTGCAGACAAGCTCAAGATCAATGTGCTAATCCCGAACAGGTAGCACTAGCCCCACCACCAGAACATCTCAGCTTCTACTGCATCCAGCCTCACGCCTCTTCCCAGCTTTGAGAAGGGGAGAAAAAAGGACCTTCACCCAGGGTTCCCTATGGCTCAGCAGTTTGGGTGCTCCAGGACAGAGGAAATGTGGCTTCATGCCTACGTTGGCAAGCTGAGCCAGTCCTCCGCCTTCCCTGGGCAGCCCTCTGACCATCAGACAGCCGTGCAGAAGTGACCACCACCTCCTGCCGTTCCCACCACAACCAACTTCTGGGCCTTCTTCAAAGGGCTTAATGAAGTCCACTCGTCTGGCTGCCTGCACTGGATCCGGCAGAGCTCTCGGGTGGAGGTGTGGAGGAACCATCTCCCTGCATGACCCCAGACACCCAACAGCAATACAAGGAAGAGCCGGGTGAACTTACATCAGGGTCAGGTGGCATTGCAAGGCGGGTGGCCTGAATCCTTGCTTAGGACATATGTTTTCAGTGAATAAATTCAAGCAAGGGCAGGGTTTAAGCCCACCAGATGCCATTCCTTGCCTAAACGGGGACTAATACCCAAAGCTTTGCAGGCTGCTGTGTGCTAAGCTCCAAGAGCAAGCGTCGATTCCCCCTCTCCTCCATCTCTGCTGCCCCTGTTATATACATGCATTTATCAGAGATATCATAAAAAAAATTATTTCCATGAAGACTGAGGCTCATAGCTGCTTTAAGATCTGGGACTTGTTTCTCTCAAAGGTTTGCTTTGGGCTCTGGGAGTTTCGCTGACAGAAGTTAAACACTGCAGAAGCTGAAAGTTAAACTTGCGTTGCGACATCGCTGTCCCACCGCTTGCTTTTGGACAGAGAAGGCTGCACACCCAATGGCACTTCTGCCGTAGGGAGCACCCGGAGCATTTCCCAAAAACATTTGGTAAACAGAAATCCTATCAATGCCTTCTGCAGAAAGCTAAACTCCTCTTTACCAGGCCAGTAATCCAAGGGGGGGTTATAGAAAGCAGGAGGTATTTACCTTGATACTGAGAAATGGGTTCCTGCAGAGTGTTTTCCGGGATCGATCCGGGTAGCTGCTCTTTGTAGCGGTACTTGTCATTCTGTCAGGTCTGCTTTATCCGCCTGCCAAAATAAATCATTCAGCACAATGCTAAGTTGCTCTGCCTGAATTCGCCTTGCTCAGCACAGCAAAATCCTGTCGTGCTTTGCAAACACCCACACAGCAGCCACATGGTCGTCGTAAGCAATTATTAATTATTCCTGTTTTTCATTTTCTCTTAGCACTTTGCTTCTGCAAAGCAACAAAGCAGCATGCGAAACACTAACATGCTGATCACCGGGGCACCTGAGAGGTTAAAAATTATCAATCATTTTACTTTAAAGCAACAAAGCAGTGCTGGGCCAGGATCCCGGTATTCCCACATCCCAGCCATGCCAGAGCATAACTGGGGCCAACGCTGTTCAACAGAATCAAGGACAATATTGTTTAAACGTTATCTGGGTAAGTACTGCTTAACATCCTTATCAATGACCTGGGTGATGGGGCAGAGTCCCAGTCAGTTGGCAGGAGATACAAGACTGGGAGGCGCAACCGACACAGCCGATGGTTGTGTTGCCATGCAGAGGGACCTCAACGGCCTGGAGAACCTCATGAAGTTCAACCAGGAGAAGTGCAAAGTCCTGCCCCTGGGGAGGAACAAGCCCAGGCACCAGCATAGGCTGGGGGCCGACTGGCTCTGCAGAGAAGGACCTGGGGTTGAACACGAGCCAGCAACACTCCCTCACGGCAAGGAAAGCCAGCTGGGCTGCATGAGGAGGAGCGTTGCCACGATTTCCAGAGGTCCCTTCCAACCTCAGCCATTCTGTGATCCTGTAATAATAATTTCAATACCCGCAGGAGGAAGGCGGGCAATTTTTCCTGTCCCAAGCTATGGGACTCTCATTGCTCTGATTAACCCTTTCATACCCTTGAATCACACAAGACATTTTGGCTTCTTTTCGTCTGGTATCAACCACACGCCTAGATCGACCATCTCAAATAGTAAACAGATCTCCAGACCTCTCCTAATCCCAGCCTGAACCCCAGCCACAAGGAGCATCCTAGGGTCTTCATACAGTGCCTGGGGCAGGCTCTGGTCTCCTCCATGCTGGTGCAAATCTCCTTGAGCCTTATTCTCCTTCCCACGGCAGTGCAGCTCCACAAACCCCAGAGCAGCTCCTCTGATTTTGTTAGATATAGCTGAGACCGGGATCCAGCCTCTGCATTATATATTGCACTATATCAAGCGGCCTTAGCTTTCGAGGTACGTTCGCAATATGCATTACACAGTGACACTGTAGTTGAAGGTCCATGCTACGGAGTGAGAAAAATACCCACAGCATTGAAGAGATGGGAAAAGGGGTTGAGAGGAAAAACCCAGCTGAGCATTAGCTCAGCTCTTGAACGGTGCTGGAGCAGTCTTGGGCCAAGTGTGAGGGATCTGCCCAGACATGAAGATCCCACCAAGGCGAGGCCAAGCTCACCAGCTGTGGCTGAGGTCACATTTGCTGCGTATGTGCTCATGGGATGTAACTGGTTTTGGCTCCCCATCGCACAGCGCTGACGGTTGCACCGAGGCATGGCGTGCAGAAGTGTGCGCATGAGATCAAGCAGCTTTGGAGACGCTGGCTGGCCAAACTGCCTTCCCAAGAGCAGGCTATGGACAACCATTGCTCTGCCTAAATGAGGGTGGGGTTTGGGGACTTTCTTACAGGCTCAGAGGCAGGAGCTCCTGCCTGCAGGTGGGGGGCTCAGCAAGCCCTTCTCCATCCCTCCATACGCTGGGTCTCTGATGGATTAAAGCCCTCCTTTCCTGCCTCTCATTTTCACCCGCGATGTTTTTGCATCTCCCCTGGAAGAATCCTTCCACGCTTGCTTTCTGTCTCCCAACCACCACCCAAATTTAACCATGCAAAGAAATGTAAATCCGTGGGAAGCCGCCGTCCCCCTCCCTGCACCGCTGACCTCCTTCCCTTCGGACCTGGGCTCCCTCCTCCCTTCTCACTGACTCCATCTGTGGAGTGAATGATGTGCAGGAGGACGATGTCTTTGTTGGGTTTTTAGTACCCAGACTTCCTGCTCAGGAAGCTGTATTGTTTGGAGGCACGTTAAACCCATTAGGCTTTAGCTTGTTGTTCAGTACACTCTAATAGATGTTTCCATCTCAGCGGCATCTGCAAGCTCTACAGCAAATGGGGTGAAAGGCTTTACATTATTACTTTGCGTAATTCTATTTCCCCCATGATGAGAGGCAAAGGAGCAAGTACTGTAGCCTCAAACAAATTAACAAATGTACGGGTTGATGTAAATTCTATCAAGAGGAGACTGTTAACTGTGGCGTTTATACAACCCTGAAGTGCAGTGCACAGGAGAGGTAAATTCAAGAGGGGGACCTGTACGCCGCTGAGTTACAAGCTCCATGGCACCCTCGGCAAAAAGCAATTGCTGCCCTCAGCCCCCATTTCAAGAGACGAAATATTGCTACAACAAAATACAGGCTGGGATCAATAAAGTAAATTCGATCGTAAATTAAAGCATCCATGAAAAGCTCCCCTGAACCTCTGGAGGGTTAAGCAGTGCAGGAGCAAAAGCACCTGCCTGTCTCCGGACCACGGCGTCCAATATTGCCTGCCTCTGGGAGCAGCACTGTGATGAATTATTTACAGCTACCGAGTTTGCTGCTGGAGCCTCTTGAAAGCTCAGGGATGACACAGGGGAAAGAAAAAGGGTGCCAGGGTAGCAAGGGAGGAAACCAAAAGGAGTCTGAGCCCGGATTTCCAGGGATGGGCATGTTCATGGAGCTGGTAACCACTGTAGGCTTAATGCCCTTCTTTCCCTGGTTATCTATATGAATGTCTTTGCTAGCTCTCCTCACCAAAGAAGCACTCAATTAGACGTGCAAACAACAAATCCTGTGGTCTGGAGGAGTATTTTGGTCCCCCTGTCCATCCTTTCCAGGCCCTCCTTTAAATGTGTGCATCCTTTAACCCTTCAGGGTGTCCAGGAAGCTGCCACGCCTGGAATTAGTCCAACCTCTTCCCTAATCAGCTTTCATAGTCTTCTTGGTAGAAGAAAATGGTAGAAAGCACTGGTAGAAATGTTTTCACTAATCCCTGCCCAAGCAGGGTGTAAAAGCCCCTCATCCTTTGCCGTGCACCATAATCACCCCGAATTTCCCACACCGCCATGGAGGAACTCGGTTCTTCTTTCTCCAGGGGTGTCCTTTGCGTTAAGGACAACCTGCATCATCTGTCAGCAGCCACGTCTGACTCCATCCCACCATGCACACCTTCATCTCACCTTCAGCGAGGTTTCCTACTTCCCTTTCAGTACTACCTGAGAGCGTGCACTGCCTATGAAAGAGGGAGGGTGGGTGAGCCGCCAAGAGACCCGAGGGGAAACACACGGCAGAGATCTGAAATGCCGCAAAGGTTGCCAGCCGTTAAAAATGAGAATAACCTATTGCATTTAGATACCGTTCATCCACAATGCTTCTTTAAGAACAAAATGAAACAGAAAAGTACTTTGATCCAGCACAAAGGACAATGCGCAGACCAAATAAAAAGGCAGATAAGATTTAACTGATAAAAAAAATATTGCATGAAGATAGCAGCATGCTAAGGTCAGTCTGGTTCTCGTTTCCTTCGACCGGATCGAGCCCACCCGTGGCAGCATCCCCTGGGGATGGCACTTGCTTGGCAAGAGCCACGTTTTTCTCCTAGTAGATGGACAACTCCAGATGGACAGAAAGGTTATTTTCGATTAATGCCATTTCTTCTAGGTAAGGTCAAGAGGTCTCACTGAATCCGCTCCTCTGCAGGATTAGTGCTGCAGGCTGGGTACGGCAGGGGAAGGAGGCAGAAAGGAGGGATGAGATAGCAATACCAGAAGATATACCCACGTCAGAGTAAGGAGAGAGGAGAGCAAAAAGAGCAAAACCCAATGGGATTGGTGTGGGGGGGACTTGCTCGGCTCAGCTCTGCAGCCCTCAGCTCCCTGATGGCCCGAGCCCCCCCAGCACCCCAGGAAGAGGAAGCACAGTGGGAACTGCTATTCCTGCCTTGCTCCAGGCATCCCAGCACCTTCGCCGTGGTACCCGTGGAGCATGCAAGGGCCACGCCGGCGCAATGGGAAAAGGTGAGAAATAGTCAATCCCGGAGTGCCACCCCTTGATTTTGGAGAGCCTGACCCAAGCCCGCTGCCAGACCAGCCCTGCAGGACCAGGACCAACAGCACCCGGCTCCCAACCTCGATGCAGAGCAAGCTGTTTCCCACCTTTGTCCCTCAGTTTCCCCAAGAAGCAGCCAGGGAACAGATACCACCTGCCTCTATAAAGCGTCTGGGGAGCAGTGGCTAAACTGGGACAGGCAAAGGCTGTGGGTTGTGACAGCGGGGGCTGACTTAGCACAGCGGGCACCGTTCCCTGGCCGTGCCAGGGAGGAAAGGGTGCTGCGAAGAGCCTTGTTTACTCCTCCCTGCAACTTCTGCACTCTGCACCCAGCTGTGCCCACGAAGGAACTTCGTCCTAAAAAAATAAAGCACGGGCTGAGATGCTGCTACACGAGCTTGGACTTTCTAACGATTTCCACAGCATCCCTGCAGCCAAGCATCTGCGTCATGCCAAACCTCCTCCTCCAGCTCCAAACCACATTAGGAGGGTGTCGGACCAAGGTTACCCCGCACATAGCGGGGGTTTTAAGCCAAGCAGCAAAACATTGCATTTGGTTTTCAGGGTGCCATGACAGAGGCAGCTTCGGTGCCTCTCACAGCTGCAGGAGATGAGTAAGCGCCTTCCCAGAAAAGCATTTTGCAAGGCCTTTTTGCAAGCAAGGATACCGCTGTGAATGCAGGAGGCCAGCACCGTTTACAAACACAAGCCCGAAGTGGCCATCCCACTTATCTTAATTAGCTACCCGAAAGCAATTAGGCTGTGTTTGCACAACATACCGTGATTATACAACATGCTTAATGAGTGTCAGAGGCTGCTGTTTGCCAGCTGGGGAATGCTGCCTACGGAGCTGGGGTGGTTGAAGAAGCGGGCTGTGGCCACGGGCAAATCCCTGCCTGCAGGAGTGAGGGCAGAGGTTGCTCCGAGCTGCCTTCAGACCCGAGGGCAGCCTGGCAGCATCCCCCCTCCTTCCCGAGCCCCCTCCAGCCAACCCCAGAGACACGGTTTCTGCACGTTGGTCGGCTGGCACCGGTGATGGGCTGTTCCTGCAAAGCTGGAGTAGATGCCACGTCTTGACTTCAGTCCTCTGCTCCTGGCAAGATGTTAATCAGGACAACGCAGCCGCTGGAAGCCTGCTTGGTGAGCTGATGGCCTCTTGATGACCGAAGGGATGAGTTTGCCCCGTACGTGGATGGGAAGGGACCTCTGAGAAACACAGTGGTGGGGCAAGGAGCGATGGCAAAGGCACTTTTCTCCCTGAACATCTCCCCGTGGAGGTGCCTTAGCAGCGGGGGTCTCCTCCTCCTGGGATGGTCTTCACCATGGATGGCGAGCGAAGACAACGCAGCCAGCGTCTGCTCCCCATCACATCTTCACAGCTCGCTAGCTCACAGAGCAGCCGGGTGCTGCAGTTCTCCTCTGAGAAACCCCTCTGAGCATCTTCGTCCAAACACTTCGCTATTCATCCTCCTTTCCCCTCCTCGACCACGAGGAGCGAAGCCCCACGGCGAAGCAGCTGCTGCAGCCAGCCCCGGCGTTTCTGCGCTGCTCTCTCGTGTGCAGCTGTACCCATCGGCTCCGACACGGCTATATTCATTTACGCACATCGTCAGAGGGGAGAGGTGTCATCTCAGCCCAGCGAGGTATTTCTGACGCCAAACGCTGCTCTGCTGGAGCTCTCAACAGTGCGTTTCACCTTTTCCCCCCCGAATCACAGGAGCGTGAAATTCATTTGCTAGGGAGACACAGCCACCGAGAGGCCGGCGTTGGGTGGGATGCAGGGTGAGAGGCCGAGGTGGCAGGATCCGTGACCACAAGCGGTGTCACTGACCCTGGCACAGAACCCTTTAAAGCCAGCGCTGCACCCTGATGAAGCAGAAAATTGCTTCCTTATATGCCTGCAAGTAAACTCTCAAGCGAAATTGCTTCTCCCATAAAACTCAGAGGGACTTTCCGTGCTCAACAGCCGTGTTTATAAGTCTAGCGAGGTGCATGGGTGGCCAGGTTTCACCGAGGGTGACCTCTGGGAGATGATGTTTTCGGTGCAGGGGCTCGGTGGAGCGGCTCATGCAGCAGGACCCCAACCAGCAGCTACCAAGCACCCATGGGATTTACTCATACACTTCAGGGAAGACGATGGATGGATGGTCATTTGGAGAGCAAAGGTGCCTGATGCTCCAGATCCATCAGCTGATATTATTCCTTCAGCTACGGATGAAGGATTTGTCCTCAGAGCCCTGTTTTTTCCACATTGCTGTCCTGGGTCACAGCATCCCTTGGGAAAGCAGAGCCTGGCACCACAAGCCGCTGTTGTGGGTACAGGGAGCTGAGCTTGGATGTGCCAGCAGGTCAGTCCCACACCAACTGATGCCATCAGGCTACGATTAAATATTGCCATTAATTACAGCCTTGCTTGCCTGACATCTCATCACTGCTCCCAGGAGACAGTGACCTGCAAAGGGGCAAAGCAGGGGGCTACAATCTGGAGAATAACCCCCGTATGTACAGAGCTTGGCCAGATAATCTCATAAACCTTTGCAGCACAGATTAAGATGCTCCACTTGTCCCCAAGCTCTCCTTTCTTTGACACCAGGGCAGCAGAAGTACCCCAAAACCTCCCAGTTTCTCTGGGACTTGCACAATGGTCCGGCTGTGATAGCAAGGGACTGGGCTCGGTGGCACCAGAGTCCCATCCTATTCCCGAGGACATAAATCTATCACAACAGCCTTTATTAATAGCAGCGCGGCTCCTGTTAGCTGAACAAGGAAAAGCACGCGCTGGGCTCAGCAGAGCTTGAGTAAATAACGGCGAATGTAACACAGCAAATTGAATCCCAGCAGGGGAGACAAAATGCCAGCAAATATCCCGTAATCTGTCTTCCTTCTGCTGAATTTCTAGATAATTTACATTCACCGGCAGTAAAACTGGAATAGTGTCAGTGTGTGTATTTATGAGCACGCCTGTGTTAAATGGGAAGCTGGTTTGGAAAATGTGGGTGCAAAGATGCTTTATAACACAACAGAAGGAAAAAACAGTGCGTATGCATCATTCCCTCCCGGGAAAGAAATTGAGAAATAAAAGGGCTGTGTAGATGTGCCCAAAACCTGTTTCCATCTTGCACCAACTGGCGAAAAGAAAGTGAAAATGAGATCAGCCCAGCTCGGTGACTCTTTGTAATGAGAAATGTGTCAGGGATGACACATCCCAGAACCTCACAAGAAGCTAAACAAAAGGAAATCTGTTACTGAGAAGTTAACAGATTAGAAGAAAGAGAAAAATCGGTGTTGAAACCCATGAAACACAAACATGGGTGATGAGGGAAAGGCACCAGCCCTGCTCCGGCACGGGGCAGGACCGGCTGCTCTCCGGAGGTCCCTGCCAGCCCTGACCCCCTCTGACTTGGGGAGGATGAAGCCCTCCTACCCATTTTTGTGATGAGGTCTCACAGAGCTCCCTGCCCTCCTCAGCATGCCCTGCCAGATGCTCTCAGCCCTTCTTGGAGACGTCCTCACCCGCTCCAGCACTGCAAGATGCGGTGAAGGGGTTGGAGCTCACCTGGTGGTACCGAAACAGAGATGGGAACTCTCACACCATCCCCCCGTGGAGATGAGGCACTGCAAAAGGGTAATGTGGAGGAGCTGGAGCTGCGGATGCTGTCACGGAGCTGTGGAGTTCACCTGACCCTACATCTGCACTGGGGACATCTGCCCCTGAACCACCTCCTGGACTACGCTTGCAGTCAACAGAGAGACACCATCGCTTCCATGGCCCAGCCCAACCCAACGTGGCCACCAGAAGAAGTACGACAGCCAGTCGCATCCTCAAGGTCTATTTGCTAACGGCAAAGGCAGCAATGTATCCAGCCTGGGGACACGGTGCAAAGTCCAGCGGTCTGATGTAAGGTGAGAGCAGCCGCAGTCGCACCCATTCCCTGGGGGGACACATAAAAGGGAGAGGGTCTCCCCACTGTAAAAAAAGATGGGTTGCTTTTGGGTGGCCATTTCTGAGAGAGCATGCAGCTCTTCCTGCGGCTCCGCAGATCAAGGCCAGCAGAGCCGTAAGCGCGGCATGGGGCTGTCCCCGTGTGCTGGATGGCCTTCATGGTGGCAGCTGCCATCATCATGCACCCTTGGGAAGAAGACGGCGCCCATCACGTAAGCTGGGGTGGCCTCGCCTGCAAGAGGGGAAAGCACCCGAGAGCAAAAGTGGCTCAGAGCACAGAGGGAAAGAATCGCAGAGGTTACGGGCAAGGGAGGTGTTGCAGCTGAGATCCCCAACCTCAGCGAGTTACCTAAGCTGGGAATTGCATAATGACATGAATCATTCGCACAGTTTTGTTTTCAAAGGCTGCCCAGGGCTACGCAGCCGTCGGGGTCCGGTGCCCCCAGAGACCACCCCCCGCTCGCCGTCTTGCTCCTGCTGCTTCCCCAGCTCTCGCGGGATGCATCCCGCCCCGTGCAAAAGCAACGTCCTGTTACACCTCGCCGCAGCTCCTGCCCTTGTTTCTCCCTGTGGGAACTACGGGTTTGTCTGTGCTGGCAGTTGTGCTGTGGGTGAATGCAGTTCAGCTCAAGGACGTGTAAGACGTTTGCCAGACAAGGATCTCACGGCTTTGCAAGTTTTACTCCTTCTCTGTAAGATTTTACGCAGTATATTGAATAAAAAGTTAGCCCTCTCCTCTGGACCATGCCAGATGCTGAGCATACTCTTGTATGGGGGACGAACAGATGTAGTGTGTACTACAGAAAAGCGCTGTCTTGTGTCCTCGGTGGGGATTTTCTATTTTAGCACCACCTCCTGTGTGTTTGGCAGGGAAATATTCCCTGCTTCAAGCAGCTCAAAACCCCAGGATAGGAGTTAAAATGATGAATGACGTATGAAGAGCCCGTTCCCCAGCGGGGACCTGCCTTTTCACAGGCTGCAGACATGGTGCTTGAGTCTATGGGGAAACATCTGCCAAGAGAAGTCTGAAGGAAGGTGATCCCAAACCAGAGTTTTTCTAATTCGGGGTTTTATACACCGTAAATACCTTCCTGATCATTTTTTTTCCTCCATACTTCACTGATGCTTGGACAGGAGTGAAGACTGAGAAAAAGACAGGCTTTTTGCTGAGTATTTCTAAAGAGCTGTGAGACTTTGCCGTGTCATTTGCAAGGAGCAGCTGGAGGAAACGTATGAAGGCGAGAAAAAGGCAGCAGCCAGAGGGGCTCCAGCGCCTGACGGATGCAGACACGCTCCGATGAGAAAAACTAACTTTTCGAAGGGGAAGCTATTGCAAAATGAAGAGCAGGAGACCCTGCAAAAGCCCATGCCTTGTACACGCAGCCTGAGTGAAAGCCCCAAGAGCTCCCTGGAGCTCAGTCTTCCTGGAGCAATCCAGACATTGTTTGCTATATATCATCTATAACTTCTGACAAAAAAACCCAAACAAAACCAGGATTTTCCATCTACACACGCGGTCTGCCCAGGACCATGGACCGGATCCCCCACGCTGACGCTGAGTATTGCACGAGGAGCACCTACACACCAATTCACTTGCTTCCTACCCGTTTATTTCCACGGGACATTCAAGCGCAGCTCTTTTCTCCCTCCAGATTAATCCATAGATTAGCAATCAAAGCATTCCCAGATTTTGGCGGGGAGACCAGCAAGATTTACTTCACCGGGAGCTGGGAACGATGCCGGCCACCCGCACGCAAGAGGGGTTGATCGAAGGGTAAGGTGCAGAGAAACGCTGCTACGATGAACGGGGAACTGAGAGTAGAGCTTAGGAGAAGTGAAAAACTTCCTTAGCCAGCAAAAGAGAGGCAGAGAGGAGCTGGTTATAAACACCCAGGAGGAAACGCTGCGGGTAGAAGAGAGTTGGTGAAATTACGGGGCAATGTTGGGACAAGGAGCAAGCGCTGGAGCAAGCCCCAGCCCAGGGCAGCTCCAGGGAAGAAGGGAAGAAATGCTGATATTTTGGGCAGCGGGGGGAATCAATCCATGTCACAACTCAGTGTCCTTCTT
Source organism: Gymnogyps californianus (assembly GCF_018139145.2). Classification (NCBI taxonomy): domain Eukaryota; kingdom Metazoa; phylum Chordata; class Aves; order Accipitriformes; family Cathartidae; genus Gymnogyps; species Gymnogyps californianus. Next base: position 1,028,333 of record NC_059471.1, on the reverse strand, counting down.
CCATTATTTAATATTAATGGACTGCAGAAAGTTGCCTTTATTATGGAGGGATGTTGCTTCTTTTCTTTTTGCTGCCAGGTTTTTTTTTTATGCCCTTTGGAAGAAGCATCTCCTGCTCATCCCTGGCACACTCGGATGGATCAAGGAAGCCCAGTGAAAAAGGAGATTATTTCCTGGAAGTCCCCAGACCTGCAGCTGGAGGCACATCTGGCCCCAGCCGCTCTGCCTGTCTGCAGCCTGGCACCCGGCCGGCGGCAAGCCCTTTCCTGCATCCCTGGGAGCGATCTTGTCCCGGGGTTTCTCCAGCCATCCACCCACTATCAATTTCTCCCAGAGGACATTTCAGAGCCTTGCAGTGTTTGAATCATGTTTCAAGCCAGAAATTCCCCGTGTCGCTTGCTGCTCTGCAGCATCTTACACCACTGTCTCCATTTCTTTTGAAAACTTAACATTTTCAAAGCCTGAGGGCTAATGACAGGTCCCGAGATGGGTAATGAGGCTCCCAAGCCATCCCGTAAGTCCACATTTAGCAAGGTAATGGCTCAAGACACCAAGAGTTTAATCCATGGGATGGCTCGAGCCAGGGCACGTGCAGCAGGTTCAGGATAAAGCCAGGATGTGCTGCCGAGCTACAGCGAGAGCAGCATGGTGCAGACCAGCACCCCCAGGGAGGCACTGGGACCGAACTGGGAGCCAGTGGAACCACAGAGAAAGGGGGGTTGGGATCTATTTTTGACCAGAGTAAGGTCCCCAGAGACCCCTGGGCTGCTGCAGGGGAGGCAGCAAACCAAGCAGCCCAGCAAGGCTGAACAACTGGGTTAGGAGTGCTTGGGTGAGCCAGGATGAAGTATTTCAGAGCCTGGAAATGCCACCCACGCCCAGCAGCACGGCTGGCAAAAGCAAGAAAACTGGAAGAGTAGGAGGGAAAACAAAGAGAAACTAAAGAGAATGTTGAAAAATAACCAAATAATAAATAACAACCAGGAGGGCTGGGAGTCAGGAGGGCTCTCACAGTCAGCTTGACGCCAGTGGTTCCCCCAACAGCCCTTCAGAAACTTTATGAGGGAACTGGTCAAAGCAGAGCACAGCTTTGTACAGGTCTGTGCAAACAAGGTGGGGGGCAAATCCTTGCTCAGGCTGCACAGCTTTTCAACAGCCGCTGACTCTTAGTGGATGGCAAAGCAGATGGCTGCCACGACGGATGCCACAGCGGGGAGGCGATGCTCCTTTCTAATGCTTTTCACCTTTCTGGCATCTTCTGCCTGAGGACAAGACACCGTAGACCAGTGCAGGGCAGGGAGCAGAAAAAAAAATGCAGTCATGAAATTTCTGCAAATAACTGATAAAAGGCCCTTTGGAGCAGATCGATATGGCTTGGGCCACTGGTGAGAAATCAGATCCTGATGGGAGCCGGGATAAAGGATGCTCCATTGCCCGCTGGAGCTGTACCAGCAACCGCAGGCGAGCTGCACTGCACTGCCTCAAACGGATGCTATATAAGGTTATCATATACAGCTGGTAGGGTGAAATATAGACATGAATTTTGATAAGCTCCTGAAGCAGCTCAGCTCCAGCCTGTTTGTATGCCTGGGCATCCTTGGTGCTGCTCATAACCGGCCCTAAGTGTCCCTCTTTTTTGCCTCATTTGCCCTTGTTCTTTGATTTACTCCAACATCCTTGACTGGCATTCTCCTTTTTGCTGTGGCCCTGGAGCACTAAGTGCAGCAGTGAAGAGCTCAGAGCCTGCTCGGGTTGGACACGAAGCAGCAGGACCTGACAGCATCACGGTCCAGAGATCCCACCCGTTTCCCGGTGCGCTGCAGGGGTTCCAGCTGGAGAAAGCCCATGCCACGGCTGCAAACCCATGCACGCTGTGAAAAGGTGCCTCAGAGACGTATCCAGGTGAGACAGGAGCGAGGGAGGGATGTGCCCTTCTGACACAGTAATTGCCCAAAAGCACCACAGAGAGAAGAGATGCAGGGTGCATCCGTGCACGCACCTTGCAGAGAGCCTTGGGCATAACGTGCCTCTTAAGCGAAGAGAAACCTGCTCGGTAACTGGAGCAGCAACGGGTTTTACAGCCGCTGTAGATGGACACAAAACATCCCTGAGCAACCCTGAGTCTGCGCCCCGAGGTCTTCCCAGATAAACCTCTGCTCCCTCTCCCTACAACCTGGATGTACTGCCAAGGATGGGGCAGCCTTGCCCCCGGCTAACCAGATCCGCAGGGGCTGGAAGCAGAGGGGTGCAACAGCCCCCACCCAGGGGGGCACGTCTCCCCATCGCCGTCCCAGCACAGCCAGCCCCGTTTTCCCCATGCCCACCAGGGACACTACAGCTGAAACCTGACAGAAGCAGCAAGCGCGGCCAACGCGTGATCGGCTGGGCTGTGCGAAGCACAGCGCCTTCTTCCAGCATTTAATCTCACCTCCGACTGTTAAAAATCAGGGTTTTCAGGGAGGACAGGCTGGTCCCACGGCTGATTCCCAGGAAGCTGTGCCCACCTCCAAGGCTTTAAGCGTTGGCCGGTTTAAGGGACACACCAGCTCCACCATTTGCAAGACCGAGGAGAAACCAAGAAGCCTGCTTCACCCGAGACCGGTCCAGCTAAGAAAAACTCAGCAGGACGCTGGCAGGAGCAGACAGAGGCAGCAGCTCAGCCCTGAACACAGGGCTTGTCCCCAGGCTAAGCTCACACCTCTCCTGAGTGGCAAATGCACATAACGAATAAGAGGGATGCAACCCATCACCTTGGTCACTGGGCTGTTTGCATCTTCACCCACAGCCTGCAGAGCTTCACACCGCTCCACAGCAGGATCCCAGTGTCGTTTACAAAAAGCTGGTGTGACCTCCGGGCTCGGAGAAAATTGGTGGCAGGGAGGAGGAAGAGGTTAACACCAGAGGGAAAGCCTTTGTGCAGCTCTGTGCCAGCCCAGGTACAGGTCAGGTCCACGCCTGCTTGGCATCCACCCCAAGAGTCCGCCAAGACCTGGGGTGAGAACAGGCGTTGCCATAAAAGAAGAAGCAAAACTGTAAGAGAAACCAACTGTGGCAGCCTCAGGGGTTGGGAAAACTCCCTGCAAAGGGAGAAATAAGTGGAGCTGCCTTATTGGAAAAAAAGACTCAAATACATAAGCGCAAGCAGAGAGGAAGCAACAAAATACATGTGCAGAAAGCCGGCGCGGAACAGGCGTGCAGAACATTTGTAATTGCTCCTTTTTTTTCCCCCTTTAGCTTTTAAGCTGCTGGAAAAATCCAGCTCCTGAGCCAAATGGGTTCAAGGAGTCTTGCAAAACAACACTGGGAAAAGCAGCATGAGAAACTTCACAGCTACCGAACCCTAAACCCGTCCCGCAGCTCGGAGGCAGACCCCGAGCGAGCCCAGTACCAAAGCCATCCTCAGCATCTCCTCGCAGCGGGCAGGTGCTGCCATACTCACGATTTCAGGACTCTCCCGATCCCAATCCCACTGCGCTGGGAGCAAAAGTTTTCCTCTGTCAGCGCTGCTGGGGCCATTCACTACTTTTACTTCCCAGCCTGGAGGTGGGGATGGGTGTGTGGAGGTGGGGCTTAGGCTGCAATTTTAAAAGACAGAGTACATTTTAACCAAAACTTTTGCAATCTCTTTCAATAAGATTCCCCCCCCCCGCCCCCTTCTCAAGTTGCAATCCAAAAATGACAGAGCTGCCCATGTGGTTTGCTGATACAGGGCTTTGCAAACTGCTTACGCAGTCCCAGTCCAAACTGGTCTTTGCTTTCGCTCCGTCTTTTGCCTCCCGTCCCCTCTCCCCTCCGTGCAAGGGTCCCATCCCTCCAGGGCTTCTTCCTTACATTCATTTTCTTATTCCATTTGCTTTATCTGCATTTATTTCTTTAACTTTCGAAGCTGTGGTGTTAGCCCGGGATTTGTGATCGGGAGTGTTTGTTTATATAACCCCGGATTATTTATTTTTCAGTAACTCTCCCCATTGCTTTTTTGCACTAGTCACTAAGGCATTTCCAGATAAGAACCGGAGGAGTTAACAAACAGGCAGCCCCAGTTAAAGCTGTCAAAGGCAAACTGGGATTTCTCCCTTTGGGGTTCTTCTGGTGCCTTTGTGTGTGTGGGTTGCGTGAGGGGACGGCTGCGAGTTGGCGTCGGGGATCTCCTCTCCTTGCTTGGACCCAGGTGGATGCTCTGCCTGGCTGCTGGCACGGCTCCTTCTCAGCCCCACCGGCCTTCGCTGCGTGTTCCTCCTCCTCACCTCTGGTTGTTGGGTTTGCTCCATCTGCTGCGGCTCAGCTGGGGACGGTGACCCGTGTGTGCCCACAGTGCCATGGATGGAGCTGGCCCTGGCCCCGGCCGCCTCCGTGCTGCAGAGAGATGAGGGAGGTGAGCTGCTGCCTGCCCTCACGCACCACGAACAGAGGCGTGGGGTGAAAGCAGACAGAGCTGCCAACTTGTTCTGGAAATGCATTGGCAACGAAAAACTCGGCTGTCCCTTCTGCGTGAGCAGGGGTGCAGAGGTTGTCGTACAACCTGGGAGTCGCCAGGACCGAGCATCACCGGCGAGGCGAGGCAAAGCAAGACGGGGCTTAGCTCGTCACGGCCGGGGAGACACCCGCAATCTTTGGGTGGAGGCAGGGGGGTGTAGTGTGAGGATGCAGTCCCCAACAGGAGGTAGCTGGAGGGGCTGTGTTCAACCCGTGGGCTTGGAAATACGTCCAAGCACCCAGGTGAGGATGCTTGCCTTACCCACTCCGGAAGCAAGATCCACTCCAGGAGGCTCTTCTCGGTCACCTCTGCAGAAGCAGGTGATGGAAACATCACCAAACGCTGCTGGAGATATTGCAGGCTCTCCAGAGAGCGGCATAAACTGCCTCTCTCAAAACAGGTTCTTGGATGTCCGTCCTCCGGACCTCCAGCCCCGCTGGCCTTTTGCAGCTTCAAAAATCAGCATTCCCACATGTCGTGGTTTAACCCCAGCTGGCAGCTAAGCACCACGCAGCCGCTCGCTCACTGCCCCCCCACCCCTGGGATGGGAGAGAATCAGGAAAAAAACTCGTGAGTTGAGATAAAGACAGTTTAATAGGACAGAAAGGAATGAAAAACAATGATAATGATAATAATAATAATATGACAATAGCAATACTAAAAGAATTAAACTATACAAAGCAAGTGGTGCACAATGCAATTGCTCACCACTCGTTGACCGATGCCCAGTTAGTTCCCGAGCCGCGATCCGCCCCTCCCGGCCAACTCCCCCCTGTTTATATACTGGGCATGACGTTCCATGGTATGGAATACCCCTTTGGCTAGTTCAGGTCAGCTGCCCCGGCTTTGCTGCCTCCCAGCTTCTTGCACACCTGCTTACTGGCAGAGCACGGGAAACTGGAAAGTCCTTGGCTGAAGATAAGTGCTACTTAGCAACAACTAAAACATCGGAGTGTTATCAACATCATTCTCACTCTAAATCCAAAACACAGCACTGTAGCAGCTACTAAGAAGAAAATTAACTCTGTCCCAGCCGAAACCAGGACACCACAGTTTACTGGGAAACCTGGCTCTGTCCACCAGCCCTAACCTTGCTTATGCATTTCCCTGCTCAGAAAACCCAGGAACCTCTCTGCAGCCATCTGCAGATGGACTAGCTTAGCTGCAGAGTCTGATTTATAAAGCTTTTAGGTGGGACTGGGAAGACGGTCCCTCTCTAGCTCCCTGCCCTCTCACTCTCTGCCTGCTGCTGTGCCATGGCGGTGGGAAGCCCAGAGGCTGCTCAGGGACCTGATAGCTTGGAAAAAGGTCAAGAAGGGAAAGGTCTTAGCAGAGCAACGTCAGTTATGGATCCTCCGAGGCTCAGACATGCCCTCAGTCCAGGGGACCTCAGGTTTGGTAGCGCTCCAGGACTGCTGTGGCCATCGTTGCCGCCCTTGAGCTTTTGATGGGATGAAGAGGGCAAAGCAAGGCTGGCATGAGGTATTGGGTCTGGACAATTAATGCTGAAGGCGTTTCACTGCTTTGCTTGATAACCCACAGTCTCTGGAGGTAACATTTTCGGGACCAAATGCCATGAGACTCCATGAGCTGCTGCTCTCTCAGGATCACGCACCCTTATCCTGCGCACACTTTTGCTACTTCACTTTATCGTCTCCATAAAAGCCACTTGTGTGCACCTTTTTCCAAAAAAACCAAGCAAGCAGGTTGTTTTGAACCTCTTCTAATACCTGGATTTCAAATTATTTCAAAGCTCTGGAGGACTGAGTCCGTCCCTTCACCTGCTGCTACCACTTGGCCAAAACGCTGCACCCTGCCCAGGTGCTGCTGCCGGTCCCTCCCGCTGCCTTCCCCAAGGATGCCTGGGTGTACCCGGCCTCGGCTGCCCTGAACATCGCTGTCCGGGGCTGTCTCGGCTGCAAATGGGTGCACAAACCCAGGCGAGGTTTGCCAGGGCAAATTCACACTTGGATTTCATGATGTCGCAGCTTGGGGACCAGGACAGCTGCAAAGTCACATCCAAGGAGAATATAAGGTACCGGGGGAGATGGAGAGACCTTTGGTGGGTTCCCCATTCTCTTTTCATCCCAAAAGCCACCACAAGCTCCCAGATGGAAACTCCAAATGGGATATTTTCCAACTCAGGGTCGTGGTGCAGCCACATTTTCCTCCTGGCATTTATTGTTGGGGTCTGACGGATGGGATGACCAGCCATGGGAGATGGGGCACACTGGGCAGAGGGACTTGATGTTTCCGAAGGGAAGATTATCTGCTTTCCCTACACAAGCTCATTAAATAATAATTAAACAATCGCTTTATTAGCTCTAGCAGCAGAGATACATTTTGCTAAGTAGGAGACAGCCAAATCAGCGCGTTCAAAAATACTCTTCGCCCAAGTGACCCTGAGCCGTCCTCCCAAGCAGGGCTGCATCAGACAGATAATGCACTGCAGAGAAAATAAACTTTATCAGCTCTCGTTGGCTCTGCGGTATCTCAGGAAGGCATTATTAGATCTAAAAAACGTATTATTAATATTTTACAGCCGCATAACTCCTTTCTTTCCAGAGAAGCTGTGTGGCGTGCACAGACAGCCCCCCAGGACCCACAAAACGTGGTTAATTTGGGGGTGGGAGGTCGGAGCTCCTCAACAGGGGGGAACAACCCGGTGGGAAGACTCGACTCTCCAGCTGCAGAGGAGCAAGAGGCAGACACCCAAAATGGCCCGGACGAGGGGGTCATCACCCCCCATGCCTAGAGAGCGGCAGGGAAAGGTGAACACACCTTTCAGCAGCACTATCACGCTGTGATATTGCATGAAAGAAGAGCACCATCTATTGACTCCTCTTCCTCAGCACCTCATTTCTAGCTGCTGTGAGCCGGCACGAGTTTTCCAAGTGCACAGGCTGCTGCTCTGTCCCAGGTCCCAGGTGTTTGCCAGAGCACCCATGAAGGCAGAGGAGCATTGTCTCCTTGCAGCAAAACGCCCTTGTCCCGCTGGTCCAAGCTGGCTGCTCGATGGCACAGCACCGGGTTGCATCTCTGTGGTCAGACAGGCTCCTCCTGCAGCCCCAAAGGCTGCTCGCCCATCTTTTCCCTTGTAGGATGCAAACGGCTTTCTGCAAAGCGTTAGAGCCGAAGGGGAATTTGGCTCTAAGCTCACGGATGCCACGGGTCGGTGGGTGCATGCAGCCGGCCGCGGCCATCACGCACACCCCTGTGTACAACAGCCGCCATCCCCTCGGGCTGCGGGAATTCAGTTAGCCAGATGTGCATTAGCTATATATGACTTAGCAATATGAATCGCTGTTGCATCATGTGGGAAAGGGATGCAGGTGAAACACTGGCACAGGTTGCCCAGAGAGCTGGGAGATGCCCCATCCCTGGAAACATTCCAGGCCAGGTAGGACGGGGCTCTGAGCAACCTGATCTGGTTAAAGATGTCCCTGCTGGTGGTGGTGGGGGGCTGGACTAGGTGACCTTGAAAGGTCCCTTCCAACCCAAACCATCCCGTGGTTCTGTGATTCTAAAAAAGCCCATGAACTCCTTGGAAGGGAGGTGTTTCTCCTGGTGCAGTAGCCCCCGTGGCTCCCAGCTCGGAGCTGTCTCCTGCCTGCTGCTGCCACTCCCTGACCAAGAGCTTTCCTGCAGCTCTTTCAGCTTTTAGGTCACTGCAAGCCTTCAACCTTCAAATATTTGGACATGCAGACCCTGAGCGCATCCCGTGTAAGTGAAAAGGATAATTCCTATTGAAAACCGAGCATTAAGAAAGTCCCAGTGACTAAAACCCGAATGGGCTACATGAAGTGCTTTAATACCAATCTCATTACAGTCAGCTCAGTGATGTTAAACCCTCTGGAGGACGCGGTGGAATGACTATTACTTGGAACAATTAAAACCCGTTTGCAGCAAACGATAGCAGCACTTATCTTGTGCAAAGAGATTACAAAATCTCACGTGTCTGAGATGATAGATGTCCACAGATGAATAAATTGGGGCTTCCAGCCTGGAAGAGGCCACGTTAGTGAGCTCGTATCTGCCCAGGCTCTGCTGGTTACTCCAGCTCTGCCCTTGGTCCAAGAGTTAAGCTGGGTTTGCAAAGGAGCAGCTCAGTGTCCTGCATGGAAATGGGACACATCTCCACTTGTGGGGCTGAGGCTGATCCTTTTCTGCATGTGGGGTCAGGAAAAAACAGCTGGATTAGGGCCAGGATTTTACATCTGAGCTCTGCTGACGTCCTACAGAGAGCCAGCCAAAATCCAAGATGCAAATGTTTTGAATTCTGCAGAAATTGTTTGCAGAGCTGGGATCTAAACAGGGTGGCTGGAGCCCGCCGGTGGTAATTAGCCACCTGGCTTCTATGTCTTTTGGGGCTGCTTTCTGAATCCCTGCCTTGCCTTTTAATGCATGCAGGAGTTGCACTGAGAGCTGTCAGCAACCGTAGCACAGATGTTGATGCAGGCTGAGTTCAGAAGAGGAAAGCCAAAGACAAAAACAGAGGCTGAACTCATGGTTCCCTTTCCTGTCCCTCAACCACGGGACTTTCCTTCCTGTCCTGAAGAAAGAGGAATCTCGTGGGCTGTGCAAATGCAGTGAGAAGTATCCTCATTATTCTGCTGCTGAACTTCATCCTGAAATTCTATAGTAGCAGAGGGGGGAAATTTTAAGGCATACATTCAGCTGAAATTTCAATTCTTATGAACGGGCAGTGCAATAGAGACACACAGGAGAGCAAATTGCGACAGAGCTGGGTTTCAACATCTGCAGCACTAACTGGGAAGGGGCAGAGAGAAATCCTGCCCTGGGTAGGGAGGAGGAAAGCAAAAGAAAGGGAAAAAGTACAACCTTCCCCCATTCCATTCTTGCGAAAGTGCCAGTCCACTCCCTTGGGTGTAACTATTTTGGGACAGCATCGCCTGCGATGTGTGAGATGCCTTCAGTCTCGGAAAACATTTCAAAATACGAGAATGTTTTTTTATGAATAACACAGAAGGAATAATGTTTCCTGAAGGATGTGCTTTGACTTGAAAGTCTTCCAGCGGGGGATTAACGCCGCACTCAGAGGCTGCCTGAGCTCAGAGCATTTATGTTGCTGCATAATTGCACAAGATGCACTTCTCGGAGAGTTTCAAGTCTATTAATGCACTTCAGTCCTTGGGGACGTGGTGTCAGAGAGACTGCGATTTATGGACAGAGGCCATCATGCCGTTTGTAATTCAGTTTTGAAAAAAAAAACAGCTTGCAAGTCATGATCCTTCGCAGGCCGGTCCAGATTTCCACCCCTCGCTACATCTGAGTGCTAGGTGTTAATTAGGAGACCTAATGGCATTATATAAAGGCAAGTGGCTAAAACGTGAGTATGCACATAGCAAGAAACATCTGGGTTTCTGTTTTCCTTCCTTTTTTTTACGAAGCATGTTATACAAGTCGGAGCATCGTGGAAAACACGGTCTTTCCTTGGTCCGGGATGTCAGCTGGGCGAGCGCTTACACCCGCCATCCTTTCAGCATGGCTTTAAAATGCCGAAGGTACTTTGCAACGCCTTCTTTGTCCACACAGTCTTTCTGCTGAGGCTGCAGATGGATGCTAATCAATGGCATTCGTGATGGCAGCGGATTTATTGAAGCTTAATGTATGGGAAACAGCCCCCTGACCGCGTCCAGTGTGGGCAGCTTGATCCACATGTGATGGGGAGATGCAAGGTCCTGCCATCTCCTGCCACTCCCTAAACCCGTTCTGTCTGTGCAGGCTTACAATTAGCCTTAATTGCTTCTAATGACCTGAGTGCTGATAGCAATGCTACGAGGAGGGGCAGAGTTTCTCCTAAGAAGGATCTTACTGAAGAGTAATTAGTCACTGAGCCAGACTGCGCAGCAGTTCAAGGCAGGCACTGCCGCGTGCTTAATAATTGAACGAGTCCCTGCTTCTTGGAAGCGTTTGTAATTTGCAGTTGTTATTGAAGTGAAACTTCACATGAATTTATACACAGAAATCCTTAGAAGAACTGTGCCTTTATCAGCCCTCAAAGTTATCTAAATTATAATACATTTTGTCTTTACTAGAGTAGGCTAAATAAATTGCTATGTAAGTAAATGTTATTACAGCCCTGATAAAGCACTGCATTCTTCTATCCTTCTTCTCTTTTTTTGAAGATGTTTAGTATCACTATCGATCGGGGGATTGAAATATAATCCCACCAAGCCCAGACCCAGTCAAACCTAAAGGGATGAGATAGAATTGTAGTCGGTTTCTAGAATGGAAAAGTCCTTGGGGAAGAAAGCCAGGCTGTATGGCCCAGCAAGGAGAGACATACTGTTTGGGCTAAAGAATTAAAAAAATCATTTTGACATTACAAAAGTCCATCTGGATGATTTCAGTTAAAAATCTGCGGGACTGAGAGACACTGTCCTTCAAGAAATGCATCCCAAGAAATGAATGAGCTATGAAAACCCTCGGGGGAAGAAAAGAGCTCGGGGATTTTGCTCTCTGTGATGCCACCAGCTGGGTATCGCTGAAACTGGAGAGCGATGCTGCAAGGATGCAGGGGGCAGGGAAGGGCACATCCTCTCCAGCAGACTCCAAACTGGGTTTCCCCCAGAAAAGCGAATACTGCAGGTTAAAGATTCTCTTTTTTTTTACCATGTCCTCACCAGGACAACCCAGTAATAACAAAAATCATCCTGAAATTGCTCTGCCCTAGCACAGACTTTGTTGACAGAAGGAGGGGCCGGTGGAGATGTGAGAGGGCTGCATGATGAGCAGCTCTCCGCACAGAGACTCGCTAGCTTTCATCCATAAATCCTGAATGAGGAACAGAGGCAGCAAGCGGGGAGAGCAGGGAAGGAGCAGGACCCGGATGAGGACCTAGACCCACGCAGAAATAGGGTTAGTCCTAACAGGGGTCGAAAAGAGGGATGAAGATGATGATGGGTCAGTCCATGCAACATCCCAGATGTATCTTAATGCAAGGGGTGTGGAGGGGAATAGGAAGAGCTGGAAGCCTGGACTTGGGTCAGTGGCTCATATTGCCCCACCAGAGACCCAGCGAAACAATTTCCATAACTAGAATATTAATAGAAAAAGGACTAATGTTTTCAGGAAGGGCAGACAGGAGCAAAAGAGGAGTGCGATGGTTTCTGTACCATCACAGAGGTACAGATTTGTTCTGAAGTTCAGACCACACCGAGAATTAGACCAGCTGAAAGCCCGTAGGAGATGGGACAAGAAAATTAACACTGTTGCGTGGGTCTGCTACAAAAACATGAAGATCAGGTGGAGGAAGCTTTGCACGCAGCTAACAAGGTCAAAAAACCTGGAGTTTACAGAAATGAGGGATTTCTTCACTGTGAGGGTGGTGAGGCACTGGCACAGGTTGCCCAGAGAAGCTGTGGATGCCCCATCCCTGGAAGTGTTCAGGCCAGGTTGGATGGGGCTTTGAGCAACCTGATCGAGTGGAAGGTGTCCCTGCCCATGGCAGGGGGGTTGGAACGAGATGATCTTTAAGGTCCCTTCCGACCCAAACCATTCTATGATTCTATGATTTTTAATTCAAGGGATGGATAGGAAGTGTTGTAAGAGCATGGTCCGGTGCTCTGGTTTCAAGCCAAGAAGGAAACCGAGAGAAGGTGGGAACTGGGCAAGATCACTGGGACAACACTGAAGAGCAGCAGGAGCACGCATGGGGGATCCAGACAGCAAGGACGGCCACCAGAGCTGCAAGGATGGCCACCAGCACGTGGAAAAGAGGAAGCCCAGGGAGGAGCTGGTCTTCTGCTCCATGGTGGCACTGCCAGCCAACACTGCTTAATGGCTTTTTCACATCAATGTTCACCAAAAGGTCAACTGCAGCTGTGAGCAAAGCAGACACCTACAGTGGAGGGGAACAGACAGAGCCAAAAATGGTGACAGAGGAGTTTGGGGAGTGCTTAGATAATCTCAGTATTTTAAAATGGCTTGGGCCTTATTTTGGAGGACTTAAGGACAGGGTCGTTTCCAGTGCTGGCTTTGGAAAGTCACGGCGAGAGGCTGTAAATCTGGAAGAGTGCAGAGCGAAAGCAGCTGAGAAAACAGGCAGGAGCCACGCTAAGCCCTGCCGTGCCAGCTGCGCGCAGAGATAAGCTGAGCTTAGAGCCAGCTATTGCTGACAGCCAAGGAGGGACAGCGTGGGCAGCGCCACAGTGACATTCAGCAAGCTCCGAAGTCCTCTCCATCAGAGCCTTTGCCTCAGCAGGATGACACACAATAGCCTCAAAGTATTAAAATTTAACTTTTTTTTTAATTTCCAAGTGATCAGCAAGTCTCACAGCAAAGCTGACTTGCTCCATCACTGATCTCTGTTTCACAGCAGAAGAGCCTCCCATGAGCAGGACACTTGGCCACCTCTCCGAAGGGCTGAGCTCAGCTGCAGCAACATCAGAAAAATACCTCCCAGGCACAATGGCACCTTCTCATTAAGCCAGACTAATTGGATTTTCTAAATACTAGAGGAAAATGTCCACATCCGAGCAATCGTCCTGCTTGTGAGGAACTCTCAAAGGCTGCAGGAGCAATTAAGAAGAGGACACCCATGTCCAGATGGCCAGCAGCCCACCTCATCCATGAGATGGCCCAACAGTGGCCCCAAGAGTATCACGATTTACAACTCAACGTTTCCCTGAGTCAGGACAGTCATTAACTACTTAGCAACCCTGAATTTCTCTTCCACTGATATCCCACGTCCTTCCTTGAACTTGTGTCAGCTTTATCTCGTAGTATCCCATGGGAGGGAGCTTCACGACAGGATAGATGGGACCCCACATACACAGCCACCTCCTCTTGTCTGCTTTGATGCACTCACTGGTGCCTTCACTGGAGTTACAGTGCAAATTCAGGCATTTAGGTTGCCCAGAGAGGTGGGAGATGCCCCATCCCTGGACACGTTCAAGGTCAGGTTGGACGGAGCTCTGAGCAACCTGACCTAGTGGCAGATGTCCTTGCTCACGGCAGGGGGGTTGGATGAGGTGACCTTGAAAGGTCCCTTCCAACCCAAACCATTCTATGATTCTAACAGGAGGTTTGACCAGCCCAGGTCTCACGGTAGGGCTTCACCTGACCAAGTGGAGAATTTCCACCTCCAGGTAGCTCCTTTGGGCTCAACAGAAAAAAAACAGATGCTCTGAGGACGTGGTGCCCTGACCCATGCAGGTGACAGTCCCGTTTGGAGGGGGAGGCTTGACTGGTGGCCACGAAGGTTTTTCCAGCCAACCCTTCCAGGGTCTGCACCGTGGGTGCAGGGCAGATGTTGCAAACCCTGGTGAGCCTTGCTCCACCAGCGCATTTGTCCGAGTCCCTGGGCTAGGCACGACTGTGCTGATATAATCTCAGATCCTTTATTGTCTCATAGCACTGCGCTAGGGAGTATTAAAAGCGTGTCCATCCGTCATAAATCCACCTGTAGGCAAAAACCTGAATGCCACGTACGGACGGCGGGTTGGGTGTGACTCATGGGCACTGCAAGGAGGTAAGGCATGAGGGACTCTCACCCAAGTGCCAGTCACTTGGGCCATGTATCCCCCCAAAATAATTAGGTGGGGGCTATTTACCTGCTGAAAAGCTGGTGGGAACATGCAGAGCCATCAGCCGGTAGTTAACACGGCAGCTCGGGATGGAGATGGACAACGGAGGGGATGGTGGGTGGGTGGGTGGGTGGGTGGATGGACGACCTCCTCTGCCACTGGCAGAGAAGAGGAGGGGTCCGGCGGGTCCTGGGGACACTGGGCCCCCCAAGGCTGGGGAGCTGTGTGCCGGTGTGCCGGGCGGTGGCAGTGTTAGAGCAGAGAAGGAGGACGCTCCCTCCATGCAAGCAGGGAGCCTGCAAAGTCCCGGAGTCGGGATGCCCTGAGCCCCAGGCACCCTTCACCCCGCAGCCCAGCAGCTCTCCAGAGAGTCCTGGGGCTGGGGTTGAATTTTATTTCTGTGCATATCTCTGGGCAAAGGGAGGCAATAAAAAAATAATGAATTTAACTGACAATTTTTAGCTAGGCAAAAGGAAAAACCAAACAGCGGTTCTGGGTTCCCGCTGCTCGCAGTTTTGTGTGAGCTAGGGTTGCACCCACCCACATCTTAAGCAGGTCCTAGGGACACCCTGGCTTCCCACCAGCCTCAGTTTCCCCATCTGCAAAGTCAGGGCTGTTCAAATTTGCCAGTGAATCAAGTCGCCACCACCCACCTCTCAACTCGCTGCACAGAAAAACCCCAGCCCTGCCTACAAATTTGGGGCTGCTCCCCTGAAGAGCATCCTGGAGGCCGTGGGGTACAAGCTGCATGAGACCAGCCGTGCTTCGGGGAGTTGCTGAGTCCTTCGACCCTTTTTAACAGGATAGTACATGCCTCGTGCACAGAAAAAACACAAGCACAAGGGGGGAAGGAAGGTGTCATACTCACCCTGCCCCAATACCCCTCTCTGTTCTTGTTTCTGCAACTTGAGCTACGGGGTGATGTACATAGAATTCACGTGCTGTAGGGAAATGCATTTTTAGGGCATCCAAATGCTGATTAGATCTAGCCGTGTCACTCACCTTGTTCATAGCATATCCATTTATTAATCTTCCCTTATTCAGCTACCTTATTAATTATCGATCGTGCACGCTTGGTGAAATTGGGTAGCTGAAGAGTGACATCCAGCGTTTTAGGCACACAAAGAGAAATGAGCGTTTTCCTACCCAGAAATCCTTAAATTCGAAATCAATGGTGTGGTCAATAATCTTTTAAACTGGGGCAAGCTGGGTTCATTATTCCAAAAGCATTAGTTTGCTCCTACATAGGATCACTCCCAGCTCGAGCAGGGAGCAGGGTGGAGGGGATGGAGATAAGGTGAATAAAGATCTGACATTCGAACCGCCCCCAACAGTAGGACCAGGGGATGGTCACCAAAACCAGCAGAAGAATGGTTTAAAACAGGGAAGTCCTGGTTTTATGCAGCAGGCAGTGCATCTCGGGGATTTGCAGGCCATGAGGCCGTAGAGATGCAGAGGACTACAGAAGGTCAAAGGGGGATTTACAGCCCACAAGGCTGTAGAGATGCAGAGGGCCAGCAGGTCAAGTTGATGGACAACAGGTCCACGAACGGATGGCGAAGGGACGGTGCGACAGTTTTGGCTGCTGGGGTAGTGTGAATGCAACGGAGCCCAGGAAGGGGCTCTCCCCGTTAGCATCTCCACTGCGGACAGCAGACGGGGTGAGCTGGGCCATGGTCTGACATGGCCGGACATCAGCCGTGCTCTTATGTTCTTGGCCAAACACTGCTAATTTATTTTTACACAGACATGTTATTTTTTCTTCTTTAAAAAAAAAAAAAAAATACTGAAATAAAGAGAGAGAAAGTCATTTCAGATGGCATCAATGTAAGAAATTTTTACATAAATGAATTCTTCGCTGGATCTTTTCTCTTTAAACCTAGCATATATGTGAAAATGAAAGTATTTTCCAGCAAGTCATAATTAGGAGAATGAAAGCACTCGCGCTACTCTGGGACATCCGCAGGGTACAGCAGCGTTCATGAGTTTACTTATGGGACAACAAAATGTGGCTCCAGGATGACGCCCCGCATCTGCAGAGCAGCCCAAAGTGCAACCTCTCTCCATAGACCAAGTCACTCAGAGCTTCTTAACATGTCAGGGCTGCAAATAAAAGAAAACAGTTTAAAGGGTTTAAGACCTTTAAAACTCCTACTGCGTGCTCACTGGGACCCACACAATCCGAGGCTCGGGCTCCCTGAGGTTTCAGCACACTCCAGCACCGGCCGTGCAAGCCCTGATTACGCCGTCCCTGGATATTAATTATTCTGAAAAACTTTTCTAAAACCCCAAAGATCTGCAAGCCACCGAGAGACCAATTTGCGCTGTTTTCACTGGCGTTGCCACACGAGTGTAAGAATTAGTGTTTTGAAACAAACACATTTGGAAATGCAACTTCTCCCGAATGTTTACGGGCAGTATTTTTAACATGAGGACCCAGGAGCTCCGCCGTCAGGGGCATCACGTCCGCTCGGATGCAATCAGAAATTCAAGTGGGAAATTGCTCCAGAAGGCGTACATTAGAAAATGCATGGAAATGAGCAGAGTCATTACCTGTCCTGTTTGCGCTGAGCGTGATCATGGCTTAGCGTTGACGTTACTTGCTCTCGTGTCCATCGAGCAGGGTCAGATCCTGCCTCCTGCATGGGGAAAAGGGGACACACGCCCTTGGTCTTCTTGCACCAAGAGGTGCTCCAAGAAGTGACTGCAGAAACCAGATGACCAGAGATGAGCACGCAAGGGGGGACAGGGCAGGAGTGGTAGCAGTGTCGATTTGCAAATCGGCAATTTTTGAAAATTTGCAAAAAAATTTGCAGATTTGCAGATTTGAGGGAAGGTGAGGGTGGGACATGGGGGGTTTGGTCTCCAGGCAGGGAGAGG
Organism: Gymnogyps californianus; assembly: GCF_018139145.2. Taxonomy (NCBI): domain Eukaryota; kingdom Metazoa; phylum Chordata; class Aves; order Accipitriformes; family Cathartidae; genus Gymnogyps; species Gymnogyps californianus. The sequence goes on along the minus strand of NC_059471.1, from coordinate 1,011,428 downwards.
AAACCATAGGGAGCACCAGTGAGACTCACGCAATGGCAGACAGCAGAGGAGAGCGATTCATGAGCTGGAGGAGCAGAGTGTGGCAGTGGGAGAAGGGAGCTCAGACAAGTCTGAGGGGAAAGGGAAGGAGGGAGAAGAAAAAGAGACGGAAAGAAATATCTTACGGGTTGTAAGTAAGGAACTGAGCTGAACTAGCACGGGGCTTGGGTCTTCTGCCATCCCAATGGGTGGTCCCAGCTGGGAAGAGTGGGAGCTCCCACGTGAAAGGACTTGGCCTTCAAGAGGCACCAGGGTCTCATTCAGGAAGGTCTGGTTGGCTTCTGTCTGACAGCTCTGCTGCCCGGTCCCACACCTGGCCAGATGTGCTCGGGAAGGGGGGATGGCGCGGGGACGCTGCTGCTCGGTGCAACCATAGTACAGGGAAGGGATTTGTCCCCCACCCAAACACCGGCACAGGTTGCTCAGAGAGATCGTGGAGTCTCCATCTGTGGAGGTATCCAAAACCCGACTGGACACAGTCCTGGGCAACCTGCTGTAGGTGATGCAGATGATCTCAAGAGGTGCCTTCCAATGTCAACAATTCTGGGATTCGGTCGTCTGTCTCACAGCATTTAGCAGCCTCCTTTGCTGACGTCTGCTAGTCACACTTGAGCAAGTCTCCGCGGCTTCATGTGTGGCATCTTCACGGTGCAATTTGTCCAGCTATTCCAGATGTCTGCTTCCGAATGAGATGAGTTTCCCCAGAGAAGCATCTCACCCACCACGGCCTGGAGCAGGAACAGGGACCTCAGATCTGCTGAGGGTGTAAGCATTTGTGCTGACCTCTCCATCCTCCCCCCACCACGGCCATCCCACCTGGGACCATGGTGGTCACAGCACCAGGGCCCTACAGAGCTGCACTCCTGGGAGGAGGTATCTCAGATACCACCAGACATTGGTGTGCTCAAGACCATACAACATTCAAGTCTAGCAGACTGCTGTGAACCAACTGACACCTTGAGCACCCCTGTCCTGTCCCCAGCGAAGCCAGTGATGCCATTTTAAGACAGAGCAGCTCTTAGTCCTGAGTGCGTGGGTGTTTCACAGAATTGGGTAGTTTAATAAAGTTGCCATCCCGAAGGAGGGATTGTTGTCCTGGAACACATTTTTCCACCGCTTTGTTGAGAATGAGCAGAGGCTAGATAATCCCAGGATCATCTATAGTGGGTGTACCTGAAGCTACCTGCAATTAAAAATTAAATTATAACTGACAAGACAAGATCACAGCTCCAATGGTTTATAATCAGCAATGAGTTCCTCCGTCCTGCCATGCAAGAGACATTTTATTACCTGTTCTCCTAGAAGAATATTAGAACCAAATGTTCAGGTGACTAAAGGCAGGGGAGATTTTTTCTCATCCATAGTCTAAGCTCAGGAAACCATAGTTATGTGGGTTTGCCTGCTTGGAAACGTAGCTGGTGTCCCTGGTTAGTCCCTGGAGCAAGATGCAGGCTGCAGGATAACATCCACAGCAGAAACGTGATGGAGAAGGTGTAAATCTCACACCAAAACCTCAGCAAGTGTTGTGAGCACTTGGAGGCTATCAATCAAGGACACCAAGTCCATTCAGGAAGGACTTTGCACAGCTCCACCATAGTACTGTTTCTGGCTGTGATGGCTTTTGGTCAGGACGTGACTGGAGAATGGCAGGGGGTGAGACAGTCATGAAAATACACTGAGGATTCAAAGATGCATGCAAACCACCCGTTACAGTAAAAGTTTATTTCAAGGATTCTGTTTAAAAACTATATCTGACTCAATCTGGCATGAATCTCATCTCACACTTTACACATCAAACCAAACTGGGATCCATCTTTGTGTCCTCAGGTTCCCCAAAAGATCTCAACCTCTTGCCAAGCCCTCAGCGATGCTCTGCTGACCCCATCTCCCCCAGTCTGAGGATTCAGCCCCAGGACATTGGACCCAAGGAACTGATACCTAAACCCCATCTATATTCTGGCTTGACTTCTCCTCCCAGGGATCATCCTGGGCAAAACGACTTTGAGGACACACTCCAGGAGCATCACCAGATCCCACCACCTGGCAGAGCTCTCCAGCTCTTTCATTTATCAAAGATACGAGTGCAATTTCGAGGAATAATTGGGTCAGAGCAATGGAAATGAGATTGGTTTGAGTTTTTGTTATGTACCTAGATGCTCCTGAGATGCAGGTGGGTGCATTATTCATGAATTGCTAACATTATAATCAAATCTGTATTTTTCTGTATGGTGTCCAAGGACGCATCCTGCACCTCAGAAGCCTGAGTGCACCAGAACCTATTTACACAGGACAGGATTTAACCCTTTCTAATTGCATCCAACAGCTTTCACTTAAGATGGTTAGGGGACAGTGAAGATATTTATGTAGGCATCTGGAGCAAGAGGACATTTGTCTGGGAGGACATTTGGAGAAGGAGTTCAGTTTAGTAGCTATGAATTGCCCCTCAAAGGGAATGTCTCCCTCCATTGACTACAGAGCCAGGTGGCAACGTCTTCTCATGCTGCATGCCTGGATTTCCCAGCCCACACAGCTCTCAAGGGCTGTAATTTTTCCCCTTGGCCTCAGCCACACTTGACAAAGCCTCCAAAAGAAGAAGCTGTGAGGTTTAAAGGCGATGGTCTCAGGGATGGAGAGGGCAAGGAGATGGGCTGCTCACAGAAGTGGCCCAGGGATGGCTGAAGTAGTCACCTGGTTGTCCATGTCAAGGGGTTGTATGTTGGCCAACATATCTAGACATACCTAAGCATGGTGTATGGAGTACTCCTGGGCTCCTGTCCGAGGTGGAATTAAAAACCAGAGGCTAACCTGCAGGGATGGCACCCAAGGAAACTCCCGAGCAGCCAGAGATATTGCCCAGCCCAGTCCCATGCACATTGTCTTTGTGACTGCCCAGTCCTCCTGCACCAGCTGAGCCATGTACCAGGCTTGATCTGAAAATCCTGGGGAAAAGAGATGGAGGTAGAACAGATACAGGTCGGGATCCACTGTGGTTGCGTTTGCATTTGGGCTGTGCCCACATTTGGAGGAGCTGCTCCTCCGCCTTGGCTGTGCACTACATCTTCGGTGTACGCCTCGGGTGGTGTACAGGGGGAGATGGAGACCTTCACACCCTCCAGAGCACGACTCCGGCATTGGAAAGGAAATGCCAAAGGAAGGGCCAATACTGAACCATGGGAAGCTCCTCCAGATGTGGGAAGAAAAGACTGGTCGTCCTCCAGTGCTTCTCCACCGGCCTCGACACAACAGCCCACTTCCATCACATGACAAACTTTGAGTAGTGAAAACTTGAAAACTCTTCCTTTGCGGCTCTTGACTATGCACATCTGTTGTACGGCCTCCGTCTGCTGTGAACTGCGGTGTGCAACAGGGGGATTCAAAACCCTTGAGATGCTCTATCGGGAAAATAACGTGTGGGTCTCCCAGCTCAAGGCAAGAAAATATCACGGAGAGCATCTCTGGGGAGCATCTCGGGGCGGGGAGCAGGGCAACGTGTTCAAATACGTTCAATATCAGTAGTGGCTTTGCCCGTCGACTTATTGCAGTTGTTTTGCACTTCCCACTAAGGATAACATTAAGGAAGGGGAAGACCTTGTTATAACTTCAAAGTGCAAGTGAGTTATTGTTGATACTACTCTGTTAATATGATATATTTTTCAGACTAATTAAGTGTTTCATTTTGTTTTACTTTTTTCTCATGGGGTCCAGGATGGAAAAATGTGATTGCAATACACGTCAACAGGCTCCAAAGAACAAGAATTTGATCTACTATGTCTGAAAACAACTTCAAATCAATGCTAATTTTAAGGACATTACATGCTGGCAATTTTAATTCAATACAATAAATTATCTTGGGTTTTTAATAGCACAACATTGCTTATACAAATCACATCCTTGAAGCTTACCGTTTTGGAAAAAATCATAACAAGAAAGAGAAATGGAGAAGGGTAGATTAGATGAGAGGTAGAGAGTAAACGAAATATCAATTGTATTTAAATCTCAGTGCGGCAGAAACTCTATTCATTTGTAATATTAAATGGATCTCTCCTATATGGTTATGGAGATGACTTTCTGGGTGAAAGGTAAAACCATCTGAAAATTACCAGAGATTTAATAATGTTAGGAAATTGCATGAGACCAACCATTACTCTCATCTACTTGAGGCCAAGCACAAAACATTTCCAAGAGAGCTTTATTTCCCCTCTCTTAAATTGGGATAAGGAAACCAAGAAAAGGCATAAAAACCTAATTAAGCTTCATTTCTCCTTCTTTTTTTAGCATAAACCTAATGAACACAAGGGTGGTTTTTCTTCTGAACATAATTTTAGTTTTGATTTACCCAATGTTAGAGAAAATAGATAAATTCCAAAGGAATTTGTGCCTATGAAAGTGCAGCAGCTGTTTCGTGGCTTGAATAGAAGATGCTGGAAATTTCCAAAACGCTGCTTTATTTTGCCGCAGCAAACAAGCATATTCCGTAGGGTTTGGGCAGAACAGTCCTTTCCAATCTGCATTAAATCTTTATGAGCAACAAAGGAAGTATTTCTATGGAGAGGAAAGAAAATCTTTGTAACTCAGGAATCTTAAAAGCTCATAATGTAAAATAAATGGAAATGTACGGCACATTCTTTCTTACCCTTCCCGGAGAAATCCAAAAAGTATCACAAGTTTATATGAATAATGCAATTGTAGAGCTACATTATGTAAAACAAAGATATGTAAGGGCTGTAAGCTGTCACACATCGTGTCCCCCTCCATCTGAGCTGAAGTCACGGACGGATACTTATTCCTAGTTTTTTCTTACAGTGTCTTTGAACTTCATGAATCTCTAAACCATTTCTTACTATGGCAAAAGACATGATGCTGACCTACATCAGCCAAAAAAATTACCGTGAAAATTCCTTTGCTTTTGTGTATCAGAAAACGACCTGGAAGTCAAAAGAAATTCTACATTTTCATCTGAATTTCAGCAACAGCAGCAGAAATCGGCTGCGTGCTGCAATGACCGTGGGAAACGCAGTGAGCTGCAAGTAGCCAACCAGAGCTAACGTGGGCATGAAAAACAGTGATGAGAATGACTTTGGGTAGCAAAGACTGTAATTACCTAGCAAAAGAGAGATTCATGATTGACTGCTTCTGAGCTAATTCCCTGAATTCCCGTGGAGAAGAGAAATGGGCATTTCCATAACGCTGGTCATCTCCTCCTCAGTGCAGAATGGGGCAGAGGCGCTGCATCCCCCAAAATGCCCCGTTTCCCCACAGACCAGAAAAGGGACCCAGGAGGACCAGTGCAGATGGGGGGGCTCTGCATGGAGAGCACCCAAAGCTAGGTGAGACGAATCCTTGCCCTTCGTGCCCAAAGCTGAAGAGCGTGCTATAGACGTAGTCCACATCACCAACAGAGAATCCAAATCATCTGAATTGCGGGTTAGAGACAAGAGGGGCCGAGCTGTGTCTTGCAATGTGCTCGGCTCTGCGAGATTTCATCCAACGTGTGTTTTCCTTGCAGAACTTCTGCAAAGCTCCTTAGAGAAATGTCTCCCTGCACATCAGCCTGTTTCCTTACTCCCTCTTCATCCTTGCAGGCGTTTTGACCAGCCCCACCATGGAGAGCTGCAGCAGCAATGCTTCCACTAAAGTCTTTTTCTTGGTGGGGTTTCCAGCTCTCCAGGATTTCCAGACCCCCCTCTTTGTTGTGTTCTTGCTATTCTACCTGCTGATCCTGGTCGGTAATGCCGTTATCATCACCGTGATTGTGGTTGACCGTACGCTCCACAAACCCATGTACTTTTTCCTGATTAACCTCTCCGTGTTAGACGTGCTATTCACAACCACCACCATCCCCAAAATGCTGGCGATGTTCCTGGCCAACGCTAAAACCATCTCGTTTTGGGGCTGTTTTCTGCAGATGTACAGTTTTCACGGGCTGACGGTAACCGAGGCGCTTCTCCTGGTGGTCATGGCTTACGACCGCTACGAAGCCATCTGCAACCCCCTCCATTACGCGGCCAAGATGACAAGAAGGGTGAACATCCAGCTGGCAGCGAGCGCCTGGATCACCGCGCTGCTAATACTCGTGCCCGTCATCACGCAGACCTCTCAGCTAGCTTACAGACACACAACCACGGTTCAGCACTGCTTTTGTGACCACCTGGCAGTGGTACAAGCCGCGTGCTCGGACCTCAGTGCCAATTTCCAGACCTTCTTGGGGTTCTCCATCGCTATGACAGTGTCGGTCGTCCCTCTGTTGCTCGTCACCCTCTCGTACGTCCACATCACCCTCTCCGTACTAAAGATCAACTCCAAAGAAGGACGCATGAAAGCTTTTTCAACATGTAGTTCCCATCTGCTTGTGGTGGGCACTTACTACTCCTCCATCGCTGTGGCGTACATGTCCTACAGACTGGACATCCCTGTTGATATCCATGTCATGAGCGACGTTGTCTTCTCTATTTTGACTCCCTTGTTAAACCCCATCATTTACACTTTACGGAACAAGGAAGTAAAATCTGCGGTTAAAAAGTCTATTTTTCTGAAAATCTTTCCCCTTTCTAAAAAATTCAATTTATTTGGGTAAAATTTACAGCAGGGCGGAAGCCTCATGCTATTTATTATTTCAGTCCTCTGGTTAATTAAGACATCATTGCCTTTGGAGTTCTGTTTGGTTCCCCTGAACTGTGGTATACCCTATGTTCATGTGTTTCAGCCTGTTTCTGTGAAGTTTTTAGTACGCTTGCTGTAATATTTATAATTTGCTAGCTTGGTTTCTATCCTTCAGTGACTAAATCACAGATGCACTAAATAAAGCTGTGAATGCACTAAATAAAGCTGAAAATGCACTAAATAAAGCTGAACTAGAGCAGTACCACGTTTCTTTACACTTTCCCCTCCACACTGCACTGTGGAGGATGCATTATTTTAATTCCTCCATTTAAGACTTTCAGGGGCGGCAGCAGTTATTTCCCCTACAAATGACAGAGGTGACCCTGGACTGTTACTCCTGGGTGAGGAAACTACAAAATCACTTTACAGGACTGCAGAACTGTGGGAGAAGTTAAAGATAAATTAAAAATGCAGCTTGTACAGCTGGACAAAACGGTGCCTGTGTGCAATACGGTGCTATCAACCACCTCTTATATCCAACAGCCTGATCCACAGGTTCCTGCACTAGGAAAGCCAATGCGAAGCAACAGACAATAAAACACCACAAACCTCAAATTTAAGGCAGAGATGCTACCAAGCATCAGAAAGTGTGATTGCTTATCTGGAGCTTCCTTAATTCATTTGTTTTCTCCAGAGCAGGCAGGTAGCTGGGTGCAAATGAGCACCTCTGACCTTTTGAGACATGCCGGATTTTTTCTGAGATTAACGTACTGAAATATATGTCTTTCCTACGGCACCTGTTTAACAGAACCTTTCAAAGCTCATTCAAGGTGTTGGGGTCTGCGACAGAGATTTGGGGGAAGGCTTGGGCTATCTCCTCACTCATTCTTCCATTAACATTTTTAACTCAAGGTGCTGATTCAACCCAGATTCGACCCATTGCTTTGATAGCCCATGTAAGACTAGAAGGGTCTCCGTTTCCAGTGTACTAATGTCTATACCCTCCTGTGACCAACCTTCAATGCTCTTGGCTGCCTCTGAGCAGAGGATCTCCAGCCAAGGGGGCTGGAGAGGAGAAGACTCTGCCAGGCGGGCAAGGACATGACATGGCCACTCTCCTGCACTGTCCACCACCAAAAACGTACACATAGATTGGGAATTCATTGACAGAGAGTTAAGAAAGAGTTCATGTAAACACAGCGGTTGATTTTGGTGGAAGATGTTGTTTTTAAAATGTTTTTTAAACATTTAGTGTTTCCCACTACATTGAGTCCCTAACGTGCAGAGCATCTTCTCTGTCATGAGCGTGTGAGCAGGAGCTGTGAGCTTGCAAGAGTCACTGAAGGCACTGGCACGGCATCGTCTTGGTTGCCTAAAAGTGGCCACCACGCTCAGGCATAGGCTCTTGCTCCAAATGAGGAGGCACCATGGGATCCAGACAGGGAACAAAAGATGCCCGTGTGTTCGTTAGCACATGAAAACTCAGCACTGATCCCCTCTTCACAACAGACGAGACCTGCACACATGTTAAGAAAGAGGTTTCCACCAGGGATCTTGCAGACGCACTAACAAGCACACCAAGTTCAGGTGCCTGAAGAGCTTTCGTGGGACCAGGAGGTCTCTAATGAGCTTTGGGGACTTCCAGGATTAGACTGTGTTAGAGAGTGGGCGCCATGGATCATTAATTTTCCTTTGGTCCCAACTTTTGCAGACTGTGGCGTTCGGGTCTGGGAGAGCTGACGTCTCCTTTGCAGCACGAAGCTCCATCACTTCTACTTCGACTAGAGTGGAGTTTTCAGTTGAAATCCCCTCCTAACAAAGTGTTTAGCAGCGAAGACCCATTCATAACAACTAGTAAAATGTTCTTTCTTTATTACTCTCACTGTCAAAAACATCAGTCTTATTTCCGCTTTGATGTTACTCATTTCCTGACGTAAGATCTTGTTTCATTTTCTGTCTGACACCAGATCCCTGTTGCCATGTAAATTCACATATGAGATGATCAAACTCTTCCTTATGAAATGAGAGCCCAGAGGCTTTCACTGTAATACACATTTCCCAAACTTTTAACCATTCTCATTATTTTTCTCCCAACCCTCTTCATGTTTTAACATTCTCCTTGAAGGACAATCATAAAAACTCAATATAATAATCCTGTATTGGCTGCACCATCGTCAAACAGAGACTACCACTACCTAACGCTCCAGCATTCCCCTCCTGATATATATAGGACTGTTTTACTCTTCTCAACAAGTCATTTTGCAGCGACAAGTGTTCCCGAGGAAAAAAGCCCTAAATACATGAATTTTAGCAACTATTTTGATTGCATGGATTTTTCCAAGTGCCCTGAGGACAGAAAGCAGCCAGTGCATTGAGCAGGGAGCTATGCAGAGCACCGTGGAGGTGCTTAGCCCAGAGGGGCATCCCCCAACCCATCAGGGCATCCCCCAACCCATCAGGGCTTCCACTCCTTTTTCATCCACAGCTTGGAAACACCTCCCAAAGCCCTGGGGCGGGATGCTGGAAAGGGATTAAAAATTCATTGCAACCTGGAGGAAGAGGGAGCATGGTCTATGAGGAAACGGGGAGCGCTGCGCTCTCCCCTCGGCTAGTCATCAGGAAAATTAAAATTAAGCCACGGAGAAAGGAAGCATTTGGGTTTCCCCCAGCGCCAGCAGGTAGGATGCTACCAGCTGCCATAAAAATCCCACGGCGGTCTCGGGTGATGGCTCACAACCACGAACCGCAGTGGCAAATCAGCCACTGCAGCCACAGGGCTGAGATGCCGAGACCCACCAGCAGCACTGCTCCTCCCCTCCCAACACCCAAAACCAGGGTGAAAAAGCCCCAAAAATGAACAAAAAATGAACACCGCCTGCCACTTCTTAGAAGTTTGTTTCATTATAAGGGAATAAACCTCCCCCGAGCCGCAGGTGGCCCCTCTGTGTCCTTCACGGGAGCCGTCTGCAGGAGCTGCACCCAGGAGGCATCACTCCAGCACAAGTGCCTTTATCCCTGGAAATTATTAATATAAAGCCGTTACTTGGACTTCTGTCCCCCCTTGCATGTTGCAGTATTGCTGGGACTTAGCCTTGAGGAGGAGGGGACCTTTCTAGGACCTCCCCAGAAGGAGCGGAGCCTGCAGGGAAGAGAAGAGCCCTCATTGCCAGCATGACTATATAAAAGAAGGAAACCCACCCAAAGGATTTTACAGAGTTGTCAAACAGAGTTTTCCCCTTGTGCAATGTGAGCTGTTCATTTAGTTTGAGGAACTGGACTTTTTTACCTGGGTAAAGCCTGATGCTGCTGGCTGCTCAAGAGGGAAGCGAAGACCTCGGCCGGCTCTTAACGTCTGCATTCAAGGGCAAGGTTAGAGCAGGCAGGGTAGAGAGGCTTGCAACCAGCCTTCAGAATAACATTACAGAACATAACTACTGAGATAGGATGCTAAAGCCTTTTCCACTTCCCTCATTCATCACATTTGACAATATAATAATTTTGCCTAACAGCTAGAAACCATTTCCAGCTAATATTATTTGTTATCTGCAGCAATAGCATTATACTAATATCCAGAGGGTCATGCAGCTGCCTTTTACAAGACATTGTACTCACATAATGCGTTTTCTGCTCCAAACCTTCATCTCAGTTTTATATGAAACAAAAAATAAATACGAATTACATCGAGCAGAAGAACCTGCAGACCCTGAGCACCAGTTTTCCAGATGTAGCTGGGTATTTCTGAGCCATGAGATGCAGTCTGTTTATGAATATGAACCCCCAAATCCTTCCCACACCCAATTTGTATGTCAGCCAGAACAACACTGCGTAATACTTTACGCTCCATCCAAGCAGCAAATGTTCTCACCTAATACTCATTATTGTCCTTAAATTACTCCAGTGCTCTCCACCTCGCCTTCGGGGATGTCAGCCCCCCTTCTCCAGCCCCTCCGCATCCCAGCAGCTCAGACCACTCTCCTTTTTCAACAGAAATCTTGCAGGAGAACCATGATTTGATTTTTTTTTTCCTCATTTCAAAATGAAAGAAAATCAGAAAATCAAATCAAAAGATGTCTGGTTTTGCATCCATATAAAAATATATGCACCCCAAGGAGCTTATCAGTGCCCACATTCGTCTGACGGTCTCCCGCTCCGTCGTGAGAGCCCTCTCCCCCTTGACTTGCTGCTGCTTCTTCATGCCTGAGATGCCCTTCCCAAGTGGGTCATGAGCTTATATGTTGTGCAAATTACGTACACATGGATGCGAAGCAAAGGCCAGATTGTTTCAAGTGCCATTATAATAATAGCTTAAAATGATGTAAGAGTTTATGTAATCTATTTTGCAATCAGAACTCTTCTACATAAAGTTCTTGTAAAAGCAGATATTCTTTTTCCATGGCTCCTCTGTGCTCACCATCGAACACAAGAACTTCAAAATACATTGGCTTTCATTGTTTTTTGTTTCGTTTTGTTTGCTTTTACGTGGCGTGAAGTGAAAGCTTGCCTCACCCACCACAGTGCTCCACGGAGGAGGCACCCAAGGGTACCCTCACGCACCTCCTTCCCCCCACAGAAGCACAATGCTCACTGGAGTCACTCAAAAGCCTCCAAAGAAACCCCTGAGTGCCGCAAGCAACACCCCGTCCCCCCCCAGCTGGCGTCCCCCCCTTCTCATCCATCAGGGCCAAGCTCTCCAGCTGAGCTCCTCCATAGCCAACAAGGAAAAAAAAGAGACATATTCAGGGGTGAGTCATCTTGCCTCTTGTGTTTCTCCATGCGGGATGGTCTGCACCTGGAAATGTTTGCAGTCACCGGGGTGACTGGGCTGGGCACTTCTTCTCTCCTTAAAGCAGATCAGTTCTGGTCAGCTCACAAGGGATCTTGCTGCAGCATCGCAGCAGGGAAATACAAAGCCGTGAGGCTTCCAGGGCTGTTTATAGATTTAAGGGCCAGGGAAATCTGGGTTGGAAATGTCATAACATCCGCAGTAGAGCGATACGCAGATACAGACAGACCCCCAGTCACGCAGCTTCTCCATTGGGACACGTCATGGCAGAAGTCTCAGAATCCGGAGAATGAACTCATCCTTTTCTTGGTGGTTTAACACCATTTGTCATCGTTTGCACCAAGAGTGCAGCACTTGGTGACACGGATATCTGTTTTTTCCCCTCTGCTTTTTGCATAGATTTTTCTGCTTTTGACTGCATCCCTTCACTCCCGGAGAGCTACATGACATTTGCTGTGTATTTACCATGCTGTGAGAGTCTGAAAATAGTCGGGGGGGGGAGGGAAGGCTTTTTTTGTACGCAGAAGAAGAAAAGCCTTCTGGCTCGAACCCCAGGGAGCCCGGGGAACAGCTGGGAAGCCGCTCCCAAGTCAGGCTTTACTGCAGCTTCCCTGCTTAATGGCTTTCTTCACCATTTCTTCCTCGGAAATCTGCACGGCTGCAAACCCCGCCAGGAGCCGAGTGTCTTTCACAGCCTGCCAGTGGTCATGAAACCTTTGGTCTTCCCGGCACGCCTCTGCTTTCAGATGTCTCCTTTCCCATATCCTAGGTTGGTGACCTGCCCTTTCAGAGCAGGGATGTTGCCGTGTCTGAGATGAGACGGCTCCTCTTTCACCCGACCAGGCAAGGTGGGATCAAGAGGGATCCTCCTCCCCGCTCCTGCTGCTGAGAGCCTTCTCCTTGGTCCCTCTGCACCAGGCTGGTGGGAGCAGGGGAGGCACCATGCCCTGGAAGATGCTCTTCCCATGCGAGGCTTGCTCCTTGCGCTGGCGGTGAGCTGAGCCCTGCACACCCCAAGGGAAGGGCGAAGGAGAGGCAGATGTGCAGTGTCTCACCATGAACCAAATCCTCCAGCTCTTGCTATTAGAAAGGATGGGGCTTGGGGAGGTCATCGCAAGGATCCTGTTTGGCCCCACACATCTTTCTACGAGTCTTCAAGACAAGAAAAAGTAGTAGCGTCCTTCTGCCCTTGCAGCAAAGAACATGAAAGGTGTCCTGGGCTGCATTAGACAAAAGTGTTGCCAGCAGGTCAAAGGAGGTGATCCTTCCCCTCTGCTCAGCTCTGGTGAGGCCACAGCTGGAGTGCCGTGTCCAGTGCTGAGCTCCCCAGTACAAGAGAGACATGGACATACTGGGGAGAGCCCAGAGAAGGGCCATGAAGATGCTGAAGGGACTGGAGCATCTCTGCTATGAGGAAAGGCTGAGAGGGCTGGGACTGCTCAGCCTGGAGAAAAGAAAGCTCAGATGGATCTTATCGATGTGCATCCATACCTGCAGGGAGGGTGCTGAGAGGATGGAGCCGGGCTCCTCCCAGTGGTGCCCAGTGCCAGGAGCAGAGGCCACGGGCACACACTGGAACACAGGAGCGTCCCTCTGAACATCAGGAAACACTTTTCCCTGGGAGGGTGACTGAGCCCCGGCACTGGTTACCCACGGAGGTGGTGGAGTCTCCATCCTTGGAGATACTCAAGAGTCATCTTGACATGGTCCCAGGCATGTGGCTCTAGGTGGCCCTGCCTGAGCAGGGGATCGGACCCGACGGCCTCCAGAGATCCCTTCCCACCTCAACCAGCCTGTGACTCCCTAATTCTGTAGCTGCTGGGGGAGATACTCGGTGTGGCTGCAATCCCGCTGCACGCCAGCGTCCGTGCCAGGGAATTACTGCTCTGCCAAACTATGTGAATCCTCATTCCTTGGGGGGTCCGAGCTTTGTGAGCAGGATATGGGCTTGTACTATCTTTGTGCCACTTTGTGTGCTTCTCAGCCCTTGGATTTGTTGTCCGTAACAGTCATTTTATCTGTTTACCTCCAGGAAGCTTCTCGTCTTCCCAACGTGTGTGTGCACAGATACATGGAAGTAGGGTTTTCTGGTCAAATCTGGCTCTGGTAAGTCTCTGTGGTACTTTGCGCTTGGGTGTATTTAAACGTGTCGGTGGTGTCAGTCCTCTGCTTGATAGATGCGCTCGTGCTGGTTTGGCTTTGTAATCTGCTTTATGAATTAAAATGCAATATTCCCTTCAGTCATAGGCTGGAGAGGTGGAAATGCAAGGACACTGTCTGTGATGAAGCATGTTTCTTATTCATAGTATCATTTATGCTTTTAGAAGTAGCTGCCCAACTTAGATGTAAATTATACTCGCTAACGTTTATCAACTTCATTGCTAAGGAAGGGGGGATGAAGGTGAATTTAAAACGACATCTCGGGAAAGCGCTGAAGCCCTTGCCATGCAAACCATTCGATTTTCTGGCTGTGGGTCATTCGAACCAACTGGAAACTGCTGCTCCGGCTCCTCCTGCAGTGCAGAGGACAGCCAGGAACGGTCCACATCGCATGCATCAATCTGCTTCTGGTTTGAACGGGAATCTACGGATGTTCATACCCAAGAGGGATTCGAGCAACTGAGACTGGGCACCCAGTTTTCCCATCCTCACCAGTCCCCCACCGCCTCTCGTGCCTCCTTCCCTCCTGCCAGCCTTTGCCAGCCCCTGCGGTGCACTGGGGTGGGCTGGCCAGGGCTCAGCCAGCCTCGTCGCCTGCAAGCCCAGGCAGCAGGAGGGATGGAGCAAAGCAGCAGCAAACGTCACTGCTTTTCTAGCAACATCAGGAACGTGGGAACGGGACCCTCCTGCCTCTTGCTGGCAGCGGCAGCTCCGCTGCTGGGCTGCAGCAAGGCAGGAGCAGCACATCCCCAGGGGATTTTTCTGCTTCGCTGACTATTTTCTGCCTTTAAGATGTTAAGAATCACTCGGAGGTGAGCAGCCCCTTGCGCCAGGTTTTATCTTGTAGGGAAGCTGGGGGTTTCTGGCCCCACCTGGAAACCTCGGCGTGAGCTCAGTGCCTTGGGGCAAAGACGCTTTCTTACCTCATCCCATGCACAAAGCCGCATTATTCTTGTACCCCATTTATCGCCCTTTCTCTGGCGGATGAGATCTAACTTATTTCATACCTCTTGGCTACCCTCACCAGTCTGTTCTCATCCCGGGAAGAGTCACTGCTGCTACCGCTTCTCACATCAGCCATTTCTTTTGATTCTTCCCCTGACATCTCTGTTTTGCTTAATTTAAGCTGTTTCGTTTTACAACTTCGCTAGCATTTCTATTTCAAAGACCTGCAGAAGCCTGTCAACATTACTCCATCCCCTCCAGCAGTCTCTGTACATGGCTCCTCCTCCTTTATGCTTGAATAGTCATTACTTTCTGTCTCTTACCCTCCCAAAAAATCCAAAAAAGGAACAAAGCTACCGTGGGTTAAAAGAAAACATCTCCTGTAAAGAAATACCTGGTTAATAGAGATGATATTCGCAAGGGTGGAAATTAAAGGGGAGACAGCCAGGGACTGGTTTGAGTCCCGTGTAGTTTGTCATGCTTCTGCCAGAGAGAGAAAAGGAGTAAGTGGCAAAGTTTCCCACGACGCAAATATGAAGGGTAGTAAACATGATTTGGGAAGAGCCGCAGAGAAATGCCGCGATCCTGAATCGCTGGGTGACGGAGCAGTTGTGTGTTGGCATTGATGAACGCAGGGTAATGCACGTGGAGAAAGACAAACCAACAACGTGCACTAACGAGTTGGAAATTAGGTGTTACTACTCAGGAAAGGGCACGAAGACAACCGTGGCAGCTCTCTGAAAACAGCAACTCAGCACCGTCAGCTGCCCCCGAAATGGAGGAGAGTAATCACGGACAGTGGGAAGCAAACAGAGCAAAAGCAAAAGCATCATTATCCCACACAGTGCCTTGAATCCTCAGATACTGCACCCAACAATTTTATCTCCTCATCCACCTCAAAACAGATTATTTGGTGTTTCTCCTGCCACAAACACACCCGCAGAAGCTCTCCTCCCGCCCGGGCTGGCTGTGACCCTTCCTGCGTTGCTCCAATTTTCCTCCTGCAGTCTCACGCCGTGCTCGTCGTGCTTTGTCTCCTCTGCCGGGGATCACTGAAGGGTTCCCAAAGGGCTGACCTCTCCCTGCCTTTTTTGTCTTCCCTCTACATTTCAGTACGTTGCCTCTGCTTCGCATCCGTGCCCTCAACAGCATTTCTTTAAGGACCCGCCAGCCCTTAGCCGAGGAGTCACCGGCGACCCAGGCAGCTGGGAGCCTCCATCCCGGGGGAAGCCACACCGTGCCTGGGTGGCACGTCCAGGAGAAGAGCCTCGTGCCGTGGGAGACGGGCTGAGCTTGGCCATGACCCCCTTGCCCAGCACTGTGCCCCGGGGGGGGGGGGGGGGGGGGGGGGGGGCAAGGAGAGACGGCAAGCACGCGTGATGCAGCGTTTTCCGTTTAAACGCTCTGATGGGAAAAACGACAATTTCAGCACTAACGGACCGCCCTGGTTTCTGGAATTCGGGGATGTGCTGCTGGGAAAGGCACAGGCTGGGGGGCGGGGGGGGGGGCTGGATGCCAGTGGGAGGACAGAGGTGGGGACCCAGGTGGTAGGTGGAGGTGGGACAGGACAGGACGGGAGAGGATGGGTGGCAGGTGGAGGAGGGACGGTGGCAGTTGGAAGCGGGACTGGGGTGCTGGGAGGTGGCGGAACAGGCCCAGGCGGCGGTCGGAGGAGGGAATGGGGAATGGGGATGGGATGGGAACGGCGTGGCATGGCACGGGGATGGGATTAGATGGGATGGGATTAGATGGGTGGCAGTTGGAGAAGGGAGGGGAAGGGAGGGAAGGGGAAAGGAGGGGAGGGATAGCAGGTAGAAGGGGTTTGGGTTGGTGGGAGGTGGCAGATGGAGCCCGGGTGGCAGTTGGAAGACGGCAGGGCAGGGCTGGGTGGCAGCAGGGTGAGGGGTTGGGGTGGGAGCAGGACGGGTCCAGGTGGGGACAGGACATGGAGGGGACCCAGCGCCCGTTGGTGGTGCAGGCGTGGAGCGGGATGAGGGCGAGAGCAGGGGCTTGGGGACAGCTCGGGGCTGGAGGGTCCGGTGGCAGTTGGGGGGGGGTCCAACAAGGGGCCGAAGGAGATGGGGAGTGGGGCCGGGTGGCTGCTGGGTGGGGGGGGCGGGATGGGGCCAGAGCCAAGCAAGGTGGTGGGGATGGCAACAGGGCGACAAGCCCCTGGGGTGGGCTGAGGCCAGGGGAGGTTGAGGTGGGGGCTGCGCTGATGGAGTGTCCCCACAGGGCTGGCCTGGCCTGGAGGGAGACAGGGATGGGGACGGGGTGCTGCCCCCCACCAAGGGGCGCGTGGGTCACGGCAGTGATGCTGCTCCTCTGCCCAGGTGAGGGGCAGGGAGACGGGAGGGTGGAGCAGGGTGGGGGTACCCCAAAGGGCAGGGTGGAGGGGCATGGGGGGATGTGGGTGGAGGGAGGTGGGATGGGAAGCAGGCAGGGGGATGTGGAGGGCATGCGTGGGGTGACAGGGGATGGGGGACACGCACGGGGGGTATGTGGGTGGGGGACATGCATGGGAGGACATGCGCTGGGGGATGCGGGCACGGGGAGGTGTGTGGAGGGACATGGGGGCAACAAGGGGGAGGGATGTGGGACGGGGGATGCAGGCTGGGGACGTGGGCTGGGGGACGTGGGCTTGGGGACCTTGGTCGGGGGAAGGCAGGGTGGGGGACACGGGCTGGGGGATGCAGCCTGGGGCATATGGGTGGAGGATGAGGATGGGATGAAGATGGGGGATGCAAAGGCAGGGATGAGGGTGGAGGATGCAGACTGGGAAACACGGGCAGGGGATGCAGGATGGGGACAAGCATGGAGGGACACGGGCTGGCAACACAAGCAGGGGGATGCATGCTGGGCTCAGCATCTCGTAATTACAGAAGTCATCGCACTTTTCCCCTTTTTAAAAAATGTTCTCCGGAGTTTCTTGTACCCTAAGCTTCATGAGAAGCCAGCATTAACAGCCAAGAGCTGCTCAACCACCTCCTTTATACCTCTCATTGAAGACAGACGGACTCGCAAAATTTAAACATACCAGATTTTTCAAAGTTCCACTTAAAATCCTCCTTCTGCACTGCGGGGGTGGGAAATCCTCCATTGCCTGGCGTGATTAATGCCCTTTTTCCCTAAATGCGGAATCTCTTTCAGGTTTTACTGAAGCATCGAGAATCGTCTACTCCGAAGTTACAGTGCCCAGGCGGCTGGAGGCAAAGGATGGGACCTTCACAGAGGTCATTTGCTTTTTAGGACACGCTTTTTCGGCCACAGGTCTAGACCACGGCCTCTGCAGGGGCCGTGGGTGGGTGCCGAAGGGAGAACGGGGAGAGGAGACGGCTCCGGCTTCCCAGCCAAAATCAGCCTGTAAATTGTGTTTCCACTGTTGGATTAATTTCTGAAATTAATCAGCGCCTCGGCCGTTCCAGGGGGACACGTCCTATTTAATAACGGCAGAAGGAAACCACCACGTCGTCCATCTGACGCAGGCAAAGTAAGGCTCTTCCCCAGTTCCCCTTCCTCTGTTATTTTTTGCACGGGGCCATTATGGGGAATTAATGGACCCGCGCCAAGGATTTCTGCTTTGCTTTTCAGAAATTTGATAGCCAAGGACATCCCGGTTTTCACGTACAGCCCGGAAGGAGACCTGATAACCGAGTTTCCATATATTCAGGTGAGTTTAGATGTCTGCCAAGGATGCATCGACAGCCAGAACTAAATGACCCTCCTCCTCCTCGCAAGCTCATTCGAATATACCAGTGGATCTAAGCAAGGAAAGGCTTTCTGTTTCTAAAAAAACCCCATTATTTTTACACCGTTTGTTTAAAAAAAGGAAGGAAATTGTATAGAGACCGATAAAAACTGGAAAAACAATTTCAGATTGATCAGCACACTTGATTTCCCTTTCAAATTTTTAAAGTTTTTAAAATAATTCTACTCCACCAAAAGAAAAATGGAGAAATCACAAAATACCCCCCCGAAAATTCATCATTACCCAGTGACGAGCTCTCAGGCTCCTGCTTTTTCCTTGCTTACCTTCTATGCCTTCACTTTTTTCTGCACGTGAAATACCCCTTTCAAAGTGGCAAAGGATGGATTTGGGGAGGTTTTATGTCTCCCTTTACCGATGCAGGGGTTTTTTGACCTGGGCATGGGAGCTTTTCCCGCAGCCTGAAGCCACATTTGCACCTTGCAGGACGACTGCTACTATGGGGGGTTTGTGGAAGGCTCCCCGGATCCATCGTCTCCCTCAGCACGTGCTTCGGGATCAGGTAGGGCTCTTCCCAGGGGAGAACGGGGGGTTCAGTATCAAATGAACTGGGATGGGGATTTATCTCCCTTTTTAAAGCAGGTGCCCTCACTTCTGCGCGCGATGCTTCCTGCTGCATCCCGCCACTAAAATACAAATCTTCAAACATAGCTGAGATTTAGCATTACAGATTTTACAGCATGTCCAGTATAGATTGAAAGGCAGGTATTTTATAGAAAAACAGTTTTTAATTAAATTTTATTAAATATTAAATATTAAATATTAATATATTAAATAAACAACGCGCTTTATATTCTTCTGGCAGCCTGTAAGCAGGTAGCAGGTTTGACATGCCAAGACAGTTCAAAGACTTACTTTAAAAGACAGCAAATTAATCAAGCACTTCTCGAGAAACTTTCCTCTTCAGGCGCACTCCATGTCTGGGATAAATTTATTTCTGATAGTGCAAGCTCTGAACACGAGACAGAAAGCGTACCTGTACGGGCATAACAGTCTCTCGGCAAATCAGACTTCCCAAAACGCTGCATTAAACTGGTGGTCACCCATAACCATCACCAACATCCCTCCTGAAGTCCTTCCTGTAGCACTTATTTACTTTATAATATTAGTCAAACGGAAAGGAATACCAGCGTAACCTCTCCTCTGAAGATGAAGAGGATACTTAAAGGAACCACGCACAGCTCAGCATTCTTCTTCTTACATTATCCCTCTGCAACACTATCAAGCCCAAACCTTTGATCTTCTCCAGAAAAATCAGTCCTGGGGAGGAGGAGCTGCTTTTTTTTTAAAGAAATCATCCTAACTTTGAAAACGTTTAATTTTATTTCGTATTATTTTCACCGGCTTTGGTGGAAGGAAGTTATCCAGCCTTCCACGCAGCCGCCCGTGATTTACAGCATCCAGCTGCCCACACTCTGCACTGGCGTCAGCCTCCCCACAGCAAGTCTTCGCTGCCTTCACAGCCTGGGTGCGGGGACTCGCAGGGTGGGAAACCGGCTATTTTTTCCCATTAAAGACCTTCTTGATAAATGCACGAGCACAACTGCCGTAGGAAAGTCTTCTGGGTTTCCAGCTCAGTGTTTGACGAGGCCACATTTTCCTATTGTGATGCACAAACCATTAATTATGAACGTTTTAGGACTAAATAACTCAAACTCTGGCAAAACTAAGACGCATTGAGCCTCTCTTGTAAGACCAGGCATGAGACTGAGAATTGGTAGACCTACCTGCACCTTCTTTCTCACACAAGCACCCCAAAAGGTCTCTGAATTAAGTGAGGTTTTTTAGGATGCAAACTTATTAGCAGATGCAGCCTATTTCGCTACAATGTCTACGCAGGGATAAACAGATCTTAAAGACGGATGCTCCTTGGAAGAGCTGTAGCGCAGAGCTTTTATTGCCTTCTCACTTTCATTTAATATATAGCATTCATCTGCAGCTTCTTTCCTTTTTCCCAAAGCTGCATGATTGCTCTCTCAAGGTTGGTTTATGTATCCTGAACGCTGAGCATGACACTTTTTCCATAAAAGATCTTTTAGGTGAGTGCCTTGTATCTTCTCACGGGATCCCTGCCCGCAGGAGCAGTGGTACGAAAGAGCTAAATCTTTCCCTATCCCCCCTTTCAAAAAAAAACCCCAAACATAAAATATGGGCTGATCCCAACAGCCCTGAACCCCAGAGGTGGCTCCTGGAGCTTCTACCTGTTGGCAAGATGCACAGGGCTGCCCCGCATCTCCATCCACGTTACGATGAGCACCCTGCACCTTGTTTATTTTCGTATTTACTAAATAATTTAAGAAGTCGTTTAGTTCACATCTCTTGCTGACCTCTCTGTTTGAAAATTCGCAGTGGAGTTTTGCAAATTGGAGATCTGAGGTACGAAATCGAGCCCGTGGAGAACTCCTCCATGTTTCAACACCTCATTTACCGAAGGGCGTTGGAAGGCGGCTTACGTCGGCTGTGCCAAGTGCCCGAAGATCACAAGGACCATCTGCCTGAAGACGGAGAACTTGCGAAGGGGAGTCGTAACATCCTTGTTATCGAAGTAAGGACTCCCCATCCACTCGTGCTGATGTTGCACATTCGTGTGTATACGTACGGGTTATGTTAAATGCTGGGAGTGATCCGACCATAGGGAAAACTCCTGTTGCATTCATAAAAGCATGACAGGGGTTTCACACTGTAAAGCATCTGCAGGTCTGGAAGCAAACAGGATTTCTGTATAGTGACGATGAGCAAAGCACCCTCACATGGTATGGAAACCATACCTACAGCCATGCCTAAACATCACACTGTGAAATGAAGACCCCGTTTTATTTCTGGAGGAGTGTTAGGCAGCACTTTGTCATGTGCAGATCATCCTGCCCTGGGTTTGCTTCTCTCTTGAGATCCCTTCCCACTTGCCAGTTCATCTCACAGCCCCTGAAAAAAATATTCAGGTCTTAAAAATGGTCATTGAAATGAAAGTGGAAGTAGCAAACAAGAATTTTTTTAAGACAGCGATAAAGAGGGGAGTTGACATGTCTGTCAGCTCCAGAGGTAAAAGCAGCTGAAGGTTTCAATAAAAAATTTGAAATGATTAATTATTTTTGAAGACAGTTAGATAACGTTTCTAAATAAGCTGTGATCAGAAGCTACAGAAGCGATGATTTCAATCGTTACCGGCTTTCTATTATAGATAATCTATTGACAATCCAGTATGTCACTGCCTGACTCCAGAAAAGAAAGCGTAGACTCCTGGACCAGGGGTCTGCATCCAGAGCTCTTCCCTCCAGACCCTCTTCTTGTAGGGCTGCCCAGCCAAAGAGCCTGGGAAGGACACAGCTTGGCGGGCGGGATGTGCTCCCGGGATGTGGGTGCTGTCAGCCCCTCTGACAACAGTCTCGAGCTCCATCTCACAGGATCATAGGATGACCCAGGTTGGAAGGGACCTCAGGAGGTCTCAGGTTCAGCCTCCTCCTCCTCCACGCAGGGTCAGCTCTGAGGTCAAACGAGGTTGCTGAGGGCTTTATCCAGTCGGATCTTGAAGACCTCCGAGGATGGAGACTGCACAACCCCTCTGGGCAACCTCCTGCAATGCTAGAATCTTCCTTACTAGTGCGTCAGAAATAGACACTCTGAGGATGTCATTCCCCTTTTCTGGAGAAACCTCTGAACACCTTCCAGTGCTCCGTCTGCGCTGCCCTTACCTTACCTTCAGAGGGACCTGGGGGTGCAAGTCTGGGGTCATGGCTGGGTGCCTCTCCCCCAGCAGTCATTTTTGCCGAAGCCTTGTGAGCACCGAGCAAGGGGGAAGGTTACATCACCTGTCTTACTGATGCGACTCCTGCTCCTACACCCTATCTCTTTGCTTTTCTTTTCCCTCATTGAGCAGCAGAATAATTGCGAGTCTCATCGCTGCTCGTCGTACTTCTCTGATGGAGTTGTCCGCAAATCAGCCAGCACGCTCTGTTAACTGCAGGCTGCTGGGATAGATGTTGAACAGTTTCTGCTCTGGGTCTGACTCCCTTGGGACTTTATTTAATGCAGCTTTACCTCTTGGCAATAACGATCAACAACTGCTCTCTCTCTGTCTTCAGCTAGTATTCACCTTATAGTAAGCAAATCTAAACTCTACTCCCCAGTTTGCTTAAATTACACAGAAAAAAAAAAAGCTTTAGCAATGTCAAAATGCACACATCTGCTGGTTCTTTTCTGTTCGGAAACACATTTTCCATGTTTTCAAAGGAAATTAGTTAGTTCTGACATCATCTGATATTGGATATTACTGATGTGGTTGTTTTCAGCAACACCTTGGTTAGACAAATAGTTCATTTGCTTTGACTTGTGAATGCTTTTAGAGCTTGTGAGGACTTTTGTCATTGCTGTTCCTGCTTGCAAAAGAGCTGAGATAAAGTGTTATTTTTGTACCTACGAGTGTGGATAATTTATAGCGACAGCCTGGCCTATGCCAGCGTACTGTGATTGCATTCGGTGAAAGAAACAGAGAGTGACATTCAGAGATGCTGCCTCCTGATAATAATATGAAGCATTTAGATGAAAGAATTACTTATCAGCTCCCATGGCGGAAATATAGTTTTATAAATTGCTACAATTTCACTGAATTTACTGAGAACCTGCCAGGGAAAGAGGATAATTTATAATAATAATAAAGTGGTATTTGTTCAACGGAGAAGAGAGATGAGTCCCCATGCTTAAAATTACTTAAGCAAATGCATATTTTTAGCCATGCATACTTCTGCAACAGCCAAACCATTTAGAAAGTTGTCTTTCTGAGAGACAGCAACTCCTCCTCCTCTATTCTACCACCAAAACGCCTGGGAACTACTCAAGAGAAACGCTAACGTGTTTTCCTCATTCCCAGCTCAGCCAATGCCAAAGCTACCAGCCAGGTTTTTGTAGGGTCACCTCCTTTTTCTCCTCGCTGCTTCACCAAACCTGCAGATCCTGAATGCCCTCACAGTCTCACTGTGTGCTCACCCCATCAGAGATGGGACCATGCTGCCGCTGAGCAATACCACACTCGGAGGAGAAGAATAACCCCCCCAGATTACCCATTAACCAATGGCTACCAGCAATTAATGTGCTGGATGTACGAAATGTAGAAGTCAGTAGAGCTCTACCCAGCCCAAGACTGAGTGCATCACACCTACAGCGGATTTTCTTTTAACTACGGAGCTGCCCATGCACAGGTAAACGTGCAAAGGGCACAAGCAAGAAATGCCAAAAACGTTATTCCCAGAGGCTGCTGGATCCCAGGCTCAGCACATGGTGCCTCTCGCCAGCCGGGTCTATCGGTGGGCACGCTCCCTTTTGCTGTATTACGCAGGCGTGTTGGGCAAAATGAAGACAAATTAAGTACGAGTTACTTTAGTGGTTTTCATATGGCTTGAACAATTTCACTTCAGGACCAGTTTTTATCTGCAATTATCTGTTTACCCTCCTGGTTTCTAGCATTGAGCTGCTTGATGCAGGCAGCTCACGTTGACCCAATTTTCCCCTTGACGCAGTTTTTGTGGTGCCAAATTTAATGATTAAAAAATGGTCTCAGCACGTGCAGAAGTCTGCAGCTCGTAGTGAGCTGATTTAACATGAGCAATGCCAGGTAATCCCCCTGCTACCAAGAAAACCCCACCTACAATGGTGTCCTGTCTCTGAATCTCTCTGCTCTTGCCCTGATTACTCATTACGCTCATTAATCCTTCTCTAATGCATAACTGCTCTGTGTTCTTGTACTTAAGGGAAATTCTGGATTAGTTTGAGTAACACCACTTGGGTTTATTGCAATGCAGTATAAGCTTTAAAGCTCCTGAACATACCTCAATAACTGCAGCGTCATTTGTTCTCTCCAGGAGGTTTCTGGTCTCCAGATCCTGCCCGTGCCCACCAGATACTTGGAGCTGGCTCTGATCACAAACAAAGAGCTGGTAAGCATCAGAAATTATCGCCGTGCTACGGCCGTCGTGTTATATTGGAGGGAACCCTTGGCGTTCAGCGTTGTAACGTAGCCCTTCTCCCCTTTCAGTTTAAAGTTAACAACTACAACGAAACCCTGATGCTACATCTGTTCGTTTCCATAAGCAACCTCCTGAACACGGTGAGTTTTAATGACGCAGTAATTACGATCGCCGTTCTGCTCCGTTGGCTGGCTGTCCAGCCCACCACCCTGGGAAAGCAATGAATGATCTGTGCCTGACTGCAGCTACTCTACCAGGAACCGATGCGTTCCTCAATGCTATAAAACTCACTTCAACTGTTAAAAAATTGCTTCAAATATGAGTGAAGCCAGTTTAAAAATAATTTTGAAATCATCCTTATAAAACGGTTGACTTGGAATATGCATTATTGTTACTAAACGCTTTCTGGTAGCTCATTACGACCTCCCTTTCTCTCCCTTATGATCCCCTCCCTTATGAGCCTCTTCTTGCTCTGAGCCCTCCAGAACAGCACACGAGTTTTCCTCTGTGTGAATACACCGACAAGGAGCCAGCGCGTCACCCACGAGCTCAGCCACGAGGCACTCAAAAATGAGCTACACAGAAAGCCCCATTAATTTAACGTAAGGCACAAAAATACACGGCACGCTCAGCTCTTTCAGCTTTAGCAAGAAACTGGCTCTTGCATGAATAATGCAGAGACAAGCGCGGTGCCCAGGCTCGCCGCACGCCCCGTGGGCTGCAGGGGATGCAAGTTCTTGCCGTCTTCCAGGTCTACAAGAGCATGAAGCTGCAGATCGTGGTCAGCGCGGTGGAGATGTGGACCAGGACGGACCAGGTGACGACGGCCCACAGCCTGGCCCGGACGCTGCAGGTTTTTGCCACGTGGTGTCAGAGGGATGCTGTCGGTCGCATTAATTACGACCATATCCAGTTACTGCTGTAAGACTCCTGCGTTTTAATTGCTCAGCTCACGTACCGGCTATGGGGAGATAAGCAGGGAGCAAGGATATTTTCATCTCTTCTTCTTCTAGTTTTTACATATATATGCTAATAAGTCTTTTGTCCTGGTGATATCTCGTGGAAAAAAAAGGTAACAGCTTCACCAGTCCGTGTACTAATCAGCACGTATTTGTCATGTAAATTGATACAAGAATTCTCTTTTCCCTTTCATTGTCCTCTTTTATATTTTTCCACACATGTACACACAGAGTGCACAGCTTATTTCCAATTTTGATACACTTGTCTGTAACTGAATTATTTTAATCTCATTTTTAGTTTTTACTCATTTTTATATATACCAGCCACTCATTTTTTAGATATAATAATTCATTGTTACATGGTTTACAACTCAATATTTCAATTAAACCTTTTCGCTAGGACGAGGGAGTTAGATCTCAAACTGCAAGATGTTTAATCACTTATTTCACTCATTTGCTTTAATGAGCACCTTGTTTCTGTTTTGTCTGTTCCTTTTTCCTTTATTTTGGGGGAAAGAAACCTTCTGCATAGTAAAATATACATCTCAAAATTTATTGAATATTTCTTTTTTGAAATTCGACATATTATATTGCCAAATCTTTTAAAAATAATTTTGAATAATTATATTTTATTGAAATAGCCTGTAGGCCACTCTTCCCTTTAAAGCAGGGAGGAGGCCAATGAGTTTACAAACCGTGGCCCTGCCTCCTTAGCACGATGCATCGCTGGTGCTTGCACACCTGATCTGTGGGTACCAGCCCGGCTGCATACGGGGCTCCCACAGGAGAAACGGGTGATGCTGGGCTTTTCTTCAAGAAAGGAGCTCCTCGTTACCCAAACCCATTATTTTCCAGCTGTAATTCAGGTGACGCATCTCATCATTGAGACAAAGTTGTTCTGCATTTCTTTAATGTTCAAACTTTCCCGCTGCAGTGGCCAGCACTACAAGGAACGGGGATTTGCCTGGAAGGGCACAATGTGCCAGATGAACTCCATGGGTGTCGTCTCGGTAAGGAGAGACCTCGCGGGTTTGCACTGCCTGAAAGGA
This sequence comes from Gymnogyps californianus, assembly GCF_018139145.2. Taxonomy (NCBI): domain Eukaryota; kingdom Metazoa; phylum Chordata; class Aves; order Accipitriformes; family Cathartidae; genus Gymnogyps; species Gymnogyps californianus. Next base: position 985,170 of record NC_059471.1, on the reverse strand, counting down.
AAAACAAACCTTTCAGATTCACAGTGAACCTTGGGAGTTAATTCTACGTAACTCCTGGGCTCGGGCTTTTACCAATTAGCAGGTAACACCTAAACTGGGCATCTAAAGGAGGTGATGTTGGTCTTGTTTTTGCCATTTCTTAAAGAAGATGAGATGGTGAAGGAACAATTCCCCAGTGCTTCCCCAGACCAACTCTCATTAGGGGTCCTTTGGTTTCCCTAATTGTTTGTTTGCCAGTGCAAGTCCCCAGCTAGCACAAATTTCACAATTACTGAGCAAAACACTGGAAGGCTGGATCTGAAGTTCTCCACATCAACACACACCGACTTGAGAAAATGTGGACCTGTGGTTTTTCTTCCCGCCTGCAGTTCCCTGGCCACGACACCGTCAGCGACGTGATGACGCTCGCCCACGAGATAGGCCACAGCTTAGGCTTCAGCCACGACGACGCAAAACAATTTCACGACAAATTTTGCAATTGCAACTGCACCCACAGAGGATGCATCATGCGAACATCCCCGGGGTAAGCGAAGCTCGGCGTTCCCCGCATCACTGAGGGTGAGATTTAGGTCACTGCCTTCAGCCGTCCACCTCTGAGCAACCGCTGTGTTTTTGTAGGGGGGTGCGTATGCCCATTCCTCCACAGCATCTTTTAATCTTCCAGCTCAACTTGGCAGAGCAATGGGAGTCTAAGTTGCCCCTGCTTTGTGCAGGTGGTTGGACCAGGGACTTCCAGAGGTCCCTTCCAACCTAAATTAGTCTACGATGCTTTATCAAGTGAAAATAGTTATTTAGATATGACAACAGACACCAGTTCTCCCTGAGACACAAATCCACAGAAAACTTGGCTTCCTTGGATCCACTGGTCACAGAATATTTATTTTCTCCCTGTTTTCTCCAAGCGCTGCTTGGTTTTGGCTTCTTCATAGCAGGAGCTGCTCCTCGTACCTGCTCTCTCGCTATAGGACCATCACGAAGAAAAGTTAATCCCAGTAATTAATTAATGTCTCCTGAAACCTGTGAAGAATATTTGATAGATGTCAGCTTCTGTTGTTTTTGCATCAAAGAAACCATACGATATTGCAGGAACATCCTGTCAATGGTCAGCTCCATGTACTGCTGATAACACAATGTCTTTAAAAATGACTCATTCCTCTTAGCTCTAGAGGTCTGCCCAACACGCAGTGCACTTCAGCAGGCAGTGAAGGTTGCTTCATTGCAGATTTGTTTGCTTCCAAGTCCTAAGATCCTTTTCTTGGTGTGAAGAAGTCCTCACGTTTGTTTCCCTCTCTGCAATGCACGTACTGCAGCAACAAGAAGGGCACAGGCTCCACGCTTAATATTAGACCCTTATCTTTATCAGAGACCAACTAAGCCTCCCTGAAGACGTCAAGGATTTGTGAAACTGAAGTCTCCTAGCAGACTTGTCTGTTCTTTCAATGACATCAGCATTGAAAGAGCCATTTCAGTGGGGTCACCAGCAGTCCTGCTTCACCCCGTGATGGTCCCTACCATCCCGCCCACCTGGAAGTCACCTCCTCGCTGACCTCAAGGGGACTGAGGACCCAGCACACAAGGGCTCAGCAAGTCAGAGCACTGAGTTTCAGGGCTCTCTGATCCTTCGGCTTTTGCTGTCATCCATTCCAACAGCAACCTTGTTATCCTAACATACTCATTAAATTTATCTGTTTCCAAAGCCCTCCCTTTAGCCAATAGTTCTTCCAGAGTTCCTAAACAGCGATTAATCAACCTGTTCAGTTGAATTGTTTCCAGTTTGGCCACAGTAATTTCCATGCCCATATTTATACATGAAAAAAGGAGAGAAAAAAGGTTTATTCCCCCTAAAACTGTCCATATTCCTCTTTGCTAGTTGATCTATTTGTTCTTCAAGTCCATCAATTCATTTATGTATATGGTATGGTTATATAATTTTTTTTTTTTCTTACAGATCTTGCTTGGCATTCAGTAATTGCACTATGGGAGAATATTACAATGAAGTAATAAGAAAAAATCTACCTTGTCTACTCAACATACCATCTTTAAAACCATTTCTTCTTGAACTCTGCGGCAACGGTGTCTTGGAAAAAGAGGAAGAATGCGATTGTGGCAGTGACGAGGTCAGCAATTAAAAATTTCACTGGAATCTACATGCTAGTGTTCATAAAATTGTGGTGGTTTTGCAACTACAAAAGCTCACTGACTCACGGCAAAAAATGATCTTTGAAGTGTTACACATTCAAACGAGCCCACTGGCTTCCACTTCTGTGAATTCCCTTGAAGTGGGGGTTTTCCCAAATATGGCTTTACTCGTGGGCAAAATATGCATGATACGTGTAAACATAGGCACAGCGTATCCAGAGGTAAATTCAGTTTTTCTTCCATGGCTACGGAGGGACCTTTCGTGGCAGACTCCGTGCAGAGCTAACGGTGAACTCTGTCTGCAAGTGTCTGATAAGGAGTCACGCTGCTGGGACAGAGACGAGACCTCTCCATACCTCGTCCAAACGGAAAGGTGTTTTCCTTCTGGCTGTACTCATGTTCGTAAGAACGAGGGGTCTGAAGAAAACAAAAGTATCTGAGCAGTGCTGCAGACAAAGTGGACTCTACAGAAGGGACATGTCTTTGCCTCCAAGCCGCTCTATATACAAGCAAGTTACGAGCACTTGCATCTTCTTGTCTGTAAAATGAGAGTGTTTCTGTTTCTGTTCTTTCTTATATTTACCCTGAAGTCAGTGAAAGAAGTGCTTTTCTTGCAACACTTGCACGTTGGTATCTTCACAGCTCTAATTCCAGGATCCATGCAGTTGTGACACTTCAGAAAGTTTGAGTTTTCCAGTGGCAACTCTTGTTTGCGTTTTGTGTAATCGTTATTTGTACAAAGCTTCCGTAGCTTTGTCAAAACTCGGCCTTTGCACTGACATTTCCCACACAGAGCGATTTGCATTTGTATTATATCCAGGCTGGGGCTGAACATCCTGCACCTTGCTGGTAAAGAGGATTCACCTGCTTTAAGGAATTATGCAAGGAAAAACCAAATCCTACCACCTACAGCCCCCAGTGCCCCGGTCTCTCCAACCACTGGTCCCAGACCTCTTCTCCTCAATCAGGCATGGGGCTCAGCCATACAAGTGCCCTGACCAGGACACCCTTTTTATCACCCCCTTTTATCCCCCCTCTCCTCCATTTTCCCACACTTGTTCCTCCCTATCCACCTTAATCTCTCCCCGCCTTCGGTCCTTCCCCTAACCATCCCACACAAAGCTTTGCACATCCCCACATTTGCCTTAAAACATCCCACAGTAAGTTTTACACAGCCCTACATTCCCTCTCAAATATCACACTATAAATTTGGGTCCTCTTTAGGAGAACCAAGAAAATCTTGTTTTCCATCAGTGACCTGAGAGCTCTGGTCTTTGCTAACGTCCCCAATACGCCCTCTTCGTCAGCGTTGTGTGATCAATTCATTACTGTTCCTGTCTCCTTCCCTTGTTTTATGCTAAAAAGCCATTAACCAGCTCTCCTTACAAAGCAGATACCCTTACATCCCAGGTATTCTTAAAATTTCAGTAATTAATTGTGTTTATGTGACAAAGTTCCAAGTCCATCAGCTCTAGCACCTTGAATGATTTGGGACTGGGAGTTTAAACTGTTAAGGAAATGGTGGATCATTGCTGAAAGAGCTGAAAAAGAGAAGGAAGGAAAAGTATGAAGGAAGGAAAAAAAGGATAGAAAGGGAGACTAATCTCTCCCATTGTGCTCAGAAGGGTTTCCAGGTACTTTGGAAACATTAATGAACCTATTCTTAAAGCACCCCTGTGAAGCAGCTAGGTTGGCTGATTAACAGAGGAGATGAGACGGAAGCACTAGTGTTTAAGAGAAAAATGCAAATTGTTTTAGAAGAGTCTACACAAGGCGTATTTCCCCTCGACACGGAACTCCAGAATGTCCAGAGTTTGAGGAGTAGCAGAAAACAGCAGATTTTTTTCCTTTAATTTCCTTTAATTCCGTGTCTCTTAAGCTAGAGAAGGTGACCCAAATAAAAAACTCTTAACACTGAAATGCTGCAGCATTATTTACTTCCAGGCATGCCTCCAAGAAGGATGCTGCTTCTCCTCCAGCTGCTTGCTCACACCGGGGGCTTCTTGTTACAGAGGTGAATGCTGTCACAAATGTCAGGTAAGTTATAACAGCAACAACTGCTATTGGCTTTGTAATGTAGGGCCAACTAATGATTTAACTGTTTTTCAGAGCTGTTAGTTAGGTGGTATAAAGTTTACTTCCTGTATTTCTCAGTATATTTGGTCTGAAAATATCTGTAAACTGGATTGGAAACTGCTCATGCTTAGGTAGAAAACAAATAGTTTAGAAACACTGAAATCATGTCAGACAAAAATCATCACCAGGAGCAGCAAAGCGAGGGCGTAAGGACAGAACCGACTAACCCAACACAAGCACCGGTGTCATGGACCAAACATCCAACGATCACAAGTCTGGCTGAAAGGAAAGAGATTCTAAAACCTCATTTACATTCCTGCTGATTTTAAGCTTTTAGGGAAAATCCAGCAACACTGTATTTGTAGAGGCATTTCAGATTCAGCCTGAAATCCACAAATAAAACCACGAGTTTCTCTGCTGGAATATCAGCAATCACCATTTGCCATGTCTCAATTTCCGTAGGACAGCAAGGACTTTAGTCCCTTATACCTTCCTCCAGTCCTTATTCTGTCCGACTTTTTGCAAATTCAAGTTGCTGTTCTTCATCTTACACTTTTGGGGCATTCCCTAAGATTTTGCCACACGGGTTTCAGTAATTTGGGCCAGTCACTCCGGGGGAAAAAAAAAATCCGTTCAAAACTCTTTTTCTTTACAGTTTCAGCCAGCAGGAAAAATCTGCAGAGAAGACAGGAGCATATGTGATCTCCCCGAGTACTGCAACGGCTCTTCGGGGACCTGCCCCACGGATGTATTTAAGCAAGACGGAACCCCATGTGGTGACAACGACCACTGCTACGATGGGCACTGCCACAGCCACGAGGCACAATGCAAAGCTTTATTTGGCAGAGGCAAGATATCTCATCCAAGGAACTACTTAAGAATATAAGTACCTGCATAAAAAATACTAAAGAATACTTTTAAAATACCCCATGATTTTATAACAATATATAACTATATATATATAAAACAATGTTTATATAAAATATAGTATTGGGCTCAATGATCTTAAGGGTCTTTTCCAACCTAAACGATTCCATATATTTACGATAGTTAGGGTAATAGAAAAGGGCTTTTCTCAGGCAGTAGTTGTTGCGGTGCTGTTTAGGAACATCCCATGCCCAGTGTGCAATGGGAAGGGCAGACGTGGCCACCTTCATCCACTTGCCAGTAGAGGGTCCCAGAAACAAAGATGTGCTGGAGACAGTCATTGAGATCACTTTTGTGCCTTTGAAAGCAACCGCAACCTGTAATTCATGCACCTAAATTTCCCCCAGTTCAAACTTGAAGCATGCATGTGATTTTTTTGAATACCTGCCCACATCCTCTTTCAGATTATCTCAGTTCTGTAGGAAGTAACCAAACTTCCCCAGTGCATGTGTCCTGCAGCTGCAGGAGAGCGGATCTATTCTGCACTCCCTTGTTAGTGACAGCAGTGATGCCCATCACGATCCGAGTCCTAGGTTTCTTTATGAACATATGAAAGTCTTCTGTAAGTACAACCACAGTTCCTCTGTGATCTACCACATTTATGAGAAGTTTGGGGTCTCTGGGAACCCCTGCACATGAAGACAGTAGCACTTCTCATGAAAGGCATTGCTGGGAAAGGCAAGGACATTGATAAGGCAGAATATTTTGATAAGGCAGAGTATTTCTGTCATCATTTCAACATGGGACACCAAAGGAATTGTCACGTGAGCATTTAAATGGTGCTAATGTGGCCAACAGTGATCAGCCACCTCTGCAGGACAGCTGGGAAGTCTGGCAGTTGGTTTTACTTCGAGAATATTGTGGATGCTTGAAAACTTGTAAAAACGCCTGATGGGAGCCCTGCATTGACCACAGGCTCTCCATCTTTTCCCTCAGTGCTCTGTTACTCTTACACAACACCTCGTGAATATAAAGATGTTCTGAAAGAACTGGGAGGCCCCTGGGTTAGAAATGGTTCTGCCTTACTGAAATCCAGATCTCTGAGCTGTTCCTGACATCTAACAGGAATTAGTGTTGCTAATACTGAATAGAATGGTGACGATTCCGGTTTCACGGTAAATGTAAGATATATTGACCTGTGTCACACAGCAAGTTAGACTTAAAGAAGAAAATAGGTTTGGGAAAGATTTTAGGCTTTTAATCTAATTTTATGCGCCATGGACCATGGTCCATGCTGATCATTGGTTGATCTCTTGGTGGCAAATCTGTTCATTTAGCCACTTCAGTCTCACATTGATTATTCTGGTCCAAAAGAGGACCAGAACCAAAAGATGGCGTGGGGGGGTGGGGGGGTGGAAATTGCCCATAAAACATGGCAGGTCAAACACAAGCTGTGGTTGACTAGACCTTCATTTCAGAAAAAAACACAAAAATCATCCGGAGGGGTTACGGGGGGTGTGGGTGCGGTTAGTCCCTGCCTCTCCGTGAACACCTCCTTTCGCTCTCTCGCTCTGCAGCCGCCCACCGTGCCCCGCTGAGCTGCTTCAGGGAAGTCAATGTTCGAGGCGACCGGTGTGGGAACTGCGGCTGGAACGGGACGTACTACACTAAATGCCTGGAAGAGTTAAGTGCTGGTTACTGGTGGTTATTGGCGTCCCAGTGCTGCCAGTAGCCAGGCAGGACTGGGACATCACTCTTGTGCATTGCTGTACAAGGCACACAAACAGAACGCTGTTTCTAAGGGGTTTTCAACTTGAATTTTTTTTGTTGTTGTTGGGATTAGGCGCAACAAGAGAGGCAAAAGCCAAAACGGTATCAGGAAAAGGAGTGCAGCTTTTTGTATGACTTGGAAGCCCTGCTAGGCTTTTTGGGTTGGTTTTCATAGATGAAGGAGTGATGTACAAGCATTGCTGAGAGCCTACTTGTGTAACAGTCAAAGCAGGGGAAAAAAGCACACGGCAATAGGAGGAATTTGAGGCAGCGTTGCTTCAGGTTGCGTTCTTCTTGCACTTTACTTTCAACCCAGAAAGTTAAGTGAGGACGGTTTTCTTTTTACAGGAACTTACAGATTTTTCTTCTTTGCTTGTCCAGAACAGCCTTATTTCCCAGCATTAATGGAAGTTCAGCACATGATACTTTCCAGCTTTCCCATAGTAAGGGGTCATCCCATCACCATGCGAGGGCTGGGTTTTCCTGTTCAGCTTGATAACGGGTTCTCTAACCCTTTTTCTCCTTTAGCATTAATGCTTTTCATGTTGCTGCCATGCGCAGCAGTCATCAGTCAGTACATCTTGAAAGACATCCCTAGATAGGACATTGTTGTAGAGTGCGGTCCCTCAACCTTTGAACTCCTCACTCTCCAAGCCCTCCTCCGTGGTCCTGTCCTGAGAGCAGGACCTGCTGAGAATTACTCACATTTGAGTGTGGATATGGACAATCAAGGAGAGCGATTACCAGGACCTTGGAGATTTGCCGTCTCTATGCATGTTAACATTCACTCAAAAACATGCAGTTGCTAGTACCTAATCTTTCTTCATGCTTGCACTTTGGCAGTTCACCAAGAGGGGGACATTGCTGTCGTTAGAGGAGATGCCAGGATGCAACTTCAGGATTTGAGCTTATTTCCTATTTTCCTACTGAGCACTACACAGGCAGCACCTGAGCCTCACTGTTGCCATCTCTGGGCACAGAGACGAGCTTCTGAGTAACAACACCCAATTCTTTCTGGTATAAACAGCAGTGTTTCTTATACAGTATATAAAATGGGCAAAACACACAAAAAGTGAGGGTCAAAAAGTCAAATGGAAGTGTCTCTGCAGCTTCTGGAGAGATACACCAAAGGGCTGTGCCTATGGGCCCAAGGCACTGACACCAACTGGCATAAAAGAGTCTGCGTCAATACTAGTTAAATGTCTTAACCTCAGAAAAGGGGTGGTTGGATGCAAACTATCTCAAAGGATTGATGCTGGACAGCTGGAACCTCTGACGGTGCCCAGGGTTGTTCCCACCGTGTGAGCTGGAACGGGCCAAATTTGTACCAGGGTGCGTACCAGCGCCATGGATCACCACACCCTCAGATGCCTCTACAAAACCGCAGCAGTCTCTTTGTCTATCCCAGGAATGTCCTGTGTGGAAGAGTGCAGTGTGCTAACCTTAAAAGAGTACCGGTCCGGCAAGACGGCGAGACCGTGGTTCAGACTACCGTGAACGATCAGCTCTGCTGGGGACTCGAGTTCCACCTGGCTCCAGACACTCCTGACGAGGGATCCGTGAAAGACGGCACATCGTGCGGTAGAAACAAGGTACCCTTAGAAAGCTAGGAGGATGTACGAATAGTACAGGACAGAGATTAAATGGAAGGATTTTGTTCCTAAAGGACGTGTTCTTGATCTCTGATATAAACCCCATAGTGCCTTCTGTTAAAGCCTGCTTTAGCAGCTGAAAAATAGGAACATCTTGTATTGGTTTTGTGGGTGGTTTTTGTTACCTCAGACTGAGTGGCTAACACAATAGCTGCTATTTTTTCCATTAGAAGGGAAAAGCAATAGATTGCGCTCTTCTTTTGAAGCTACTAACCAAAGTCAAAGTTTATTTGTTGTACATAAAAAAGAATTTGAAGTGTTGTTCCAAGAATAGGACTCACTTCTTCCCTTTGACCCACACAGAAGACCAAATTCCTGTCAAGCTGGTGACATACTAAAGGATGAGTTTCCTGCTATTAAATGGCAGGGAAAATATTTCTAAGAAAAACAGAGGTGCTGAGTTCCACCACAAGGGAAGGAGCTGCTCAGTGTTGGCTTTGGTAGAGTTCTCCTTTCAGGAGACATGGGTTTCACACCACCAAATGCAAACATTAATTCCAAAAATAACTAGTTTGCAAGGCAAAATGTTGAAAATATATCTCCTTCATTCTCCTCCTGCACAGAGGAGATGCGTTTGTGTCTCCTAGAGCTAGGAAGATGCTCCAAGTTATTCACTGCGCAAACAAAACATCTTCTGTAGTTCCAAGGTCTTGTTCACATCATGGACTGGACAGGACAAGACCGGCGTTCCTGAGCCACAAACTGCCAGGAGCTGGAGAGCACGCTGGGGAAATAGTGCTGCATTTATGTGCAAAGATCAGGATGATTGTGCAGGGTCAGTCCAAGAGTCCATCCAGCCCAGAATCCTCCACCAGTCTCGGGCAGGTACCTAGGGAATGGTATGAACAGAGCAGGCACATACGGTACTTCCTACTAATACTGGCACTACCTACAATTATTTTCAGCACTTAATTACTCAGTTCCTGAGGCAGAAGCTTTTTCTGTGCATTTTGTAACCCTCAATGGGTTTGTTCAGTCTCCCCTTTGGTTTGTCTTGAACCTGGAACCCGAGATCTTCATTTTATGCTCCCCTAGTGCTTGTGTGGAGAAAGAAAAGTCCTGAATGAAATAAAATGAATGACTGAAAAGACTTGGCCCGCTGTTTCTCGCTACTTTTATCCCTATTCACCAGTCAGTGCCCTTTCCTACTATCTGTCATTTTATCATTTCACGAATATAAATCTGCCTCTTTCTGCAGATATGTATGAACAGGACATGTGTCAGCGCAGCTTTTCTCAACAATGATTGCAGGGAGAAAAAATGCAATGGCAGAGGGGTAAGTAGAAAACATCTAAGTATCCTTTGAATAGTAGAGTATACGAAGTGTAAATTTGTCTCTCAAAAGCAGTATTAGAAGTCCAAAATCACTCCTGGTTCAGCAGCACAGAGATGATTTTGGTTTTCACCCATGACTGTCCTCCCAGATTCTGCTCTGGCCATCCACAGCTCTTCGTAGCAGTGTTTGTTCGTTACTTTTATCATTTTTCTTCTTTGTTCCCTCAAATATTGTGAAAACCAACTTCCACATCACAACGCTTCACCCTTCATCGCATCTGTCAGTGCTACTGAATCTAAATTTGGTGGAGTTGGAGAGATCTTCTAAAAAATGCATGCTCAGTTCTGTAACTTCACTTTCCTTACAAATACCACAGAAATGGCACATTTTGTACAACATTGGCTGCACTTAGTCTTACGTAAAACCTACATTTCAGACATTAATCCTGGCAGAATTATTTCACATGTGGATTTTTTTTTATGACATCAATTCCAAAGTACCTGTCCCTTGCCAGACAGATATTATCACAGATGGGCAGAAGATCTGTCTGGGTGTTAGTGTGGATGCTAAGGGAGAATATTGGGAAGACTTGCGATCATCTGTCCTTTCTCTGCAATATTGCCAAGGACCAGTAAGAAAAGTTACTGGCAGTCTGTCAACCTGTAATTGGAAGGGTCTGAGGTCTGGTTTTCTTCTGCTCTGTCACCAGCTGCAGGTGGCTGAGTCCATCAGAAGTTATGTTCTTGGCAACAGTGTTCTCAAAGTAGTTGGAATAACCATGTCTTTTTGCTGTCTCCGGAGAGAAAGGTTATAAGCCAAAAAATGCATGCTTTTTTCTTGGGAAGCCGTTCTCCAAACTAAACAGATATCCTTAAAAATGAATAATTATTGCTCTATACGGTTTGGGCTGCATGAATGAGTGAAGTAAGCTAGCCTCAACCCTGTTTCCCCAGAAGAGAGAAAAATGTTACTCGAAGCAGAGACACTATGTTTGGGTGGGAAACTGTCACTACCTACATGGGCGTGCAAAATTGAGATGTGGGGGAGCAGAGCTATGGGTCCATACTACTAAACAATAACACAAAGCTGGACTAATAACATAGAACACGAAATCAGCCAACTAGCATCTGAAGAGGGTTAGAGAGGCTCACTTCTGCATCACCTCAGTGCGTGCCACTGACACAGGCTGACCGCAGACCCACATGGCAGCATGACCCCAAATCAGGGCTGTAGTCCCAGGGGAGCTCTTCCCTCTGCTCCTGGTCTACAGCGAGGATACTCAGGCTGCTCAGCAGCCCTCGCTGCACCCCATGAGAGGTTCAGCTGTTACGGACCATGAGTGAGAACCAAGGAATGCAGGAGCTGAGTAATCCAGCCTGGACAGAACAAATAAATGTGCAACGAAGGGAGACACGGTCCTATCTTGCAGGTAAACACATAATTTTTGAATCACATGAAGGTGACAAATTCATTTTGGACATATTTGTGAAATACGTTGTCACGACAGAAATAGTCAAAGCATTCCCAAGTGCAAGGTAGCTCTGCAATAAATAAAGACTGCACAAATGCCTTCCAATGCCTTTGAGATTAGAAATGGCTTGAGAAATGCAAAAAGCACTAAGTTGGAAAAAGGCAAATATAACCATCTTTCACCGTCTGTATGCTGTCATCTCTTCCCTGCTGTGTTTGTAGCACCTCTTCCAACAGGACCATCACCTCAGTGATGGATCGGGAACTCCCACTGCCCTCAATTCACCAATGTAGCAGACACCTAATGATCGGTACAAGCCACACAGCTCACGAGTCTGCGACCAGGAGCACCAGTCTATCACCCTTGCACAAAACAGGTTGAACATTTCCACAGCGGCAGCTAAAGCAGAGTAACAAATTTATCTTAGGACATGGATTTCATCCAGCCCGTCTCTGCTGTGCCTGCCAATAAGCTGTGCTAGCAGCCTATTCCCCAGAGAAACGCAGGGCCACCTCACAATTTATTTATTTTTCATGCCATAAAATACGTGTTTTCTTTTAGGTGTGCAACAGTAAGAAAAACTGTCACTGCGATTTTGGATGGGCCCCTCCGGACTGCAAGCTGGAAGGATCCGGAGGCAGCGTTGACAGTGGACCACCTCCTGCTTTGCACAGTAAGCGCGGTGGGGTGGGACCTCTCTGCACATTGCACTGCCTGTCTTAGCTTTATTTTTTCTTCAACAAGTTCAGCATTTCTCCATCTATACTTTCAGATCACTTTAGACTTTGTTCAGGCATCTCTTTGTCCCTTGCTATTTAGCAGTGTCAGATTTTTTTTTTTTCCCCCTCTTATCTCGCCTTCTTTTTTATCATTCCAGTTGTGCTTGCGTTGCCTGACTCTATCAGACTACTCCCAGGGCACCCGCACGAACTGCAGATCGATTCCATTAAGCACAGGGGCCAAGCAGCCAGCACACAGTTCATTAAGATAGTTTATGAGGGGTGTCGTTCTGAGCTCATCAAAACCCTCTTAGGAGAATCTTACTCTCCTCTTAACAGAGATCTCCAGCAGAGCTCCAATCCTGAGAAGACAGGACATAAATAAATACGATCCTGGCGTGTACCTCTGAGAGGTACACTTTTGCCTTCCTATACATTAGGTATTCTAACTTGCTGATTAAGAAATACCACACACTCAGCAGTACTCCACAAACCCATCAGCACTCGACAGCTGACAGCCTTCAAGCTCTTCCCCAACCCTCTCTGCTCATGAGTTCTGCTACTGACGACGAACTATTAGATCTTCCTGCTGTTTATTCGACCAGGCAAATGGGAAGTTGCTCAGGCAGTAATGGGCCCACTGGCGCTGCAGAAATAGAACTCTTTTGAGTAGATAACAGTTTATACTTCTAATCAGCTGCTCTTCAAATATCAACCCATTGTGGTATTTCAGCTGCCTGTATGGAGGGGAAGGGACCCAAGTGGTAACGTTCTGCTCCTCTCAATTCATGGAGAAAGGCCGATGCCAAGTTTTACGCTCCTGCTAGGGTCTCCTCAACAGTTGCTTAGATATGCTGGGAGGAGACAAGCCTTTTACACTTTCCCTACGAAAAAAACTCTCATACTTATTTATCCATACACTACCTACATGCTGAAGCCTCAGCCATTAGCTGAAGTAGGTGTTCAGCTCACGTTACTTTTCCTTCAGTGCTGTACTTGGATATTTCTTCACCTGCATGTCCTTACCAGGGAACCACACTGGAAGCCTTCCTGCTCATTCATTATGTCCTCAAACTCCTTACCACGCAGTCCCAAAGACTCCCTGTTTCCAGGCCTGTATAGCATTATTTTAGCCTCTACACTGTATACCTGAAGGCTTTTTATGGTTTCTCAGAGAGATAAGAACGCTGCTAGCTCCCAAGTAGCAGTGGTGGAGGTGCCTTGGAGACCCAGCCCGAGAGCAGAAGGGAGGGAGCATGCAAGCCAGCATCGGCTCGTTTGGGGTTGTGCACTCAAGAATATCTGAATATATATGACAAACTGCTGTTCCCACTAGCGTTTTGTCGTGCCAGAAATGCCTGGTGTGCACAGAGCGCAATGTTCTTTCTTTCTCTCTTCCAAGTGTTGAGAGCTGCAAGGAATATGGGAAAAGCTGCTGGAATGCTTCTTTTACTCCTCTTGATTTTGGCCTTTCTGCTGCACAAGAGGGTTGCCGTGGCTCAGTGGATCCGAAGGTAAGTAAAGCTCCGCTAATCTTTACGTCACCTGGCAAAACTGAGGCACATTTAACAATTTCTAACCAAGGTTCTCAGCATCCCTCTCCACGAAGGGCCTTGCTATGAGTTCACTGCGCAATGCCAGCCACCCCTCTTGCGAACCAAGTCCCTCTTGCTTCAAAAACAACCTGCAGGGTAACGCAACCACACGTGCTCCGATCTGCGAGCGGAGCTTTGTCACAACTGCCTCTTATCCAGAAACGGCAGCTAGAGCTTAATAGTTTTTAATGCTTTCTGGCACTTGTTAAAAGTTTTCCATAAAAATTTTGAAACTAAAATTGTTGTCTAACTTCAGCATAATCTTGCATAAAATTCGGCTTTTTCTAAATGCCTCTTCCTTTTTTCTCTTTTGGAATGTTTAATCCCTTTTTTTTTTCTTTACCTTTTCCTTCGATTTTCACTTTTTTCATTCACTGAAAAATGCAAACAAAAGTTGAAAAAAGAAAGATTTTAAAAGAGTGTGTGGAGGATAAACACTCTTATCCTCTTACTGGTTTGCACATTTTTCCCAGGTCAAACGGGTTTATAAGCTTAACCGAAAGAATATGGGAATGTGACTGCAGACAGGGAGAATGTTCAAAATCCCAAACCAGAAAATGAACGATGACATTCCCCTCGATGATCTCTGCACATCCACATGCTTCAGATTTGCTGGGCTAATTTATTCTGCCAAGAAGTAGGAAAAAAACCACACGGAGGTTTGTTCTGCTCTTTGCAGCAAGACTGTCTAGTACCCAGCTACCTCATGTAATTTAGGTATCTCTACCCTACGTTATAGTGTCCAGAGCAGAGGTAATAAATGCTTTCCCCTTACCACGGTGATCTGTGGTATCTCTGGATCTCAGGTAAGAGACAGGATTTAACTTACTTCATAGTTCTATTATCTTTTTACATATCCATGTCAGAGAACACGATTTCAAAAAAACCACCCAATATTTCTTATAAGGTACTTGTCCATAAACTAAAGCATCTTATTCTGCATGAAATCACTGTCCAAAGTTCATGTTCACAGAGCGCTTTACGTTATAGGTGGCGACTTAGACAGGAAAAAAAATCGTAATAGCACTCCGCCGAAAGAAGTAAGTGTGATCTCCTGTCTCCAATTTAAAAATGACATTCTTGAAGGGGTTTGGAAAACTTAACTTCTCAGTACTTTCCAAACATCTTTTTCCTTTCTCAGTAATTCTTGCTCCCCCAGTTCTCTCAGTGCCAGTCGCAAGCTGCCAGTGAGGACACACTCAAAGAGTGTGTGCAGCATACCTGCAGAAAATTGTTTTGGTTTATGTCAAAAGAGTTTAGGGTAAAAATATCAAGTTCCTATAAATAGAAGCGCATTCAGACTGACTACTTCAAGAGCTGGCATTAGCATGACAACATAGCTGAAGAAAGCACAAACAAAATACTAGCCCTTGTCAGAAAATAAGAATTTTGTCTACATTGGGACAAATATGAGATCTCTCCTAAAATGAGCAATACGAGGTGGCAGACATCATAGTGTCCTGGCAGGGAGCTGCCAGGCCGGAGGGTCAAGTTCAAGCCTCTGCTCTGGTCCTGGCCATGGGGCTTTTCTGCGGTGCCTGCCGCTGTTTAGCAAGGCTGCTCTATCCTCCAGGAATTTGGCCAATCTAAACTACGTCAAAGGTGATGCAGTTTCATCAGATCAACTTTTCCAAGGGAGGAAAAAAAAAAAAAAAAATCCTGCTTCTTCTAGTTAGAAAGGCAGAAGAAAACAGATAAGGAACCAGAAAACAGAAAATACAGTAAGAAAGAAGAGCAGCCAAGGTCTCACCTCGCACCACGTGCGCGGAGATCGCCCATCCAGGAGGCCCAGAGAAAAGCCCTGGGGTCAGAAACTCATGGTCTTCAAGGAAAAACTGGAAGACGTGGGTTCTATAATTTGAAGAGGTGACTGAGGGGATATTGGATAATAACCCCCAAATACGTTCAAGGCAACCACAACTGAGACCTTGGTTTTTAGGTTTATTGTGGGCAGAATAAAAAACGATGAGACTAAACTGCAACACAAGAGATTCTGGCTAGGAAGAAGTGAAAAAATGCTGTGTTTCTTTTTATATAGCACTGAGGAGGTCTGCCACGTCTCACAGAACAAGTGAGCCTGAAGAGACAGATGGGGAAAGTTACTTTTTTCTGTCAATTGTTAACTAAAGTACGGCAGTCATTGTCACAAGATGCTGATGAAATCAAGCTCTGAACATAATGCAAAAAAAGATTAGTCACATGGAGAGATAACAAGATTAATCAAAAATTTAACACAGTATTAGCATAACTCACAAAATAAGTAAGAGGAGAGCAGAAGAGGTAGCCTAGGAAAGGTATGTTAAGTCTGCCATCTTTGTTGTTAATACATTCTGTGTGGTCCCTAAACGCCACAGGAGTCTCGAAATGACAGATGTGATAAAATGCATGTAAATTAATTCTGTGGAGGCAATGCAATTTAAGAATTTTACTACAATTTTGCAAACATTACAAATAAGAAAAGCCACTGAAGACAGAAAACATACATTCATTAAGAATACCAGGGAAGCACTGAGACACCAGGGCAGAGGTTGGAAACTCCAGCCCAGGGAACAGGAGCAAAGAGAGGAGGTGCCTTGGTTCCATTTGCAGGTAATATCCCTAGAAATGTAATATACCCTGACAACTACAGGAGTTATAAACAGAACACGAACTGGCCCAGATCAAGACCCATCCAAAGCAGCATCTCATCTCCAGCATGCAGTAACAGCCTGGGGAAAGCATCACCACCAGGACACGGTGAGCTGATCCTTGTCTCCTGAAGTTCTGCTGATGGCCACAGCTTGCATCCAGACCATTGTATTTAAAGGTCCTGTTGGACTCACCCTCCACAAATGCATCCAATCCCTCTGAACCTACTTATCCTACTGCCTCCCCAGGATCCCGTGACTGTGAATTTCAGCAAAAAAAAAAAAAGTCTTCACCCTCTGGAAGCACATCCTTCCAAGCAGTTCCACTGTTCTAGTATATATTCCTTAAAACTGTAAAACACTGGACTCCGTACCACCAGCATGCTAAGAAAATAACCTCCGTTTAAGTCGAATATGTTGTATTAACCTTAATATTTTGTTTTTCAGGAGAACCTAGCAGAGGAAGAGGAAAGTCCTTCTAAGGATTAAGCCAGAGGAGTGCCTCTTCGCAGGACACAAGTCCCCAGAGGGCTGAAAATACCCTAGGCACGGCTCTGAGAGCAGCCTCACGCATCGCTGGCTCTGTGGGAACTGCAGGAAGCCACACTTCCCAAATCTGTCACGTTAGTTTTGGTTTTGTTCAGCTTTAAATAGCAACGTTACCTCCACTGAAATAAACAGGTTTTCTTCCTATTTCTGTTTACAGCAAATAACTTGTTTTCTAGGAGGAAGCTGGACTCTACACTCCTCCAAGGGTTTCCATCTCTGCTTCCTAGGCATTTTATGTCTGCTGCGGCAGCAGTCCGGGTCCTCACTTCACGGGCCTTGCAGCAGGCACGGGGCGGGCTGTATCTTGACATTTTGAACTTTTTAGGCTGAGCGTTTTGATTTGTGAGTCCAGAGCAACTGTCTACGAACACACAACCCTAAGAACGCAGACCTTGCCTGTGGCCAGGGCAAGCTCACCACTACGTGCCAGTGTGTATCTGAAAGGATGCATGGATTGCGGGATGAGTGGTTCAGAGTCCTTAGGATTCCTTAGCCTTCTTTTTTAGACTGGCTGATGAAAAGTCCACCTCCTGGTTCCCTACTGTCTGCTTGGTAGACCAAAGAGCAGCCACATCATTTCTTTGACTTCTCAGACATAAAAGAAAAAAAAAAAAAAAAAGCATTTCTGTTTGAAATAGTCATCCCCGAACATACTGAGCCATGCAGCGGCCTTGTACAGGTCTGGATTTGAGAGTCACAGCAGAGGGTAGGGCTGGATGGGTTCTGTGGCCATAGAAACATCCACAAGGTCTGCTGCGTTCAAAAACTGAATGAGAACAAAGAACAGGAAAAAATATTGTATCAGCGTGTTTGCCACAAACAATCTGACACAAATTCTTGGTAGCCATTCCTCTTCTATCAGTTGATCTTCCCCCCAAAGAGCGCAGGAGATCCTTGTGGCTCAGAACAGCTAACTCCAAGACACAGTCTGGGAGAAATGGCCTTCCCACCTCTACCTGAAGATAAGCAATGACTACAAGGGAAAGGCAATAGTCCCAAAATTACATTTTGCTTGCAGGGAGGTCCTGAAAACACCACTGTCCACCACCTTTCTCTCTGATTTTCATCAACACATCACAGTGACTGGCACTGTCTTGGCCAGAGTGAAATATTCTTTAACTTGGTCCAAAAGATAGGCTCTTCAGGGCAATCAGCCTGCAAGAAAGGCAGGTCTACCAAACTTTCCAAGAATTCATCTACATCACTTTGAAGTTTACTATAAACGTACGAGGGGTGACCACTTTCAGTGTGCAGCTCACAGGAACATGAAAGAGTGCCGAATATCTGCAGCCTGAGGAACCGCTCATTTCAGCGCGTATCTCGTCATACTCCTCAGAGAAGCAGCAGTGACTATCACCTCTACTGTGCCCAAGACAATAACACACTCAGGAACTTCTTCACCAAATAATGGATGTTCTTAAGACACCTGCACAGGGCAAAACTCTTTAAGTGTTTGATAAATTGTATCAGCACCCAAAAAATCAGTTTTCTCTTACTATAAGGCATTGGAGCCAGTAAAACAATGGTGTCTTCAAAAAAGCAAATACTAGATACCTGCATCTACATTCAGAGGAGTCACGTACATCTCGTCCCAGAAGGCGTAGTAAAAGCTCCTCAGATCATTTTGTCCTAGAGATCATCTCTGTGAGGCACACCAGGCTGCCTCAAAACCTTCTTACTTCCCATTCTCCTTCTCCACATGCTTGCAGGGATTCTGTGGTGACAAATTATCACAGAATAAAAAAAGACTCACTTCTGCGTCTTGGAGAAATACAAATGTCGTCTTTATATAGAGCAAATGGATTGTTTCCACATGGGGGCGAAATGAACAGATAAGTGCCTTCAGCCATGAACAAGAAATGATAACCTCAGCCTTCACAAATTTCATTCTTAGACCTTCAGGGCTGAGCTACACATTTTCATGGATAAGCTCACCCTTCATACAAAACATCTCTGAAAATCCACCTCGTAAAATTTCTTTGATGAATACAGAGTCTTTCCTCTAGTCTTTCATCAGCTCTAAGCTTTCAGCAGTGATAGTCACTCATCCCTGAAGACTGCAATACGCTCATACCTCAATAACCGATTAACTGAACAAAAACTGTGAGAGCAGCCAAAGAGCTCTGCCAGATCTTACAGATCCTCCCTACATGACAATTAAGGATCACAAAGGACGTTATTTCTCTCATGAGTTCAGAGAACAGATCTGAAAAGAGCAGGGCCAGATTTCACAAAAACAAGGACTCGGCACTTCAGGACAGGTTCGAGAACACGCCTTCTTACAGAGCTCAGCAGCCAGGTTCACACCCCCAGCAGTGGAGCCGGTCCACCTTGGCCTTCGAGGTCGGCTGGCGTCCTGCACGTATATTACGATTTGCGAAACTTCATCCGTACGCACTTTAAGTGTGATAAAATGGAGTATGTACCCACAGATACCACCTGTACATGACAGTAGAGAGCCTCAGGGAACTCTTCTTGTTAAACTGTTGTGAGGATTTTTCAGACTCCGGCTCTCTTGAACTCTGGAAGAGTTTTCCCACAAACAGCTACACCTCAAGAGCTGCTTGTTTTGCTTCGGTAGCATTCCTTCCTAGCTGTGACAGCTGATGATCTAGCCCCTTGCTATTCCGCTTCTGAGGAAGAGGCGATAACGCAGATTTGCACCGCAGACTTGAAGTCTTCAGGTGGCACCGCCAGCCTTCCTCCCCATGGAGTCATTGCTTCAGCGCCACCAAAGCCGGAACACAAAGAAGACCACGCTTCTGTAACAGACGAAAGGGTAACTCATCTTGCAACAACCGAGTTTTCTGACAAGTGCCACCCACGGTAATTCGAGTGACTTCTGGGGTACAGCAATAGCATCGGTCTGCGTGGGGCTGTGCATATGCATAGGTCCACTCCATATGAGGACAGGTTTCAGTTTGTGCAGAAAAGCTACAGTTGACGTAAGTCCAAATAATGTCCTGAGCCTCTTTCCAAGCTTCTGAGGGTGGCTCAGCTATAGAAATAGCAACTGGAAATATTATTTTTATCCTTGTAACTACTGTGTAACATTCAGACTGAAGACTGCTCGGACATCCAGTAGGCAAGTACCATTTCATCTCATTTAAAGAGCGTATCAGTTCTCAAAGTGACCATTTCCATTCCTAGCTCCTTCACAGTTTCCTTTCCCAATGCACGTGCCTCCAAGCCTGCCCAAAAACAGATACAGCGCAAAGCCAGCGGGCAGAGACAAGCACCTAAGGCCGTAGGTACTCCTAGTCTCCTTCACTTTGCCAGGCTTCCTGCATGCACAGAACCTCCTGAAAAAAACCCCACCCTACCTCAAACAAATGTTTTTTTGTATTTCCTTAACATATGTGGCAAAGCCACGTGCTGAGGCACAATGAAACAGCTTAGCCTGTTCCTATTATTCTAACTCTGTAACAAATGTTCCCTTTTTTACTCTTTCCTCTTCAAAATTGTGAGATTAAAATATTTCTTTTCTGTAGACATTTTGAAAGAGCCTTAAAATGTTTATTTTGTTTCAACTTAAATGGTCATTTCAGTTGTTATCTTCATTCAGGCCTTGGTACTTCAAAAACACCCTGCGTTATCTGTAGTACCAGAGGGCTTTTTCTCTTTTCCCCCACTTAGCCACTTTACGCCCTTAGTACACTGGAAAGAGAAAGAGAAGATAATATAAAAGGCAAGAATGGGCAGAGAAAACCATTTTCGGGCTCTCTGCTTTCCCCACCTGGAACCCACAGCATCCAGTCGCTCCCCGCACTGTTCTGCCCCATGCTCCTTCTACTCAGACAGTGGCCACCAGGAGATAATTTCCAAACACTTATTACCACCCCCTAAACCAGACCTTGGAGTTCAGGGGAGACACAACCTGTTCCTTTGCGGATTATAAGCGACGCCGGGCAGTATGAGAGCAAGGCTGCACCACAGCTCAGAGCCGAAGGTCTGGCTCCCAGCCCTTCCTTTGCCATTTCTCCTTCTCTCTGTTCCCACACCTTGCTGGAGCAGCACCTTGAGCTGACCTGGCCACTTGTCTGCCTCAGGCTAAGCTCATCTCCTGCAATTAACGCACACAGATGAGAAAAGAGTTAACGGGAGAAGGTGACAAAAGGCTGACGTAGCTCTGAGCCCACGGAGCGCCACATCTCTGTATTCTCATGTGCAGCTGGTACTGTCATGGCTTCACCTCCCGGCTCACTCCAACATCCCTCACAGGTTTCTATCAAAGGTATTATAACAATCATATTCTTTACATTAAAAAAAGAACAAACCTGCAGAGCAGTCCGTTTGTTTCAGGTTCTCCACAAGATGTTTACTCAACGCTTTCTTTTTGAATCATAGTACGTAGAAAGAATAAAGACAAGGCTTTTTGTGAGTTTCAGACTGTTGACCTATTTTACAAAAATAACGTGAATGAAACGCCTCTTCCTCTGTACATAAGAATTCTTGCCATCCTTTCTCTGAACAGTTCTAATACCAACATATCTTGAAAGTGACAAAGTGGAGGATGTCAGGAAAGTAACCAGCGCTGAGGAGAAGTGCTTCTCACATCGACCAGCTCCAGTTACTGCTTCCAGAGCAGCGCACAGCCTCTTGGCTGAAGGAAGGGGTCTGGCTTTCCATCCTTGTTTTCCCAGCACTTCTGCCTCTGTACCTGCTTTTGCCCTTGCTTCTTTCTCGCTCACTTCTATACTGACAGCCCTGAATTAGCCCCGAGCACAGAGTTCAGACAGCACAGCCCAAGTCTGAACCCATCACGTCACCCAGAAGGTCCTACCACCTCTCCAAGCACTGCTGGAGCCCAGGAAACTGCCTTACAAAACTGTCCAAAGCATCTCCATTCCTCTCTGACAACTTCTGCAGGACTGATGCTGACAGCATGCCGAGAAGTGAGAGAAAAATAAACAATACAGAATGTCAAATAACACAGGAGACACTGCACAGACTGAAAGATTCACATTCAGATGCGTTTCTGTAAAAACAAGTCGTTTTTCTGATTACTCCAGAGCCACCTCAGAAGCTGTAGGCTGCCACCTTGCAGTGTTACAGAAAATAGACACAGCTTGCCTCACAACACTGTGGGTGCCAGCTAAAACCTGGCCAGAAGACAGAAAAAGCACAATAATCTGTAATGAACTCCCAACTATCACCACTGATCCTGAGGCATCACTGTTACAGGCGCTGAGGCCACAGCTGGAAGCAAGTTAGCTGCACTGATCCTTCAGCACCTGGTCTGAGCCTATGGCTGGAGAGAAACGGAGAGGAACGTATCGCTGAAAGAGCGACCACGTTCTGCAAACGTGGGCTTGCGGCGAGGCCCAGCCCTGCAATCTCGGTTTGAGCAGCATCCTCTTGGCAGGGGGAACCACAGGCAATGCGATGATATGCAGCACTTGCCAGGAAAACAGTGAAGGACCTGAGAACGACACACATTTAATTGCTAAAAATAAAAAAGCAAAACCTACATAAGGAAGCGTTAGTTGGGAACCACCACGTAACCGCGTTACACAGATGGCATAAAGGGCAGAGGTCAGGCTGGCTTTTACAAAGATTTGGGAGGTCTCTGAATTCATCACCACACCGGCACGCGGGTATTTCTGTATATCTGAGAAGATGCAGACACCTGCACTGCGTTACTCCCTGTATCATATTCACACATCTGCACCTAAGCCTGCACTGTTACCTACACTTTAGCATTCCGATTATTGAAATAAGATGTGTGATTAAAGACAACACCACAACGTGACCTGACCGTGCTTCCCCGGACTTCTACCGCCACTCCCAGCACAATAACACGCTGCCCATGGAGGGCCCACGGAGGATCCACGGCCTGGAGGCCGCAGTCACCCCCAACACCCCCCCCAGGGGTTACCCCGCGGGAATTACGCGGTTCCCCTCCCCTACACCCCTCAACTTCTTTCCCCCCCCTCACGGAGGCGACCGCCACCCGCGGTTCCCTCAGAACCGCCGGCCCCGACTGGCTTTAACCGGCCGCGACCGGTTTCCAACCGCCCCCTTCCCGGCGGCGTCACTGCTGCGCGCCGCCGCGTGACGTCAGAGGCGCGCCGGGCGGGCGGGCGTTGCCATGGAGGCGGTGGGCGCCGGGGAGGAGGAGGAGGAGGAGGTGGCGGCGGACGAGTGGCTGCTGCAGTCCCTGCGCCTGTGAGGGAGCCCCGGCCCCGGCTCGGCCTCGGTCCCCCGGCCCCGCCAACCTCCCCTCCCTCCTTCTCCCCGCAGGTACGAGGACCTGCACACCTTCGAGCTCCAGGCGCCCACCCGCGTTATCGAATGGGCCCGGGGGAACCGTGAGTGAGGGGCGGTCCGGCCGCGGCAGGCAGGCCGGAGGGAGCGGGGCGGGTGGTGCTGAGGAGAGGAGAGGGACTGGGGTTTGGGGGGGGGGGGTGGTTAGGGTGGCTGGGCCGAGCCGGGGCACCGGGGGAAAGAGGGGCCATGGAGCCCCGGGGGTAGGGAAAATGGCCTCCGGGCCGGGGCCATGGAGCGGGGAGAAGGGAGGCCATGGGGTCGGGCCGGGCTAGGGCCCCAGAGAGGAGGCCAAAGCGCAGGGCCAGGACCCTAGAAGTGGGGTGAAGTGGCTGGGGCTGCACCGGGGTTCAGCCTGGGCTGGAGCTGTGGGTCTGGGTCCAGGATGGACCATATCATAACTCAGGGGTCTGGCTTGGGGAGGGTGGGGCGGGGGGGGGGGGGGATCCCTCACCGTGTCCCTGGTTCTTCATGCCCACCCCCAAGGTGTCTGCGTAGCCGGGTATGGACAGTCTGGTGGGAACGAGATCCTGCAGCTGCTCCCGCCGCCCACGCTGCAGGTGAAGGAGACCCAGGTGGGTGTTGCAGCTAGGGTGGCACCAGACCTCTCTGCCCTCTTTGGCCTGGTGTCTTCAGAGACTGGGCTGTGCCGTGCTGGGCTTCACAAGCTGTTACCTGGCCTCTGTTGTTCTGACAAGGGCTTGGCCAGGTTTTGAGCAGCTTTGGTTGAAAGCTAAAGCACGTGAGTCACCCGGCTGCTGTCCAGCTGAGGTAGCGCAGGTTGGTGTGCCAGTCGTGTAATCCTGCTGCTCTGCGGGCAGCTTGTGGCACGAAAACTTCATCTCCGGATGTGTGAACGAAAGCGTTTCATGGGGAAATAGGACAGATGAGGACACCAAGGCAAATGAAGAAGGGACTTGCTGAGATGCCCGAGCCTGGGGGACCACACTGCTGAACAGCGAGGTTGGCCCTTGGGTGGGTGATCCCTACGCTAAAGTACGAGGTGGTGTTTGGTCCCTGGGTGAGCAGAAAGCTCCTGAGCCAGACTTGCATGGATGGCAACGAACCCAGTGTCCTGGTTTCAGCTAGGACAGAGTTAATTTTCTTCCTCATAGCTGGTATAGTGCTGTGTTTTGGATTTAGTAGGAAAACAATGTTGATAACACACTGATGTTTTTAGTTGTTGCTAAGTAGTGTTTATACTAAGTCAAGGATTTTTCAGCTTCTCCTGCCCAGCCAGCAAGAAGGCTGGAGGGGCACAAGAAGCTGGGAGGGGACACAGCCAGGACAGCTGACCCAAACTGGCCAAAGGGCTATTCCATACCATATGACATCATGCCCAGTATATAAACTGGGGGAGCTGGCTGGGAGGGGGGATCGCTGCTCGGGAAGTAACTGGGCATTGGTCAATGAGTGGTGAGCAATTGCATTGTGCACCACTTGCTTTGTATAGTTTAATTGTTTTAGTATTACTATTGTCATAGTATTATTATTATTGTTATCATTGTTTTTCATTCCTTTCTGTCCTATTAAACTGTCTTTATCTCAGCTCACGAGGTTTTTTTTTTTCCTGATTCTCTCCCCCATCCCAGGGGTGGGGGGCAGTGAGTTAGCGGCTGCGTGGTGCTTAGCTGCCGGCTGGGGTTAAACCACGACACCCAGGCAGAGCTCTTGGCAGGAGCTTTCTCCAGATTTTTTTTTTCCCTTTAACTATTTTGGGATCCTTCAATTCTATAGCTCCTGTTGAAGTAGGCATTACTGGACAGCCAAGAGCTTTACCAAGCGAGAGCGTGTCTTGTGTCTCTGTCTTTTTTTCGTGGTAACCGACCACACCAAGTTCTGCACCATGAAGTGTGAAGAAATGACTTTGCCTCTGATTTCTAGGGCCTGTGTCCAGAGAGAGATTTCAAGGTGGAATGTGGTGGATTTTCAAACCGCCCGGTGTACAGCCTGAAATATGTGCCGGACACCAGGTATGGCCACGAGGTCCTTCCAGGGTGTATCGGAGATGGAGAAGGGGTTTGTCCACTAAGAGCAAGCTCCTTTTCCTTGCCTGTTTCCCAACCCAGCTGGTCAATCCTGCCAGCTCTGAGAGCAGCGTGAGTCTGGGTGGGGAGTTGCTGGCCAGTGACACGTAGTGGTCCTCCCAGAACCTTGTCTTGGTGTTTGGAGAGGAGCCGTCTGTTGGGTGCTCAGCAAAACGGAGTGCACCCCGCTGCTGCGGTACTGAAAGCTGCAGTGGTGCATCTTGTGAGGCAGCTGGCAGGGAAACTGAAGCTGCTGCTGCATGACTGGAATCCTCGGCTTCTTCCAGAAGTGAGCCGCAGGGGCTGCTGACGTCAATGCTGGCTCACCAGGGATCAATCCCTACCCCGCTTCTGAGCAACAGGGGCCTGTATAGCTCCCTTGCTCTGCCTTTTCCAACCCTTCCTTCTGCATTTGGCGCTGCGCAGAGGTGCTCAGCGGGCAGAGCAGGATACGAGTGGTTGCTGCCACCGCTCTGTAAGTCCCTGCGTATGCAGGTTCAGAAGGTTTTTTCCTGCTGTGGATTGTAGACCAAGCAAACACGCTTCCCTCTGCCTGATTCATTTCACTCCTTCAGCTCTCTCCTCCTACGCAAGCCCCCGTTGCTACTTTCGGGCTCTTTGCACCGTTCTTAGTCTAGCGCTTTTGGAAAACGTGCTAATTAAATGCCGTTGCCTGGGACTGTGTTTGCCTGGGCTGTGTAGAGCACCCTGGCATGAGGAGTTCTGGGATTATGGTCCTTATGGCCCCTTCTCTGCTCCAAGCAGGGGCAAGAGCTCCCGAGCACAGGAGCAGTGGCAGACCAGCTTGTCCCAGGCCGGGGAAAAAAGGCTGTTCTCTGCTCCTGAAGAGTTTTGTGGGGTTCTTTTTGTTTCCTCAGCTTGCTGGTGACGAGTGGACCACCAGGCAGCTCCCTCCAGGTCTGGCAGGTGTCAGCAGAGGACTCTGGTAAGGGAACATGTCTCTGAGCTTGAGTAGTTTCTCAATGTAGTCTTTACGTCAAGCATCTCTAGCTTCCCCTTCTTCCTGGGCGTAAAATGAGGAGAGGAGCGCCAGTCCCGTTCCGTGAAGTCCTGAGTGACTGCCCTTGTGTGGCAGGGGCTGGAGAAGGGCATGAGACAAGTGTCTGCACCAATTCTGGTGGCTTGGAAAGATGTGGGCTTGACGGCACAAACCTCGTACGGCAATTAGTAGGTTTAGGCCTGTCACAGTGGCTTTCCACTTACTTGTGAGCCCTTAGTCATACCAACAAAAACTCTAATCATACAGTTGGCATAACGTTCCCTTAATAACTCCAAGGGTCAGAAATGAAGAGCTCCATACATCACCTTTCAGGATACACCATGAACCGCCTCGGTTCTCCATGCCTATGTCTGCCTGCTTCTAGAAAAGGATTGCCGTTGCTTTGTCTGCTCTTGTGAAATACTTTGAAACCACCAGAAAGGAAGTGCAAAATGTTATTAGAAGTTTTCTTATTCTTCTTCATCGAAAATAAACATCTTGGTTCACAACTTTCCATGCATTTTGCTAGATTTTAAATGGCTTGTTGTCAGTCCTTGCTGGATGTGTTGGGAAGAGTGGTTTTATTCTGGAGAGGGGGGTTAGTCATAATTGGGTTTCTTATTGGTTTAGTAGGTCACTTGTAGCTTTGCGAGGCATCTTTGTGAAACAGCTTAATCTTGTGGATTACTTGACTCCTGATGTGTTTTACATCTGCTTACATCTCTTTCAAACAGATGTTATTAAATCCGTAAGTGCCATACCTACAGAAAATGGCACTGGGCAACCTTGGGCTAAAATTGCAACCATTTCAGCCAGAGCCCCATGGGTCCTTCACGGCTCAAGACTCAACAGCGTCCAAATTACAGAGGTTGAATCAAGGAAAAATGTCTACATGGCAGGTATTTCAAACCAAGTCTAATGTCTGATTTTGGAAAGTTAGGGTTTGGGTAAAGCAAGGGTAACTGCTCAAGTGGCAAATGTTTCCCTGGGTGGGTACTTCCAGACATGTGCCAAAGGGTATAAAGATATTTGCAGAAAGCACATTGTCTTGAGGAAAGAGGTTACAATGCTCTGGTCCATCTCCAGCTTCTCACTACTCCCATGACAGTAATTTCTCAGGCTTCTGCCCCAGATCTGTGCCCTACGAGAGCGCCATAGATGGTTTCAGTGCAAAGAATCGGGTTAGCAGAGGGCTGCTGTGTACGTTGTCCCAAACGAGGGAGGTGCTGGCTCCAGAGTCACATCGCTTGGGGTCGTTGAAATCGGCATCAACTTCTGAGCGAGCTCCGTGTTACTCTGTGGTCTGTCCATGCGGATGGGAGGCGGGATCGTGCCAGCCTCGTTAAACCAGCCCTGCCTTACCTCGAGGTGGTTAATCCACGTCTGGTTTGTTGCGGGTCCTGGAGACTATCTGCCTTCACCTGCACAGTAAGACTCAGTCCCCACACACCTCATCCCCTGGGGAGAAAAGTGTGTGTGTGTGTCCAGTGGCTGTAACACAGTGTGCTGAGCAAAAGGAAGGTCTGCTTGTCACTGCTCCGCTGTGTCCCCGTGCCACAGGGACTCACGTGGCTCCCGCTGCTGGAGGGTAGTGCTGTCAGAGCCCTGGTCCATGTCAGGTCCCCCGTGGGAGCTCGACAGAGCTAGTGTTAGTCGTGGGGCTGCCTGTCTCCTCTGCCTGGGTGTTAACATCACCTTTTGAGGGGTACAGACCGTGCCTGCTCCGCATGGATCCTGTGCAGAGATAATTCTCGAGCAGGCTGTCAGTCTCTGCTGCTGGCTCTCTTGAAGAACTAACTACCATTGCTTGAAAGCCACTTCCAGGGACAAGGCTGGATGTTTGCTTTCTCAGGCAAGACCGCAGCAGAGAAATCATGCAAATGCTCCTCATGGCATCTGAGATCCACCTCTCTTTTCTAGCCTCCAGAAACAGCGAGGAGCTCAGCGGCCTGGCGTTCCTGGATTGCAACACGTTGCTCCTCTGCTGCGCCAAGGGGCAGCTGTGCCTGGCTGATGTTCGGCAGCCGCAGAGTCCCTTGGAGGCTGCGTCCGTCCCCTCGGCGCTGTGTGGCGAGCGGTGGTGCATGGGAGTCGGGCGCGGACCTCAAGGCTCTGATTCAAGCTCCCAGCCCGTAGCTTGCCTCTCGAGCGGAGGGCACCTCACCCTAACAGACGTAAGAAAAACCTCAGAGTCCTTGGCCTCAGCAAAGTGCAGAGTTCCCTCTCCCAGCTCAGGTGCGGAGTTCCTGTGCGTCTCCTGGGCTCCTGCTCTGGAAGGCTGCCTTGCCATTTCAGGTATGTGCTTTGGGCAGAGATCTCCTTTTCTGGATGCTTTTTTGATCTGTATTTCTATCGAGGCCCAGTTCACCCCACCTTAATTTAAACACCCCAGTTAAGGGGTGGTTGTTCAGAGCTCCTCCTGGAGCCTGCAGAGATGTGAGCTAATCGTCCTCTGCAGCTGCCTCTCCCCAACAACTGCAGAAGGGGCCTGGATGGGTTCTGGAGGACTCCTGCTTCCCCCCTGGGAGAACAAAGTCCCCAAGCTCGTAGCAAACACTGCCCTGATAGTGCCAGTGACAGCCTGGCTGCAGGGATACGGTGCTGGTAAGGCCGGCTGGGCAGCAAGGCTGCCTCTTGGCCAGAGCACTGCAACTTCAGACTAGTGAATCTGCAAGTTTTTCAGATCTGGCCTGTATTTTCCCCGGCAGCTGTTAGCTTGAGACAAGCTCCTCGGAGGCTTGGAAGCTCTGCTGTCACAGATTGTCAGTCTGGGCCTTTGTCCTCGTTTCTGTCTCAGCAGCCCTGCAGGGAGGTGAGCGTGAGCCCAATAGGACTAGAACAAAGCAATTTACTTCTGCGGTCTCTCCGATTCCCTTTTATTCAAGGTTTTGATGGGACCGTGCACGTGTATGACGCGCGGAGCTGGGACGGCTCTGGCGGGGAAGCGGAGCCGATCTTTGTTCACAGAGGCCACGCGTTCAGCGGAGCGGGCGGCGGCAGCGGGGGCCCTCCCCTGGTCACAGTGCACACGTGGCATCCGCAGAAACCGAGAACTTTATTGTCAGCAGCAAGCGACGGTTCCCTGCACGTTTGGGACTGGGTTCAGTCTTGTGGGAAGTGTGGGTAGATCATACTTTCGGTGAGATGTGGTTTGTTTCCTGTCTATGTTCTAGTCTGCGTAGGCTGCGAGGTATCTGTTTGCGTGCAGATACTGTTTTGAGACAGTTGTAGTGAACAGAGCCAACTGTAAAGAGCGCTATTTTAATATAGTAAAAAATTTTGATCGTGTTACTTGTTCTCCTGCGTACCAGCCTTCAAATGATAGCTGTGACTGTGTAGTAGCCTGTAGTTCTGGTCGTGTCCGCTAGCAGAGAACCTCCTGCTGTCATTTTATCGTAGACCCATGTCGTGTCTGCACCATACTTTTCGGAAGAAAACAGACAAAAAAAGCATGAGTACAGTTTGAGGAAATGAGCTATTCTGTGGCATAGTTAACCCGCCGCTTTCCAGGCCCGAAGGAGCGGGGGGAAGGCTGTACACCCCATGGGGTGTTGGCATTTCATCACGTGTGTGTGTCACGAGTAGTGGCCTCCGCTCAGGAAGTCGTGGTGCAAACGCAGCCTGCTTGCAGCCTGCAAAAGGAACAGGAACAACTTTTTCAGCCCCCGGCCTGCTGCAAGCTTTGCCCTCCCCCTGTGTAACTGGAGAAAGAAAAGGCCTTGCTATCTTTTGGCTCTTTTCCCACCAACTGAAAGTTTAAATTTGATCGAGCTAATGTGATTTCCTGGGCCTGAGGAAGCCAGGCAATGACTCTTGCAACGCCTACGCTGTTACCAAGGTGTTACTTGGGTGGGGGGAAAAAAACTGTCTGCTCCTTATCCCGAACACAAAAACCAGCGTGTTTCATCGAGGAGCTGGGGAGGGAGTCGAGACCTGTGGCAGAACCTGGCAGCGGGGCAGGGGAGGGATGCGGGCAGGGGGTGCTCACCTGCAAAGCGGGGGACCCTGGCTTGCTCTGGCACTGGGGGTGCTTGTGCTGAAGCAGCCAGCCTGGATCTTGCAGTGCAAATGCCTGCAGAGGACCTGCCAAGCTGTGTCCCCTCTGTTCCGTGTCCCAGCACCCAGCGTTTGCTGTCCCCTCGTGCTTCGAAGTGCCTTTTCACGGTTATTTCTGGGGTCGGGAACTGCCGCTCCGCTTCCCTCAGAGGAGGGGTGCGAAGGGTTCCCCGCTTTTCTGGGTGTAAGCCGAGGTGAGAAGCGGGGGTTGAGGACAGGCGAGGAGGGTGCTGCGCTGGGTGAGTTGGGGTGAAGGTTGTGCTTTGGGAGGCCGGCGCTTGAAGCGGCTGGGGAAGCCTTGGCGCTGGGAATGCGGCGTACTGAACCGCGCTGTGTCATGGCAACAGCTCTTTGCCTGCCGGTGCTAAGGCTGAAACCTCCTCCTATCTACGCCGTAACGATAACACGGGGAAGCTCCGCACTGCTCGCCTCGTGGGTCTCCTCCCAGCACAAGCCCTGTGGGCTCTTCCACTCCACACCCAAAACTATCCCTGCCTACGTGGCAGCGTGTGAAATGGCTCGGGGGGGAGCGTGTCCTGCCCGAGGCCGGGGGCTTTGATGCTTGCTCACCTACCAAAGCCATAGGTCTGTCTCACCACCGGCAGCGGCAGTTGCTGTACCAGCGAAGAGAAAAAAAGCCTGTTTGAGCCCAGGAGGAGCTGAGCGCTCATGCAGGAATGCCTGGTCCTCCTTTCCACCCCTGGAGGGTCCCCAGCAAAACCAGTCCAGCTGTGGAAACGGATTCTGGCCAGGGCCTGGGAGGATTTCTGCCCCAGTGAGGGGCAGCTAGGAGGGCTCCTGGCTTTCCAGTCTCTCTACATCTGCTCTTGAGTGCGTTCCTACCTGCTGTGGGAGAGCACAGTGTGCCCTTCCCCTGAACCAAGACCTCCGGGTTCGTGAGTTTAGGAGGTGGCTTTTCTGGCCCAAGACTGGGAGCAGGCGCAGTTCCAGGAAGGGCAGCGTGTGGTGGATCGGTACACGGCACGGAGGGTTCCCCAAGTGGGATCCTGGCACTCGAGGGATCTTTTTTGAGCACCCCTGGGGAGCGGGAGATTTGGGAAACTGAGGTGCGCAGCTCCGCTGCTGCAGCTCCTCTCGGCTCCTCCGCAACACGCAGCCTTTAGATGTGGAAACGCGCACCAGGGTGAGGGTCTGGCCCTGGAGGAGGTGGGCTCTGAGGAGGAGAGATGACCACTGCAGCCTTCCCGGCAACCAGGCTTCATCTTCCTCGCTGTTTCCTTTGCGGGGACGTGGTGGAGGAGCTGGCAAGCAGAAGCAGCAGAGCCAAGCCTGACCCCGTCCCACGTCACAGTGATGCAGGTAGAGCAGAGAGGACAGGGAAGCAAACTTGCTTGGCTTTCTAGAGAGATGAGGCTTAAGCAATAGCACAGTTTGTACTCATCTAAACTTCCCCTTTTTTTTTTTTTTTTTTCCCCAAAATAGCTTAAGCCTTTGTGTCCAGCTTGAACCAGATTTGACAGGGGACTGGAGATGTCCAAAATATTAAGTACTTGCAGCTGCCGTAGAAAGGGATTATGCGCAGAGGAGGGATCTCCCTTTAAACGTGACGCTGGAGAACTCGCACCGGGCGGTAAGGGCATTTCTCCCAGAAATGCACCACGTGGACCTTCAGGCAATGTGCCTGGGCAATGCCTGAACGTTTGATCAGAGGGTCCGGTCGTGTGACTGTGGCGACCTTGGCTTTGCTGGAACCAGATTTGCCCTTGGTGGGGAAGGTTGGGATGGCTCCAGCCCCCGGCGCAAATGCTGACCCCCCCGAGATGACCGACTTAAGGACAGTCTCTCCTTCCCCACAGCATCAGCGTGGCAAGGGGCAGCTCGCAGCTGCGTTGGACATGGATGTGTCCAACCTCTGCGCTCCCTGGGACCATGGAAAGGTCCTCCAGGACCCCTGTCTTCACTGAGGCAAGCTGGCCACAGAGCTTTCCTCTCTGGTTTAACCCCAGGGCATGGTATCGCAGCGGGGGAGAGCGAGCGGGCTGGACATGCAGGGCTGGAGAGATGTTTCCCAGCAGGGAGCGAATCCAAAATGGTGCTGTGGATGCTGGCCAGAGCAAGCTGGGCTCTGGGTTTTTCCTCCTTTGCCTGGGAGGGGACAAGCCACAGCCCTTCCCTGAGGGACTGTCCCCCAATTCAGGCCCAGAAAATGGGGGGGTTATTTGGCTCATCCCCCAGTCCTGGCTCCTCCTGCTCCCAGGGGAGGATGAGAAGGTCACTGCAGCATCAGCTCCCCGCTGCCTGTGTGCCAAGGCGGAGTGGTCCAGCCCTGGAGCTGCCGTCACGCTGCTGCGTGGACATGTCTACCCTCCTCGCCGTCCCTCCTGGGATGCCCACCCACTGCAGCGCTGGACTTGAGCCGTGGACTTGAATCACACGCAGAGATGTGGAGGCATTGCTGCGTCCTTCCGAGGAGAAGCAGAGGGTTTCGGGGCCTCCATCCTCGCTGCTCTCCCTGGCTCCTTCTCAGCCCCTTGCTGGGAAGACATGATTTGCGAGTCGGGGTTTTTATTCTGCAGCGTGAGGCTGTGTGCTGCAACAACGAGGGGAGCTACGGCGAGAGCAGGAGCTCAGTCTCCTGCGCCCAAACAGAGATTGTGAGAGCAGAGGCAAACTTAATGCGACTATTTCGTGCAACACTAGGGGATGAGAAGAGGCTGATGCTTGCAGCGCTGCTGCCGACACTGCTTTCGGAGGGTGCCTGGATGTTTTTAAGGACTGGGGACTTCTGCTTCGAGGCCTTGCGTTGCTCTCTCAAACTGCTGGGCCGTGTTTGTGGGAAGGAGATCGGCACGGGCTGGCCTTGGCTGGATTTAACAGGGCAGTGCCTGTGTGTGTGCCCGTTCCCCTGGCAGCTGGAGCATCCTCTGCTCCTTGAGAGGCCGGGACACCTCCATTTGCACCGAGGGCCATCCAAATTGCTCTGTCCCACAGGACAATGACACAGGTTTGGTTTCCAGCTCTCAGCGTCATCCCTGGGAGTTTTTCCTCCCTTCTGCTACCTCGGGTACAAATGCACAGCGGCACGGCACTGGAGAGACCTCAGCTTTTAAAGCTGTCTGGCTGCTGCAGGAGGTTGGGGTTTATGATGGACACTATGCTGGCTGGTATTCCTTCATGCTTGTGGGCACGAGCTCCTGGATGTATCGAGCCCTGCAGTGCCAGCTTTTAGGGCACAACTTCTTAAACCATCAGCTACGAGGAGTTCCTCAGCAGGACGCAGACTGGACATCATTGCTCGTTTAACAAGTAGCTTGTTAGTACGCCGTGCTCGCCGGGTACCGCGCGGCCTTGCATTTCGTTTCCGAAATCATGCCCAGTCCCTGCTGCGGGATACAGAAACCTTCATCTCCTCCCTGGCTCCCACTGAAACATCAGCCTGTCTCTGCGCCCCGGGGGAAGGCCGTCATCGGCACAGCGATGAGGGGACGGAGAGGGACGGGGTGGCTCGGCGGAGTGGCCGCAAGCACGGTGGGTGCTGCTGCTCACCCCGGTCCTTGGCAGGAGGAGCAAGATCCCCCGCGGTGGCCGTGTCCATCGGCGCTGGTCTCCTAGGTCCCCTCGGTATTTCTGGGGCAGGGTATAGCCCATCGTGAGAGCGGAATGCCCTGGATGCCTGTCTCTGCTGGCAGGGAGCCCAGGCAGGGCAGGCTGAAGCTGCCTGAGTCTTTTCTCACCCAAACAACCGAGATTTCAGATGTTAGCTAAGAGCAAGAAGGGTGCTGGGGTGGTGGGAGGTGTGCAGGTCGTGCCCGGGCAGGTGGCTCTCCTGTGCTCCCCCCGCGTAAGAAACAGCTCGGTGCGAGTCCTGTGGCATTTTAGCATCGATTTGTGTGGTTTCTGCTACAGCCTGAAGCTCGCAGAGTGCACGCGCGCGCCCGGACATTTGGTGTGAGCTGAGGACAGAAGCCGAGCCGGCATTTACCTGCTGTGTCTGTGTGAGCTTGGAAGCCAGGATGCGGCGGGGAGCAGGGAGACACGATGGCCAAAGTCTCCTACAGCCAGATAAGAAGATCTGGGGGTTTTGGAGGGGCAGCTGAGGCAGACATCGAGTCCCAGAGACCAGGCAGGGCTGTCCCAGCACCGAAGTATGGGCAGGCAGCAGCCGCAGGGGTGCTGGAAACAGCGGGGCTGGAGATGGGACGCTGCTGGAGACTTGGCTTGCATGTTAATGCATGAACAAATTAATTTGCTAGGGAGGAAACGTGGAGCCGAGGACAGGAGCAGCAGGCTGCGAGATGCGTGACGGATCTGCTCTGTATTTGCATTTGACTTGCTGTGTGACAAGGAAATCTGCTCTCTGTCGATGAGTTTGCATTTGACTTGCTGGGGTGGGACAGAGCGGCAGAGAGGGGGGCGAGAGCCTCCGTACCCCCCCAGCCCCGCGATCGGGTGCCACGTTGTGGAAGACCCCAGGACTGTGCCAGCTCCCCTGTCCTGAGCCAACAGAAGTGTCCAGGCGCTGGGACTGTATTTTATTTTATTTTTTTTTTCTGAGTTTAATAAACTAGAATAATTTATTTGACAGAACACAGAAACATCACAGATACGGTGGAGAAACCAAAGAAGCAGGTTATCAATGAACAGTACAAAGTAACCACTTTACAAAAAGAAGTACCACGCTGCCCATCAGCTTTACCCAAAAATAACGAGGGGGGGGCCTCAGCTCTGCACCCCCCGGACGGTGGCGGGGATGGAGCTATCCCCACGGGTTGCTCTCAGATGACAATGCTGACCGCAACGGCACAATAAATACTGAGAACGGCCTCTCGGTCGGTGGTGGGAGACCTGAGCCCCCGCAGACCCCGCTGGGGGTCCGTGGGGTGGGATGGGTCCCCGGGCACCCAGCAAGGGAGCCCCAGGACGGGCACCGCCAAGCCAGGAGGCGCAAGCATCTGGTGAAACATTGGTTAGGGTGGCAAACGCTGTGTTCCCCTTCCCCTCCCTACCCCCAAATAGGTGCTTGACCCCATGCAGGCACAGACAGGGGGGAAAACATCGACCAGGGGAGCTTTGCAGCTTGGGGGGAACCAAAGCATCCCTGGTGTGACCCCGCTGGGAACAGAGCTGTTACGCCACGACTCCGCTGTGCTGAGAAGAGGCATTTGCAGCCTCTCCCAAAGCAAGCACCGTGCGCGGCTGACGGCACGGACCCACGGGGGGGCTACGCTTCCTCGCTGCCGACCCTGTCCCTGCGGGCCGTCTCCAAGTCCGCTGGCCTTACCTGGCCCCGGCAACTCACGGCTCTGAGCTCGCTTCCTCCAGGGAGGCTATATTGGTGTAAAAACCGATGCAGCTGAAGAATAAACCCCCGGGGTTGGCCGCTTGAGGAGGATTTGGGGGTAAGAGCAGGGGGGAGCGATGCCCACCCGTCTTGCCGGCTCCAAACCCTGGTGCCGGGTCGAGCCTTGGCCGGGGAGCAGTTGGGCTCAGGTCTCGGGCAGGGTGCAAGGGTCAAAGCCAAGCTCGTGCATCCCGGAGAGGGAACACATGCAGCAGGGCCAGACAAGGAGGGGACAGGCGGTGGGCGAAAGGAGGGGACATTCGAGGTGCGCGGGTGCCCCTTCCTATGAGCAGGCTGCCTAGAAAAGATTCCCCCCCCCCCCATTCTGCTGCACCCCCACCTCCCTGTAGCAAACTGGTGTTGGGACTGGACTTATATAAAACGCATAAAAGAGGCAGCTCATCGGAAAGGGCTCGGAGTGCAGGGGGGTGGGGGGAAAGGGGCAGGGGGCTAAACAGGGGCGGGGGGGGGCTAAGGCGAGGGGTGCTGCGACCCCGCAGCCCCCCACCCTGTGCCTCCAGCACCCCTCCGGCCGTACCCTGCACGGGAAACAGCAGCTCTGGCAGCTGGATGAAGAGTGACAACACGGCACAGCTGGAAGGTTATAATTGCTGTCGCCATCGGGCGATCCGTAGGCTCCCGGTACAGGTAGAAAACAAAATTAATAATTATACAAAAGAGAAGAAGCCTAATGCACGGGTGTTACTGGCGCACGCCGGCCCGGCGAGCTGGGGGGGGCTCGCTTATCTGTCGTTGAGCTGCGGGGAGTTTGTCCGCTCCTCCTCGTCCTCCTTGTCGTCCTTCATGCCTTTGAGTCGCTGGCGGGCAAAGTCTTCGAACACGATGTCGTCGTCACTAGCGGAGACAGAAGGGAGAGGGGCTTTACAGGGGGACGGGGTGAGTGGCAAGCCCGGGATTTGGGGGTACCCACCGCAAGGCTGTCCCGGCTCGCACGGTGAAGGCAGGCGTGCTCCCACATGCTCAACCTGCACCGCGGTATTTCAGCAGATCGGGGGGCTCTTAAAACCCCGTCCTTCAGCAAACAGCCTCGTTTTTTAAAGCTTTACCAATGCTTGCCCTCTGCACCCCCAAAAAAAGCCCCCAAATGGGTGGCTGCCCCAGTGCTTGCTCGGTGAGCGAGCTGAGCAGCCCAGGAGTGATGTGCGGTGGGCGCAGCTCTGCATCGGCAGCCCGCGGCATCACCGGGGCTGTCTGCACCGTTTGCTCCGCTCCTCGGGGACCGTAGCCCCGCAGAGAGCGGCTGGGTTGGCAGAGCACTGCAAAAACCTCCCAAACCCACTTATTCCAGCACAAACACGGAGCTGGGGATTAATCCGGGTGGTGCAACACAACTGCAGCATCACCAGCCCTGGGGCACGCACCCCCATCCCCGGGAACACCCCCCCACGCCCCCCCCCCCCGCCACCGCACGATCCCGGTGGGCGCTTTCTTACTGCGCTTTCTCCTGTTTTTTGGAAAGCCGTGCAGGGAGATGGCGAGGGAGGAGAGAAGAGAGACGGGCATGGCATGCGTTACGGGTTACGCGCGCGGGGTTAGTCATCGCGTGCCGATCCCACAGCACGGCACAGCACGGCACGGCACGGCACGGCAAGCGTTAGTGGGTTAGCGGGGTGCCATGCAACCTCTGCAAATGCTTCGCATTCCCACACAGACCCCGGGGAGAGGGGGTTTTTTTTTTTGGTCTCTTACTTTGTGTCAAGCTCTATCAGATTTGTATCTATGGGCGCTTCGTTCTCTGGAACTGAACAGAGGGAAGTATGGCACAGGGTTAGTCACCGCAGACACCGGGGTCGTCGCCGCCGTCCCACCGGGTGGGTACGACCCCCCCCCGGGGTTTGGCTCACCGGGGTGATGGGGGCACCCCCATGGTTTTAGCCCCGGGACTTACTGCCCTGTGAACGGGTTGCCATGGGCTCGACGGGAGCCGAAAATCTCCACCGGGCACCGCGCAGCCTCGCTGGCACGGATAAGGGAGCGGGCTGACCCCCCTGCCCCCCGCCCCACACCACCTCAAAGAGGGGCTGCCCCACATCCAGGGCCGGATACTCACCGTCCCGGTGTGCCGGTTCCTCCTTGGGTTTGGGATGCATCAGCGTGAAGGGCAGCTCCACTGCGACGTCGCTGCAAGAGATGCCGGGGTAAAGCACGGGGCTGCCTGCGCTCTGCTGACAGAGCGGGGCGAACTGGGGGGGGCCGGGGCCAGAGCAGCACCCCCACATTTCAGCTGCCAGGGAGACCACAAAGCCGGGCAAAAACCTATATTATCCTCTGCGTAGCCTCTTTACAGCTATCACGCTTCTTGCTTGAGCTTGACCCCGTGGTTTGGGATCAGCAGAAACCCCCCCCCGGCCCCGGCTGTGCCAGAGGGCACGAGGGAGGAGATCAGCGCAGCAAAAATCTGCCTTTTAGCAGCTCAGCAGCAGCTGGGGATCCAAATCCCCCAGGTTTAGGCTGCGTGCCGGCAGCGCCGTGCGAACGGCAGCGAGGTCTGGGCACCCCCGGCGCTGCGGGAGGGATGGAGGAGGCGTACCGAGTTTCCCAGGGCTCAGCGGGCACAGTGATGGCAGGGCGGGACAGCCCCAACACGGCCCCGAGCTCCTCCGGGGATGGCGTAGGACGGAGCTCTGCCTCTTCCACCCGCAAGCGTGTTGTGGCGGCGGGGGGGGGGGAAAAAGCTTGTCGTGTGTGTCAGCTACAGCCCCAGCGTCCCCTGGGAACGGCGAGCGGGCACGGGCGGGCATGGGGAGCCGTGGTCCCCATGGGACCCCACAGGAGGGGAGCAATGTGAGGATGGAGACCGGGAAAGCCCCGGAGACTCTCCTCTCCATGGCCGGAGATGCTCAGCCCCAAGGAGCCACCTCCGTGCTCTGCTCACTGTCCCCAGCAGCACCCACGGGCCCTTCTCGCACTAGCCCCGCTGCTCTGGCATGGCGGGGGTGGGGGACGCAGGATCCGACCCCCCCCTAACCCCACAACTCATCAGCCCCACCACCCCAGCCCCGTCTCTGCAGGCTGCCCGGCTTTTGGCTTCGGGTGAGCTGGTGCCACCCCAACGGTGGTGGCATCCCGAGGACGAGCGTGGGTGGCAGCGGAGGGGACCGAGGGGCCGGCGGGGGGTGCAACGAGGGGCTGCGGCGGCGATTCGGGGGCGTTCGGGGGGAGCGGCGCGGGCGTTACCTGGAGGCGAGGTCTCCCAGCAGGCTGGCGTGGGTCACAGGAGACAACACATTAGTCACCGTCCCCTAAGGACATGCAACCCCCCCCGCCACCTTGTGTCCCCCCTCCATGCTGCTGAATCCCACGGGAGGTTTGGGGGGGTTCAAGGACCCCACCCATGGCACAGGAGGGCTGCAAGCAGGGCCCCGTCCTGCAACAGGGGCTGCGGCAAAGAGAAGGAGCGGGGGGCGCGGGGTGGTTGTACGGATTAAGGACCCCCCCCAGCAATGGCCGCGCCGGCGTCCCCAGAAAGGGCCACCTTGCCCAGAGCTGGGCTCTGCCACAGCTTCGCCATCCTGCCCCCGGGGAACCGCACAGCATCCCGGGGTGGGGGGGGACGCGCCGAGACCGGTCCCAAGCCCAGAGGAGAGCAAGGAAAGAGAGGGGGTGCAGCATGGGGGGGGGGGGTGTCCCCAACACTCACCCTCCTCGTGACACCACCAGCTTCACCTTCACCTTGTAGGAGACGATAATGCCCAGGATCTCCTTGTTGGCTCCGTCTCTTAACCTGGAGGAAGGGGCAGGTGGGCATCAGCGACGGGGATGTCCACGGGGACCAGTCCCCCGTCCTCCTGAAGGTCCCCCCACCGGGTCTCCTCCACCCCGAGCATCACCCCTGGAGCAGGAGCTGGATGCCCACCGGGGCTCGGTCCTCCCCCAAGCCCCGCCGGCGCTGCCGGAGGGAGCAGGAGCCGCGGGGGCGGTCGGGGTGGGGGGCTCACAGCGTGCTGGAGGCCAGGTTGGTGTCCTCGTGCTTGAGCTTGCCGTCCAGCGCCAGCCCCCGCTTCTCCCGGTTGTTGGCGAGGAAGGGGGTCAGGGTGTAGACTTTGCAGAACGTCGAGCTCGGGGCCACCATGTCGCTGGGGATGACGGCCACCATCAGCCAGAGCCCCAGCTCCCCCCATCTCTGACAACCCCACGGGCCACCGTGGACATCTCCATCCCAGCCCCAGCCCAGGGAACATCTCTGTCCCAGGCCCAGTCTAGAGGACATCTCCTTCCCAGCCCCAGCCTGGTGAACATCTCCATCCCAACTCCAGACCTAGCCCAGATATCTCCATCCCAGCCCAGGGAACATCTTCCCAGGCCCAGTCTGGAGGACATCTCCATCCCAGCTCCAGCCTAGAGGACATCTTCCCAGGCCCAGTCTGGAGGACATCTCCATCCCAGCCCCAGCCTAGAGGACATCTCCATCCCAACTCCAGCCCCAGCCCCAGCCTGGGGAACACCTCCATCTCAACTCCAGACCCAACGCAGCAGACATCTCTGTCCCTGCCCCAGCCTGGAGTTCACCTCCAGCCGGGGGGATGCAGAGGGTGACATCCCCCAGGGTGCCATCAAAAAAAGGGTCTCCATCTCCCCGCGCCTCCCACCAGGACCTGCTTGCCAAACACAACATCCCACTGCATTGAAGGTGCTGCATTGGGGCAGGAGG
This sequence comes from Gymnogyps californianus, assembly GCF_018139145.2. Taxonomy (NCBI): domain Eukaryota; kingdom Metazoa; phylum Chordata; class Aves; order Accipitriformes; family Cathartidae; genus Gymnogyps; species Gymnogyps californianus. The sequence goes on along the minus strand of NC_059471.1, from coordinate 945,105 downwards.
CCTCCAAAGCTCCTCCAAGGTCCCCGGGGCCCCTCGCGATGTCCCCGAGCAGCCGGTACTCACTCGGCATCCTCCACGGCCACCGGACACTTGTACTGGGCGGTGTTGAAGAGGCAGATGTCGGCGTACTGGCGCACTGGGGCGAGAGATGGAGAGACGGGGGTCGGGGAGGGTCCCCGCGGGGACGGGGACAGCAGCCGGGGGGGGAAGCCCCATTCCTCACCTGAGATTTTGATCTTCTTCACTGTCTTGTTGGTGTTGTTGGTAACGTGGACGTTGACGCTGATGGGCTCTCCGTGGTAGTAGATCTGTGGGGAGCAAAGGAGGGGGGACGGTGAGGTCCCTGTCCTCGCCGGGGTCACCCCACCGGTGTCCCCTCCCCAGTCCTCGCCCACCTCCTTGTCCAGGGACGCCTCGAGGTGCAGTGGTTTGTCCGACATGAGGAACTGCCGGGTGGTCTCTGCCATGGGCTGGGGGCCGGGTCGCTCCGGTGCGTACTGGACCTTACGGATCACCAGGCGCACCGAGTTCCTGGGGGGGAGACGGCAAGAGGAGAACCCAGGCGTCCGGCTGCCTGCAGGCAGCTCTGCCCGCAGGCTGCCCTCTTTCTTGGCCCGTTTTGGGTCAAAGGCCCTCTTTTCTTCTGGTCTGCTGGGTCAGGAGAAGGATGTCGTGGGAGGTCCCGGCTGGATGCCCAGCTCGCCTGGGCTGCAAGGGGGCAGCCCCACGGCCATGCCAGGCTGCCTGCGTGGCCCCACGTCACGGCAGGGCTGGGCTCCTTGGCTGCAGCGCAGCGGTAGACGTCTCCATCCCAACCCATAGATCATCTCTCGCCCATCCCTACCCTGGAAAGCATCTTCATCCCAGCTCCATCCTGGGGAACACCTCTATCCTGGAGAGCATCTCCATCCCAGCCCCAGCCTGGAGAACATCTCTGTCCCTGCCCTGGGGAACATCTCTGTCCCAGCCCCAGCTTACAGGACATCTCCTTCCCAGGACCAGCCTGGAGGACATCTCCATCCCAGCCCCAACCTAGAAGACATCTCCGTCACAGCCCCAGCCTGGAGAACATCTCCGTCCCAGGCCCAGCTTGGAGAACATCTCTGTCCCAGCTCCATCCTGGAGAACATCTCCATCCCAACTCCAGCCCCAGCCTAGCAAACATCTCTGTCCCAGCCCCATCCTGGAGGACATCTCCATTCCAGCCCCATCCTAGAGGACATCTCCATCCCATCCCCATCTCACCCACTGTGGGTAGCAAACCGAGGTGCCCCTTTCCCACTGCCGGGTCGCAGCCCCTGCCAGCACCCCAAGGATGCTGCTCCCACCCAGGCTGGATGGATCCTCTCCGCTCACCTCTTGTGGATTTTCTCCTCCAGGTTCTCCGCACAGAAAGCTTTGACCTCGTAGTCCACACCGCAGGCCTGGAAACCGGGAGGGGGCAGAGAAGGAGGCAGAGGGACCCCTTTGCACCCCCTTCAAGAGGTGACCCCAACCAACGGCCGGTCACCACTGCCCGGTGGCACAAGGACGGGTGCACCTTACCTTCCCCGTGTCCTCCGGACCCGGCTGCAGCGTGACGGAGCATGGCAGGTTGGGGGGGATCTGAAGGGAAAGGGGGGTTTAGGAGCGGGGCTGGGACCCCCATCCTCAAGCCGGCTTTTTGCCCCGGAGATCCATGGCATCACCCGCTCGGCTGCGGGGCCGGGCGCTGCATCCCTTCTCGGTGCCACCCCGGCACCGGCACCGGAGCCGGGCTTTTCCTGGTGCTGCCAACATTTCCCCTTCCTGCCCGCGGTGGGGGAAGACAGCCAGGAAGGATTTCCTCATTTTCCTAATTGCATTTCCTAACTGCATGGTGCCTTTTTCCTTCTGGCTGTATTTCAACCCAAGTCCCGCTCCGAATCCGTCCTGGGCAGCGGCTCGGCCTCCCCAGACCCAAATCCCGAAGGGTTACGAAAATCCATGGGTTTGGGGTTGTGGGTTTTTTGGTTAATCCGGGAGATTTGGAGGAATTAAATCGTTTCGGAGGGGCTCAGGGCTGTTTGCGAGCCCACAGGGCTCAAGCCTGGAAAATGCCACTGGGTCCCCCCCCCGGCTCCGGGAAAGGGGGCAGCTGCCTGTCGCCAAAGCTGCGCCGGGGAAATTGGGGGTGCGGGAGCACAAAATTGGGGTCTACCCCCATCCCGTTCCCCACTGGAGCTGCCCAAGCCCTGCTTCGCTTTGGGGAGCACCCCAGGTTGGTGTCACTGCCCCAGTCACGCTCAGGGCATGGACCCCCTGCGCCGCATGCGCCCCGTGCCTCAGTTTCCCCGCTGGTGGCTGCTTTTTGCTCCTGAGTTTTAAGATCCACTAACAAAAGCTGCATCTTCATCATGGGTGGCAGCATCTCACCCCCAGCCATGACCCTACGGGGCCAGAGGGGACCCCGGGGCTGGGGGGGGGGGTGTCACCGTCCCCTCCAGCAGCAAGGGAAGAGCACCCAGGAGCATCGTCACCCGCTGCCGCCCTACCTCGAAGGTGAAGGGGTAGGCGTGCTCGCCCAGCTTCTTGATCAGCCGCTCCTGCAGCCGCGTCAGGGGCTTCTTCTCCTCGGGGACCGGGGGGAAGGCCTGGGCGTTGGCCACGAAGAGGTCCTTGCGGAAGGTCAGCCCCAGCACATCCAGGTCCTCGCGGCCGTAGCGGAAGGCGCAGGTCAACGTCACGAAGACTGGGGAGGGTGACAAGGGGTGGAGGTTGGTGGCAGGGTGGCATCACGGCGCGGTGGCATCGTGGCGCGGTGGCATCGTGGCGTGGTGGCATCGTGGCGTGGCGGCACCGTGGCATGGTGGCATCATGGCATGGTGGCATCATGGTATGGTGGCATCATGGTGTGGTGGCATCGTGGCGTGGTGGTATCGTGGTATGGTGACACCACGGCATGATGGCATCACAGCATGGTGGCATCACGGCATGGTGCCACCATGGTATGGTGGTATCATGGCTCATCCCAGTCCCACCAGCATGGGGAAGGGGTGGTGGCTCCCAGGAGGTGCCATGGTGGGGAGATGGGGATGCAGCCCGGGGACCAGCCAGATGTCCCTCGGGGTGCCCACCACAGGACCCCCATCCTCTGCAGGACAGGGCACCCGCCGTGGGGACAGGGGGCTGGAAAACGTCACCTGAGGGCCCAGAGATGCCAACACCGGGGCAGGACCGCGCGGGGACACCGGCCGTCCCCTGCGGTGGTGCCACCTCCGTGGCCCCAGGCACGAGGGACCCCGAAGGGAGCCGTTACCTTTTCTCTCCTTCAGGTACTCGGGATCCACCAGCACCACTCCGTCTGCAAGGGAACACCGCAGCGTCAGGGGACACGCCGGCAGGGACGGGGTGGGGACACCGGCAGGGTTGGGGGGGACACCGGCAGGGTTGGAGGGGACATGCCAGCAGGATTAGGAGGGGCCACGATTGTGACACGTAAAGGTCCCCTTTATACAGAGAGGCATCGCCTCAGAGCTGCCAGCCGGGGCTGGGTGGGGGACACGGGGGGACAGGCTGCACCCGCCGCACACAGGGGACAAGCAGCGACACGGGGTGGGGGACCGTGCCGGGGACCCCGGGAGCCCCGCGGTGCCCAGCTCCTCATGTGCTACCAGCCACGCGCCTGCCACTGAAGATGGATATAGCTCAGTATTTATAAATTTTTTTTAAATTTATATGTATTTTTAAAGCCTTCTCTCTGCAGGATGAGAGAGGGGGCGGGATTCGGGCTCTGCCTCCCGGGGTAATTAATCCACGGAAGCTGCAGGCGTCTTAAATGAGTAATAAAACACGAATATTATTCGAAACCGGCTGTTTTCTGACTCCTCTGGCGCGGGGGCTTCTCCGGCAGCTGTCCCTTAGGGATGCAGCCACTGCCAGCGGCTGGGGATGTCCCCGGGGCATCTCCCGGGGGGGGGTCCCTGCTCCCCAAAAACCTTTCCTCCCGCTCACACAGGCTCAAGCGAGCCCAGCCCACCCCGGTGCGTCCCCCCCACCCGAATCGAGTTCCCCCAGCCCCACGTACCCACGGGGTCCACCACGTCGATGTGATCCACGAAATCCCTCTTTCCCAGATAGACAGTGAGCTGCGGGGAGGGATGGGGGGGTCAGGGATTCCCAGAGCAGCCCCCCCAGGCTCCTGCAGCCGCATCCATGCCGGCAGAGCTCCCGGGGGGGGCTGTCCTGGGGTCCCCTCGTCTGATCACCACCCACTGGAGTCCATCACCCTCATGGTCCCCATGGGCCACCCCGTCCCTGAGGCACCCAAAAGCCAGCCCCCCCCCCCCCCCCGCCCCCCGCCAAGCCCCGGCCCCAGGCAAAGCCTGGAACCCCTCCAGATGTCCCCAGACCTGGTGGCATCTGGAGGAGGCACTTGGCATCTGGGGACGTTTGGGTCAAGGTCAAGCGCCAGCTGGCACCCCATGGACTCGTCCCCGTGGGTCTTGCCGGTGGGGCAGGGCTGAGCCCCACAGCGTCACCCTCCCAGCTTTCTCCTGATGGGGAAACTGAGGCACGGGGCACAGACGCATCACTCAAGGGTCAGCAGGAGGATTCTCCCCGGGGAATGCCGGGCACGACGGAGAGGAACACCAGCTCCAAGCCGGGAGCGAGCCTCGGTGCCGGTGCACGTTGCCGCCGGGTTGGATAGTCCCCGACTCGCCGGCTCGGCATCCCTGGCACCAAATCGGATTTGCCTCCCGCCACGCAGCCCCGGCAATCCCAGCCTGATCCCGGCTGGAGCTGGTTAGCTCCCGACCCCAGCCTCATTCCATTAGATGACTGAATAAATAAGCCTTTCCCTCCAGCACAGGGCAGGCAGGAGCAGGCAGCTGCCAGGCAGGGGGTTACGCTGCCAGACTCATGCCAGGGGCTGCCTAAAAACCCCATGGGCAGGGCTGTCTGCACCCTGGCATCCATCCGCTTAAACCCATGGGGGGGCTGCAGGCAGCTCCGCCACCGACTGAACCCCTGACCTTGGGTAAGCCCCCCCACAACCCTGCCGTGCCTCAGTTTCCCTTCCTGCTGGTGTGGCAGGATGCTCAGGCAGCAGGCAGCTTGCAGGGCATCTTTGGGGTCTGGGTTCACGCCTGTCTCCCGCTCCTGCCTGTGCTCGCAGGATTTGGGGGGGGGGGTCACCCCAGGAAGCACCGGCTCCCCCCACTTCCCCCCCATCTCCCCGGGGAGCCACCGGCCTCCCGCTTACCTTCCCGTTGGGACTGGCTTTCTTAAACACCCTGCAAAAGAGCAAAGGCGGGGGGGGTGTTAGCAGCTGGGGCACGGGGCACCCATGGGTGCTGCGGGATGCATTTGCATCACGCCAGGGCGGCACCGGGCAGGTGATGGTACCTGACCCCATACGGCACGGGACCCACAGTGCCTGGCCCCACACAGCGTCACAGGGCACAGACTGATGGTACCTGACCCTATATACCATAAGGGAGCACAGAGAGCCTATTCCCGATTCCATACGGCACCGGGGAACCTGGACATTCAATCCCTGACCCTATATATCACAGGGCAGCGGCCAGCCCCAGCCCCGTGCCTCAGTTTACCACCCAGCTGGCACGTTGGGGCTGGGAGGGGACCGGCGCGGAGGCAGGGCCGGACGCCTTCCCGCAGTGCGGTTACGCCAGGGAGGGGTTTGGCCCCTTGCCTGCAGCAGGCAGGGCGTCCCGTCTGGCAGCCTCCTGCCCCGGCGCGGGGAGGGGGCCTCGTCCTTGGGGGAGTCCCCGTGTGGGTCTGCCCTGAGCGGGACGGGACGGCTCTGCTGCTGGGCGAGGGGCTGTGCAAGGTGCCGTGCAAGGTGCAGTGCAAGGTGCAGTGCAAGGTGCAGTGCAAGGTGCAGTGCAAGGTGCAGTGCAAAGGCCCTGCCGTGCAAGGTGCAGTGCAAGGTGCCACGGAAGGCGCTGTGCAAAGGCCCTGCCGTGCAAGGTGCAGTGCAAGGTGCCATGCAAAATGCTGTGCAAAGGCCCTGCCGTGCAAGGTGCAGTGCAAGGTGCCACGCAAGACGCTGTGCAAAGGCCCCGCCGTGCAAGGTGCAGTGCAAAGTGCCACGCAAGATGCTGTGCAAAGGCCCTGCCGGGCAAGATGCCGGGCAAGGTGCCATGGAAGGCGCTGTGCAAAGGCCCTGCTGCGCAAGGAGCAGCGCAGGGTGCGGTGCAAGGTGCCGTGCAAAGGCCCTGCTGTGCAGGGTGCAGGGCAAGGTGCCACGCAAAGGCCCTGACGTGCAAGGTGCGGTGCAAGGTGCCAAGCAAGGTGCCGTGCAAAGGCCCTGCTGTGCAAGGTGCGGTGCAAGGTGCCGTGCAAAGGCCCTGCTGCGTGAAGCCAGGCTTTCTGCAAGGCGGGGAACAGCACGGCAGAGGGGCAGCCCCCGGCAAGCTGCACAGACCCCCGCTCACGGCCCCCCCCTGCACGCAGAGCTGCTCAGCCCACCCCAGGAGACGGACGTCGTTTCTCCAGCCCAGGCCGAGCGGCGCGGGGAAGGGTCCCTGGGGGGAGAAGCACCCGGCGGCGCAGCCCCCTTGGGTGCCAGGATCCGGCCGACCCTCGGCATCCGCTGCCAGCGCCCTGCTCCCGAAAACAGAGGCGTCGGGAAGCCAGCACAGCACATCACCGCACGGGGAAGGCGCCCAGATGCCGCCGTGACGGGCAGCAGCCCGAAGCCCGCAGGCAGCAGAGCTGCATCCCAGCACCCAGCTGCCTTCCAGCACCTTCCTCTCTGTTTACGGCTTTAATTTGTTTCTAATTACCTGAGAGTAAATTAAAAGTAAGGTTTGCGCCACACACGGGGATATTAAAATGGGGGTTGGGGTGAGGCTGCAGCATTGCGGCACGGCAGCTCCCTGGGGACGGGGATGAGCCCTGTGGGTGCCCGGGGAGCTGGCAGCAGCGTGGGACCACGGGGACACGTCACCCAGGACGGGGCCACCCCGAGGGATGAACCCCCACCCTGGCACGTTTGCACCCGCTGTGGCTGCGGGGTGACGGTCCCCACCATCGCCTCTGCCCCACGGGATGTGGAGCGCACGGATGGATCCCAAAGCCACTGGGAGAGGCGAGGAAAAAACGGGGTGCTCCTGTCCCTAGGGCTTTCCATCCATCCTCCATCCCGGGGGATGTCCTGCACCGTGGGAACAGCCCCCAGGCACCCCCCTCGCCCCCCCAAAATCCCTCTGCAAGACCCCACGGAGCCGCGGGGAAGGACATGGTTCCAACATGCCACCACGGTGTTGCAAGTGCCTGGGAAAGCCGGAGCATCCCTGATCTGCCCGCTGCAGGCAGGGAGAAGCCAGCATCCCCAATCTGCCCGCTGTAGGCAGGGAGAGGGCAGGGGCAGGCAGGGCTCCCTCGCCCAGCGCTGCCTGATTTCAGAGGCTGTTCAGCGCCTGCCCTGGCACGAAGCCACCCGTAATGGGTTCTCCTCGGATAATCCCTCCTCGCCTTTAAATTCCATTAAAACCATCCGGGAAGATTAGCGACGGCGGTTCAGGCTGGGAAAAACAATTCCCAGGGCGGCTGCTCGGCTCTGCCAAAATACCAGGGGCTCCTCCAGGCGCTGCCGGGATGGAACCTCGCCCCACGGCCGAGGAGAGCTGCCGGCATCCGGCTGCCTGCGTTTGCCTGCACTTCGCCGAGGGGCAGGCAGGGAAAGCGGCGGCCGGTGGGTTTGCTCGGCACAAGCAGGGAAGGAAAACAGAGCGGGGCCGGTTCGGGCCAGGTCCAACGCGCGATGCCCGAGCTGGGGGTGACCATAACCGTGGCAATGGGGTGGGATGCACCGGGCAACTGCGGGCACCGCGCCGGGGGAACGCATGGGCACGCACCGGGGAGGGTCCTTGCCCGGCCAAGTGCCGGTGGCTCGGTCCCCGCGCCGAGCACAGCCTTGATAGAAGCATCCATGGACCTGCTGCATGTGCCGGGGTGTCCCGTGTCCCCATGCCCACACGGCAGGGCCAGGGTGACCCTCACCGCCATGTGCCCACGTCTTGGTCCATGCAGGAGGGACAGCAGTGCCAGGAGCGCTCCCGAGTACCAGCAAGCACCAGCACCAGCCTCACTGGCCTGGCCCGGCGCCGGTGCTTGGCACGGCACAGCCTTGGGCTACCAGGGACATTCATCCCCCCTGCTCCCATCACGCCACGTCACCCAGCAGGCATCACCGCCAGGTCCCCGGCCCGGGGAGCAGGATGCGGCCCCGCCGTGCGGGTGAGAAGAAGTGGTGTTGCTCCTTCAGGGAGTAAATTTCCACCATCCCTAAAATCCCAGGGAGATGCCAGGAGGCGGCTGGGATTCCCAGGACCCGAGTCGCTCTCCCCAGCCCCGACAAGGAAGGGGCTCAGTGCAGAGGAGATTTCCTCTGCTGGAGACTCAGCAACTGGGAAAAGGGGGGAAAAAAGGGGGATTGCTGAAATTCAGCATTCCCTCTGAGCAAAAACGCCTGGTTCTGCCGGGAAAGAGCCCTTCCTTCATCTGCTTCCAGCCCAGCCGCCTCCTCCAGCAGCAGCTCCCACGCTGGGGAAGCCCGGGCAGGAGGAGGAGGAGGAGGAGGGCAGGGGGCTGGGCAGGGTGCTGAGCCGAGGCTGGAGAAAGGCTGGGTGCTGAGCTGCTCCGGCAAACCCCCGGCATCACCCACCCCAGGGGCAGGAGGATGCTCTTACGCTGTGCATCAACCCCCTCGCCTTGTCGTGCCTCAGTTTCCCCACATCCCCTGCCCTCATGTGTCTGCAGGAAAGAGCGGGCAGCTACCGCCCGGAGCGGGGTACGGCCCTTGACCCGGGGAAAGCGGAAAGCACAGGGACACCCCGGCACGGAAAACCAGCGAGAAGAGGAGGTCAGGCCCCCCCGTGCCAACGGGGCGGCTTCGCCCCCGCGCAGGGCCCGCGGTGGGGGGGGGCAGCACAAGCGGCCCTGCGTGTCTGCGTGCCTGTGTCCCAACCGCCCTGCGGCCCTGCAGCCCTGTGTCCCCGCATCCCTGTGTCCTAGCATCCTTGCATCCCTGCGTCTCTGCATCCCTGTGCCCCTGCATTCCCACATCCCCGCATCCCTGTGTTCCTGCATCCCTGTGTCCCTGCAACCCTGTGTCCCTGCATCCTTGCATCCCTGCGTCTCTGCATCCTTGTAGCTCTGCATCCCTGTGTCCCTGCGTCCCTGTGCCCCTGCATTCCCAAATCTCTGCATCCCTGTGTCCCTACATCCCTGTGTCCCTGTGTCCTAGCATCCCTGTGTCCTAGCATCCTTGCATCCCTGCGTCTCTGCATCCCTGTGTCCCTGTGTCCTAGCATCCCTGTGTCCTAGCATCCTTGCATCCCTGCGTCTCTGCATCCCTGTGCCCCTGCATCCCCACATCCCCGCATCCCTGTGTTCCTGCATCCCTGTGTCCCTGCAACCCCACATCCCCGCATCCCTGTGTTCCTGCATCCCTGTGTCCCTGCAACCCTGTGTCCCTGCATCCTTGCATCCCTGCGTCTCTGCATCCTTGTAGCTCTGCATCCCTGTGTCCCTGCATCCCCGTGCCCCTGCATTCCCAAATCTCTGCATCCCTGTGTCCCTACATCCCTGTATCCCTACATCCTTCCATCCCTGTGTCCCTACATCCCTGCATCCCTGTGTCCCTGTATCCCTACACCCTTGCATCCCTCTGTCCCTGCATTCCTGCATCCCTGTGTCCCCATGTCCCCGCGGGGCCCAGCGGGGCCTGGCCAAGCTCTGGCCGAGGACCGCAGCAGGATCCGGCCCGGCCATCAAGCTGCCGCCGAGGGGGAGGGGGCTGGGGGGGGGCTGGGGGGCTGGGGGGGTTGGGGGAGGCTGGGGGGGGGGCTGGGGGGTTCAGCCCACGCAGCCGCACTTATTCCCTTGACCCCAGACGAGCCCCAGGAGATGACAGGGGCTGTTGATAAATCCTCTGCCAGGCGCATAAACACTGGGGACAAGCCACACACAGGCTGTCCCAAAGCCACTGGGAACGTCGGGAACGTCGGGAACATCCCGCCAGCCCTTCCCGGGCGGCCTCTCCCCGCGGCGGCGGGGTTGAGTTTTCCCAGCCGAGATGGGAGAGCTTTTCCATGGGCGGGATGCTTGGCGCGAGGGTTTGCCGGCACCGCGGTCCCCGGTGTGCAGGGCGAGGGCCGGATCCTGCGCCGGCGCGAGCAAAAGCCGGCGTTAACGGGAACGCTGCTGCAATTAAATAAATGGGGGGGGGGGGGGTAACGGGCCTGGGCTCATCAGGGAAGGGCGGCAGCGCCGTTACTCGGCATTTCCCCTTCCCCACAATTAATTCATTAATCAGTTTTTAAGGCCAAGGGGTGATCAGAGCACCCAGTCTCCAGAGCCGGGGATGGAGGGGGCGATGCCATCCTCCTGAGAGCCCCGAGCAATTAACAGGGGGATTCTTCTGGGTAATTAATGAGGCAGGACATAAAAGCAGGGTGGGGAGCATCCTCTGCCTGCCTGTCACCCCCCCCTCACCCCACATCCCCCCCCTCAGGGACCAGCACCCAGCGGAGACCCCGGAGAGGGCTCGCACCGGGGTCAGCACGGGGAGGTTTCAGCGTGCCGGATCCTGACACCGAGCCGTGCCGGGAAGCCTTGGGAAACGCGGCCAAAGGATGGAGGCTCAGCCGGTGCCGCTGCCAGGACCTCCCCGGGGACGTTGCAGGGTGCGGGGGGGGGGGGGGGGAGCGGCGATGCCTCCTGCCCATCCCTCGTTACACAAACGAACCCGCTAATGAACCCCGGGCGAAGGCGAGATCGATGGCGGGCGCTGCCGAAGTGCCGAGCAGGAAACAATTACTCACCGCTCCTCCCCGGCGCTGCCGGCACCCACCCATGCTGGCCCCACGCCGGGAGCGGGAGCCCCACACAGCCCCACGCTGTGGGTGCAGGAGTCTGGGGTGGCCCCATGCTTTGGGTGCAGGAGCCCCACAGAGCCGGAGACCGGCACGGCCCCATGCTATGGGTGCAGGAGCCCTGCACGGCCCCACGCTATGGGTGCAGGAGCTGTGCATGGCCCCATGCCATGGGTGCAGGAGCTGTGCATGGCCCCATGCCATGGGTGCATGGGCCTGGGCTGGCCCCACGCTATGGGTGCAGGAGCCCTGCACAGCCCCACGCTATGGGTGCAGGAGCTGTGCATGGCCCCATGCTATGGGTGCAGGAGCCCTGCACAGCCCCATGCCATGGGTGCATGGGCCTGGGCTGGCCCCACACTATGGGTGCAGGAGCCCTGCACAGCCCCATGCTATGGGTGCAGGAGCCCCACAGAGCCGGAGACCGGCACGGCCCCATGCTATGGTGCAGGAGCCCTGCACAGCCCCATGCCATGGGTGCATGCGCCTGAGCTGGCCCCACACTATGGGTGCAGGTGTCCTGCACAGCCCCATGCTATGGGTGCAGGAGCCCCACAGAGCCGGAGACCTGCATGGCCCCATAGCACCCACTCCTGCTATGGGTGCAGGAGTCCTGTACAGCCCCACATTATGGGTGCAGGAGGCCCACACAGCCCCACGCCGTGGGTGCAGGAGTCTGGGGTGGCCCCATGCTTCGGGTGCAGGAGCCCTACAGAGCCGGAGACCTGCATGGTCCCATAGCACCCACTCCTGCTATGGGTGCAGGAGTCCTGTACAGCCCCACATCATGGGTGCAGGAGGCCCACACAGCCCCACGCCGTGGGTGCAGGAGTCTGGGGTGGCCCCGTGCCATGGGTACGCAAGCCCAGGCTGGCCTTACACTATGGGTGCAGGAGCCTGGGCTGGCCCCACGCCGGGGGCAGGAGCCTGGGGTGACCTCACGCTATGGGTGCAGCAGTCCTGCTTGGCCCCACGCTATGGGTGCAGGAGCCCCCCAAAAAGACCTCCACGGACGCGCATCCCGACGGCCAGCTCTGTCCGAAAGCACCCATGGGAGCGGGGAAGGGGGACAGGTGGGGACGCGGTGGCCTCTCGCACTTCAGCAGCCGCTCGGTGCCAGGGGGGGACCCTCGCCCGCTGCCGGATCCGGAGGGAGGGAAGGAGGAAGCGCGGAGCCTTTCCTCCCCCTCCAGCCCTTCCTGGTGTCGAAAGCCTGGAGACACGAGGCAGGAAGCCACCGCCGCCGCTGCCCGTCGGTGATTTCCAACCCCGGGGGGCCCCACACCGTGGGCTGGCAGCCCCGGTGCCCCCCGAGCCCCCCGGCACGCTGCCGCAAGGCCGGCTTCTTCTCTCCTGCCCACCCTACCCTCTCCCTGCCATTGATCCGCTACCTTAATGAGCTCATTAGGCACAGGTCCGGGGCTAACGATCGCTTTATTTGGTGGCTGATAATTGAGTGGGGTCCGTTTGATCTCTGTTGGGAAGATTTACGAGGATTTGATTCCCCCAGGGGCATCGGAGCGGGGGTCTGACGGCAACGCCATCGATTGCCTTTGAACTTGGGGCGGCGGAGCCGGGGTTTTCGCTGGCTCTCACGCTAACGGGGCCGGCGGGCAGATCGAATTAGCCAGCGCCGCGTTAGAAGGGACCTCCGGGGATAACGGAGCCGCCAGCAACCACATCACACGCTCCGGCATAACCCCCGCGGCGGCGGCGGCCGGTGGCTCCGCGCCAACCGTGCCGGGATGAGCCCGGAGCATCGTGCCAGCCGATCCCAAAGCAAGAGCAACCCACGGGCCCGAACGCTGCAATCCCCGCTGCATCCCCTGCCAGGCTCGGCAGCAGCATCCCCCAGCCGGGTCGGAGCTTCGCCGGCTTCCTTGGCAAGGAAACACCTTGGCTGTGGGATCCGGGATGTGTCTGGATCCTGCTGTTATTACCAGAGTTTGTTCTCCAAACAACATCCAGGAAGCAGGAGTCTCCCTTCCCGGGCCACCTTCCAGGGCTCCTTCTCTTCCCAGCGGAGATCCCTGTCCCACTCCCGGACCCTACGGCTTCATCCAGGGGGGATGCACAGGATGCCGGGATTGCAAAGCACCCCCGGGGACCGGTCAGCCCCGGTGTGGTTTGATGCTGGAGGGGCAGGATGGGACCGTGGGGCCAGGGGGACGGGTGCGGAGGGGTGCCCGGTACCAACCGAGGTGGGCTCTGCCATGCCGGGACCACCGCGGTGCTTCCCGAGCTCCAGCCTTGTCTCCCCTCACCACCGGGAAACCTTCCCTCTGCCGTAGCTCAAACCATGGGCCACCAGCCAAGCATCCCACTGGCCCACGGAGGCCAGCGGGTGCCCGTGGGGCTGCAGCCACCCTGGCTGGGTGCTGGGTGGGAAGAGCTGGGGATGGGGGGGGTGTGATGTGTTTTTTTGGAGAAGCTGCAAATAATTAGGCGATGTGTTTGGCGGTGGCCGGGGCTGGCCGGGTCCCCGGCGGTGCCAGCAGCCACAAACTCGCCTGTTTACTCCACGGAGCCGCTTCCTCCGGCTCTTCCCACCGCGGGGCTTTGAAGGGGGCTCGGCGGGAGGCTGGGAACGATGGGCACGATGACAGACGGAGCCGCACCGGCCGAGCCCCCGAGCACCCCACCAAACCCGGGGACGGCTCCTGCACCCCGCGCTCAGGGTTCGCCTGCACCCTCGATGGGATCCTCACCCTGCACGGAGCACCCAGGGCCAGGCCGGCAGCAAGGTGACCCCAAACCTCGCGGCACCGAGGCCGGTCGGTGGCAGAGCAGTGACCCCCAAGAAAAGTGGGGTGGCCCCACACCGGCACCGGAGGAATCAGCAGAAATGATGCTTTTGGGGTATCTGATGGTAAATCAGCTCCCACAGCCAAACCCCCCGACCCCTCTCCGGAGGCTTTGGGATGAATCCGAGCGGATTTGGGGTCAGAGCTCCGAACCGGAGCCGAAAGGGAGATGGGGGGAGATTTGTCAGCCTAATTTCCACCCCCCACCCCCCGGCTCCCTCCGTACGCGC